>NC_132996.1:37244500-38547500 GCF_048564905.1 Vicugna pacos
GAGACTCAGAAGAGTTGTGATTCTAATTCTATTGTTTAATCAGATAATATCATTTTATACTTGAGAGTAGCCCCAATCCCTGACCAGTTGTACTCACTCTGGAAGAGAAGGTAGGGGATTTATAAAATCTCCAGCGACTCAAACAAATCAAACACCAAACCAATGAGAAAGACAAGTCAACTATATATTCTAGAGTAGTTGTGTGTAATTTAAATCAGTAAATATATATAGAGAGAATAACCACCAGTAGTGTTTACAGTGCTATGTCCTGGGGATAGAGAAGTAAACAAGAAAGACATAAAAGTGTGTCTCATCAAAGTATGATGAGCATTATGGAAGGCAAGTGTATATAGCTGGCTCCATGGCACACACCAGGGGTTTTCACAACTTTGGGAGTAGAGAAGCTTCTAGAGAATGTGGCACTAATGCTGAGGCTTGAAGGGAGAGCAGGAACTAGTATAAAGAAGAAACCAAGGTCTGGGTGCCAGATGTGCTACATCTTGTGATCAACAAGAACTCATGTATTATCATAGTTTTGTGATGAATTCCCTAATGCCCATGCTACCCCTAACCTTTCACCTGAACACGATCCTATCCTGACTCCCTTTGGGACCCTTACTCAGTCACTCAGTTGCTCAGTCGTTCATTCAACAGTTAAGGAAAAGCACTCTGGATTTGAGAACAGCCTGAGGAAAGGCAGGATATGAAAATGGGTATGGTGTGTGCTCAAGGAACTAAAGGCAATGCCTGATACCTAGAGAGAAAGGAGGAGAAGAAAGAGAGGCAAGAAATGAAGCTGGAGACTTGGGGAAATGCCAGGTCCCATAGCTTACTAGTCATCTGAGGGTTTTTAGGTATTATTCCAAGGGCAGTGGAGACTCATGGAAGGCTGCTAAGCCAGTGAGTGACCAGACCTGGCTTCCTGGCTGCAGTGGGGAGGGTGGATCAGAAGGGTGTAAGGCATTAACTTCTGTAAGACTTAGTGAGTTTGGTCTCCTTCCTGCCTTACAGAATTGAGGGGAGGATTAAATAAAGGAACACATACAAATTTCCTGAAATAATGTTTGGCACTTGGTAGTCAATCAGGAAATGTTGGTGCCTTTGTTTAGTACATCAATTCCGAATCTTTTTATCTAATCTCATTTTCTATTTCTCTGATCATATTTTGGAGAAAAAAAAATACCATTTAAAGTTTCTGCTACAATTAAAATTGATTACTGTGCTTGACGCAGAGAATAAATATGAATAAGATCTGGGCCCTTCTTTAACGCATATACAATGAGCCATTATATGATGTGATATTTAAACTATACTGATGACATGAACCAAATCTCACAGGGCAAGGACAGAACATCCCTCACCTCTCTGTCTTTAGCATCAGGCAAAATACGTAGCACCGTGGACATCAACACAGACTTCTTGACCAAATGATTATGGGCTCTCGGAATTAAGAGGACATGGAAAGAGGATTCCGTGAATCTGAGGATTTCATAAGAGCTCACTGAAGATTGTGGCTTGCTTTCTTTATATTCTATTGATTAATGTTTGGGGTTATCATTAGTGTGATTTTTTTTGTTTTTATTTTTCATTAAAATTTCTTAAGAGTGATTGTTTAGTCATGTTTTCAGATTAAAACTTTCCTATTGTGAAACACAGTATAATAACATGAAAACACCAAATCTATATTGAGATGCATAGTTTAACCATATTAAATTCCTAATTATCAATGGTATTTCCATCTGAGTCACAGAAAATATGAGGCTAATTTTATTCTCTATTGCTAATTTTCCCCACCACCTACATGTGCCCTGGCCACCAAACCTAACCCCTAGCTGATATGTGCTTGGATAATCAGAGTAATTTTATCCTTAGTCAGAACAATACACCAGTGAACTGATAGGAGTATTCTGTAATGTCAGTAATGTACATGACTGTGGGGTCATAACTAACACATATTCCCTTTTGGGAATATTGCAAGGTTTTAAGAAACATGTGGGATGTGAAATATTATTTCAGCCAATAATGGGAAATATAATCTGCCATAGTCAAAGATACCTTCTTCAACTAAGATAAACAGTTCATAATAAAATTGTATTGCTGAATTTTGAAACAGGATATCTAAGTTTTATTGTTTTTCCTTTGATCTGATTCTGAAAAAAATTTTTATTAGAACCATTGGTTTGTCTTCTTTCTGGAGACGTAGTACTCAATCTACTCCCTATTACAGCTAGAAGCCATGTCAGCTGCATGATCACCAGTGTTTCTTCAATGGATAAGAAAAAATTGTTTTCCTTTGTATCTTTCATTCAACATAGCAGTACCCATTATCAACTGTTATTATTATTCCATATGAGATAGTGTACTTCACTTAATGATGTAATCTAGATGTGGAAAGGTAAAATATTCTTCTGAATCTTTTGTTTAAATTTAATTAAATTTAAACAAAAATGTAGCAATTTTTTTCTAAAATTACATTAGTGTTGCAGCTAGGATTTGAAACTAGATCTCTGTTTTAAGTCTCATTCTTACTCTTTTTTGTGTGTGTGGGTTTTTTGGGAGGGGAGCTAATTAGGTCTGTTTATTTAGTTAGTTACTTTAATAGAGGTACTGGGTATTGAGCTCAGGATCTTGTGCATGCTAAGCATGTACTCTAACCACTGCACTATACCCTCCCTCACTAGATTCTTACTCTTAATTAAAATCTGTCTAAAACTTTGGGTCAAGAGCCTCACATCAAGCTTATTAGTAGGAAATCCTTGGTCAAGGCTTAATCCAAGGAGCTGTGATACCCTTCCAAAAAACTGTATTGTAGGATCTTTCATGCCAGGGATATGGGTTACATACAGACTTATGTTTGACTATTTCTGTGTGTGTTGTTCTGTATGAGAGAGTATTCAAACTAAAATAACAACACAAGATCTAAAGTTTTGATCTGGAGAGTACTAAAATTTGTGTGGCTTCTTCTCCCATCTCAATTTCATAGTTCTACAAAATAACACAATCTGATTAAATGCCATATTAAGATAAGGAATCGGTAGATAAAAGGAAAAACAGAAGTTTTACTAGTAGGGAAAAATCACAGGAAGCTTCCTACAGGAGGCTGACCTCAACCAGTGAGATGAAGATACATTGTGATGTCTCTGACAATTTAGAATTTGACACCTCAAACTGGATACGCATCAGAATCACTTGGGGAACTTAGAAACTATTCAATGCTCAGACCTGACTTCTGGAGATTCAGATTCAATTTGACATAGAGTGGGGCCTCAGAATGTGTCTTTATCAACACCCAGGTCATGCTACTGTAATAAGTCTTCAGATCTCTTTTGGAAAATTTAGCTTTAAGGAAAAATTTAGGAGATTTTTTTAAACTTCAATTTTTAGAATTTTAAAAGTGTTTCGATGTCACTTTTCTCATCAGATTTTTTTTTGCCCCTGGCTTTTTATTTTGGAGAAGAATACCTACTAGGTGATTCTGATACATTCTTTTGAAATTATCATATTAGGTTATGGTAATATCCTTTGGGCTGAATCAGATAAAGTTCTATTTCCATGTTTTTATTAATATTAAACATCAGATAATGAGAAAGAATCTGAAAAAGAATATATATACTTATATATGTATATGTATAATTTAATCACCTTGCTGTACACGTGAAGCTAACACAACACTGTAAATCAACTATACCCTCCCTCCTAAAAAAGAATAAGACTCCTAGAGTATATGCTTATGAGGTACTTGATATTTTACTATTTGTAATTCTTTTAAATTGACAGGACCAGCAGTATTTGGTTGATCTTTCCTTTTTAGTACAGAAATGACTGACTCCTAGATCAGCTTTCTTTCTTTCAATGTTTGCTGCAACTGTGAAAACTGGATGGATACTCCAATGACTTACCAAAAGGAAGATTCCTTCAAAGACTGATCTGTACTATTTGGCATTTTTTAGAACCTCCTAGAAATATCTAGAAGGCTTTTAGTTCCTGTCTTCCCCAATCCTATAGTGCCCTAAGCGGTGTTCTCCAAAATCGTGTTGAGAATTTTCACGTTGGTCTCCTTATATCCTTTAAACTTTGTAGAAATTCATTCATGCATGCAAAAGTTTTTTTGAGCATATACTATACTCTAAGTACTAAAACAAGGACGAACAAGGCAGCTATCATTCCTGCTGTAATGGTGCTTACAGCCTGATGTGAAAGAGACAGATAATTATATAATCTGGGTTGTAATTATATCAAGCAGAGGTAGGAATAAACTTCCTTAAAAAATCTCTCCTTATGTTACCTCATCACCTGCAGGAACCTACCATCTTTATCTTCCTAGAAAGAGAACAGAAAGGACTTCTTAGCAGCATTTTGGCCAATGAAAATTCCTAAACTTCTGAGACAAACGTAAAAGGAACAAGTCATCCCAGGTTGACCACAAGGCAAAGCCAGAAAAGGAGAAACCAGCCCTTCTCTAAACTATGGTCTCTGCTCAGCCCTTGGTCTCCTGAGGGAGCCCACTCCTCACATTCTCTTTTTAACTGGAGGTTTGCTGTGGATGGCACTTACTGGTGCTGAAGACAAGTTAGGCATTGACTACTTAAGCCTATTTGACTACAGGATGAAGATGTGCTGTGGACAGCTGACCCAGGGCTGAGGGGTTTCCAAAGGACCTGTAAGATCCTGTGGGTCTTTGATGCCAAAGGATGACTTTGATCTGGACACTTGAAAGCTAACTGATCTTGCATCAGTGCCATGAACCAATTACATATTTGCCTGGAAATGAAACACAGTTTCTACTCGTGCGCTCAGAGCCCTATAATCCAGGGACACACTTCTCCCAAGATTGTAGCCTGCATCGCTGAGCCTTTCCCACAACATGGACTTTGTCTTGTCCTCACTGTGACTGTGCCTCCTGAAAGCAACTACAAAACACTGACTTACCAGGAGTCCCTCGACTGATGACTTCCCTTAAACCAGAGAAAGCTGAGAAGAAGAAAGCAAGGAAGTAGCCTCTGGATAACTGAAACAGGCGTCACAACAGTTCATTATTTCTATCCTGACCATTTCCAGGTTCTCACTCAATGTCTGTAGGCTCTTCATTCACACACAGCTCTAACCTGTTTGGCTGTTTTCTGTTTTCCCCTGAGCACAAGTTAGTTGAAGCTGTTGTTATAAAAGACCACGAAGCTCCTGACCATTACTCATAAATGCTCACTTGGTATCTGCTTACTCTGTGCTTAACCATAAGATGGACAAGCTTCGTTTCTGTTCACTTGAGTACAGATTAGCTGAGTAAATGTCCTAAAAGATTTATCCTTCTTGATGTACATGTAATAAATACATAACAATAAATTTATAGAATGTACATTACATAAACTAGTATTATATAATAAATATACAAATATAATTATATTAATAGGTTTGCACTCAATGTCTGTAGACAGGCTTGCTGTTCCCACACCATTCTACTGAGTTTGGCTTTTGTTGTTTTGTTTTTGTTTTGCTATTTATTTTACTGCACACCAAATGAAAATGGGAGTAGGCGGACTGTTGCAAAAGACAGTTACAGTGACAGCAGCAAGAAGGGAGAGTTGACAACCCAATGACAAGAAGTGAAATAAAATAACCATAAAATTATATTAATTTTAAACTTCAAGAAAATTAATGTATATCATCTACTTTGGTGCTATTGGCACTACACATCTCATAGCCCCTGAGAGCGGACAGTATCAGTATCCAACACATACAATCATGTTCTTATGGTGTAAATGAAATCAAGAAAGGATTAAAATAATTCTTCTTATGTTCTTTTAGGAAGGAACAGGAGTATGTGATGCATTTTATCTAATTTTCCATGCAAGTTGTTATAATTTAGCACTTGAAGAAGTAGGGGTATGCTTTTGTTATAATGTCAGTAATAGCCACCACTCCAGAGCCTGCTCCATGCCAGACAATGTGCCAGGTGTTCAAACATAAATTGTCTTTAACTTGCTGGGCAGTGACGCAGCAATGTGACCAGGCATGGATGTGAGAGGTTTGGGGAAGACAACTTTATTCTGTAGTGGCCATGGCGACCGGTTTTATTTTGAGAATTAAACACAAAGATTGTCTTCTTTTAAGAAAGCAGAGGATTGTGTAATGATTTCATTTAATTTACTATTTTAAACTGATGTTATATGGTACTTGAAGGAATAAGCCTTGGTTATAATAATAATAGCCACCACTTTTAAGTATCTGCTTCATGCCAAGCGAAGTTACTAGTCTTCAACATAAATTAACTTTACTCCTCCCAGGTAGTTACTCTTATCCCTATTTTACATGTTGAGAAACTATGGCTGAGGAAGATTACTATCTGCCAAAGGACAAAAACTGAATGGTAGAGCCAACTCAAGTCCCATTGCCTAAGACCCCCAAAGCCTTACTCTTCCCAATCCTGGGTGACTCTAGTTATAGAGGAAACCCCCTTTATATGCAACTTACGGTTCCCTGACAGTTTCCATAAAGGAGTGGTCCATGTAAAGAACTCTCCAGTACAGTGGGAAGGGTCCTGTTTCTATCCCTCTTCTCCATGGAACACTGCTCTCAGCCTGGGACAGGAGGGACATTCTGGATCTGATGAGTCCAAACACAGGGAGAATTTTAATCACCTAAGAGGAACCCATCCAGAGTAATTCCTGATTTGACCACTTGAGTCTGTCCACCTCTCAGAGTGACCAGCCTGGCCTTCCTCGACCACACTCAGTTCTTTCCTTGGAAGCTTAAGTTACCCTAAAAATAACCTTTGACATTGGGAGGAACCTCTCCTGGTGCCTATAGCAAGATGGAGCCTGCGGAGTTGGGAAAAGCAGCTCCCCTGGGCAAGACTAATCAGTACTGCAAGAAAGTCGGGTAGGCCCTCTCATTTTCCAAGAATGAAAGGCCAGGAAAATCCCTCAGACACAATATCCCATCCCTTCCTTCTGCCATAAATGCCTTTCTCATTCCTTGTCAAGTCTCAAACCCATTGACGTTGTGTCCTTGTTCTAATGGCAGTTGGTGTGTCCCACTGAGGGATCAGGGAATTGTACATCAAAGCTCCACAAGCCTGACACCTGGAAAATCATCACGTTGATTCTTGGGAGCAGGGACTCATTAGAAAATTTCTCCATGCTCAGGTGGTGGAAAATCTTGGTCACATGTGCCTTCCATGTTTTAACAATTCCCTATTGCCTGCCCAACCTGCGTACATCATTAAATACTGGATACACGTTAAAAAAATAAAGTGTTTTTTTTTAAGGTGGGTTTTAATCCAATCCTCACTTAATTACAAGCCTTGTTGTTTAGTTATTGTCAAAGGAGTCTAGTAGAGGTATTTAAGGCATGGGGCTCAAAGTCCAAGCACCAACTTTAGGATACAATTGCATCATAATAACCTGTCAAGGCCTGGAGTTATGTGAGGCTAAGCGGTCTGTTTCCCACCTCTAATGGAGTTTCACCAAATGTGACACCAGTTTGTTCAATAGCTCCTTTTTCTTTGTAGCACCTATAAACAGGAATATTGAAGGAGTCAAATAAATTGGAAGTTGCTAGAGGAGGAACACGTGATACGTGATTGCATATTCCTAGACACAACTGCCTGGGGAGTGAATGCAGCCAGCCATATGGGTCGTATTTAGGCGGCTCCATTCCCAGCAGAAGAGGCACAAGAATGGCACCTGATATAAAGAGCTGTGTCCTCACCCTCTGCCCTGATGCCCCAGTAGATGCATTCCCTTTTCAGGGACTCTGTAATTCCCCCTGTATTTAGCCACTTTCTGGCTTTCGCCCACCTGCTCTGGGAGATGTCATTACTTCTTCAGCCCACAGCAGCCTCTTCCATGTTTCAGCCCTTACTGTCCTCTTACTGCCTTTGCCAGTCAGCCCAGCATTCACTTATTATGGTAGTTAAAACAAGGAGCCCTCACTCCCACCTTTGATGTCCACATCCTAATCCTTGGAAATGCAAATTTGTTACTTTAAATGGCAAAAGTGACTCTGAAGATGTAATTAAATTGAGGACCTTGAGGTGGAGAGATTAGCCTGGATTATCCAGGTGAGCCCACTAAAATCACAAGGGTACTTCCAAGTGGAAGAAGGAAACAGAAGAGAAGGTCAGACTGAAGTGCTGTGAGAAAGGCTCAACTTGCCATTACTGGTTCTGAAGATGGAGGAAGGGAGGCACAGGCCAAGGAACATGGGTGGGCAAAGAACCAGGAAATGGAAAGGAAATGGAATCTCCTCAAGAATACAAGACTGCCAAGATTTTTTGCACAGTGAGACTGGTGTTGGATGTCGGACTTCTAGCCACAGAAGTGTAAGTTAATAAATTTTCATTGTTTTATGCCACTAAACTAGTGATAATTTGCTATTGCAGCAATAGGGAACTAATACTTATTCCCTGTCTTTTATTGTTTTTAATTATTCATTTATATGAATCTTATCTCTTAAGAGACCATAGTCATTCTTAGGAAGTTGGTCTTATTCATTTCCTCTTTATTTTTCAAGTTCAATTAGATATATGCTTTAGGCTATAGGTGAACTCACCACGCAGCCACTTCTGCTGCAAAGCTTCTGCTGACAACTTGCAGAAAGCATGGTGTCCAGGCATAGAGCAGAAGTCAGCTGTAGATCCATTTTCATGTCAAAGAGGAAAATATGGTGCTGCCAGTCCAGGTGGCAAGCTCTCTCCCCTCTCAGAGGGCACTGTTACATCTTTTAGTGTCAGGGATACAAGAGCAAGGTATCTGTCCCCCTCTTCCTCCTATTTATTTACAAAACCCTTCCCTCCTCATATTGAGCAGCAGGTGGAGGGAGGAGCCTTTTCTGATTGCATCACTTAACAGAATGATTTTCCTTACTCCTTCATGTTGACCCCTTCAGCTGTTCTTTCAGAAGACAATAGTACCTCTCAGGGCAAGTGGAGGAAGCCAAACAGTGAATGACCTCAGTGTTATATAAAGATACTGTAGAGACAGCATGAAGTTTACAGCACATTTGTAGAATGTCAGAATTAGAAACTTTAAAATCAATCTAAGAGATTTGTTTGACAAATGTGGACACAGAGGCCCAAATGATTTTCTCAAAGTCACACCATTTGGGTTAGGGGGTAGGAATTAGAACTCTATCTCCTGAATCCCAGCACTTTTTCCACTTCCTCCTTCCCCTACTGCATCCACTGGCAAAACAAAACAATCTACTGAAACAATCACAATTTCAGACAAGGTAAAACAATGCATAATGCCAACTTAAGAAGTTAAGTTATTGGATTTTTGTTTCTTTGAAGCATTTAAAATTGTTACTTTATGAATATTGTTATGGGTCTGATTTGGTTTTATTCTTTAGCAATTTTCATAAATGGTAGCACCAACATTTTCCTGGTGCAAAACTGTCAATCTCCCAGATGTTGGTACAGAAATTATAAATAATTCATGCTTGGTCTTTGATCCTCTAGCTACAAGTCACATTAGCCCTAAACCAGGCAGATGTGTCCTTGTCCTCATCTGATTCAGTGTCATGTCCAGAGGATCAGATCAATTACGTGATGCTGCAACAGATAAACCATGTTCCAGCATCTCAGAGCCTCAATGGCACCTTAAAAATACGTTCAATTCAAGCCAAATTCTCTTACTGTTTCCTCACCTATAAAACAAAGATAATGATACCCATCTTATAAGTGTTAAGAGTATGAGAGAGAACATATACACAGTGCTTGACATATAGGTGGTACTCAACTATTTGTAGTTTTAATATTAATAATTTTTTGCTTTGTTTTATTTCAGTATTATTTTTATATAATTTTCACATTCACAGTACTTGCAACATTTTTCAGGTAATTTTATCTCTAGGTTATTAATTAAACATCGATGTTCCCCTCCTCCAATGTTTCTATAGATCTACCTGCATAGATCACTGATAGAAAGCTTTGGCTTCTCCCATTCTTTACACAGTACAAACAATTTTAAAAAATCACTTTATGTTTTTAGAGCAGTCTTAGATTTATAGCAAAATGGTAGGAAGGTACAGAGATTTCCCACATACCTCCTACCCTGACACATGCATAGCCTACCCCATTATTAACATCCCCCACCAGAGTGGTACATTTGTTACTTGTATCCTTCGGTTAGTAACTTTTAGTTTAATTGCATTGTAGTCTGATAGGAGACATTGTATGACTTCTGTTCTTTTAAATTTGTTAAGGTTTGTTATGTGGCCTATCTTGGTTAACATTCCATGTGAGCTGGAGAAAACTGTGCATTCTCTGCTATTGTGAAAGTACTCTATAGATGTTAATTATATCCAATTGATTGATGGCATTGCTGAGTTCAAGTATGTCTTTACTAACTTTTCTGCCTGCTGGATCTGTCCATTTTGATAGAGGGGTGTTGAAGTCTCCAGCTATGGTAGTGGATTCATCAATTTCTCCTTGCAGTTCTATCAGTTTTGCCTCACATATTTTGTTGCTCTGTTTTTAGGCACAAGTACATTAAGGAATATTATATCTTCCTGGAGAACTGACCCTTTTATTATTATGCAGTCCCCTTTATCCCTGATAACTTTTCTTGAAGTCTGCTCTGTCTGAAATTAATATAGCTACTCCTGTTTCTTTTTTTTAGCATGGAATATTTTTCTCTACTCACTTTTAATTTATATGTGTCTTTATATTTACAGTCAGTTTCTTGCAGACAACATAAGTTGGGTGCTGGTTTTTGATACACTCTGACAGTCTTGTTTTCTAATTGGCACATTCAGACCATTGACATTCAAAGTGTTTATTAATATGGTTGAATTAATATCTACCATATTTGTGACTGTCTATTTGCTACACTTGTTCTTGGTTGCTATTTTTATCTTCCACTCCTTTTCTGCCTTTTGTGGATTTAATTAATCATTTTACATGATTCCATTTTTCTCCTTTCTTAGCATACTGGCTATATTCCTTAAACAGTGTTTTTTTTTAGTTGTTTCCCTAGAGTTTCCAGTTACATTTACAACTAATCCATGTCCCCTTTCAAATAACACGATACCACTTCATGGATAGTACATACCTTATAATAACAAAATAGTCTTAATTCCATCCTCCTGTTCCTTATATCATTGCTGTCATTCATTCAACTAACATATATTACACCTAAGCATATAGATGTATAGTTATCTATATCATATATCCACATTATTGAATACATCATAGCTATTATTATTTTCAATAAATTATCTGTTAGATCAACAAAGTATAAAAAATTGATCTGATGCTTACTGTGTATGCATATTGTTTTTACCTTTAGTACACTTTTAAATTTTTGATAGCTGGATATGATGTACAGGGTTACAGGGTGAGAAAAACTGCTGTAAATAGGCTTTTAGTAATGTGGTGGTGAGGTGTAGGGCAGGGGAAGATTCCCATAGTCCTATAATTAGGTCTCAGTCTTTTAGTGAGCCTATTCCTCCAGACTGTGAACTTCACAGGTGTTTCTCAGTTTTTCCTCTCTTTCCTTAGGTGAGAGAGGTGATAAAAGTGTCCTGCAGTTGGGTGTTTCCCTTCTCCCACTTAGAAGGCTGGAACTGAGGTTAGCTGGGAATTTCCCTTCTCCTTGGTCACTTAGGCTCTGATAATATGCCAGCAAAGTTAGGCTCTGGTTAACTAGTTTCTGCTGAGTTAATAAGGGCAGGCCTTATTAAGAAAAAGAGAATGCTCTGGTGCATTTCAAAATGGTTCTTTTTCTCCTTCCCCTACTAGAAGCACAAGAGGAGTTTTCTCCCATATTTACTGTGAGAACCTGGTTGAGTTCCTGGTGGTAAATCTCAGACAACTGTAGGACAGGAAGGTGGGTTTCTAACTTTCAGAAATTGTCCACACTGAGCCTCCAGCAATTTTTCAGTTTACAATTCAGGTTTTCCTACTCTGGCACTGGTTCCAGGTGAAGCTGCCCTTGTGAGTTTCTGCTCTGGTAAGCCATTACTTCCTCTACTTGCCTGCCTGCCTCCCCAGTCTTGGGGGAAGAAATTATCTTTTAAGTCCTTCTTTCTCATAGGGCTCCTAGAAGAGTTGTTGATTTTTTAGTCTGTTCAGCCTTTTATTTGTTATTGTGATTTCTAAATTTCTTGTAAGCAGAACACTGTATAATCAATTTTCACTTGCAATTCTCATGTTAACTTGACAGTTCCAAAATTTCCCCAGAATGAAGAGAATGAATTTGAGTTGTTGTTGCTACTGCTGCTGAGATTGTTACTGTTGTGGGTTTTGTTGTTGTTGTTGACTACATCATACACAAATTGTATAGAATTAAAGGAGTAACCTAGAAGAGAATATTGGCAAAACATTCTTTGATATAAATTGTAGCAATATTTTCTTAGATCAGTCTCCCAAGGCAAAAGAAATAAAAGCAAAAACAAAAAAAATGGGATCTAATCACACTGAAAAGCTTTTGCATAGCAAAGGAAAACATCAAAAAGATGAAAAGACAATCTATGGGGGGGATATTTACAATAATGCAACCAACAAGGGGTTAATATCCAAAGTATTAAAACCACTCATACAATTCAATATCAAAAAAAAAATGACCTAATCAAATTATGGACAGAGGACCTAAACAGACATTTTCCAAAGAAGAAATACAGATGGCCAACATGAAAAGATGCTCAACATCACTAATTATTAAAGAAATGTAAATCAAAACCACAATGAGGTATCACATCACACCAATCAGACTGGCTATTATCAAAAAGACTAAATAATAATTGCTGGAGAGGGTTTGGAGAAAAGGGAACCCTCATATACTGTTGGTGGGAATGTAAATTGCTGCAACCACTATGGAAAACAGTATAAAGCTACTACATGATCCAGCAATCCCACTCCCCAGCATACATGCAGAAAATATGAGAACTATAATTCAAAAAGATACATGTGCACCAATGTTCAGATAATAGTCAAGACATGGAAACAACCCAAATGTCCATCAACATATGATTGCTTAAGATGTGAGATATATATCCAACCATAAAAGAATGAAATATTGCCATTTGCAGCAACATGAATGGACCTAGAGAACATTATTCTTAGTGAAGTAAGTCTAAGACACTGTATGATATCACTTATATGTGGAATATAAAAAATGATACAAATTAATCAATATACAAAACAGAAATAGACTCACAGACTTAGAAAAGAAAATTATGGTTACCAAAGAGGAGAGGGAGGTGAGGAGAGACAAATTAGGAGTATGGGATTAACAGATACAAACTACTATACATAAAACAGATAAGCAACAAGAATTTACTGTACAACACAGGGAATTATACCCAATATCTTGTAATAACCTATGATGGAATATAATCAGGAAAAATAAACTCTGAATTATTATGCTGTATACCTGAAACTAAAACAATGTTGTAAATGAACTATACCTCAGTTAAAAAAAAAGTATAAGCCTTCAGCTATAACTCTTTTAATTGTATGGAAACCAACATAAGAATTTTGAACTAGATATGGGTCCTTGGCATACCCTAATAAATCATCTTTTAAAAAGAATTTAAATCAAAAAGCACATGAATATAATTTAACATGGAAATGAAAATTGCAGTGAGAGTTTAAGAGTGTTGTAAATTTTTTTCCATACTAGATTGTTTCTAACACTGATTTCCAGAATTTAAGGTTATAAAATAAGATCATAAAATCAAGTGCCAAAGTGTCAAGTGACTATTTTAAAAACAGTACATTCCTTGACAACTTTTTCAAGATCGTGTTCTGTTTCTCCTGAAGTTCAGAGAAATTTCTGGGAGGGATGGACCCAGTCTAAGCTATCTGCACAGGCAAATGTACAAACTTCATGAGTTCACTTAGTGAATAGGGATGGGCTTAGGGGAGAGTGATTTTATATTTTACACTAAGAGAACCTAGGGTTTAATTTATTTCCCTGTCTCATATCTGGAAGTTTCTATCAGAAAACTGACTCTATGTGACAAATAAAATGAAAGGAATCTGTATGAAATATTAGTGCTCACAATTTCGGAATCCAAGCAGAATGCTGCCATACCTAACTAGGTCTGGATTTTTCTGCAAAATGGGATTGGAGGTTTGTAATAGTAGTGAAATTGGCTGGTGATTTGTCAGAGTAAATTAATTTCTACCTATTCAACAAACATTGGTTAAGTGCCCCCAAAGGCCTACTTTAAACCTTGGACCCCAGCTCGGCACCAGGGACTTCTTAGAAATTAGAAAACTTGAGGGAGGAGTTAATCTCAGTTCGTGCCTATCTGGAGAGACTGCCCTTTCAAGTAAAGCTTGAAACTGCTGGAGGCTATGTTAGTACCCTCTGGGTGCAAACCCTGATTCCTGCTTCACACCACCAGCCCTTTGTTGCTGCCAAAGATTTCAGAGTGAGGATTGATTGTAGGCTTTGCAGGTTAAAGGCACACGTGGCAGGCAGGGGTAGAGCGCTGAGCCCACAAAGTCACATGGTTACAAATTCAGTTACTAAAGTAGTCATTTCTTAGCCATTTTGCAGTCACTGTTGCATAGGTGAAAGTTGTGGATTTCTCCTTAGGAAGATGAAGTCCAAGGACACACATACTTACAAATTGGTATGTCAGAAACCTTAGGTCTTGGAAGTCATTTCCACACCTGAGAGTTAAAGACTCACTTACAATAGCCCTAAGTGGCAGAGCCCAATTCACATGCAAAAGTATCCCCTATGCCACCTTGGCCAATTTAGTCTTGCCACTTTTCTCTGAAAGCCCACTCCAGGGCTCAGGACCCTAACTGCCGAGCCCCAAAACTCAAGACTGGGTCTCAGCCCAGAACGTCTGCTTCTAGCTTCTAGCTTCTAGGACACACTCAGCCAGTGATCCGCCATCCTGAAAGTCTTCCCTTGCACCTCTCCCCTTTCCCGGCTCTGTGCCTAAGCCAATCCATGCTTTCTACTATTCCATTCTCAGGTTCCTTGCCCCAGTATGAGTCTGTCCTGAGGAGAGTTAGTTTCAGGCAACTACTTCCCCTGCCTGAGATTTTACTGCCTTCGGGCAGTGAAGCCTCTGGAGTTAAAAAGGAGAAAAGTTGAGTAAGGGTAACTTGGAAGTTAGGTGTCCTGAGCCCGGAGACCATCATCCTCTCAACGGAAAGAAATGCGGCAAGAGGTAGGCATGCCCAAGGAAACAGTGAAGCTTCTGGACACCGAGCAGTGTGGCACAGACTTGCATTTCGGGTCACTCATGGCTCGCCCGAAGCGAGTTTTGGCTCTGCCTGGGATAACCACCTAGCTGGGGTCCTTGCTGCCCTCCACCGGCTTCCGATGCCGCTGCAGTGCTTGCCGCGCTCAATGGTGTACGGGCTGCGGTGTATCATGCGCTGCGGGCTCGGACCTTCAGGTAGTCTTAGAGCAGCAGCCCGACAGAGAGAACCGGAAACCTGTTGCGCAGGATGTAGGAGGGTGGAGGTGCTGGGTAACTGGGTGTTGCGGAACACACTTAACCTGGAGAGTGAGTTCACGTTTCATGGATGCAGGTCCTCTTTGTTCTGGCGTGGGCGCGCTTGCGGCAAGTTTGAGGGTGAACGCTACGTGGATGCTCTTGTGGTCGTGTCATTTTGTGAGTATCTGTGGTTTGGGAGTGGGCACATGTTTGGAGACAATTCTGAGTTTGTGTGTGTGTAAGAGTATGGCTGGAATTGAATGTGAGGATTACACTCTGCAAGACTCTTCAGCATTGTCAAGCTTGGTGGGCTTTCTAGCAAAGGACTGAATTGCGGTAGATTTGGGTGAGGGGCTGATATCAAGCCACTGTAACATCTTGGTAACAGCAGCCAGAATTAAAGAGCAGTTAGGCAAGTGGGAAGGTGGGTGAGTTTTTGGTGATGGATGGTGGAGGGGAAGGGGCGGGGTTGGAAGTGCGCCTGGAGGATTGGGAAGCATCTATGGCTCGAACCTCCATGCTCAAGCCCAGCGGGGCATCCCGCCCCTCCTTCCCCACACATGGACCACCCAGTGTTGACTCCAGGAATCCACACAAGGTGGGGAGTGGGAAAGTAGGATGCAATCCCACAGAATCCCCCTTGAGCTTTCTCAGGAAGCTCTTCCAATCCCTACCTAGCTGGAAAACAGGTACGTGGTTACCAACGAGAAGATTGGTTTAACACGAGAATCTGATCTCCATTTCAAAGATGAGTACATTGAGGTGTTAGACATTTCTAGCCCATGATCTTACTGCCTGGAAAAGGCACAGCTGGAATAAGTTCAAGTCTGACTAGTTCTTGAACCTCTACCTCTTGATTCCCATTGCTCTGCCCCCCCCCGGGGGGGGGATAATTCCAGCTGCTTGAATCAGACACCCTGGTTGAGCACAGAATCATCAACTCTTCTGTGCACTAACCTGCAAGTGGCATTTTTAGTGGGGTCTACAGTCAGATTTCGGGGAGCCAAGATTACCTGTAACGCTGGACTCTGCCCTACAAGATCGTACACCTAGGGATGGAGTCGGGTGCGTGTTCAAAACCCGCAGAATCGAACAGGTGAAGTTTACCATGACGTCAAACTGTCTTCAAATTCCTGCTCACTTTACGTGTGTTTTTCGTTGGTCCTCAGCACCCCCCACTCTCCCCTTCCACCCCCGCCATCAGTGACCTCAATGCAAATACAATAGGGGTGGTCCTTCCGGATGCTCCAGGTTCTAGACGCAAGTGGTGACACAATCCTTCTGGGGCTCAGGATCCTTCCCCTCATTGGTTGCCCGGAGCTCTTGAACCACCCCAGACTCAGAGCAGCGGGAATAAGAGCAGCTGCTGGTGTGGGAGGAATCAGAGGCACTGCCTAGGTCGTGTCTCTGCCACTTCTTCCACAGTGCCATCGCCTGACGCCAAAGCTACTGCCGCGGCTCCCTCTTCTGCTCCCAGCCACCTCCTGCCAGGTAAGCCAAAGATTCCTGCTTGGCTGTAATTCTGTTTCTCTCTTCCTCTTCTCCCTTCCCTCTCTCTCTGTCACTTTTTCTTGGCTGATCTCTTTTCCCGTCTCAGAATCTCTATCCACTTCTGTCTGGGACTGTTCATCACGCTATCTGTGTTAATCCGCAGTTCGTCGCAGCCTCCTTTCACAGGTAACACAGGATGGTCTCAGTTCGCAGACTCCCAGCTCCACTCTTCCCGTGCTGAAGCGGGCTCCAGTCTCGCTGTCTCCAGCCGCACACGTGCTTAGGTCCATTTGGGATGCTGGAGAGTCGCAGACATCTTTTGCAGAGCAGGATGCAGGAATAGATTTGGGGACTGTGCGCTCACAGATCACACCCTGTGCCTAGGGAAATGGGTTCGGAACCTCGGATAGTGTAAGCGGATGACAAATAGGTGCAAAGACCAGGGGCAGGTAACCATTAAACGCAAGCCCCAGCTGCAGGTTCTGGGATATTTTTTCCTCCAGTTTAAATCCCGGGTCTCAAGTTGAGACTCTACCAGCTTGTTTCTTACAGGGTACTCTTTGCCAAAATGTGGATCAGGTGAACCGTAGAATTTGGTTCTTTGGTTTCTCAGAGATTCAAATTGCAGATATGTCCTCTCTACTCCTTGACCCCTGCCTGGTATGAGCAAAATCCCCGCAATGCAGGGGTGGGGTGGGAATAGAGCTCTGTGTTGCATTATAGGAAAAGCTGTGGTGACATGGTACTCCAAGTCTGTCCTCAGAGGAGTCCTGGCCAACAGTTTGTATTTGAGAGTGTGTGGGTGTTGGGGAGTGGGCTATGGACTGAGACCTCATCACTCAGTTGTCTTGTAAGGTTTCTTTGATAAACCAGGTGTGCTACAGGCTTACTGGATCTTCCAGCAGTCCACTTTGCTGAGGAGGAAACAATGGTGAAGGGAAATGACATGACCAGCCTGGATCCAGGATGCCAGGAAGTTAGAGGGAGAGGCAGGAGCAGAGCTTGGATCTATGGGTTCATAGATCTTTAACTGCTACAGGGTGACATCATTTTCCCTTGCAGAGAGGCATCATGGGGTTCTGGAAGTCCTCCCCCTTCCTGGTCCTCAGCATCCTGGTCTTGTACCAGGCGGGCACGTTCCAAGCAGCACCACTCAGGTAAGAGCCCTGATAGGAATGCTCCCACCCCTACAGTCCCTGGAATCATACAAGTCTGTGTTCTCAGTAGTACTGTGTTGCATCTGGCTCTTGGTGGGTGGAGGTGGGGGAATGTGTGGTAGGGTATGAATGCATGAATGTAAATGTGTATATAAGTTTATCATAAACTTTTGGTGCTACAAAGTTATATAGCACAATTTACAAATAGACATAAGGTATACAATACTCGTTTATGTAAATTTCATATACCTCATTCAAACTTAGAGCATATTTTACTGCTTTTAAACATCTCCATCTTTCACAAACATAGTTACTAATCTAACCATAATTTGAGAAATAGATTGCATTCAAATTGCTGCTTTGCCAATAAATTTGTTATTAAATCTGATATGCAATCTATTCATCTAATTTCTCACCCTCATTCAAATTAAACTGAAACCATTTTCAGATTCAAACTATCATTAGCATTTATTTTGAATAATATTTGTATTTAACATTAAGTGCATATTCCTGAAAATCTAACCATCGGCTTTCATAAGCCTATATGATCCACTTCCAGCAAACCATTTCTTTGTGGTCACAACAGAGCCTAACTCCTGTTGAAGCTGCATAATTTTTGAATGGACACTGGGCTTGTGTCCTATCCATTGAAAGTTGGGGCAGCCACATCCTAAGGGGAGGTAGAGAAACCGGGAAACCTGGCTTTATATCCTGGGGAGAAGGTAGGCAAAGGCTCAGAGCAGATGTTGGACTTCCTTCCCCTTCTAGGTTAGACTTGGAGAGTGACTTTGATCCTGCTACACTCACCGAGGAGGAAATGTGCCTCCTACTGGCTGCCATGGTGAAGGATTACGTACAGATGAAGGTCAGTGAGCTGGACCAGGAGACAGAGGACTTCAGGTAGGTCTCTGCACCTCTCCAAGAACATAGCTTACCTTCACCCCTGGCTTACCAGGAAGGCATATCTTTAAGAATGAGATTGGGTATAATGCCATAATTTTCTCTGGTCTCAAAAGCATTGGTTGATATTTAGTTTATTTATACAGGAAAGATTGCTATTACCATTCTGTGTTCCAAGGCCAGTGACCCAGAGCCACTGTTGCATTTTCTGACACCTCTGGAAATATCTACAGGGAGTGATTATGGCATTTTCCCTAATGCCCTATGATTTTCTGCTGTGATGATTTTTGGTTAGCAGAAACATTTAAGGCTCATTGGTCCCTCTCAAGAACAGTAATTTTCCACTGAAGGTCCCATGGGGCAGGTACCCACCCTCAGCCTCTCACTGACAGGCTTTCTCATTTTCTCCTTCTATAAAACAGCATCACTGCCCAGAAGAGATCCTGCGACACTGCCACCTGTGTGACCCACAAGATAGCAGGCTGGCTGAGCAGATCTGGGAGCGTGGTTAAAAGAAACTTTGTGCCCACCAATGTGGGCTCCGAAGCCTTTGGCCAGGATAGCAGGGAACTTCAGTTCTGAGCAGTGAAATGACTCCAGGAAGAAGGTGACTGCCCTAGTACCTTGATGGCTGGGCAGATGGCTGGGTATTACAGGGGTGTAGGTCACACCCTAGCCCTCCCTGGGTCTGTATCATAAAAAAAAAAACTCACAGGAGAACGTGATGACTCTACTCTCTGGAGAAAGAACAGAGCCCCAATAGCTGAAATCCCTAGAATTAGTATTTCTGTTTTTTCAGTATGTCCCAGTGACACCGAGATCATCTGCCAGAAAATATAGATCCTTTTCATTTAAAACACTATTCTTTTGCAGTTATAATGGTAAGAATCCTAGTTTTTAGTTTGAAAGGCAAAGACTCAATCCTTTTCGAGTATTCCTTTCAATGTCTGTACATCTGGATTCAGAACTTAGACCTGAGTTCAAATACTGTGTCCTCTACTAACTCTATGACCATCGGCCAGACCCTCTCTGAGCCTCAGCTTCTACATGCAGATTAAAGGCAACAATAGTACCTACTTGTTATCATTAAAATAAAAAGTAATTGAGATAATTCATGGCAAGAGCCTCTCAACTAATGAGTAATAAAATTCTAGCTGTTATTTTTTTTTCCTCCTAGGTCACCATGAACCTGAACTCTTAATCTGCAGTGAAAGCTACTTACAAAAAATAATAGCATGGAAGACACACATACATGCATGCCTGTTGATATTGAAAACATTCTTTTCCTTGAAATAAACTGAACCTAAATGCAGAATAAAACTGTTGCAGTTACCCAACATGCGTCTTTTTTATATTTGATTCTGTATTCAATCGATATAATTCATGTCTCATTGGTTTATCTGGTAGCAAATCTGAGCCCTGTCAGTCAACCTGTTGATGGTCGCAGCTCTACTAAACCTCAGGGGGACATGAAATCACTGCCTTGTGGGGGTCTGGGGACACATACTAATTCTGTGCCTCAAGGGAACTCTTCACGTAAAGAAATGTTCTCATTGTGCACTTCATCCAGGTAAAAACCTGTATTTTCAACACACTTAAAAGGAGTCCCTGCTGCTATTTTTGCTGTTTTTCCCATGACAATCTCAGGGACCTGTGAACACTTTGTTCACCAGGCTGGCTCAAATGAGGCAAAGACAACATGCTCGGGGTGGGTCCTCAGTATCCTGTACCCTCAGTGTCTAGGGAAACACCCTTATAGGAATTAGAACCCCCCGGCATCTCAAAGAGACATTCACACTTAATTTCAGAGACTACCCTGGTCCCCAGCCCCAGAAGTTACCTGTTCACTTCTCTCTGACTCAGGTTTGCCCCTACCAATCCATGCCTTTCCTCCCCAGGATCACCCTTTCATATACCCCATAGCCTACAAAGCCCTTTAGAACAATGGCTCACAGTATGAAATGGGATCACAGACTGGCAGACTTGGAAAGATCATCAGATGACATCGAATCCAACTTTTTACTCTCTGAGGTGCAGAGAAGAAGAGTGCATTGCTTAGGGTCCTCCAATAAGTTTAGCAGAGAATTCCTATATTTAACAAACAACTGAGTGTCTGCTATATGCTTGACACTATTTGAGCTGCAGGAATAGAGCGATGAACGGAACAGACGAAACTCCCTGCATTCATGGAGCTTATATTCTAACTGGGGGAGACTGAGGTGATACATGCTATGGAATCAGAGACACTCAGTATTGGAAGGAATGTGGGATGTCATAGGGTCTAGATGCTTATTTGATATAGGAATTTCACAGCTTCAATATCCCTGGGCATCTGCAGCAAGTGCCAGTGACCAGCTTCTGACTATAACTTCCAAGGTGACTGGGCAGCCAGTTTCACTGGTGGACAGTTAAGTGGGGTTTTTTAGTTAGAAAAGTCATATCCTCCTAACTACTGACTCTTTTATTTCCTCAGAAGCACAAAGAATTATGAGCCTTGCTCCACTTCAGTCTATGTTAAACATAAGACCCCTACCTTAGCCAAAAGGTAGAGCAGGCCATGTTTCCCTTGGAAACAGGATACTCCATTGACTATTTCAAGGAGTAAACATATGGGTCATTGCAATGGCTTACAGGGTCTGAGTTTATCTTCCTTTCATCACCAGTCCCGTTACTGCCTCTTCTGACATCATACTTCTCCTTCACACTGGCCTTCTTACTACCCCTTATGCTATATTCACAGGCACCAGCACCCTTAGTTGTTTTCACCTGCTGGTACCTTTCTGCAGAGTACTCTTACCCAGTGGCCCCATCGCCTCTAGATCTTGATTCAAATATCACCTACCCTGGCTATCCTTTGTGAAATTGTACCTCAGCACATCAACACACTCCAACCCTCTTCTTTGCTTTATTTTCCTCTCTTTACCCCTAATTACCTACTATCATAGTGTATGTACGTGTGTGTGTGTGTGTGTGTGTGTGTGTATTTTTTTACTTATTTGGCTTATTGTTTGTACCCTTTCCTATGAACAATGTAACTTCTACACAAATAGGAATATGGTAATTTTGTTAATTTGCTGAATCCCCTACACACAGAACAACATGTCTGGCACAAGGTAGCAGTCAATAAATTTTTCTGTAATGAACGGAGTCAAGTCACCTTCTCTTTTGTGTTTGTGGTCAACTCAGGTTCCCTCTAGGCTCTATATCCTTCAGGCTTAATTGTGGGAAGGTCTTCATTTTCAGCAATTACCCTGATAGTCAATCCCTCAAGCACGTGGAGACTTCTGCAATTCGTGACTCCAGGCCCCTACAGGGACCATTTCTTCAGTTTGAACATAATGCTCACTCTCCCTTTCTCCTCCTCTGGATTAATCTGACCAGCTTTTCTTCTTTTTCCCAAGCACTGATACAGATGGGCAAGGCACTCTCTAGGAGCAGTACCTATGGCTAGGTAGGTAAGTTCTTACCAATGGAGGCAATAGCAGGAAGACCACTTTAGTCTGGGATCCAAGGCAGC
The DNA here is from genome assembly GCF_048564905.1 of Vicugna pacos. Lineage (NCBI taxonomy): Eukaryota > Metazoa > Chordata > Mammalia > Artiodactyla > Camelidae > Vicugna > Vicugna pacos. The sequence continues at coordinate 37,266,974 of NC_132996.1, forward strand.
TTCACCAATAACAGAGCCAATATTGTACTAAATTTCCACCAGAAATCTGGGTATTTCTCAATTTACTCAGAGCTCATAGAGTGAAAGAGTGTGACCAATCTGAACTTTCAAACCACTATGGAAACTGCATTGAATCAAAACCGTAAGAATAAATGTTAGGAGTGCATAAGGCAGTCAATGCACAACATGGAGACTTTGGTGTGGCTGCAGCATCAGTTTTTACTACTCAGGTCCACATGGGCCACTGCAGCAAAAGAATGTCTTTTTTTTTTTTTTTGAGATTTTGTTTGAACCAGGAAATAGAAACATTTTTTTTTAATTTTTTAATTGATTTATAATCAATTTACAATGTTGTGTCAAATTCCAGTGTAGAGCACAATTTTTCAGTCATACATGAACATATATATATTCATTGAGACATTTTTTTCTCTGTGAGCTACCGTAAGCTCTTGTGTATATTTCCCTGTGCTATACAGTATAATCTTGTTTATCTATTGTACAATTTTGAAATCCCGTCTATCCCTTCCCACCCTCTGCCCCCTTGGCAACCACAAGTTTGTATTCTATGTCTATGAGTCTATTTCTGTTTTGTATTTATGCTTTGTTTTTGTTTTTTTTTTTGTTTTTTTTTTTAGATTCCACATATGAGCAATCTCATATGGTATTTTTCTTTCTTTCTGGCTTACTTCACTTAGAATGACATAAAAGAATGTCTTTTAGTGTCAATTAATGCTCATGCCAAACGCTCAGATCTTGAGAACACATGCTGTAGCTAACTGAATTATTACTCCCAATTCTCCACTATGCTGTAGTTGTGTTACATGGTTACCCTTGGCATAGCCACATAGTGGGTAAAATTGACTTCCTTGCCTCTTGATTTTGGGCTTGGTCATGTGATTTTATTTGGCTGAGGAGATGTTGGTAAATTTGGCTCAAGGTGAGTCTTTAAATGTGTTTATGTAATTGGGTTTTGTGCTCTTGTGCTTCTGCCATCACCCTGAAAAGACCAAGTCTTAGGTATCCTTTGTACTTTTAGCCTGGGCTCCAAAAATAGCCCTTAGACCTAAACCTGAACTGCAGTCTGGATCTACACGCAACAACTGAGACCATTTCATCCCTACCTCACTCGCATGAGCAATAAAAATAAATATTTGTTTTATAAGCTGGTAAGATTTTGAGGGATTTTTTTTTTTTGGTAACATTGTTATGGCAATAGCTAAGTGGTATATATGATTTGGCAGTATTGTAGAGTAAATTTGTTCCTTCCCCAATATTCATGTACTGAAGCCCTAACTCCTATTGTGACTATGTTTGGAGAAGGGCTTTTAGGCAGGTACTTAAGGTTAAATGAGGTTGTAAGGGTGTGGCCCTTATCTGATAAAAAGACGAACATGGGCATCCTTATAAAAAGACGAAGAGATATCAGAAATCTCTCCCTCCCTCCCTCTCTTTCCCTCATCCACACACAGAGAAGAGGTCAGGTGAGGACACAACAAGTAGAAGGCCATTTGTAAGACAAGAAGAGAGACCTCTCCACACAGTAACACTTATCGCACCTTGATGTATATGTAATTATGTGTAATTCCAGCATCCAGAACTGAGAGAGAATAAAATTTTGTTGTTTAAGTCATTTAGTCTGTGATATTCTGTTATGACTGCCCAAATAGACCCATACAAGAGGCATTAGCGGATGAAATTATTTTTGCTACGATAGCTTGTTTTCCCTGTTACTGAGATTTGGGTTTTAGGCCAATCTGCTGAATAGGTAATTTGGAAAATTCACTTGTTTCTTTTTACTATTTTATTTTGGTTACCATTTTCATTTCTTCTTAAAATCATAAAGGTTGTTTATTTCAGTTCCCATCTTCTGCTGTTAAAACTGGATAATATATACCTCTGATAAATTAACTGTGATTTATTCATATAATGGATACGTACAATCAGTGTGTAGTACTGAATACAAATAATATGTATCAACTTTGGATAAATCTCACATATAATATTGAGTACAAAATAAACCAAGTCACAAAGGATATATACTAGATGATATTACTTGCTTTAAGTATAAAACATGTATAACAAGACTACATAAAACTTAGGATTATATACGTATGTAACAAAAATACACAGTAATTTCTAGGGAGAATAAATATGACATTCAAAAGAGTAATAAAAACAAAAAAACCTAGGGTTGGGAGGTATAGCTCAGTGGTAGAGCGAATGCTTGGTATGCATGGGATCCTGGGTTCAATCCCCAGTGCCTCTGTTAAGGAGGGAAAAAAAAGAGTGATTAACATTGAGGAGGAGGAAAGAAGGTGTCATAAAGAGGGGTATACACATGTCTTCTACCAAAGTATTATTTCCTAGGGTTTTATTTTCTAAGCTAGGTAAATGGTATAGATGGTTGTTTGTTATAATCATGACTAATAGGAATAAATGCACATAAGTACAAGTCTTTTTTTAAATTAAGGCAACCATCATAATTTACAAGGAATGAGTAACTTTTAACTAGCGAATAGAATCTATTCCATTCAATGGAAAGTGGGGAAAAAAGACCCCAAATTATGTAATAAATGTATTATGTATAAAAGACGGCATAGTAAATGCTTATATCACTTTAAAATATTTGTAAATTAAAGTCACCAATTAAATAAAAAACCAAGATGATCATGTGTGTGTGTTTTAAAGGATCTAGCGCTGTTTTTCTGCACAAGAAATATTAAGAGCACAAGGATTCTGAATGGATTAAGATAAAAGGACAGTAAAAGACAAGACAAATATGAATAAAAATAAGTGAGGTTATTTCTTATATAGTGAAAATAGAATTCAAGGCAAAAAAAAAAGTTATGGGAAAAAAGGAATAATTGAGCATGAAGATATACCTACCATGAACATATGTGCACCCAACAATGTGGCCTCAAATTATGTAAAACAACAACTGAGAGAATTATAAGGAGACAGATACATAAATTAAGAATTGTTTTTACTGTAATTTGAAAAGATACATGCACCCCAATGTTCACAGCAGCAGTATTTACAATAGCTAACATATGAAAGCAACCTAAATGTCCATCAACAGATGACTGGATAAGAAGTTGTATACACATATACATACATATATACATACAAAGGAATACTACTCAGCCATCAAAAAGAATAAAATAATGCCATTTGCAGCAACATGGATAGACCTGGAGATCATCATATTAAGTGAAGCAAGCCAGAAAGAGAAAGAAATAATACCATATGATATCACTTACATGTGGAGTCTAAAAAAAGAGAAAGGACACAAACTTATTTATAAAACAGTTCAGATTCACCAACATAGAAAACAAACTTGTGGTTACTAGGGGTGGGGAGAGATAAATTGGGAGTCTGAGATTTGTAGATACTAACTACTACATATAAAATAGATAAACAACAAGGTCCTACTGTATAGCACAAAGAACTATATTCAATACCTTGTAATGGCCTATAATGAAAAAGAATCTGAAAAGGAATATATATATATTATGTAATACATATAAATGAATCATTATGCTGTACACCAGTCGTTAACACTTTGTAAATCGACTACACTTCAATAAAAAATTTTAAGAAAGAATTGTTTTTAGAGAATTAATGCACCATTCTCAATAAGCCATGGCTTCTGGTATCACCTCCCTAATGCAAGATTCCACACTGGCTCCGCAAATATCCCCTGGACAACATAATGAATTTCAGAAACTACACAGTGATTACCCTTACAAAGCAGTCAGAGATTTTATTACTGATCAGATTATGTCTGCCTGTTCCAATACCTTTTATTAAATAAACCAAGTCATCCCACATTGATTTGTTGATCATCTTCTGATCTTTCTTTTCTCCTCTTTTGGTATGTTTATAAACCAGTAAGACAGTTTAATAACCAGTAGGGCAAAGGCATTCATATTTCTCTTTTTCAAAGTGATCTTGGCAATTCTCACACATTTATTTTTCCAGAGGGTAGTTAGGATAATTATCAATTTTTTAAAAATCTTGTTGGATTTCGATTTGCATTGGGTTTTCCAGGTAGACAACTGCATCATCTATAAACAACAGTTTATAAATCACATTTCATATTTGTATTCTTATTATATTATGTAGAACTTCTTGCATATTCAATAAAATGTATATTATACATGTATACACACATACATGAATAAACTCCCTACTAGGTACTGGAAGATTTTTTAAAATCAAAAATAGATATTAAGTTTTATCAAAATATCTTTTGTTACTTAAAAGAATTATCTTATGGCTTTTTTCCTTTGACATAGTAATTGACTAACATATTTCTAAAAATATCAACTAATATTAATAGATAATACTTTTGAGTGGTTACCACCTGCTAGGCACTTTAGAAAGTGAATTGAAGATATTAACTCTTTCAATCTTTACAACACCTGGATAAGGTAGATACTCTTAAAAGGTCTATTTTATGGAAGAGGGAACTGAGGCACAACAAGATTAAACAAGTTCACTAAAGCCATACAGCTATCAGATCCATCCCAAGACACAAACCTGTTTCTAAGCTGACTCCAGAGTCTGCACTCTTAGATCACTATACTGCTTCTTCATAAATTCTACTTTTGTCAGAGGATGTGTACTAAAATATTTTTCTAAATTCAATTTGCTGTGATTCATTTAGGATTTTGTACTCCTTTTGTTCTATTTAGAATTGGAGCTATCAAATGAGTTGGCAAAGTTATGAACTTTTTCTATGTTTTAGATCAGTGTAAATAGTGTGAAAACTATCTGTGCTTTTAAGCTTGATGTAACTGACCTGCGAAACTTTCTCGTAGAGTTCTTTTTATAACATAGCTCTTAGAGGGTTTTCAATTTCTGCCATGGCTATTCAAATTTATTGTTTTATTTTATTCTATTTTTATTTCTATATATTTTACTTGTATATATTTTTGTAAAACTTTTTAATTAAAAATTTTTGCATGTATTAGCAAATTGTACATTTTCATTATAATTTAAAATCTTCATATTTGAGATTATATCTTCTTTTTCATTCTGGATGTAGTGTATCTGTGTTTTTCCTTTCCTCATTCAAATTACCAACAATTTCTATTTTACTGAACTTTTCAAAGCACTACCTTTAATATTTATTTTTCAATTCCACTGTCTTTCTGGTTTCTAATTCATTAATTTCTTTCTGGCCCACTTAATTCCCTTATTCCACATGATTGTTAAAAAGGGAGATTAAACACATTAACTGGTCTCTTTCTAGATTGACCTGGTCTCTTTCTAGATTTCTGAGCTGAATTATTGAATTAAATTGCTTATATTTTCTTTTTATTGATCAGTTGTATTTAACTATTTTTCCCCACCTAACTGATTCCATCCTGATCCAAGTCTCCATTATGTTTTACCTGAACTATTACAGCAACCTCCCAAATGATCTCCCTGTTTCTACCCTTTTTGCTATGTAGATGATTCTGAAATGATCTTTTAAAAATACAATTTATACCGCATCTATCCTCTGCTCAAATCTTTCCACAGGCTCCCCACCATCCTCAGAGTAAGTGTCAAAGTCCTTATGGTAGCCTACGAGGTACTCCATGATCTGACCCCCTATAATTTCTCTAATTTCCCTTCTTATCAAGTAACCATTGCTTGTTCCACTCCCAGGTTCCTCAGGGTCTTTGCACTTACTATTTTCTCTGCCTAACATGCTATTCCCTCAATATCTGCATGACTCCTTCCCTTCCTTCAGAATATGGCTGAATTATCACCTTCTCAGGGAAGGCTTCCCCTACCACTATATGCAAAAAGGCATCCCTTCTCTGATCACTCTCTAGTCACCTTATTCAGCTGTATATTTTCCAAAGAACTTATCATTATCTGAAATACTATATATTTATAGTGGTTTTTTTGGTCTATGTACTTCCACTAGCATGTAACTCTATGAATGAAGCTGCATGGTTTTTTTTATCTATATCCCTGGAGTGTAAAGAGATTTCTAGAACATGCTAGCCCTTAAATAAAGATTGGTTGAAGTAATCAATAATGAAACTACAGAAGACCAATTCTGATCTCTAAGTTCATCTTTAACCATGTGACATTTCATGTGATATAAATATTTCATTTTTAAGTCTATAATTTTTGTTTTGACTTCCATTTTCAGTCAAAAGTTGTTAAGAATAACATTTCTAGCTTTAAAATAGCTTTGAAAATTATATATCAGTTATTGAGTGCCAGATTTTTTACACTGAGGTTAGATAAAATGATCTCTATAAATTTTTAAAATAATTTTTTTTACTTGGGAAAATTACTGAGATTTTTTATAAGACTTATTATGTGATCCTTTTCAAAAAATATTTTTTAAATAACAGAAGAAAGTGCTTCCTGGAGGTAAAAATATTTACATCTCTATCTACCTATAAATCTATATATATGAAATTGATATGATTAATGATATTATTCATATATATTGTTTTTGCCTTGTGGTTGATCTTGCAAAGACTAAGAGAAGACAATAAAGTTTCCAAATACTATTTTTTTTTCTGTGAACTAGCCTTTGCATTCTAAAACTTATTAGTTTACATAATTTTAATTTTTTCTCACCTTTATAAATAACTTTAATAAGGTATAAATATTAAATTATATACTTTAAGCTATATTATTTCAGTAAGTTTTACCAAGAATATGCCGTATAGCCCAAATAACAATTACCACAAAAAAGTATAGGATATTTCCATCACCCCAGCATGCTCTTTATTATCACTTTGAAATCAATATCACCCAAACCACTGCCTCACACAATCACTGATGTGATTTGTATCAGTGTGGATTCATTTTTCAGTAGATATATGGTATGTACTCTATTTTATATAGCTTCTTTCACTCAGTATCATGTTTGGGAGATTGATTTATATTGTTGCATGTATCAGTATATAATTATTTGGGAGGTTAATTGGGTATTAATTAGGTGTCAATTCCAAGGGGTTGGGGAGAAAGAATTAAGTAACATTCTAATGTATACCAAAGATGTATTATGGACAGATAGATGTATTGTTTCTAGTTTTAATTATTATGTATGACACTCTTATGAACATTCACATACAAGTGTTTCTATGAAGAGTTGAAGTCATTTCTCTTGGATAGCTAGAACTTGTATGGTATATGTCTGTACAACTAAATTGACTATGCCAGTTAACAAATGGTTCTACACTCCAGCATAAGTTTCAGATCATTTAACTTGTTTCATACAAGCCTGACAATGATTGGTATTTTCAACCTTTATAATTTTAGCCATTCTTATGATACTGTAACAGTGCCTCATTATAGATTTTCATTTTTATCTCCCTAATTAAAAGTGATAATTGAGTATCTTCTCATATACTTACTGGCCATTTGTTTATATTCTTTTGTAAAGTTCTTCTGCCACTATTTTGCCATTTTTAATTGGACAACTTATCTTCTTACTATTTAGTTGTAAAAGATCTTAATATATTATATATATGAGTCCTGTTTCCTTTGGGGGCACTATTTCACTTACTTGTTCACATCTTTCTCCCTCTTGAATCACTTCTGTGGGAAGCCAGATGTCATGAAAAGAGGCCACTCAAGCAGGCTATGGAGGAGTCTGTGTGTCAAGGAATGTAGGTAAATGACCAACAGTCAGTGAGGAATGGAGGCCTGTCAACAATGAAATAACTGAGTTTAGAAGTGGATCCTCCAGCCCCATTTGAGCCCGGAGATGACTGCAGACCTAGCTGAGAGCTGGACAGCAACCTCAAGAGAGACCCTGAGCCAGAACCACCCAGCTGAGCCTCTCCCAGATAGCCTACCATCAGGAACCGTGAGATATTAAGCACTTGATCTTCCAAACTGCCAAGTTTTGAGATAATTTGCTAAACAGCAATAGATAACTATTATTCACCCAAACTATGATAACTTACTCAAATATCAACTTTGGGAAAGCATATTTAGCAGAGTTGGCTGCATGTGCTGAACTGATTTCAAGTCTGAAGCCACAGTGCCCAGAAAGGATGCAATGTCAGATTTCTTTGCCCTGGTTCCCAGACCCAGATCAGTTTAGGTGCAGTGCCATAAACTGCTTCCACTCCAAACAAAATTAAGTCCTTCTGTTCTTCCTCATTATTGAGTGCTTTTTAATAGCAGCTGCTTTCTCTCTCCAATGTCTCATTTCTCTGGAACTGATAGCTACTGTTTCACACCATTTTGTCTGCCTCTAAGATTCTTGAGGTAGGAAGAAACCATTATAGGCTGTGTAGACCAAACCTGCATGCTTGAATCCACACTATAGCATTCCTCAAGTCATCTTCTAGTTCACTTTTAAACTTTGAGATCACTATCTCCTGAGGTAGCTTATTCTCTCTTCGGATCACTCTGACTCTTAGAAAAATCCTCTACTAGTAAGCAGAACTCACTTTCTCTGCTCTCCTGCTTCACTTGGTTCTCAAGAAATTCATAATGGGCAGACTTTCCAGGGATAATTGGCTGTGACTGAGACCATGCCTCTGAAGAAAGGACTGGGTATTAATTGTTGGGGTTTTAAAGTAAATCACATTTTCTTTACTATGAAGTTCCTAGCTGGATTTAGTTTTCTATGAGCCATCCATTAGCTGGATCCATTCTAGATAATTACTTATTATCAAGAATGTAACTGGGGTAGGCTCTTGGATTATTTGGATCCTCAGATATTTCTACTCCTGGTGAAACTTTTCTGAATATTCCTGTAGCAGTTGCTGCACATAAATTATTGGGAGAGCTAACAAATGTCTTGCCTTGTCTCTTGTAGAGCCCTGAGCCAATCACTATAAGTCTTGGCCTTATCTCTCCTCTTCAGACCTGCCAGGACAATGATGAGATGAATTGTTTCCATAAAGAGGGATACTCTAGGAACTTCCTGAAGAGCCTGGCTCATGTGTAAATCTAGGAAAGTTGTAGAAGTAGATTCTTGCTTACTTAAATGCAGCCAACAGTGGCCAAGGCCTATACAAAACCTTTAATACAGTCCACAAAGCTTATGAAGTGGCAACTGACTATTGTTCCAGCCTCATTTCTCACCTTGTTCTCTCTCCTATTCTGAACTCCAGTTACACTGGCATTCTTTCAGTTTGTTAGAATCTGCACATTCTTTCTACCACAGGCCCTCTCCACATGCTATTTCCTTGTTCCAAAGTTCCTGTATCTTCTCTATTCCCAGTTAACACTTACTCATCTCTTACATCTCAGCTAAGGGTTGTTTCCTTAGAGAAGCCTTCTCAGACAACTATCCTGGGTATAGGTTATATTTATTTCCTATTTAATTTCAAAGAGTAGACATACCTTTCCTTAGCTCACCATTTCAGTTTTAGTTTATGCATTTATTAGTGTGAATATCTGATTAATGTCTAACACTTTAGCTGAAAGTTCCATTCATATAGGAACTGTCTTCATTTTGTTCTCCATAAGGAACATAGTCAATAATATTGTAGTAACTTTGTATGGTGACAGATGGTTACTAGACTTATCGTGGTGATCAATTCATAACGTACATAAATGTTGAAATCACTATGTTGTATACCTGAAACTAACATGACACCATATGTCAACTATACTTCAATTTTTAAAAAGGTGATAATATGATTGCAAAAAAAAAAACAAACCCATTTTAATAAATGGTAACCCTGAGTAGCACAGGGCCTGTGTTCTAATCTAATCCAGATAGAAAAGCTTTCCTGGAATGTGGTATCATATCACAGCTCTAAAAATGAACAGCATTCTGTCAGAAGGCCAAAGCAACCAGAAAAGTAAGAAATAACGAGCCTGAATAAGCTCACAAGTCACTGGATCCAAGTCTAGTCAATTATTTCTCCTCTGCAAATGCGAACTATCAGTCCGTCTATCTGGATTTGGGAAGTTATTGAAGGTCCCATGAAGAATGGTGGGAGTTTCAAATCTGAATGGAAAGTGACCTTGTAAGGTGGCAGCTGAATACCACACAGCTCTTATGAGATAGCCAGATTCCTTTGCAAGTATAGCTGATGAAGACCACCTTTGCCGAGAGCTGCATACTCAATCATTGATGACTAGAATTGAAATGACAGAACACCCAGCAACCAGAGCTGATGATTTGAAAAGAAGAGGTGATGCCAAGATAGAGCAGGATCACTAAAGCTATTTTGTGGGCCCACGGCATGAGGCATGACCCAGGAATGTAAAGACAACTCCATAGAACCCTAGAGAGATCAGAAAGCAGTGTCATATACACCAGACCTGGGGACCTGCCAAGGAATGCTGGGCCTCTCTGTAAGGCAGGTATGTAATCTCATGAGGTGGTGTTGAACTCAGCTTATTTCCAAGAGTAATCAAATAATTCAGCCCCATTCAAACTTTAATGTTGAATTTCTAATCCCTAAGTGATGGTATCTGTAGATGGCTTCTTTGAGAAAGAATTAGGATTAGATGAGGTCATGTGTGTGGGGCTCTCATACTGGGATTAACACCCTTTTATGAGGAGACACCAGAGAGTTGTCTGTGCTACCCTCACCCCCTCTCTGTGTCATGTGAGCATACAACGAGAAGGAGGCTGTCTGCAAGCCAGGATGAGAGACCTCACAAGAACCTGACCATGCTAGCACCCTGATCTCCAACTTCCAGTCTACAGAACTGAAAGAAAATATGTCTCTTGTTTAAGTTATCTGTCTATGATACTGTGTCATGGCAGGCTACTACTAATACAGTGGCAGTGATACAGTGATGAACAGAAAACATACAATCCCTGCTCTCATTAGAGGATGAATAAGAAAAATAATCACAGTGTACAGTGCACTACAGGTATATGCAACAAAGATGTAGCCTTGTCAGGAACTAGGGAAAGAGCTACCTTAAGAAATAAACTTTAATTTGAAAAAAAAAAGAAATAAACTTTAATTTGAGATCTGAAGATTGAAAGGCAGTGGAGGGACATTAAGGGGATTTCAAGCATAGAGACTGGGGCATAGTCATAGTATCAGTGGCATGATGGGGCCTGCTCATATCAGCTCATGTAAGCCATTGTTTGCATCTCTTCCATACTTTGTGTTCAGGGCCATCTCATTGGTAGCAGGGAAGTAGACATATTGGGAGGATTTACACAGTAGAATTTTGCAAATCCTACAAATAAGGCCTTCCCCCATCCCCTAGAGAACTACCAGTTGTTAAATATTTACCACACACAGCTGTAAAGCATGTTTAAGAAACTAGAAATAAGGTTGGAGACAGAGAATAAAAGATAAAATTGAAAGAAATGAAGATAATATTAAACTTTTAGGAATGGTGTGTGATTATCCATATCTTAAAAAAACTTACTCAGTTTTTATAACAAGGATGGGAATTACTGGGTAAGATTTAGAAAGCCTTGTAAGCTACAGTAAGAAGTTGGCTTTTACATTAAGAGCAAAATGGGGTAGAGGATTCTGAGAAGATGGCAGAGTAGGAGGATCCAGAATTAAAGGATTAAATACATTCCAGAAGCTTGCACATTCAGAGTGAATCTCCAAGGAATTGGTAATTCTCAATGTGGTACATTTTTACTCAAGACTGCTTTTAAAATAAATGTATAAGACTTGAGGACTGGTTGTCATCCTTTCAAGTATTACAAGGGAAAAATGAATTCACAGACTTCATAAAAGTAGGTGTCACCTGAAGTGACTGTCATTTCTCATAAGCAATTTTAAAGTCTAGGTTTCTTTTTTTTTTCCTGTGAGCACATGTCTCCAAATCATAAAGTAAGATAGTGGAAAAATAAGATTCTATTTACAAATAAGCCATACAACAACTTTCCACAAACTTCCAGGAGTACAGGAGATAATAGTCTTTCACTTCCAAAAAAGATACAGTATTTTAACAACTCATACCAAGTTTGAGACATTGTCAGAATTGGAAACTATGTCAATACTACTCAACCATAAAAAAGAATAAAATAATGCCATTTGCAGCAACATGGATGGACCTGAGATTGTCATTCTAGGTGAAGTAAGCCAAGAAGAGAAAGAAAAATGCCATAAGATATCGCTCATATGTGGAATCTAAAAAAAAACCGACACAAATGAACTTACCTAAAAACAGAAACAGACTGACAGACATAGAGAACAAACTTACTGTTACCAGTGGGTAAAGGGGGTGGGAAGAGATAAATTGGGAATTCAAAAATTGCACCTCTTGGGGAGTGATGAAAATGTTATCTAGCTTGATTGTGGTAGTGGTTTCACTGGTGTATAAATCTATCAAAATTCATCAAATTGTACATTTGAAATATGTGTAGTTTACTGTACAGAAACCATACCACAATAAAGGTGTTAAAAAAAACAGTTAACATGTCAGACAAGTTGAAAACCACCTAAGGGAGAGTTAAGCAAACAATGTCTACTCTTCAATGCATACATCCTTTTCATTTTTGCTCCTTTCTCTTTTTCCTCTGTCCCTCTTGCACCTAATAGTAAGGTTTAGCCCTATTCAATCTATAGTAAGGAGCCCTCTTTGTGAAAACCCATGCTTGCCTCAGTACAACATAGTTGTACCAGCAATAAAACTGGTTACCCATGCCAAATTCTTATTCATTGTACCAGATCTACCTATGCCAAGATAACAATCTTCCAGCATATTTATAATTTGTAATCTATTATAAGACTTAAATTACCCTCTCCTCTAAAAGAATATTCATAGTAAATACAAAGTTCCTTTCAGTTTTAATACCTATGTATGAAAATCAATTTCCTATTCTGCATGACATCATTTCACATAACTGGCTAAAATATACTTTTTAATTTGTAGGCCTAATAAATTGTTCTGTAATTAATAACCAAGAACATTCAAATAGCACTTAACTGTATTCAGTTATTCTTATCACCATCACACATATGAAGGAAAATTAAGATTCAGACAAGTAAAGGTCAAGTTTTATCTACGAAAGAGGACTCAGACTCTGGTTTTGCACTTTCACATCTTATGATTTCTCTAGAATATTATGCTACTTCGTACCAACACATCAGAGATCTAATATATTTGATGGAAACCATGGAAATACACTCGAGAACTGGAGGATGGAAAATAAAATCTAAGAATTACATATATTTGCTTTAAGTCCAGCCTCCCCTCAGCGATATAAGCTATTATTGAGCAGCAGAAATCTAGAATAATTCTTGTAAAAACAGGTTTAAACATGGATGAAAGCCCAAACCTGAACCACAATTGCCAAACAGCCCTGCTGTACTTTTCCTTCAAAACACTGTATGTGGTCAATCGTTAGATAAATTTTTTTTTTCTTTCTACACTGTAACTCCCTAAAATAGGGTTGTGACTGCTTTCTTAACGTCTACATCCCCAGCACCTGGCAGAGACTGGCTGGTTGTCAAAACAAAAACGGGTGCCAGTGTTCTGGAAACTTCTGCATCCTTCTGAGGTCATGATGCCCTTCCAAACGCAAGCTACTGTCCTGGCCCTTTCCCCCTGCTAGTTAGCAGCTGTGTGGCTGTCTGCAAGTCACTCAACATGTCTGTGCTGCCGTTTCCTCCTCTGTAAAACGGGGGGAACCAGAGGACCTGCCCCGCCCAGGCGGCTGTGAGTGGACGAGCCCGCTTTGGAGGGGAGGCTGGTCCACCGCAGGCGCAGTATCAGTGTTTGCCGTGGGGACGCTCCTGGCTCCCGGTGGGACTCGGCACCGACTTTTACTCATTAATTTTTCGCTCTTTCACAATTATTTCCCAGAGGCCCTCCCCTGCGCTCTCTAATCCTCATAACAGACGCCTAGACCAGCCGTTCTCAAGTGCAAACATCCAACAAACTCCTACTAACCAATAACTCGGTCTTAGAATTCGGACGCCTGGTTTTCCCGAGAAGTCTTGGGTGGAAGGGAATCTAACCTACACGCGACATATGGCTCCGTAGGGACAAGAAGCTGAGCCTCTGGTCGGCGTGCTGAAGGGAGCACGAGTCACGCCTGACAGGACGGCTTGGGGACCCCACTGCGCAGGCGCAGGCGCAGGCGCAGGCGCAGGCGCACCGCCTCCGCGCCCTGAGGGGCGGGAGGATCCCGCCCAGATCCCGCCCAGATCCCGCCCAGATTCCCGCGCGCGTCGGGCGGGAGCGCCATCCTCGGCGAGGCTGCGGGTCAACGTTGAAAATCTCGCTGTCACACCCAGGAAGCTGGTTTTCCTCCAAGTTTCCAGCACACGGAAAGGGTTCACTACCGCTCGCGCTTTCTCGGCCCACTCAGGAAGGAGGCCTGGGTTCGCCCTGGCTGAGGCCCGTCGGGCTGTACCTCAGGGTACACCAAGCTCTGCTTTTCCATGTAAACATGGGGAAGCTCAGCCAGCGAGTAGACGTTGCCGATAAAAGGCAGCCCAACGGCCCTGGCGGGGGTTGGGGGGTGGGGACGCCTAGCCGCCATTCTGGCGGACCCGCAGCACCAAGAGCAGCAGGAAGAGAGCACGGCTGTCCCTCAGCTCCGTGAGGCTCTCTCGAGGCTCCTGCATGGCCCGGGGCTGGAGCTGTGAACTCCCACCAAAACCCTTTGGCCTGATACCCCCGAGGTCCCTCCCCACATCCATGGCCACTGTCTGGCTGAGTGTAGAGCCCTCGGGCCAGTTAGTCCTGGCTTTCCCAGCCACATCCCGAGTCCGTTGTGCCGAAGGCGTGCGGCCCTTTGGGTCTGGGCGTGGCTCTAGGCGGGGCCCAACCTCGCTGGGTAGCGAGCCTGGAGGCCTGACCTTTTCCAGGGTGTTGACACGCGGACCTGGAAGACATGACAGCACTGCACCCTGGACCAGGCGGATCCTGCGTCCCTGGCCTACTGCCGTTTCTGTGAGTGTCTTTTTAGGAACCAGATCTGCTTATTTCAGACTGGAAAACTGGGGAGATTTTCAGCACTGCGATCTTTAGCTGAGCCTGATAATCTTTAAAAATCTCCATTAGAGAATTCACCTATCAGTATAAAAAGAAAATAATTATACTATTTTGCCTCTTTTACTCATCTGATTTTTCCTCCTTACGTTATGAGGCAATTTTGTGAGGCCTTAACAATTGTAATGATTATGCAGTATTTTTGTGATTAACTCAGGTTACCTAACTTTTCACTCTGGTGTTCAAGTAAAATGAGAGATCATTACTAAACTTAGTCCTCAATGTCTAATCAAAGGCCAGTGGAAATGGCCCAGGGTGAATATTGGAATTGCAGGTGGAGCACCAGAAGTGGAGGAATATCACCCTGACTGCTTTCCCCAACTTCATCAGGCTTGCGTTGTCTAGACTGGCTATAACTGTTACGCAGTATGGTACTCAGTTCAAGAGTGGCCCCTTTCCGTCATCTTTTTCAAAAAAGATTATTTTCCACTCCGAAAATATGCTCTCATTCACTTAAAAGTAAGGAGCATTTCTCCTTTGGCATTCTCCCCCTGCCTACGTTAGCAGAGGAGAGCTGGAACCCTGACAGCAGCCTGACTCACTAACAACACTGATGAGATGCCTTCTCCCCACCCCCACTGTCCCTTGAGGACACTGTGTGTGGGAGGTCGTCACGACTCACTAAAAGTCTCTCAGAACACAGATCCTTCCCTGTCATCGTTTTCATCATTAAGCGTGTTCCCTCAGCGCTCAGCAAAGAGAAATAGCTCTTTTTGTTTCCCCTCCCGGCATTTGCTCTTAAAGTTATAGAAAACAACCTATATTATGTTTGCGGATTTTATCAGAACAAGGATGTTTGGTAGAACAGGAAATGAAGGATTTCACTGTTTCCTGGCAGAGATCTGGTCTTTAGAATGCTGTTTGGAATGGGTGCCTGGAGGAATGTGAAAACCCTGTACATGGCTCTGACTTCTCTGTGTGCAGACAGATAATGGTTTCAACAGAGGACCGAGTTGTTGTGCTCCAGGGAGAGCCTCTTTCTTGGGCTTTGGGAGCCTCCCCTCAGGACTCATTGTGAGGGCTCCCTGCCAGTTCTTGAATGGCTGTGCCCCTGGCCTGAGCCCTAGGTGCTCGCCCCACAGTACTCGCCTCAGTACACAGCAGTACAGTCAACACAAGGAGCCTCCTTTGCACATTTCATTATGCACGCTCACAGTTGCATTTCATCAGAATGAAAGGAAGTGAGAGTCAAGGAAGTGCCCATCCGAGCCATGAGAAACAGTTCTGTAAGCCTGTATAACACAGGATACGTTATCAGTGTCGGAGCTCAGAAATTGCTGATCCAGTTTATACCCAACAAATTATTGTCCCCATGATCATGTTTACAGCCAATTTTACTGAAATATTTTTCAAGTTACTGGTCTTATATGGGACATTGAGTACCAAGTAGAAAGGGAAAGGATAGGGGTGTAACAAAATCCATTCTTTAAAGTCTTTAAGGACACACCTAGAAATGTTTTACCAACTATCTGGGCATTCCCTGGCCCAATCAGGTTGACACACGAGATTAACCATCACATTACATTACTGCCAGATCACTAAGTAAAATTCCCATTTGGATACCCTGCTATCTCGATTTATTAGCTCCCCAAAAACAAGTGCTATCGTTCTCTCTGATAATATTCTAATATACACCAGGCTAGCAACCACTTCATTTCCTTTCTACTTTGTCTCACAGTAGGTCCTTTGATAGAAAGCTTTGGCTCTGTACTTCAAAAACTATAATCTCTGTATAATTTGGAGCAGTTTAGTTAATTAGAGAGCTTCAAATCCTGCCAGACAGAGGAAGAGCCAGACTTAAAAAAAAGTCTTGGTTGCACATGGGTTGTTCCAAAAGCAGTATTTTTACCTAAGTTCCGAAATACAGTTTTTCAGTAAATATTTTCCCAGAGGAAGTGAAAACTTTGGGGGAAAAAAAGACATTTTAACAGTGTGATACTGATGCAGGAAAACGGATGTGGGGCAAGAGAAGGGCCACGTGCCAGGCTTCAGTTGAGCCCCTGGTACACGCCCCTCCAAGTGTGGGTCCTTTGCATCGCACAGGAAAGAATTCAAGAGCGAGCCACACAGTTCAGTGAAGGTAGATTTATTCAGAGAGATACATTGAAAGGCAAAAGAAAGGCCACGAGGTATGGGGGTTGGGTGCTCAGATTAAAAGTGGGTACCATTCCGTAGACAGAATGTGGGCCTTCTCCGAAGAGGGAGAGAGGGGCAGCCATGAGGCACTGTGTTGCTGGTTTTTATGGGCTTGGTGGCTTCATATGCTAATAAGTGGAAGGACCAGTCTGAGTAGCCTGGGGAAGGGGCTGGGATTCCCGGGAATTTGGCCATTTCCCACTCTTTGACCTTTTGTGTCTAGCCTTGGGACTGCCATGGTGCCTGTGGGCGTGTTATTCACCATGTTAATATACTACAATGAGTGTATAATAAAGCTCAAGATCTACTAGAAGTTAAATCTCTCATCATCCTGAGCATCAAAGCCTAATGGGAGTTGAATCTTTCACCATTTTGATGTTAATTGCTTGAATGGCTGTGCCCTGCCCACTCCCATCCTGTCTCAATGCTGTTATTTATAATGAGAAATACATATTTGGTCTTTGTCCCGTTTCCAACACAGAGCCTGTAAAACTCTTGGAATTTCCCAAGTGATGAGAGTGATAAAGGTGTCTTTTGCTAGGTTAATGAGGAACTTTGGACTGCTTCCAAAGATGCAAGCTGGTTGCCTGTGGAGCCAGTCACGAGATTAGAGGTTGGAACTTTCAGCCCCACTCCCTGGCGTCCTGGCAGGAGAAGGGCTAGAGATTGAATTTAATCACTAATGTGCAATGATTTGATCAATCATGTCTATGTAACAAGGTCTCCATAAAACCCCCCAAAAGTTGGGTTTCATAGAGCTTCTGTTTTGGTGAACATGTTGGGGATGCAGGGACAGTGGCTTGACTGGAAAGAGCATGGAAGATTTGTGCCCCTTCCCACATTATCTTGCCTTATGCATCAGTTTCTTCTGGCTGTTCCTGAGTTATGCCTTTTTATAATAAACTGGTAACTCTAGTAAGTAAAATGTTTCCCTGAGTTCTGTGAGCTGCTCTAGCAATTAGTCAAACTCCAGAAGAAAGTTATGGGAACCTCTGATCTATAGTCCATTGGTCAGAAGCACTAGTGACAATCTAGACTTTTGGTTGGTGTCTGAATTGTATGTGCAGGGGCACTGTCTTGTGGGACTGAACCCTTAGCCTGTGGGATCTGATGTTTTCTGCATGCAGATAATATTGGAATTTAGTTGAATTGTAGGACACCCAGCTGGTGTTGAAGAATTGCTTGGTGGTGTGGTAACCAACCGTCTGATACCTAAACCCACACACATAGAAACTGCTGACCAGAATCAGAAGCTTCTTATTACTCAATTTCAGAACTTTGTATTAAGTCTTAGTTATGAGTCTAGTGATAGTCTAGAATTTACACATGAATTTAAAATAAAATTTAAACCACTCATTTTATCTCCATAAAATTTTGTGAATGTGTATATATGTGTATATTTCTGTGGAGTGGTATTAAATTTCCAAAGAGAATAAAAATTTGCTCAAAATATATGTAGTTAATCTCTTAGATTATTTTAGAATATATTATAAAATAGAATTTATATTTTATAAATAAATTTTGAGATTTGGCCATTACTGCCCCCTCAAGTTATAAAAGTAGTTAAATACAAACTACAAGTAGTTATGGAGGTAATGCATTTACTATTTAAAAAGCTCTTAAATTTGTATAAGAAAATGTTTGAAACTCCAGGAAATTTTTAAGCAAGTGGCATGAGTAAATATAACATTCATCAAAGAGAGATTACAGTTGCTAAATAAATGTAATGAAAATGTACAACCTCACTCATAATGATAAATGCAAGATAAAAATCTCTGAAATTTGTAACAGCTTTATTCATAAAAGATAAAAAATAGACACAGCCCAGGTGTCTATTAACAGGAAAATCAATAAATACCTGTGGTATATTCATGCTATGGAATACTACTCAGCAATAAAAAGGAGGAAGAAAATCTGCTAGTACATGCAACAACAGGGATAAATCTCAAAGACATTATGCTGAGGTAAAGAATCCTTATCCTAAAGACTGACATACTGTATAATTCCATTGATATGAAGTTCTGGAATTGGCTTATGTAAACCATGATTTAAAAAATTAACAATAGTGGTTACCTCCAGTGGTGGTGGGGGCATATATTGAGGGTAGGATTTAATGGAAAGAGGTGTGAAGCAACTTTTTGGCATCATGGTAGTGTCCTGTATCTTGATAGAGATTTGTATTTCATACATGTATGTGTTTGCACAAACTCATCAGATGGTACACTTAAGATTTATGCATTTTATTATATTTACATTTTACATTTAAAAAGTCCAATAAAAAATATTGCACTCTGTTTAGTGATACACATGCTAAAGTGAGGGGTGAAGTGTATTACTGAATGCAACTTACTTTGAGATACATTAAAAATAATATGTGTTGATGGATAGAGGGATAGCTAGATAGCAACATATGTGATAAAGTGAATATAGCAAAATGTTAATTATAAAGTCAAAGTATTGGGTATATGGGTATTTGCTGTACAATTCTTTCAATTTTTGTGTGTGTTTCAGTTTTTTCTTAGTAAATTGTTGACCAAAAAACTCTGATGTACTAATTTGCCAATTAAATGAGAAAAAACAATTTAAAACATTAAAAAAAAGAGCCACAAATATTTAAAAAAAATAATAGACAGTAATGACTATAATTCTGTGAAACTGGCATTCTCTTGCCTATGAGTGTGTAATTTATATAATTTTTTTGGAAAACAACTTGGCAGTTTGTATCAAAAGTTGTAAAATTGGCCTATCTCACCTAATAATTCTACATTCAGAACTCTACACCAAGGGAATTGACCTCAATCATGGAAAATCCTATATAAGGGAGATGTTCATTATAACATTTATATGGCAGTAAGTTGGAAACCTAACTGTTCAAAAGTAAATCAGTAGATAAGTTTACTTGTATTTCATTGTTTCCACAGAAAATTTGAGGAGCTGGTGAGAAAATTACATACAATGAAGTAACAAAATAGATACAGAAATAATAAAATAGATACAGAAATAATGAGGGAAATGAAATCATTAAGTAAAATATATCTACCCTTGAAATATTACATATAGTTAAAAAGGATAGCTATGAAGACAGTACAGTTTCATTGAAAATGTCTGTGATATGACATTAGGTATAAAATAGACAACAAATCTGTGTATATGCAGCATAATTACAACTTTATGTAAGTGCTACATGTCTGAAGCTCTGTGTAATGGATGCTGTCATTTGCCATCTAAATTTTGACTTCAGGACTGAGGCTTGCGTTGCTCCAGCTCCCTGGAGTATGGGTGGCTAATAGCTTCCAGATGAGTCACTTTCTGAGAATGGCTCTCAGCCAAAAAGGGTTGCCTTGATCAAGGTCTGGGGTCTGTCCCTGGGAATAACTCTCATTGAATGTGTGGTTGAGGACAGGACTAGGTATGTTATTTGTAGGGCCCAATAAAAATGAAAATGTGAGGCCCCTTGTTCAAAACTTAAGGAAGTGACAAGTGACAGTGACAGCTGATAATTAAAACAAGACATGGAACTCTTCTGAGTGTGGAGGACCCTGTGTGATTGCTTAGGTCATATGCCATCAAAACTGGACTAGTCTTGGGAGGCATAAATGCCCACACTCCTTGCCTAAAAGAGATACAAGTCTGAACTCCTGGCCCAGCTTTAGAGCTCCCTGGGGGAATCAGCCTTCCATATGCAGTTCAACTTGTCTCTCTGTCCAGTACCCTTTTTGCACTCCCTGACAGGTGTTGATCTAGGAATACACCCCAATCCACTTTCTGCATGCAAATCTCTGCCTCAGTCTGCCTCCCAGGGAACCCGACTCAGTACATTATTGTTAAAGAAAACAAAAAAATGGTAATAAAATCTGGGAAGAAAATACAGTAATTGTATAAATTTTTCCTCCTTTCTGACTTTCAGTAATATGTTTATGTGACATTTAAAATAAAAATAATTTTAAATTTAAAAAATGATACTTCTAGCTATATACCCCAAAGAACTGAAAGCAGGGATTCAAACAGATACTTTGCACATTGTGTTCATAGCAGCATTACTCACGATAGCCAAAAAGTGGAAACAACTCAAGTGTCCATCAGCATATGAACAGATCAATGAAGTGTGGTATATATACACAATGGAATATGATTCTGTCTCTAAAAGAAATGAAATTCTGTCACAAGCTAGAATATTCATAAATTTTGAGGATATTATGCTAAATGAAATAAGCCAGACACAAAATGACAAATATTGTATGATTCTACTAATATGAGGTATGTACCTAGCATAGGCATACACATAAAGACAGGAAGTATAATAGAGGTTACCAGGGGCTGGAGGGAGGAAGGAATGGGAAGTTATTATTTACTGGATACAGAATTTCTATTTGAGATGATGAACAAATTTTGGAAATAGATAGTGATGATGGTTACTTAACACTGAATAAACTACATGCCACTGAATTGTACAATTAAAAATGGTTAAAATGGTAATTTTAAAAAGTTCTGCTGTTTAACATTTAGAAATAACAAGAGTGTCACTCCAACCCTAACAATGAGAAGCTGGATTATCTAAAAAGTCGTAATTTTTTTAACCCACTGGAGAGCTGGAGTCACAAAGCAAACCAAGTGTATTGAATCAAAGCTGACAAACACTTCCAAGAAAAAATGGATAATGTGAATTGTTTGAACTTTGAAAGAAGAGGTGGTTCTTGTAAAAGCTGATAAGCAGGACTGGATTAGGGTGAGAAAATGAGGCATTCTCTAGTGCAAAATTTAAGGGAGTGACAAAAACTGAGAAATCAAAATATACAATAGTTAATGAAATATTTAAAAAGTGTAAAAGTCTATGATGAACAAATTATCAACATTTTGAATGAAGGAATAGTGGGAACTGACATATGAGCCTGCCTCACTCACTTCACCCTATTACTCGCCCTGTCAGGTCTCATCTTTACTTGAAATTTAGATATTTTGTTTGTCATGGATTTTTTCACATCAATTTTTATCTTTATAAACATTGCATTAAAATATTTACTTTGGTTACTGAGATTTTTGGCACCCCTTTAAGTTTTGCAATGGAGGCAAATGAGACTTGCCTCACCCTATTGCTGGCTTCCCAGGACATCACTCCCTGGAAGTCAGTTTTGTTCACCAAATAAAACAAGGCAAGTTGATGCCCCAGTAGTTTGCTTTCTCAAATAAAGAGAGGTCACATAGAAAATGCAGGTGTGTTCAAGATTTACTCTTTGTTGGGATTGTATGAGGTAGTGGCAACAAAGCATTTGTTTTTTCTGTTGTTGTTTCAAACTTTTTTTTAATGTGGTAAAATACACATAACAAAATTTACCATCTTAACCATTTTTAAGTGTATAGTTCAGTGGTATTAAATATATTCATTGTTTTGTGCAGATATCACCACCATCCACCTCCATGAACCTTTTCATCCTGTAAAATTGAAACTCTGTACCCATTAGACAATAAGTCCCTATTTCCCACTCTTCTCAGATACTGGTAACCACTGTTTTCCTTCCTGCCTCTATGTTTTTGACTACTCTAAGAATCTCATAAAATGGAATCATATAGTATTTGTCTTTTGGGGACTGGCTTATTTCATTTGACATAATGACCTCAAGGTTCATCTTCATGCATGCTGTAGCATATATCAAAATTTCCTTCCTTTTTAAGGCTGAATAACATTCCATTGTAAAAGTATACCACATTTTGCTTATTCATTCATCCATTGGACTCTTGGCTTGCTTCCATGTTTTAGCTACTGTGAATAATGAACACGAGTATACAAAAATCTCTGTAAGATCTTATTTTCATTTTTGTGAGGTATATACACAATAGTAGAATTGCTGGATCATATAGTAATTCTATTTTAATTTTTAGGAACCACCTTACTGTTTTCCACAGTGGCTGTAGTGCCATTTTACATTCTTGCCAGTAGTGTGCAAGATTTCCATTTTCTCCAAATCCTCACCAGCACTGTTATTTGTTTTTTTTTAAACAAAATTTTTAGAGTAACCATCCTAATGGATATGAGGTAGTTTCTTACTGCACTTTTGATTTGCCTTTCCCTAATAATTAGTGATGTTGAGCATCTTTTTGTGTGCTTATTGCCCACTTGTATATTTTCTTCGAAGAAATATCTATTCAAGGCCCTTGCCCATTTAAAAATCAGGTTATTTTTGTGTTGTTTAGTTTTAGGTGATCTCTGTATATTCATGATGTTAATCACTTACGAGATACATGATTTGCAAATACATTCTCCCATTTGGTTAGGTTGCCTTTTTAGTCTGTTAATATTGTCTTTTGATGTACAAAATTAAAAATTTTCATCCAGTCCAATGTGTCTATTTTTTCTTTTGTTGTTTGGACCTTTGGAGTCATATCCAACAAATCCAATGCCGTGAAGATTTTGCCCTACGTTTTCTTCTAAGAGTTTTATAGTTTTAGGTCTTACATTTAGGTCTTTGATTCTTTTAGTTAGTTTTTGTATATGGTGTCAGGTAAGGGTCCAGCTTCATTCTTTTGCTTGTGGATATTCAGTTTCCCCAATACCATTGATAAAAAGACGGTCCTTTTCCCAGTGAATGGTCTTCGCACTCTTGGCAAAAATCATCTGATCATAGGTGTGAGGGATTATTTCTGAGCTTTCTATTCTGTTCCATTGGTCTATATGTCTGTTTTTATGTCAGTACCACTTTTTTTTTTGATTACTGTAGCTTTGTGATAAGTTTTAAAATCAGAAAATGTGAATTCTCCAGTTTTGTTCTTCTTTTCCAAGATTGTTTTGCCTATTCGGAGTCCCTTGAGATGCCATGTGAATTGTAGGATGAGTTTTCCATTTCTGCAAACAACATAATTGGGATTTTGATAGGGATTGTGTTGAATCTGTAGATTGGTTGTGTTACCAAATTGGTTATCTGGACCTGTGCCATGTTCCAGAGACCTCTTGTCTTGGCCGGATAGGTTCTTTTTCTGCTCAGATTTGCATAGTCAATAACAAAACTGGAGCAGCATGAAATACTGAAACTGGAATGGCACACACAAATTTTATTCAATGGCCAAAGAATGGAGAAATAGGAACTTAGTTTGTAAATCAACTTCTCAACCCAATTTGGGTGGAGACACCACGTATATGGAGGAAAAAAGGGAAATAAAAGGGAGGGATTTGGAAAGAGTGGGAGGAATATTAATAACTTATCCAAGAACAGAGGTGTGGTTTGGAGCCTGAATGCAACACTCCTTTTCAGTCCTAGTAACGCATTTTTGGTTGTCATGGAAATTGTCAGCTGTCCTGGCAGTGGTGGGTATGTCATTTAACATGTTAATGTATTACAATAAGCATATAATGAGGCTCAAGATCTACTGGAAGTCGGATCTTCCACCATCTTGGGCCTAGTTTGTTCCAAATCAGTTCTTGTTTTTCTCTTTGCAGCTTTCTCCTAAAACTTAGAAAAGAGCAATTGGTTTCCTTTCAAGAGAAAGACGGGGGTATTATTTGGGGGCAACAGCCCTGGTAACAAAAAATAAAGTTGCTTTTAATCAGAATGCCTGCAATCTGGTGGACCCAGCATCCCTCTCCAAAAAACCGTCTCCATTCTGTTCAGCCCTGAAAGTTTTAAAGGGAATTGAATGAATAATCTCAGTTAATCCTTGTGATAGGTGGTCAGAATTGTTGCTATCCCCCAATGCCTGCAGGCTCATCCTTATCAACTGCTTGAGCCTGCTCTTCTATGACTTAGGGAGGCCTGAGAGACTTCAGCTTTTCTATAAACAATAGGCAAGTGTTGGAGGGTGGTGGTGCCCACAGGGTCCTACTCCCTTTTACTAGAACTCAGAGAAACATTTTTCTTACCAGATTATTGGTTTATTGTAAAAGGATATAACTTGAGGACATTCAGATAAAAGAGATGCTTAGGACAAGGTATGGAGAAAGGGTAGAGAACTACCACACCCTCTCTGAGCACCACTATTCCCAAGTCGCCACATGTTCACCAACCCAGAAGCTCTCCAAAGCTGTCTTTTGGGATTTTATGCAAGCTTTATTACATAAGCAAGATTGATTAAATCATCGGCAATTGGTGAATGAGTCAACCTCCAGCCTCTCCCTCCCTTGAGGTCAGGAGTGTGGGACTGGAAAGTATCAATCCTCTAATCACCTGGTTGTTTCTCTAGGCAACCAACCCCCCCCCCCCATCCTTATGGGTGTTCTAGAAGTCAGCTCATTAACATAACAAGAGACACTTTTCATCACAGAAAATTCCAAGGGTTTTAGGAGTTCTGTGCCAGAAAAGGGGATGAAGAGCAAACATAGTTTTTATTATAAATCATAACATCACGTATGCATTCAAAGTTATCAGCTTAAAATAGACTTCTATCTATTATTTCACCAGGAGACTGCAGGGTGTTCTATACCATCGTACCTTTGCTCAGGGCCAGGCCAAGCTGTGCAAACTGTCCATTCCAGAAGGAAGTTTTATTTACAGTGTTGACTGAAAAAAATGCACAACTTAAAAGTTGAGAATTATGTTTTATTTGGTGGACTTCCTAAAGACCTACACTCAGGAGACAGGTCTCAGATCTGAGGGACTGTTCGAAGAGGTAAGGAAGAAGCCAGGATATACAGGAGTTTTGGAAAAAATACCCCAAGACAAAAAAAAACCCAGGTAGTGAAAAATCAAAAGATTACTGCTAATTAAAAACAAACAAACACAAACAAACAAACAAGTGAACAAACCAGACATCTCAAATTAATGAATTTAGTGCTTTTCACTTTATGGTAAGATGCAAGACTCAGGGCTTAATGAAATCATCCCTTTAAATGCATCTTAATTATCTAGGGCCAATATCCTGTTTTTCTCCATCCTGAATCCCCTGAGGGTGCACTGTTGGGGGTGGCAACATCCTTCCTTCACTGATAGGATGGATGACATTCTTTGTTCACAGCAGAGGGTGAGTGGAGGCATGTGTAGTTTGATGGTTTGTGTGTAAGAACTGCCTTTGTTAGCAATGTGTGCTAGGATTCTCTGCCAGAATGCTACTGGGCATCATAATGAATGAGTTATGCAGAGATGGCTGGGAGGTAGCCAGCCCCTATGAGGCATAAATTTAGAATGCCATGGCCCAGGTGAGTCTGGGAGCATTCCGTGAGAGTGATTGTCCTCAGCTGAATGTAGACTCTTGGTAACATTCAGGCCTGCAGTGCCTCTTACCTTCTGCTGGAGGGTGCTCGAGGGTGGTGGCAGGTGATCTAGCCTGGACTGACCTACCCACGCATAGGTCTGCTTGCAAAGTAGCTGTGCAGATGTCTCTGGAAGGGCAGCCCCTACATGATGGATGGATGGGAAGTAGGAGTGTGTGTGTGTGTGTGTGTGTGTTTGTGTGCGTCAGTGTCAGAAGTGGGGACACAGACACATTAGTGGTTATGGGCTGCAGTGTATTGAAATAAAGGAACGACCTTGCACCGGGAAAGACAGTCCTAGGTATCTCAGTACATCAGGAGGTAGATAATGAGCTCTCCTCCTTCAGCAACATCTGGCGGAAAGCCCTCTGGGTAGACTAGACCCACGGAATGGGGCTCAGGCTCTCCAACCCTGAGCAAATCCTAAAGTCTCCAGGCCTGGGTACTTCTTCCTGCACTTTTGCTTTTGAGTTTTCATACCATCCATGTTCATGGGCAGCTTAGAACATCAAGGTGCAGAACCTGGAGTGGGAGTCAGGGGTCTACTTACTTTGCTGAGGGGGTCTAAAAGTCCTGAGCTGTGGTGGTCATTTCTCTGGCCTGGGTCCCAGGCCTTGAGGGAATGCTGAGAAGTAGGGGTAGCCCAGGATCACATGATGCAGGATTTGGCAGATGGCCCCTATGACCAAGAACCAAGAACTGCTGTGCTGAGGTGCAAGTGGACATTTGGAAAGAGGATGTTGCAAAGCCTGTTTTCTGGGCCTTTTCCAAGTAAGACTGGGATTTTTTATTTTCCTGTAGATGTGTATTTGATGCTTGTCCTTGGGCTTGATGTGGCCTCCCTGTGTGCTGCAGAATGGGACTGGGAGTAGCCCTCACATTCACTGAGGTCCTCCTGACTTTTGTCATTTGCCCCTTGCTGGCACTGAAGGGATTGACCTAAGGGATAGGAAGAGCAGGGAAGAGCATGTGGAGAGTGTGCCCCACAGTCAGGAACCACAAATCCCAGTGGGTTCTGGGTTTTCTGTGACAATCTTTGGAGAGGGCTCCTAGAAAAGACTGGCATGATAATTTCCACTAATGGCTCTTGTGATCTTCTGTCTTGATAATTATATTCAGGAGAAACACTTAATTGGCTAAGTGATGCAACTCAGAACATTAATTCTTTTTATGGAAGTCCCTTGGGATATGCTTTTCTCACCTGGACTCTCCTAACCTCAGAGAATCATAGTCCTTTCTCTTCTTCACAAATCAGTGTCACTGCCCAGAAGAGAGCCTGCAACACTGCAACACTGCCACCTGTGTGACTCTGGCCACCTGCTGGCCTATTCCTGAGCAGTTAGGGTGGGCAGGGTGAAGAGTAACTTTGTGCCCACCAATGTGGGCTCCAGAGTCTTCAGCTGGCACTGCAGGGACCTTCAGACTTGAGTAGTTGGACGCTCCAGGAAGAAGTGACTTGTTATATAGTCATGGGGAAGAGATGGATTAAATCAGGGTAGAGACCCATATTTTGAGCCTGCTAAATGTTGGGCCATATTGAGTGTGTTGTGAGAACAGGAAATGGGCAAGTCTGACTTTTCTCTGTGGTTCTGATTTCATCTATCTAAGACATTTCAATGAAGCTAATTTAAAACACAGATCATTTAAAAAATAATTGCAGTCATTCAAGCTGTGAGACATGATCCTTGATTACACCGTTCATCCTTTTCTTCTAGGTCGTGGTGAAATTGAACTTGCCATTTTTTTTCCCGATTTATAAGGAAAGTATTGTAAATTAGAAAACTTTCTGTGGAAAATAGACATGTTACAGTCTTTGATATTGAAAAGTATCCTTTTCTTCTAAAGCAATATGCAAAATAAGCTCATTCCAGTTCCTCTGTGCATCCCCCCATTTTTAAAATAAACTTTTTTTTGTAATAATTTTAGATTCACAACAAAGTTATGAAGATAGAGAATTTCTGTGTACTTTTCACCCCCTTTTGCCTAGTTTTGCATTTTACCTAACCATGTTACATTAGTTAAAACTAAAAGATTAATGTTGGTATATTACTATTAATATAGTAGACATTACTAAAATTTCACCAATTTTTCATTAATGTCCTTTTATTGTCCCAAGACCCAATCCAGAATACCATATCATATTTTGTCATCATGTTTCCTTAGTCTCCTCTGGTCTGTGACAGCTTCTTATTCTTGAGAATTTTGAAGAGTTCTAGTCAGGCATTTTGTAGATTTGTCTAATGCTTTCCTCATGTTTATATTGGGGTTTTAGGATTTGGAAAGAATATCACAGAATGGAAGTGCCCTTGTCATCAAATCATATCAGGGTATGTGCTGTCAACATGAGCTAACACTGGTACACTAACCTTGATCATTTCATCCAAGTAGTGTCTGCCAGGTCTCTCCACTGTAAAGTTACTATTTTTCCCTTTCCATATTATGTTCTTTGGAAGTCCAGTCCACACAAAAGGAGGGATATTAAACTCTGTTTTCTAGAGGGGTAGTTGTTGAGCAGCACACTGTGCACTGGTAACCAATCCCAGGGCAGTACTCTAACTATATAAACGGACAGAGAATACAGACTTGTGGTTACCAGGGGGGTGGAGGGTGGGAAGGGATAGACTGGGATTTCAAAATCATAGAATAGATAAACAAGATTACACTGTATAGCACAGGGAAATATACACAAAATGTTATGATAAATCACAGAGAAAAAAATGTGACAGTGAGTGTGTATATGTCCATGAATGACTGAAAAATTGTGCTGAACACTGGAATTTGACACAACATTGTAAAATGATTATAAATCAATAAAAAATGTTAAAAAAAAAAGAATAGCAAAGATCATCACAATGCCAGCTACCAGGAATAGAAGTCCAAACACTGCTGCTTACTACAGGTAGATATCAGAGTCACTAAGGAAAATACAATACAGTCAAGCACTGGACAGAACAGTGCTTTGCTCACATACAGAAGAGACCAAACATGATCAGCTCCAGTACCTTGCATTGGTCCCCATGGCTAGAGGTTGCCTTCAGCAGACTCAGGGCAATTGGCCTACATGTAACCCTCTCCTGTCACAGAAGGATTCCCTCCACCTCTCCTATGGAATCTGAAATACTGAAAACTGGAGGTGTTGACTGTTGACACACATGCTTAAGCAGAACAAAGAAACACTGAAGCTTAAACTGGGAAAGATATTCTCACACATGGCAATAGGCTTGGCACAACTGTGTAGTTTCTTTATCTCTTGTTAATGAGGTGTTCCAGGCCCAAGGTCCACTCTTAGTGGCCCAGCAGGTGTGAATGGATTGCATGCATGAGATTGCCTTTCCTGACAGCAGTATTTACATATATTGTTCTGTAAGAAATATTTGTCTTTTCTCTCCTTTATTTATTAAATCATTTATTTATGTCAGTATGGACTCACTTTATAACTTAGATTATAATCCAATATTATATTACTTATATTGTTGCTTAGATTGTTCCATTTTTGCTGAACACCTAAAGCTAGCATTATAAATTGACTACACTTCAATAAAAAATAAGAATTACAAAAAATAAAAAGAAATTATTCCAGCTTTGTCCATTGTGAGCTCTTTCAAGTTGGCTCCTGTGTCCTTTTGACATGCCTCCATTTTTTGAGTATTTCCTTACTGTCTGGCATCACAATATGCTCCAGGTTTATGTTGTATTTTCCCTGTCCCAGCCCTAGAATCAGCCGTTTCTGGAAGGACCCTTGGTTTCTATTATTGAAGAATGGTGTATACTCACTACTATTGGGGTATCACTGTTTCTACACCCCTCTCATTACACAACTCAGGGAATGTGTATATATACTGACCCATATATGCACATATATCTGTAATTATTTCTGTTTTTAATCTATCTTTAATATATTAAACTAAACATGAGTTCATACTGATGTTTTCCACTCTAATCTAGTAAGCAGAATTCATTCTAGCTTCCCTGCTAGGTTATTTGTAACTTCTTTCTCTGACAGAAACCTGCGTACTATTTAGTTGCTTATTTGTTCAACCCTAGTATAAAGTATTTTTGGAATTGTTAACCTATAACTCTGTGAGAAAAACAAATTAGAGTACAAGGTTTATGTACAATTCTTGTCTTTACCCTTACAATTTCTGTAGTTCCTCAAGTCAGTTCTTTTTTCCCTCCCACCCACTTCAGTGAGCTTATGTCATATAGTGAGATTCATTTTTCACAGTCTGTGTTGCATCCTGGGATTCTCCAACATCGTGGCTGATTTTTTTTAACTTGTATACATTAAAGCTCACTGTTTGAGATATAAAGTTCTATAGGTTTTGACGTAGGCAGAGTTATGTATCCAACACCCCAAGGTGATGGAATAGTTCTAAAATTCCCTCATGTGTCCCTTTTGCTGTCAATATCTCCCCTCTACTCAAACCAATGGCAATCATTGTTTTGTTTTCTGTCTCTATAGTTTTGCCTTTTACATAACATATGAATGAAACCATACAATATATAGTCTTCTGGATTTGCCTTCTTTCACTTAGCAAAATGCATTTAAGATTCATTTACATTTTTGCATATATGAGAAGCTCATACTTTTTTATTGCTGAGTAGTATTCCATTGGATAGATGTACCACAGTTTGCTTATCCATCATTTACTGAAGGAAATCCTGGTTGCTTCTAGCTTTGGAAAATTATGAATAAAGCTGCCATAGACATTTTTACGTAGATTTTGTGTATGTGACTGTAAGTTTTCAATTAGGGAACCACTAATCTTTCTGTTTCTATAAATATGTGTATTCTGGACCTTTCATATAAATGGAATCATGTAATATATGGCCTTTTTAATCTGTCTTTGTTCACTTAGCATTATTTTTTAAGGTTCATTCACATTGTAGCATGTATTAATACTTTGTTCCTTTCTATAGCTGAATAATATTTTATTGTGTGGATATAGTACATTTTTTGTATCCACTTATCAGTTGATAGACATTTGAATTTTTTCCACTTTTGGGCTATTATAAATAAATCTGTTATGAACATTCATATACAAGTTTTTGTGTGAACATACATTTTTAGTTCTTTTGGGCATATACCTAAGAATGGAATTGTAGGTACAATGTAATTCTCTACTTCAATTTATAAGAAACTGTCACTTTTTCCAAAGTACCATTTTGTATAACCCTTTTATATTCTATCCTGATTCCACAAAATGCAATCTCTCATTAGCTGGAACAATTGTGAAATATACATACTTATTTAGTACTATGTGCTGCTGGGGATTGTTGTGAATAGTGATTTTAATCATTGCAACAATCCTAGTAGGTAGGTACTATTATCATCATCCTTTTTTTTACAGATGAGAAGACCGAAACAAGAAAGGTTAAGTAATTTGTTCAAAGTCATACGCTAGTAAATGATAAAGCGGGGCTTTAGAATCCAAGTAGTTCTGGCTCCAGCACCCACTTTCTTAACCAGTACTTCCACTCCTAGTTTATGAATATGTGAGGACCTGGAATGGGGCCTGGAATACAGTGGGTGCTCTAGCATATTAGGAAGCTTTTTAGTCTTTTTCGCCTTCCCTTTCAGTTAGTTTGATTTCTGATGGATGGTTCTTCCCCAGAGCCTCCTCCCTTAAGGTGGAGGGTAAATCTCGGGTGGAACAGCTGATCACCAGAAGGTGGCAACAGAGAACTGTCCAGATAGTGTAAGAGCTCTTTACAATGAAGTGATGCCTTAGGTAATCTGTGAAAAAGAAAGCTCATATAGTGCTCGTGGAAATGTTTCTCATTTCTGAATAACTAAATTCACAGGAAAGTAAGTGTAATCCCTAGAGCTTAATTGCTGCTGATATGCCTTGGGGACATTTGTTGATCTCCAGTGCAGTATTGAAAAGAACTAGTGGTTATGGATATCCTTGTTAAATTGACAAACTCAGGAGAAAGAAGTTCACTATTAGGCCATATATGATGGTAGCAGTGGAATTTTTTCATAGACATATTTTATTAGACTAAGAAAATTCTCTTAGATTCCTAGTTTTCTGGAAGTTTTTTACCAATAAAGGTCTTGAATTTTATCAAAAGCCTTTTCTGTACCTATTGAGATGATCATATGCTGTTTTTCATGTTTTTTGCTAATGCAGCTAATGTAGTGAGTTACACTGAATTTTGAATGTAAATCCAACCTTGTGTTTCTGGAATAAATACCACTTGGTCATGATTATTATTATTTTTTCCATACTGATGGTTTTTGATTTTGATTTTTTTATTTAGGATTACTGCATCTACATTCATGAGATACATTTGCCTGTATTTTGCTTTCCTTGTAATGTCCTTGTATATATACCAGCTTCATTAAGTGAATTGGGAAATGTCCATTTTTTTCCCTCTGATATGATTTTTATTAGATTGGTGATATTTCTTTTTTGGAGTAGGAGAGGTTTAAATTATATATTCAAGTTCTTTATCAGATATAGGACTATTCAGACTTTCCATTTTTTCATGTAAATTTTGGTAACTTGTCTTTTTCAAGGAACTTGTTTATTTTATCTAAATCATCAAAATTAACGGCACAATATTATTTATAACACCCTCTTATTACCTTTTAACATCTGTAGGATCTCTAGTAATGTTCCCCTTTTTGTTCCTGATATTGAATATCCTCTTTTTATCTTGCTTCCTCTTGCTAGGGGCTTGTGCATTATATTAATCTTCTCAAAAAATCAACTTTTGGCTTTTTGATTTTCTCCATTTTCTATCTGCTTTCTATCTCATTAATTTCCACTCTTGTCTTTATTATTTTCTTCTTTCTCCTTTCTTTGGGCTTAATTTTTGTTCTTTTTGTTAACTTCCTGAGATGGAAGCTGAGGAAACTGATTCTTAATCCTTTCATTTTTTTAAACTATATGTATTTAAAGCTATACTTTTTTCCATAATCATTTTCAGATTTGGCCTATAAATTTTGCTATGCCATATTTTTATTTTCCATTCAAAATATTTTCCATTTTCATTATGATTTCTTTTTTGATGCATGAGTTATTTAGAAGTATATTGCTTAATTTCTAAATATTTGGGTATATTCTAATTATTTTTCTGTGATTGATTTCTAATTTATTTTCACAGTGATCAGAAGAAAGAACTCTCTATGGTTCTAATTCTTTGAACTTTGTTGAGAATTGCTTTATGTTTACCATATGAGCTATTTTGGTAAATGTTCCATGTGTACCTAAAAAGAGTGTGTATTCTGCATTTGTTGAATATAGCTTTGTATGTAGGTCAATTAGGTCAAGTTGCTTAGTGGGGTGTTCAAATCTCTTATTTGTATTTCCTGACTGCTTCTTCTGTCAGCTACTGAGATAGATGTGTTAAATTCTCCATCTATGATTGTGAATTTATTTATTGCTCTTAGTTTATCTATTTCTTTTAGTTTTATTAACTTTTGCTGTGTATGTTTTGAAGCTGTATTATTAGTGGATTTAAAATTTAGAATTTTTTCCCTTACTGTTGAATTGACTTATTTTAAGATCTTGAAATGTCCTTTATCATTAATTAGTATTACTTATCTTAAAGTTTGCTTATCTGATGTTAATATTGCCACATAGATGCATTGGTTAGTGTTTTCTTTTCCCATTCTTTTACTTTCACATTTATAAACAGCATATAGTGAGGTCTTGTTTGCTTAGACAGTCCTGCAATCTTTGTTTTTAACTGGAATGTTTAGTCTATTTACATAATATAGTTTCTGATGCAGTCTTCTGTCGTCTCTTTATTTTGCTGTTGTTCCATCTGATCTTTGTTTCTTTTTCCTTTTTTTCTTGTTTTGTTTTATATGAACCAAGTTTGTTTGTTTCTCTTTTCCATCCTCCCTCCCTTTTCCCCTCCCTTCCCCTTCCCTTCCGTTCTTTATTCTGTTTTACTCTCCTAATAGTTTTTCTTCTAAAAAATATCAACTTTATTGATGTATACTTTATATAAAATTAAATGCATTTTATAGTTTGACAAGTTTTGACAAAAATAACCACCACCACTGTCAAGATACAGATTACTTTCTTAACCCTAATTGTGCTCTTTTGCACTTAATCCCCAATCCCTGTCAAACATTGATCCACTTTCTTTTACCAAACTGGCTTTGTTTTGCCAGTTTTAGTGTTTTATATAAATGGAGTCATACAAGATGTACTTTTTCATGTCTTGCGTCTTTTACTCAGTATAATATTTTTTTCAGAGTTTTGTTGTGTGTGTTATATAGTTCATTCTTTGAAGGCTAGGAATCTTTCCCAGCAATGAATGAGTGCCTGTTCTGCTCAGCTTAGACCACAGAGCCTGCTATCAGACTTTGAAATTTTACTCATCTGATAGGAGAACAATGTTATCTCAATAGATTTTAATTTGTACCTTTTTTTCTTGTTATGAATCAGGCTAGAAACCTTTTCATCTGTCAGGGTCCGTTTGCATTTCTTTCTCAGAGAATTGTCTATTTCAACCTATTCTTCTCTAACATTGTTGGTTTTCTTCTTTATTTTTAAAAACTCTCTATACATTAAGGATATCAACCCTTTATCTGTGATATGTTACAGCCTTTTCCCTAGTTTTCTGGCTTTTTAAAACCTTGTTTTCATGTTTTTTTCTTTCTCTTGCAAAAGTTTTATTTATATGAGATCAGTTTTCTCAGTCTTTTCTCATTGTTTCTGAATTTTTAGTCACAGTAAGAAAAGTTTTTTCTACTAGCAGATATAGAGGAATTCTCCTCAGCTTTCCTCTAGTGCTTCTATGGTGTTGTCATTTCTATTTAAACATTTTATCCATTGGGAGTTTACGGTGTGAGAAATGGCTCCAATTTTATTTTCTATTAACTATCTAGTTATCTCAATACCACATTTTATTTATTTTTAAAATGTTATTTATTTGTTTTGGGGAAGGTAGTTAAGTTTATTTATTTATTTATTTTTGTATATATATTTTTATTGAAGTGTAGTCAGTTTACAATGTTGTGTCAATTTCTGGTGTACAATATAATGTTTCAGTCATACATGAACATACATAATTTGTTTTAATATTCTTTTTCACCATAAGTTACTGTAAGATACTGAATATAGTTCCCTGTGCTATACAGTTTATCTGTTTTATATATTTTATATATACTATCTACTTTATATATACACTAGTTAGTATTTGTAAATCTCAAACTCCCAATTTATCCCTTCTCACCCCATTCACCCTCTGGTAGACCATAAGTTTGTGGTCTATGTCTTTGAGTCTGTTTCTGTTTTATAAATAAGTTCGTTTGCCTTTTTTTTTTTTTTTAGATTCCATATATGAGTGATATCATATGGTATTTTTCTTTCTCTTTCTGGCTTACTTCACTTGGAATGACGATCTCCAGGTCCATAGGTTTATTTATTTATTTTGATGGAGGTACTGGGAATTGAACATAGGACCCTGTGCATGCTAGGCGTGTACTCTACCACTCAGCTATACCCTCCCCCTCCATACCACATTTGGAAAAAAATCTATCTTTTCCCTACTTATTTGAATTACTGCCTTTATCACACAAATTACCATATGCTATTGGGTCTATTTTTGTACTTTCTATTTTAAATCATTAGACTGTCTGACTATCCATGCACCAGTACTACACTTACTATTACAGAGGCTTTTAAGTGTTTTTATATCTGATAGGACCAGCCTCTGCTTATTGTTCTTCTTTTGTAGGGCTTTTCTGATTTTTGTTATTTCTTGATTCTTCCAAATTATCTTCATAACGAACTTGTCTAACTTGTAAAAATAGATGTTGACATTTTTAATTGGAAATTTATAAATTAATTTAGGGAAAACTGACATTGATTTAATATTAAGTCTTTCAACTTAAGAAGGAAGGAAAATTTTCATTTGTTCAAACCTATGTTGTGACTTTAAGGTGTCTTATTATTTTACACATTGAGGCTGTGGCAGTTCTTGTTCTAAGTATTTTATTTTATTTTTATTTTTCTTCTTTCTCTCTTTCTTTTTTCTTTTGCTATTTTAGATGGATTTTTTTCCTCATCCATTGTATATTTTAACTATCTTTTGTTCAAACTACCATGGAAATTATTGGTTTTGAACACTGACTTTACAATTAATTTGTTATTTTATTAAAGCATAGTCCTTTTGTTCTTTTGGGTTTCCAGATACTTAATCTTATTATATGCAAAGAGAGATAGGTTTATCTCTTTCTCTATAATTCCTAATCCTCTGATTGCTTCCTTTTATATAATTGAATTGGCTATAATTTCTAATATGTTGTCATGAAGTCACATTTATATTTGAGTTGATATAGATACTTCAATAGCTGTATCCCACAGATTCTGAAATGTTGTTTTCACTAATATTCTTCCAAAAAATTCTCTCATTATACTTGTATTTCTGCTTTAATACAAGTGTTGCTTGATAGCATAATTTAAAACTTTCTAGCTGAAATAGGCTTTAAAATTTTTGTTATTGAATATCTATTTTTAATGCATTTCTCTTTTTCTTTGAATTCTAATTATTTTACTGCAGAATGCTTTGGTGTCAGTCATTCTCAGTTGATTCTCCAGAGTATGAAGTGTATCTTTTCAATATGTAATTTTGAGTTACCTTTTATTTCAGAATGGTTTTCTTCAATGATTATTGTTTAGTGTTTGTTCTATTCTGCTCAGTTGCTTTGGTTTTCTTCTTTGGGAATTTATACACATGCACATAAACATACATATACACACACAGTTTGTTAATGTTCTGTATCATTTTCTCTTTAATTCTTTTTAATGAAAAATATCTCTCCTTTCCATTTTTCTGTTTCTCTTTATGTACTATTTATGTTGTTTTATTCACTAATCTATTACTTCTAGTTTAGTCTTTATTTCTAAAATATATATATTTTAAAATTTCTAATACATTCCTTGGTTTTTAAAGTTCCAATTTCAAATGATTTTCTTTTCTTTTCTCCAATAATACTGTTTCTGAGTTTTAAAAATTCTAATTTAAGTTGTTTTATGACTTCTCTCACTTTCTTAATTTCTTTTATCTTATTTGTTTTAAATAGTAGAATATAGTTTTCCTTTATTTTGTGGACATGTCATTCTGGCTGTTTTTCATTGCTTGAAAGAATGTTATTCTGATCCTAGTTTTCCTATTTTTCTGATAATAATTTTTAATGGGTCTGACTACTTTTCTTTTGTATTACTTGTATTTCAGTGAAATGAGTTTGCTTGTACTAGAAGAGGGGATGGTCAGTGTAGATTTCCTAGCTTCAGGATTTTAGAGCTCCCTTTTCTGTCATTTATTCTGAATTGTGAAAAAATACTGTGCTTTGTAAGATGGGCTGTCTCCTTTCCCCTTTCTTTCCTTTGTCCCTGTTTTTCCTGCTCTATATGGGGGCTGTCCTAGAAGTGAGACTTGAGCCCAAAATTGAGGTCACTCCAGCACTCTCTGACTTAATGAGGTCTCCTGGCCCTCACCTACAAACGAACCTCCCAGTTTGGACTGCTGTCCTCTGGGAGGTATATCTGCAGTACAGAAAAGACAAAGGATTTCTAGTAATATCCAAATCATATGTAGTCAATCAGGAAAAGAAAACTACCCAGTAGAGTAATACGCAAAATTTAAAAGCAGGCAATCTATAGAGGAAGAAGCCTGAATGTCAAATCAACATATGAAAATGTGCTTCATCCCACTGGTAATTAAAAATGCTAATTAAAACATGAAAATAGAGTTTCATCTGATTCATCACTAAGAACATTACAATGAGTTTACATAATGATTACAAAACAAAGAATAAATTATTGGTTCCTGTTGAAGAATTGCCATCACCTTGTAGGTATTCTGAAAAAAGGAAGCCAGAAAAAAAAACTGATAAGAAGAAATTTTAGTGCTTTCTCTCTGGCCTTTGCTTTACACTATTTCCGCAATCCAGAATATATTCTCTATCCACCTTGCTTGTTCCTACTTATCCTTAAAGTCTTATGTTAATTGTCATTTCTTTCAGGAAATACTTGACTCTTCTTAGGCTACAATAGATTCCCATGGCATTTTATTCTTTCTATACCATAGCAGTTTCCAAACATTACTCTGATGATCAGTTTTATGTGTCACCTGGGCTAAGATATAGGACCCTATTCAATCAGACACTCATCTAAGTGTTGCTATGATGGTGTTTTGTAGGTGTGATCAACATCTACAATCAGTTGACTTTATGTAAAGGAGATTATTCTCCGTAATCCGGATGGGCTTGATTCAAGTAGTTGAAAAGACTTGAGGGCAATACTGAAGTTTCTTGCGGAGTAGGAAATTCCCCCTGTGAACTAGAGCATCACCTCCTGCCTGAGAATTTCCAGGCTTTCTTTCCTGATGGCCTGTCCAGTTGATTTCAGACTTTCCTGCCTGGCCCCACAATTGTGTAAGCCAATTCCTTGTAATGAATCTCTCTCTCTTTCATTATATATATATATATATATATATATATATTGCTTATTCTGTTGCTGTGGTAGAAATTTGCCCAATCAAGTTATTATACCAGATTATATAATCATCTGTTTTCTTTTACATCAGACTGTAAGCACCATTAAAGCAAGAATGGTGTTTATCTTATTAACCTTTCTATCTCTAGTGCCTAGAATATGGTGTATGTTCAAAAAGGCTGTTGAATGAACAAATGAATTTCCTGTTGAGATTGAAGAATACAAGAGGCCCAATATAAAAATCCTCAATACAGCTGTGGGGAACACTGCTTGGTGTACTGTTGGACTGGAGAAATGAAGAAGGAAGGGTCTAAAAGCCTTCTAGATGCTTCTAGGGAGTTTTGATGAATGCCAAATAGTAACTCCACTTCTTGGAGAAATCATTCTTTTGGTAAGTCACTAGATGCTCCATCCAGTTTTCAAAGTTGTACCAAACATTGATTCCAGGAGGCAGTCATTACTATACAAAAAAGAAAGGTTCAACAAATCCTACTGGTGTAGTTTAGTGGCAATGAACTTTAATATATAAAGAAAATATAAGTATTAATTTATCAAGTAGCCCCAAATCCTATACTCTACGAGGCTTATCCATTTTCATTTCCAACAAAAACATCAAAAATAGAATTTCATCATATTAAGCTTAAAAGATATTACAATAACTTAATATGATAATTTCTAAAGAATGAATCAGAATCTTGACTTCTATTAAAGAACAGACAATAACTTGTATGTATTTTTAAAAAAAGAACCCAGAGGGAAAAAAAATGATGACAAGAGAGGAAGATATCAAAACTTAAAAAAAAAAAAGCTCAAGATTGAAGGTTAAAAAAAAAAAGCCTGAATAGTGTGCTAAACTTGTCTTTCCAAAAGAGATCTGAAGGCTTATTACATCAGCTTCATCTGATGTGATACATGGTATTCCCAGGCCCCACTCCATGCCAACTAAATCTGAATCTCCATGAGTCAGGAGGAGTATTGAGTAGTTACTAAGTTCCCCAATTGATTTTGATGCACAACCAGTTTGGGGAACTAACTCTAAACTGTCAGAGTCTTCACAATAGATCTTTCCTTTCTTTCATCTCACTGGTCAAGATCAGCTTCCTGCAAGAAGATTTCTGTGGTTTCTTTTACCTACTGGCAGGAATTCTGTGGTTGCTTTTTATCTACTAATTCCTTATCTTAATATGGCATTTAATCAGAGTGTGTTATATCATAGAACCAGGAAGTTGAGCTGGGAGAAGAATGGAGAAGAAGCAACATAACAGTTTAGTTCTCCCGACATTGGCTCTATATCCTGTTTTGTTCAGTTAGTTCAAACATTCTCTCAGACAGAACAACAGACATCGTATTATTCAAATGCAGATCTGAGTGTAACACACATCCCTAGCATGAAAGAGCCAAGAATATAGTTTTTGAGGAGGGCATGACAGCTTCCTGGATTGAGCCATAACTCAAGATTTTCCTACTGATAAGCCTGATATAACAAAACTTTTGACCCAATGCTTTAGAAAGTTTAGTTAACAGAAGCTAGGCTTAGTACAAAGACCAAGGTTCATTCCCAGCTGTACCACTAATGTGATTTTAGAAAAGTTGCTTCACCTTTTCACATCTAGATTTTCTTATCAGTCAAGTGAAGATACAACATTATATATGAAATAATAATAATTAGATGCTATGCTATATAAAGGGGAATGGAAAAACAAAATAGATTGTTTCTCATCAGTTAAAGAAAAGTTGGTGATCATGCAGCTACTACAGTTTTTTGTCTTAGTTGAGACTACCGTGAGTAGTATGTATCCAGAAAGGAAACAAACTGATTACTCTAGTAAAAGATTTTTTCAGAATCAAAGGAAAAAGGAAAACAATAATACTTGGATGTCCTTGTTCCAAAAATAAACATGTAATATTTTGAACTATTTGTCTATCTAGAGTTGAAAAAGTTATATTTTTGACTGTGGCAAATTGTATTTTCCAGCAGTGGCTGTAATAATATTTTCCAACACACCAGCTTTTTTGAGAACCTTACCACACTTCCATCAAATGTCCTCTTAGACCTGGAAGGACTTTTATGACTAGTTCAAAGGATATAGTACAGCAGATGGGACACTATGAGACTTCTGAGACTAGGCTATAAAAAGCAACAGCTTTCACCCAGCTCTGTCCCTATGTTAGAGAGAAAATGAGAGTTCCCATCCCTCAGGCCCACCTGAGCTTCAAACTGAAAACCAGCTCCAACCAGCTGAGTGAGTCATCTTGAGTGGATCTTTTAGCCCTCAGTCAAGCCATGCCCACCTGACGCTGTGTGGAGCGGACACAACTCTTCCTGCCCAGCTCTGAACAAGTTACGGATTTCTGAGCTAAATAAATGAGCATTTTTGTTTTAAGCCAGTAAGTTTTGGAATAGTTTGTTATGTAGCAATAGATTTCTAGAACATTGCCTAATTCAGTACCACATGATTATATCAATTCCAGATCACCATTTCTAAAATTACCCTGTGGGTTGTTATAATGGAGTATTTGGACTCCATTTCAACTGAAGAATGTTATTCAAAACTGTTAGGCGTCCTGCTTGGAATTTATAGAATGGGTATATTTGCTTAGGTTTGGGAAAATGATGTTGAAAGGTATTCATTACAGTGTTATTTCTAATAGCAAGAAAAAAGAAACAATATAAATGCTTGTTAGTAGGTAAAATAAACTATGGTACGTCTATATATGTAATGCTTTACAGGCACTAAAAAGAAGATAAGGATCTAAATGTACGGACTTAATTTTAACTGAAAAATGAAAATTGCAAAATTGTATATAGGATGATTCTATTTGTGTTAAAATATATAACATACTTCACTTACATAGTTGTATAAGGTGGAACATTTCTGGAAGGAGAAAGTAACAAGAAATGGTTAACAATGACAACTTCTGGGGGTATGGGATTGTGAAATTGAATTGGGAAATAGGAGCTTCTATTTCCCTTTCCACATTCTCTGTACTTTAAATTTCTTAGTTTGATTTTGGGTTTTATAATAAAAGTACTTTCAAATGCTATAAAAACAGTA
The DNA here is from genome assembly GCF_048564905.1 of Vicugna pacos. Lineage (NCBI taxonomy): Eukaryota > Metazoa > Chordata > Mammalia > Artiodactyla > Camelidae > Vicugna > Vicugna pacos. The sequence goes on from NC_132996.1 coordinate 37,308,724, forward strand.
CAGTTTTGCTAACAGTATCAGAATTAGTTTTCAAGTTTTCTTTAAAACGATTTATTCCCTGAGGGGCATGTGTAGGTGTTCGAAATGCATTTGTCCTCCCTCGGAGATCATACATGTCACTCATGGAGCTGTCACTCATGGAGCCACTGACTCAGCCTCTAATGCATTGAAAATAGACAGTCATGACTTTCATCTGGAATAGTTAAAACTCTATCAGGAAAAGTAAGCAATTTGACCAAGGTCAGTTCTACCAGAAGACTCTGAAGAACTACAGACACAGGAATGAAACAGCTTTAGCTTTTAACTTTCCCACAATAATGCTCATTGTTCCCAAAGCCATTATGATTAGTCATCTCATTTTTCAGCTTGCCTCAGAAGTAAAATACATTAGCACAGACACTGGGAGAACTACATATATTACTTAGAGGAAACTGTGTTAGTTAAGACTCCACAGTCATTTAGTTTACTGACATTATAGGAGTTTTATACAAGTTCAGTGGTGTATTGCTCAGACTAAGAATAAAATTACTTTGATTATGTAAACACACGTCAGCTAGGGATTAGGTTAGGTCGCCAGCGTGCAGGTAGGTGGTAGAAAAAGTCAACAACAGAGAATGAAATTTGCCTCATATTTTCTGTGACTCAGATGAAAATAACAAATATAATTAGGAATTTAACATTATCAAACCAAGCATCTCAGTATAGATTTGATGTTTTCTTGTTATTACACAGTGTTTCCTGATAGGAAAGTTTTGATTTGAAAATGTGACTAATCATTCAGAAAAACTTGCATTAAAAAAAAACCCAGAAAGCATACTAACAATCATTCCAAACATTCATCAACAAAATATGTAAGAAAGCCATAGTCGTTAATGAGCTTGTATTAAATTCTTCGAGATTGAATTTACAGTGCACCCAAGCCTCCTGCTTCATCCTCTGAGCTTCCAGAGTATGCATTCATCTGGTCAATAAATCTGTGTTGATGTCCACTGTGCCACACATTTTGCTTGCCATTAAGGACAGAGAGGTGAAGGATACCATTCTGAGCTTTGGCTCATGTCGTAAGTGTAACATGTCACATCATGTTATGGCTTGTTTTAAATATGTCTTAAGGAAGAACCCAGGTGCTATTCATATTTGTTTACTGTGTTTAGCTCAGTAATCAATTTTAATTGCTGCAAAAAAAGTTTAAATGATTAATCTCCCCCCATATGGTTATGGGAATAAAGAGAAAAATGAGAGTATTTGAAAAAGAATTAACATTGTGGACTAAAGAAGGTATTAAAATTTTCGGATTGCTCATCATACGGCAAACATCATTCCAGGGAATTTGTATGTGTTCCCTTGTGTATTCCTCACCCCAATTCTGTAGGGCAGGGAGAAAACTAATCTTACTAAGTCTTGCATAGGTTAATGCTTTACTCTCTTCCAATCTGTACTCCCCACTGCAGCCAAGTCACCCAGTCGGGTCACTCGTTGGCTTAGCAACCTTCCGTGGCTCTCCACTGCACTTGGATTAATGCCCCAAACCCTCAACTGACTTTGAAGGAGCTGTGGGACCTGGTGTTTTCCCAAGTCTCCAGTCTCATTTCTTACCTCTCTTTCTCCTGATCTTTTCTCTCTTGGTATAATGCATTTCCTTCAGTTCCTTAAGCACACACCATGTCCTTTTTCTTCCTGGCCTTTCCACAAGCTGTTCTTAAATCCAGAATGCTTTTCCTTCCTCTTTTCAATAAACATTGAATGAGTGAATGAATGAATGAATGAATGAAGGGATATTGAAGAGAGTCAGGGTAGAAATCTGTTCAGTGGACAGATTGAGTAGACAGAGGGTTTATGGATTTCATCATAAAACTATGATAATAGATGAGTCCTTTGGAGTTTAAAATGATCACAAGAAGTAACACATCTGGCTCCAGATCTTTCTTCTCTTCACTAGTTCCTGCTCTTCCTTCAAGCCTCAGCATTAGTGCCATTTCCTCTAGGACGCTTTTCTGACCACCAAGGTGGTTAAATCCCTCACTATGTGCCCTATAGCTCCATACACTTTCCTTCTATAGTGCTCATCACACCAGACTGAAGCTGCTTGAAGGCAGGGTCATGACTTTCTTGTTTGCTTCTCCATTCCCAGCACTCGGCATTGTAAACAAATCACATAGTGGTTACTCTTTCTATATTAATTGATTCAAATTAACAGAGTTGCTCTAGGAAACATAGTTGGTTAGTGTTTCTTATTTGTTTTGGTGTTTCATTCTTTTGGTCATTAGTGTATTTTATATAGCATTATCATGTAGTCAGAGATTTTATGTATTCCCTACTCACTCTTTCAAATTGAGTACAACTGGTGAGGGAGTAGGGCTACTCTCAATATAAAATGATGTTATCTAATTAATAGTAGAATTAAAAAACAACAACTATCCTGATTCTTTAACTGTCCTTCTGGGCACATGCTCTGGAGAGCACATGCATTTATTTTCCATTTTTTTAAAAACCTTACCTTCTACCTTTTTCCCTTTGCCTGACTAATTCCTATCTATCTTTTTCATCTCAGCAGGATATTTCTTCAGAGACTGTGTACATACACTATCAAGAGGACAGTTGAATTCTCGGTGTCAAATACAAGAGTACCTAACACATGGTAGGAGCTCAGTATTGAATAATGAGTGAATGAATGAGTGAGTGAATAAGTGAAGTGTTGGAGAGATACAAGGTAGGCTCTTGTTCAGTGGAAAGATCAGGAGTAAAGAGATAAGGCAATCAATCACAAAGCTATGAAAATAGTTGTGTCCTGTGACATTTAAGCTGATCAAAAGATGCAGCACACACTAAGCACCCAGATCATGGTTTCACCGTAACATTTTTCAGTAAAATAAAGCAGGAATCCTTGGAGAAATAGCTGATTCTAGGACTGGGGGAGGGAATATACAAGATGAGTCTGGAGCATAATGTAGTGTCAGAAAATCATGAAGTGCTCAAGTGGGCTGAACTTAGTGATTCTCATCTAATAGGCAGAATATGGAAAGGGAAAAATAGTTACTATAGTAACAGGAGAAACCTGGTAGACAATATGTTAACCAAGCGATCAAGATGAACATCACCAGTAATACATATTGACATCACGAGCTCTCTGATATGATGCAATGAGAAATACACCTCTCTTTGGTATATTCTTACATGAGATCCCTAAACTCTATCTAATCATGAGAAAATATCAGGTAGCCTAACTGGGGAAATGCAGGGAGGGCAGTGTAAGAAATATCTGACCAGTGTATTTAAAAGTGTCAAGGTCTTGAAAAAACTAGGAAAGACTGAGAAGCTGGTAGAGAATCAAAGGAGAATGATACATGACAACTATATGCAATGTGGTATTCTGGAACAGGAAAAGAATATTCATGGAAAAACTAGTGAAATCTGAATAGATTCTATAGTTGAATTAATTTTTTCTGTACCAATGTTAATTTCTTGATTCTGATACATGGGCCATGGTTATGTAAGATATTAACTTCTTGAGAAGCTGGATGAAGGGTATATGGGAATTCTATACTATATTTACACAGAAAGGTCAGAATAAACCAAGCCTTTGGTGTTCCCACCTTCCTCATGAGCTAGTAAGTCCCCTTTTACCATTTAATCCAGTTTGAGTTGGATTTTCTTTTACTTAAAGCTGAAATCATCTTCACTGACAACTTCCAAAGTAACTTTTGTGAATGTTAGCCAGTGAGTATGGTAACCATATAATTCAGTCATTCAGATCAGGACCACTTTGATAGAGTAAGGGAGAGCTAGTAATCATTACATGCTGGCAAATGGTGGCAACTGGGACCATCCTGGACAAACTCGGATACGTGGCCCCTCTACTGGTTGCTGGTTGCATATCTGTCAGTGAATATGCTGTGAGACTTTGTAAAATTAATTCTGATCTCTTAGTATCAGTTTCTCTGTATCAAAATAAAATATGACATTCTGTGTGTCTAGGTAGTTTCTTCTGTAATATTCTTTGCTCCTTGCTGCAGTGGGATTCCAAAGACTGACGTGTTCCTTGGCCAGAGATAACAGTAGTAATAATAATAATAATAATAGATAAAGTACCCACTTTATTAGTCACCTATTGCTGCAATAATGCCAAATAACAAAAATCTCAGTGGCTTCCATCCATGTTTATGTTTCTCACTGGTGAGTTTGCAGATATGTGTGGTTTGGCTGATCTCAAGTGAGCTTGCTTGGCCAGGCTGAACTCCAGACTTTGGCTTGAATTAGGATGCTCCACTTGTGCTCATTTCTGAACCCAGGCTGAAGAAGTACTGAACACCTGGGACATATTTTTCTCATGACAGAGAGCGAAAGCTCCAAGAGGCCAGGAAAAAATTTTCAAGCACATTTTAAGCTTTAGGTCTGACATGACATATGTTATATCCACTCATATTCCATTGGCCAAAGAAAGTCATATGGCCAAGCTCAATGTTAGTGAAGCAAGGCCATACAATCCACTTCAGAAAGGAGAATAGAAAAATCACATCATGAAGGGCTTAGATGTATAAATTACAGGGTGGAAGTGAAGATTTGGTAATAATAATCCGACCTAACTTCCACTATGCATTGGGCTCTTATTAAGACCAGTCTCTTAATATACATAATATCATGAAACCTCACAACACATATGTGGCACAGATATTAATATTTGTTTGATGGATGAGTGTTTGCCTGTTGTATGCCTATTAGACCATGCACTGTGGTTACTATGCAAAACAGTTCTGTTATTCTGTTGGTTGGAGAGCAGATAAGGTAACTACAGGGCTTTGTAAAGCACTAAGAGGAATCTGGAGTTATTTCCTAGGATCTGATCAATAAGATGCACATCTGATCCTATAGCAGTCAATGGACAGGAGAGCCTTGATTCAGGTTGGAAGAGAAGTGAATTCCTCAGATTCCTCCTCTCCCTCCCAACCCACCTCATCACCTGCAGGCCTCACTCTTCAGAACTGTTTCCTGTATGGCACTATTAAGTATACTTTCCTCTTCTCCCATTATATGTATAAGCTCAGTGGCAGCTTCACAGACTAAATGTTTGCTAGTTGGGATTTTCTCATTCTGCCATTTTCATACCAACCTTTACATGAATATTTGAGAAGCACCAGTGAATAAAAATTACAAACTGCAAAAGATTCTAATAAATAAAAATTATTAGATGGTACACTTGATGTCAAGCATTCTTATGATGGGATTCCTAGTGTCAAGAAAAACCCTAATGAGGAGAAAATCTGAGCCAATGGTGAAGTCCAGTAACGTTAAATCACTTCTCCTCTCATTCATTTTCAATACCAGTTTGATGTCACAGCCTGGAGCCTCAAACCCTGAGTCTTTTGCGAAGTCATTACCCTTTAAAGGATGGGTAAGAAAATCTGTTTTTCTGTTTAGTAAATAATACCCTCTAACAATTAATACAAAATAACAGGTCACAAATTTTACTTCATCCAGCACTTATTGAACAGCTTCTATTTGCTTGACACTAAGCCAGGTGCAAGTAACAGTCTTGCCATTAGGGCCACACACATAGCACAGACATACAGATTGAACCTTAATGAGGTGTTGCCCATGTTTTATTTGACATATGAACCAGTCTATGAGACACATGAGAGAGGGATTATTTCTTTTGCAGGGAGGAGCAGAAAGAGTATGTCCCATCTGACCTGAATCTTACTATCTTAGAGGAGGAACAAGGACCTTTGGGGAAGAATTTCAGAATGTAAAACAGGACAAAGAAATAAAACCACATTCCACCTTCCTCAGCTCTAATGCTAGCATGGATGCCTCAGAACTATTGTGGGATGGAGAGTGTTATAGGTTGGACTGTGTCACTGCAAAAAAATATGTTGAAGTCTTTACCTCCACCACATAAGAGTGTGACTTGTTTGGGAATAGGGTCCTTACAGAGGTAAGCAAGTTATGCTGAGGTCATTAGGGTGGACACTAGTCCAATATGACTGGTGTCCTTATAGAAAGCAGAAATTTGGATACAGACAGTGAGGCACAGAGGGAACATGATGGAATGAGATGCAGAGAGAACCATGTGAAGCCAGGTGAAGGTGGAGGATTGGAGTAGTGCATCTATAAACCAAGAAACACCAAAGATGCCAGCAAACCAGCAGAGGCCAGGAAGAGGTAAAGAAGGGTTCCTCTGCAGGTTTTAGAGAGAGCGGGGAGCTGCTGACACATTAATGTCTGAGTTCTAGCCTCTAGATCTAGGAGACCATAAAGTTCTGTCACTGTAAGTCACCCGTTTGGTGGTCCTTGCATTCAGCAGCCTGTGGATAAAATACAGGATTAAGAGGCTGCTGTCAGGATTCTAGGCTGCCCACTCCTACTTTAAACATATTTTATTCATTTTATGCTTCTGCTTAAGGTTTTCTTTGAAAAGCAGAGTTTCATGGGTGAAATGAACATGACAACAGATATAGAGCTTTGAGAGTGGATCAGTTGGACACGTCCAATTGCAAATAAGCAACTTCGAGGTCAAATGCCCTAAATAACCAAAGGATTTATGGCTCCTAAAATTATAAGTCTAGAGAAGATGTGAGGTTCCAGTGCAGTTTGACAGAGACATTGAATCAAGGCTCTGACTCCATTTCTCTGCATTTGTGGAGAGTTCTCATGTAAGGGTTTGTTCTCGGGCTGGCTCCTGTTACGGTGACAAAATGGCTGCATGGTTCCAGCTTCACCTCATAGTGCATTATGCAGAGTAGGGAGGAGCAACTTTGACCAGGTATCCCCAGCCAAGGCCTTGCGGTTCTCACTGATTGGACCACCCCTGAGCCTGCACTGATCACTTGGCCTGTATTCTGCATCAACTGTGACAGGAGGGAAGGATTCACCCTGACTGGCTTTGCCCATTCTTCCATTTGCCTTGGCTACATGGCAAAATACTCCAAAATTTAGTGTCTCAAAATCACCCAATTTATTATTTCATGATTCTGTGGGTCAGAAATTTGGGCATAGCTCAGCTGGGATGGCTCTCTCTCTTCCATGTGGTGTTGTCTGGGCTCACGGCTGCATTTAAGGTCACTTGGCAAGTCGGCTCAGGGCCAGCTGGTCCTGGATGGTGTCAGTTCTACAACTGCCAATTGTCTGGGCTGCCTCACTTCTCTTCTGTGTGTCCTCTCCACCCTACCAGCTGGGGCATGTTCTCATACACATAGCATTTCATGAGGGTTAGAACAGAAGCTGATAGCCCCTTGACACCCAACCTTGAGACCTGTGAGACATAATTTCTTTTACCTTATATTGGTTAAAGCAAGTCCCTACCTCTTGGTGGGAAGATTTGTAAGAATTTGTGATGGTTTAAAAATCCATCACACCCACCCTTACAGCTGGGGTAGGGAACCAATTTCACTCAAACCACATAGCTCCTGAGCAGAATGGACATTATGGAGAAAACTGGCCAGAGGCTGGAGGAGGCTGGTGGTAGATTGAAATTAATTGTGTAGGGCTCTGTATACCTTGCTAAGTGGACTTTTTCTTTTAAGCTTGTGGTTCTCATCTTGTTTCTGTGACAACATAATGATTCTGATGCATTCCCATTAGGAAACATGATTTAAAAATGAGTCACGATGGCTGTTTTTCTCAACCTGAAGATTGGGCATGAGTAATGTTCCTAGGTGGGCTGCATGCTCTTTCCTCTTGGGAGTGGAGCTGTTTTGGTTGTAACTCATAGTTCCAGGCACTGGGGAGTCTCTAATGTCTTGTTCCTAAGTCAAGGCAGGTTTCTGCTCTAAGATTCAATCTTAAGACGCTCCTGTAACAGCTCTGAGTTGTAATCACATATTATTCTTCATTTTCCCCAGTGTGCACATATGCTGCTAGTTTGGGCTTTTCCTGTTTCCAGCAGCACCGGATTTCCATAAGCGGAATTTCTTCCTGCTGGCCAAGACTTTGGGGTCCAGTCACTCCTGGGTGCTCACTTACCATTCTCATTACCATGGCTTTTTTCTCTTTCCTTCCTTCAACCAGGACAGCCCTAGGCCATCCAACGTGTTTGGATATCAAACAGGGGAATGGCCACACTTCAATTCTCTTTCCTCCCAGATGTCTCATTCTTGCAACTGATATGGTCTCCATTGACCAAATGAACATGAACTTGAGCATATTGACAAGGGGATCTTTTCAGTTTCATCTCTGTGGCATCTGAGCTGCAGGTACAGTGAGTGTCGTGCCATGTGCAAATATTTATCTCTGCGGTTGGGCTGTACACAACTTGTAGAAGAAACATGGGATTCACCTTGTCTGTGTTGAAAATAAATACATATTGGATGAGTAAATTAATAATGGATAAATATCATGATAATCCTGTGCAGCATCCCTGTTTATGCAAAAGTTTAGGAACATGGAAAACGTTCCCTGGTGGATGACTCGTCTTCTCTTCTCAGAGTCCTGATTCCCAGGAAGGCACTTGTGCCAGGTGACTTTCGGCATCTTGATCTCAGATCCTCCCTTACACTAATGATTTTTATCATTTCATAGTGGAGAGCTGGGAGGATCTCTATAGAGCACAGCTTCTCAGGTGAAGCAACAGTCAAGAAGGAAATGTCACCTATCTGATTTAGTGACAAATAGAGGAGCATAACTTTGAAACAAACCTCGGATGTCACTCTGGGAAGTCCTGTGTTGCTTTGCTTACTTAGCTTCCATGCCCAGAGCACCTTGCAGACAGTCCCAGAGAAGGTCCATGTAGATGAGCTCACTTACCAAGAGAGGAACATGTGGTATTGCCTGAGCCCCACTGCCTCTTCTGATCTCTTTGTCCCTATAAGAGGAAGATGTGCGCCACAAGTGGTGATTCTTGTAACTGCCATGAGCCTTCCTGGGAAACTGGAAGCTATGTCTTTGGAGTTGTTCCAGTGATATTGGCTCCTTTAGGCAAAGAGGCTATTAAGCTAGGGAAGCCCCTGTGCCTCTCTTCTTGCATCTGGGCTGTTACCTGGCAAGAAGGTAGTTTCTGAAAAAATTGAATGAGCTGCTATTGGATGGTTTCAAGGACCCCCAACAGAAGAGGAACATTGTGATGTGCCCTGCTGAACAACTGGGGTTTCTCTCCTGTATCCTTCTAATAAAGACCTGTGTCAAGTGTGACAGTACTGTGAGTTTCAATTTTTAGAAGAGACTAAGACCCGACATCATACCTCTTTTTAACCCAGTATTGCACAGTTCAGTAAATGGCACAATCATTCATTCAGATGCTGAAGCCAAACATCTAGGAGTTTGATTCTATCTTTTTGCTTCCTCTCTTCTTTAGTCCCAATCTTTGCAAGTCATCAGCAAATTTCTAGCTCTACTTATAAAATATATCCCCTATCCATGTGTTTCTCCCCATCTCTACTATTACCTTAAGTCAAACTATCCACATCTCTCATATGGATTATAGCAATGACCTGCTTCCATTCTTAGTTCCATCAACTCATTCTCCACACTGCAACCAGAGTGATGTTTTAAACCCATAAATTACATTATGTCCCTTTCCTGCTGAAGTCCTGCTCCCCTGGTCCCAACCCCATGGCTTCCCATTGCACATGGATAAACTGTAAACTCTACTGAGATCTACAGACCTCACATGGTGGGGCCCCTGCTTATGTTTCCAAGTTAAACTCCTGCCATTCCTCACTGTGTTCACCATGCTCTAGACACACTGGCTTGCTCTCTGGCCTGGAACACATGGTGCCCATCCTGCCCGTTGCAATTTCAGTCTCCTCCAACTGGACTGAATGAACCCTACATCTAACTGTGTAATCTTTCTTTTCCTGTGGTTTTAATTGTCACAACTAACTTGAACAGTGGGTTAAGCAGTGACTGATTGGTATGGAATTATAAACAAGAAGTATGAATTGTGAGTAAAAAGGAAGGAGAGTTATAGAACAGATGATAAGAGGGGAGTGTGGAGACAAAACTTAATTTTTGCCATGGAGGAGAGACTTGAGCATTTTTATGTCTCTGGGAGAGAAGCCAGAAAGAGGGAAATACGTGAATTGGAAGGAAGTGGAATAACTAAAGAAGCAGAAGAAAGAAAAAACATAGGCAAAACATTCTCTGACATAAATCTTAGCAATGTTCTAGGGCAGCCTACTCAGGCAATAGAAATAAAAACAAAAATAAACAAATGGGACTTAATTAAGCTTATAAGCTTTTGCACAGCAAAGGAAACTATAAACAAAACAAAAAGACAACCTACAGAATGGGAGAAAATATTTGCAAATGATGCGACTGACAAAGGCTTAAGTTTTAGAATATACAAACAGCTTATACAACTTGATAACAAAAAGCAAACAACCCAATCCAAAAATGGGCAGAAGACCTTAACAAGCATTTCTCAAATGAAGACATGCGAATGGCAAAAGTACATAGAAAAATGCTCAATTTCAATAATTATCAGAGAATTGCAAATCAAAACTGTAATGAGATATCACCTCATACCAGTCAGAATGGCCATCATTCAAAAGTCCACAAACAATAAATGCTAGAGAGGGAGTGGAGAAAAAGGAACGCTCCTACACTGCTGATGGGAATGTAGTTTGGTGCTGCCATTATGGGAAACAGTATGGAGATGCCTTAAAAAATTAAAAATAGACTTACCATCTGATCCAGCAATCCCACTCCTGGGCATATATCCAGAGGAAACTAATTCGAAAAGATACATGTACCCCAATGTTCATAGCAGCACTATTTACAATAGCCAAGACATGGAAACAACATAAATGTTCATCAACAGTTGATTTAATAAAGAAGTTGTGATCTATATCTATATAGATAGATATATAGAATACTACTTAGCCATAAAAAAGAACAAAATAATGCCATTTGCAGCAACATGGATGGACCTAGAGATTGTCATACTAAGTGAAGTATGCCAGAAAGAGAAAGAAAAATACCATATAATGTCAGTTATATGTGGAAACTGAAAAAATGACACAAATGAACTTCTTTACAAAGCAGAAATAGACCCACAGATTTAGAAAACAAAGTTATGGTTACCAGGGGGTGGGAAGGGATAAAGTGGGTGTTCAAGATTTAGAGATACTTATTATATATAAAATAAACAAGTTTGTATTGTATAGCATAAGGAACTATATTCAATATCTTGTGGTAACCTATAATGAAAAAGAATTTGAACAGGAATATGTGTATGTACCTGTGTGACTGAAACATTACTCTGTACACCAGAAATTGACACAACATTGTAAACTAACTATACTTCAATAAAAACAAAAAATAGAAGCAAATTCCCCAAGTCTCTTTTAAATGTAAAATCCCTTTAAAGAGATAAAAAACATGATTCCTAAGGATTCTGTTTCCCACTTTGCTTCCATTTCTTCGTATCACTTTGTGAACTTCTATACTATATTGCAAACATTTCTTGATCCATCTATATGTAAACTATGAATTCAATGAGTAGAGGAGAGAGGTCTTAATCACTGTTGTATCCCAGTGCTGAACCCAAAATAAAAGCTCCATAATTAATGAATAAGTTTACCTGTTGCCTTTCTTTCTAAATGACATGGGTACCCGGAAGCAGCATGAATCCACTCAATAAATGAGTAAGATGGAGCTATGAAAAAGAGAGGGAGCCATGCAGGTGGAGGAGTGTGTTGATGCCCTTGGCATACAGTTGGTTAAGTTTTTTTTTTTTTAAAAGGAACTTTACCAACTTTATGTTTTGAAGAGAAGGAGCAGGAGCAAACACAATCTATTTTCCTCTCGTCCCTTGTGGTCCTTGTCTACATTCTGGTACATTTTACATAGCTATAATCAAAACATCTACATAATTGGATAGTTTGTTTTGTGAAACAGTGTTTAGAACAACTCCTTGCCATCTCTCATATTCTCCATAATTACTATTGTGAAAGATTCAGAATATTCTGTCCAGTTAATGTACTGCAATTTACTTCACTGTTTTCATTGTTCCCAAATTTGTACATTTAGGTTGTTTTCATTTTCTGCTATTTTGGAGAAGGCTACAATGAAGAGCCTATACACGGAGATTTGCCTTCCTTTTGAATTATCTCCTCAGTTTAAATTACAGTGAATGAAATTACTGGGTCAAAGGGTGTGAACATTTTTATGATTCTCAATACATATTGCTGTGTTCCTACTTTATATCCACTGTCAATGGTATTCATCAAATTCATGTAAACAATGATAATAATATTATTACATCTTCTTTGCCAAGTTAATTGATATACAAACATACTTTATTATTTAATTTGAAGTTTGTTGCAACCTGAACATTTTCTGCTGTTAGCTTATTATCCACATTTTGTTGTTTATGTCACTTGCCATAAAGGGGGCATTTATAATATTTATATATATTAGAATAAACTTTTAATATAGTATACGTAATAAACCATTTCTCTAGCATTTGAGACAAATACTTTTCATACTGTTTTCATTTTTACTGTAACTTGTTGATTCTTTTACTGAAGTTATATATTGATCTTTTTCTTCATGAATTCTTTCAATATCAATCACTGTCATCTAAAGGAACGTATAAAAACTCTCAAGTCTATTTTGTGCAATTTATGAAAAGTAAGTTACTTAATGAATTTGTAATCTTTAAATATAAAATTTGGGTATAACTTGATGTTTCCCCAAACTGGTAAACCAGTGACAGTTTAGAGTCCATATATGAGGGATTTGGGGAGAAATCTTGTTAAAAGGAAGGGCAGGTTCCTTGTCTTGAAGCTGCATTTCTACAGCAAGACATTGTTTTTACTGACACTACATGTTGTTGAGTAGCTTTATGATGGTGGTGACCACGATGGAGATTATGAACAGAAAAAGGTGAAAACTCTCCAAATCAGGCCTGCATTTTGATTTTTGGTGGCTATAAGCATTTTTGCCTTCATGGGCTCCTTCCTTCATAGAAAAAAATATTAAAGACTATATTTTACAACTGCTTTGTTGTAAAGATGAATATAACTTAGGGTGGATTCATTATTATATGATTATTATTAATTTTCTTTTTTCTTATTTTTAATGTTAAAACAATTTTGTGAGCCTCTAAACTATGCATAATGTGTCTAATAAATGAGTCAACCCTGTCCCAGAGCCCTTAGCATATTATCTCTACCAATCATCTATCTATTCTTTCTGTCTGTCTGTCTGTCTGTCTGTCTATCTACCTATCTCAATAATTGGGCCTACTTCTTGCCTTTTTATTCAGTTTCTCACACTTCTCTCTATATCAGAACCACAGTATTTAAACAATCGTTAAAAAAAATATGTTCTAATAGTTGTTAGAGGTGATGTATACCTCAGAGTTCTTTTTAAGTCTCTTGGCCACTTATTTTCAAAGTGCACTTTAGAACCCCTCTGTTTAATTAATATAATAAAAAACCTATTGAGGTTGCATTTTGTTGGTTAAGTTGTCTCAAAGAGATGTGTCATCTTTATAAAGATACAACTATTCTATGTTCCATTCCAGCACCAGGATACCATGACCATGTAGCAGAGAAAGTTGGAGAGGAGTGGAGACAGAGGCGGGGCACAGAAGGACCTACACTCTGGTAAGGTGATCTCCCAGCTAGGGTGCTCAGTGAAGCTAGAACACAAGCTGCCATGAGTCAGCACAGTCCCAGAAGTGGGTCATAAGGCAACGCTGTAGGATAACTGCTAGTTTATTCTTCAGTTTAGAGGAAAAGGAATGCCTTTGGACAGAAACTGAAGACCATATCTTAGCCAAACCCTCCTTCTTCTAATCTGGTGTTCTAAAGTAGCTATAGCTTGGTAGCTCTCAGTATCATATTACTTATGAGTGAGTTTAAATGAGAAATTTTCTTTTTCATGCAGGTATCATTGAGACCAATAAATAGCAATTGAAATAGGGAAAAGAGATCAGATGGTGGAGAATGACCAGTATGGAGCTATTTTGGATCATTAACTCATAATCAGCTCACTCCTCTGCTATTTTTCTTATAAGAGAAATATTTTATGTATCCTTATAATTTTCTAAGTTTATAATTCTAATATGAGGGACAGTCATTTTAGGATAGACTTGCAAAATTCAGAGGGCTTCCTCCCCAAGTCCAAATCTTTAGTAGTGAAAATTAACAAGAATTAGCATCAAGCTAATGACTTACAAGGTGTTGTCTGTTATGAATAGACATAACTTTAACATAAGGGCCATTAGAGTAAATTGAATAACTTTAATGCAGAGAGAATTTGGATGCATATCATGTTTTATAAATCACATGAAGAATGTATATTTGGCAAGCTATTTCCCTTATGAATCATGAAAAGGACCTAGACTAGGAAGATTTCTGTAGCTCCAAGAAAAAGATGAAAGATCTGAAACTTCAAATTTGCAAACTTTCAAAGACAATGTTTTACTTCAATTTTCATGTTATGAGGCACGTTGGAGCACCTTGTTGGAAAATTGACCTGTGGGTCCTTGCCTTCCCACTCGTCATGCCCAAAAGTGCACAGTTACCTTTGTATTCAGAGAAGCCTTCCCCCTCCAAATAAATCAAGTAATGACCTATATACTCACCGGGGGATAACACATTAGTTTCCAACACTGATTAATGTTAGTTAGTATATGTATATATATCAACAACAACAAAATCATCCAATATATGAGAGACTTCAGCAAATTCAAGGGAATTTGGGAAGATCAAGATCAAGGTGCCAGCTCACTGAGTGTCTGGTGAGAGCCCTCTTGCTGGCTTGCAGATGGCCATCTTTTCACTGTGTCCTCACATAGCAGAGACAGCGAGAGCTCTGGTGTCTCTTCCTCTTTTTATAAGGGCTTTTAGATTAGGGCCTCCAACGCATGGTTTCATTTAACCTTGATCACCTTCTCACAGGCCCTCCCTGCAAATGCAGTCCCACTGGGAGTTGTGGGTTCAACATATGAATTTCTAGAAGTTAAAAAATAAATAAAAATAATTAAAATAAAAAAATTAATAGATGGATAAAAGAGAGTATTAAAGGTGAAGACTGAATTAGTTATCTGTAAAACAGATTGCAAGAAATTCCCTAGGTTCAATAGTATAACAAATAGAAAATATTATATAAAAGTTATGAAGCTTGGTGGCTTGGAGTGAAATCTCATATGCAACTAATCAAGTACCAGAAGGAGAGGATAGAGAGAATGGAATGATCATGGATGTTAATTTTTCAGAACAGGTGAAAGTTCATGAATCTTTAAATTCAAGAAGTCCTACAAATCCCAGAGAGAATCAATAAAGAGAGATGCACACATAGGTGCATTATAATGAATTTCAAGATGACCAAAGACAAAAAAAAAATCTTAAAAGCAACCAGAAAGAAAAGACAGATTATTTGCAAATAAACACCAATTAAACTGACAAATGATTTCTCAACAACAACAGTGGAAGCCAGAAGTTGGTAGAATAGTATCTTCAAAGTGTTGAAGGAAAATAAAATACGACCCTGCTTATGTGTGTGTGCATGTGTGTGTGTTCAGACAAAGAGAACAGTGTAAAAGTATTTCCAAGAAATGTAAAGGAAACTGAGAACATTTATCATAAGTAGAACCTCCATAAAGAATATTCTAAATCAGACTTTTTTTTTGTTAATTATAGAGTATGACCTGTTAAGGGACACTGAAATCAATTCATAGGATCATTGACTTTTTCAGCTTTTAAAATTCCTTTCTTGTACACTTTTGGGGCATATTTTCCATGTCATTATCTGTATAAGTCTTTCATTAATTTTTACTATGACGTTCAATTATATTTGTGTATTATAAATTATTTAGCTAATTCCCTGTAAAGGGACAATTAGATTTTTTTAATCTTTTCATTATTATTGACAATACTGAAATGATCCTGTATGCTTATGTCTGTCATTATGATACCATCCTATAAGTGTAATTGTTAGATCAACAGATATGTATGTATCTTTTAAATTTTTACAGGAACTGCTAAGTTTTTTTCAAAACAACATCTTTTGAATCCTTGCCAGCCTCTGATTAGACCAAGTGCTGGACCCAGTCAGGTCCATATATGTATCCCATGTGCCCACCCAGACATGATAAAACTTCTCGACTGGTCACCCAGAAATGGTGGGGACATATGGGGAGCCTGTCTTTCCTTTGTATAACCTTAGTCTTTCTAGCTTCAGATTCAGCCCTGCTTTCTCATGATGGGCCTTTGGGGCACCCTGTGATGGTTCCCTTTGTTTCAGTACATCTTCAAGAGTAGGACAGCATCATTTTTTCTCTCAGGTTAATGAGATGAGAGACTAGCATAAAAATAGCTTATGACCAGACAGGTCTTAGATTCTGTGGTGGAGACAGCAGATCAGCAGGTCAGGTGATAGTGACTGAGGTGTCCAAAGTATGAGATGGGCAAAAAGCCCAGAAACTACAGGTTTTACTCCATTTCCTGCTTCTGTTCCTACAGAATATGACCTAGAAGGAGTTATGAGATCACGTGGTTCCAATTCTGTCATTTTATAGACAGGAAAGCTGAGGCGTAGTGAGGACTGGCCTGGGGAAAGCCATATGGGGAGGCCACAGCAGAACAGAAATAAGAGGTCATATGTTGAACCTACAACCCCCAATGGGACCGCATTTGCAGGGAGGGCCTATGAGGAGGTGATCAAAGTTAAATGAAACCATGTGTTGAAGGTCCTAATCTAAAGGCCCTTGTAATAAACTGGACCTCTAACCCCACCCTGGGTTATTCCTCTTTTCCATATATGAGACTGCCACATATTCTAGTGGTGTCGTCTGTGGAGAATCAGTAGCTTCTTGGCTCAGGGAAGAGAGGCCATCAGTGCTCAGATGTGCTCAGTCTGGGCTGTGGCTGGTCATACCTGAATGTTCAGACTTCTCAGCCCCACTCTCCAGGGGATCTCAGAAATCTGAGCAAAGACTGAGTGTCCTGAGCCAAGATGGAGTCACCTGTTCCCAAAGTCTGTTCCCATTGGTGACCTCAGCATACACATAGGAAATGATTGTTGGTGTATCTCTGTTCTTGGTGCCTTATAGAGTAAGTCACTCAGCAGCTAGTGCCAGGCTGTTTGTTTGGCTAAGGTATAGGGGGTCCGATGCCCAGATCCCAATTAAAGGCATCCTCAGGACTTTGCTCTGGCAAGCATGCCAGCATCTTCCCTAAAAGAGGCTTCTCATTCTGGCTCCAGAGGTGACTTTGGGGATTGTGGAATCTCATATTCCTCTCTAGGGACATATACCTGCCTCCTGGTTTCACCCTTTAAAAGGCTTTTTGATCTTGGCTCTTAACTGACCCTTAAGGTAGGGATTGGACTTATA
Organism: Vicugna pacos; assembly: GCF_048564905.1. Taxonomy (NCBI): domain Eukaryota; kingdom Metazoa; phylum Chordata; class Mammalia; order Artiodactyla; family Camelidae; genus Vicugna; species Vicugna pacos. The sequence continues at coordinate 37,326,005 of NC_132996.1, forward strand.
CCCTTTTTGTGTCTGACCTCCTCTTCTTCCAAGCTCAGTGAACAATTTCCTAAGTTGTCCTCACGAGGCAGTCTCAAACAGGCACACTTAACTCTAACAGCTTGTAGAAGGGATCTATGAATCACTCTTTTATGTAAAACACAGGTATTAAGTTAGCATCCTCCAAGTACTATGTGAGGCACTCTGGAGACTGCAGAGAAAAAAATAGATAAACAATTTCTGCTTTTAAGATACTTAAAGTTTAAGAGAAGGAACAGAGATATTAACCAACTATACTGTCATGTATTCAGGGCTATAATAAAAACTTTGTCAACCTTGTTGTTTGAACTGTGGCCTTAACTGAACAGCATCAGTGTCATTGGTGAGTTTGTAAGAACTGTAGAATCTCTGGCCCTAGCCCAGACCTACTGAATTTGAACCTATATTTTAACATAATGTGCACATTAGTCACCTAGGGATGCTAATGCTGCTGGTGCATGGATCATACTTTGAGGCATGAGGTTGTAGAGCACAAAGAAAAGGACAGCTCTTCCTAGCTGAGTGAAAGGGTGAGGGAGTCACAGAAGGGGTATCATATGCACTTGGAAAGGAAGGACAGAGAAAACTTTGTTGCACACATTAGGGGAGAGGATAGGTGGATGGGCAGTCCAGACAGAGGAGATAACACAAACACATAGGGGCAGTGTATTTGGAGAATGGTAATTAGTAGTTGTATCAGAAAAAGGGATGAAGTTGAAAATATAGTCTGGGATCGTATTTTAAGAAACCTTTTATCCTATGAAAAAGACAGTAGAAAACAGGGATTCCAGAAGTTCTTTGAACAGAGGAGCCATAAGATCATATCTGTTTTACTGAAGTAAAGAGGGTAGAATGAATGGAAGAAAGCCAGACCATGGCAAGAAAGCAAGAGGAAGTTATTGCAATAATCCAGGCATGAAATGAATAAAGGCTGGAACTAAGACAATGGTTGTGGGTATGTATGTACTTTAATAAGTTTGTGCTAATATGTTATGCAGCAATAGATAACTAGCTCACATTTTAGTACCTGGAACTGGGATCGTGCTGTAAGAAATACCTAAGAATGTGAGAGCAATAATGAAACCAGAGAATAGGCAATGGCTGGAAGAGTTTTGGAAGCACGCATGAAAGAGTACAAATTTCCTTGAGCAGACTCTGGTAGAAATCTGGACTTTCAGGATGCAGAAGTGAGGGACATGTTACTGGAAACTGGAGAAGGAAAATCCTCGTTATATAATGACAGAGAGATTTAGCAAAATTATCACCAGCAGTTATGTGAAAAGAAGAAATTGTAAGTGATGAACTTAGATTTTATAGGTAGGGAGATTTCCAGTTCAAGTGTAGAAGTGCCATTTCTTTCTGTCATTTGCAAAACGTGGGAGAGGAGAGCGATAGCTTGAGGGAAGAACAAAATGGAAACAAGACCTATTAATTTTGAAAAATCAGCCTCTCCAGATGGCAAAAGATGCTAATATTGAGAGATTCACTCTTGGGAAATTATGCTTTAGAGAAAAGGCTGAGGCCATTACTATGCATTTTGCTAAAATGTCATAAAGATCAAAAGTCAGCACATTCAGCCACACTAAGACTTTCAAGAAATTCAGAGTGTGCATCACAGATTCTTTTAATTGTGGATGGAGAATGTCACCTGCCATATTAGTAAACAAAAGATGTCGGACCATCAAGCCATCAGCCAGTGCAGTTGCCCTGACTGTGCACCTTGAGTGGATTCAGGATGGAGAAAAGTAGGATACTGGCTCTAGATAGTTAAGGTGCTTATCAAAGGAATAATTTCAGTGAGCCCAGACCCTTGTATCTTCCCAAACATAGGAAACTGCTAAATTCGTTAACTTGAGATGTCAGTTTTTCTTTAATTAATAGTAATCTTTTGATGTTTTGACTAGCTGGTTTTTCACTTGCATTAGGTAGCATTATGAGGAGCAAACTATAGGATTGTCTTCAGTGGAGGGAGGAGGGGTAGAGTTGAGGAAGGTTATGTGTGTGTGTATGTGTTTTGGTTGTGGTGGAGGATGACTTAGGTATTTCACAGGGTTTGAGGAAGGAGCCAATGAAAGATACCTAATGGCGAAAAATCATGAATGAAGTTTGAGGTGAACAGAACTGGAGAATAAGTGATGGATGGGAAGGTCACCTCGCATTCTGAGAAAATAAAAGATATGAATGAGTGTAGAAATAGCTTTGGACGTAGAAAGAAGTTAATGAAGTGTTTTGGTGTTATTTATTTATTTTAATTTTTGATTTACTTTTTAATTGAGGTAACATTGTAATATTATATGTGTCATGTGTACAACATTAATTTTCTACTTTTGTATACTGTACAGCATGCTTACCACTAAAAATTTAATTTCCATCCATCGTCATACAGTTGATCCCTTTTACCCACTTTGCCTTACCCTCCCCATGCCCTCTCCCTCTTTGGTAACCACTGTTCTGTTCTCTGTATCTACATGTTTGTTTTTCTTTGGTTTGTCATTTATGTTGTTTTTTGTTTGTTTGTTTTTTATAATCCACACATGAGTGAAATCATACAGTGTTTGTCTTTCTCCATCTGACTTACTTCACTTGGCCTAATACCCTCAAGTTCCATCCATATTGTCACAAATGGCAAAATTTCATCATTTTTATGGCTAATTAGTATTCCATTATATCTATATATATGACATTATCATTTGTTACCCTTGCCTTTGAAATCAGATCTAAAAAAACATTGCTAAGATCGATGTCAAAGAGCTTTCTGCCTGTGTTTTTTTCTAGGAATTTTATAGTTTCAGGTCTTAAATTTAAGTCTTTAATCCATTTCAAGTTAGTTTTTGTATATGGTGTAAGACAGCAGGTGAAGTTTCATTCTTTTGCATGTAGCTATTTAGTTTTCCCAACATCATTTATTGAAGAGACTGTCCTTTACCCATTGTATATTATTGCCTCCTTTTGCCATAAATTAATTGACCATATATGAGTGGGTTTATCTCTGGGTTCTCTATTCTGTTGCATTGATCTATACCTCTGTTATGTCAATACCATATTGTTTTGGTTACTATGGCTTTCTAGGTTAGTTTGAAATCAGGCAGTGTGATACCTCTGGATTTGTTCTTCTCAAGATTGCTTTGCCTATTTGGGGTCTTTTGTGGTTTCATATAAATTTTAGAGTTACTTGTTCTAGTTCTGTGAAAAGTGCCATTTGAATTTTGATAGGGCTTGCACTGAATCTGTAGATTGCTTTTGGTAGTATAGACATTTTAACAATATTAATTTTTCTAGTCCATGAGCATGAAATATCTTTCCATTTATTTGTGTCTTCCTCAATTTCTTTCATCAGTGTCTTATAGTTTTCAGTGTGCAGATCTTCCTGTTTAAATTTAGTCCAAGGTATTTTATTCTTTTTGATGTGATTGCAAATGGGATTTTTTTTATTTCTCTTTCTGATAGTTTGTTATTAGTGTATAGAAATGCAACCACTTCAGCTGCTTTATAGCAGGCCCAGCATTCCTTGAGAGCTTCCCAAGTCAGGTGTATGTGATACTGCTTTCTGGTTTTGCTAGGGTTCTGTGGAGTTGCCTTTTGCATTCCTGAGTCATGCTCTGGGCCCGATCTTCTAGAAACTAAAGGATAAATTGCCTTAGTGATCCTGGCTGACCTGTTATCACCTATTCTCAGCTCTGCAGTCCTCAGCTGTGGCTCCTGGATGTTCTGCCATCTTCAGAAACCTAATCATCCGTGATCAAGGATACAGCTCTCTAGCAAAGCTGGTCTTTCTTGGCGAGGTTCTGTGATGGTATGTGGCATACAACTGCCACCTTACAAGCTCATTTTTCTCCCAGTTTTAAATCTCCTGCCATCCTTCATGAGATTTTTAGTAACTTCCTGTTTCTGGATAGAAGACTATTAGTTCTCACTTGCAGAGGGGATCCAATGATTGATCAATTTATTCAGGCTCTTATTAGCTCTTACTTCCCCAGTTGCTTTGTTCACTTGACAGAATCCTGTTCATTTTTAGAGGTGTGATATGATATCACATCCCCAGGGAAGTTTTTAAAAATCTAGATCAGGTTAGATCATAGCCCCCCTGTACCTACTCCAAGGATAGCATTTATCATAATGTGTTCTAATTGCTTCTTTCCTAAATGCTGCAAAGACTTACTATACCTGACACTATGTTACATGCTACAACAGAGAGCAAATTGAATGCAGTTCCTGTGCGAATGGGACTCTCAGTCTAAGGGGAAATAGGTTTTAATTAAATAATTAAGCTAAATGTATAAACTAGAATTGAAATAGTGAGTTGAAAGAAAGGTATATCCAATCTTTGAAATCAGATAAGAAAGCAATGTAACCTAGACTCACGGAGTGATCATCTGGAAAGGCTTCTCTGAGGAAGCAAAACTTAGCTGAGATCTAAAAGATAAAGTTAACTGAGAATAGAGAAGATACAAGGACTCTGGAACAAGGAAACAGCATGTGGGAAAGACCTGTGTAGGAAGAACTTACAGATTCTGACAAATTGAAAGAACAGCAGTGTAACTGGAACTCAGATTGGGGGTGGAGAGCATGGTGAGAAATAAGGCTGGAATAGCAGTCAGGTGCCACATCATACTTAGCTTTGTGGTCTATCTTGAGGGTTTTATACAGCACCTGGCGTATTGTTAACTATCATTATGAAGGCAAGAAACCATCCTCCAACCTTCCTAGATCCATGGTTTAGTCAAGCTCTCCAGGAAGTCTCTAGAGTACCCCTCTTTAAGGAAACAATTAATCTCATCATTGTCCTGGCAGGCCTGAGTAGGAGAGAAGAGGCCCAGATTTATAGTACTTGGCTCAGGCTCCTACAGTAGACAAGGGCAAGACATTTGTTAGCTCTGCTAATTATTCAGACTAGCACCCAGCTCTCCCAACCTCATTTAACCTTAATTATCTCCCTAAAAACCCAGTCTCCAAACACAGTGACATTGGAGGTTTAGGCTTCAATACATGAATTTTGGGGGGACACCTATAACACTCTATAACACTCCCAAAACATATATACCGCTTAGCTATGGACACAATAGTGGTACATTAAAAAAAATCAAAATCTCATAAGCTTATAAAACAAATATTTATTTTTCTTGCTCATGGAAGTGAGGTAGGGAAGAAGATGATCTCAGGTGGTGTTGCCTGCATGTGGATCCAGACTGCAGTTCAGGTTTAGGTCAAAGGGCTCTTTTTGGAGCCCAGGCTAAAAGGACAAAGGATACCTAAGGCAGGGTCTTTTCAAGGTGATGGCAGAGCACAAGAGAACAAAAACTCAGCCACAGAGACACTTCAAGTCTCTGCTACCTTGTGCCAGGTCTACTGTTCTGTGTGCAGGAGATTCAGTAATTAACAAAATAGCCATATTCCTATCTATTTGGAACTTCCATGATTTATAGGTTGAGGTAGAAATAATTAACTGAATAAAAATATATACTATGATAGAAGGTAATAAGAGGTAAAGAGGGAAAAAATAAAGGAAAGAAGAAGAAAATTAGGTAGGCAGAGTGGAATACAATTTCAGAAAGTTCATCCAGGGTAGGTGACATTTGAGTAAAGATCTGGAGGAGATGGGGCCATGGGATAAGAGCATTCTGCAGAGAGGTAATAGCAGGTGCAAAGCTTGAGGGGGTTGGCGCTGGTGGATGCAGATCAAGGAATAGTAGGAAGGCCAGTGTTTGAGAGAGAAATAGGAGTCCAGGCAAGTAATGGGGCAGGTGGTGAGTGGAGAGGAAAGGAAGATGAATTTGGACCTGGTAAGCCATTGCAATGACCCAGATGTTTACTCCTTAAGATGGGGATCCAATGAGTACTTTGCACCTAAGGGAGACATGGTCTGATCTACATTCACTGCTAAGGTTGGGCTGATGTGAGCGAGTATCAGAATTTTATGTGCTTCTGAGGAAATAACTAGAATCAGGAGATAGTAGGGGGTGATTTTTCTAATTAAAAAACTGCACTTAACTGACTGTCCACCAGTGAAACTGGCTGCCCAGTGACCTTGGAAGTTATAGTCAGAAGCTGGTCACTGGCACTTGCTGCAGATGCCCAGGGATGTTGATTGTGGGAAATTTCTACATCAACTGACCCATTAGACCCTGTGACATCCTACATTACTTCCAATACTGAGTGTCTCTGATTCCATAGCATGTATCACCTCAGTCTCCCCCAGTTAGAATATAAGCTCCATGAATGCAGGGAGTTTCGTCTGTTCCGTTCATTGCTCTATTCCTGCAGCTCAAATAGTGTCAAGCATATAGCAGATACTCAGTTATTTGTTAAATATAGGAATTCTCTGCTAAACTTACTGCAGGACCCTAAGCAATGCACTCTTCTTCTCTGCAGCTCAGAGAGTAAAAAGTTAGATTCGATGTCATCTGACGATCTTTCCAAGTCTGCTGGTTTGTGATCCCATTTCATACTGTGAGCCATTCTAAAGGGCTTTGTAGGCTATGGGGTATATGAAGGGGTGATCCTGGGGAGGAAAGACATGGATTGGTAGGGGCAAGCCTGAGTCAGAGAGAAGTGAACATGTAACTTCTGGGGCTGGGGACCAGGGCAGTCTCTGAAAATAAGTGTGAATGTCTCTTTGAGATGCAGGGGGTTCTAATTCCTATAAGGGTGTTTTCCTAGACACTGAGGGTACAGGATACTGAGGACCCACCCCGAGCATGTTGTCTTTGCCTCATTTGAGCCAGCCTGGTCAACAAAGTGTTCACAGGTCCCTGAGATTGTCATGGGAAAAACAGCAAAAATAGCAGCAGGGACTCCTTTTAAGTATATTGAAAATACAGGTTTTTACCTGGATGAAGTGCACAATGAGAACATTTCTTTACGTGAAGAGTTCCCTTGAGGCACAGCATTACTGTGTGTCCCCAGACCCCCACAAGGCAGTGATTTCATGTCCCCCTGAGGTTTAGTAGAGCTGCGACCATCAACAGGTTGACTGACAGGGCTCAGCTTTGCTACCAGATAAACCAATGAGACATGAATTATATCGATTGAATACAGAATCAAATATAAAAAAGACGCATGTTGGGTAACTGCAACAATTTTATTCTGCATTTAGGTTCAGTTTATTTCAAGGAAAAGAATGTTTTCAATATCAAGAGGCATGCATGTATGTGTGTCTTCCATGCTATTATTTTTTGTAAGTAGCTTTCACTGCAGATTAAGAGTTCAGGTTCATGGTGACCTAGGAGGAAAATAAAAATAACAGCTAGAATTTTATTACTCATTAGTTGAGAGGCTCTTGCCATGAATTATCTCAATTACTTTTTATTTTAATGATAACAGGTAGGTACTATTGTTGCCTTTAATCTGCATGTAGAAGCTGAGGCTCAGAGAGGGTCTGGCCGATGGTCATAGAGTTAGTAGAGGACACAGTATTTGAACTCAGGTCTAAGTTCTGAATCCAGATGTACATGACATTGAAAGGAATACTCGAAAAGGATTGAGTCTTTGCCTTTCAAACTAAAAACTAGAATACTTACCATTATAACTGCAAAAGAATAGTGTTTTAAATGAAAAGGATCTATATTTTCTGGCAGATGATCTCGGTGTCACTGGGACATACTGAAAAAACAGAAATACTAATTCTAGGGATTTCAGCTATTGGGACTCTGTTCTTTCTCCAGAGAGTAGAGTCATCACGTTCTCCTGTGAGTTTTTTTTTATGATACAGACCCAGGGAGGGCTAGGGTGTGACCTACACCCCTGTAATACCCAGCCATCTGCCCAGCCATCAAGGTACTAGGGCAGTCACCTTCTTCCTGGAGTCATTTCACTGCTCAGAACTGAAGTTCCCTGCTATCCTGGCCAAAGGCTTCGGAGCCCACATTGGTGGGCACAAAGTTTCTCTTAACCACGCTCCCAGATCTGCTTAGCCAGCCTGCTATCTTGTGGGTCACACAGGTAGCAGTGTCACAGGATCTCTTCTGGGCAGTGATGCTGTTTTGTAGGAAAGAGAAAAAGAAAAGCTCTGTCAGTGAGAGGTTGAAGGTGGGTGCCTGCCCCATGGGACCTTCAGTGGAAAATTATTGCTCTAAGAGGCACCAGTGAGCCTTAAATATTTCTCCTGAACACAAAATCACAGCAGAAAATCATAAGGCACTAACGAAAATGCCACAGTCACTCCCCATAAACATTTCCAAGGGTATCAGAAAAACCAAACATGCTCTGGGAGACAAGCCATGGAACACAGAACTGTAACAGCCAATCTTTTCTGTACAAGTAAACTAAAACTTGACCAAGGCTTATGTGACTAGAAAGATTATGGTGCCACACCCAATCCCCATTATTGGTCTATTTGGAAGATGTATCTCCATTTGTAGGTACTGAGTATTCCTTTGGGGAAGGGAAATTCTCCTGTCTTCCTGGAAGATAAAGTGAGTTTGCAGCATTAGGTCAGAGGTGCTTATTTGCTCCTTGGTGCTTCTGTTTTTGCTACTTGAGGTTGCTCTCAGGGACCACCCACCCTGCTCTGACTCCAGCTACCAAAGGCTAAAGCTACTTGCCAGACAGGCCCTTGTATCCATGAAGTGTGGGATGTGGCCAGAGCAATAACCACAAAGCTCAGGTGTTTTTAGAAATATACTGTTATCCCCCAGTGAAAAGCATATTCAGAGGCGGAACTGAGAAGCTCTCCACAGGCATTCACAGGGCTGTCCTCTCTCTCCTGATCTCTTCCTGGGTGATTCTCTTCTGGCCTGCTCTCCCTCCTCCCATCTGATATTCCAGACATACATTGCTACAAAGAAAGCCACTGATACCAGCCCAAAGAGCACCCAGAGAAGACCACATGCATTAAGTTATAGGGAGAAAGGAACTAGAAAGGAGTGGGAGGGGTTGAATAAGCACCTTGGTTCATTCCCTGGCTTTACACTTACGAAGCTAAACTCTACCAATGCTGGGAGGTCACTTCAGTACTGCCAGTTTCCAAGTGAGCTATTCTATATCTTCCCCCACTTCTTTCAGAAAGGGATCTTTTTACATATGCTACAACCGTAGTCTCTCCACATGACTTATGTCTTCAGTGGAGTCTGTAGAACAGCTGGGCCACAGGCCAAGATGCACAGTGACAGCCTGCTGGCTGCTGTCCGGGTGTGGTCTTTCCTACCTGTCAAGATATGCCTTCCTGGTAAGCTGGTGGGGAGGGTGAGCTATGTTCTGGGAGAAGTGCAGAGACTTACCTGAAGTCCTCTGTCTCCTGCTCCAGCTCACCAACCTTCATCTGCACATAATCCTTCACCATGGCAGCCAGTAGGAGGCACATTTCCTCCTCGGTGAGTGTAGCAGGATCAAAGTCACTCTCCAAGTCTGACCTAGGAAGGGCAAGCAAGCCCAAAATGAGCTCTAAGCCCTTGCCTACCTCCTCCTCAGGATAAGCAGCCAGGTCTCCTGGTTTCTCGACTACCCCTGAGGATGTGGCTGCCCCAACTTTCAATGGACAGGGCATGAGCCCAGTGTCCATCCAAAAATGCTACTTCACCAGGAGTTAGGTTATGGTGTGACCTCAAAGAAATGGTTTGCTGGAACTGGATCATATAGTCGTATGAAAGCTGATAGAGTTTCAGGAACTTTATAAGCTTGGTATTAAATACAGACATTATTCAAAATAAATGCTAATGATAGTTTAAATCTGAAAGTGGTTTCAGTTTAATTTGAATGAGGGTGAGAAATTAGATGAATAGTTTGCATATCAGATTTAATAACAAGTTTATTGGCAAATTAGCAGTTAGAATGCATCTATTTCTCAAATTATGGTTTAATTAGTAAATATGTGAAAGACAAATTTTGTTTAAAAGCAGTAGAGCATGCTCTAAGTTTCAATGATTTATATAAAATTTACATAAATGAGTATTGCATACCTTATGTCTGTTTGTAAATTGTGTGCTACATATCTTTGTATCACAAAAAATTATGAAAAACTTATATACACATTTACATTCATACAGCGGTACACTACCACCCATCCCTGCACTTCCACCCACCAAGAGCCCGCTCAGAACAGGGACTTGTATGATTCCAGGGGCTGTAGGAGGTGAGAGCCCTCTTACCTGAGTGGTGCTGCCTGGAGCATGCCAGCCTGGTACAGGACCAGGATGCTGAGGGCTAGGAATGGGGAGACCTTCCAGAACCCCATGACGCCTCTCTGCAAGGGAAAATGACATCACTGTGCAACAGTTCCAAGTCCTATAAGCCAACAGACCAGAGCTCTGCTCCTGCTTATCCCTCTAACTCCCTGGCGTCCTGAATTCAGGCTGGTCTTGTCATTTCCCTTCAACATTGTTTCCTCCTCACCCAGGTGGACTGCTGGAGGATCCAGTGAGCCTGTAGCACTCTTGGTTTAGCACAGAAACCAAACGGAAGACTAGGGTGAGGAGGTCTCAGTCCATAGTCCCCTCTCTAGCACCCACACACTCTCACATACCACCTGTTGGCCAGGACTCCTGGAGGACAGACTCCGAGTACCCTGTCACCACAGCTTTTCCCACAGTGCAACTCAGCTGTACTCTGGATGCCAAGATTTTGCTCATACCCCGCAGGGGGTAAGGAATGGAGAGGATGTATCTCTGCAGTTTAAATCCCTGAGAAACTGAAAAATCGAATTATACTGTTCAGCTGCTCTACACTTTGGCAAAGAGTACCCTGTAAGAAGCAAGCTGGTAGTCTCAAATTCGGACCCTGGACTTAAATGTGGGGGGAAAAAAATCTCCCAGAACGCGTTACTGGGGCTTGCGTTTAATGGTTACCTGCCCCTGGTCTTTGCACCTATTTGCCACCTGCTTGCATTGTCCCAGGCTCCGAACCCATTTCCCTAGGTACAAGACGTGATCCGTGAGCGCACAGTCCCCAAATCTATTCCTGCATCCTGCTCTGCAAAAGATGTCTGCGACTCTCCAGCATCCCAAATGGACCTAAGCACGTGTGCGGCTGGAGACAGCGAGACTGGAGCCCGCTTCGGCACGGAAAGAGTGGAGAAGGGAGTCTGCGAACTGAGACCATCCTGTGTTACCTGTGAAAGGAGGCTGCGACAAACTGCGGATTAACACAGATAGCGTGATGAACAGTCCCAGACAGAAGTGGATAGAGATTCTGAGACGGGAAAAGAGATCAGCCAAGAAAAAGTGACAGAGAGAGAGGGAAGGGAGAAGAGGAAGAGAGAAACAGAATTACAGCCAAGCAGGAATCTTTGGCTTACCTGGCAGGAGGTGGCTGGGAGCAGAAGAGGGAGCCGCGGCAGTAGCTTTGGCGTCAGGCGATGGCACTGTGGAAGAAGTGGCAGAGACACGACCTAGGCAGTGCCTCTGATTCCTCCCACACCAGCAGCTGCTCTTATTCCCGCTGCTCTGAGTCTGGGGTGGTTCAAGAGCTCCGGGCAACCAATGAGGGGAAGGATCCTGAGCCCCAGAAGGATTGTGTCACCACTTGCGTCTAGAACCTGGAGCATCCGGAAGGACCACCCCTATTGTATTTGCATTGAGGTCACTGATGGCGGGGGTGGAAGGGGAGAGTGGGGGGCGCTGAGGACCAACGAAAAACACACGTAAAGTGAGCAGGAATTTGAAGACAGTTTGACGTCATGGTAAACTTCACCTGTTCGATTCTGCGGGTTTTGAACACGCACCCGACTCCATCCCTAGGTATGCGATCTTGTAGGGCAGAGTCCAGCATTACAGGTAATCCTGGCTCCCAGAAGTCTGACCGTAGACTCCAGTCCAAGGTTTACAGCCAGTAGAGTTGATTATTCTGTGCCCAAACATGGTATCTGATTCAGGCAGCTGGGATTACCCACTGGCAGGCAGGGCTTGTGGGCATCTAGAGATAGAGGTTTAAGAACTTGTCAGACTTGAACTCTCTACCAGCTGTGCCTTTTCCAGGCGGTAAGATATGGGCTAGAAACTTATAGCGCCTCAGTGTACTCATCTTTGAAATGGGGATCAGATTCCCGTGTTAAACGAATGTTCTCATTGGTAACCACGTACCTGTTTTCCAGCTAGGTAGGGATTGGAAGAGCTTCCTGAGAAAGCTCATGGGGCAGGAGCATCCTACTTTCCCACTTTCCACCTGAGACTACCAGCCTCGCACGGGGAAGAGATGCGGCATGAAGCAAGCATGTCCAGGGAAACACTAAGGCTTCAGTACGCTGAGGACTGCTGCGCAGACCTATGGTTTGGGTCACTTGTGGCACACCCGGGGCAAGTTTCAGCTCTGCCTGGGATAACCACCCAGCTGGGGTCCTTGCTGCCGCCCACCGGCTCCCAATGCCGCTACAATGCTTGCCGCGCAGGATGGTATACCGGCTGCGGTGTACCATGCGCTGCGGTATCAGATCCAGTGATTTTGGAAACAGTGGGAAACTCCTTTATCTACATTGTTCCCGCTGAGAATAGCAAGTCAGGACTTAAGACCTTCAGGTGGTCTTAGAGCAGTAGCTTCGAAAGATCCAGAAACCTGTTGTGCAGGGTGTAGGAATGTGGAGGTGCACCAGTCGGATTATACGGAGCATGCGTATTCTCCAAAGTGGGTTAGGTATCGTGGATGTAGGTCCTCACTGTGCCGGCGGGTGCGTGACTGCCGCGCGATTAGGGGTGAACGCAACGTGGAAGCTCTTGCGTGCATGTCGTTTTGTGAGTGCCTGTGGTTGGGAGTGAGCATGTGTTTAGAGACAGTTCTGGGTTTGCGTGTGTGTAAGAGTATGGCTGGAATTGAGTGTGAGGATTATACTCCACGCGACTCTTCAGTATTGTCAAGATTGGCAAGCTGTTTTTAGCAAAGGACTGAACTGCGGTAAATGTGGGTGAGGGGCTGATATCACGCCACTGGAACATCTTGGCAAACAGGAGAGGGAAGCAAGGGGCAGTTGGGCAAATAGTTAGGTGGATGATGAATGGTGAGAGAGAAGGTGCGGGGCTAGAGGTCCGCCTGGAGGCTTGGGAAGCATCTATGGTCCGCACCTCCCTGCTCAGGCCCATAGGGGCATCCTGCTCCTCCTTCCCCACGCATAGACCACCCAGCGTGACCCTAGGAATCCACACAAGGTGCCTTTATTCAAGTTTTTTTACTTCTTAACCCCAGGGGTGGAACTGTCACAAGGGAATAAAAGCTCAGGGCTGTGGAAAACTGGGTGTCTGAAACTCGCTTTCTTCAGGCAGAATTACAAGGATATGAGGATCCCGGGAATGGAAGAACTGGTTGGTGGCACGTAGGTGTGCTTAACATAGAGCCTAAAAATGCGAGAGGTGCAAGGGAAGGGCTCAGGATGGCAGATTGCGGGCTCAGTGCATCTTGAAACCTAGAGGCTGATGTCCAGGGCTGAGACCCAAACCAGGGTTTTGGGGCTCAGCAGTTAGGGTCCAGAGTCCTGCCCTAGGCTTTCTATGCAGAATTTCAGGGCTATATTCCCAAAGGTGGCATAGCAAATACTTGTGGTATGTAACCTGGGCTCTCCACTTAGGGCTGTTGTAGGTGAATATTTAACTCTCAGGTGTTGAGTATTTTTGTGGAAATGACTTTCAAGAAAAGATGTTTGTAACATATGAATCTTCTAAAATCATTTTTAAGAATCTGTTTCTGTGGATTGCATTTTCCTGATGAGAGAATCACGGCTTTTACCAGTACAATAGTGATTACAAAATGGCTGAAAAATAACTAGTTTAGAAGCCAATTTTGTAACCATGTCACATTGTGGGCTAGAACTCGACCCCTGGCCAGCATGTGTGCCTTCAGCCTACAAAGCCTATGTGAATTCCTCACTCTGTAATCTTTGCCAGCTGCAAATGATGGGCTGGTGGTGTGTGGCAGGAATCAGGGTCTGCACCCAGAGGTTGCTAACAGACTCCAGAAATTTCACCCTCTACATTAATGTCACTCTCTCTAGACTGGGAAGGAAGAGATTAATTTATCCCTCAAGCACTCTGAGTGCCTTATACTGAGCTGGGGGTTAAGGTTACAAAAATTGTCCTTTTCTTTGGCATTCAGCACCACATCTGCCTCAGTAGCCAGCACACAGCCAATGTTTGTTGAATGAATGGAAATTAATTCATTGGGGCAAATTCACCAGCCAGTCTCACCACTATTACAAGTCTCTAATCCCAGCCTGCAGAGAACCTGAACCTAGTTGGGTAGAGCAGCATTTGGTTTGGATTCCCAAATATTTCTGCCAGACTCCTCCTATTTTATTTGACATGCAGAGTTAGTTTCCTGACAGAAGTTTCCAGGAGTGAGACAAGGAAATATAAGGGTCACCCTTAGGGTTTTTCCTGAAGTCCAGGGTCTTCTAGGTGAGATACAAAACCATTCTCCTGAGCGCACCTCTGATTTACAAAGTGGACTCCAGTAAGTTTAGACCTCTGCCAAGATGAATTGCTTAGGTTGTGTCCAGCTCTCCCTGAAACTTCTCAGAATATCAGCACCAAACAGAGAATGATCTAGCAAAGGTGCCAAGGAGAATACGATTTATAAATGGTCATTTGACTATTTTGTGCTTGATTTTATGACCTTATTTCATAACTTTTACATCTGGCAGTCAGGGTCAGTTGGAAACACTCTAGTTTGTAAAAAACATTTTTTTTATAACACTCTGATAAACTCTGACTGTAATGCTTATTTCCATTCTTTAAAATAAGGTTCTTATATTTAAAAAAAAAAGACTTATCAGGGTGTGCCAGAGACCCATAACTATCTGGAAACTCTTATGTGAGTTTCTATGCAATTAAAACGTTTACACCTAAAGGCTTACTCAATTCTTTTCAGTTTGTGAATGACATAGACTCAACAATAACAGCACAACCACTACAGTATCAACTTCAGAACCAGTAGCAACAACAACACGAATTAGCAATCATAACACACAAAAAAATTACCAACCGCAACACAAAAATCTCGGGGAAATTTGGAGCTGACAAATTAACTGGAAAATTTCAACCGAAATTTGATTGTATTGGGTTCCACATACAAGGAGTTTGGAAGCGATAATAATAAATAGAAAGCTAAACAGACTAAAAAATCAACAACTCTTCTAGGATCACTAAGGGAGGTAAAGACCGAAAGACAAAAAAGGGCAAGTTTCTGTCCCCAAGATTGGAAAGATATACAGATGAATACTTACCAGAGCAGACACTCACAAAGGCAAACTCACCTGGAACCAGTGCCAGACAGAGTTTGAAAACCTGAACTATAACTGATGAAGTGCTGGAGGCTCAGTGTGGACAACTTCTGAAAATTAAAAACCCACCTTCCTGCCCTGCAGCTCTCTATGAGATTTACCTCCAGGAGCTCAACCAAGTTCTCACAGTAAATATGGGAGAAAACTCCCTATGTGCTTCCAGCAGGGGAAGAAGAAAGGGAACCATTTTGAAATCCACTGGAGCATCCTGTTTTTCTTAACAAAGTCTGCCTTCAGGAGAAACCAATTAACCGGAGCCTAATTTTGCTGGGATATTATCAGAGCCTAACCGACCCTAGGGAAAGGAAATTCTCAACTAACCTCAGTTCCAGCCTTCCAAGTGGGGAGGAAAAAATCCCTGAGAAACACCTGTGAAGTTCACAGTCTGGAGGAATAGGCTCACAAAAAGACTGAGACCTAATTATAGGACTATGGGACTCTTCCCCTGCCCCACACCTCACCACTACATTACTAAAGGCTTATTTACAGCAGTTTCTCTCACCCTGTACATCATGTCCAGCTATTAAGAAAAATTATAACATGTACTCAAAGGTAAAAAACATAGTATGATCAGAAGTAGACATGGCAAGGATGTTGGAATTATCAGACTAGGATTTTAAAACAACCATGATTGATATGCTAAGGGCTGTAAAGTAGACAGCATACAAAAAGAGATGGGCAATGTAGGCAGAGAGGTGAAAATCCAAAGAAAGAATCACAAAGAGGGATGAATAGGTGGAGAAGAGAGAGAAGAGAGGATTTTTCAGGCAGTGAAAATATTTTGTATTATACTTTTGTGCCATGTAAATCTCTTTTGCCATGTAAAGTAACATGACATTATATATTTGTCCAAACCCATAGTATATACAACAGCAAGAATGAACCCCAAGGTTAAATATGGACTTTGGGTGATTATGATGTCAATGTAGTTTCATCAGTTGTAAAAAATGTCTCTGTTCTGGTGAGGAATGTTGATAATAGGGGAGGATGTGCACTTGTGAATGCAGGGGGAATATGGGAAATCTCTGTACCTTCCTCTGGATTTTCTTGTGAACTGAAAACTTCTCTAAAAAAAATAAGTCTTAGAAAAATTGATTGTGTTATGTAAAGGGCAAAAACCAAAGCTTTCCATCAGTGATTTTATTGTTGAACATGAAAGAGATTCTGAATTATTTCCCTAAAACATGTTTAGAGCTTAATAAAACCACTACTCGGGGAGGGAGAACAGAAGTGGTTGCCAAAGAGAAGCAGGAAGTGAATCCTGGAAGAGATTTTTCTGAAACCTTTAGAACAAGTGGATCTATGTAAACAGTGGAGAAAGGGAGCACCAATGTTTTATTAATTACCTAGGTATAAAATTATCTGAAAGATGTTACATGTGTGGTAAATATGAAAAAATCACATATAAAACAAAGAAAAAGTGTGTAAATATTATAACTGCCATCAATTGAGTTCTAGCTATGTGCCAGGCATGTGATACAATGTCTCCCGTAGCTGTAACAATTTTAAAATGGATAATATTTTCTTTGTCTAGGCAAAAAAATATAGTATTTGGCTTGACTTAATTATATTTCCAGGTGCCTTAAGGCTCTGAGATACCTAAACATGGCTTGTCTCTCTGCCACATCAGGTAAGAGTTCTGGTCCCCTGGCGCTGATTCAGAGGAGGACATGGGCATGTCTTCCTGCTTTCAGGGCTAATGTGAGCGGCTCCATGACCAGGCATAAATCATTTACAATTTCTGACCCAACATTTGGAAGACTGACAGTTTTGCAACAGGAAAATAAATGTTGGTGCTGTCATTTAAGATAGGCAGATTGCTGAAGAATAAGCCCCAAACCAAAACCAATCCATATGACTAAACTTCTTGTATTTTGCGTTACTCGTTACTTCACCTTGTCTGATATTGTGGTTGGTTTTGTAGATTGTTTTACTTTGCCAGTGGATGCAGTCAGGAGAGCATAGGGGAAAGCGTGTTAGGAGTCAAGATATAAGGTTCTAACTTCTACCCCTAACCCCAAAGGTGTGACTTTAAGTAAGTCATTTGGACTGCTGTTTTCCACTTTTGTCAAACAAATTTATTGGATTGAGAGATTCTGAAATCCCTTTCTAATTCTGATGTTCTGCAAATGTGCTTTAAACTTTATGTCGGATTACAGTATTTTTCCTAACACCAGGTCACTCAGAATTTGGCTTCCTCCAATTTCTCCATCTCAAGGTCCTCAGTTGAATCACAGCTTCAAAGTCTCTTTTGCCATGTAAAGTAACAAATTTGCATTTCCAAGGATTAGGATGTAGACTCCCAGGGGTAGGGTGGGAGTTCCTTGTTCTACCTACCATAATAAGTAAATGCTGGGCTGATTTGCAAGGCAGTGAGGACTGAGGCTTGGAAGAGGCTGCTGTGGGCTGGAGCAGTGAGGAAGTCTCCCAGTGCAGGTGGGCCAGAGCCGGAAAGTGGCTAAATAGAGGGGAAGTTACAGTCCCTGAAGGGAGTAAAAGGGAGTGCATCTAATGGAGTGTGGAGCAGAGGGTGAGGACACAGCTCTTTATATCAGGTGCCATCCTCTGTGCTGCTTCTGCTGGGAATAGAGCCCCCTGAATACGACCTTTATGGCTGGCTGCATTCACTCCCCAGGCAGTTGTGTCTAGGAATATGCAATCTCACATATCAGGTGTTCCTCCTCTAGCAAATTCCAATTGACTCAAATCCTTCAAAATTCCTGTTCATAGGTGCTACAGAAAAAGGGGAGTTATTGAGCAAACCGGTGTCATATTTGGAAAACTCTGTTAGAGGTGAGAAATGAACTGCTTAGCATCACATAACTCCAGGCCTTGACAGGTTATTATAATGTAATTGTATCCTAAAGTTGGTGCTTGGACTTTGAGCTCCATGCCTTAGATACGTCTTACTAGACTCCTTTGACAATAACTAAACAACAAGGCTTGTAATTAAGTGAGGATTGCATTAAAACCCACCTGAAAAAAACCACTTTATTTTTTTAACCTGTATCCAGTATTTAATGATGCACGCAGGTTGGGCAGGCAATAGGGAATTGTTAAAACATGGAAGGCACATGTGACCAAGATTTTCCACTACCTGAGCTTGGAGAAGCTTTCTAATGAGTCCCTGCTCCGAAGAGTCAATGTGATGATTTTCCAGGTGTCAGGCTTGTGGAGCCTTGATGTACAATTTCCCGATCCCTCAGTGGGACACACCAACTGCCATTAGAGTCTAGAACCAAGTACACAACGTCAGTGGATTTTAGTTTAGACAAGAAATAAAGGCATTCATGGCAGAAGGAAGAAATGGGATGTTGTGTCCATGGAGTTTTCCTGGCCTCTCATTCTCAGGCCTGGAGAGGCCCAGCTGACTTTCCTGCAGAATGGAGATGACGTGCCCTAGGGGCTGCTTTCCCCAACCGCACAGGTGCCTTCTTTGCTGTGGGCACCAGGAAAGTTTCCTTCCAAGGTTTTTAGGGTGACTCAAGCTTCCAGGGAAAGAACTGAGTGTGGTTGAGGAGGCTGGTCACTCTGAGAAGTGGACAGACTTCACTGGGCATGTCAAGGAATTACTCTGGATAGGTTCCTCTTAGATGGTTAAAATTCTCCATTTGCTTGGAGTCACCCAATCCAGAATGTTCCTCCTTTCCGTGGCTGAGAACAGTGTTCCTTGGAGAAGAAGGATAGAAATAGTACTAGAGAGTTCTTTACAGAGACGACCCCTTTATAGAAACAGTCAGGGAACCATAAGGTGCACATAAGTGGATTTCCTCTGTAACTAGAGTCACTTAGGACTGGAAAGTGTATGGTTTTGTGGTCTTGTGCAACTGGATTTGAATCTTGGCTCTATGACTTATTTTTTTGTCCTTGAGCAGAAAATAATGTCTCTGAGCCACAGTTTCTCAACATGTAAAATGGGGATAATAATAACTACCTGACAGGAGTAAAAATAATTTATGTTAAAGACCAGAAACATTACTTGGCATGGAGCAGATACTTAAGAATATCTTCTTTTCTCCTCCTCCCCCTCCTCTTTCCCCACCTTCTTCTCCTCTTCCTCTAACAAAAGCTTATCCCTTTTAGTTCCAAATTATATCAGCTTAATACGGTAGCCTAAATAAATCATTTTCCTCTGCTTTCTTAAGAAGAAGGCTATCTATAAGTCTATTTTCCCCTTTTTTATCTATAAGTCTTTAATTCTCCAAGTAAAATCCATCGCCAAGGCCAGTACAGAATAAATCTGCCTTCACCAAACTTCTCAGATCCACACCTGGTCATGTTGCAGCATCACTGCTCAAAAGGATTATGACAAGTTATATTAAACACCCGGTACATTGCCTGGCAAGGAACAAGTACTCAGGAGTGGTGGTTATTATTGTCATTATAACAAAAGCTTACTCCCTCAAGTGCTAAATTTTATCAGTTTGTATGGAAAATCAGATAAAACACATTGCATACTCTTATACCTCTTTAAAAAGAATATATTGAGTATTATTTACTTATTTGTTTATTTATTTATTAGTAGTATCCAACATTAATTGAGTACTATGTACCAGACACTAAACAATTCACGTACATGATCTCATTTAATATTACAATGGTTCAGAAAATTAGGAACTATTTTGACTCAATTTATAGGAGGAAACTGAGTGAAATAACTTGCTCAAGGTCACCAATGAGTGATTCATCATTCAAACTCAGGGACTCTGACTCTGAAGCTTCTTCATTCTCTTCCTAGCAGATGAGGATGCACAACAGAGGCAAAGCCACCTGCCTGGGAGGCAGGAGATCTTGGTCCCAGTAAGGATATGTGTTATGTAATTTAAATCCTTTCTTGAGGATTCATTGACACTATCATAAGAACATCATTTACTGTGTTGGGCACTAAACTGTCTGCTCTCAAGGACTACATAATGCCAATAGGTCTGAATTACATACTACAGTATCTTTCTTTTTGAGGTCAAATATCCATATAATTTTGTCATTGTTTTGTTTCATTTCATCTCATTAATTTGTCAACTATCACTGCTTGCTAGTGTCACTGTAACTGTCTTTTGCAACAGTCTACCCACTCCCATTTTCATTGGGTATGCAGTGAAATGAACAACAAATCAATAACAACAAAACAAAGCTTTGCAGAATGGTATGGGAACAATGAGCCTGTATATAGACGTTAAGTGCAAACCTTTAAATATAACTATGTATTTGTCTATTTATTATATAATATTATTTTGAATAATGTGTATTTTATAAATGTATAGTTATATATTTATTATGTGTACACCAGGAACTATAAAAGCATCTTTTAGGGCATTTACTCAGCTAATCTGTACTCAAGTGAATGGAAACAAAGCTTGTCCAATTTTTGGCTCAGAGTATACAGAGTAAACAGATACCAAGTGAGCATTTATGAGTAATGGATGGTCTTTTGTAACAACAGCTTCAACTGACTTGTGCTCATGGGAAATCAGAAAACAGCCAAACAAGTTAGCGCTGTGTGTGAATGAAGAGCCTACAGACATTGAGTGAGAACCTGGAAATGATTAGGATGGCAGTGATGAACCGTTGTGACGCCTGTTTCAGTTATCCAGAGGCTATTTTCTTGGTTTCTTCTCAGCTTTCTCTGGTTTAAAGGAAGTCATCAGTCAAGGGACTCCTGATAAGTGAGTGTTTTGTAGTTTCTTTCAGGAGGCACAGTCATGGTGAAGACAAGACAAAGTCTGTGATGTGGGAAGGGCTCAGTGATCTAGGCTACAATCTTGGGAGGAGTATGTCCCTGGATAGTAGGGCTTTGAGCACATGTCTGGAAACTGTGTTTCATTTCCAGGCAAATATGTAATTGGTTCTTGGAGCTGATATGAGATCAGTCAGCTTTCAACTGTCCAGATCAAAGTCACCCTTTGGTGTCAAAGACCCAGAGGATCTTAAAGGCCCTTTGGAAACCCCTCAGCCCTGGGTCAGCTGTCCACAGCACATCTTCATCCTGTAGTCAAATAGGCTTAAGTAGTCAATGCCTAACTTGTCTTCAGCACCAGTAAGTGCCATCCACAGCAAACCTCCAGTTAAAAAGAGAATGTGAGGAGTGGGCTCCCTCAGGAGACCAAGGGCTGAGCAGAGACCATAGGTTAGAGAAAGGTTGGTTTCTCCTTTTCCTGCTTTGCCTTGTGTTCCATCTGAGATGACTTGTACCATTTGCCTTCGAGGTTCAGGAGTTTTTCACTGGCAAAATACTGCTATGAAATCCTTGCTGTTCTCTCTGTAGGGAGATAGGGATCAGGTCCTGCAGGTGATGAGGCAGGATATGGGAAGTTTTGAGAAAATGTATTCCTTCTTCTGTCATATATATTGAGCATTAAATGTCTAGAGTAACCATCTTGTATTTATTTTACTTCTCTACAGTCCTACCAGGTGTGTGGTGAAGTTGGATCATGCATAGTCATTAGATCATGTATATCTCATTTTAGGAAAGTTGTTCTATTGATTTGGCCTCTTTATAAGTCTAGAAAATTGTAACATTTAACTAAAATAGCTGTGAAGCTCCTTCCAGTCTTATTCTTTATTTTATTAAAATTGAGGGGGGAGGGGTGAAGGAGGTGGATATAGAAGAATAAAGAACAAATGAAGGACATTGTGTGATGTCAATGAAATTTACTTGGAAGTTAGCTGGGAGACACTGATAATGATTATTGTATTTTATTTTTGTGGAGAAGGAGAGTTTGAGCTGCTGGTAAATTATTCTGGAAGCAGCAGTCTTCAAGGAAGGCATCTTTCAGTCTAGTTTGAAATGGGACTGGTTTTCTTGTGAGCCTTATTTTCTCCCCATGTTTTAGAGCTCATGCCATCATGAGGAATTTTACTCCCTCACACTGCTTCATTTATTCTCCCCACTAAGCATGCTTATTCACATGTGACAGTCCCCATTCAGTTTTAGAAATGGAAGCTACTTAGGTATTTTAAGCAGAAAAGGATTTCATACAGGAAACCAGATGTTAAAAAATAATGTGTGTAGTTTGGGAAGATGCTTTATTTACTATAACCACAAAGGTGGGAACTGAGAAGTCCACACACCTGAACTGTAGACATGGAGAAAATCCCATGGAGGCTGTGATCCTGGAATCAGGAAACTGCCCCTGGTGCTGCCACAACTACCTTTCAACACCCATGAACTGCTGGGCCCTGGAATGCTGCTATAGAACCTCTGGTTTCCTCACTGCTCACCAGGAGAAAACAGAAGAGCAGGGAGATAGAACTGACTCTGCCTTGGTGTATTGTGTGCCAAGTCTTACAATATGGCATCTAATTGGACAGAATTTGCATTTAGATACTGCCTTTAAGGAAGTGTGGGAAAAAATCAGTAAAATCCTTCACATTAACAGACTTAAAATATCAATAGGTGCAGAAAAGGCATTTGACAAAATCTGGCACCCATTTGTGATTAAAAACTCAGAAAACTAGCAATCAAGGGGCACTGCCTCAACTTTGATAAAGACTATCTACAGAAACTCTGCAGTAACATTATACTTAATGGTGAAAAACGCAAAGCTTTCCCACTAAGATTCGGTACAAGGATGCCTCCCTTTCACTACTCCTTTTCATCGTCATACTGGAAGTATTACTTGCTAGTGTAATAAGGTAAGAAGAGAAGATAAAAGGTATACAGGTTGGAAAAAAAGACAAACAAACAACCCTCCTGGAGCTAATAAGTGATTATAGCAAGGTTGCAAAATACAAAGTTAACATACAAAAGTTGATTATTTTTCTATATACCAACAATGGACAAGCGGGATTTGAAATTAAAAACATAATACCAGTTAACATTAACAACACTAAAAATGAAATGGTTAGGTATAAACCTAACAAAATATGTGTAAGATCTATATGAGGAGAACTAAAAAACTGATGATTGAAGTCAAAGAATAGTTAAATAAATGGAGAGATGTCCATGTTCATTGAGAGGAAGACTCAATATTGTCAAGATGTCAGTTCTTCCCAACATACTTGATCTATAGAGTCAATGAAATCCCAATAAAAATCTGCGCAAGTTATTTTATGAACTTGACAAACTGAGTGTACAGTTTTAAAGAGAGGGAAAAGACCCCAAATAGCCAACATGATCTTGAAGAAGAAGAACAAAATTGGAGGATTTATGCTACTTGAATTCAAGACTTACTTTAAAGCTACCATAATCAAGACTGTGTGGTAGTGGTGATGTTTTTGTTTTCCAGCTGAACTGGGAGAGTTGAAAGAATCTTGAGTTCATTGAAACCATTTCCACCACAATAGCGTAGTGCTATGAATTCTCATCCTGTTATCGATAAGGCTTAAACCAAAGGAATGGACCTTTCATCATTGAGAGAAACTTGTTTTTCTTTTTTTTTAAAAAAAATTATTTATTACTGTATTATTTAAAAGAATTTTTTTGAGGGGAGGAGGTAATTAGATTTATTTTTAGAGGGGGTACTGGAACCCAGAACCTTGTGCATGTTGAGCATGTGCTCTACCACTTGAGCTATACCCTCCCCCCAGGAGAAACTACTTTTTCCTCTTGGTGCTGTGAGGACTTTTCAGATCTTAACACATAAATGATCCTTTACCAATTTTACCTTTGGCCTTCTGGTGCCTTATGGTTATGAATATCCAATAGAGAACAAAGCCCTCACTTACTCTTCCACTTATACTGCTCAGGAATGTATTATAGTCTCACATGTAATTTTATAATTGATATTATCAACTAGGTTGTCCCATCTCAGGCCCTTACTTTCCTCCAGCCTGTTGAAACACAACTGTGAGTGCAAAGTTGGAATGGAATGTGCAAAGGAGGCACATTTGTGCCGGTTGCATCACTCTGCACTGCAGGAGCTCTGTGGGGCAAGCACCCAGTCCTAGGCCTGAGCCAGAGCAATCCAAGAACTGAAAATGAGCCCGTGAGACACTCTCACCTGATGCTGCCCCTCAAGATGAGTCTCGAAGGGACAGTTTTCAAAGGGCAAGAAGTCTCTCACTTGAGCACTGCTGTTCTTCCCTATTGAAGAGTGTTACCATTCTGCACACAGAAATGTCAGAGCCCTGGACAGGGTTTTCACATTTCTCCCGGCAACAGTCCATCCGGCATACTGAAGATGAGATCCTTGCCATGAAATAATGAAATCTTTCACTTCCTCTTTCACCAAACATCCCTGTTGTGATCAAATCCATAGACAAATATTTTCAATTGTTACCTATCACTCTAAGAGCGAATGCAGAGAGCTATTTCTCTTTTCTGGGCACTGAGAGAACATAATAAATGGTTACAAGGAAAGCTGTAGGTTCTGAGAGACCTTTAATGATTCTTGAGGACCCCCCCACCCCGCCCCAACCTTACTTATCCCCTAGGGGGATGTGGGGGTGAGGGGGGAGGCATCTCACCAGTGCTGTTTGACTGCTTGAGTCATGGATCGAGCTCTCCTTTGCTAATGTAGCCAGGGGAAGAATGCCAAAGAAGGAGTGCTCCTTAATTTAAATGAACTGGAGGTATTTACAGAATGGAAATCAATCTTTTTGAAATTAAAAAAATGATCTGACCAAGGATCCTCTCCTGATTGATTTTATGGTCAGACTAGAGTTTACTGATGTGGATTTCAAGAAGAATGACCTCAGGATCATCCTTTTTGGATCTTCTCCCTCATTCTGCTGCCTCCTTCTTCACCTAAGGTCCAATCTGAATGATGTTCTCATGGGAACTTTCTAATGACCTGAACCTAAGCTATTATTTGTCATTTTAACACAGTCTTGACCAAAAGCCTTGTCTTGGAATATCAAGCAGCTTGAGGGGCAGTGGAGAAATTCTCATTTGGTACTATTATACTAGACCTTTATTATATCTGCCTTTGTAATTAAATGTTGCCCAAACAATTGTAAAGCATGGATATGTTAGTCAATGAGCATAAACCATACGAGCTCAATGAGCATGATGAATGTTCACAAATCTGGCTGTATGTGTAGCAATGTGTTGCTGAGGATGTCTGAATCTCACTGAAACCATGGTCTAGACACTCAGGAAAAGCTGACATCTTCTAGTGGTCAAAAAAATTAAAGACAAAAATACACATATATCTTTGTCTGTTCAGGCTGCTAAAATAGAATACCATAGACTGGATCTCTTTAAACAACAGGTTTATTTCTCTCCATTCTGGGGGCTGGGAAATCCAAGATCAGTGACAGGTCTGATGTCTGGTGAGAGCCTACTTCTGGTTCATAGATGGCTATCTTCTCACATGGCAGAGAGGAAAAGGAGCTCTCTGAGGTCTCTTTTGTAAGGGCACTAATTCCATTTATGAGAGCTCCGCCCTCATGAGCTAATCACCTTCCAAAGTCTCCACCTCCAAATACTAGCACATTGGGGATTGGGTTTCAGCGTATTAATTTTGGGGGGACATAAACATTCAGACTACAGTAGCGAAGGACTATTGGAAGATAGGAACAAAACCAACTGGGTGACCTTCAGTCATGCCTGATGTCCCAGTGGAACTATTAATACCATCCCCTTTCACTCTCAGAGGGATACCAGCATGGACAATGTCTTAGTCATTTGGGCTTCTGTGATGAAATACCACAGACTGGGTAGCTTATAATCAACAGAAATTTATTTCTCACATTTCTGGAGTCTGGAAGTCTAAGACCAAGGTTCCAGCATGGTCAAGTGGGGATTTGCTTCCTGGTTAATACATGGTTGTCTTTTTGCTGTATTCTGACATGGTAGAAGGGGCCAGGGATCTCTCTGAAGCTTCTTTTATAAGGCACTAATTCCATTCATAAGGACTCCAGTCTCATGACTTAAGTATCTCCCAAAGGCCCCAGCTACTAATGTCATCACATTGAGTATTAGGATTTTATCATATGGATACAAACATTCAGACAACAATAAATTCTGTTGTTTCGTAATATATATGTCATCAGTGTAGAGTATGTGGTCAGTCAGCACAAACTCTGTTACGGTAGCTTTCATCATTAGATAAGAACTAGTACTGTAGAAGACGGGAAAAGTAGACTGCACTGGAGGTAGAGAGAAGGAAGACAGACCCTATAAAAAGATAAAGCAAGTCTTTTCTTTATCCTCTAGGCAACAGAATCTATTCCACTCCTGACATCTGAAATAAATGTGTTATATATGAGAGATATATGAAATGTTAGAATGAGAATGTGTAATTTGTTAGGAATACATACATATTTAACATTATTCAGCCTTTACTAAGTGCAGTCTTACCTGCTGGAGATAGAAAAATGAACAAGAAAAGGATTCTGTCCTCAGGGAATACTAGATGTTACTTCAGTGTGTATTCACAAGCTCTCCTGAATCTTGGAGTAATTTTCCTAAGCCCAAGTTACAGGAAAACCTTATTCCCCAAATCACTTCCCTTAATGGACTCTACTATATACATGGAAAAGGTCTTGAACTCTTGACATATTTATAAAAGCATAGGACATCAAGATGAAATGGAAAATTTTTAGGCAATCATCTAGAACTTTCTATCCAAGAGAACTTTGAATTTTCTAGGATGAGGTAAATGTTCTGCACTTATGTTATCTGATGCCTTAGTCACTAGCCACACATAGTTACTGAATACTTAGTATTGGCTAGGGCAACTGGTTTTTAAATGTTATTGAATTTAAATATAAATTGCTACGTATCTAGTGGGTACTGTTTTGGACAGTACAGATTCTCAACCTTTTTTTGCTGATTTTTGTTCTTTTCACTTGGATGTTTTAGTACTGTGGGAATATATGTCCTAAGTAAGAGTGGGTTAATTACAGGAGTGACAATTCAACAATCTGCATATTTAATGGGAGAAATGTGTTTATTCACTCAAATGAGATTTAGTGAGCATAACTGTGTGCTGGGCACAATGATGGGATATGACGTACACAGACTTGCCCCTAAAGGATCATAGGGCCTTAGGGTAAATAATTTATCAGTGCTGGTAATGGGTATCATTTGGTGCCTGTATTGGAATATTTTTTTCTACTCTTCTTTCCTTTGCCAGACACCAAATCAGATATATCAGAAGTTTCTGGCTGCTTAAGCCTTAAGGTAAACAGAGGTCAGGCAATATCTCTGTACTGTGAAAAGGGGACTTCCATGTCCTGATGTGACTGAGAATAAGGTATTTAATTTCCTGTCCATTAAAGAAAAATATTGAGAAGCCCATACAGGAGAGATGAAGAGTCATTTCTTATGAAGATTAACTTACTGGTGAAGTATCATTTATAAAATTAAGTAAAAAAATTCAGAAAACGATAGGGATTTCATCTATTTTCTTTTCTAATATCTGTACTTTGGAGGCAGATGTAATGATATTTGATATTCCTGGCACAGCAATTTGCCCTCTGGAACTATCAAACATTGTAGATGTGATTAGGTAGAATTATTTAAATATAGTCATATATCTTCACCTTTCTGGTCAATCACAATTTCTGGTTGTGTTTTTAAAAGGCTTTCTGTTTTGTTTTTTTAAATTGTAGCCCAAGTGTTTCAAAGTCCTCAGGCCTCTTGAGGTCATTCTCTTATTTAATATTCAAATAAAAATGACTTAAACTCCTATTCTCCATAACAGCAACTTCTAGTTTTAACATACCTTACCTTTAAATTTAACTTAATTTAACTTATTTATTTCATTTCTTTTTGTGATCCATGCTTATATTCCTTAAAAGAGTTGGAAAAGGGAGGGAGGGGTGTTTGGAAGTGTTTTTACGAGGCCCTGAGCAACTGAGCCCATCATTCCAGTAAGCCCTGATTTTCGTCTTCCCCAGAGAATACTATGTCTTTGTAGGGCAGCTGGCTAGAATTCAGGATTGTTAGTTATCTGAGGACAGGGTGAATCTAGTACTGACGATCTGTTTCCGTGAAGCCTGGGTCGTGCTGTAAGATCCAGGCTGCTGGGGAATCTTTGTTGAAAGAGAATGTTAAGACCCACCTGTGATTTTTCCATGCTGAGCCAGTAATCCCTTGGAGTTGGAGAGGAAGGGGCACAGATAAGATCAGCCTCATCCATTTTAGGAGCCAGGACCTGAGGCAGCTAATGTCTATATTGTTTTAGTTAAAGTGATCTTTAGATAACGAAAAAAAAGTCTCAATTTTTTTAAATTGTAAAAATGTTATAAGCACACTATATATGCAAGCACTATAGAAAAATGTGAGAAAGCAAACATTATTTGAAGGTCTAAAGATAATTACCATTGACATGTGGGTGACCATCCTGTCAGATAGCTCTGTGTTTGCATGTGAACACCTGCATACATCCACACTAATTTTTGCATAAGTGAGATCATTTAAAATTTTGGAACTTTATTCATTATTTTTTTCTCTCAATTTTAATTTGCTTCTTTCTTTCCCATTTTTCTTGTCCCATCAAGCTAACAATCTGAATAGTGTGGTATGTGCCCTTTCTCAGCATCTTCCATGCTCACAGCAACAGGCAATCACATAAGATACAAATCCACACAAATTGGAGAACTTTATTTATTTTTTGGTGGTCTCATTTTATATATATATCCCTTTAACTCTTGCTCTTCTCACTTAATAATGCTTACTATAAATCCTTCTAAGTCATCTGGGAAACCATTTAATTCATTATTTTAATGGCCATATAATATTCTATGGCAGTGGTTCTCAAAGTTCCTCCATTCATGATACGTTTATTGGCTCAGTAGTTTCTTTCATAGCATCCCTAGGCCAAAAGAAATGCTTAATGTTTCCATCTATTAAATAGTTAGGCCCACACAACTGAAAGTATTTATGTCCTAACAACTTAGTAGCCATTTGAAATAATAATACACGTAAATTGGAAGAAAATATAACATTTTAATTTAATTCTTAAACAACCACAGTTACTTATCACAGTATGTGTGTGCCTGTTGGGTATTGCACAGCTTTTCAAACTTTTGAATCAGATTGAACATCACCACATTTGCTGCCTGTCCCACATTGATTTTTTTGTGTGATACTACTTTATGTCACAGAAGCTTCTTAAGATATGATATCAGCAAAAGGAAAGTAATACGATCTAATATCAAACCTGTTGATTATCTCAAACTACTAGTTCATGCAATGTCCAACAGATGTCAATACGTTCGTAGAAAAATTTAAATACCCGTGGTGCCCCTGTGAGTTTGCTGCAGTGCCCAGGGCCCCTCAGCAGACAGTTTGGAAAACATGCGTCTATGGTATGGATGTTTAGAATTTTTTTCTCTTGAAAAGATAACTGGATGTTTAAATACAAAAAGTAATAATGTGTTGTGGGTTTATAAAATACATAAGATTAAAATTAGGATAACAAGAGAACAAAGCACAGGGGGAGGAAAATGGAGGTATATTGTTGTAAAGGTATATTGGAAGAGATCAACTGTGATAGGTTAAAGATGTATATTGTAAACCTTAGAGGAACCAATAAAATACAACAAATAGTAGAGATAAAATGTAATAATAAGAAATACCCAATTAATCCAAAAGAAAATAAAAAAAAAGAAAAAGGAACAAAGTTCAGACAGTACAAATAACAAGGTAGTAGGTTAAAATCCAGCAATATCAATAATAACATAAAATACTAATCATCTAAGAACTGCAATTAAAAGATAAATTGTCTGACTGCATACAAAGTTACAAATAGCTTAAAAGTAGAAGACTGCAGAAAGGTACACCATGCAAATTCTAAAGGTAGAATATCAGATAAAGAAGATTTCAGAACAAAGAATATTACCAGGGATGAAAAGGAGCATTTCTTTAATGATAACAGAATCAATTAGTGAAGGACACATACTACCTTATCTGTTTATTCCCAGTGAAAGAGCTTGAAAACACATGAAGCAACACCTGATAGTACCAGAAGGAAAACTAAACAAATCTACAATCATGGTTCAAAATTTCAGCACTTCTTTTTCAGCAATTGATGGAAGAAGTCGGTAGAAAATAAGTAGAGCTAGGAAAGACTTAAGCAATGCTAACAGCTAACTGGACCTAATTTACATTTATGGAACACTTCACCGCCAACAGCAGAATATACATTCTTTACAAAGTTGCACATAACATTAAACAGGAGAGACCGTATGTTCGACCATAAAACAATTCTCAATATATTTAAAATCACACAGTGTATACTCTTCTCTGTCTTAATAAATTTAAAATGATTGAAGCAATAAAGAATAAGTTCTATGACCACAATAGAATTACATTATAAATTTAATTATTTAATTATCAATTTGTAATTTAATTCCACTGTGGTCATTGTCTGGAACATTGCCAAATATTGGAATTTAATAATATGCTTTTATTCTATTTCATTTTTTGTATCATTTTTTTCCCTTATTTATTTATTTATTTTTTACTTTTTTGAGGAGAGATAATTAGGTTTACTTATTTGTTTTTAGAGGAGGTACTGGGGTTGAACCCAAGACCTTGTGTATGCTGAACATGCACTCTACCACTTGAGCTATACCCTCCCCCCACAGAAATACGCTTTTAAATAACTCATGTGTCAAAGAGAGGGTCACAGGGAAATTAGAAAATACTTTGAATTGAGTGAAAATGAAAAGAAACTATATCATAATTTGTAAAATATAGCTAAAGAACTTCTTTATGGGAAATTTATAGGCTTAAATATTTGTATTAGAAAAAAATTCTAAAATCAATGAACCAAGCTTCTGTCTTAAAAGCTAGAAAAAGGGAAGTAAATTAAGCCTGAGTAAATAAAAGAAAGGAATTAATAAAGGTTAGAGCAGAAATCGATATAATGGAAAATGAGCAAGTGATAGAGTCAATGAACTATAAGCTGGTACCTTTTAAAGATATAAAAATTGGTATACATCTAGCAAATCTGATCAATAAGACGAGAAGTCACAAATTACCAATATCAGGAATGCTAGCGAGTCATTACTACAGAGATTCAATATTAAAAGGGTAATAAAAAATATTATGACAGAATTCACAAAAGGAAATTAAAAATTTAAATTAAATGTGCACATCAAGGAATGTGTATCAAGGAAAGATACAAGTTACCAAACTGGCAAAACTAACAATCCTATATCAACCAAGAAAATTTAATCATAACCACAATTTTTCCCACAAAGGGAACTCAAGATTCAGATGGCTTCTCTGGTGAATTCTATCAATATTTTGAGAAAAAATAATATTAATCTTAAACAAACTCATTTTATGAATCCAAGCCGTTTTCAGGGCAGAATTACCCTGATACTGAAATCATCACAGGAAAAGGAATCTACTGACAAGTATATACTTAAATGGGGGCATTTAATTGCATGTAAATTATATTGCAATTAGGTTGATTAAGAATTAAAAAAATAGTATGTTAGATGGGGATGAATTCAATGAAGAAAAAACAAGTCAGGGAAGAGAGACAGAATGGTAGGTGTGGTGAAGATTCATGATCAGGGAAGACCTCAAAGAGAAGGTGATTTTTGAGTAATAATAACCTGAGAAAGGAGAGAAAAGAAAAATGTTATTTTGTTTGTTTTTTTAGAATCATGACTTAAAATTCTCTCTTTTTTAAACTGAAGTATAGTTGATTTGCAATGTGTTAATTTTGGGTGTATAGCAAAAGTGATTCAGTTATACATATATGTATATATATTCTTTTTCAGATTCTTTTACATTATAGGTTATTATAAGATATTGAATATAGTTCCCTGTGCTATACTGTAGATCCTTGTCATTTATCTGTTTTATATGTAATAGTGTGTACCTGTTAATCCCGAACTCCTAATTTATCTCTTCCCCCACCCCTCCCCTTTGGTAACCGTAAGTTTGTTTTCTATGTCTATAAATCTGCTTCTGTTTTGTATTAAATAAGTTCATTTGTATAATCTTTTTAGATTCCACATATAAGTGATATATATTTGTCTTTCTCTGTCTCAGTTATTTCACTTAGTATGATGATCTCTAGGTCCTTCCATGTTGCTGCAAATGGCATTATTTCATTCTTTTTTATGGCTGAATAGTATTCCATTGTGTGTGTATGCACACACACACACACCCCCCACAACTTATTTATCCAGTCATGTCATGGCTATTGTAAATAGTTCCATTATGAACATTGGGGAACATGTATCATTTCAAATAAGGGTTTTTGTCTTTTCCGGATGTATGCCCGGGAATCAGATTGCTGGATCTTATGCTGGGTCATTATTTTTAGCTTTTAAGGAACCTCCATTCTGTTCTCCACAGTGGTGCACAACTACATTCCCACCAACAGTGTAGGAGGGTTCCCTTTTCTCCACACCCTCTCCAGCATTTATTTGTAGACTTTTTGATAATGGCCATTCTGACTGGTGTGAGGCAATATCTCACTGTAGTTTTGATTTGCATTTCTCTAATAATTAGCTATGTTGAGCATCTTTTCATGTGCCTGTTGGCCATCTGTATGTCTTTGGAGAAATGTCTATTTAGGTCTTCTGCCTATTTTTTGATTGGCTTGTTTGTTTTTTGAAGTTGAGCTGTATGAGCTGTTTGTACATTAAGAAAAAAGTTTAAGTGACATAGAAGAATACAAAGAAAGCAACAATTTACTCAAAATGGCTAGAAATAACAAGGTTTACCATTTGGTAAGAATAATTCCAAACATAACTTTATACACATTATCAGACAAAACTATGGGTAGGTAGGTGGTAGGCAAGTAGATACATAAAAATAGTTTTATAAACTAGAATCATACTGTACATCCCTTTTAAATGTATCATTTATCATACTTGAATTTAATAGAAAAAGTGAGCTGAACAAATTGCCAAATTGCAGATATTTATTCAACAACATGATCATAAAAGTTATTATGGATTGAAGCTATACTTTTCCCTCGTTAATTTATTTTATTGAGGTATAATTTACGTAGAATAAAATTAACTCTTTTTAGGTAAAGCATTCTATTAATTTTTTTAGAGGGTTTAATTTTTTGAGCAGTTTAGGTTTACAAAAAATTTTGGGAAAATGACTAAGATTTCTCATATGCCTTCTGCCCCCACACATACTTGCTTCCCCCAGTATGAACATCACTCACCAGAATGGTACTTTTTTTGTTACCAAGGATGAACCTACATTGACATATCATAATCACCCAAAGTCCATAGTTTACCTTAGGGTTCACTCTTGGTGTTATAGATTCTATGGTTTTAGACAAAAATGTAATGACACATATCTGCCATTGTATCATACAGAGTATTTTCACTGTCTTAAAAGTTTGAAACTATACTTTTTTTATTGAGTCATAGTCAGTTTACAATGTTATGTCAATTTCTGGTATACAGCACAATTTTTCAGTCATACGCAAATAAACATATATTCGTTTTCATATTCTTTTTCACCGTGATCTACTACAAGATCTTGAATATATTTCCCTGTGCTATACAGTATAAACTTGAAACTATACTTTTTATTTTATTTTTTATTTTTGATGCATGTTCCTTGCCAGTAGGAAAACAGAATTTGATTAACAAAAATTTGAAATACAGAAATTTAAACCAAAGCCTTGCATGAAATATGCCACATTATTTTAGGAGAAATTACATTGGGAATAAGGTATTATATATCCCTTTGCCATTTTTCCTCTAATTTTATTAAGGCCTAACTCATATACAGTCAAATGCACTCATTTTAAATGTATAGTTTGATGAGTTTTGACAAACAAATACACCCATATCATTACCATCACATTTAAGATAGAAAACCTTTCCATCACCCTCAAAGTTCCTCTTCTTCCCCTTCCCAGCCAATCACTCTTTCCTACTCCGTACAACCAGTGATCTGCTATCTGTCATAGGCTAAATTAGTTTTCTAGAGTCTGCAATAAATGTAACCATACAGTATGTACTTCTTTATCTGGTTTCTTTTGGGGACTTATCCATGTTATGTGTATCGGTAGTTTGTTTTTTTTTATTGCTGAATGTAGTTCATTGTATGAATACGTCACATTACATTTATCCATTCACTTACTGATAGACGTTCAGCTGTTTTCAGTTTTTTGTATATCACAAGAAAACTCCCATGAACATTCTTGTATATATGTTTTGGGGTGTGAAAATATGTTTTAATTTTTCTTGGGTAAATATTTAGAGTGTAGTTGCTAGGTCATGTGGTAAGCATATGTTTAATTTTATAATAAGGTGCAAAACCATTTTCCATAATGATTGTAACAATTTATGTTCCTACCAACTATGTATGAAAATTTTACTTTCTCTACATCCTCACAAACACTTGACATTGTCAACTTTTAAAAATTTTAGCCATTCTCCAGGTTGTGTATTTGTATCTGATTGTGGTTTTAATTTGCCTTTTCCTTATATATAATGTTATTAGCTCCTTCTAATGTGCTTACTGGTCATTTGTATATCTTCTTTTGTGAAGTGTTTATTCAAGTTTTTTGCCCAGTTTTTAATTGAGATTTTTGTCCTCTAACATCGAATTGTAAGAGTTCTTTATATGTGTATGTATTTGTGTGTGTGTATATGTGTGTGTGTGTATGTGTGTGTGTGTTTGTATATATATACACTAGTCCTTTGTCAGATTTACATTTAATATTTTCTGCCAGCCTATGGCTTTCTTAATAATGTCTTTCAAACAGTAGGAGATCTCAGTTTTTATAAAGTCCAATGTTTCATGCTTTTTCTACCTTATCTAAAGAAATCTTCAACTACTCCAAGCTTGAAAGTTATTTCTCCTATGTTTTCTTTAAACTTTATAGTTTTAGTTTTTATGTTTAGGTCTATGATCCACTTCAAGTTAGTATTTGGGTATGGTATGAGATCAAGATTTCTTCTTCTTTTCTTCTTCTTCTTCTTTTTTTTTTTTTTTTTACAATATGGATGTCCAGTTTGTCCAGTTGTTCCAGCACCGTTTGTTGAAAAGATTATCACTTTCCCATTGAATTGCTTGGAACTTTTATCAAAAATTAGTTGACCACATATGTGTGTCTATTTCTGGATATTCTATTTGTTTTGATCTATGTCTATACTCACTCCATCACTACACTGTTATGATTACTGTAGCTTTATATTAAGTCTTACAATCAGGTAGTCTAAGTCTTCCCAATTGAGTCTTCTTCAAAATGTTTTTGGCTGTTCTAGCTCCTTTACAGTTCCATTTAAATTGTCAATTTTGAAAAAAAAATCGTAGTTGTAGTCTGATTGGCATAGCATTGAATTTATAGATCAACTTGGGGAGAATTGAAATCTTAGTGATATTGACTATTCTAATCCATGAGCTTGATAAACCTCTTTATTTGGGACTTCTCTAGTCCTCTCAGAATTGTTTAATAGTTTTCACTGTAAGTTTTTCTCTAAGTGTTTTACATTTGTTGATGTTATTGTAAACTTCAATTCCTAGTTGCTGATTATTTGAATATGGAAACAAATTGTTTTCCTCTCTGAATGCTTTACATGAATCCTCTAACTTTTATGGGCTGCATTTTAATTATGATTTAGTTCAGAATATTTTCTTATTTCCCCTATGACTTATTCTTTGAGCTATGGGTTCCTATGAGTTATGAAATTTAATCCCCCAATATTTGGGTATTTTGAGTTTTTTTTAATATTCAGCATCTTTATTCTGAAGATATTAATAGCATAGAATTTTCTTGTTTTGCAAGAGAGAGGTATTTAACTTCACTTATGAGTATGTATTCTCTAAGCGAAGTCAAAACAATCAATGATAATTTCTGAAAAGCAAAGTCCAAATTAGTATAAATTAATCCTAAAAACACAAACATTGCCTCCTTTTTTAAATAAATAGCAAAAAGGACAAAAGCAGAGGAATATGATCAACATTCAATCTAGTGCTTTCCTACAATATTACTACAGAAAAACTTTAATAGGTCTACACAGTTGAACAAGCTAAATATTTTTTAATTTAACAGAACAAATGAATATTGAGTCTCAGTACAGACTTAACAACTACTGAATCTGCTTATAAAAACATAACTCCAATCATCTAGTAAATGTCCATCATCCATTTATTTTTCTTCTTCCTGAGTTGTTCCTACACTGCACCAATTTCTTTTTCATTTTTAGTTTTCCCTATTTTCTTCTGCAATAATTATTACTGAATAAAAAGAAAGGTAGGAGTAAGTCCTATAAAAACAGTAAGCATGATGTACTCCATGCACAAGTAATATTCAGTATTAAGTTAGTAATTTTTAATTTAATTCCCTCATGATTTCAATCTTTTAAAATGTATTGAGAGTTTGTTATTGGTCTAGCATGAGTTCTATCTTGGTAAGTGCTCCATGTTTACTTGGAAAGGCTAGGAAGTCTACTGCTGGTGGGTAGTTTTCTAGAAATGTCTAGTAGCTCAAGTTCTTTGATAGTGTCATTCAGATCTTCTGTATTCCTTTTTTAAATATTCCTACTTTTTACATTAATTACTGAGAGAAGAGTTTGGGATTCTACAACTATATTTTAGATTTATCTATTTTTTTCAATATTGTCATGTTTTAGCTTTGTGTGTTTTAAACCTCTACTATTGTGTTTTCAAGAATTTTTTTCTCTCCTCCTTTTCCTCTCTTTGTGAGACCTCAGTTACATGTATGTTAGACTGCTTGATACTGTTTCCAAGATTACTTAGGCTCTCATATTTACATTTATTTTTTTCCTCTGTGTGCTTTATTTTGGATATTTTCTATTGCTTTGTCTCCTAGTTCACTAACCTTTTTAATCCTTTATGTTTAATTTGTGGTTAATTTTATTCAGTGTAATTTTCACATCAGGTATCTTATTTTTATTTTTCTTCCCTTGCAGTTCCATTTGTGTTTTTTTATGGTTTTTCTTCTCATTATATTCATGTTTTTAAGCTCTTAAGCATATTGAACATATTTATAAAAGTTATTTTATCATTCTTGTTACTAATTGTATCAATTTTATCATTTCTGCATCTGTTTCTATAAAATCATTTTTTCTCTTGGCTATGTTTTTCTCTGTCTTTGCATGTCTAACCATTTTTAGTTAGATCCTGGACATTGTAAATATTTCACTGTTAAGTCCTGGATTTTGTTGTGTTTCTTTAAAGGGTGTGGTTTTTGCTCTAGTAAGCAATTAAATTACTCATGATTCAGTTTGGTATTTTCTAGGCCTACTTTAAGGCTTTTTGAGCTTTTTAAGGATATGAGTAGAGTAGGTATTCCTGTAGTACCAGTTTAGCTCCAAATGTGACACTTCTGGGGTCACTAGTAAATGTCTTGTGCACTTAACAAGTGTTTATGCTCTAGCTGGAAGGAACTTGAATAGTCCTCAACCTATATAAACTATGACGTTGTTTGACTACTACTCTGTGGCAATTGTTTTTTTCTCCACATGTCTTTCATGCAGTCTTGCTGAATTTTATGTTGTGTACAGACAGATTAGTATTCAGTCAAAGGCTGACAGAGATCCATATTCAGATAGATATTGTAGATTTGTTTCTGAATAACCCTTCTCTGATGTATTCTACTCTGCAAATTCTAATTACTTGGGCTACTCTAAACTCTATTACCTGTCTCCTTAACTCAGGGAAAACTATTCAGACTTTGTTCTAGTTCCCCCTACCTGTACCCATGGGCCAAAAATTGTCTACTTTCTGAAAGCTGGGACTACTGTATGGCTCATATTGTTACTTCCTTTCTTTTAGGGATCACAGTCCTTCACTGGTTATTGCCCAATGTCCAGAATCATTTATTCTATATATATTTGATCAGTTTTCTAATTGTTCATGGTTGAAGAGTAAGTCTCAACCCATTTTTCTCCCTCATGATTGTAAGCACATAAATCATAGTATTTCCGTTGTCTTCTGGAATAATTTTTCCCTAGTGGTTTAGTCGTAGTTCATATGTTTATATGGTGATCATTACTTGTCATTTTACCTCTTAGGGTTCTTAATTTTGAATCAGCTTTTGCTTAGCTGATTCTATCAATCTGAGGTGCTTTCTGTTGAGGAGGGGGCTCATGGGTGCTATGTGACCAGAGAGTTTCATGTTTGAAAGCATCTTTTAACCTTTTTACTTGAAAGATAACTTATGTGGGTTTAATATTTGTGAATCACACCCATTTTCCCTTTAATTTATAGACATTTCTCCATTGTCTTCTGCCATTGAATGCCACTGTTGGAAGCCAGTCTGATATCCAGCTCACTATTAAGTTATTTCATTTTAATTTTTTCTCACGTGTCTGAAGACTTCTGTTTTTATCCTTAAAGTTCAATAATAATTAGGATCTGTCATTGGTGCCCTGTATAATTTTTTGTTGAGGGTGTATGTGGTATGCTGTTTTAATGTGCATATTTTGATTTGCAGATTCATTTTTTTATTGCAAGGAATATATATATATTCTCTTATATATATATTCTCTTATATATGTATTCTCTTTGTTGTGTTCATTATTTTAGGGACATCTAAACATCTTAATATTCTAATATGAGATTTGTCTTTCTCTGACCTCTATGTCTATGTTTTTTTACATCATTTGTTTTATTTTCTGTCTTTCTGTTCATTCACCATTATTATATTAAGTTTTTCATTTGCCTTCATATGAATTTTAGCTGTATTGGTCCTGTCCATGCAATTTCTAGTCTATGGATAATGTTGTTTGGATCCCTTTTTATTTCCATAGCTTTAAAATTTCTGTTTTTCTTTCCGTTCTGACACTTCATTTTCCATTTAGTGTTTAAGCTTTCATTTTACTGAATTACTGTTTACTAAGTAGTTCTATAAAGCTCAGCACTTATAGGTAATTTGTTTTTGTATCTCATGTTATGTTATTTTTTCAGACTGCATTTTTTGACAGTTCTTGCTTACTTTCTGGATTGTTTGTTTTCTTTGAGTAAATTCTCCTTGGTATTTCTCTCACTTTATCTGAGAATTGTTTTTCTTTTCCTGTTTGTGGTTTAGATGTTTCTTTCAATCACTTTTCTGAGGTCTGTTTATCCCTTGGTTCTTGACCTAAGTGTTAGTTCCTTAGAGAGGACTTCTCTTATACTCCAGTCTAAATTAGGACTCCACTGTTACTTTTCTCCCAGGATGCTGGTCTTTCCCCTTCTAGCATTTATTAGAATGTATGATTTTGACCACAGTTTGAAAAAGAAAGCTCCTTACATCTTTGAAGTAATTTCTCCCCTCCTCCAAAAGATCTATTAGTGCCATCAAGGTTTTTTGTTTGTTTTGTTAATTTTTTTAAGCAAGGAGTTTCTGCCTTGTAACTGGCTTATTACCTGGTGAATAAAAAATAATTATGGCATGGCTCTGAAATACTCTTAAAGAAAAGGTAACTTCTTTATAAACCACACAGATAATATAGCTTTCTTGGGACATGGTTAAATGTCTAAAGGTCATTGGAAGGATATTGATGACTACCTTGACCCTTTTAATTAAAGCTCTTGCCAAGCGCTAAATGATCACCTCAGTGCCACTTAACTAGAGAGTAAATGTAAACACCATGCAAATTCTGCAAGTTGCTGAGTTCATCTTTTTCACACACATGAAAACATGCACATCTATATGTAGCTATAAAACTACGTCTTATTTTGTGCTCACTGTCATTACCACAACTTAAAAGTGTTGGCCAGATAATGCATGAGAGGAATTCACATGCTTGAGGAAAAGACATTAAAATATCTTTAGAGATATATCTAGAGCCAACTGAAAAGAATTTGACAAATAAATGCAAGATTCAATTGGACAGAAAAGTGATGATTTGACTCCAAACCTGGATAAAGTGTTTCAAAATAACCATCTATCCAAATTGACTCATATAAAAGGGACCAGCATATCCAAGGAAAAATAGAATCATTTTGGAAGGAAAGAATATCTTTTATTTGCTGTGGTTCACTCTT
This sequence comes from Vicugna pacos, assembly GCF_048564905.1. Classification (NCBI taxonomy): domain Eukaryota; kingdom Metazoa; phylum Chordata; class Mammalia; order Artiodactyla; family Camelidae; genus Vicugna; species Vicugna pacos. The sequence continues at coordinate 37,366,045 of NC_132996.1, forward strand.
CTCAGAGTGCAAAACCTCTGGCATGACAAAGGGTAATTTGGAATTTTTGGTGCTGGGATCGAGAAAATAGATCTCTAAAGATTGGGTTAAAAAATCTTCGGCAAGTCAGATGCTTTCCAATTCTTTGGAAATTTTTTAACAAAATTGACAAAGAATCTATTCAAGATACTTTCTTACAAATCATTAAAAATTATTTTTGAAGCTTAATCACTAGGTGGTTTCTGGTATTTAATGCAGAAGTAATTCAAAGAATTATGATATTGCTGTGACAAAATTTCTTCCACTCCCATTCTCACTTTTTATGTGAATGATGTGTCATAGTTCTTACATCGATTAAAACAACTGTAAAAATAGGAATAGAATGAACAGATGGGAGCATCTGAGCATTTTTTTTATTTTAGTAATAATTAAGAATTGTCCATAGATACTACAACTGATTAAAAGATACCCTGTCCATCTTGTTAAGAGATGCATTTCTAGGAAATATCTACTTTAAATATTTAATAATTATATAACAAAAATATAACCAATATATAATGTTTAATTGATTCTATTATTAATATTTGTAATGATAATTTATTTCAGAAGAAAATTTTATACTTGGAGTATTATAGATACAGGAAATAAAAATATATTCATCTCTTTTTTCAGAGAAGAATATAATGGGTCAGGCAAAAGACTCTCAGGCATAAAATGTACTGTGGTATGATAAAATTCAAGGGAAGAAGAACAATGTAAAATTTCTGACAGTTAAAGAAGAACCTGTTCTTTCATTTTTTAAATTGATGATGTCATTATACATTGCTGTGGTATTTAGATTCCAATGGACCTATTTAAAAGAGCAATATAACAGCTTTAAAATGTTGATATTTGCAATATACTGGAAAGTACAGATTTTACAACTCTTTAAACTTATGAGAAACATTTTAGATATTGCCTAAAAGAGGATAGTGAGCAAAATTATTTAAAATTACTGTACTGAGCCATGTGGACTTGTAATAATCTCGCTTAGTTTAAATTTTCTGAAAAAGTAGACATAATTTTACCAAATTTACAGGGTACTTCTGTTAAATAAAATATTAAATACAAAGGTCTTAGCATGGAAGAAGCTCTCAGTGAATGTTAATTCTAGTCCTTTTCATTTTTTAAGTGAAGAAAGCAAGCTGAAACATGCCTAAGAAAGATGATGTGAAGCCAGCTCCATCTTCAATGAGAGGAGTGTGGAGCCAACACTTTGTATCAGCAGCCCTGGGTGCCAAAGTTGGTGGCAGAAACAGAACAGGGAACCAAGCAATTTTCCCCTTCCTCTATATACCGAACACTTTCTATGTCTGGCACTGTGTATTAAACCCATTTCAGTCATTGTGCAATTTAATCATATGAAGAAGGCTATCTGGATTTTATATTTTTTTAATTATCTCCATATGGCAGATAAGGAAATGGCCTATGGCGTGTTAAGTAATTTGTCTGAGGTAAGGCAGCTAGTACATTTCTGAGATGGGAATCAAATCCAGGTTATGTTTGTCCCCAGACTCAATCCTGCCTGCTTTGAAAATTGTGTGCTTAGTTTCTATTCTACAAGCTTTCCCAAGAAGGCCACACCCAGGGAAGACCATGAGATTGGTGTCCAGGTTCTAGGAATAGGCCTTCATGGATGGAGGCCTCCAAAGCCCTGTGCCCAAGGACAGCATGACTCACCAAGACCCATGCTTCAGACTGAGCTTTAGATCAGACTCAGTGCTGGATTCTAGAGCCAGACCCCAGACTTAGAGAAATGCCACTGGGCCTCCACCTCCACCTCTTGTCATTTCCAGGCAGGAATGGCAGTCCCTATCTTGGGTCAGGCTCATACAGCTACTGACCAGTTTCCATATACCCTGGGAAATCCAGTCTGGGCTCTGTGGGCAGCCTACTGTGAGAGGAAACATTTCTCTTAAGTCTGGGTCTTTGACCTAAAGTGCCATTCTGCGGAAAGACTTGGTGGACTACAAAACCATCACAGTACACTGTGATAGATCCTCTGATAAGAGTAAGTACAGGAGGAGTGAGATGATATAGGGGAAGGGTTCTCAACTCAGCCCAAAGAAGGCCCCCCTTGAAGGATGAGAGACACACTACAGGCTAAGGTAACTGTGAGAAATGGGGGAAAGGTGATAAGAGAAGGGAGGGGGAATGAAAAGGTCTTCAAGTGGAAGAAGATGGGTTAGATGGCAGAGGGCCTTAGTGCGTGGTCAAGAGTTTGGACTTTATTCAGTACAATGGGGAGCAATGGAGTGTTTTAGGCTACACAGTGAACACCTCTCACTATGTGTGATCAGGGGTTGGAAATAGATTAGGAAAGGGTGAAACATCTAAATTTAGAGACTTGGATGTAAGTCAGGCAAGAAATGATAGGGCTCCATTTTAAGTAGTGGCAATGGGAATTGAAAGGAGAAAACAACAGTTTTTAAAGTGTTGTCCTGCTTGCAAATGACCTCGAGGTTCATCTGAAGAATAATGCAGATTTCTAGACCAACCAGAGGGAGGATCTTTGATGGATAAGGCCCAGGAACCTATAAGTTTGTCAAATACCCTGGCACAGCACCTTACAGTTGGGAAGGACCCACCAAATCTATTTCTCTCTGAGGAGTGAAGATTTTGGACCATGCATTTACTGCCCCAACTTTTACATGTGAGAGCCAGAGAGGCTCAGCACTGGCCAGTCTCTTGGGACCACATTCAACAAAGAGGTGGTTTTTAAATGGGTCTGTGAGCACTTCCCAAGGCTGTCTACTAGGTTCATCACAGAGGGAGCAGGCAAAAACTCAAAGCTTTCAATTTCTCCCTGGAAGGGGTTAGACTGCACACTTTCCCAAATGCTGCCTGAAAGTTGGGTTTCTAATCAACCTGCATGTGGGAGCTGACTGGGATCCTCCTTGGAGCCTGAAATAGCTTGTGGGCACTTCCCCAGCCACACTGAGATGCTGTACTATGAACAATTACATGCCAATAAATTAGATCACCTGGAAGAAGTGGATAAATTCCTAGAAACATACAACTTACCAAGACTGATCATGAAGAAATGAAAAATTTGAACAAATCAATGAGTGAGGAGAGTAGATCAATAATCAAAAATATCCTAATAAAAAAAGTCCAGGACCAGATGGCTTCACTGATCATTTCTACCAAACATTTAATGAAGAATTAATGCCAATCTTTCTCAAATTCTTCCAAAAAATTAAAGAAGAGGGAGTACTTCTAAACTGATTTTATGTGGCTATCATTACCCTAAAACCAGACAAGTATGCTACAGGAAAAGAAAATTACAAGCCAATATCCCTGATAAGCAAAGATGCAAAATTCTCAACAAAATACTAGCAAACCATACTCAACAGCACATTAAAAGGATCACACATCATAGTTAAGTAGGATTTATCCCTGGATGCAAGGAAGGGTCAACATTTGAAAATCAATAAATGTAATATACCACATTAACAAAATGAAAGAAAAAATAATATGATCCAACAAAAAACCCAATAAAAAATGGGCAGAAGACCTAAACAGACATTTCTCCAGTGAAGGCATACAGATGGTCAATAGGCACATGAAAAGATGCTCAATATAGCAATAAGGTATCACTTCCCACCAGTCAGAATGGCCATCACTTAAAAAGTCCATAAATAATAAATGCTGAAGAGGGTGTGGAGAAAAGAGAACCCTCCTACCTGTTGGTGGAAATGTAATTTTGTGTAGCCACTATGGAAAACAATGATTCCTCAAAAAGGAACAGAAATACCTTAGAAAACTAAAAATAGAGTTACCCTATGATCCAGCAATCCCACTCATGAACATATATCTGGAGAAAACTCTAACTCGAAAAGATACACGCACCCTAGTGTTCATAGTAGCACTATTTACAATAGCCAAGACATGGAAGCAACCCTAAATGTCCATCAACAGATGAATGGATAAAGAAGTTGTGGTATATATATATATATATAGAAGTTGTACACACACACACACACACACACACACACACACAATGGACTACCATAAAAAAAGAATGAAATGATGCCATTTGCAGCAACAAATGGATAGACCTAGAGATTATCATACTAAGTGAAATAAGCCAGAAAAAGACAAAAACCATGTGACATCTCTTATATGTGGAATCTAAAAAAAGGACACAAATGAACTTATTTACAAAACAGAAACAGACTCACAGATATAGAGAAAAAACTTATGGTTATCAAAGGAGAAAAGGGTAAGGGAAGGATAAATTAGGAGTTTGGGATTTGCAGATACAAACTACTGTATTTAAAACAGATAAACAACAATGTTCTGTAATAACCTATAATAAAAGAATATAAAAAAGAATATGAATCATTATGCTGTATGGGATATTAAGAAAGAATACCTGCAATTTGTGACAATGTGAGTATACCTGGAAGTCATTAAGCCAAGTGAAATTAGCCAGAAAGAGAAAGACAAATATTGCATGGCTTGTATGTGTAGAACCTTAAAAAAAAAAAAGTCAAAATCATGGACACATAGAACAGAATTATGATTTCCAGGGGGTGCGTGAAATGTGTTGATACTGGTCAAGTGGCACAAAATTTCAGTTATGAGATGCATAAGTTCTGAGGATCTAATGTACAGCTTGGTGGCTATAGCTAATAATACTGCATTGTATACTTGAAATTTGCTGAGAATAGATCTTAACCATTCTCTTAGAAAAGCAACCATGTAGAGTGATAAATGTCTTAATTAACTCAGTTGTGATAACCCCTTTACAATGTACAAGTATCTCAACTAGTCAGGTTGTACACTTTAAATACATTGTAATTTATTGATTATACCTTAATAAAGCTGGGAAAAAGTAAAAGCACTGCTAATCACATTAGTAGTACATGAAATGAGGCTGGAGAAAGAGTCATAAATGAAGAGATAGACCAGCTGACTGGCTGCTTTGAGCACTAATCTATAAGGAATCTAAAACATATTTAGACAATCGGAAATACGTGCCTGTTCATTGTTTTCCACCACCTGATGGAAAATGGTGAAATGTATATTGTTCCCACGTCTGCTGAAGTAGATGGTGCCCTCTAGTGGAAATTAGACAAGAAAAAAATCCTCCTTGCTGTTGTCAACTATTATAACTAACTGCCTTCTCCACTAGCTACTTGTGGTTTTTAAATTTCCTATAAATTAAACATAATTAAAAATTCTGTTTCCCAGTTTCTCAACCACCTTTGAAGTGCTCAGTAGCCACATGTGGCTAATGGCTACTGTACTGGATGGCACAGATAAAGAATATTTCTGTCACTGGGTATCATATCTTACAGGCTGTGTCACTAACCCTGAACCAAACAGCTGACATGCCTTAAATCTGTTGTCACAGTCAACTGAAATTCTAAACCACTAAAATAGATAGCATTGTGCTTTTTACCAGGAATGAGTAATTTCTTTGTTGTCTAATTTTTTGTCTCTTTAAAATACCTCTCAAAAGTAGTTTCAGAAAAATCACAATTCCAAACATTTAGCTTTAAATAAACAAAAGTGTCTTATTAAATATGGTTTTTAGAATAAACAAGCGTATTATTTTTATTCCTAGAATAAAATACAGCAAAATACAGCAAAATAATATTGAACAATTTAAAAAATAATTTTGACTTGAAGTAATATTCTATTTTTAGCTTCTGTGTATTCCCCATTCTACTCTTTTCTGGTTGGTCTCTATCTTCCTCAATGACAGCAAGGAGATTTAAGGCTTTTATTATTTCTGGGACTACAAGTTATTCCCTAATGCTATTTGGAAAGCATGTTTTGTCATATACAATCCATGCCATTTCCCCTGCACAAAAGCTGAGTATTGGCACAAGAAAACCAATGAGGATTTACAAATACTTGTCTTATACATGCTGGTCATGACCATACCAGTAGAATAAATAACAGGTAGGCACCATGTCCCAGAAATTCTTATCAGATAAAATCTTCACTTATCTACTGTTGCAACCATTCTTTAAAAAATCCCAGTCACTGTCCTTTGCACATGCTTCTTTCAAAACCCACATCAAATCTGCCCTTTCTCTTTTAATAGAAAAATATTAAAACTGTGATCTTTTTCTCATGCTTTGCTTTCAAGTGTCTTGCTGACTGACACATTTTTTATGCTTATTAAGTTAAATCACCTTTATCTACTGAGTCAATTCATTCTATTTCTACCATAAACACGGGCATGCAAAATATACCCAACAATGTACAACCACATAATTATATATTTTCATACTGAATCTTTTACAAAATCTTTTTCTCTACATATTCATTTGTCTAATGATTTCCTTCTATTTTAATGTAATATAATTCTTTTTGACCAACAGTTTGAGAACTGGAATTTCTTCATCAGGCCTTGGAAAAAATGAACATGAATAGAGGCTTGAGAGATAAATGATCTCTAATAAATAAAACATAAGAAAAATAAATGTAACACGTTGCAGTTTGGTCTCCAAAAGCTACTTGTGCATATGTGCAGAAAGCTTGAGAGTGACATGACTCTGTAGATGCATTTGTGAAAAATATTTAGTAGTTTTAATGACTCTTGATTTTAAGATATGTTGACAATGTGACGGGGTAGTAGATATCAGCTAGAGTGACTATCTGACTGTCCCCTCCACTCTCTGAGAGCAACAATAATACATCAGGTTAGATCTAGGTTGGTCATGTCAAAATAAATTACCCACCACCAGTTGGCCCTGGTGTTACCTGACAACGACTGGCCAGCCAAAGGCTGTTTTCAGGATTTGTCACCTGAAACTCTGAGAAGAGACTTGGTAGTTTCTGTTATTGAGATGTGAGATATAGCACCTGGAAGTCCCTGCATTTCCTGGCACAAGAGTCCTGGAAGGATTCAGTCCTGTAAGGAACTCATCTTTGTTCTAGTTGCCCCTCTGGACTTTCTGACCTTTCAGAGAGGTTAAATAAGATTTTTAATACCAGTTATTGTCCTCTGTACAAACTTCCTTCAAAATCCCTTATCTTTGCAATACATTTCCTTTTGCTTAGGCTCCTTTCACTTGAAACCAAAGTTGAGACTAAATGCTGTTCTCTAAGGAACTAATGCAATCTTAGTCTATAATATTATAAGTATTTAAGACAAGATAAATGTATTCATATTTTATTCTAAACTGTAGCATTATACTAATTCTGGATGGTGAAGAGATTCAAAATCACATCATATAAAAGAAGGTTAAAGAAACTGGAAATTTAATTTGGAGAAGAGGAGACTCCACTGGGACAATGATAACCTGATATATAGCTATTAAGTTTGTTTTTTACTGTTTCAGATTACCTAAAGTTCAATATGCTTTCAATGCCTAAATCTCCTCTCTAGACTACCTGCCTAGTAGATATCTGGCATATTCTTGACTCCTCCAGGGATTCAACAATTATTCAACAGATAGTCTTTGCATACCCACAATGTGCTAACCACTATACTGGAAATTTGTGTTTTAGTGATGAGGAGAGATGTCTCTGCCCTCATGACAACTAGAGTCTCATTGAGAATTCACCACTTGAAACGTTCCATCCTCAGAAAATTCTTTCTGGGCCCAGTGGAAAGAAAATGTGGGAATATATGATTTATTTGAGTTGCTTGAAAATGGCTGGATTTGAATGAGAAGAGATACTTGGATACATTTAGATAACTTTCCAGTCCTGAGATTATTTGAGAATAAAACAACCTTGATACCGGTGGTTTCCAGTCTTTGGGCTGCAGATCACAAAGGAGCCAAGGAATTATTTCAGAGGGCTCAGGTATCCATATGTGCTTCAGTGATTGTTTAAGATGAAATAAGCAATATTGCCACTTCTATCATGCAAGTAGCAATTGAAATTTTTATTCATTTATGCATTCATCCATTAAGTATATATTGATAACCCACCAGGTCTCAGAGACTGTTTTAAAAGCTGGAGGGGTGGGAGTGGGAAACAAAACAAAAAATATTTGGAAAGATTGGGAATCATTGCTTTGAGCTATTTGCAATACTTTGCTTTATTTACTGTGTGCTTTCATCAGAAGAACAGATGGCAAATCCATGATTCTGTTGGCTTTTTTTTTTTCTGCAAGGCTGGGCAGTGTCTGTGCTTCACATACTATGTGATAGTTATTAGGATATAAATGGTACTCTACAAGCTGTGTGATCCAGGACAATTTAAACATTTTAAGAATTTTATCGTGACCTGTGGTTGTGAATAAAATTTAATTTGACTGGAAGTCACATTATTTTGCTATATTCACAAAGAAAAGAATTTCTTCTTTTTTATGGCAGTTAATTTAAAGTGAAACTGACGTGTTCAAAAATAATGAGATGTCTGTTTCCATGGCAGTAGTACAAGAACAGCCCACAAAGAGGAAGATTTCAAAAGCTCTGGTAACCTGTCCTCAGAATTCTGTGGTTGCTTAATAATCTCAGGAGACTCTGGACTCCTAGGACTTATAGATTGCTGATTGCAGTGGGAAAAGAAAATCTCAGACTCCACTCTTTGCTCCTTCTTTTCACAGTGCTAATGTATGAGGGCAAGGCTCTAGAGACCCATTAGCCAAGTTGTGTCCTAAAAAGATGGTAGTTAAAACTAGTGAATGGTGCTGGCTATCTTGGTGCTTTATACTGATTATAATATTATTGATGTAACATTGGTTTACAACACTATATAAGTGCCATGTGTACAACATTATATTTCTACTTCTGTATACCCTATGGCATGCTTACCACCAAAAATTTTATTTCCATCCATCACCATACAGTTGACCCCCTTTGCTCACTGCCTGCCCACGCCTACCTCCCTCTTTACCTCTGAAAACCACTGCTCTGTTCTCTGTACTACATGTTTTTTTCTGTTTGGTTTGTTCAATTATTTTGATTTTTGTTTGTTTTTTTATATCCTGTATAAATAAAATCATATGGTGTTTGTCTTTCTCTCTCTAACTTATTTCACTTAGCATAATACCCTCAAGGTTGATCCATGTTGTGCCCAATGGCAAAGCTTCATCTTTCTTATGGCTGAGTAGTATTCCATTTGTGTGTGTGTGTGTGTGTATACCACATTTTATCTATTTATCTGTTTATGGACACTTGGGTTGTTTTCATATCTTGGCTATTGTAAATAATGCCATGATGAACATGGAGGGACATATATCTTTTTGAATTAGTGTTGTTGTATTCTTTGGATAAATGTTCAGAAGTCGGGTAGCTGGATCATGTGGTAGTTCTAGTCTTAATTTTTCTGAGGAATCTCCGTACTGTTTCCCACAGTGGCTGCACCAATTTATATGCCCACCAATAGTGTATGAGGGTTCCCTTTTCTCTACATCCTCACCACTTGTTATTTCTTGCCTTTTTGAGAATAGACATCCTAAAAGGCATGAAGTGATATCTCATTGTGGTTTTGATTAGCCTTTCCCTAATAATTAGACATCTTTTTCATGTGCCTGTTGATCATCTGTATGTCTTCTTTGGGAAAATTTCTATTCATCTTCTCTGCCCATTTTTCATTAATTGTTTTTATTGTCATTGAGTTGTGTGAGTTCTTTATATAATTTGGATATAAACCCCATGTCGAATATATCATTTGCAAATATCTGCTCCCATTTGGTAGATTGTCTTTTTGCTTTGTTGATGGTTTCCTTTGCTCTTCAGAAGCTTTTTAGTTTGATGTAGTCCCATTTGTTTATTTTTGTTTTTGTTTCCCTTGCCTGAGAAGAAATATCTAGAAGGATATTACTAAGATCCATGTCAAAGAGTTTACTGCATATGTTTTTTTCTAGGAGTTTTATGATTCCAGGTTTTTATGATTTTTATGATTTCTTGCATTCAAGTCTTTAATCCATTTTGAGTTGACTTTTGTGTATAGTGTGTGATAGTGGTCTAGTTTCATTTTTTAATTGGGTTTTATCATGAATGAAATCTCTTTCTGGTTTATACGGCTTCTGTGCTTGCCAAGTAATTTTTAATTTCTAAATTTGCCTCTTGATTAACCAGCTGCCAAGAAGCAGAGACAAGTATAGTATTCATGGTGGAGGTATATCCTCCATTGTAAATTAGTATATTTTCATGGAATTAGAAGATCTGATCAGCCTTCATAGTCATGGTTTTCTACTCTAAATTAGTAAATTTGATCTTCTGACTTCTGTATCATTTATTGAGAATTTGAGATCCACCAACTTGAATTCATGGGTAAAATTAAACTGGAAAAGGAGACCACAACCTTGGACCATGATACTATCTCATGAGACTCTGCCTAAGCAACTAGCTCTTAATCCCAGGTGAATTCTCACTTTCAAACTGGTCCTTTGACCTAGAGATAAATCAGATTATTGGAAAAGTGAAGCATAGTCTCTGTTGCTTGCTAAAAACAAAATTAAAAAAGGTATCTTTGTCCAGATACGTGGTTTTATCTCCAACTCACTCTGAAAAGCTACTTCCCAAACTGATATCTATATATGCATAGATGGTTCAATATAGTATTCATTTCCTAGAGCAGAACTGGATTTCTGCCTTATAAATGCCAATTAAAAATTCCCAGATTTCCAATAAGTTAGAATACTCCCTCACACCATACACAAGAATAGACTTAAAATGGCTTAAAGACTTAAACATAAGACAAGACACTATAAACCTCCTAGAAGAAAACAGAGGAAAACATTACTGACATAAATCTTAGCAATCTTTTCCTAAGGCAGTCTACCCAGGCAATAGAAATAAAAGCAAAAATAAACAAATGGGACCTAACTATACTTGTAAGCTTTTGCACAGCAAAGAAAGTACAAACAAAACAAAAAGACAACCTATGGAATGGGAAAAATATTTGCAAACGATGTGACTGACAAGGGCTTAATCTCCAGAATATACAAACAGGTCATACAACTTAATAACAAAAAACCAAACAACTCAATCCAAAAATGGGCAGAAGACCTAAAGAAGCATTTCTTCAATGAAGACATACAAATGGCCAATAGGAACATGAAAAAAATGTTCAATACGTTAATTATCAGAGAAATGCAAATCAAAACTATAATGAGGAATCACCACACATCAGTCAGAATGGCCATCATTAAAAAGTCCACAAATAATAAATGCTGGAGAGGGTGTGGAGAAAAGGAAACCCTCCTACATGGTAGGTGGGAATGTAGTTTGGTGCAGCCATTATGGAAAACAATATGGAGAATCCTTAAAAAACTGAAAATTACCATATGATCTAGCAATCCCATTCCTGGGCATATATCTGGAGGGAACTCTAATTTGAAAAGATTCATGCACCCCAATGTTCATAGCAGCAGTATTTACAATAGCCAAGAGATAGAAGCAACCTAAATATCCATCAACAGATGACTAGGTAAAGAGATGTGGTATATTTATACAATGGAATACTACTCAGTCATAAAAAAGAATGAAATAATGCCATTTGCAGCAACATGGATGGACCTGGAGATCATCATACTAAGTAAAGTAAGCCAGAAAGAGAAAGAAAAGTACCATATGATATCGTTTATAGGTGGAATGTAAAAAAAATGACACAATGAACTTATTTACAAAACAGAGACAGACTCACAGACATAAAAAAACAAACTTACGGTTACCAGAGGGGAAAGGGGTGGGAAGGGATAAATTTGGAGTTCAAGATTTACAGATAATAACTACTATATATAAAATAAATAAATAATAAGTTTATACTGTATAACACAGGGAACTATATTCAATATCTTATAGTAACCTATTAAAAAAGAACATGAAAATGAATATATGTATGTGTCTGTATGACTGAACTACTATGCTGTACACTGGAAATTGACACAACATTGTAAACTAACCTATACTTCAATTAAAAAAGTTCAAAAAATCATGAAAAAAAATTTAAAAATAAACAGCAAGTTTATACTATATAGCACAGGGAACTATATTCAATATCTTGTAGTAACCTATAATGAAAAAGAATGTGAAAAAGAATATACATATTTATCTGTATGACTAAAATATTATGCTGTACACCAGAAATTGACACAACATTGTAAACTGACTATACTTAAATTAAAAGATAAATTTTTAAAAAAGTAAATTAAAAATTCCTAGATTTCAAACATTTATCTTAAATGAACTTTAGAAACTCTATTATTGTCAATACTCTAAGTGGTTTGATTAGGGGAATTAGGATCAATGAGTAAAAATATTTTGAAGATTGTTCTCAGGCTTAACTCAGTTACAAATCTGGCTTAAGTTGTACTGATCATAATGGATTATCCATAAACTGAGTTCTGGCTATGACAAGCTATGTTGGATCTAAGGATACATCTGTAAATAACTTTTAATTTTGAACAGTAAATAAACAGGATGAGGAATCCGGTACAGAGTGGGTTTCATCAATTAGGAAGCTTAAGGGTGTTCTTTTTATTGAATGCTTGGCATATGACCTGAGGGAGGCTTAATGGCAGAAAAAGTATCAGCAAGAGGTTTTGCGTGTGTCACTATCTCTAGATATGATAAAAATGATAATAGCCCATTAATTACACATTCAGAAGAAAACCATATTGTTCAGTAGAAAAACCCATTTCCTGGAATTGGAATTACTGTTAAATGTCTTTTTAAAATGGTTTTTATTTTCAAAAGTGAAAAAAGCTTTTTGTTTGTTTCTTATGATAAAGGTAATGGGATTAATCGGAAAGATGGTGGTGTAAGTGCACATTGATCCATGCTTGATTTTTACTGAAAGGAAGCAGAAGAACCAACTAAGAAAAAGAAAACTTCATTAATGCTGAAACTAGAGCAGGCTTCATCTTCATAACACAATGTCTGGATAAAGAACACCAAGGCAGGAATAGGATTCTTCTGCTCATGAGTGTGTGGGCTGGGCTGTGGGAAGGGTGTGGAGATGGTACAGAAGAAGCCCAGTGGTTCTTCTCACTGAAGGGGGAAAGATACTTGTGGTATGAGTGGGCTGCAGGAAGGATGGTAAACATCTTTTTGGGAGCTGGAAGAAAAATTGTATGGCTAAATAGTACCATTCTATTTCTCTTCCTAACTTCCTAAGCAGTAGAATCTATAAAGATTCTACAGATGAATCTTTATTGGAGCTGTGGACCAGAAATAATAATATTGACTCACAAAATCAAGTGTTTACTAATTCTTTAAAGAGAAAAATCTCAATGTTGAAAATAGATTTTACATCAGAAGCAGTAAAGTGAGTGTGCATTTAAGGGGTGTCTTCCACAGAAAATGGATGATAATGAAAGATTTTTAATAAATTCAGAAAGAAAACACAGACTATAATTTCCAGACTATAATTTTACATAGACACAGCTTCCTACCCACCCACACACCCATCCACCATAGGCAGCTAAGTAGTAGAAGAGGGAATATTTACTGAAAAATTTATCCCTTTACCTCTAGTGCTAATGGAAAGATTAGTATAATGACTTAGTAAATAGGAAGGAGAGTCAAGTAGATTCTACTTGTACTAATCTGGAACAAGTATTACTTACATTATGTGATAAATATGCAGGAAATTACCAGTATGCAAAATAAACATTTTATAGCACAAAGAATTAAAGGGACATTTTATGCAAAAGGATGAAAATAACATTTGAGACATTTGCTCTAGAAAACAGAAAATTTCAGCTCTAACCATTTTGTGCTTATGGATTCAAGCAGGAGATTTTACAACAGAGTGAAATGAAAAAGCTACTAGAAAAACTAAGAGAAGGGAGATAAAGATCAACTTCTAGACAAATAGTATTACTCCGATGTTAATTTCCTGTTTTTGATAATTATGCTATGTTTATGTAAGTTGTTAACACATGTATCACTGATAAACAATGTGTCTAGAACAATAGTAGGACTAGTAGGTACTCAATAAATATTTGTTGAATAAATTAATTTCATCCAGAATGGTGTGCCACAGTAGTAAAGAGTGATTATTAGAATTATACAGAAGCTATTTAAAAGCACATAAATCTAGGTTCCACCTCATATCTATTTAATTAGAATCTGAGAAAGTGACAGAAGTTGATGACAACACAATAGTAACAAGAGACTTCAGCATATCTTAGTCCTTGACAGATTTTGTAATTAAGAAAAATCCAGAGAAGACCTTAATCATATAATTAACAGACTAAATCTAATATAGTGATTTTAAACATTTTTAAGGCTGTGGAATTTTTTCTTCAAATTATATCTTATATAGACTCTCAAGGATTAAGAGCTGCAGTTCTGATACTTGTTATGTAGCTATTGATTTAGCAAATGTAGTCTTTTTGATGCCCATAAGTAAGGAGAATCAGAAGCAGTTTCATTCATTTGGGATGAGCAACAGTTCACATTTATGAATTTACTCTGTGGTCTGTGCCTGCCCTCTGTCACAATATAGGAGTCCAAAGGGACTTTGATCATCTGGACATTTGGCAGAATATTCCATTGGTTTGATATATTGATGACACCACATCCTTGATGAGCAGGAAATAGTGAATGCTCCAAATGCCCATGTAAGATATATGTGCTCCAGAGGTAGGAGATAAAGCTTTATAAATGTTCAGGGGCCTGCCACATTGGGGAAGTTTTTAAGGTCTCATGATCTGATACAGACTTTGGCATGAGACAGAATTGGCTTGAATTCATGTTGCATTACTCATTAGCTGTGCATCTTTGAATAAGTTCCTTAACCTTCTAAGTCCAAGTAAGGAATTTATGAAGATCTTAGAATGGTCCTGGCATGTAGTATATATTTAATTAATTTACATGATGTTCTCCTTATTATTATTACTCATTTTAGGGATCAGAATCTTGACTGCAATTGTGGTTTGGGTCCAGCCAGTCCAGAAATCTATTTATAATAATGTGTGGGAGCATTCTTTAACTTGGGAATATAGAGTAGTAAAATAGGCTAAACTGAGAATATCTGAGCTCACATTATGGAATGGGAAACTGGAGTGAGTTTAATTATATGGATGACTTTAAGATGATTTACTTTTATTATGTATTATTATTTT
This sequence comes from Vicugna pacos, assembly GCF_048564905.1. Classification (NCBI taxonomy): domain Eukaryota; kingdom Metazoa; phylum Chordata; class Mammalia; order Artiodactyla; family Camelidae; genus Vicugna; species Vicugna pacos. Next base: position 37,381,058 of record NC_132996.1, read on the forward strand.
AAATTTAATTTATTATTACCCATGCATCTTCTCAGGAAGACTAGAGCCTTGCCCTCTCCTTTTTACTGACTCCTTCCCACAACAGGTGGGGTGAATTATTTGATGGATGTGACTAGAGGAATGTAATAGCAGTCAGGCTACTTTAATAGGGGCAGGATTCTTACAATAAAAAGTAAGTTTGTGTCTCTTCCTCTGCTGGTCTCCTTGCTGATATGGACTCAGCATGGGAAAGGGTGCTGAGCCCTGTCTGGGGAAGGCAGATTGGGCTTCTGCTCTCTGGGTTTTGGCTTCTTCATCTGTTCCTAGACAGTTGAGTCAGGTTAATCCTTCATCTCCAATTCAGGAGGAAGGTGTACTTTGCCTCTGGTCTAAATCACTTTCTTTAATTAAAAAAAAAAGCTTACTGATATTTTGATTTAGCTCTAACATTAATCTATAACAATGGTGACTATAAAATGAGATTCTGATATCCATTTTCATTTGTTTAGTCACTGATTGATCACTAATTTTCACCCATTCATTCATTCTGATATTTATTACTCAATATTTATTATGTACTGGGAACTCTCTCAGACACTGCAGCTACAGAGTACACAAAAAGGACTAAAATCCCAGCCTCCATGAGACATACTCTAGTAGGGAAGTCAGACCATAAAAAAACATTAAAAAAAGATAGAAGTGTATAAAATATAAAACATACATGGTAATAAATCCTATTGAGAAAGAATGAAGCAGAGAGAAAAGCTAGGAAGTGCTGTGAGTGGGAATGGGGTTGAATTTTGGATTGGCTGTTCAGGGAAGATGTCACTGGAAGTAAAGGACTGAAGAAAAGGAAGGTGCAAGGCCTGAGGCTGCCTAGGGGAAGGGTCCCAGGTGGAATGACCATGACGTGTACAGGGTGGAGGGGGGAGTGTGCAGAGATGGCCAGTGTGGCCAGTAGGAATTTTGACATTTTGAGTGCCAAGGGAACTTTGGAGGGTTTTGAACACAGAAGTAACATGATATGCATTACATTTTAACAGTAACAAAACAGACAAAATTCCTACCCTCGTGAAACTTTTATTCTAGTAGAGGAGGCAGACAATAACAAAATAAATAAGTAAAATCTAGAGAATGGAAGGTGATAAGTGCTACTAATCACCCTGCTGAGGCAGGGAAATAGGATATTCTGGCTGCAGCATTGCAGATAGACTGTTGGGGGCCCTGGAGAGAATGTGAGGGTGGATGCAGGGTGAGAAGTTAGAGATTATTGTAGATCAAGGCAGGAGGTGGTGAGGGTGGGTGGTGTAGAGAGATAGTAGAGGAGGTGGAGGGACATGGCAGATTCTGGCCATATTTAGAAGACAGAGTCAACCAGGATTTGTTGGTAGGCTGGATATGTGCTGTGAGAGAAAGAGAGTTCCAGGCTGACTCCAAGGTTTTCTGGCTGAGCAAGGAAGGATGGAGTTGTCATTAACCAAAGGAGGAAGACCATGGGTGGAACAGGTTTAGGGGGAACTGGGTACTTGCTTTGAACCTGTTAAGTTTGCAAGGCCTATTAGACATCCATAGAGACGTAGAGGGGATAGTCTGGTGTTAAGATAGAAAAGCTGGCATGAGTTTTTCCTTTTCAGGTCATGCTTATCTTGAATGATACTTTCTCTCTGGGAGGCAGTGAAGAGGATTGGGTCTATAGTTCGATTACCTGGGTTCGAGTCTGATTCTAAGACTCACTAGCACTGTGCTCTTGGGGAAGTATTTAATCTCTCTGTGGCTCAATTTTGTTATCAGTAAATGGGAAATACTTGTTTGACTCATAGGATTGTTGTGAAAATGAAATGAAATGAGTTCATACATCTCACGATCTTGGCAGTGTGCCTGGCATGAAATAAGTATTCAAAAGAAAAGTTTTAAAAAGTAATAATAACAGTAGCTAACACTTATATGGCCCTCACTTTATGCAAGGTACTATATACTGTTCTATTTATATGTATATAAATTCATTTTATCACTCATAAAACCGTAGGAGGCAGATATTATTACCTTATAATGGTGTACAAGGTTAAATTACACAGTTAGCAGGTGGGGTTCAATTCCAGGCAATCTGGCTCCAGAGTCCATGCATTTTGGAATATGTTAACTATGGTTATTGTTTCCTTGGGTTTTTCATTCCTTGTATCGGAGCATCCTTTCTTTTTTTCTTTCTGGAATGCACAAGGTTAAATTTAATTTGAATCTAACATTATCCAGAAGAGCTGGTACAAAAACAGGTCACAAAATACTGAAAAATACACTCTGGGATCTTCACATGAAAGATTAAAAGAGGCAAAATGTAGTGTAGCCCATAAATTGACACAACGTTGTAAACTGACTATACTTCAATTAAAAAAAAATACAGTGGTAGCACAGCCTTTTAAGTATCTCATTCTTGTGCCTGCCCGAGGTTCAACTTCTTTTTAGGAAAGATCTCTTGACACTTTCATGATGGAAGAAGATAAAATGTAGAGCATCCATTCTTAATCTGCTTATGAACCTGCTCAAAGTTCACTTAGAGTCCAGTATTTATCAATTGTACTTCTAAGGAGTATTGTTACCTCCAATATACTTTGTGAAGTATAATTTCTAATTGCCCTCGGAATGACCTAGCTCTCCACTTGCCAGGTCTTGTTGCTTCCTATCCTCTAATTTGAGCACTCTGTCTTCTGTATCTGGGTGATCAGCATTCTGCCCTTGCAGTGGCAACACAGGGATTCAGTTCTGTCTGCTTTGGTGCGAAGTATTGATTCCTGGTTGAGAGTCAATCTCCTGTGGCTGCTGCCACGTTGGGGCATTCTTGCTTTACCATTTTGTGTTCATTCTTATGTGGACAATAGTTGCATAGCTAAATGGAAACCTAAACACTGGGGTTCACTTATGTCACATCACAGACATCATATATAGCAAATATTATTTCTAATAGCTATTTATATGCTCTCTAATCAGGACCTTATTAGGTAAAATATAATATTTTAATAATTAAGAAAATATCTTTTTTTTGGAAATCAGTGACTTTTACTTTATCTTCACTTATTTATTTACTATTTATTATTTACTATTATCTTCACTTACAGGTTGCTTACCTGTATTATTTTTCTTCTCTCTGAAGAATTTCTTTTAACATTTCTTGTAAGTCAGGTCTACTGGCAGCAAATTCCCTCAATTTTAATTGGTCTGAGAAAGTCTTTATATTTCCTTCACTTTTGGAGAATAATTTCAAAGGGTACAGAATTCTAGGTTGATGGAATTTTTTTACTCTTAACACTAAATATTTCCCTCTCTTCTTGCTTGCATGGGTTCTGGGGGGAGGTCGGAAGGGATTTTTCTTTTTGTTCCTCTGTAGATGCTTTTTAACCTTCAGCTTCTTTCTTTATCTTTGATTTTCTGTAGTTTGAAAATGATATGCCTAGGTGTAGGTTTTGTTTTTTTTTGGTGTTTTTTGCATTTATTCGGCTTAATGTTCTCTTAGCTTAATGGATCTGTGGTTTGGTGTCTGACATTAATTTGCAGATATTCTCAGTCATTGTTATTTCAAATACATCTTCTGTTCCTTTCTCTCTCTCTTATCCTTCTAGTATTTTCATTACGCATATGTTACACCTTTTGTAGCTGCCCCATAGTCCTTGGATATTTACTTTTGTTTTTTCAAGTCTTTGTTCTCTTCACTTTTCTGTTTTTGGAGGTTTCTGTTGACATATCCTCAAGTTCCAAGATTCTTTCCTCAGCCATGTCTAGTTTACTAAGTTCATTAGGGCATTCTTCATTTTATTAGTATTTCTGCTGCCTAGCATTTCTTTTTGATTCTTTCTTAGGATTTTCATCTCTCTACTTAAATTTCTCATCTGTTTTCACATGCTGCCTACTTTATCTGTTAGAGCCCTTATTATATGATTCATATTTGTTTTAAATTCTTGGTCTGAATATACCAACATCCCTGCCATGACTGCTTCTGATGCTTGCTCTGTATATTCATGTTGTAGTTTTTGTTGTTAGTATGCCTTGTAATTTTTTCTTGATAACTGAACATAATGTACCAGGTAAAAGGAACTGCTGTAAATAGGCCTTTGGTAATGTGGTGGTGAGGTGTGGGGGGAGGGGAAGCATGCCATGGTCCTATAATTAGGTCTTAGTCTTTTAGTGATCCTATGCATTTGGACTGTGAACTTCACAAGTCTTTCTCAGTGTTTTTCCCCCCTCAGGTGGGAGAGTATGGCTAGAGCAGAAGAAGGCTTGAGTTGACTGTAGCTGGATATTTCCCTTCTTCCAGGATAGTTAGGCCATAATAATACCTCAGCAAATTAGGCTCTGGTTAACCAGTTACTCCTGAGGGCAGACTTCGTTAAAAAAAAAACCAGAACGAGCTATTGTATTTCAAAATGGTTCCTTTTTCTCCTTCCCCTGCTGAAAGCACAAGGGAATTTTTCTCCAATATTTACTGTGAGATTCTGGTCAAACTCCCAGAGGTGAATCTCACAAAACTGAAGCCTTCCCCCGCTCCCTCATGCCTGGGTTACCCTGGAATTTTTAGTGTTGTCCATGTGGAGCCTCCAGCAACTCCTCAGTTACGGTTTAGGTTTTCCAACTCTAGCATTGGTTCCAAAGAGGTTTCCCCTTCTGAGTCTCTTTTCTGGTAATCCATGAATTCTTGTATTCACCTGTCTGTCTCCAGTTTTGAGCAAAGCAGTTTTCCCTGTATCCACAATTGTTTCACGGATCTTAGAAAAGTTGTTGTTGACTTTTCTGTCTGTTCAGATTGTAATTGTTAGGATACAGTGGCAACTTCCCAGCTCCTTTTAGGCTGAACCAGGAACTGGAAGTGGCAATCAGTGACTTTTAATCACGTAGAGATTTTAAATATTTAGGCATAATCATAGTATATGTATAATAACAACCTAAAGCAATGGCTTTAATGTGTGTTTCTAAAAACAATAGAGCTATATTTTTTATACGGAAAATTCCATGTTACATAGTTAATTGAGAATAAAAATCTACTCTTTGAACTCTCTGTAAAATGATATAAACTAAAGGTTGGCAAACTATGATCTGTGGGCCAAATCCACCTGCTGCCTATTTCGCTATGGTCCGTGAGCTAGAAGTTCTTTTTAATTTTTTAATGGTTGATTAACATCAAAAGGTGAATGATATTGTGTGACACATGAAAATTAGGTGTAACACAAATTACCGTTTCTATAAATAAAGTCTTATTGGAACACAGTCACATGGTTACATGTGGGGATGGCTACCTTCCCACTACAGATGCTGCCTTCCTACTACAATGACAGAGCTGAGTAGCTGTGACAGAGATTGTATAGGCTGCAAAGCCTGAAATATTTACTATCTGTCCTTTGCAGAAAACGTCTGCTGATCCCTTAATTAAACTAATAAAGCCTTAAATATTTACTATCTGCTCTTTGCAGAAAAAGTCTCCTAACCCTTTAAAATAAACTTAACTAAGGATGCCTGAGGCCAGGGTCCCACATCACTTGGTCAGGATCTGTTTGCCCCTCTCCTCACAACGTGCAGAGTTGTCATTTGCTGATGCTGACTGCAATCAGAGGAGACAGTCAGAGGAAAACATTCAGCCTAATCCCATATAACACTTCATTCTTATTTGAATATGAGTTTCCTTTGAAAAGAAGATGGTTCTTGTTAATTGTTGACTTATTTTCCAGAAACAAAACCATCATTGAATGTAGAATTGCATTTTGAAAGCCTAGGTAAAAGAGAATTTTTTCCAGAATGAAAATTATCTTATTTGTTTTTCTCATTACAAAAATATGCATTTAGCATAAAAAGTTATAAAAACACAGAGAAGCATAATGTGAAGGTAAAAAATCCCACCTCTCAGAGATAACCACAGTTTGACCTCAGGTTATCCTGTGGCTTAAAAGAAAGAGCTGATGATTCTTTTTCACCCTGCCAAAGGCCACCTGATGTTGGTCTGGATGCAGCTAAGAAGCCCCTTCCAAAGTGGGGATGGCAGTTGGTCCAAATTTCTGCCCCAGAGGGGCACCCATTGGCTCTTTGCAGATGGTCGAGGATCAGTTGAACTCTATCAGGCTCCAGACACTGAAGCTCAGGCAGGAAACCAATAGGTCTGGCTACTGTCTAGACCTCAGGTAGCTCAGTTTCTATCAGGGATAAAAGGAGGAAAATGCTCTCCAGAAAGCACTGGATATGCATTCATTCATTCAGTCAGTCAGTCAGTGCATAGTAAGCATATTTAGTTCCCTACTGCTGCTGTAGCAAATGACTATGAACTTAATGGCTTAGAACAACACAAATTTATTCTTTTACAATTCTGATGGTAAAAAGTCTAAAATCAAGGTGTTGGAAAGGCTGTGTGTCATGTGGAAGCTTTAGGGAAGTATCTGTTTCTTTGCCTTTTCTGGCTTCTAGAAGTAAACTGTATTCCTTGGCTTGTGCTTCTTCTGTCTTCAGAACACATCACTTCAACATCTGGTTCTATCATCACATCTCCTTTTTTCTCAATATCTCACCTCCCTCTTGTAAGGACCCTTGTGATTCTATCGGGCCCACCCAGATAACACAGGATAATCTCCTCACCTCAAATCCTTAATTTAATCATATCTGCCAAGTCCCTTTTGCCATGTAAGGTAGCATATTCACAGGTTCTGGGGACATATTTGGGAGGCCATTATTCTGTCCGCACCTACTTTATTTGTGACAATACCCTGGGCTCTAGGGAAGCAGGGATAAACGAACATAGCCTCTTCCCTTTGAACAGCTAAATTCCAGGCTCAAAGGAAGAGCATGGGCAAAGGTACAGAAGAGTGAAGTGAATGGTGTGGTTGAGAAATTGTGATCAATTCAGCATTTGGGAACTCCTGTATATTTGTCAGTGCTCTTTGGCTGAAGCATTAGATACTGATTTGATCAGGATTAAACAAAAATGATTTTCTTAAAAGGATGTACGGTGACAAATGGAATCCAAGAGCAAAAGTGCACCTGAGCCCCAGGAAGGCCTGGACCAGGAGATGGACAATGGATTGAAACCTAGGCAACTTCTCTCGATGTGCCTGCTCCTACCATCCAGTCCATATGGCAGAAATGACTACATCAAAGCTCCTAAGCTTTGCTTTTAAAAAAAAAACAGTCACTTTTTGCACTTTAGATTCTTGGGAAAGAATCTAATTTACTGTCAACTTCTGGTGCAATTCATCCTGACCTTGGCAATATCACATAATGACATCACAGGGGAATCTCTGAGAAGGTCTTCACCTTGGGGGTTTGCATATCATATTGCACTGCCACATAATAACTTTTTCTTCTCAAGGGGAGGTAGGTTGTCAATTTGTTGGCATTTTTCTTAGATTATGAAGGGCCTAAAGTCATAGGACAAATGTCACTGTAAAATATCTGTCTGATTGCTCTGAGAGAAAATAAATAGCATACCTGATTCCATGCCTTTGTTTAGGAATTTTGCTTGCTCACTGTATTGAATGTATACCTCTCTCTAATCCAGTGGTTCCCAACCATGGCTGCAGAGTCACCTGGGAGAATTTTTATAAAATATTCATGCCCAGGCTCCACCTCAGACCAATTGAATCAGAATCTGAGGTGGTAGCAGATGTCTGTGTTTTTAGAAAATGCCCTGGGTGAAATGAGTACATGTAACAAACTGGTGAAATTGAATAAGATCTGTAGCTTAGTTAATAGTATTGCACTGATGTTAATGCCCTCATTTGGTCACTGGGGGAAGCTGGTGAAGAGAATAAGGGAATTCTCTGTATTATTTCTGCAACCTCTTGTAAGACTAAAGTTATTTTTTTTAAGTCCAAACGAATGAAAACCCAAAAGAATCCATCCCTTCCCCAGCCAAAAGAGTTGTCAGTTTGTCAAATTCATTTTTTGAAAGTATTGAAACAACCGCAACATGCCCTAGGTGATTCTGAGGAGGACTGGGAATGGCTGCCTTAATATTTTTAGGGGAAGTGAGTCCCTTTGTGTAAGATCAAATTGGATTCCCCTAATGGGAGTTTCAACCAAACAAGGTTTCGATGGGATTAAATTTAAGAGAGTTTATGGGTAGAATTTATCTTCTGCTTTCGATCTAAGGGAATTTAATAAAAGGTCAGAGCACCTCTTTTACCATGCTATGGAAATGACTCAGAAATTTCCTGTAGAGGTTCAGTTGTAGGCTTCAGACCCTCCACCCAGTGTTATTTGTCCTCAGCATGAATGAGCAAATCAGCTTGGGATTTAGGCTTCTTGAATAATTGACATTTTTTGTCCCTAGGCAGTGTGCTGAATATGAAGAAGGTGATACAAAAGGATTATTGAACGTTATATTTAATATGGAATAAAAGGGCACATGAAACCCTCTGTCTGGTACTTTTTTTTTAATTGCGTCCTGAGATTTCCATCTCAAAGCAGATCAAAGTGTAGTCAGGTCTGGATAAGAGGAATCATCCTTAATCTAGGGCAGAATCTCAAATAGAGGGAAATTTGGGAGTGGGAGAGATATTTAAGGAAGTAATTTTGATCTCAAAATAGAGTAAATTTTTTCTAAAATGTGTTAGGAAAGTTCTTGTTCTGTATTAGATATCAGACTTTACAAGCCAAAAGTGATACAGTCATTTAAGTGTGTTAGTGAGGAGTCCTTTTGTTTATAAGTGACAGAGTAATTTAAAGGGAAAGGTTTATTGACTACCTGAAAAGTTGAAGACATCCATGCCTTCAGGTATGGCTGGATCCAGGTTTGAAGCAATGCCATTGGATTGACTCTGTTTCTCTATTTGACTCTGCTTCCCTTTACGTTAGCTCATTTCTTGGCAGATTTTTTTTCCTAGTGTGGTGGCAGAGACGTAAGCCAGTAGCCTCAAGCACATATTTTCTTTTCAGCTAATGATCCCAAAAGAAAAAGAGCACCATTTCCCCAGTGGCTCCAGGCAAACTCCCAGGCATGGTTCTCATTGTACTGGCTCATGTCACATGTCCATATCTGAAGCAATCACAATTTTCAGAGGGATGGGGCTCCTGTTGGTCGGGCCTGGGTTGCATGCTACCTCTATAACTTAGATGTGATATCAGTTCTTCAGGCTACCTGTGGACTGAAAAATGGAGCAGACATGGTTCTCCAAAGAGCAGCTGGTCAGATAGAAGGTGATGATGCCACTGGATGAGGCTCATCTGTGGGCATTGGCTGTAGCAATAGACATCACCAAGTTGGTGCCATAGGGGAGTGGTGGTGGATGCCCAGTGGTGACTAATATGTCTTATTTGTGAGCATTCATGAGAAATACTCCACCCCAGAGTCCTAGCACTACCATGCTCAGGGCAGACCTTATTGAAGGTAGAGGAAGTTGTCTGTTAGCAGGTAAAGAATCTGTGAAGCATGAGTTACATGGGTGAAATCATAAATGAAAATCAAAGCGAGAATTCAAGTTCAGACATTGTAGAGCAGGGCTTACAAGAGAATTGATTTGTGTTGAAAATCACACTTTATTTTTAATGTTTTCCTAACTTATGAATTTTCTTTTGTACTCTATATGCTGCTGTTTGGGAAGAAGGAAGCTGATTTTTCATGATGGAGAGGGGCAAGTTAGTGGCAGAAGAGAAGGAAGAAGGAAATTTGGAGGGGAGCTGAAGAGAAGAGAAACAGAGAAATGGTATTTATTTACATCTAATTTAAATGTTAGATTCATTAAATTTAAGACTTTTACACATGAACCCCAATGTTCACAGCAGCATGATTTACAATATGTAAGACATGGAAACAACCTAAATGTCCATTGACAGATGACTGGATAAAGAAGATGTGAGAGATACACACACACAGACACAGACACACACAAAATATACAATAGAATAGTACTCAGCCATAAAAAAGAATAAAATAATGCCATTTACAGCAACATGGATGGACCTAGAGATCATCATTCTAAGTGAAGTAAGCCAGAAAGAAAGAAAAATGCCTTATGATATCTCTTATATGTGAAATCTAAGAGAAAGGACACAAATGAACTTGTCTACAAAAAAGAAATGGACTCACAAACATAGAGAACAAACTTATGGTTACCAGGGGTTAAAGTGGGTAGGAAGGGATAAGTTGGGAATTAAAAAATTGCGCCTCTTGGGGAGTGATGGTAATGTTAGCTACCTTGATTGTGGTGGTGGTTTCATGGGTGTATACATCTATCAAAATTCATCAAATTGTACATATGAAATATGTGTAGTTTACTATACAGGAACCATACCACAATAAAAGTGTTAAAAAAAAAGAGTTAATGCTCAGCCCAGCTCTCTGTTATCATCAGAAAGATTGTGAATATTTCCTCTTGCTTCAAGCCATTTGTCCTGGGTTGGGGAAAGGTGTCTTCTCAAGTTTCCTTGGTAAGCTTTTAGAAAGAAACCTGGGCCATCTGGCTCCTCTGACAAATTTCTAAGGTGATGTGTAAGCATATTGCTAAATGACTGTTTATCTCTTAATTATTTTGGATACTGTATTTATTTTAGGTCAGAAATAGGATATAATGATGATGCTTTTGTAATTGTTATATACAATAAAACTAGATGAGTATTTAATAATTAAATAAGAGAAAAGTCAGACTTTATATGAATGAATGTTATACAGCAATAGAAGTTTAAAATATTAGTCTTTGATTTATTATTGTGGGGATAATAGTTCCTCCACAACTGTCCATAGGCCAAGATATTTCCACAAGTTTTAAAAAGGGCCCCCACAAATTCATCCTGTGCTACTGCTGTTGACATAAGGGTGAAAAGAAGTGGTCCTCGGAGATCTGAACCATTGAGGTGCATGCAGAGAGCCAGTAACCACGATTTGATTTCCAAAAAGGACATACCAGCATATGCTATACCAGATGCTATACCACGCTGTAGACTTGGGATAATCTTAGAAAGTTTTTAAAAATAGAAAGAGTGATATTTTGAGATTGATGTAGAGAGCTATTGCAATCTCTTTCTAGGATTGATTACAAATTCAAAGTTTTAGAGAAGGATCAAGCGACTCTTTCTAACACCACATTTTGGGTTTTCTTGGGCACTGAAATAGACCCGCTTCCAAAATGCCCTCACCCTTTTTATAGGGGTCTTTTCAAGTAGTTCCAAGTGAGTAGGTGGAGGAAGATCCTTATTTGCTGGGAAGGTTTCTGTTAATTAGTAGTGCTGAGGTAGCGCTTGGATTTAATGGATATTTTTAGCACATAATCAGTTGGCTCCTTCCATAATGTTTTAAACCTTTCGTTGATTTACGAAGCGTGTAGATTTGGTGAAGAGAGAATGGAAATGGAATGAAAAGATTAAGAGTTCCCATCTTGACTTTAGCCTGTACTAAATGTATATCTTTGGAAAGTTAATTAATGTCTTTCAGCTTGGATATTTCAAGCTATAAAGTAGATATTATGCTACCTACTGCAGTAGCTTGCTTTAGACATTAAAGGAGGTAAAGAGTCCTGCAGAATTCCCAGCACATTTTAGGAAGCAAGTACCTGTCATGGGGTCACAGAAACAATAATCTCACATTTCAGCTGTAGCACAGGTTCCCACAGATCTATCTGTGGGATGGTCTTTTTGATGACATTTCCATAGGGCCAATGATTTACTTCGTGAAGCCCCTGAAAGTGGTGGGCTCAGAGAGGCTTTCAGGAAATATGTCCACCACAGGAATTTTAGTAGCCTATACATTGTCCCAAACCTATTTAGTCAGGGTTAAAGATGCTGGACCATCAATCTGAATATAAATACACACTTCTTTTTAAAAACCCTGGAGACAAATTACAAATTATGACCTATAAATGAACCCAGGGCATTTGTGTGTCTCCTTGGAAGATTTCCAAGATGCCATTAAAGAGATTTGCAGTTACTTATTGGTGGATTTAAACATTACCCTCCCCCAACTCACCATGCCAAGGAATAGTGGTTAAAAATTGATCTGCTTGTTCCAGAGGGGCCAGCAAAAAATACTGCAAAAACCACTCAGGGAAGGTGGATGAAACAATGTGTGTGATCTTATTGCAGGTGGCATTTGTCTTGGTCTGTACAGGCGGTCATAATCAAATAACATAGACTGGGTGGCTTAAACAGTAAAAATTTATTTCTCACAGTCCTGGGGGCTGGGAAGTCCAAGATCAAGCTGCTGGCCATGTAGATTTCATTCCAATGTCTTTTCTCTTGGCTTTTAGGTAGGCATCATCTTGCTGTGTGCTCACATGACCTCTTAGTATGTGGAAAGAGAAAGCACTGGTCTCTTTTCTATAAGGACACAAATCCCATTGTGGAGGTCCCATGCTCATGACCTCATCTAAACCTAATTCTTCCCAAAGGCGCCACCATCAGTACCAACACATTGGGAGTTAGGGCTTCAACATATGAATTTGGGGGGGGGGTAGGGACACAAACATTCAGTATTAACAGCATTTTGAGTGTCAAAAGATGTGGGACATATGACTTCTCGAATCTGTTTATTCCTCCACTGAAAAACTAATTGACTGTCTCATTAACTCATCTTTCCCGTCTCCCCAACCTACCTAAGTAATTTAAAAAACCTGTTCTACCTTGCACTCAGGATTATTTTAGGATTTACCCTATCACACAACCACCACTTACTTATCACCAAGTATTGTGATTTTGACTAATAATATTACCCTGATTTTCTGGGTAGGGGGAGAAAACAGACTATTACAATAAATAAATATTTGCATAAATAAACATAAACTTTACAGTCTGTTTGAAGTCTGTTTGTAGGATTATCCCACATGAAGTCTATAAAAAGGAAAAGTGGAAGATAAGAATTTGTCAGTGTTGGTTCAGCATTATCCAAGGAGCACAAAGACTGTATGTAGGAGAGGATTTTGATCAATGAAGTAATCTTTTTTTGTAGAGCAGGATCTTACCAGGCTTTGCCAGTGATGAGATGAAATATCCCTGGTGGGTATCAAATTTCTTGCACTTCAGTTTTTTTCTGCTGACTAAGAAAGATTCCGATAACTAATTTAATTTCTCAGGTATCTTAATGAAGAAGAATGAGCTCCAGAGAGTGACATGAAATTCTGGTCCATGGAAAGAGGAAGACATAACTTTCACTGTAAATTACATACATCAGCCTATGGTGAGTTTAATTCATGGGGGTTGGGGTCAGCTCCCCAAACCTTGTCAATTCGGAGTGTTTGAAAAAAAAATGAGTTTCTGGACTTCAAAGCTTAGAATTAAAGCCTGTATATAGAGACTATACCTGTGCATCTGTACTCTGTATGGTGTGTAGGTCTACTGACCACAGTGAAGCCTTGCTTGAAGTTCCAGCTGGTGTATGCATGTCTCCCATATCTTTTCACTTGACAAGTCTGAATGGGCATGTCAGCTGCCACCTGCCAGCCATTATTGTGTCATCTTCACATATACAGAGCTATCTGCCCCTGCCAAGCCCAAAGAACAGTTCTGCCCCATGAATAGAATATTTGGCAGTGTACACAGTAACTGTGCCAGGATGCTACAGGACACAAAATAGAATTATATTTTCAGGATCTCTGGTAATTTCTTCATACACAATGACCCACCTCTCCAGAGTCTGCGACAGCCTAGTTTAAAGGTGACACATTTTAATACGAAGAACCAGTGAAAGTTTTCAGCAGCTTTCAAAAGTGTGAATAGTTATTCCTCCTCTGAGTGGAAGGTTATACACAATACAGTTAGAATACTAAGCCCAAAAGGACCTGTCTGTCCAAGCATAGTTAATAACTGAGCACATAGTAAATACCAGAAACTGTTCTGGGAAACGATTCTGGCTGAAAACTTTGAGGCAAGTAGAAGGTGTTTCATTCATTCATATTACAGATTAGACATCCTGGTAGTTTTCTGGCTACTAATCTGTTTAATACAGGTGTTCTTGATTCACTCTTTTTGTTGGGTCTTTTAAAATGTCTTCCTTTCTGTTAACAGAATCTTATCGTAGGTTTAGTTTCTATAATTCTTTGGGGTACAAGTTTCATTGAACTGCATACATTAATATAATCCTGTAACTTTAAACAGACCTTTGTCCTTAGAACAGCTGTCTTTATGAATATTTCCTTAGTGAATGTTTACTAGTAATACTTTTCAAATTCTCCTTTTATTTTAAATAACTTCACTTGTTCTCTGTTTTTACTAGATTTATGTTTTTTTACCCTTATAACTCTTGCCAGAGACCATCTTTCAGATAACCTAGGAATTTATAGGAGAAACATCCATAAATTTTCTCTAAGTAAAGATATCGGTGATGTTCTATGTATTATTGACATAAAATAACTTTACAAAATAATAATTCCTCAAATGACGAAACAGTGAAGTTTTTAAAGCACGAAAGGATAGAAATCAAGAATACATCTTTCAAGTAGACAAAAATTGGAGTGCCCAAAATATCCTTAAATATAAGCACATTGACTGAAGCCCCAGATCTCAGGTTGTTCAGCATACTCTATCCAAAATGTCAAGCTAAAGTTCATTCTGGGGCTAACATCATTTGTTATCTGGTGATAAATGTCCATCCCTTTGAGAACTAGCAAGTCCTCTGAATACTTAAACATTTCTGTTGAATAAGTTGTTCAGTACTGAAATCATTGATCCAAATGCTCATGACACCTTTAGGGTTTGTCACCACAAATTTCTCTGCCACTTGCTGTCATTTAATCAGTACCCTTCAGATTTTGCTGTTTAACCAGTTGTCTTTCTGACAGTCCAAGTAGCTAGTCCACCTCTTAGCTGCATTTTCCAGCTAATGAGGACACAGCACAGTGTTTAAATGATTGGTTGAATACATGTGTTGCATTCTGGAGATCAGCACCCAACTTGGCAGAATGTCCCTGTGATGGTGCCTTATCTGAGGCTTCAAAAAGCCACTCCACTGTTACGTAAACTGGATACTTAATGGGTATGTGGAAAGCCAATTGCTGCACTTGCTTTGAGGTAACACGAATATCTTTGTCCCAGGCAATGTTGTGTGGGACATAATATCAATAGATCAGGCATTCTTAAGTCCATGAGAAGTGGTGCTGAGCAGGGAAGGCAAACTCATCTCCATAGAATGCATCAGTTGTGGTAAGGACAAATTAAGTACCCCCTGTAGGGTGTATGAAGTGTTCTCTGGACCCTAAAACAGGTTAACCCTGTAAGATTATATCAATCAAGTGAAATAGACATTTGATAATCTCACTATCCAATTTCTTGCCGTTCTTTATCTTGGTTAACCACAGGTGGAAGACAGCCTCAGTAATTTTGACAGCCTGCATGCCAGGGCTCATCACCACCCTGTTTCCCACCACGTGGAGTCCTTTTGCCTTCAGATCAGTGAATAATCCAATTCCAAATCCCCTTGTGAGTTCTGCTTCCCCAGGGCCACTGCTGAGACCGTCCCAGCGTGGATTTCTCAGAAAATGGTATCTGAGGCAAAAAACTTACATTCTAACATTTTAGAAGAGAGTTTCATCCCAGATAATTAGAAGTTAAGAGAAATAGGAAGTGAGGCAAGGGAAGGAGGGAGAGCAAACACACGGGGATATGTGACTGAGTTGCCCACCACCTTGTGGATAAATAATTGCTGAATTACTTGGGCTCATGGAATGTCTTCAGAGAGGCCAAGTAATATCTTACTGCACCTTTGAAACAGTCCATGGTGTGGGGACTGGACGGGGGTGGAGGAGGAAAGGGGAAAGGGGGATAAATGTGTTTACTTCTTTCTATCTTCTCCCATGGGTTTAAGCCCATCCCAGGAGGAATTACTTCTCCTGCACTTCTGGGTTGTGTTGCCTCGTCTCTCCAGGTAGCTGTTGGGGGAAGCAGAGATTCTGTAGGTCCCTCCTTCTCTATGAACCCTGTGTCTGGGGGCACTTGACCTGTGTGTGTAGTGGGGGCAAGGGGCATCTTCAGTGATCTGCTCTGTGATCGCGGGAATTGTGTCAAGGCTGCTTGGTTGGGGCACAAGCAATGAAAAATAGGTATGGCAGTAAGGATCTGGGATATTGCATAAACTGAGCCTGCTCTGGGTGTGCTCAGAAAATAGTGATTTTCCTCAAACTAATACCCTACTGGACCCTTCTTTGCCTGGAAGTTTCCACAAGAGTAATCAAGAATACATTTCCAGCTTGAATTCTTATAAAACATTTATACTTCTTGCTTTCCCTAGGGCACCTAGCAAAGTGCCTGCTGCAGAAAAGACTCTGGGCAATTTGGCTTTAGAAGCTTTACAGTTTTTGCAAAGCCATCTCCAGTGTCTGATGAATCCAGAAGACAAATTACTGCACTTGTCTATGTAATTAGCTTCTCACAAAGTGTACATATTAGCAAGAAAATGAAAAAAAAACCCTCAATATTTCTGACATTTAATTTAATTACCTGGTTCATTTCTATGACTTAAATCTCAACCTACTGGAAATGATTTTTATCCTTTCTTGCACACTTCATTTTTTTAAAAAATTTGAACACACAAACATTTAAACCATTTTTCTTAGCTAGAACAAGACATTTGAATTCTTATGCCTTTTTATAATTCAGAGCTGCTTAATTTTGAACTTAAAGCAAGAAGGAATACCAACTAGCTCAGATTATATGTTCAGTAGGCACATTTTATATTTAATTTTTGGGGAAGAGTTGGGCTGGGGCCATGGTAGAAGATAAGAGGAAATCCAAGGAGGTCTAGAGATACATTGATGGTGTTTGGAAATATGGGAAAAATTTTTTGTTTGTTCTTTCTTTTTCTTTTTTTTTAAACCAAGGAATCCTATATTACAGCTAGCTAAGATATTAAGATTTCTTATCACCATTGATAAATTAGTTTTCTCAATCAATATTTTACGTGCTTGAATTATCATTTTACGAAATTCACCCCACACTAGTAAGTTATATCCTTCAAGAATTCATATATCTATATAACAAATAAAAACCACTAATCATTGTTAAACAGTGCCAGTCAACTACAATAATTCATATTAAATGGAGATCTTCACTATTCTTTCAGAGGTGAGGATGTGTATGGCTATGGAAAGGGATGCCTGCCTAGTCAACTCAGTCAGACCACTGGCGCAGGAACTAAGATCTTAGTTAATTTTACCTCATTAACTCCTTAACCACAATTTGAAAGGTTTTTTTAAAAAAGCCATTTTTCTTAATAAAGACAAGGCAAGGATGGCAAGGATGAACTGTATAAAAAATGGAAGCTATTTAGAATTTGCTTACATGTTTATTATGTATATGCCTTATAATATGTATTGTATGTAGTTTATATTATAAATAACACACACTATGTATACTTCCAATATTGCCTTGTTGCACAGACTTTTTAAGGCACTCATACAGTGTGTATTGGGGCTAACCACAAACACCTTCCTATTAGGGAACTGATGAAGCCATTAACCAGAACTGTAAGAATTGTAGATTCTTTCTAACCCTTCTTGCTTTACTAACTAGGTTAGAAATCTCCACCCCGTGCTCTGTCACCTAGACTGAGCTTCCTAAACTGTGTGTTTCTTGGCACTTCTTGACGCTAACCCTCTTGTTAATGAGGACTCTAAGTCTGTCTGCTCGCAGTTGCCTGATGTTCCATCCTTGAAGCAGAGAGTCTGTCAGCAACAGATTTATGCAATACAGGAGGTGGGGCTTTGGATATACTTCCCTTCAAATGCCTGAGAAATACCCTTTGCCATGTGCCACCACTACGGGAGTTGCTTCCACAATTCATCTATTTAACACTTATTTACCTATTTAATTTATTATTTATATTTTTCAGCTTTACTGTTATAATTGGCAAATAAAATTATTAGATATTTACAGTGTACATCATAGTGATTTGATATAAATATACATTGTGAAAGAAGTTCCTCCACTAGTTAATTCACACACCCATTACCTCACATATTTCTATATTTATTTATTTGGGGCAGAGGTTCAGAAATGAACCCATATTCATTGAGTGCTCCCTTTCTGCCAGGGGGTGTTGCAAATGCTGGGAACACAGAGGGGAGTGAGATGTGTCTGGACCCTGGCCTCTCAGACCTCACAGTTTAATAGGAGTTATGGACACGGAAATAAGCAGTTACAGTAGTGACTGCTGGGGTAGGGGAACTGTAGGGTGCCTTGGGGCTAAATGACAGGCAGGATGGCCATCAGGATGCGCTTCCTTGTGGGAGGACCTGTGTGTGATACGTGAGGAAAGACTGTGTAGGGGTTAGCTAGATGTGGAATGTTTTATTAGAGTTCTCAGAGGATTAAGTAATTAAAGTTGGATTAAGTGTTTTGTGAAAGAATCTCCTTTATTTAAGACTGTCCGTGTCTCTCAATAAAACATAAGTGCTGGGCTCTTAGCTCTTATGTGAGTTTTCAGGGCTTTTATTTGTAGACAACAAAATTCACTCTAGCTCTAAGCAAACAAGTGTTTGTTACTGGAGAGTAGGCATGTTAAAGACACTGGGAAGGCCAAGGAACCATGCCTAGTTACTGCATAGTTAACAATAGCCTGGGGAAACATTCAAGCACATCACAGGACTGTTCCAGGGGACCCCACTGCCTCTACTGCTGCTACACCTGTGACATTGGGGACCAGAAAGTGAGCTCCTCACACAGCTGCTCCCGAAGAAACACATGAAGTACAATCTCCACACAGGGAGGCTTCTCCTAGTCACTTCTGCCTCCAGGTGTTGCTTGTGAGAACCTAGGCTGCACGTGCAGCTCAGTTTCAAGGGTGCCTGGATAACGCCATTTCTAATTTTCTAGCCCCAGTGATGTGTGTTATACTAGAGATGAATTAGAGTGCATGTTGAATGAACCAGTTTTCTTTATATGTCACATCCAATTATCAGCCATTTAACCTTGGGAAAATTGCTTAATGAGTCTCAAATTTTTCATCTGTAAAATGGGGCCAGTAATAGGTCATGGGGTTGCTGTGAAGATTAATAAAATAGACAACACATGCTGTGAAGATTAGTACTAACAAATTCTAGCACTAAGTTTGGAGGTATGAAATTATGAAATAATTTTGTTTTCTATTGCTATTATTATTATTATTATTATTATTATTAATTATAAGTGGCCCTAACTCAAAAGGAACTGCATGTCCTGAGAAATAACTGAGTCAGGCTGTCTTCTGGCTTTGCTGTTGAACTACCTGTTCCAGACTGAACACACACATGTTACTTTGTGACGCCCAGAGAGGAAGGTGCATTATTGGTACAGAATGGGTGAAATTGGGGATAGAACAGGGAAGGGTGGACGAAACTTACAAAAACTCCTGACTGCCTATTTAACAATCTAAAATTCAACCACAGCCTCTAGTCTTTTGGGTCTCTTGGGTTTTGTTCTAGAGTTCTTTAAGAATTGCAACAAAACCATTGCCAGCCCCTGTCTTGTATTTCCTGTCTGCCTGTTTTAATTATGAGCCTTCCGTGCAAGGATAGTCTCACTACGGCAGAATTTATCTTATCTTAATTTATCCTACCACCTTAGAGGGCCTGGAACTGTCATGCTCCTCAAACCACTTGCCATCTGCTCAGCTCCAATTGGGGTCCTTTTAGATCCTCTCCCTGGAGACCATCAGTTTTTTTTTTTTTTTGCTAATAGTTATAACTATTAGCATGTTATATTAGCATTAATCATGTTTAATCTAGTGCTCTCCAGTTAGTGCTCTCCCTACTTCTCTTATGACCTGACGCTTAAGTCTTGAAATCCTGTGTTGGTCTCCATGAATCAGCTGCCTAGCTCTTTATGCCATTTCAGCACCTGTAGAGTAGAAGGAGGGATTTTGGCTTCCAGTTTCTCCAATTTTTCTTGTTGGGCCTTGGGGTGAGAGCCACAACCTATGACTTGAAGCATTTCAGACTCTTGAAGTGATTCCCCGCCTTGTGGAGTCCTGATCACTCTGTTTCACCAATGAAGTCTGACACTCAGTGCTGATTGCTTCTGGAATTAAGAATCTGTCCTCTCGGACACTGCTAGACTGGACAACCTAGTTCTCCTCTGCCAGTCTCTGTATTTAGGCTGTATTCCTCCAATCCCTATATAAAAATCTATCCCAAAGGTCCCAGCCCAAGTCCACCAGGATTATGACCAAAGTGAAATCTTTATGAGCCCCCAGTGGCAAGTCCTATGAGAATGAGATGGAGACAAGATAGATACCTTTGGAGGAAAAGGCCAGCAAGCACATCTGAGAAGACCTCTGTTTGCATCATTGATCTGCACAGCCAGCCCTGGCGACATCATTGTTCAGAATTTGATGTACAGGGCAATTTGTATATATACAGCATTCCTCCATCTTTCATTTTCAAAAAGGATTTATTTTTATCCTCCAAATATCCTTCAATTTATTTATCCTAAGGAGCCTTGCTTCTTTGGCAGTTCTCCTCTGGCTGCATTAGTTGGAAATCTCTCTGAGCACCTCTCCTTGGCTGCTGATCCCTGTCTGACTGACAGCATCTAAGAGATGACCTCTCTCCGGGAATAAGCAGAGGGATTTCTCGGGAATAAATGAAAGTATTTTAGAAAACAAAGCCTTCTTCCAGCCACTTATAATTTTTCCCTGAGTGCTCAGCAAAGAGAAATAGCTCATGGAAATCTCCCTCCTTGCATTTGCCCTTTGAAGGACAGTAAACCATTTTTCTGTCCGTTATATAGGGCTGTTTGGGTGGAATAGTAACTTAAAGATGTCACCTTTTCATGGAAGGGTCCTGTCTTTAATATGCAGAGTAGATGGAAGCCTGTAGAAATGTGAGCACAATGTAAAAAGAATTTTACATTGCAGCGTGAATGATGACAACATTTTTAATTGAGAAGAGTATTGCTGTGCATGAGCCAAGAGACTCTTTCTCTGGCTATTGAGAACCATTTCCTCCAGGACTCATCCCACTAGCCTGTCATCAGGTGAGAGTGTTTCTTGGGCTGCATGCCAGTTCTTGGATGGCTGAAATATTTGCTGGACTCTGGCTACTCACCCCACAGTGCTCTCTGAACACAGAGTCATCCACAGTGACTCACATAGAAACCTGTTACCTCATTTTGTTGACTTCCATTGTGTGGGCTGAAGGTTGAGTGTAGCTGGCAGAAAGGAAAATGAGAACCCCAGATGAGGCGACTAATTGACAATCTCATTTACCAAGTGACACATGAGAACATGGAAGTTCTTATTAAGGAAGGTAAGGTGAGATCTTTGCCCTCTACTGGATTTCTTTTGCTGTGAGCTACTTGTGAGTCACAGATGAGTTGGGGGCAGGCACAGTGAGTTCAAGAGGGTTAATAGAAGATTCTTCAGTGAATAACTCCCAGCGGGATCTCACAGGAGAGAAAAGTTGAGGAGGACTCCCATTTCTACTGAATGGAAGACAGTAATCTGGAGAAATCTTTCACTGAGCTGCTGGCCCGATGCTCGTGTAGCCTAGATGTGAGCTGAAGTCTACCAACCCCTTATAACACCTTACAAGGGAGTCTGCTCATCTCCTTATTTCATGCCTTATCATCTCTCAGTTCCAGCTTCTATATGTGCTGTCTTTGATTCTATCTCACAATGACTCTGTGATAAAACTCAAATCCTTCCTTGATTTCCTCAAAAACATCCAGCCCAACAAAACAGAAAAGAGTATAATCAATTTTATTAAGGATATGGGGCTAAAGGGAGAAGTCACATCATAGCTTGACAGGTAAATAAGCTATTTCATATCAGGCATTTCTGGTTTTTTTAAAAAAAATTTTGTGCCTCACCTCACCTCCTAACTACCAAGAAGAGTTTCTCCCTTGCTCCTCACCCCTGTGAGTTCTGGGGCTTCGATTGTTTCCTCTTTCTTCCTTTACTCATTGCTTCCAGACTGCCGGAAGGCAACGTTAATTTTTTATCCTTCTATTATGCAGAACAATGCAGTTTTCCCTAATTCCAGATCACAAACTTGGACATCTAAACACTTCTATGATCTAACAAGACAGTGGCAATGATGGATAAACGACACAAACTAACGAAAAAGCAAAAAGAGTTGTTACACCACCATTATTCATTTAACAAATATATGCTGAGTGGCTGCTATGTGCCAGGCACTATTCTAAGCACTGTCCATCTCTAGACAGAAATTTGCATATCATCTCTGCCTTCTCAGGATCGGTACCTGGTTTCAGTTGGAATATCACATTTGTTGCCCTTAGGTCAAGACTTTTGGTTAACTCTGACTCATGTACCTGAGTTCATTCATTCATTCATTCATTCAATTCTGGAAGACACATATCACCTCTGACCTATGTTTTCTACCGAGTGCAGAGAGGGAGTCAACTAAGAAGAGACTGGGCTCTGGTCTTGGGACTGGAGGCACCCTCTCTGAAAAGTTCTAAGGTGCTACCATGGTCTTCAGATATACTGAAGGGATGAAAAGAGATGATCAAAGGAATGTGATAGTTCATAAAGAAGTTAATCTGGTCCCCCAAGAGCCTTCTGTAGCAATTATGGCTGAGTACCTGGAGGAGGTGGTTGGGGCTGCCTATAGTTCACTCTGCTCTTTGTGCCTTTTTGACATGGTTGAGCTCAGGAGACAATTTATCAAGAGCTTCCTGCTTCTCCTTTAACATTCATATTGCTATGAGAGAGGCAAATAGACATAAATATTTAAAATGTGGGCTCTGGTGTCAGACTGTCTATGCTTAAATCCTGCCCTCAAGCTTACTAGATGTGACATTGGGCTACTACTTAACTTTTCCATCCTTGTTTTTATTCAGATGGATAGGAAAAAAACAGTGTCTACTTCATGGGGTTGTTATTAGGCGTGATGGTTAATTTTATATATCAGTTTGAGTGGGCTGCAGGGTTTCCAGATACTTGTGATACATTATTTCTGGGTGTGTCTGTGAGGGTGTTTCTGGGTGAGATCAACATTTGAATCTGTAGACTGAGTAAGGTATACTGCCCTCCCCAAAGTGAGGGGACTTCATCCAATCTGCTGAAGCCTAGAAAGAATAAAAAGGCTGAATAAGAAAGAATTCTTTCTTTCTACCTGGCTATCTTTGAGCTGGGACATTAGTCTTCTCCTGTCTTCAGACTCAGACTGGAACTCTGTTGTCTGGTCTCCTGGGTCTGGCTTGCTGACTGCAGATCTTGGACTTCTCAGACTCCCTAATCATGTAAGCCGATTTCTTATGGTACATATATTATGTATGTAATATTCCTATTGATTCTGTTTCTCTGGAGAACCCAGATTAATACATAAGAATAATGTAAAATGCTTTAAGTAGAGCTCCTAGCATACTGCTAAGTGTTGCAGAGTGAGCATACTTCACATACTTCCATGATTCTTCAGATGTTTATCAAACCCAGCCTTTGTGCTGGGCACTGTTCCAGGGACTGGAGATACAGTGGTGAACAAGATATTCAAGGAGACTGTTTTCAAGGAGCCTGCATTCTAGTGAAAGAAGACAAATAATAGACAAATAAATAGATTTCAAAGATAATTTCAGAGTGGTAAGTTCTGTAAAGGAAGTAAAACAGGTTAATGTCATAAAGAGACTGAAGGACTTCTTTAGGCCATGGAAGGTCTTTTTAGAGTAGATGGCATTTGATTTTTAAGTTGAAAACTGTAGAGTAATAAGGAGCCAACCATCAGGAGTGGTGATGGCGGCGGCGGCGGCGGCGGTGGTGGTGTGTTTGTGTGTGTGTGTGTGTGTGTGTGTGTGTGTGTGTGTGTCTTAGTGTGTGTGTGTTAGTTATGTGGTGTCATAGAAGGGGAGGATTGACGAACAAGAAAGACTTCTAGGCAGAGGAACCAGCAAATGCAAAGGCTCTGGAGTGGAAAAGGTCTTAGTGTGTTAGCTCTGAGACTTTCAAAAAGCCCAGTGTGGGTATATGGGTGAGGGGAGACTGGCATCAGAGGATACTGGCGAGATGGATAGGAGCTAGACCATCTCTGTCTTAAAGCTATGGAAACGTGTTTACATTTTTTATCCTAACTACACTGGAGAGTTGAAAGAAGAGGAGGGACCCAATATGATCTATGCTTTTAAAAGATCACTCTGAGAGTTATGTGGAGAAGGAATTACAGTGGCAGTGGTCAAATCCAGGGGACTAGTTAGGAGACTACTGAAATTGTACAGGCAAGAGATGATGGTGGCTTGGACTAGGGTCCAGAGTTGCTATGATCTGAATGTTTGTATCTACCCCCCTTTCCAAATTTATATGCTGAAATCCTAATGCTCAATGTGATGGTATTAGGAGTTGGGGACTTTGGGAGGTGATTAGGTCATGAGGGCAGAACCTTCATGAATGGGATTAATGCCTCTATAAAAGAGACCTTGAAGAGCTCCTTTGCTTCTTTTTGCTATGTGAGAATACGCAATAAGAAGTCTGCAGCCTGGACGAGAGCCCCTCCTGACCATGTTGGCACCTCAATCTCAGATTTCCAGCCTCCAGAACTGTGAGAAATAAATTTCTGTTTTTTTAAAATATAACCTTACTGGTTGTGTTTGTTTGTTTGTTTGTTTACAGCTGTCTGAATGGGCTAAGATACTGGTGGAGACAGAGAGAAATGGGTGGATTTGGGATGTTTTTAGGGTGGGGAGAGTAGAGTTAATAGGACTTACCCATGAATTAGATATACATGAAGGAAAAGGAGGAATTAAGAATGATGCCTACATTTTGAGCAGACTTCATTGAGTTATTTGTGCTGTTATTTACTATGATGGGTGAAAGTGGGGAAAGAACAGATTTGGACAGAAAAAAAATCCCCCAGAATTCTTCCTGGACATGGTTAATTAAAGAAGCTTATTAGACATTCAAGTGAAGATGTATGTGAGTTACTCAATTTCCATCCAAACTCCTTGCAAACCTTTCTGTAGAGAATAAAAAATTTAAAACATTTCTTCTCAGGTCCTCTTGGAGCTAGAGTTCCACACAAAGTTTAGGCTCTGGTGACCAGAGTCATTCATGGAGACTTGAAAGGCAAAAGTGAACATTTTAAGATGTTGACTGTATGAGAGGAGACTGGATATTCTGGGGCACCCATGGAGTTCCCTGGAGTCAAAGCTGCTATAGGTAAGCAGCAATGGACTTCCTACTAGCACATTTCCATGGTGTGGTTAGTTTCTCCTGGATGTATTATTCTTGGCTGTGTGGCATCCAGACCTGATTCCCTGGCCCTTTAAAATTTCTATAAACCATTCAATACCTTGTAACAAATACTGTCCTGTTTAAATTAGCTTTAGAGAATTCTATTATATACAACTAAGCACCCTGGTGAATACAATGTCAAATGTTAACAATTAGCATTATTGTTTAGAGTCATTCTGCCATCTCCCATAATCCTCCATGCTTTAAGGAGTGAGTATGAAAATTTAATTTTAACCCATCAAGGTGGAGAGCTGAAAACACCCATAGAGAAAAATAAGCCTGATGTAATTATCTTCAACAATAAACAGAAGAAATGCCCCAGTAATTTCTTGGCCAAGAAAATTTCTAAAATGCTAGGTTTGAGAAAATAAAGTCTGTTCAACAAGAAAAAACAAGTAAGTCAGGATTGGAATCTCCCCTCCCCCTACCACCCCAAGCTCATCCAGGATTAATGAGTCTGACAGCATGTCCTTTATGTTTTCCTTTGAACAGAAGGACTTCTTTGTGTGTTTGAGTTATTGCTGCAGGAGAATAGAGGGCACTGATTTTTCTGGTGTTTGCTTACTGATGAAAGGGGCATTGAAGATAACTGACCCTAAGACTCAGGGGACACCAGAGGCTTTCTAGATACTCTGAGAAAAGACCTTAAGAATCAGATGGGTAGGAATAGTCAATGAGGCGACATCAGCATATCACAGCCTGTTTGCTGATCTTTCACAACATAGTATGGCTAGAAAATTTATTCTTGCTCATTTCTAGGAAAAGTCATTAAGCAGTAGCAGACTCTTTATTATAAAAATATGGGCTATGGCGACTAGCTCTTAGAACCTCACCAGTCTTTATTATTCCCATTTATGTCTATAGCTTTCTACTGCAAGCACCTATGACTCTCTGCTTGGGAGTTTTCTCTGACCACAGAAGCCTGGCTATGCAGGATAGGCCAGATGTGCTGGGGAGTTAACACCCTTGGGAGCACCCCTGAACAGGTGATGGACTTCTCATTCTTTGGGTGGGATAATTCTGAGGCTTTCTCTCTACAATGTTTCAGAGGGTTTCCAGAAGGATGAAGCCCCAGCTGCCTGCAGCAGCAACCTGCTTATTATTTTACTCTGTAATGGTTATTTTCCCTTCCTATCTCACTTACATGTTCCCTTACTGGTGCAACTCCCAAATAAATGGTTTGAACCCAAAGTCTTTTCTTGAGTTCGGCTTCTGGAGAAACCCAATGGCTAACATGTGTATAGCATTTACTAGTTGCCATACGCTGTTCTAAACACTTTATGTTTATTACCTATTTAATCCTTACAATAACACTATAAATGAGTAATATTATTATCCTCATTTTACAAAGAAGGATCCTGAGGTGCAGAAAGTTTGACCTATTTGTCTATGGAGAAGTTTTGAATAAGTGTAAGTGTCAGAACTTAAACAGCCAGCAGTCTGGTTCCAGAATCTATGCATTTAACCACTACTCTTAACCATAGACCATGAGGTCCAATACTGCAACCACTAGCTACATGTGGCTATTTATGTTTAAATTAATTAAACTAAATTAAATTAAAAATTCAGGTCTTTGTACTAGCTATATGTCACGTGCTCAAGAGTCACAAGTGGCTTGTGGCTATTGTGTTGGTCAACACAGATTTGGAACATTCCCATTGTTGCAGAAAGTTCTATTGGACAGCACTGTTTTGCAAGACCCTCTTTTAAACCTATGGTCTATCTCAAATTTCCTCAACACCCCAGAAGCAATCACTTATCCAGAAACACCCTTTATAGAGGACAGAGTTGTAGGCCAGAAAAGGTAGGAAAACGCATTAGAGCCCTTTAGCATTGTTCGTAAGAGAGATACTCAGATCCTTCCCTTAACCCTCCTTACTTCTGATTTGCTCCAGCCAGTTCTATTCAGCATGCTTCTGTTGTTTTCCTGATGATGTTAAGTTAGCAGGTAAAAATTCAGGTAGACTGGACCTAAGGCAAGAGGCAGATATATTAACAGTGACCAGAAGAAACCATCAAAAACCAGAAACGTGGTCCTGAGATCCCAACTATGAGGATCTCATAGTCAACTGAATATGAATAACTAATATGCTAATATAAATACAGAATAACTGAAAACGATGGACCAAGAGTTCAAAAGCACAGAAGTTAGGGTCAGCAGGTGTGGAGGTGAACAGTCCAACTAACTCAGGCCCTTACACAGGATGCAGCACTGTGACTGGTGTTATTTTGATAATGGCTGTGAGTCATCCAGAGAAGGTTAAGAGGAGAATGTCATGCATTTTAAAACGATTTCTATCCCAAATAGCTTTTTAAAAGTTGTGTTTTCCATTTAAAGTCTGTTTCAGTTATCTGGGAATTTAGCAAAAACTTTAATTTTTCTAAGAGTGCTGAATGCAGGAGATATTAATCTAATTAGCATTATAAGGAAGTTTTAAGGACCTGTATGTCTACTTCCTTTGTAATGTGGAACAATGCTCTCAGACAGGGAGGAGAGAGTCAATTTGGGTCCTGTGAGTCTGAGCCAAGAAAGAATTTTAATCATCTCAGAGGAACCCAACCTGAGTAATTCCTTGACGTCATTCGCTGTCCATCTATCAGAGTGACCAGCTTGGGTCTGGGCCACCATGCTTTGCTCATTCTCTGGCAGGCACAGACAACTCTAAAAATATTCTCTAAGAAGGGACTTCTGCAGGTTAGATGTTGGCATCTCCATTTCTCTGGGATTTGGAGAAAAAAATCCTCCAGGCGGGTGCCCTGTGATGGGGAGTGGGAATCTGTTGAGGTCAAGTGCCCAGGGCATTAAATCTAATTTGAGGGCTCTACAATGACTATCTACATCTCCTACCCTTCAGCCAGTCTTCATAACTGGTTTAGAAGAACAGAAAGCTGTGTAGATATATACATTTCAAGTGTAAACTCTAGTAGGGCAGGGAAAACCATCAAGAAGCACAGTCCCCAGACAAGCTCAGGATTCTGAGTAATTGGTTGCCTCTGTTGGTGGAGTTATAGAATGGGCTGAAAATTGGAGTGATTGCAAGCCTTTAAAAAGAGTGGTTAGACCCAAGATTTCCTTCTCTATCCTATTCAGTTAGATGACTGGGTACCAGAAAAGACTGGAAGATTAGCATAATGGATGGTAAAACTCTCTCATCTTCATTAATCATCAGCTTATACTCTGCCCTCATCCCATTGACCCTTGCAGGAGATTGGAGGACTCCTCTTAGGGCAAATGAAAAGCCAAGGGAAAGGACTTAACAGTTACTCATAGTTAATCCCCTCCCCACCCCTAATAAAATAGTGAAGTTGCTTCTCATCTAATCACTCTATATTCAGGTCCATTGATGGACAACTCTACCATTCCCATCCTCTGATTAGTATGTTATTACCTCCCTCTTAAATATAAATCACAGCTGAGGAGAACTAGAAATGTGAGGGTAGCCTCTAAAATAACCTATAATTAACAGCTTTGGAGAACTAAAAGATGTTCTACTCATTAAATAAAAACAGAAGGATGTAAAAAGTAAAACGGAATTTTTAAAAAGCTATTAGAAATTTTAAAATATGATCAAAATAATTTAGAAACAATATAAATTTGAAAAGTAAAAAACTCTCAGAAAGTTGAACAAAAAAGAGGAAATTATTAAAGGAATAAAACAAAAAAATTCCCTGTATTGAAGAACACAAATTTTCTTATTGCAAGGATTCTCTCAGTACTTAGAACAATAAATAAAAATAGTCCATACCAAGGCACATCATCAGGATATTTTAGAAGACTGAAACTGAGAGAGGGAGAGAGAGAAAGAGAGAGATCCTATACAAATACTAATAAAAAAAAGAATAAATGAAAATGGTTTCTCAATAGTCACACTGGAAATGGAAGACAAATTGGAGACTACTTTCACAATTCTGAGTGAAAATGATTTCCAACTTAGAATTCTACTTCCAGAAAATCTATCTATCATATAATGATGAGTTTGACTCCACCAAAATGAGGGAGTAAACCAAGAGTGAGGAACAAATAGGATCTAGGAAAAGAAATAAACAAGTCATGGGCAGAAAGAAAATTAAACAAATGAAAAGAGGACATTAAAACTAACTAAACTAAAAATAGAACTAAATAAAACTAAAACAAATGTACAAGGAAATGTAATCAAAGTACACTATGTGGCTCAGCTGGTCTTTACATAGTCTTAATAATATAAACCCTGAATATCTACTTGACAGAGATGATATTACTATGTTGAGAGGATGTGAGTAGGATACATACGTGTTTTATTTGGGTGGATGTTAAATACATCATTTTGTAATCTATGCATCAGGAGGGCAGGGGTTTTTGTTTCGTTCACTGTGAGTTGCTAGTGCCTAGAACAATGCCTGGCACATAGTAGGTCCTCAATAAATATTGTCGAGTGAAAATCTTTCCCCTGAGAAATATGTCTCCAAGGAAATTTGTAAAGAAAACACAGAGTAAGTTAAAGGAAATAAAAATAAACTTCAAAAGCTATAGCACATGAAATCTGTTTCTCCATAAAATTTAATAACTATCATTTTCAAAATTTAAAGGTAATTACATAAAATAGTTACACTGAGCATTGAACATTCGAGACAATTTAAAAGCGAAACATATTCCTGGGAAACCATTCTCTGTAAATCCTTATGCTAGTTAGTTTGATTGGGGATGCCTTGCAGCTCAGAGCAGTTCCAGGAAAATCAAAATGTAATTTTCTCGATTTAGAAAGCAAAGCATTTTATTGACTTTTCCTTCCATTCACTCACAAATATAATAAAAGAGGGGTTGAGGAAAAAATGCCTTATTTTGTTTGCAAGCTGGAGTTCGAAAGAGAAGCCCTTCTTCTCACATCAGATCTCAGAAAGTTTTCTCCAGAATGCTGATTCCTTTTATTAAATAAAAAGAAGTCTTTGGATCAACAAGCTGCCTTTCCATTTAACGGATCTAAATTGGGGCCAGTTCAACTTGGCTGTGAATTTGCTGCTGATTCTTACAGTAGTGAACCCTTGGAACTGTCCATTCATTCATCCTCGAGCTCCCTCCCCCTTCACTTAACATTTGCTTGTGCACCTACTGTGCTCCAGACACTGTGCAAAGATGATAGTGGAGGAAGATTAGGGCAAACAGTTCTGGATGCTAAAATAGCCGTCCCCATGAGGCACCCAAGAAGAAACTGAAAGCTCAGAACCAGGTCTGTTTGTGGAAGAATGGGCCTCCAGGTCGGATGTGCACTCGTCTTTCTCTGTTAGAGCACAGGGGTCCTAGTCTCGGCAGCTTTTGTAGAAACTTTCACTGACTTTACCGAAGGCAGGATCTCCCTGGATTGTGGGCCACCCATCGCGTGCCTTTGGAGTGGAGGATTGTGCCTCGCTCGCTCGGTGGCGGCAAGGCTGTCGGTCTCAACACTTCAAAAAGTCCTAGTGACACAGTCAGAGTCTTTGGAGAGGCTGCCAGCTTTCCAGCCCTTAGCCCCAGGAGTTTAAAGTTCTCCGTAAATTCACATTTTTGGGCCTCTGAGGAGGCCACCCCCAAGCCCCCACCCCAGGCCAGCTCCTCTCACGTTCTCAGGCTTCCCTGGCTCAGTTCCACACTGATAACTTGGAGCCTAGGGAGCCTGGGGTTCAGAGTCTGGGGCCTTCCGGGCCTTCTTTCTTACCCAGCCCCCGATACTGGCCCCTTTGGAGGGCTGGAGTGGGCTCTGTTCCCTGCCAGACCTGCAGTGGTACGAGAAGAGGCGGTGAAGAGGGCAGAGGCGTTAGTCAGCTTCCAGCTGCGCCTTTCCACACGGCAGGCCTTCCCCCGACCAGAATCCGGGAAAGGGACGCAAAAATGTCCCCTCACATTTGCAGGGCTCTGGGAGAAGGGTCCCCAAGTAAAGGTCGCTTCGGTTTCACTGGCTGCGTCTGAAAGCGAACCCAACCATTTGGGTGCAGAGAGAGACAGTCCTAGTATTACAGCGGAACCCCTTAGCCGCACTTCCAGGTGTGTGGGATTACAAAGGTCCTGGGAGCCCTCCTGCCCTGCTTCCTGTCCGCTGCAGACCACGGCTACTTTTTAGGTGCCGCGCCGCCTTGCCAGGGGTAGGGATGTTTCCCGGTCACGCAGCCTCTGTGCCCCCTGCCCGTCAGGGTAGCAGGCCCTGCAAGAGTCGCCCAGTTCTGCGGCCCGGATTCTTCGGGGGTGTTATCTGGAGTTTCGATTATCCGTGAGCTGGAGGGCAACTCGTCCTTGCCCCGCAAACAAGATCCTGCCACAGAAAATAAGACCCAAAGGGCATAGACAGACGTCCCCAGAGCTCCTTTTTGACCTGTAGAAGCCATGGGTACCTGCTGCTGGAGTTCTGCTAGCGTCTGGCTTCGCTGCCTGCCTCGCATCCTTGGACGAGGCTTCCTGAGAGGCTTTGCGAGCTCAGGAGGGCCCGGCGGGCGCTTTGGGGGTCGCAGCCACCGCGTCGTGCAGGGGTAGCCTGAGGCCCCCGAGGATGGGTGGCGCGCCCTCACTTCTTTCCCACTGCGTCTACCCCCAAGCCCACCCTACGCCCTTTCAGCCATAGCTGAGATTTTCTTACTGCGCCCGCCGCGCGGACTCCACCCGGCTTTCCTTAAGGGAAAAGAGACAGGCAGAGTCCGTGCGCGTGCCTGTGCGTATGTCTATGTGCGTGCTTGGGAAACAATGTGTGTCCCTGTGTTTATAGAACGTGACCGTTTCCGAAAGCAGAAACTCGAGGAGTTGATTTTGGATTGGGGTGAGGTCGGTTTGCGTTGGTGCTCGCTGCCTCTTTCTCGAACTGACAAGGGAGCGTCTGTTGCAGCAAGTGCTGGCGATCTGCGGAGTGTCGGTGTGTGAGTGCAAAAGGAGAGCGTGTGGCTGGGGTCCAGGTAGGTGAGCGCGGGGCGTGTGCCCCGCGGGAAGAGTTAAGTGCGCGCACCTGCCGGCCTGTGACTGCGAGTGGCGCGTGTGTGAACGTCCGAAGGTTGCCCTTGGGGCTTGCAGCATACGTTCTCCTTCATGGGTGGGCGCTGACCCCTGCCCCGCCCCCTCACCAATCTAGTGCTTCAGGGAAGGGGGGGGCGCTTGTGTGGGGCAAGACAGGTAGTGACCAGCACATAGGCGTCCCGGCACAGCAACTTGGTAAACAGAAGGCAGAAGCGCCGGACAGCTGTGTAAACCAATTCTAGCGCCGAAGTGCAGGATCCTGGTTAGAGCGGGGGATGCTGAACCCGAAGTCGAGAATTCGGGGGTAGAGAGGGATGCCTAGTCCTCTGTGCAGGCAATTCCTGCGTGGCCCCCTCCCCAGTCGTCTCTTCCGCTCCTACCCGTCCCAGAAAAGTAAAGCGAAGGAGGCTTGGTTGCCAGATTGGAAGCAAAACAACTTTTCGGGGGTCTGGGCAGCAAACAGGGCGCGACTGAAGGAGAGTAGGGAGCAGAGAATAACCCAGATCACTCCCAGGTGATCCAAAGAGCTCAGTCTTTCAAGGACCCTCTTCCTCCACCATCCCCCTCTTCTGCTATGCTCTATTTCATCTGAGATCTCTCAGAATCCAAGTGACCCGACCAGGGTCCCTACTGGTGTGGCAGGAGGGGGTGCAAGGACACAGTTCAGGCACCAAGAAACTAAGAGAAACTCTGGCCCCTCACTATCGGTGACACCAAACTCTGCCCAATTTGCTCCCACTTTCTGGACGTCGAAGTTTCTCCACCCTCTCCAAGCCCTCCCGCTCCCCAGGCAATGACCTAATTGCAAATGACAGCCAGAGCGGATGGTTCCCCTCCCTAGTGGACCGGTGTGGGGAGCGCGAACAATGACGCAATCGGAGCTGGGTCGCTCCTGGCCACTTGGGATTGGCCGTGCGGGCTCGAGGGGACATCCCCGCCCCCTATCACTGACATAAGAGCAGAGAGCTCCGCGGGGAAGACGCCCACAGCAGGCGTTGTGTCTATCCGGGTGGACCGGCAGCTTGCGCTCTCCTGAAAGTCGAGTCGCCAGGTGAGAACTTTCCACTTCGCTCACTCTAATTACCAGCCTCTGGATTAGTTCATCTAGTTTGTTCCATCTGCCTGCCTTTCTCTTTTTGGCTTCTCACGGCCATCTCGGCCCCCCTATAGCAAGGTGTTCCTAGCTGTCTGTCCCGCTCGGGAGAAGGTGGGAGGTTGGGGCTGTAAGCTCATTTTCTTCTAACAGGCGTCCTGGGAACCACAAGCATCCCCAGGGTTTCGCCTGGGCGCTGGAAGCTCTTTGAGCCCAGTTAGGCGGGTCTGCGGCCCCTGCACTGGAACCCGTCGTCAGCGTGCAGTATCCTGCCCGAGTTTGGTCTGGGAGTGCCCTGCGAAGTCTGTGTCCCGAGGGATCGCATTTGGTTCTGGGGCCCGTTGATCCCTGCATCTTCCTCTGAGGCGCCTCCAGCCCTCGAGCATCCCTGGGGCACTGGCGCAGACCTAGGGCAGTGCAGTCACCTCGGGGAGCTGGCGCCCAGCACCTGCTGCTAAACCTCACTCCAGCAGAGGCGGGCTGTGTGGGCAGAGCCCGAGACGCCAGTAAGCGGCACGTTAAATTATCCTCAAGTCCAAACCCACAGACTGAGAGGTTAGGGCTCCTTTCCAATTTACCCTTCCTGCCTCCCTCCCCCTCACATTGGCCGCGAAGTCCAGCCCAGGGGAAGGTGGTCCTAGATTTCTTAGTCCCTAAGGAAACAGGCACAGTGGGAGAGTGAGCCTCCAGCAGGGTGGATCCTCACTTGATTCCTGCATAGAGCAAAAGGTGTGGATTTAGATGTATGTGCTTGTGGCTTCTTGGCTTTCCACAGAACAGAACTAGAATCCCCCTGCCATCACCCAAGGACACCCATTTCTGCTGTACCAAGCTATTCACTATAATGTATGTTTTGAGGTTCAAAGCAGTCTGCCTGGTAAATGGATGGAACTGAGGCACTGGGAGGTGGGGTAACCTGCCTGAATTCACAAGGCTGTTGTGGCAGAGGCCGGACTGGAACCTGGGTCTGTGGGCTCCAGGCGGTGGTTGGTCTTGGTGCAGTGGTAACGTCATTCTCCCTTTACAGAGAGGCGTCATGGGCTTCGGGAAATCCTCCCCCTTCCTGGCTTTCAGCATCTTGGTCCTGTGCCAGGCAGGCAGTCTCCAGGCAGCACCACTCAGGTGAGACAGCTGGAAGCCACGAGATCATTCCCCTTCCACTGCCCCTGGGATCAGACAGTTCTGTGCCTCTGAAGTCACAGCAGCAGGAGGCACCCTGTGAATCAACATCCTCAGGTGGACACTGGCCTTGAGCCCTGTTGGCTGGGAGTCAGGAGAGCCACATCTTCAGGGGATGTCACAGGGACCAGGAAGCCTGGCTGCTTATCCTTGGAAGGAGGCAGGCAGGGGCTCAGAGCCTGCACTGGGTTTGCTTCCTCTCTCCAGTTCATCTTTGGAGACCTTCCCTGATCCCTGGGAACTGAGTGAGAAGGAAGGGCGCCTCCTGCTGGCTGCACTGGTGAAGGCCTACATGCAGAGGAAGACCAATGAGCTGGCGCAGGAGGAGGAGACAGAGGGCTCCAGGTAAAGCTCGCCACCCAGCCCTGGCATATTCAGGAGGACACATCCCAGAGAGGTAGGAAAACCAACATCTGATTAAGAGTCCAGCAGGCTGTCCTGGTTCACCAGGACCTGGGACCCAGCCATTCTCAGCCTATGTGGAAGACAGAGGTCCAGGTGCAGCTGGAGGATCTGGGGTTAGATGTACTAAAAAGATCCATTCCTGAAAGCTATTAGGAAATGAAATGGGGAGGTGTGGAATCACTTGCTCTGGGAATTGGTCTTGCCCTACTGGAATGCCCAGCACTGGATGAGTTAGGATTAGTAAGTGTGAAGCCATTGGATGGACCTAGGATATATCAGGATATTTTAGAAATTTAACCTGTGAATGTTGTTCTTTCACACTGGCAAGGCGCCTTCATTGCACATTTGCAAGGTGAAGTCAAAGGCTGTATAGAGGGTAGGGCCAGGTAGAGCAGTGTCTGAGGTAGGTCTGGAGCCTTTAGATGTGTCAAATCTGCAGAGATGTGCATGTTCTCATGGGGCCAGACACCCTTCCCCAGCCCCATCTCCCTGCACACCCTGAGCTTGGAGCTCACACCAGCAGAGTCACGTGTTACACCTGCATCCACCCTGAGAACCTTTCTGCAGAGCATGAAGCACTGAGCAGCATGTGGAATGCCGGAAAAGGTCACCCCTTCCCCACTACAGCCCTTCCCCACACTGCCCTGGCTCAGCAAACCTCCAGGTTTTCCTAATGGAGGATGTATGAGCTGCCCTACTGCCTGCCCCTCCCGCCTCTGCTCCAAGTGTCCCCTCCCTGGTCTAACCTTCTGCATGCCTGCACCGCCCCCCACCCCCACCCCGGGGTAGCCCTGGTGCATGCGATTGTCTGGCATGTCTTTCCCCTGCAGCCTGGACGGCTCCAGAGCTAAGCGGTGCAGTAATCTGAGTACCTGTGTGCTGAGCGCGTACTGGAAGGACCTGAACAACTTTTATAGATTCTCTGGTCTGGGCTTCCGGCCTGAGACGCCTGGCAAGAAAAGTGACATAGCAAGCAGCTCGGAGAGGGACCACTTCTCCCATTTTGGGGTGCTCCAGGATGCCAACTGAACTCCTTCCGCTCCTTCCTGGATTTACTTTTTTGTTCCCATTGATGAAATTAATGCATGCAGATTTCCCTCTGATTGCTCTTCGAGCTGGTATGGGTAGCTTTGCTTATGACAGAGAATGCTGGGGGCTTCAGGATGGAAAGAAAGAGAGGGGGACTCACAGACAGGGTTAGAGATAAGAGAGAAGGAGGGAAGCTTCTGAGATCCCAGAGGATGTCATAGCGGAGCCCTCCAATTCTTGCTTCACCCCTTGTGCCTCATCATTGATGAATAAACTGACTTTCTAAAAGGATGCACTTTGGTGGTCATTACTCTGGTCTCTGTCCAAGGCCTGAGAGTGCCCAGGGCCTGTGCTTAAAAGTAGCCTTAGCCTCAGGGTAGCTGGATTCAAAGCTTGGTAAGGGTCCCTGTGAACCAGCTCCAGCAAGAACAGGTGTGCTGAGGAGCAGGTAAGCACTTCTGGAGGAGGATGCTGCAAACACTCTGCTCTGAACCCCTTCCAGGTAAGTCTTCAGGGAATTTTCATTTTTTCCAAAGAAAGTGCTTTTGTTGGTGCTCATGGCTGGGGTATGGCCTCTGTATGCTTCTTGACTGTTCGGGTGGGGCTGGGCCTTTGCTGACTATTCCTTCCTCGTCCCAAAGGGACTGTATATAAGGGGTGATAAATGTAGGGTTTTAGCACTTGCCCCACAGCTTAGAACTGGGTTTTTTTTGGTGAAGGTTTTTGGGCTGGGCTCCTAGCATAGGCTGCCAGGTCATTTTCCCTAACAGTTTTGATAACTGCTTTTAGGAGAAAGACTTATTCTTAAGTGGTGTGTGGAAGAGCTGTGGTCCTCTTTATGAAAGCCCCGAGGGATAGGCTCCAGCTCCAGTCTCTCACTGACAGGCTTTCACTTCTTTCTCCTTCCTGCAAAACAGCATCACTGCCCAGAAGAGATCCTGTAACACTGCCACCTGTGTGACCCACCGGCTGGCGGGCTTGCTGAGCAGATCTGGGGGTGTGGTGAAGAGCAACTTCGTGCCCACCGACGTGGGCTCTGAAGCCTTCGGCCGGCGCCGCAGGGACCTTCAGGCCCCAGCAGCGAAATGACTCCAGGAGGAAGGTGACCGCCTTGTACTGTTGGATGGGAGGGGAAGGAGGTTAGGAGGTTGGAGGTTAGGATCCATATTTTGAAACCCACCGCACCTGGCAGGTTTATCAGATCTTTTCTCTCTAATAACGTTCTTCTTCATGAGGTAATGATTTCCTTCTGCAACTCAGCTTGAAATCAGAGCACTAGGACAGACTGCAGAGAAGCAGTGTCATCTTTCTGAGAGGAGAAAAAAAGAAAACTCATTGGGTTCAAGCTCAGTGGTAGAGTGAGTGCTTTGGTATGCAAGAGGTCCTGGGTTCAATCCGCAGTGCCTCCGTTAAGGGGGAAAAATACCAAAAAAACCTTACTGGATTCAGAAAGGGAGAGTCTTACAAATTTTAGCTTAGGCCACTCATCATTAATAAATCCAGATTCAGAAAGTCCTCAACTCTTGATCAGTGTTCACAGATTAAGACCAGAGGGCTATAATCATAATACTACTGCTAATATTAACAGTGACCATTAATTATATTATAATCATTTGCCTTAAAAGCCTGCTTACATCTCACGTTTGTAATTTGCAAATGTTGTTCAAAGTACTTCGATAAATTTGTTCTTTTTTTCAGTAATAATTGTGGTTATTTCCTTCTTGTCTTCTTATTCTCCTACTTCTCCCTTCTTCTTTTCCTCCCCCTCTTCCTCCTCTTCTTCTTTATAATTTTATTTGTTTTTCATCCCAGGTTACCATGAAGCTGAACTCACCACTTCTATTAATTTCTGTTGACAACAATTGGTGAGAAGGCCCCATGGAAGATATACATGTTTGCATCCTAATAGATATCAAAAAAAGCACCTTTGTCACTTGAAAGAAATGAAACTGAATGCAAAATAAGCTAATTCCATATTTGTTGTGCATCTTTTTTATATTTGATTCTATGTGCAGTAAATGTGATGGCATATCTCATTAGCTTATTTGGGAGCAACTTGGTTCTTTGAAAACTGTCCTGTTGATCATGGTAGCTTTGCCAAATCTTAGAGGGACATTAAATCACTGCCTCTGTGGCCTCTGAGGACACATGGTAATGGTGATGCTATGCCTTGTTGTCTAAGAACGTGATTGTATAATTTGTTTAAGGAAATGTTAATATTGTGCCATTTGTGAACTTCATTAAGATTAAAGACATATTTTGGATACACTTGTTTCAAGACCCTGATGGTTCATTTCAAATTGTTTTCCTATGTGATGATAACAATAACAAAAATAGATGTATTTTGAGAGCTTACTGCGGGCCAGATGATGTTCTGAGACAGTGCTTTATACCTATTAATTTGGTTAATTTTCATGACAACTAGATTCCATTATCATTTCCACTTCACATGTGGGGAAACAGAGGCATGGAGAAGTGCAGTCCAAGGTCACATAGACCAATAGTGGCAGACACAGGTGCTGGTTTCCAGAGCATACAGTTGAATCCACTGCAGTACATGCTTCTCAACAATGGCTCCCCATATTTTCCAGAGATCTGTGAGCCACTCTTTGACCTAGCTGCTTCACATGGTAGACCCTCAGATTTTGAAGACAAATGCAAAATTTAAATCATACAAACAACCTAGTCTTTGTATGATAAAATGAACCCTTTCTACCATTTACTTGGTGCTATAGGGTCAATCCCCCCACAATTCATGTGTTGAAACCTAACCCCCAAAGTGGTGGTATTAGATGGGGCCTTGGGAAGGTGATTAGCTCACAAGAGTGGTCCTCTCATGAAAGGGGTTAGTGCCTTATAAACGAGACCCCAGAGAGCTCCCTTGTTTCTTCCACCAAATGAGGTTACCATGAGATTACTGCTGTGAACAAGGAAGTGGGCCTCCCACCAGACATTGAACCTACAGGTGCCCTGATCTTGGACTTCCCAGACTCCAGAACTGTAAGAAATAAATATTTATTGTTTATAAGCCACACAGTGAGTAATATTTTGTTATACCAGCCTGAATGGACTAAGACGCTTGGCTTCAACAATGATCAATTTGTTGTCAATGTTATTTAATCTCTGAGCCATCTACTCTCCTCCAGATCCCCCCCAGTGTATTATTATATCAACATATCCATAAATATTCCCCCTGTATCTCCAAATGGGGAAGACTCTTAAACATAACCGTAATTCCATTTAACAACTGAATAGTTCAAATCCCTCAATTACCTTACATATATCTATATGTATATATATATCATATACATTAATCACATGTTTCAAATGTAAAAGCTATACATATGTATAAATAAAAATATAAATCAGGGCTCAAATCAGGTCTTCACCTTGCTGCTGGTTGATATGTTGTAAGGCTCTCCTAATCTAGAGATTCCACTTCTGCAATTTTTTCCTCCCTGCAATTTAGTTGTTGGAGAGACTAAGTTATTTGTCCAATAAAATTTCCCATACCTTGAATTTTGATAATGACATCCCTGTGGTGAGGTTTAACATGTTCCTTTATCTACTGTATTTCTTGTGAGTCTATGAGTGAGGGAAAAGAGAAGTGGAAGATGAGCTCAGAGAAGTAATGGGGAGGATGGATCATGCAGGACTTTGTAGGGCGTAGAAAGACTGGGGCTTTCTACTTTCTATCAGTCAATTTCTAGTCTGTAAAACAGAAACCACATCAGTGCTTTTAACAGAAAGAATACTGTAAGAAATTGACTAAGCAGGTAAAAGAGTACTGAAAAGGCAAAAGAGAATGAGAAATAGTGCAGAGACAAAAACTAAAAGAAGCAGCTACCATCCAGCTAGGGGACCAAGCAGAAGTCAGGGCGGGGAGTGGGGATTAGAATCTAGAAACTTGAAGAAGGATTCCCAGAATACTGAGGAGGGAGGTCGGCTGATGGTGGTATTTTTGAAGGGCGGGGGGAGGCAATGAGACTGTTCTAGGGGTGTGGAAAAACAAAACAAATTTGGTAACTGGAACCAACTTCCTTGGCAGGGTGAAGAAATTCTGTGGGGATGCTGACAGAGGCAGAAATCAAAATAGAGAGGAGCACGTTTGTTCTTCATGCCTTCTGGTCTCCTTTTAGGACCTCCAGTTGGCAGAGCCTAATAGGGATCCACTGACAAAGGAAAATGTGTTTTGCAGAGTCCCAGCCCTAGCACCTCCTTTTAAGCATATAATTAAAAATTTTTATAGGTAAAAGCGTTTTGGGGGGCATATAGTTCAATGAGTTTTGACAATACATTTTTGTCGTGTAATCACCACCACAATAAAGGTACGAGATAGTTCCATCACTCCTCAAATCCTGATAACAACTGTTATGTCTTCTGTCTCTATTTTTTTAAATTATCTTTTTAACTTGAGATATAATTGACATACAATGTATTAGTTTTAGGTGTACAATATAATGACTTGATGTATGTGTGTATTGTGAAATGATCATCACATTAAGTTCAGTTAACATCCATCACCACGCAGTTACAGTTTCTTTTCTTGTGATGAGAACTTTCAAGCTTTACTCTCTTAGCAATTTTAAAATACATAATACAGTGTTGTTAACTGTAGTCACCGTGCTGCACATGACATTTGCTAA
Organism: Vicugna pacos; assembly: GCF_048564905.1. Classification (NCBI taxonomy): domain Eukaryota; kingdom Metazoa; phylum Chordata; class Mammalia; order Artiodactyla; family Camelidae; genus Vicugna; species Vicugna pacos. The sequence goes on from NC_132996.1 coordinate 37,421,443, forward strand.
TCTTATAACTGGAAATGTGTACTTTTTGACTACCTTCACCCATTCTAGGGCCAGAAGAGAAAAAATGAAAAAAAAAAAAGGAGATTCTAGATTGTCGGAGCTCTTCTTCTTGTTCTTCTGGACAGAAAGAGGGGGATTCTCTCCGGGTTTTGTTGTCTGTGCCCACTGCACAGTTCCATGACCGAAACCACACTTGAGCTAAATTTAGAAGATAAAAGAGAAAAAAAACCCCTAGGAATTACGAGCATTTTTTTCATTCTTTCCCCTCCCTAATGCACCTGCTTGCTATTGCTTACTTTTTTTTGGCGGGGGGTGAGGTAATTAGGCTTATTTATTTATTTAATGGAGATACTGGGGGTTGAACCCAGGACCTCATACATGTTAAGCAAGCACTCTAACACTGAGCTATACCCTCCCCGCTGCTGTTGCTTACTTTTAACAGTCCTCAAATAGATCCTTTTCGTATTTTATCTGGAGGTTTTAGTTATAATCAGTGTGAGAAACACACTGTGGTAAGCTTACTTCATCTTGGCCAGCACATTGATTGACCATAATGCAACTAAGATAGAAGGTAATAATAGCAATAATAGTAATAATGACAACAACAACATTTTAATACTTGGACATTATATAAGATTTTTAAGTAAGTCAGTATTCAAAGAAGAAATCATAATGGAAAAATTTAAAATACCAAGAATTGAATGATAATGAAAACCCTACATCAGAATTTAGGAATGCAGTGAAAGTGATAACTTTACAAAATATGATAGCCCTATATAATATTTGGAAAAAAATGGGTAAAATTTAGAGAATTTAAACTTTTAAATTCAACACTTAAATTGAGATACTCAATTTGAGAAATTAAAAAGGAAAAATTGAGAAAACCCAAAGGAGATAACAAAGATAAAAACAGAAATTTATGAGGGGAGGGTATAGCTCAAGTGGTAGAGTGAATGCTTAGTGTGCACGAGGTCCTGCGTTCAATCCCCAGTAACTGCTCCAAAAACAAATAAAAAAATAAACCTAATTACCACCCCCCATAAAGAAATCAATGGACAATAAGATGACGATATTAGAAAGAGAATCAATAAAGCCAAAAGTTTGCTCTTTGAGAAGACTAATGAAATTGACAAACCTCTAATGAAGTTGCACAACAAAAAAAAGAGAGCAGATCCAGATAATATCAAGGCTAAAAAAGAGAACATGCCCAAAGATACAGCAGAGATAAAATGATAGTAACTATCAACTGTCTTTATGGCAATAAGTTCTATAATGTAGATGAAATGGACAAATTCCTAGAAAATATAAAACCTATTAAGACTCACTTGAGTAGGAATGGAAACCCCGAATCATTACATAACTATACTATATTTAATCAGTTTTGTAAAGTCTTATCACAAAGACAGTGTGGACCTGTTGGATTTATAGATGAATTCTCCCAAATATTCAAGGAGACAATTCTACTTGTATAGAAAATTTGCCCAAGAAAAGGAAAAGAGGAAACACTGCTTAACTCATTTCAGGAGGTCAGTGTGACAAAGAGAACGAGACCAGATGAAAAGTTTATGAGAAAGAAAAATTACAGTTCAATGTCACCATGAGTATAAGGTACAACTATCTTAAAGAAAACAATGACAAATGAAGCATAACAGTGATTCTAAAACAATGTATCACAACCAATATTTGCTTGCCCCCAAGCACGAGTGATTTGACATTTGAAAATCCATTAATCCATAAAAAATTCATAAATTTAGTAATATTAGGATTAGCTCTGTAGATGACATGAGTAATCAGGGCATAGAAAGGAATATTCTTAACCTGATTATAGGCATCAACAAAAAACCTGCAATAAATATCAATCTTACTGAAAAAACAGAACATTCCCTTTTAAATCAGGTAAAAGGTAAAGAAGCCTACAGTTACTGTTTCTACTGGGTAAGAGACACTAAAAAATAGCTAAATAATAGGAGAGAGATACCACATGCATGGTTGAAAAGACTCAGTATCTTAAAGGCATCAAATATCCTGTAATTAAATTCAATGTGAATTCAATAAATATCTCAAAAGGATCTTTCTTAGGATTTGTCAAGTTGATTCTAAAATTATCTAGAAGCAAAAATGATAAACAGCAGTTAAAATGCTCCTGAATAAAAACTTTTTGAGCGTGGCTTGTTCCATCAGTTATTATAAAACTGTAGTAATTAAGACAAAGTGGTATCAGTCTAGCAATTAACCAAAGGAAAATGGTCAAGATCCCAGAGATAGACCAATGTATGTATTAAATTTTGACCTATGACAGTGGAGCTATGCACTAAATAGTATTAGGTAATTGATTATTTATGTGGGAAAAAAATGAACTTGGATCCTATCTTAAACCTAGCAAAATATCAGTTCAAGGTGGGTTAGGGAATCTACTGAGAAATGCAAATACTTAGAATCATTAGGAGAAAAATATAAAGGAATTCTTTCTGACCTTAGAGTAAAGAAGTCCTCTTAAACATCAATAGTGCTAACCAAAGAAGAAAAAGTTGATAAATTAAAAACTCCTATTTTTTATAAAGAAAGTAAAAATAGAATGACAACTAGTAGAGAGATTTACAATACATATAGTGGTTATAGGATAATACTGCATCATATATAGGAGGCATCTATCAATCCAGCCATCCATCCATCTGTTAGATACAGTAGGCATGAGGGGAACAGGCCTTCTCTTGCAAAGTAAAAGTTTCTCAAGCAAGGGGAAAACAGCCTTCTGAGCTCAAGTATAAGAGCCTCAATAGAGGAGGAGGGATTTTAGATATTTGGAAACCCCCTAAATCAGTCTAAATATCTCCTTTCAAAAATCTCACGATCATCCTCATTCCTAATTAATGTCTTAATTTCACATCAAATATCCGGTGATCATTTGATAAAACTCCTTGATGGCTCTCAAATTTCAAGTTTGGATTTTGGTTATCTTGGTCCTACAATAGACGAGAAAGCACCTTAGCACTCTCATGAAAAGTGCTTGAGTTTCAGATCATGCTCTGAGTTGAGAATTTGGGGGGTTTAAAATGGGACATAAGCCTTCACCTCATGAAAGTGCTTGAGTTTCAGATCATGCTTTGAGTTGAGAATTTGGGGGGTTTAAAATGGGACATAAGCCTTCACCTCCACCCTGAGATCCGTAGATGCCCCATACCCTTATGCTTGATGGGAACTTGGTTCCAGGTAACTAAATTTTTACTGAGTGTCATAGTTTCATAGTTGCTGGATTCTACTGGAATATGAATGGACTTCTGCGCTATTTGCCACTCGTCAGTTAGATAAATGATCCTACACTCCACATATTCCGTACATTTCCCTGAGCATTTGTTTTCTGTACTCCACTCATGCCATCAATCTGTGTCTCAATTAAGGTTCTCGGCTGCAAGCAACAGAAATGAACTCTCATGCTGAAAGGCAACTTTTTGGAAGAGTGTCACAGCGTTGTCACTGAATTCTTGCAGGTCAGAATGTGGGAGTGGCTTAGATGAGAGGTTCTGGCTCAGGGTCTCTCATGAGGTTGTAGTCAAGATGCCAGCCAGAGCAGTGGTCTTCTAAAGACTTGAATGGGGCTGGAAGATATGTTCTAAGTTCAACCATGTGTCTGTTGGCAGGAGTTTTAGTTTCTTGCCAGTGGGAGTTTTTTATGAGATTGTTCACATCATGGCTTAGCCTCAAGCAATTGATTGAAGGAGGAGAATGGCTGGAAGGGGAGAGAGAATGAAAGCCTGAGATGAAAGCTGCAGAGCTCTTTATACCAGAATCACATCTGCCATATTTTCCCGACCACATAGACCAACTTTGGTATAAAGTGTGAGGGAATTACACAAAGATGTGAAAACTGGGAGGCCAGGATCATTGGGGGCTTTCTCGGAGGCTGCTTACTACAGTGGGTAAGTGGAGGACAAAGCTGGGAAACAGGATGAAATTAGGGCTGTTCCTGAGATCTGGCCAGCAAAACTTCAAAAAATGTCTAAAAGAGGGAACAGAGGTCTTTATGCTGTTGTTGTTACGGTGATGAATATGACTTCCAGTCATTCTACGTTGTTGAGTCATTTGAATTAGATTTAGAATCCTGGGAGTTTGCTGAGCCCACCTCATGTGCTTCCATTCCCAACGTGCCAGGTTAGGGAGAGATTCAGCTTCCATTGTAGCAAGTACTACCTTCCACCAAGACCTCCCACAACAAGGAATTCTCCAAATGGGAGGTCAGGATGCTAATAAGAAAGAAGAGTTTGATGCTAGAAACCTCATCTCCTCTTCAAAAAAATAATATAATGTCTACTAGAGTCATATAAAGTTGTGGACTTTCAAGTAGCTAGTACAATCTGTGGTTCTGAGAGATTTACGTTGAATAACTAGATATGGTGGTCATTGGAATTTGAAAAAAAGGTAATGCAAACACAGCAAATGTCTTTTAGAGTTTGCTTGGGAGAAGAATATCCTTTTCTAAGTAACATCATACATCTGATGCTTCTTGAGTTGCCCTCAGATCTAAACCTCTAGAAAGATAGTAGATATGTGCTACATTCATTAGGGCAAGGGTTTGGACTTCCTATCTCTCATCTTTTAGAAAGATGAGCTAAAGGCCTAAAAACTTTTCAAGAGCCCATGAAAACGTTCAAGTTTCCAAAGTAGATGATTGGCTTCAAAATATGAAAATGATAAAACAGATAAACGTTTATTTAAACATCTACATGTCCATTGGTCTACTCCAACTCAACTCATATATTTGTATAGAAATAATATTTAACGTGAGATATAGGTGCTTTTTTAACATGACGTGGGGTGAGGATGTCAAAAATAAATGTGTAGTGGCTGGCAGCATCTTAAAATACCCAGTCTCCCCCGTCCCTCCCGCTGGGTGCGAGGCAGACCCTTCTCCACCAGAGGGCGCACCAAGCAGGCGCTTACGCTCGCTTTGCCAGGATCCCCTCCTCCCAGTCGGGTCCCAGGCAGGTCTCCAAGATTCACCTCTGGTTCTTCCCTCTGTGAGCCGTGGTTTTCTGGCCTGTATAATTCCTCTTGTCTGAGGGGCCTTGAGAAAAGGGCAGCCAAAGAGAGACCCATTTTGTTGCCTTCTTGATTTCCCTCAGAACAAAGGCTGGGGCAGAGATGGAGGAGTGGCGGGAGTAGGGGCCATTCAGGGCATGAACGGGGATCCGTGCATTTTGACCCAGGATTGCTCCTGTGGAGGGGTGGGTGAAGACAAAATAAGGGAGATGCTTAATGGAAGAGTTAGTCTTGAACTCAGTGTTGAAGGGCTGGCTGGTAGGGTTTGTTTTTTAATTAAAAGAGTAAATAACTTCTTTTTTTCTAATTATAAAATTAAAATACTCAGTATGGAGAATTTAGAAAATACAGGAAAGACAGGAAAAAAAAAACAAGTTGGGGGGAATAGTGTGTTCCTTAGTTATCCCATCATCCAGAGAAATCTACTGTTAATAGTTTGGTGTGTGTTCTTTCTTTTATATCTTATGTGGGTATTTATAAAATTGTATCATGCCAAACTTACTTCTTTGAAACCTGCCTTTTTCAGTGTCCATCTTTCCATGCCATTCCATATACATTTCTTCTAGTTTATCATTGTTCGTGTCCATTTCACATTTCATTGAATAAATGTGCCAGAGCTTATTTCATCCACCCCTTATATACATGTAAATTGTTCCCAGATTTTTATTACTGTAAATTGCTGTAATAATCATCTTTGGAGCTAAAGTTCATAAAATATTCATTTTTTTTCCTTAGGGGTAATGTGCATGAGCACAATGTAGGATCATGTTAATCTAATTTTAATCTAGATGCCGTTTTAAAGAATTCTTTCTAGCAGAATGGGGTTGTAGTGTCAAACAGTAAATGCAAGTAACCTATAATGAAAAAGAATATGAAAGTGAATATATGTATGTGTATGTATGACTGAACTATTATGCTGTACACCAGAAATTGACACAACATTGTAAATTGACTATAATTCAATTAAAAAAATAAAGGCAACCAAAAAAAAAGTATAAATGCATATGTAATTTTGCTGAATATAGGCAGTCTACCATTTTGCATTCCCACCAGCCATGTTTGAGAGTTCTTGTTTCTCCCAGCCTCCCCAGCTGGACATGTTGTTGAATTTCTGAATAACCAGACACAAGGGGTGATGGAGCAGCATAAACAACAGAAATCAGAAACAGACCTGGAGGCTCAAACTTAGGGAACAAATAGGAAGGGAAATGCCAACTCAATATGGGGAAACAGTTTCTGACAGTCAGAGCTGTCTAGAGATAGCAGGGGCTCCTCGGAAGTGAGGCTCCCTGTCACTGGAAGTATTCAAGGAGTGGCCAGGCAACCATTCAGCAGAATGTGGTACAGAAGGTTTCAGCCACTTGGCATCTGGACTAAGCTCCTTCAATGCCTGGAGAAAAGCACACAACCAAACTGATCGATTGCCTTATTTTAAATCCATGAATCCATGACTATGAGCCTTAATTAAGCCTTTATTGCTGCTAGGAAATCGTATATCCTTAGTCCATTCACTCTCCCATTTACTTCTAGATCATCACTCACGCCTTCTCCTCAAAATCCCGACACCTCCTCCACCATCCTTATTCTCAGCCACTGACCTTGCAAGTTCCTACTCCACTGATAAAGTGACATCGATCAGAAGAGAGCTTCCACCGAAACGCCTGTACACTACTGGGATCTGCCCCCAGGCACTCATCTCCCACTCGACTCCAAGGATGAACTGTCCATGCTCCAAGTCAGAGCCACTTCTTCCACTTGTGCACTGGGCCCCGTCCCCTTTCCGCTACTCAGGGCATCGCTCCAGCTGTTCCCTTGCTCTCTCTGCCCTCATCTCCTCCTGCTCCCCCGACTCTTGCTACTGCTCCACTTCACTGGTCTCCTTGCTCCTGCTCCAAGACACCAGGCAGGCACACTCCTGCCTTAGAGCTTTTTCTCTGTTTCTTTTCCTTGGAAAACTCTTCTCACAGATAACCATTTGCATGACACACAACTCCTTTACCTCTATTTCCATGGACTGAACTAAAAAAACCGGTCTAACTACAGGCTCTTTACAAGAGGTATTTAAAACATAAGCATACAGAAAGCGCACAAGTGAAAGAACAAACAATTCTCCATGCAAACAGTAGCCAAAATAATGGCAATGTATCTATATTAATTGTGACTACAACTGACTTTAAGGCAAAGAGCATCATAGAGATAATTAAAACCATCTTATAATCGCAAAATTCAAAATTTGTCAACCGGATGCAATAATTCTAAATGTATGTGAAATTAATAACACAGACTCTACGTATATGAAGTTGAAATTCAAATTATGGTGGGACACTTTAACACACCTCTCTTGTTAATCATCTCTTAGTATAAGATGATCTGTTTATATCTCTTTCTCCATTATTAAGCTGTGAGCATCCCAGGGTCAGAGATTGCCTGTATTCTGAGTAATGTGCACAGGACTGGTCTTTATTCATTTTTTGCTGGAGTAGACGTCCTTCCGCAATAGTGAGGTCACTATCTTCTGAGGTAGCACGTTCTTGCGTTGCGAATGCTCTTACTCTCAGAAGGGTCTTGGTCTTCTGGATTGAAACCTGTCTTTCCCATTCTCCCCTGCTTTCCTAATGTGGCTTGAGCGTGGATAGGTTTTGGAGACTTTCCCTCCAGGAAGAATGAGTGTGTCTGAGGCCGGATCTTTTAAACTGTAGGTGGGTATTAATGGCAAGGAATTTAAAGTAAATCGATTTTTTAATTTGTTTGTTTCCTACAAAATCCTTGCTGGGCATGGTTTCTATTAGAAGGGTCCTTTCTGGGCTGTCACCCATCCATCCTCAAAAATATATCTGGGTGTTGACATTAGGGCTTTTCAGTTATTCAAGTTTTCAGGATTTTTATCCCTGGTAGAACTTTTCTGGACAGTCCCACGGCAGCTGCTGCATGTGCCCTGTAGCGCAGCTAAAGCTCTTGCCTTTGTCTCTGGCAAAGGCCCTCAGCCAAAGGCTGTAAATCTGGGCCTATACAGACCATGAGAACAATTCAGCGGCTTTCTGGAGAGCACAGTATTTTTATAGAGCGATTTAAACGAGAGGGAGGCTGTGGGACATTGAGAGCGTTTGGAGGTCTGGGTTTTTCTCTTTAAATACCTCTTGGTTCTGATTCTTATCCATTTGCACTGTAGGCCCTCCCCCATAGCTTTTGCATCCTTCTCTCCTCCTCTCTGTGTCCTGAGGAGCTGGTCCGCAGGTCACACCACCTGGGCTATTTGACTGGGTTTTACCAGTGGAGGTGCAGGCTGGAGATGAGAGGGAGGAGCAGAGAGAGGCAAGGGAATTTCTTTCCCGCTTTGGTGCAATGGTTTTGAGATGACCTCTTCGGTGGTTGCACCGGAACACCAGTAAGCCATTTCCCTCCAGCCCCTAGACTTAAGGCGGTAGCATCTTCCTACCATCATCAGTCCCAGGGTGCCTCAAACCAGTTGTTATTCTCTTAACCCTGACCATAAATAGCCTTTCATTAAATTGTCTCCAAGTCCCATCCAACTGGACTTCTTTTCCTTCTGGGACCTGCCTGGGATATAAAAAGATACAGAATATACATTCTGCCTGAAAGATGGCCCCCTTCATCACCTTATGGGCTCAGAGTCCTTGTCAGATACATCTGAGTGGACTCTTGGACTATAGCCTCTGTGACTCAGAGGAGGAAAAGGACACTTTCTTAGGGTCACGGAGGGAAGAGACGCCTTGGCTCCCTTCCCCCTGTGCTGTGCTTCTCCCACTAACAGCTGGGCCTTCTCTTGGCCCCGTCTTTACCAAGGACATGTGGGGAGGGGGTATAAATTAGGACTTTTTAACTTGTGAGCAAGAGAATAAACTAGCCAACTCAAGGGAAATAAGAAAAATGTTGGTATAGTCTAGGGGTGTCTCATGGAACCTCCAGGACAGGGAAGCTGCTGGGTCTCACAGACCAGGGGGGCAAACACCCTTCTTGGGGAAAATTCCTGGAAACCAGAGTCCTCTTCCTTTCAGTGCCTGCCTCTCTTTATCCTTTCAGCTTCTGGATTCCAGATGGTCTCTGCCACTTCTCTGCTCTGCCACGTTGGGCAGCTCCTTGCTCCTCTGTGCCTGAACCACTCTGCAGACGTTGACTGAGTGTGTCCCTCTGTGCCAGCGCCTTGCTAGGAGACAGAGCCGCTGTTCTTGTTGGTGGAGAGAGGGAGAGGCAGACAATAACCAACCAAAAAAATACAAAGGGAAATTTTGAGAGTAATAAGTCATATTGACCGGGGAATGGCCCAGGAGGGTTCCTTTAACTCGGGTGTTCAGGGAGGCGCTCTCTTAGGAAGATGATGTGAGCTGAGACCCTGTTGGAGAGAAAATCATGTAGAGTTTCGGGAGCCAGAGTAAAGGGTCTAGAACCTTTATTTTATGTACAATAATAATAAGCTGCTGAGGAGTTTTAGGCTGGAGGGGAAGGTGATCTCATTTACATTGTTAAAGGGGGACTTGGCAACTTCATGGCTTATGGAGTGTAGATGGTAAGGGATTCACAATGGAGGCAGAGGAGATGGGACAGACAGACAGGCAGACAGGTTAGATGTTGGGGGAGGGGGTGGCGAAGTGAGAGGAATACAAAAGGACTCAGGTTTTTGTTTTGTTTTCCACCTCAGCTGGGAAGAGGTGGTGCCATTTAATAACCCGCCTTGATTCCAACTCATAACCAGCTCCAGAGCGTCCCACTCCCCAGGTGGGGAAAGTTCCCTCCTGACCAGGCTCCAGCTTCCGTGATGGCTCCCAGTGCCCCGGCCCCACTCCGTTCAGGAACCTGGGCTGTGTTCTGCCAGAGCTGGGAAGAAACTTCCTCAGAGCAGCACCACGCAGCATCACACAGCTCCCCGCTGAAAGCGTCCACCATCCGTGGGCAGGTGGAGTCCTGGATGTTTCCCCTCCTGCCAAGGATGGTAAGCTCCCTGCAATCCCTGCTTTGCAGCACTTTAGTCATGGAGTCAGCCTCTGTCCGCAAACTCAGATCTGGAGTCACTGAGTCTGGGTGTGTGATTGCTCTCACTGGCTTCATTTCAAATGCATGTTTGCCAACACCAGCCTGACCACGATTGTCATTCCTAATCCACTCCTTCTTCTACTGTGCAGGGGAGCTACCCTGAGACTCCTCAAGGCCCTACCCCCATTTCTGCCCCTTTGCTTGCCACAAGCCACCTGGCCTCCCACTTTAGAAAAGGACCCTCCACCTCTCCTCGCCCAGCCTATCAGAGCTAGCACCTGGCCGTCCCTCTCAGCTGCAGGTGCCCTGCCTCCTGTGGCAGGTACACCTCTGTACCTGGGCTCTTGCACTGTATCCTGGGAAACTCGAGGGCCTGCAGCCAGGCAGGCCTCGGTTTGAATCTTTGATCTTCCACTCACTGGCTGTGGGATCTCGAGAGCTGCTTAGCCTCTCTTGCCCTTGGCTCCCCACCTCTAAAGTGGGGATAATAAGTGTATCATTAGATTGTGGTGAGACACAAACAAGGTCACCCGTGGAAAGTGCTTAGTGCAGCAGGGCCGTGTACGGGAAGAAGTCAGTGCCTGGTAATGCAGTAGTTGTGGCTATTTTATTATTATTATTTTGCTCCTCTTCCCAAGACCTCACTTCTTCAATTACCCTCGAACCTCATCTTTCTCTCTGAGCGTGGGGAGCACAAGAAACAGTAGATTGACACTGGAGGGGCCAAAGCGGCCTCTAGAGCCAGGCCCTTGGCGGGCCTCCTCACAGAAGGACACCTGAAGCTGTCCCTAGGCCAGCCAGAGGAGTCCCCTGGGAATCTGAAGGACCAGGGAATGGCCACTCAGTTAATTAGGCGCCAAGACAGTGACAGAAGTCGCATTTCCCTGCAGTGCACCTGCTGAAGTTGCTTGCTGTTTTAGGAAAGAGGTTGCCCCTAAGACTTTGGAAAGAGGGTCTCTGTCTTAGCTCAGGATGCAAAGCCACAGCTCGGACGCCAGAGATCCCCCAGGAGTGTGGGATCAAGGAGGCTGGCCAGGAAGGAGTGGGACTGGCCACAGCCAGCACCCGATGGCCTGTCCTCCCTGGGCTCAACAGCCTTTGATTCACTGTTAGGGAAGCAGAGCTACCGCCCCTCCCACTAGGACAGTGGCCCTCAAAGTTACCAGGCATCAGAATCGCCTGCAAGGCTTGTTAAATCAGTTTGCTGGGCCCTAGTCCCAGAGTTTCTGATTCAGTAGTTCTGGGAGGAGACCCGAGAATTTGCGTTTCCTGCACAATGCTGGGGGTTTCTGGTGCTGCGTGTCTGGGACCACTCTTGGAAAACCATTGCTCTGGAGGACTGCATATTGACACACTCTTCTTTTGCATCTTGTCTGAGGGAGCGATGTAGGGGAAAGATAAAGGGGCAGGAATCTCAGTGTTCTTATTTTCACTGGCTTGCTTTGTGGCTGTATTTCTCAAGATGGTTTGGATTGTAAGTAACAAGAAACAGCTAGTTACTTTAAGTAACAGGGAATTTGTTGAGAGGATGCTCAGGAACCTCTCTGAATTTAATGAAGAGCTGAACAGTTAAGGGTTGCGAAGGGCAGGGCAGCCCTGGGCCCTCAGCAGCTGGAGTTCATGTGCCTGCTGTCCAGGGTACTCTAAGCAGGTGATCTGGCCACTAATAACCTCTAGTCCAACCTATTTAAATTCTAAATACTGATGAAAGGTAATCTGATTGGCTCACAAGGGGCAGGACCTTCCTGCCACCCCTCTCTTAGCCAATGAGCCACAGCAGGTGTGTGGTAGAGAGGATGCAGGAGAGGGTCAAGAAAAAGGCAGGGCTGCCTGCCAGGCCCCACCATCCTGAACTAAGCAGCTGTGATCCCATGAGGAGCCTAGCACCGTGACCTCAGTTAGGATTCTTTCCCTCATGGGACCTCAGTTTCCTTATCTGTAAAATGAGGGGTTTGGGTTAGAACCTCATCACCTGATCAGTGCTTTTTCTCAAAATGGCCTGCACTGTAATTGTTTGGAATGCTTAAAAATGAAGACCTGCATGCCCCATGGTGGGCTGGGAAGTTGTCTACAACAGGCTTTCCAAAGCAAAACAAAGCAAAGTAAAACAAAACAAAGTGCCCCAATTTGTAGTATTTGCCCAATTTCTGTGGTGTAAATAGATACTCCCATCATAGCCAGTTTCAAGCTGCCAGTACAAAGTCACTGACTATGGACTTGGGAAGAGAAGGGCACCCGGACTCCAGCTCATCACCTACCCACTGATTCAGAACCTCTGAGGGAGACATTTCACCTGCTTTTCACCTCCACCCCCAGGCGATCGGGGTAGGTAATAAAAATTTCAGAACTCCTGCTCCCAGAGCTCACTGAGGGCCTTTCTGTTCCTTACATCCTCCAACCTGATTATGTTCCAAGTTCTCACACTGGCCCTGGAAGTTGGGGAAAATTTTCCCTTTAAGAGCATTTCCCTCTGAGAGCAGAAGGCCTGACAATGGTTGCCCAAGTGAGTGAATGATGTGTTCACACCAGCCTGTGGCCAGATTTGCCTCTCCCTGCTCTCCTTTGGTGGCCCCTCCGCCATCACTCCTGGAGGCAGGGCAGTGTCTCATTGTGCGTGTCTCAGGGTGACAGGAGGACACGAGGGACTGCAGGACACAAGGTCACAGCCGTGGCTACTGGGATCCTTGCCCATGGCTCATATCTCTGGGTGGGCTGGCATTTCAGCTGCGATCATCATAAACTTCTGATCTGATATCTCCGTCCTGGGAACTGAGAGCCTGTCTGGTCATCATTTATTTTTGTGCAGGTCCCTCATCATGATAACCTTCTTAGAGCAGGTGCAGAATAGTACAGAGGAGGCCTTCTCTTACTTGAGATATACTGAGGCAAAGAGAGCCATCACAGAGCCCACGGGAGATCTACCAACAGACGGCAGGGCTGGCACAGAAGCTGGGAAGATGGAGGCTGGGTGAAAGAAAGTACAAACTACTGACAGAATTGGAAATTCTCTCTTTAGGGGTCTTTCAGAGGACACCATTTGCATGTTGAAGTCAGGTTGTGCATTTAGTTCTGAGCCGGGATGACCTCTGACTTTCTCTTATTCTATAAAGCAGTGGTTCACAGAACGTGACCCCCAGATCAGACCATCCACATCACCTGGGAACCTTTTAGAAATGCAAATTCTTGGGGTCCAAATTCTCCCCCTCTTAGAGCCACTGCCTGACCACATGATTCCAGGTTCATCTATGGGGGTTGAGCATCCCTCTCTCGAAAAACCCATTTACAATGGAGATGCCCCACAAGGCTGCCATGCTGAGCTGTCCTCAGAGTGGAAGGGCTGTGACTGCAGGAACATCTGGGGAATTCTGGGGTGGGGATGGAGGTGGGAAACCTCGAGAGACAACAGAGATCACCCTGGCTGCAGCCGGCCTTTCTGGGCATTCTCCTGGCGCTGCTGGGGAGGAGGCCCAGAGCCAGCCTATCCCCTGCTCGGAGATGTCTAGCATAGCACGGAAACTTCCAGCAGTGGGCAAGTTCCTTGGCTGCTAAATTCTTCTGTTCTCTTCTTTTGCAGTCATGTTTCCCTAACTCCCAGGGCTCTGGACTTCGCTCCTTGTCCTGTGTCGTGGCCCCACCCCCTCCTGTGCCCCTCCCCCACAAAAGTCTTGCCATCTGTCTTCAGGGTGGCTCCAGTTCCCTCGGGCAGCCCATGCTCTGTTCTGCCTGAGGCCTGGGTGCTGGTGCCTGCTTTGTCCTATGGGTCCTGTGCAGCCTCATGTGGGCCTGGGGGCCAGAAGCCTTCCTTGGCCAGCCCCTGACAGCCCCAGGGTCTCTGACATGTTCCTGGCTTGAGGTTCGTTCGTGATCCTATCAGGAGAATGCACCTGAGACTTCTTCTCCCAGTGACCATGTAGGGTGTGCTGGGCAAACTGGATTTGGAGCTGAGGCTAGGGGTTTACTGTAGTTCCGGCTGGCTGGACTGTAAACCTGAGATCTTCCCTCCATTTAGGTCTAACTGGTCCTTCCTGAGGTGACATGTGAGGTTGGTAGAGCTGGGAGGGGGTGTTTGGGAGGGAAGAAGACCATGGAGTCAGGCTAGAGGGGCCCTTTGTCTGACGCGGCTATGGACCACTCCTGGCTTCTCCTTTGGTAGAAGAAACTATGTGTGGTCGTGTCCCCGAGTGTGTGCATGTATCTCTTTACCTGTGCTTCTCCCTGTTCCCCCCACGGGTGTTCCCATGCAGAGCTGTATAGAATCTCCCCTCATCTCACAAGCTGTGAGGCCATAGGCAGGTGATTTGAAACATGTCTGACTTCCATATTCCTTGTCTGTATAATGGGCATAATAATAACTTCTACAAAAAAGTTACTGCGGTGGCAAAATGAAACGATGCACGTAAGCCCCTGAGCATAGTTCCCAGCGCTCATGTGTTAGGCTGTTTTTACTAGATGCCTAATGCAAATTAATAACCCCTCTGAGCTTCATATGTAAATTGGAGGTACTAGCAGAACCCAGCATTGTGAGGATTAGGGAAGTTGATACCTGTAAAGAACTTAGCACCATGTAATAAATGCTAATGATTGTAATGCTTAATATTATTATATGTGTATATGTGTCTGGGTGAGAATCTCTGAGTCTGGAATGACTCCTGGTATGTCTCTCTGCTCGTGGGTGTATGTATGTATGTGAATATGTGTGTATCTGTGTTTATATGGCCAGGCAGGCCTCTTGTCTCTGGGTGGAGTTTGCTGTTGGCCCAAGCCTGGACTCCACAAGCCAGCCAAGACCGGCGCCGGGGATGGAATTTCCATTAAGAATTAAGCAGGACAGCTCTGGGAAGCCAGGCAGGCAGAGGGGAGGGGGTTGAGGGGGGTGATGCTCCAACTCTGAGCTCCTTCTGCGGCCTCAGTTCTGAGCCGCCTTGTAGAAGGCCTCTGCCACCTTTGCCTGGAGTTGCAGGCCTTGCTGGGGCTATGGCCCAGAAGGATGGGCAAAGAGAGAGGAGCAGCCTGCAGGGGCCTCTGTAGGGAGACTTGGAGTTGCTGAGGCCAAGGTTGGAGCCATGAGGAGGCCCCCTGGGAATGGAGAGACGGCCAGCGAGGGTATAGGCGGCTGGGGCCTATGGGGCCGACATGAACCCAGGAGCCTGGGCTGTGCCGTATGTATATGGAAAAGTGTGTGTGTGTGTGTGTGTGTGTGTGTGTGTGTGTGTGTGTTCAGGAATGCAGGGTGGGGGACATTCATACCAAGTGCACTAAGGGAACATCTAGCAAACCAACTCTGTCTCTCTCTCTCTCTCTCTCTCGTCCTGAAACCCAGGCAGAGTTTGGGCATAACAATAAAAGATTTCTGAGGCTTTTTGCTAATATTTATCCTGTTTATAATCTAAGCCTCATTCCATTTCTAGTGTACTAAGAAAAATCTTAGCTTTCCAAGTGCTTTTACATTCCTGAGCTCATCTCATACTTTCAACAACCTATGAGTTTGGCAGAGATTATTATGATCCCCATTGTAAATATGGGAAAACTGAACCTCAGAGAGATTAAATGACTTGTCCAAGGACACACAGCTAGAAAGTAGTAGAGGCAGGATGCAGTCAGGTTTCTCTGAGGACAAAGCCTAGGCTCCCCACCCCCCCACTGCCTGACCTATCAGAAATGGACTCAAGGATTTGGGAAACTTTGCCCATATGAGGAAGGCTGTGGCTCCAGGGTTAATGCCCAGCCAGGTAGGTGACTGAGGGTCCAAGCTCTGTCCCCAGGCTCTGAGACAGCTTTTGTTCGGATAAGAACTGAAGCCCCTCTCACGGGTCTGGGAAGTAGAGTCAGGCTGTCTCAAATGGATAGAGGCTGTATTCAAAGCTGGCTTGTCTGAGGGCAATGACTTGGATACCTACCGACTCTGGGGTCCCCAGAAAGCTGAGGCAGCTGAGTTAGTGTCAGGAGCTGCAATGCATCCAGGGCCAAGGAACAATCATCATTTTTAGCCAAGGCCTGAAAAAGGGAACAAGGATATTAGCATTAAGGAAGAGACGCTGAGATGGGACCTTGGAGTGGTCATTGTGTCATGGAGATGGAGCTGGTTTTTCTGTCCCTGAACACAAAGTGTGAGCATGTTGACATAATTTCCACAGGAGGGATTTAGGTTAGACACTAGGGAGAACTTCCTGCCAGTGAGCAGGTTCAAGATTGGAAACAGTGCCCAAGGGAGGCTAGGGGCTGCTCTTCCTTGGCGACCCCTGAGAGTGGGTAGAAGCCCTCTAGGCTCCTTGGGGAACTCGTGACAGGGTGGAGGGAATTGGATGGAATGACCTTGCAGCTTCCTTCCAGTTCAAGAATGCAATATTCCTTAGCTTTTAGGTAGGAATCTTCTTTTCTAGACTAGAAGTCCAGGGGGAAGTTTGATGTGCCCTAAGTTAGAAGGAGTCCCTGCAACCATCTTCTGTCCTTTTCCGCATGTGGGTGATCTTATGTGAGTGACTTAGGTTCCAAAGGGAAGCACCTGTGCTGAATAAGCCACACGGCATTCCAGGTGTTTGGGGGTTGCTCAAACGTTTAGCGGCTCCCTCCGCAGAGCATGTGAACCACACCCAGACCCCTCCTTGTTTTGTTTCAGCTCCAAGGGAAATGATCGCGGCGCATTCCCTTCCCTCTCCAGATGCTGGCATGTGGGGCCCATGTGGGCACCCCCGCCGGGAAGGCTCCCAGGCTCCCGGGTGCTTACCCGCCGCTGTGACTCCCGCCTGGCCCCGGGGTGAGCCAGGTCTCTAATTAGACTTGACCGCGTCCCCATTCCAGCGCTCCCCACCGCCGAGCGCGCGAGGATTCCACTGCCTGGGGCACCAAAATAGCCTCATGGCCCGGGCTGAGACTCCAGGCAGCGGTGGCTGACGCGGGACAGAGACTTGGCAGGGAGCACGCTATTGCCGGAGGCCCTGTGGCGGCCGGGAGCGGCGGGAGGGGGCAGAGCGGGGCGGGGGCGGGGGCGCGGGGCCGCGGGCGGCCCTCGGGGCTGGGCCGGCCAAGCGGGCCACTTGCTCACAGCCTCAGGAGCCCCAGCTGTGCCTGCCACCGCTGGCCTGACCGCTGCACACAGCTGCTCACACCGGCTCTCACTCTCTCAGAGTAAGTAGAGGCGCTCCCGGGGATGGATTCTGTGCCCAGTCCAGTCTGGGACAGAGCATGCTTGTGACTCTTTGGGTAGCAGGTCTAAGTGTGTCAGTGTGAGTGTTTGTAAGTGGGAAAGAGCACCTGTGGGAGGAAATGTGTCTGGGCCCGTATGTGAGCATGTGGAACTTTCTAGCATATGTCTTAGGGTGTGAACGTGGCTGAGACAGTGTGTCAGTGTGTGTGTGGTGGACTTAAGTGTGCCCACAGGTGGCTTGTGTGTTGGAGGGGCACACGCTGTCCCACGTGAACTGAATCTGTGCTCTCAGAAGTGCAGACTCAAGTGTGTGTGGTAGGCAGGCTCCACAGAGCTGAGCGAGTGCAAGTGTGGATGGCTGGATGTGTGTGAGTGAGCTGATGAAGGCAGAGGCCGCCGGAAAAGGAGTGTTATCTGTACTCACTTTCTAAGGTGACCTGACTTGTCCACAGTTGGGGTGTCTTCTCCGTGGGTCATGCAGCTTTGGTTTCTCAGGACTCTGAGCGGGACAGGAGCTCAGCACCAACACTGGAGTGAATGGGGTTCTGAGCAAGCTCAGCCTGCTGACCAGGGAAGGAAGACAGCTTGGGGGAGACCCCACTGTGATGCCAGGAGGAGACAGGAGGACCAGGGAATGAGCAGACCCCACCACCATGCCCACTCACAAACACTCACAGGACACCTGCACCCACATGCTCACATCTGCTCATGTGTGCACACCTTCTTGCCACCCACGCCAGTCTCACACATACTGTGTCTCAGGACATCCAAGCAAATATTTCAACACATACACCTGAGGACAGTGACAAGTATGCAACTGGCACCTCTGAGTGTAAAATCTACATATGCACAAATATGCACCCCTGGCTTGACCCATTCTCAGCCTCTTAGGTCCCCTTTAGTTCCCTTAGCCTACATATGGCACCTTGGACAAGTCTAAGAAACTGGCTTTAGTAGGAATTATCTCAAGTCAGGGGCTTCTGCTGGGGGGTCTGGGAAGATGTTGATAGAGTGCCTTCAGAGTGTCCCGTCTAATCTGGACTTAAGGCTGCTCTTGGAGTAGCCTTACCCTCTTAGAAGTGAAAAGACTTGTGGCACGGCAAGCTGGGCCAGTCTGGCATCGGAATCTGAGGCGGAGCTCAGCACCTGTAACTTGCTCCGGGCTCTAGCTGATACTCTGGAATCCCCGTGCGGCACAAAAGCAGCAGCTTCTGTGGGCTGGGCTCGAGCATCATCTGACAGGGAGGAACAGGGAGCTGAGCTGGGCTGATTCCCTTCTCTTTGGTTTTAGTCAATCCTGTTTTGAGTCTCCCATCTGCAGCCGAGGCTGGAGGGGATAGCCTTTGCCTTGCTCCATCCTAGTGGCTATTTCTTTTCTTGACCAAATCTTGTTCTCCCTGACCTCCTCCCCCTGGGGACTACGGGGGACACGCTAAAGTGCTTGGAAGAGTCAGTGTCCCAAACTATCAGCTAGCTGCTGCTGATGCTGCTGCTGCTGCTGTTAACGGCTTCTCAGCTTCTCCCATCCTGGCCATTCTCCCGTGGACAGGCTTCAGTGAAACGCCCTCACTAAATGGACCCCTTCAGTTGTGAAGTTAAAAGGTGATATTGACTACGTCTTCCTTAGTGTTTATTATTTGGTCTAAGGAGTGCCTGAGTTGTCACCCGACCAACTCCCCTGATACGCAAGGGAGTAGATGGGTTTCAGCCATTTCCTAAGGAGGTGCTGGAATCTGCCTTCCTTTGGCCTGATCCTCCACCTGACCCTTGGGGATGGTTAAATACGGGCAGGCTGTGGTCAGCCTGGCAGCCTTTTACAGAGTAAAGGTGGTGAGGGAAGGAAGTGTGCTTGCCTTCCCTAGCCTTCTTGTTTGTGGGGGCCCCCAACCACCTCAGGACTCAGGAAAAGACTCTGGAAAACTGGGGTATCCACTGTGACTTTGCCCCAGACTGTCCTCGTATTTTTAAATTCATCAAATACATATACCCGCCAATCAGAATTTTAGAGCAACCATTCGGAATCATAGAACATCAAGGCAACCCCACTATGTTAACATGGTTCCAGTTTAAAGAAGAGAAATCAGACAACAGAAAAATGGTAGTAATAACAAGCACCCTTTATTGAGTCTTTAATACATGTTTTATTTCATTTACTTTTCACAACAACCTTACTAGGTTAATAGTCCCCCTTTTTTTCTGACAAGGAAATTGAGTGTTCAAGGGATTCTACAAGTCTGAGTGACTCCTGAGCTCATGGTATAACCTTCTTATTCTGTGTTTCTCTTCTTACTCTGGCTCCTAGGAAACTCTTTGTTCACCATGTTGCTTCATTTTAGTAACTGTATTCATTGGAACCATGACTTTGACTTTTAATTTCTGCTGTAACAGCTTTATAGGATGTACATCTTTAACTGTAAATTCCTACCTCCTCTGTAGAAAGAGATCAGAATAAATAAATGAACAACCAACAGTTAAACATTCTCTTAGTCTCTAAGGATGAGAACCGTGTTGCGTGGGTTTTGGAGGGACATCTCCAATTTAAAATATTTCATCTGGTTTTCAAACCATATGTCTCAATTTTGGCTTCTGAATCTTTGGGCTCTGATTAGTGACCATGTCTTGGGGCTTTTCTTCCTAGTGGCTCTGGGAGATAATGCCCATTCTGTGCTGGCTCAGACAATGGGGATTGTTGAGAATGAATTGGGCCATTGATAAATGCCCCCGGCTCTGACTGCTTCAGCTGCCAGCTTCTCCCTGTCTCAAAAGCATGAGTGTCTGTGTGTTCGAAGGAGATTGACCCCTGCCCTACTCCTGGCCCTGGCCCCATGGCCACTGCTTCTTCATGTGACCCCGCCTAGGCCCAGGGCTCTGCTGGGAGGTCTGTGTCTCTTGGACCTGAGCTATGCCTCCCTCAGTGTGGACCACAAGGTCTCTGATCATGGATGGCCCTTCTGCAGCAGGAGAGCAGGATGAGGAGCGGGGCCTTTGGAGCGTGGAGAGACACATGGTGGAGGCAGGGGACTCTTCCTCCCCCTCTCCTGGATCTGTGAGGCCATTAGCTAGTGCTCACTTTCTTCTTTTTCCCCATGAGGAGCTCTCAAGTCTGCCACGTGGTCAGAAAGTCATTTGTCACCTCTTACCTGCAAGGGATGTGTGCCACCAGGTTCATCTGAATGCAGGGCAGGGCTCTAGCCACACTGCAAATTTGGCGAAACACCTAACTAGTTTACTCCAAGACTAATTATTTCAGCCTGCCCAAGGCTATTAATATTTGCAAAGGGGAAGAGTGGGGAGGGGCAATGCTTAGCGCTAAAGATTACTTAGAAGGGCTCTGACGGTGGGCTTTCAGGCCCTGTGCTGGGATCTTGCTTCTCAGTATGCATTAAGTTACCAGACGCTGGCAGCTGTTGCCCACCTCCAAGACTAATCCTCCCAGAAGCATTTGGTTACAAAGCAGGAAGAAGGAATCATTGGCCTGAGGCCCCAGAAAATGCCAGGCAGCAGGTGATGTGCTGGTGGGTTGGTGAGGGTGAGAGGTTTGTTCCTTCCCAGGTAAATGCCAACTCAAAAAGGTAAGACTTAGATTTGATTACATCTCTGCTGAGGATTTTGGTTGTTCCCTGGACTTTAAGCTCAACCAAGTGAAAACAGGTTTAAAATCCAGTAAGAAAACATCGGTGAGATGGTCAGAACTTCTGTGGGGAAAGGCTTACTCACGGTTACTCTCATGGTTTAGTATCTACTAATGGCCAACCCCCTTGTTAGGTGCTTTGCATCTCTTGTTTTAAGAAACCTCTGGAACAATACTGGGATACAGGCACCACTATTTTCAAGGTAGGGAAACTGAAACACAGCAAGGCTAAGTGATTAGCCCAAGGTCAGAGCCAGTAACAATTCCATCCCAGGTCTGTCTGATGCCCGAGTCTTTGAAGACTCTGTGGTCTGTGGTCCACTGACCACTCCCAGGTTCAAAGGCCCTGAAAGCAGAAAAATCCAGCCCTTTGGGCCAGCTGGGGAAGGGCTGAGGGCCTGCTTCTCTGGTTGTAGGACCTGAGTGTCTTCAGCATCCTAAGCCTTTCCAGCTTCAGACGGGGACTGCTACTCTGTGGGAAGCCCGGGTGGGGTGGGGAAGGCCTCCGGGCTGGGCAGAGATCCACTCCCCACCCCACCAGCTCCCGCCAGCCACTCCTTTGGGGTGGGCTTCTGTGGCTTGCTTCTTCCCTGGAGCAGTCTCTGTCCTGGGAACTGAGCCTCCACCCAGACACTGATCCAGCCAGCCTGTCTTCCTCCTGCAGCTCCACGGTGCCCTCAGTGCCAAGCTCTGGGGGAGTCCTGGATCTTCTGAGGACGTCTCTGGGCAGACCAGACCTTGTTCGGCGTGAGGCCGCGTCTGCAGGCGTCAGCAGTTTGGCTGGGTACTGGTGTATAGTGTTCACTTTCTGCTGGAGAAGTGGAGGTTTTATCTTACAAACCAAATATCCTGGGTTTGGAAACCATGTGAAATGTAGCCTGCGGTCTGAGGGGTGTGGGCTGCGCGTTGTGGGTCTGTGTGTGGTGCTGATTGAGGGGCAGAACGACTGACTCAGGCTGACTTGTTGCCTCTGCTGGAGGGTCAGGGGTGGGCTGCGCATCCTGGCAGCACGTGGAGAAAAAAGCTTTGCCGTCAGGCAGATCTCACTTGGAGCCGGTTTCCTTCCATGTCTGTAAAAAGGGGTTCCTTATAATGCAATGGTGATGCCCGAACTGGAAACCTTATGGGAAGCATTGTGTCTGGCGTAGAACAGGTGAACCGTAAAGGCTATATGTGTCCTTCCCTCTTGTGCCACCTGCCTTCTGGGAAAGAGCACGGCTGATGGGCAGGAGGTTCAGATTCCAGCTTTGGCTCAGCCTCTGGGCACATTGCGTTATCATACCCTCTCTGGGCCTCACTATCTTTGTGTGTAAAATTAAAGAAGACCTAATTTCCCTTATTCTTCTGTATTTTTCGAGGATAGAGAAAGAGACTGAAGTCAGGGGGCTCTCTTGAAGGATGCAGAAAGTTTAGTCACTATTCTTCACACATTCATGCTGCACATCCTGTGATGTGCTGGGACCTGTGCACAGCCCTGGGCATCCAGGTGAGTCAGGAACATCCCGGGCCTCAAGCAGCAAATAGACAGGGTGGCAAGACAGGCTTGTGGCCAAACAGAGACAGGCTGTCTGTGGGACATGATCACAACAGGTACTGGTGGTGTTGGTGTATCAGAAGAGGAAGTATCACCCACAACTGGGACGATCAGAGAGGCCTCCCCAGAGGTGAGAATTCCTGGTCTGGATCTTGAAAGATCGCAGGAAGTTTCCAGGAGGATAAGAGGCTGCAAGACCAGCACATGCTAAAGCACAGAGGTGTTGCCTAGTGTGGTGAGCTTGGGGAATTTTAGGCAATGAGTCTACCAGTCAGTAGGGATGAGAGAGAGATGGGAGACATTATAAAGGGCTATCGGTGGATGTCAGGCCTCGCTGGCTGTGCTGAGGTGTTTGGATTTTTTATCGTGACAGTTATGGGCAGCCGCTGAGGTATTTTAAGCAGTGGAGGGTCATGGTTGGATATGGGCTCACTTATTCATTCAGCAAACATAAAAACAATTTTATATCACCTTCAATTTTGGTGTCATATCAAATTATACAAATTTGCTGATAAAAGAAATTTTTTTTCCCGGCAATATTGATCATTTTTTTAGAAACATTTTTATTGATTTATAATCATTTTACAATATTGTGTCAAATTCCAGGGTAGAGCACAATTTTTCAGTTATACAAGAACATATATATATTCATTGTCACATTTTTTTCTCTGTGAGCTACCATAAGATCCTGTATATATTTCCCTGTGCTAAACAGTATCATCTTGTTTATCTGTTCTATGATTTTGAAATCCCAGTCTATCTCTTCCCACCCCCTGCCCCCTTGGCAACCACAAGTTTGTATTCTATGTCTGTGAGTCTCTTTCTGTTTTGTATTTATGCTTTGTTTGTTTCTTTGTTTGTTTTTAGATTCCACATATGAGCGATCTCATATGGTATTTTTCTTTCTCTTTCTGGCTTACTTCACTTAGAATGACATTCTCCAGGAGCATCCATGTTGCTGCAAATGGTGTTATGTTGTCGGTTTTTATGGCTGAATAGTATTCCATTGTATAAATATACCACATCTTCTTTATCCAGTCATCTGTTGTTGGACATTTAGGTTGTTTCCATGTCTTGGCTATTGTAAATAATGCTGCTATGAACATTGGGGTGCAGGTGTCATCCTGAAGTAGGGTTCCTTCTGGATATATGCCCAGGAGTGGGATTCCTGAGCCATATGGTAAGTCTATTCCTAGTCTAAAAGAAATTCTTTTATCTATGTCCCTTAATTGATTACAAGACACTCCATTTACTTCATTGTTTTTGTTTCTTCTCTCTCCAATAATATAAAAATATCTTATTTTTATTATTTATGTATATTTTAATTACCTATATAATTTATACTTTATTGTTCACTTATAATAATATATTTATGGTTTTATTATGTATATGTATATACATGAATACATATAAAATATACATATTTCTGATCAATTTAGGAGTAAACTGGAGACATGATGCTTCTTTGCCCGTAAATACTTATGTGTGTATTTCTTTAAAACAAGGATATTTTCTTAACACATACAATTCTGTCCCAATAATGTCTCTAAAGCTCTCCTGTCTCCCTTGCCCCATTCATGGTCCAATCCATAGACTGCATTTAGTTGTCATATCTTTTTAGTCTCCTTTAATCCAGAGCAGATCCTCTGCTTTATTTTTTTGAATTTTTAAAATTTTTTTATTGCTTTATCTTTCTTGACCTTTATGTTTTTGAATAGTGCTGGCCAGTAATTATGATGACTAGCCCTCAGTTAGGGTTTATCTGATGGTTCTGCACGATGGGATTCAAGCTGTGCCTGCTGGGCAGGAACTCCACTGCAGGGAGGTCAGCACTGCGCAAGCCCAGGTTGCGGGGACGGTCCCAATGCTGGTGATGGACGCCTTCACCAGTTCCTTCACTGTGAAGTTACTACTTTTCTCAAAATTAGTAAGTAATTTGTGGAGAGATGCCTTGAGGTTATGTAAATATCCAGTTCCTCATCAAAAGTTTACTCACTAATTCTATCATCATTGATACTTTTGAGCCCATCGTTTCTTCTGTATTTATTTTTGGCATTCTACCGTAGGAACGATCTTTCCCCTCTTCTTTTCTCTCTTTCTCTCCCCCTTTCCCTCTTTCTTTCCTTCCTTCTTTCATTACTATGGACTCATGCATTTTTAATTAATTCATATCCAGTCTACCACCATGTCTTGTTGATGTGCTTTTGAAAATCTCTCCCAAATCTGTCACTTCTCTCTGTCTCCACCAGTATCACTCTAGTTCAAGGCCCCATTTTCATCTTTCCGGAGTACTACAAGAGCCTCCTAACTGGTCCACCTAGATCCACGCTGGCTCCCTCCAGTTTGCTCTCACACAGCAGCCAGAGTGCGTTTCAACTCCATTCATGTCATTTCCCTCCTTGAGAGTACTTCAGTTGCTTCCTATTGATCGTAAGGTAAAGACCAACCTCTTTAATAAACCCCAAAGGTCTTGCTTGTCTGACCCCTGCTGCCGTCTCCTACATCCTCCTACCTAGCTCTCCCTTTGCTTTCTCTCCTGGCCTTGTCTTAGTCCCTCGGGCTTGTCAGGCTCCTCCTGCCACTGGGCCTTTGCATTTGCTGCTTCTCTGCTTAGAATGCTCTTCCTTCATGTCTTTACTGACTGAATTCCTACTTATGTCTCAGTTCTCAGCTCACCTGTCACTTCCATGGCCTCCATGATTAGGTCAAATCCCATTTTAAAGGCTTTACAACACCACGTACCTTCTTTAAGACTTCATCGTGGTTGTGATTTTATGTTTATTTGCAGTTATTTCATGATAATTAATGCTTATTTTGCCTCTTTGGTGATGAGTTTTGCTCATTACTTTATCCTAGTAGATAGTGTGTTACTGACACATGCCACAAATATTTGTTTTATGAATGAATGAATGAATGAATGAATGAAGTTTTGTCAGCTGAACAACCAGATAGATGGTGGTACCACTCAGTAGAATAAACATTCTAGGGGAGTATATTTGGGGAGAGAGAGCTGATTCATTTTAGGACATGTTGCATTTGAGGTGCCTTGACAGCCACATGTCTGCCCCCCAAACATCTTACTATTAGATAGTAAGTAACAAATTAGATAGTCATTCAGGAGCTTTGGTGGACTGGTGATAGGTGACATCTAATTCCTGGCTGAGTCTAAGGAGCTCCTAGAGAAAACAGCTAAGTCACATGGCATCCCTGAGCTGTAACCCCCTCTCTGATTTGTAGCAGATACAGGAGATCTGAGGGACCTCCAGGTGGTCCTGACTTCGTTTCTTGGCTGCTCGTATGAAGGATCTTTATAAACATTTATGAAGGCTTCTTGGATCTTGAGAGTTACTTGCATGATTCACATCAGTCAGGACTTGTCAACCTCCTCCCCATCCCTGAGACTGCACTAGACATAGGCCCAAAAGAGAATTCAGAGACCATTTACGAAGCCTAGTGAACTGTCCTTGCAAAGATGCCAGTCACTCTAGGATGGAGAGCCCATTCTGTCACTCCGGCTCACTCACTCTTGCATTCCTCACTCACTGATTCAATATCTATTTCACCTTCACTCAGTCACTTACCCACCAACCCACCCAGCATCCACCTGTCTATCCACAAACAAGAGTTTATGTTGGATCTGTAGCAGGACTCAAGGCTGCTGAGTCACCCTGACACCCTGTCTCCTTCATCCCTCTTTCATGTGGTCCTCACAGCTCAGGAGCCCATGTGAGGCAACAAACATCATGATAAGGAGACGTCATTGTGCTGGTTGAGGGCCGTCTGTGCTTATTGAGTGTTAACAAGAAGGGAGGGAGACACTAATTACTCCTTTTATTTCACCTTCTGCTTCTCTAGTGTCCTGCCCCTCTTTCAGCGGTGATGAGAAGTTAGGAATTACGCTCCTTGATCAGACAGATAAAAGCTGGTAGCTGGGTTCTGCAGAAGTGTTTGGGGCTCAGGCTCTAAGGAGATAGAGAAACAGAGCTCGCTATAAGCCCCACCGTGGAAAAGAGGATGCTTTTGTTTTCTTCTTCATTTTCTACCAGGATTGCCCTTTTAACCCTGTGGAATTTGCAGAGAGGCTAGGGAGAGGGGGAGGGACAGTGGGATTTAAAATGTGGCATTTAGAAAGCAAGCAGTAGACTAATCTTGGCCCCGCCTCTCCAGAAGCTGCTGTTTCAGTTCTCTGAGGTTTGTCATTTACAAAGAGCCCCCTTGAATGTGTGCTGTCCATCTGCTGTGACATTGGACAGGGCTGGGGCTGACCAGACATAGGACAATGGCTGTCACGTCAGATAGAGAGTATCTTGGAAAAATGCCCGAAGGTGCCAAGGATCTGAGTTACAGACTCATTCACTCATTCCCTCCCTCATTCATTCTTTCCAACCACTATCTACTTAGTACCTATTCTGTGCCAGGCATTGTTCTAGACACTGGAGATGCAGCAGTGAGCAAAACACCTGCCTGTGTAGAATTTGCTTTCTGCTGTGGGGAGACAGACAGTAAACAGGTTGATGTATGCAAAATAGTGCTGAGAGCTGTGGAAAAATATCAAGAATGGTGAGGGGGTTCCAAGAGTGGGAGGGGACTTGTATGTTTATACCAGGTCAAGAGATTCTCTCTGACATGCAGATATTTAAACAGAGGCCAGGAAGCAGTGAAAGGGCAACACTATGTGAATATTAACGGGAGGAGCAGTCAGCATCTCAGTATTCTAGGTGCCCTGTAGTCTGGGAAGGTCAGAGTAAGCTTCCAGGAAGAGGCTACATTTAAGTTGAATCTTGACACATGGGGACAAATCAGTGCTGAAGAATAGCAGGGAACTTGCTCTGAAGCATGAACATACAGGACGTGTTGAGGAGGACAGTTTGGTAAGGCCGCAAGAGGCGGGGAGGCTGGAAAAGCATCTGGAGAGTCATGAATGCCAGGTTACAGAGTTCAGACCTAAGTTGAGAGACATCAGGGAGACAGATTTTCAAGGAGATGTTACAATGAGAGCTGTGTTTTAAGAGGCTGAAATTAACATCAGAATGGGCTGGGAGCTGGGAGGTCAGCAAGAAGACAATTGCCTTGTGTAAGCCTTCTTGGCCTTATGGCCAGCAAGGCCCCTGAGGTTGGGGGGAATGTTGGAGTGGCCCCCAGAAGCACCACAGGCCGGGATGCGGTGATGTGGGGCTAATAATGGCTAACAGAAGCAGCAGGTGATCTGAGTGGCTGCCACTGGTTCATACCCCAGATGTCTCCTGTAACTTGAAGCTGTATCTGAGCAAAGAGCACAGAGCAGCCAGGGTTCTGGGCAGAGCAGACTGGAGAAAAGAGCTTTGGGTCTGATCTCTGGCCATGAATGACTCTTTTAGAAGCTTTAGGGAGGAGGGCGTGATCCTTGGATTGTAGGAATATTAGATTCAGAAGGGAGCTTATCGAATACAGCTCTCTCTTCTCACAGATGGGAAATTGGAAGCCCAGAAAAGGGGCATAAATTGTCCAAGGCCATATAGAACCCATGTGGCAGAGAAAGGTCAAGCATCTTATCTGAACTCATCTTGGAGGAATTACTACGTTTTATTTAATTATAGCTTTATATATCTCTTTCAGTGGAAGAGGAAATTCTAAGAAAGAGGAAATCATTTTATGCATCTACTTCTCTGTCATCTGGCTCCAGCCCGACACAAAGCAGATGCTCTCCTGACCTGGACCAAGGCTGCTGTTAGCCTGGTGTCGGAGTGGGCCAGATGTGGGCACAGAAAGAGCTGCCTGTGGGTGGGGGGAGCCCTGGCTCACTCATGTGGCTTGGCCTGCAACCATTTCTACATCAGTTATACTCACAGCCCTTGCCAAGGGGCCATGGATGTGAGGGAGTAATGGGGGCTGCTGTCACAAGGGTACCTGCTGATACGGAGAGGTGACAAGTGTGCTGAGGGGCCAGGTGTCCTGGGCCTGAGGCCACTGCAAGAGAAAAAGGCCCTGCCTGGCTTGAGAGAGCAGCCCATGGGGGGCTTCATGGCCTCTAGGAGGACACCTGGATGCATATTTGGGGTGTAAGTCCTGTGCTTGGTCTGGCCTGAGGCTGGGCCCCTAGGGATGTCACCAAACCCACTCACCTGCTGTTCCAAGGAGCTGAAGGCCACATTTTAAAGAACATGTCCTGTCTTCTCCTCACAGCACGCAGAAGCCTGTGACTTAATGACAAGATTTCAGATAGAACTGTCCTTTGATGTGCCTCCCTCCTCACATTCAGGGCCCTAGAGGGAGGGCTGAGTTGGAGACAGTTTCCTGGAAAGTCAGAGGGATTTGAGCTGTAGCTTCTGCCAGCCAGGACCCCAGGGTCTGCGTCGGTGCTGGAGGAGCAATTGGTTCTTAAGCTCTTGGTCAACACATTCTGTTTGTCTTGTACAACAGTGTTGGCAGAGAGATTTCTACACAAAGGGGAGCAAGTTATACACATCAGCAAACTGAACCTGTAGACACTGGAAAATAAGTGCCCAACTTTGGCACCTATCAGTGAATGTCCTGGGAAGGCAGTGGTGTCTTCTTTAGGTGTGGGGTCATCATGCTTTCGAAGGTGCATCATAGAGTTGGCCAGGTTTTGGGCAGAACTGGAGAGGAGGGGAAGAAAGAACTTGGATTCTAGTCTGGGTTTAGCCACAAATTCGCTCTGTGACTTTGGCCAGATATTTGCCTTCTCTGAATCTTAGTTTCCTTTTGCATAAACCATAGGATTGGAAGAGACAATTCCTGAAGACCTGTCCTATAACACTCCAGGTTTCTTACATAATGCTAACAGGAGTTTTGTTTAAGACCCTAACTTCCAGATTTTTATTCTGGCCCAGGTCTCATTTTTCACTTTGCCCAAAATCCAACCTTTATAGTTTCATTCCTTTGGGTCTTTTAAGAGACTCCTATTTCCATAGACTTATATTGACTAACAAAAATCCCTCTTAATTTTATGATATTCTGTAGTGATACAAAACAGTGTAATCTGCGAATTGTATTTCAGCCTTTACAACAACTGTGCCAGGTCATCACAGGTATATTATTATTTCCAGTTTGCATATGAAAAAGGAGGCATGGAGAGGTTTAAGAACCTTGATGAATTTCACTAAGTTGGTTGTTGGCAGAGCTGAGATGAGGCTGCAGGTTTCTTAGCTGTTGACTTTTATTCTTTTCTTTTTTTTTTTATAATTCCTGTTTCCTTTTTTATTTTTTATTGAGTTATAGTCATTTTACAGTGTTGTGCAATTTCCAGTATAGAGCACAATTTTTCAGTTATACATGAACATACATATATTCATTGTCACATTTTTTTTCTCTGTGAGCTACCACAAGATCTTGTATATATTACCCTGTGCTCTACAGTATAATCTTGTTTATCTATCCTACATATGCCTGTTAGTATCTACAAATTTTGAACTCCCAGTCTGTCCCTTCCCACTCCCCACCTCCTTGGCAGCCACAAGTTTGTATTCTATGTCTATGAGTCTGTTTCTGTTTTATATTTATGTTCATTTTATTTTTTTTTTTAGATTCCACATATAAGCGATCTCATATGGTATTTTTCTTTCTCTTTCTGGCTTACTTCACTTAGAATAACATTCTCCAGGGACATCTATGTTGCTGCAAATGGCATTATGTTGTCGGTTTTTATGGCTGAATAGTATTCCATTGTATAAATATACCACATCTTCTTTTGTTCTTTTGTGCCACCTTTTGACTTTGGAAAGGGGAGTCTAAGGACTGCGTGGGGTGGGGGTCGTGGTGTTCATCAGATGGCAGAACTATCAGGATGACAGCTTCTGCCTCCACATACCTGTACTGCGGAAGGGAGAAGGGTTCTCAGCCTGGGGCAGCCCCAGCCGACCCGGGCACAGCGGCGAGGGGCTGTGCTAGCCCTGTGCCTGGTTATATGAAGGCAGGTCAGGGCAGGAAGCAGGCCCTCTGCAGCAGCTTTCACACAGAAAAGCCTGTGTTCTTGTCGACCACAGACTATCTCAGCCGGGTTGTGGGTATCTGGCCGAGCTCAGGCCTCCTTTTTTTTCCGCTTTTATCCCCTAGCTTTATTGAGCTATAATTTGCATATAGCATTGTATGTTTAAGGTGTACAATGTGATGATTTGATATATATATATTCATTGTGAAATGATTACCCCAAGAAGATTAGTTATGCATCTGTCACCTCACATAGTTACCTTTTTATTTGTGTGGTGAGAATTTTATGGATCTACTTTCTTAGCAACTTTTGAATGTATAATATGATATTGTTAAGTAATAGTCACCATGCTTATATTAATCTCCAGAACTAATTCATCTTATAACTGAAAATGTGTACCCTTGGACCATATCTCCCCATTTTTCCCGACCCTCAGCCCCTGGCAACCACCAGTCCCCTCTGTTTCTATTATGTTCAGACTCCACATATAAGTGAGGTCGTATAGTATTTGTCTTTCTCTGTCTGACTTGTTTCATGTAGCATCATGCCCTCCAAATCTATCCATGTCATTACAAATGGCAAGGTTTCCTTCTTTTTTTTTATGGCTGAACAATATCTTATTGTGGTATATATATATTTTTTTCTTTCTTCTTTTATCCATTCATCCATTGAAGGACATTTAGGCTGTTTCCATGTCTTAGCTATTGTGAACAATGCTGCAAGAAATATGGGGGTGCAGATGCCTCTTTGAGAGAATGATTTCACTTCCTTCTGACATGTACCTAGAAGTGGGCTTGCCATACCACATGATAGTTTAATTTTTAATTTTTTTGGGAAAACTCCATACTGTTTTCCTAGTGTCTGCACCAATTTACATTCCCATCAATAATGCACCGTGGTTCCCTTTTCTCCGCATCCTCACCAGCACTTGCTGTCTCTTGTCTTTTTGAGGATAACCATTCTAACAGGTGTGAGGTGATATCTCATTGTGGTTTTGATTTGCATTTCCAGGTGATTGGTGAATACCTTTCATGTACTTGTTGATCATTTGTATGTCTTCTTTGGGAAAATGTCTATTCAAGCTCTCTGCACATTTTTTTTTCAATTAGATTTTTGTTGTTGTGATTGAGCTGTATGAGCTCCTTATATGTTTTGAATATTAACCCCTTATCGGATATATGGTTTGCAAATATTTTTCACGGTTTCCTGTAGGTTGCCTTTTAATTTGTTGATTATTTCCTTTTCTGTGCAGAAGATTTTTGTTTGATACAGCCCCACTTATTTATTTTTATTTCTGTTGCTTGTGCTTTTGGTGTCATATCCAAAAAGTCTTTGCCAAGACCAATGCCAAGAAACTTTTTTCCTAGGCATTTTAGAGTTTCAGAACTGACATTTAAGTTTTTAATTCATTCTGAGTTAATTTTTATGAGTAGTGGAATGTAGGGGGTTCAGTTTCTTTCTTTTGCATGTGAATACCTAGTTTTCCTAGCACCGTTTATTGAAGACTCTCTTTTCCCCTTTCAGTATTCTTGGCTTCCTTGTCAAATATTAGTTTACCATATATGCAGGCGTTTTTCTTGGCTCTTGATTCTTTTCCCTTGGTCTATGTGTCCGTTTTTATGCTAGTCTGGTTTTAATACTATAGCTCTGTAATTAAGCTGGAAATCAGATAGTATGACACTCTATTTGGGTTCTTATATGGTATCATGTGAATGTTAAGATTATTATTTTTTTATTTCTGTGAAAAATGCCATTAGAATTTTGATAGGGATTACATTGAGTCTGTAGATTGCTTTGGGTAGTGTGGACATTAAAACTATTAATTCTTCTGATCTGTGAATGTGAGCTATCCTTCCACTCATTTGTGTCTTCTTCACTTTCTTTCATCCATGTCTTACAGTTGTCAGTGTACTGATCTTTCACCTCCTTGGTTAAATTTATTCCTAAGTATTTAATTTTTTTGATGCTATTGTAAATAGGATTCTTTCTTTATTTTTCAAATAGTTTGTAGTTAATGCATAAAAATGCAACTGAGTTTTGAACATTGATTTTATATCCCGAAACTGTACTGAATTCATTTATTAAGTCTAACAATTTTTTGGTGGAGATTTTAGGGTTTTCTATATATAAGATTATGTCATCTGCAAACAGAGACCGTTTCACTTCTCCTTTCTGATTTGAATGGCTTTTATTTCTTTTTCTTGCTTAATTGTTCCAGCTAGAACTTCTAGTACCATGTTGAATAGAAGAGGTGACACTGGGTGCCCTTGAGTTGTTTTTGACCTCAGAGGAAAAGCTGTCGTTCTTTCACCATTGAATGTGTTGGTAACTGTGGGTTTGTCACGTCTGTGCTTTATTATGCTGAGGTATCTACCTTGTATACTCAATGTGCTGAGAGCTTTTCTTGTGAAAGGGTGTTGAATTTTGTCAAAATTTTTTCCTGCATTTATTTAGAGGATCATTTGATTTTTATCCTCCATTCTATTACTGTGGTGTATCACATTTATTGATTTGTGTATGGTGAACCCTCCTTGCATCCCAGGATAAATCCCACTTGATCATTCAAACTGAATTTAACAGCACATTAAAAGGATCATATACCAGGTCTTCTTAATTAACCTTCCATTTCTCATTTTCAGAAGATTTCTAACGTGCTTGCCCTGGAGATGGGCTGGACTTCTCTGTCTGCAGAAGGAGGCTCTTAGAGCACCCCTCTTAGCTGTTTCTCTCTAGCTCAAACCAGCTCAATCTTTGCCCCTGGGCCAGAGGGAGGCTCAGGGGCCTGGATGTATGGGCAAGAAGGAGCTCTCCCCTAATATACCAGGCAGGAGCAACAGTGGGAATCACCCCTGCCCCCAGTTCACTCTTTGCGTGTGGTTTTGGATACGTGCATGTGTGCTCTCACTCTCTCTCTCCCGTTTCCCCCTCCTCTGTTATTAATCAAGTTTCCACATTTGCTTTGGTCTAGTTTGGAGCCTGTTATTCAATTCTCTAAATTTATTCCAGGGTTGATATCACATTGTATTTAATATTTGAAAATAAGCCTTATTATCTAAAGGAAAAGTCCTCCAACCCCCAATTTCTTTTTCTTTTTCAGGAATAATCTTGGGTGTACATTTCAGATTTAACTCAAGTCCTAGGAAAAAATTTTGTGGGGATTTAATGGAATCTATAGATTAGTATGATGAATTGATAAGTATATGAAATACGTCTTCCTTTATTTTGGTCTTCTTTAGTATCTTTTAATTATATTTTATAATTTTCTCAGGACGGGACTTGCACATTTTAAGATTTATTTCTGCATACCTTATGTATTTTTGTTGTTCTTCTTAATGTCCTCTTTTCTAAATCTCACTTTATTTTTGTGCTAGTGTCTAGGACTATACTTGACTTTTATATATTCACTTTAAGCCGCTTTTCTAAGCCCTTTTATGAATTAAAATAATTTCTTTGTAGATACTTTTGGGCTGCCTACATTGACAATAAGGGTAACTTACTAGTTCATGGTACATTTTTATAGGAATTAGGAAAAGATACCACATCTGGGAAGACGTAGGCCCATGGAGACTTGGCTTGCCAAGTGGACTGCAGATTTGTGTTTGGTGGACTCAGCCCTGTGTAGGGTATGTGGCTGGGTGGACACAGAAGAGGCTGACTTCAGCCTCCACTCACCCCTGGGCTGTGCACAGGCTGATGTGGCAGCCCTGTGGAAAACCCAACAGTGAATAATGACAGTTTTGTTTCTTTCCATTAGCATGCATTTTCTTTCTGCACTAGCTAAGATGTGTAATACAATAATGAATAGAAGTTGGTGGGAGCTGGCATTTTAATTTTGTCTCTGGTTTCACAGGAAATGCTTTCAACATGTCATCATTAAGCATGTTATTCCTGTATATTTTTTTCTTGATAGACGCCCTTTAATCAGTTTAAGGACAGTCTCTTATACTCTTAGTTTGCTAAAAGGTTTTGTTATGAATGACTGTTGAACTTCAGAAAATTATTTTTCTTCATTTATTGAGATGATCATAGGGTTTTTCTTCTTTAACCTATTAATGTAGTGAGTTTCATCATCTCTTTTCTAATGTTAAGAGAACCCTGTATTTTCAGGCTTAACCTACCTTATCCGCGATGTGTTAATCTTTTTATGTACAGCTGGGTTCTGTTTAGTAATATTTTATTTAGTATATTTTTATATATGTATGCATATGAAATTGGCCTATATATTTCCTTTTTGTGTTTTAGTTTCAGCATCAAAATTATGTCAGTCTTATGAAATGAATTGAAGTATGTTTTATTTTATTCTTATTCTCTGGAAGAGCTTGGCAGAGAAAGAGTTATCTTTCCTTTGACTGATAGAAACTTATTTGTGAACTTCTCTGTGCCTGGTATTTTCCTTATGGGAAGATTTTTAACTACTGATTAATTTATTCAGTAGTTATAGATCTATTTCTTCTTGAGTCAATTTTGGTAAATTGTATTTTTCTGAGACCTTAGTTTATTTATAATTTCTAAGATATTGTAGAATATTCTTGTCCATATAATATTATCCATCATAATCTTATTTCTGTTGCTTTTGTAGTAATAGTTTCCTTTTATTACTAATATTGACTATTTTTGTTTCCTGTCTTTTTTCTGATCCTATCAGTGGTTTATCTATTTTATTTGTGTTTTCAAAATCTAACTTCAACTCTTGATCACTTCATTTGTGTTTATGTTTTGTTTTGTGTTTTTGTTGTATTTTGCTTAATGTTTGCTTCTATCTTAATTATTTTTCTTTTGCTACTTTCTTTGAAAGTATATTCTCTTTGGAAAATTTCTTACGTTGTTAGAAGTTTGAATTTCTTCTAATTTTCATCTTTATTTTCTAATTTAAGGCTGCAATTTTTGCTCTTAATGCTACTTATCTGTATACTATGTAGTTTTTATATGTGTGTTTTCATAATCATTCATGTTTATTTTCTAATTTCTGTTACAATTCCTTTTTTGACCTGTAATTTGTATGTTTAAAATATCTAGAGGTATGGAGGTATTTATATAGCGGTAGAGACTGCAATCTGTAGGATACCAATCATTTGAAATTTGCTGAGAATTGCTTTAAGATCTGGTCACTAGTCATTAAAAAAAATAATGACTCATGAATCCTCAAAAACAGTGTGTATTCCTGATAAGTTGAATGCAGTGTTCTATTCATTTTCACGTTTGTTGACTCTATCTTAATTGTGCCATTCAAATCTTCTGTGTCCTCACTGATAATTTTTCTGTTTGAGCTGTCAATCAATGGCAGAATTGTGTCAGAATCTCCACCTGTGATTCTGGATTTGTTCATTTCTCCTTGAAGTTTAATCAGTCTTTACTTTGTGTATCTTAAGACCATACTATTGTTATTAGGAACATCCTTATGGTAATATCTTCTTGATGAGCTGAGCTTTTTATTTTTATGTAATGCATCTCTTCATCTCTATAGTCATTATTGTCTTAAAATTTGTTTTGTATTATATGAATACACTAGCACCAAAATTCTTTAGGTAAGTATTTCTATGGTGTATCATTTATAGCCTTTAACTTTAAGCTGTCTGGGTTCTTTTGTTTTTAGGGATGTTACTTATAGCCAACACATAGCACACTTTCTTTCCTTTCCTCCCTCTCTTTTTCTGTGTGTGTATGTGTGTGTATGGGTGTGTATAAACACATGTTTTATAATCTTGGCTGACAAGTGTCTAGTTTAGTTTATCTCCCTGTACTGTGATTACTATTATTCATTGATACTCCCCTCATCCACATCTCTTTCCTCTTCTGGATATTTTTTTTCTTTATAACTTTTTTTTTTAATCCTTGCATATTTGAAGGGTAATGTCAATTTCTGCCTCTATGTGTATTCTTTAAGTGGGTTACCCTAGATTTTACTGCATTAATAATAACCTAATAAGGCTAAAGTTAATTTACATTTCTATTTTCTTTCTCCCAACTAAAAGAGACACTTTAGTCATCCTCTTCTGAATTTGCATATAATACTTCAGGTTTATCTTTCTTTATCCCACAAATGAGGTTTTATAATTGCTTCTTATAGTCGCAGTTTGTTTGGATTTACTCATCTAGGAACAAGTAAGTTTGCTCATCAGTCTGTCTCATATCTCAAACCTTCCCTCTGGCATTACATTCTTTCTGCCTGAAATACATACTTTAGAATTTCCTTTGGTGTGGAATTTTTACTTGTTTGAAATGTATTTGTTTTAATCTTATTCTTGAAAGAGAGTTTCTCTGGATATAAAAGTTTAAGACAATTATTTTCTGTAATCAGATACTTTTTTCTGTTACCTGCTGACATTCATCATTGTTATTATGTGGTCACCTGTAGATCTAACCTCTCGCTCGCTCGCTCGCTCTGGATGCTTTCAAAATGTTTTCAGTCTTTTGTGTTCTTTACTCTTATGAGTTATCTAGGGCAGGGTCTATCTTGTATATCTTTCCTGCTTGGGATTCATTGGCATTCCTTGGTTTAAAAGTTGTTTTGATTTTCAAAAATTCTGGTAAATTTTTCAGCCACTGTTTTTTTGGGTATCACCTTTTCCTCTATTCTCTCTCTTAATCTTTTTTTTAGAAATCTGATTAAATACTTGTGAGGCTGCCTTACTTTCTAGTCCTTAGCTTTAGTTCTCTCGTATTTTCTATTTGTCTCTCTGGGATGCATTTTAGATCATTTCTTTTGTTGTGTCTTTTAATTATATCAATCCAGTCTTTAGCTGTGATTAATTTGTTCAATGAGTCTTTCATTTTAATTACTATATTTTTAATTTATAGAAGTTTTATTTGGTTCTCTCTAAAATCTACTTGGTAATATTTTATAGCCTCTGTTCCTTGAAAATGTTTCTAAGACACTCTTTTATGTTTTGAAGCTAAGTTCTCTGAGTTCTTTCCCCTCACAGATAATGTGAATTCAGGCTACAAACCTTTATGAAGGTCATATTTTGTTCATTAATTCTCAGGAGAGATTTTACTTCTTTTTAACCCAGCCCCAAAGTTGGGATAGACAGCTTTTCTTGCTCTTCTGTATAGGAGATTTATTTTTCATTCACCATTGCATTGAGTTTCTGGCCTTATGGACAACTACTTTATTGTTTCCCTAGTCCCTGGACCAGGACTTTGTCTTCCCTTCCCCATTCACACATGGAACAGAAGCAGCTTAGGGAAAATAACATTCAGCAGATGTTCTCAGGGCAAAAATTCCAACTCTTGCTTATCATTCCTGGTTCCTGCTTTTGATCTCCTTTTGGCTGAAAAGCCAAATTTTTTACATTTTTGCCAGCTAAGTGATACCTTTTAAAAACGTTAAGAGCATTTTTATCAGTCCTTTAAAATTCTTCTTATGAAGAAGTATTTTAGACTATATGACATACTATATTGCTCCACATAAAATTCCTGTGTGAATTTTCTCTGTAAGAAGAGGACTCAAATACCAATTTAAAAATCAGATTCTAAAAAATAGTAGCATAGTATGAATTTCCTTAAAGAGAGGATACAGTCATTACCCTCACTTAACTTACTAGCTGTGTACATTAGCAAATTATTGAATCTCTCTTGATTTCCATGTCTTTAAAATGGGGATAATAGTAGTACTAATTATTTGGGATTCCTTTGAGAAATAAATTAATTTACTTATATAAAGCACCTAGAAGTATCTTTGAGAGATAGTTATGTGCCAAATACTATATTTTATTAAATTTAAGATGCCACAGATTGTAAGATGCCATGTCACTTCATAAAAAAGAAAAGATGCTTTCAGTTAAACTATAACACAGTACAAAGATACCATTGACTGAAATATACTTCCCAATTTCATATGTTAAAATATGAAAAAATGCATCTTAGAACCATCTAATAATACTAGATTTTTTCCTTTGCCCACTTAAAAAAAATTATTTATTTATTTATTTGTTTGTTTATTTAATTGAAGTATAGTCAGTTAACAATTTTGTGTCAATTTCTTGTGTACAGCAGCATAATGCTTCAGTCATACATGTACATATATATATTCCTTTTCATATTCTTTTTCATGATAGGTTATCACAAGATATTGAATATAGTTCCCTGTGCTATACAGTAGAAACTTGTTTATCTATTATATATATAGTAGTTGGTATCTGCAAATCTTAAACTCCCAATTTATCCCTTCTTACCACCTTCCCCCCTGGTAACTATAAGTTTGTTTTCTTTGTCTGTGAGTCTGTTTCTGTTTTGTAAATAAGTTCATTTGTGTCTTTTTAAAAAAGATTCCACATATAAGTGATATCATATGGCGTTTTTCTTTCTCTTTCTGGCTTCATGTAGTATGACAGTCCCCAGGTCCATCCATGTTGCTGAAAATGGCAATATTTTATTCTTTTTTATGGATGAGTAGTATTCCATTGTGTAAATGTACCACATCTTCTTTATCCAATCACCTGTCAATGGACATTTAGTTACTTCCCTGTCTTGGTTATTGTAAATAGTGCTGCTATGAACACTGGGGTGCATGTATCTTTTCGAATTAGAGTTTCCTCTGGATATATGCCTAGGAGTGGGATTACTGTATCATATCATGAGTCTATTTTTAGTTTTTTGAAGAATCTCTGCTACTGTTTTCCATAATAGCTACACCAAACTACATTCCCATCAAGAGTCAGTTAACAATTTTGTGTCAATTTCTGGTGTACAGCAGCATAACGTTTCAGTCATACATGTACGTACGTATATTCCTTTTCATATTCTTTTTCATGATAAAATAGACTTAATTCCCATTTTATAGCTGAAGAGGCCAAAGGTCAGAGAGGCCTAGTAAGAGGCAAAACTGAGATTGGAATCCCAGTCCTGAACTTTTGGATTTCCATAACCTCATCATGCTACCTTCCAAATGCTACTGAGCAGCCTCCATTTTGGAGGATTTGAGAAGGAAATAAAATCCGAGGAGGCTGGACTGTCATGGTAGTTGATGTAGCACTATTGTCTACTCATGTCTTTATGAAACTGCAAAGTATTGCACAGTTCTCTCTCCTCTGTCCTCTTTCCCAAGGGTATCTAGACCCCCCTCAAACTGGGTCCTCATCATGACTCAGAGAGGGAAGCAGCTTGCCCAGAGTGCCCTCTGAGTGTGATTTATGAAACAGGATGCATCCAAATTTTCACCACATTGGAGCTATTCAATTTTCTCTAATGGCCTTTATCTGAGAGTTATGTCTATTCGTGGCAGCCACGACCAGTAAGTCATTAGCTTAAAGTACACTGATTGTTAATTTTAGCATCCTGGGACCTGGGCCCAGCGACAGAGGACTCTCCTTTTTGCGAGTCGAAGCTAAAGAACATTCGCGCAGTTGGCTAACATTTACATCAGGAAAAGTTAGAAAGTAGGAAGAGATGATTAAAAAGTTAGAGGGTAAGAAGCAGTTGACCAGCTGGACATAGTTCAGGAGGGTCAGAATGGCCTCCATTTGGCTGCCTCCCTACAGCTGGGTACTGCTCGCACCAGAAGAAAAATGGAACCAGTCCTTACATCAAGCACCCATGTGTGCCAGGTACTTCACGTGTGTGATCTCATGGCAGTGCCATGGGGAAGGAACCGTCACTTCCATTTTATTTTTATTATACATGGACCCTGCTTCATAGATAAGGAAACCTAGTACCCAAGTTCGCACAGCTAGTAACTGATGGAGTGGGATCTGAACCTGGGCAGTCTGACTCCAAGTCTGCATTCTTAACCAACAGAGCTCTGGATGGGGTGGCCCAAAGACCCAGCCAAGCCTCCCTTGGGGACTACATGCCACCTAAAAGTCTGGGGCACCATTTTCGCACTTTTGACCCTTAGAAAATGGCCAGCTCAGTGCCCGCTCCCAGATGACAGTAACTGCAGTTTCCTGGTGATGCTCAGGGCTTGGTGCTCCTCTGATGGGCGGCTGGGGTGTCCGAGTCCCAGAGCCGGGGCGGGCCCACCCTGAGACTCAGGCTGGGGGCAGCCATGGCCTTCCTGGCTCCAGGAACCTGGGCCTCCCTGCAGGACTGCTCGCACACTCCTTCGGGGGAGGCTGCTGGGGTTGGCTTTGACAAGTTGAAGCCATTTAGAGGATGGATCAGTTTAGTCAGGGCCTGGGGCACATGGGCCTCATGGGGAGAGCTTGTCTCTGGGCTCCTTTCTCTCCAACCTCTGAGGACTCGTGGGCATCTCTGAGTCAGCCTGCCTGTCACATTCCAGGGCTGAGCTGAATCAGACCAGGAATCCTGGAACTCCCCTGTCCGCTGTCCATCTCCTGTGCTTGGCAATCACAGCAAAGAAGAGAGAACAGGTGTAATTATCCCTGTTTTACAGATGGGGAACTGTGGCACCACAGATTTCCCAGGGCAAATCACCTTGAGCCTGGGTGGGGCTCTCTGGGCTCTTACCAGGCGAAGCCTTCTTTGGCTTTCCCGTGGGAGGAGTTTATGGGAGTGAGGAGACCTGGGTGCAGGTCCCAGGGATAGCTGGGCTTGCTGTGTGACCTGGGGCAAATCTCTTCCCCTCTCTGAATGAGCCTCTCCA
Source organism: Vicugna pacos (assembly GCF_048564905.1). Taxonomy (NCBI): domain Eukaryota; kingdom Metazoa; phylum Chordata; class Mammalia; order Artiodactyla; family Camelidae; genus Vicugna; species Vicugna pacos. The sequence continues at coordinate 37,462,248 of NC_132996.1, forward strand.
TCTGTTCATGCTGACCTCTCTGTGCTTCAGTTTCCTCATCTGAAAATTGGGGATAATAATTGTAACTTACTTCAAGGGGTTGTTTTGAAGATTAAATGTAAAGTATTTAGAAAAGTTCCTGACACAGTTAAGTACCCTTAGAACCCGATAAGTACTCCTTCCTCTACTCCTCCTCAATTTTTTGGGTATATTATTATTATTATTATTATTATTATTATTATTATTATTATTATTACAAAGAGGTAATCTCTAAGGCTTCCTTTTAGTTCTAATACTATAAGATTATGATGCGAGCTCCTCCAAGAAGGCTGCCTGGATATTGGCTGGGAGCTATAGTCTTACCTCTGTCAAGTTCATGGACATATTTGAGCAGATGGGATTCCTGTTCCCTTCCAGGTAAGGCCTGGAAAGTAGATGTATCCAGTTGATCAGGTGGAGGTTTGGGACCTTGTCTGTGCTTTGCTGAAACTATTCTAGCTCCAGAATCGAGGAGCAGGGCTGAGGTCTGGTGGGCCCCCTCTACCTGATGCAGTGTCCTTCTGGGCTGTCCAGCTGGGCTTCTCAGCGCCTGAGGGGACAAGGCCTGGCTCTGTGAGCCCTGAGGTCTGTGCTGCCTACGTGCTGGGCTCCGTCGCCTGTCAGCTGCGAGGGGCCGTCGGGGCCTCCCCAAGGGAGCCGGAGCTCTCTATATTTCATGAGGCTCGGTCTGTTCAGCAGGGCTGGGTGGCAGCTTGCTTGGTTTCTTGTGCCTCCCCTGGGAATGAGGGTTCTTAAAAGTATCTGATTGCTGCAGGAGGCTGGCCACCACAGCTAGCAATACTGAAGTATCTCTGATGACTGTTACCACCTGTGGGAGACATGTCACACAGAGGGCCCAAGTGGGTGGGAGGAGGGGGCCCCTTGTCGTTACTGCGCAGAGTTCATGGCATCCCTCCTTTCCATGCCCAGGTGCCCACCTCCCCAGCCTCGGGGCTTTCAGGGTCCCCTGGGAGCTTGTATTTCTCTTAAATGAACTCCTGCTGCTGGTCTCACTCCTTGGAGTCCATCCACTCCACTGGTCCCCATGGGAGCGGAAATTCTACTCTGATCATTTCACTCTCTGCTCAAACACCTTCAGTGGCTCCCACCATCCATAGGCTGGAATCTAGAGTCAGTTCCTTTCATGTGCCTGATTATAGGTGCTCCTTCCTTCCAGTCCCCTTGGAGAGATCTGGGTGCCTAATACCCGCTGCATTTTCTGGTCTCCTTGCCATGGCTCACATTGCTCTCTTGACACTGAATGTCCTTGTCCCATCATCACCTGGCAAAACGCCACCCTGCCTTTAAGACTCAGCTCAGATGTCACCTCCTCTAAGAAGTGTGGCTTATTCCCCCAGCTGAAAGGTGACCACTCCTTTTTCTGCTTTCCCATGCCACTGGGATTGCTTCCTCTAAACTCCACCACCAGCCCTGGAGGCCCCAGCCTTCTAGAAACACTTGCAGTTTTGTAACTGTACCATGCTCATGACTCTGTGCCTTTCACACGCCCTTCCCTCTGCCTGCACATTCTTTCTTCCCTCCCCTTCTCCTTCCCTTATTCCCACATTCTTCTTTCTGCTTTGGGGTCATGTCCTGAGAAACTTTCCATGACCCCTTCTACTCACCTTCCATTCTCACCTACTACTGCCTGGAAGCCCTCTGGACCTCCCTTAGCATCCCCTTGGTTACCTGTTATTGTAGTTTTCATGCAGCATTGGGACCGCCTCTTGGTCTGTCTGTCTGTCTCAAGCACCTCATGAGCACAGGCTGTGGGTAGGGAGGGAGGCTGCCCAGCTGGGTCGCACCAGGCTGTGAGGACTGCACGAACTCAGGAGGGACAGGTGGCTCTGCTGGGTGAATGTTAGGTTGCAGAGCCCTTTCCATGCAGTGTGTGTGGTTGCAAAAGGCCCTTGCCTCACTGAATTCTCATAACAACCCAGTAAAAGTAGGTGCCTTCCTTTCTGTCTCCCGTCTCCCATTTATCAGCGAGAAGAAAGCTGAGGTTCCTTCAATAAGGACCCACCCAGTCGATCAGCAAGTGTTAATTGATTTGGTCGTTAAGCACTGGGCCGTGTTTTGGGAAGGGGTGGTGGGGAATTGGAGGAGATGCAACAGTGAGCAGGTCAGACCTAGTCCCCGACCCTGGGATCCTCTAGGGAAAAAGATGTTAAACTACCAGTTTCACAGCTAATTGTTTAATTACAATTGTGATTAACTCTACCGAGGAGAAATAATGAGGGGGTAGGGACATCATATAATGAGGGACTTGACTGGATCCCTAGGTCCCTGCCTCTCCTGCCCTCCCTCCCCCCCGCTCCTGCTCCTCTCTCTACTGCTGCGGCTGGAGTTTAACTGCTTCCCACAGTGTTTACTGTCCTGCTCCTGTTGACAGCCCTAATGGGTTCTGCAGATTAAACAGTCCCAGCCCTGCCTAGAGCTGCACTCGGATTGGCCCATTAGACAAGAGCAGAAGCTGCCCTTGCTTCTGGTTCTAATTGAATAATTTACTGTAAATAGCCTCTGTTTCCTCCAGAGCCCAAGCTGGCTCCTTAGCCAAATGGAGGTGAGCAAGGGCTGCCTCTGATGGGATGCAGGATCAGAAATGAGCTCTCCAGACGAGCAGTTGTCCTAGTAGGTGTTGATTAAAGCAGAGACATGTAAGGCTTCAAGTCCTTCTTACAAACTAGCCACTCCTGGCTGGGGAGAAACAGCCAAGAGCCCTGCAGAACCCTGGCTGCAGGCTGCAGGGTGGGGTTTCTAATGAATTAGGAAGGCCCCTGGGCAGAGGGGTGGAGGTGATGGAGTTTCCTCTTTCTTGCTCACTCCTGCCCGAGTCCTTTTCACTTCTCTCATGGGCAAGTAGCATCTCTGCCCTGAGATATATTTTTCTACTCTTCCTTCCATGAGGAAAGATACTCCCTTTGAGGCTACCACGTGCCAAACTCAGGATATTTTATTTTGAATTATGTTGTGTTATATTATGTTATCCATTGAGGAGTTTTATGAGTGATCTCATTTGATCTTCATGAGGCTTCTGGGAGGCAGGTATAATTGAGGAAGCCACATTCATGTGGGTTGATGCTTTGCCCGAGATCATGTACTCAGGCATAGAATCAGGATTTGAATCCAGATCTAACAGACTCCAAAATTCAAGTTCCTTCTGCAACACCAGTGAGGACAGATGGTGTGGGGCAAAGGGCTTACCTTGAATCCATTCTTGGTTTTCTTACATGCTGTGCAGCTTTGGAGGGGTTCTGCTCTGACTCTGTTAACAGGATGAGTCTGGCTTAAGGCAATGGGAGAGGGTAGCCACTCAGCAGGCCGTGGGGGCCTCCTTGAGGACTGCACGCTTGACACAGGTCTCTGCACAGGTAGGCTTTAGCTGGGGCTGGTTTCCCATCCCCTGATCTCTTTAGGACCTGTAACTCAAATCCTGTGACTTACAGAAGGAACCAACCAGTGAGAAACAGAGATGCGCCCACCCTCTATGTCCTTCTTTCTCCAGTGATTTGGGGGCAGCGTTGGGCTGCTTCATTTTCCCGAGGACTCATCTGCTCTCTGGCGTGTCATTGAGGGCTGACACTGGATGAAGCAGGGGGACTCACAGTTTGGGAGGTGGGAGCAGTGAGAGGCGCTGATGAGACGGAAGAGGGCTTGGTTGTCTGTGAAGCGTGGGGGCCCAGTGCCGCCCCCGTGGAAAGAAGTCAGGCTTCCTGGTAGCAAATGCTGGACCTGTGTCACTTTTGTTGCTCTCATTATCTCCACCTGCTCCAGCACCTCCCCTCCGCTCTTACCATAAAACCTGCATACTGTTCCTCTGTCACCCAACGGCTGTGTGAGCTGGGGCAGTGCATGCACTTCCACTGAGTATCAGAGGTCTTGTCTGTAACAAGGGGATGGTGATGGTATTGAATGAGTTAACACTAGACGAAGCATTTAGAACAATGCTTGGCATGTAATACACACTCAAAAAAATACTAGCAATTATTTTTATTATTATTATTATTAGCACTTTACAAACATCAGCTGAGTTAACTCTTGACATTTCGTATCTCGCCCTTCAGATATTCTCTCCTACCTGTGAATGTGAGCTGAGGCTTTTCTGAGAGCCAGTCTGATTCACAATCCCAGCTTCGACATGTAGGCGCCCAGTCCCACACTGAGCAAGATGCGGTTTCAGACATCAAGGAGCTTGTCCCATTGAGGGAAAGAGGCGGGCATGAATAATACAGCCCGTGCACAGGGCAGTGATGCCCATGCAGCCCAGATGTCCCCGAGTGGCCTCCCCAGCCTCTGGGAACACATGCAATCACACGAACCTAGGTTTTGTTAGCAGGTGGCCTCCTCTGGCCTCACTGCTGGGGAGCTGGGGATGGAGTGGAGGAGCGAGGCCATATCAGCCAGGCTCTTAAACAAAATCCAGATATATTCGGTGTACTGCCTCCCCCTCAGCTAAAAGCCCAGTGGTCACTAATGAAAAGGGAGAAGATGGTTTGAGTATGACTTGTCCCTGCTGGGCTCCAGCTGGCTTCTGTTGGAAGGGCTCAGATCAGTAATTAGGAATTATTCTGGGATTCTGTGGTCACCAAGCTATGTTTCTGGAATCTGCCTCTTGGAAATTCAGAACATTCTCCTGCATTCAGGCTTCTGCTCTTGACAGCTCACTCTTTCTCGGGGTCCCTCAGATACGACTTTTTCAGATTCAGAAGGTCCCCCAGTATTCTAGGCTGTGCTCACAAAATTCTAACTGATTCACACTCAAAAGAGCTTTGGAGCTTCCTGTATCCTTACACTTTCCTTGCTGTCACCTGCCTTAAGCTTTAACTCCTTCTTCATTGTTTTTACTCTGCCCACTTCCTTCACCATGATGAAAAGATGATGAAGATGGAGCAAAAATAAGATCTGCTTGCTCACTGCTCCCTGATCACATCAGAGCATTCACCGTGAGAAGTCGGTATTTCCCTTTTTGGTTCTTTCGTCAAACCTGTTGAATAGGGAACAGATACCTCATTTTGTTGCTTCCAGCTTTTTTCTTTTATGCCCTTTTCTTTTCAGGCTGCTGACTCACTGCATTCCAGAAATATACCTTCTCAATAATGAAAATAATGAAAGTAATAAAAATCGTGCTACTCCTGATGATAATGCAGCCTCGTGGAGCAGTGTTATTGTGCTGGCTGCTTTATACGCTTTATCTAATTTTCCACATCTCCTCCAGCAACGCTGACCATGGGGCTGAACACACCACAGACTCTCAGCGCATAATAATGACTATTTATTTAGCTCTTGCCCTGGCCTGACCCTTCTACATTCCTTATCTTGTGTCATTGTTATGATAGCCCTCTGTAAAGTAGATATTATTATTCTCAGTTGCAGGTGAAGAATTAGGGCTCAACATAATGTATTAAACAGTCATCTCACTCATTATCTCTATAGACATATCAAGTGTTTGCTAAGTGCTCAGCCCTTGAAACCAAGTGGTCCCTGCCCTCCTGGATCTCACAGTCTAGTGGGGCCCACAGACCAGGGAGCAAGCAGTAGCAATGAGTCTCTGGAATTTTCTAAAGCCCTCGTTTATCCTGGGCTCCTGCCTCCCTATAATTTTCAGATTCACTCTTTTTTTTTCTCCCCCAAGCAGCCTAAGGGATACTTTCTGTCCAGCCACATCTCTATTAATTAAAGTCCTCCTCTGTTCTTTTCTCTTAAGGGTCACTTGTAATCACAGTGTAAGAGCTGAATGTTTCTAGACTTGTCTAGCTGCCCTCCTCAGCTATCTCCTCCCACAAGTTCATACTTGTGTGTTCTCTGAATGTCTTGAAATCTGCTGTCCTCGAGCCCAGGACATGACAGGTGAGACAGTCAGCCCTCTCCTTCTATTGCTTTGCTCAAGTGAAGGTGACAGACTCTCCATTCTCCTCAGTGAGGGCTTCTTCCTTGGCTTGGAGAAGGAGGTGGCAGAGAGGGAGGCATGGGGAAAGGACGGAAAGGTGGGAGACAAACAGGGGGCAGCTGATTTTATGGAGGAAGGGGGACACTGTTGTCTTGGTCTAACCTGTGAGGCACAGGCAACCCAGGTGGGTCCTCAGTGCTGGGATGAGAGGCCCCTGGAACTGAGGTCACCTTTATCAGTCAGGCTGCTCTGGGGAGTACAGAACCAAAATCCTCACTGCAACAAGAACATTATTATCTTACATACCAGGAAGCCCAGAGGCGGGCTGAACTCGGGTTGGTTGATTCAGTCACTCAGTGGTCAAGGACCCAGGCTTTTTCCCTCTGTGTGCCTGCTTTCTACTCCAGCTAGGTCCTCTCTTGGTTGCAAGATGGTCGCCAGCAGCAGTGGAGGGATGTGTTTCCTTGTTCAGGTCCAATGGGAGAGATGCTGTCTCACCCTGTGGCTTGTGGAGAAAGAAAACTTTTCCTAGAAGCAATCCTGTCACGGCTCATTGGCTTGAATTGCATCACATGTCTATTCCTGAAACATTTCCTGGCAGTTTGGGTGAAATTACATCATCTAAAATGGAATGGATCTGGGGAAGCAACCGCCATGCCCATTACAGTTCACATTTCCCAGGCATAATCAACGTGAAGAAAGCAGTGCTGTGGCAGTAGACAGTTAGGGAATTAGCATGTGGAGTTTCTAGGTTTATCTAATAAATGCAGGATGCCCAGTAAAATGTGAATTTCAGATAAACCAGATTCTTTTCAAGTATAAGTATATCCCATGCAATGCTTGCTGGTCTGTGTGTCCTGGTATTTGGTACAAAGCAAAACAGGCTAAGTAAGTGTTTGGCAATGAGACAAAAGAGGACTGTAGAGGTCATAGCGGGCTAGGGACTTAGAACTGAGATCAGATCTGAGTCCTGCATTGCTTGTGTGGGGACAGTGAAGTATAAACTGGTCCAAGCAACAGAGGAAGGCCAGGGGGGCCTTCCCTCAGCACATGAGCTGACTCCCTGTGACCAGGATTCAGGAGAGAAAATGATTGCGCCTCCTTGCTTGGGGGCCCTCATTGACCCCATCCTGCCCTCTCTTTCCAGGGCCCTGACCGCTGTGGGCAGGCGTTGCTGCAGATTGGCATCAACATGATGGCGCTGCCTGGAGGCCGCCACCTGGACTCCATCCCCATGTCGGGCCAGCGGTAAGTCCTACCGCTGTGTCTCAGGGCCAGGCCTGCCCTGCTGGACTCTGGCTGAGGCCCAACCTCCGGATCCTAAGGCTGCAGGTGGCCCCATCTCTCTGTGCACTGGGCTGGGGGCAGGATGGGAGGAATCTTAGGATAAAGTAGCAGGGATGCCATGTTCACTCAGTAAATATAAATGGAACTGGGCCCTGGGGCATTGAGGAGTCAGCCACATTCTGCCACCAAGGAGCTACAGTTTAAGATCCAGGCAGACAATAAAGAAAAGAGTCAAGCGGGATGTGCTGCTAAGATAGGGAACCCCCGAGGAGGCTCCTGATCCCACCTTGACTGGGAGGCTGGAGCTGCTGAAGGAAGCTGCCTCCCGGGAAGGGATCAGTCTATCCTTAGGTGTCTCTCTCTCAGGGCACCAGGGAGAGAAGTAGGCATGGAACTGATCTTTAGAAACACTTGCTGCCCTGAGCTGGCAGTGTGGGGATGGGGAGGGAGAGATACACTGAGCAGCAGGTGTGGCCTGGATGATGAGCTGAGAAGGATGGACCCTGGGGGCTCCAGGGTGGAAGGGATGAGGGAGTAGGTGTAGCTCTGACTGGTTGGTCCTGGAGACCCGACCAGAAGCAGAGTGTTTAGTAGTGTTTCATTTTCTATGTTAGGTCTATCACCAACGTTTAATCTTTACTCTGTCCTTAACCCCCTACGTGAATTACAGGGGGTCTCAATTTATTTACATTATGCATTTCTATGTTGTTTGGGTTTTGAAGGTTTTGGGGGGGAGACTATGTGTTGATTTTAAAATCAGAAAGATTTATTAAATATGTGCTATAAGTTACTGGAACCGGGTTAATCTCTATGATAGCATCTGTCTGCTCCCCCAGAGCCATTGTTATGAAGGGGTTTAAGAATACGACATACTGGTGCACGTGACTGAGGGCTGGGAACACTGTCAGAAATGTAGTTAAGAACTTCCCGTGTGGCCTGACACTGAGGATAAGGGACCCTGTGGAGGCCCAAATGTGTTTCCATGAGGACTCCGAGGAAGCGCCGAGAGATGGTGAGATGCGCCTGTGAGGGTGCGTGTGTGTTCTCAGACTGGGACTTGGCTCTTACCTTCATGATCTGAGCAAGCGCCGTCAGCTTTGCACACATGACTGCCTGGCTTCAACGTCAGGCTCTACCTCTGACTAGTTGTGTGGCCTTGTGCAAATTCCTCAACCCCATCAGCTCCTTGGTCCCCCATGTATAGAATGGGGGTAATAGCCTGCATCATAGGGTTGAAGTGCGGATTAAATGAGTTAATAATATATGCAAAGTGTCTTCCTTGCAGTGAGCACTACGTTAGGGGGGCCCTTGTTTATCGAGTGTCCCCATGTGTCAGAGGCCAGCCATGACTCTTCACATAGGTGATCTTCTAGGAGTCCCTCCCTTCCATTTCTCCCTTTATGTCTGTTAGTATTTGTTTTACATATTTAGGTGCTCCTACATTGGGTGCACATATGTTAACGAGTGTAACAGCTTCATCTTATATTGTTCCTTTGATCATTGTAATATTGTCCTTCTTTTTCTTTCTTTATGGCCTTTGTTTTAAATTCTATTTTGTCTGATATGAGTATTGCTGCCCCCACTTTCTTGTCATTTCCACTTGCAGGAAATATCTGCTTCTATCCCCTCACTTTCAGCCTATGGGTGTCTTGGAAGTCCTTCCCTGGACACCCAGGTGACCTCATTGAGAAAATAAGAAATCATAGACAGACATTCCCAACAGCCTAATATTTTATAATCAGAAAAAAAGTGGATCTTCTGGAAGAGGAATCTTAGTCTTTCCATCTCCCATCCTGCCCAGGCAGTAGGCTGGAAACTGTGTACCCAGCTGGGCAGCAGCAGCTGTGGCAATAAGGCTTTGGGACCCTCCGCAGAACTGATGTGTTCTGGGATGGTTAGACCAGAGCCTGTGCTGGGCATGGGGAAGCAGTTTAGAACAGCAGTTAGGAGTTGGGACCACCCCCCCACTCCCCTGCAACTTATTCTTGGTCCTGCTATTTGCTATTTATTAGCTGTAACCTTGGGTTTTAGTTTATTGATCTAAGAAATGGAGATATTTATACTTACATCATTGGGTTGGTGTGAAAATTTAAGATAATATATATAAAGCACCTGCCCGGCAGGAACTGCTCAATCAATGTTAACGTCTTTAGATAAAAAATAAGCCCCCCAGAGTAGAGGAGATGGGGCCGAGAGAGATCACACCCTGGCACTCCTTCAGCCCTTGGGAACCAGTGATCTCTCTCTTCCAAGCTCCTCAGAAGTTTTCAGGATAAAAGAAAATTAAATGACATAAACATGATTTAGAAATCAGATTATTATTCTTTAGGCTTTCTAGCCGATGTTGTCAGCAAATACCTTGGGAGGAAAACCCCAGACTGATGTGATTCCGCAAACACTGCAACCTGCAAAAATGTTTGTTTAGAATTGTCTTTAAACTGACAATTCCAGTAGGGCAGGGTGGGCTGCAGAGAGAAGGTGCATTTCCTTTAATGTATTCACAGCTGGGCCAGGCCTACACAGAACATTGAGGGAATATAATCCTATTAATTGTCTACCACCCTATTCATCACCTGTGTTCTGGAGGCATGTGCGTGGGCCACGTTCACGACGAAGGCTCATATGTATTTACAGGATGTCAGAGGGGTTCATTTGTTCAATCTGATGCTGCATTATGGACAGATAATAGCTGAGACCTCTTCCTTCCTCTTGTTCCAAGCTGCAGAGGCCTCTCTTGTGGGGAATAACACCGTGGTTATTGTCCCCAGATAAATAATTAATGCTGGATAATTGACTTCTTTCTGTTGTGCTCCACTGAGACTGAATTTCCCTCTGTAGTGCCATTGTTCACCTCAATGTACAAAATTAATAAATACTGTCAAGTTGCGTGGGATCATCCCACAGCCTGGGTACATCATGAGGGTTAGACCCTTGGGATCTGAGATCCTTATGAGTAAATGGCATCAGAAAGGGCTTTCCTGGATGCCGGCTCCTGAAAGAGAATAAAGGGCAGGGAGGAACCATGTCTGAAGCTGGGGGTGGGAGCCCCCGCTGAATCGGGGTGGACGATGGGAGGGGGCGTGATGAGGCTCTGGACTCTGCGCCTGAATCTCCTGGCACGCTTTCATATTTAAAAGTAACAAAATAAACAAACCAAAGAACAAACCCCTACTGTTGGAAACTGTAATGGGAAAACTCTAAGTGGTTGAAAGCATACAGGCCTTGGGATCGGACGTGGGCTCAAATCCCAGCTCCATTTCCCGCCAGCTGTGTGACATTGGCTGCCGCCTGATCTGTTTGCACACCAGCCTCGTCGCCTGTGACAGAGCAGCGGTGGTCTTTGCTTTAAAGGGTCTTGTAAGTGCTGGGGTCCAGGAATAAATTCTCTCTAGGCCTCAGGGTGTCAACCCATATTTCATCAGGCTGTCCTGGTAAGGGTAACACACCCTCCCTCCCGCCTTCCCTCCCTCAGCAGTGGAGGCACTTGCAAACTCAGGTCCAGATACTTCCCTCACGGTTCATGGATTTGTTGGTGGGAGTGAAGGGGGCAGGGGATCAGCTCTCTGGGTAGCAGGAGACTGGCTACTCTGTCTCTAGCTGATCTTCACTTCTTGGGTCTCGGGGCTCCCATCTTTGAGTCTGGGGCACTAATCCTCCCGCTGGCTCTGGGCTGGGGGTTGGTGGTGCTGCTAGGACCTAGCCATGGTGGTCGGCTGTGGTGGCCTGGGTGTTACCGCCTATCTGCCTGCTTCCAGGGTTGTGCCACCACCATCATGGTATTGCCCTCATCTACTGCAGGGGTCCTGATGGCCCAGTCCTCTGATTTACCTGTCTCCATGGAGAGGTGTCTGCGGGGTGAGTTGGAGGCCAGTCTAAGGGATGCACACAGGGCCACGTCCAGACATCCCTTTCCTCCCTACTTCCTTTCTTTCCTTCTTTCCTTCCTCCCTCCTTCCTTCCACTCCTCTTATCCACAGATCAAGCTGGGACATCTTGACATTTTTCTCTCTGGTTTCTGGCCATTGAGGGTGGGGATACTGATGAAGGGCTGGGCTTCACTAACGCCCTTAATAAAGTTGGCTCACCCTCGTCCAGCACTTGCTACAACCTGGGTGCTTCTACACATAGCAACTCATTTGGTCCTCATGACAGCCTGTGTATGTACTCATTATTATTTCCATTTTGCTAATGAGGGGGTCACAGGTTGGGTCTGAGTTTAGAGTTAAGACTAGGGAAGGGGTGCCTTTGGGATCCACACCCATGGAAGTGAGAGGAAGTGAGCAGGCCTGGACCGAGGGAGATGGTGAGCAGCGATGCCAGCCTGATGATGACCTCAGCTGACCTCACCGGGACTTTTGGGATCAGAGTTGCTGTTCATTGGCCAGAGGGGCCAGGGTCTTCATATCCCATCCAGATCTGTCATCAGAGTGGGTGTCTGAAGGCAGGGCATGACATCAGGTGAGGCGGGTCTGAGACAGCATCTAGGGGACCTGCTAACTGGAGGAAGCAAGTCCTTCCTTGTGGGGTAATCGGAGCGGCATGTGTGCAATGTCCATCCCAGGAGGAAACTGAGGCTTGAGGAGGCTAAGTTACTTATTCGTCCAAGGACAGGCTGATGAGAAACAGAGCTGGGATACACATTCCCTGACGGTGCTTGAACCTGAGTGCCGGCCGGTACTCTGTCCAGGCTGCCTTTGCCGTGATGTTCTTGGGGGCATTACACAAACAGATCTTTCACTCATTTACTCAGGTGGTTGTTTATTCATTGGCCTTCCACAAGATTTCTCTACAAGTAGGTACTGAGTGCAGATCATGTACTTTGTACGGTGCTCTTGCGCTTAAGGATGTGATGGTGACAGAATCTGGCGTAGTCCCTTCCCTCCTGGAGATCACTAAGTTTTATCTCTTGACTTGATCAGGCCTGCCTTTATAGCAAGTGTACAACTACCTGGGGCTTTTATCCCGGATGTCTCACTGTGAGGGAATCACTTTCTCCCAGGTTGCTGTTCAGCCTGGAGTCTGAGATGAGCCCGGGCTGGTGCAGCTGCAGCTGGTGGCAGGAGGCCTCCTGGGTTCCCCTGGCCTGCTGGTGAGGACCCGCCCAGCTTCCATGAGCCAGCGGGGCCGATGCAGGCCAGCCTGTCTCCAAGCAGATAATGGCTTGCATGTGTACACCCTTGGTCTGCGGCTGGCTTTCTGCTGCTGGTCTACTTTCTGTGCCTGTGGTGAAATGTGCAGGCTGTAATTGTCAATGGGATAATTAGATATTTTTCTGTTGTTTAAACTGAAAGGAAGGCCAATCAAAGCTAGAATCAAATTCCCTTCCTTCTCCCATGTCCCCAGAGAAATCCACAGAAACACAGGGCGTGACCTTGTAAAGGCAGAAGGACAATGATTCAATAGTTATTTCTGAGAGGAGAGGTTGGATTTAAATTCCCTTACAGTGCCAGGAAGTGGGATCATAGAGGCATCCAGTGTTCCTGCTGGAAGTTTCCTCAGAGCTTATCTATGCCCTCCTTGCATTATAAGACGGGGAAATTGAGGCCCGGAGAGGGGAATGGAGCTGTTGTAATATTCTTAAAGCCCCTCCTGCCCTTTGTGGAGTCCCATCTTCCCTGGGCTGTGTATCTTAAGCTTATTTAGCCACCCAGCCTCTAGTAAATTCTAACAGCTCTGTGTCCTAGCCCCAGTGGAATCCTCCTGTTAGCAGTGATCTGTAATAAACATCAGTTTCATTCATTCACTTTTTCATTTCAATGATACTTACTCTAGGCTAGGAGTTTTGGGTCAGGCCATGAGTAGTACAATAGTGATTTATGTAAATATCATCTTTCCTCCTCAGTGATAAATGTCCTGAGGGCCAAAGTGATTTCTGATTCATATTTGTGCTCTAGTGATTATAATGCACACAGTAGGAGCTCAAAAAATGATTGTTGAATAAATATATGTTTAATAAATGTTGATGGAGGAATAACAAGTGGCTGAGGAGTCAGAGGTGACTGTGAGAAATTTAATTCCATAGCTTGGATTTTGTTTCTTTCTCCAAGATACTCCTCTGTCTCCAGCCAGCTTTTTCTTTTTTTTTGGTAGAAAACTGCTGCTTGGAGGGAAAGGGTAAGCTAGAGTTTTAATTTAATTAATTTAAATATTCTTTCTGAATGGAAGCCAAAGATTTAATTGGTGGAAGGAGTCAGACAGTTGGCGAGACATGTTTTCTTTTTCTAAAGAATAGTAATTCAGAAATATTTTTAATTTTTGGTTTTAAGTTCATTGGAAGAAATGTCTCTGCAATTTCATTATTAAATGTCTTCAGGAGAACACACTGTAGTGGGGAGCGTGGACCAGAAGCCAGAGGCTGGACTTCCTTCCGTCTTGTCTTCCTTCCTTCCCAGCCCTGGCTCTGTGCTAACCTGCTGTGTGTCTTCAGACAATCTTTTTCCCTCTCTGAGCTTCAGTTTCTTTATCTGAGGATGAGGAAGTAAACAAAAATTTCCCCAGGGACCCTTTCAGCTGGAATGTTCTAGGAGTCTGTGAGTGACTTTTGAATAGTCTTTTTCCTTCTCTGGACAAAAGTCTCCCACTTTAGTGTCTCAGGGCTAGGAAAGAATCCCATTGACCAAAAGAAAGTCTTTTCATTCTTTCCTATGAGATGCATGAAGAAGCCTAGTGTTTGCCTTCTGGCTGGGATGGAAAGTGCAAGGCATGCTACTTTGGGAGCCCTTTCCAGCATCTGAGGGTGTGCCCTGTTCAGGTTTTAAGGAAGCCTTGTGATAGAGCCTGGAGAAGTGTTCTATCAGGGGAGAGGGTGATAGAAAGCCCTGTTTTGCTGGAATATAATACAGATAAATCCACAGATCCCAGCACTCTAACATGCTTCATGACTTAAAGTTCTTTTTTTTTTGACTGAATTCATTCCACCCCTCTGACTATTTTTACCAACTTGCCATCTTCCCAACATGTGGTTCCATGCCTCTACTCCTTTGCACATGCTGTTTCTTCTGGCTGAAATCCTGTTGTCTTCCAGCTCTGCTGCTTGTTCTGGCGAACTTGAAGGCATCCTTCCAGTGTTGGCCTGGGAAGCTTCCTCACACATCCTAGCTTGGGCTGAACATCCTTTCTCTGTGCTCCCCAATTCTTTCTTGTTACTTCAGAATGCCATATGGAGTATACTGAACCATATTTGCTTATTTATAATCATTCATTTATTCATTCAGTAAATGTTTATTGAGTGCCTAGAACACGCCAGGTGTTGTGCTTGGTGGAGGGGTTATGTCACAGTTTTGTAGAATGTGGTCCTTCTTGGAGATCGTATTTTTGCCGTCTATCTTCTGTAGCCCCAGCACCTAGTCCAGGACATTGGCAAATTGGGATGCTTGATAAAGTTTGGAGGCCATTACCAAGTGTTCTTGGCATAGAAAAGTGTTTTTTTATGGAGAACTCTCCACTTCACACAGCGGGTGGAACAGAGTAAGGCAGAGAAATCCAAATTCCAGACTTTGAAGAAATAATTAAAGTTTCATTCTTAGTGAAAAGAGGTTAAAATGAGCCAAAAAGAAGGTAAGCAGAGATTTCCAAATACTATTGACCCCCGGTGTTTTGAGGAACACTGGATGCCAGGCCAGTAGGATTATCTGGTGATGAGGAACTGGTACCAACAACTGGGGGCCAGGGCACAGGTCTGCTGAACTGGAAAAAATGGTTCCCTTTGGCATCAGAAGGGTCAGGGAGGGTCATCTTCCCCAATGATGGGCTTGGAAGAATGAGGAGGACAGTCTACGAGGTGAGAGCTGAGGCAGGGCAAGGACAGTGAGGTGGGTGGGAAGACCCTTTGCAGCCAGAGTCCTGAGAGGGTCACTCCCACTCTGTTTGCACGCTCTCCCTGGCATCCCTGCACTGGCTGTACTTCTGGTGCGAAATTGTCAGAGGCCTGTGATCATGCGGCCAGTGGGCCAGTAGTTTTGTCTTGAATTTAAAGAACACACAGGCTGTTCTCTCCCAGAAAGAAATAAGGCAAGAGTTTGAAAAATGACTAGACATACTGTTGTCTTTAAACGATCACAAGCTCTAAAAAGGTATTAATATGCCACATAAGGGCGGTCTAGCACAGTAGGAACAGCCCCAGCTGTGGAACTGAGAGTTTGAATATCAGCTAAATTGCTGTAGACCATTAAGGAACACATCATCAGTTAAGAGCAAGGCTCTGGTCTCCGACTGCATGGACTCTTGTTTCTACTTATCCACTGAGACCTTGGCCAAGTCACTTCACTTCCCAAATCTCAGTTACGTGACCCTCACGGGGTTGTTTTGAGGGTTACCTGAGAATTCAAGATTGGATTAAACAAAAGGGCACATTGTCCAGAAGTAAAGATTGTCCATGTTAAATATAAAGATTAAATGCCCCTCTTCCTGGGACACAATGCTGGTCCTCCTTTGAAAATGAGACTCCCTTCCCAGATGCCAAGGCCATAGACTCGCTGTGTATGTGCTGGCCTGTTCTTTTACTTTTGGAAACCTTGAAGAAATGTAATCCTGGCTTGTTAATGTCTCTTTCTTCTGACAAGATGTAAAACTGTGCTGAAAAATCCTGCTTCTCCAAAGCAGTTTCACAGAGTAATCTGGGAAGTGGGTTTCTGGGCTAGTCCACAGTTTGGCTCAAATAAAACTCTTCTATTCTTAAAAAAAAAAAAAAAGGAAAGAAAGATTGGATTAAGCATTTAGCATAGTGTCCAGAATGTAACAAGCACTCAGTCAATTTTAGCTTTATCATTACTCTTAATCGTGAGGTCTTAGACAAGTTAAGCAATACCTCTAAGCCTCAGTTTCTACATCTGTGAAAATGGGTCGATGATCTCCAACTATCACACCTCTGTATGGCCCGAAGGAGAGAGAGTTCTTGGTACACAGAAGGTGCTCTTTTGTTGGTAATTCTCCCCTGCCTGCTCTGTGGGCAGTTGGCAGTTAATTCCCCCTGACTTTAGACATATTTTAGGGAGCCCATTGTTTCATACTATAATTCCTTGGCATAAGACAGTGCTACTCCCTTCCCACCCTGCATAATTCCAGATTAAAAAAAAATTATCTGATCAGTAGCCTGGTGTGTGGATGTTTGTGGTTACATCTGGCTTTGTGTTTGAAATCTGCCAGACTCCAGAAGACCCAGATTTGGAGGCTCAGTTACCTCCTTCCAGATGTCCAGGAAAGCCACCATCAGGGAGCAAAAGGCAGACGACGTGGGGAGTAGTCATCCTCTTCTCCCAGGGACTCTGCTAGGAACTGGGCAGGGCTCCTGTGAGCCCTGTTCACTGTCTGGGATGCCCTCCCTGCTGCCCAGGCACAGGAGCAATCTTCATAGCATCAGGCTCGGGTTCTGATTCACAGTGGAGACAGAAGAAATCAAACCCCAGTCCTGGCCCCTGGCTCCTCCGTCTCTTTGGCTGGAGACCCTACAGGCTCCTGACTGTGGTGGTTTTCCATCATGAAGGGCATGTGACTCATTGCCAGTCCATCTGCTTGGACCTCAGTTTTCAGTGCTCTTCCTCTGTGTGAGAAGTCAGACCACCTGTACTTGCAGCAGAAAGATTTCATGCATAGTGAGACGGCAGCTCCAAGGTCATGGCCGAGGACGGTTGTGAGGTGCAGGGACAGTAGCCCGCCCCCACCGCACAGCAAAACCCTCCCTGTTTAACCAGTCTTTTCATGTTGGGGTCAAACAGCAAATCCAGTAGAAGAGGTGGAGCCCTGAGAACCAGAGAGCTAATGACAGAGAATCTGGTGAGCTATGCAATTATGGGATGCTCAGCGCTAACGCAGTCCAAACCTTAAGGAGCCACAGTCCCCGGACTCTGAAATTGAGAAGAGCATCTCATTATGTGGCGGCACAGTGACCGCGGCTGGGAGTGGACTGGCTTGTGGCCAGGCCGGGCCGGGTTCACCGGGCTTGCTCTCCTCCCTGGGAAGGTTGGGGCCTCTTTGATGGACCTCCCTGCAGGACCTGGCCCCTACCTCTGCTGTGGCCTCATATATTCCACTGGTCATCGTGCCTCATCTGGAAGCTGCGCAAAGTGATAGGTTTCCTACCTCGGCTGGGGCAGCACCCATCACGGTCACCCAGACCAGAGACCCAGGAGCTAGCCTTGCTCCTTCCCCTCCTTCCACCTCATATCTTCTCATCTCCCTCCCAGACCTTCCTGTCCCATGTCACTGCCTTAGTTCAGCCTTCTGTCCTCTCTGTGCTTTTTAACCATCTTCTCCCAACAGATTACCTTCTTGTATAGTATTTATTTTTTCAAATTTAAAAAAAATTCCAGATGAATTTATTTTCATTTTTTTGTTTGTATTTTTTGGGCAATGTAATTCAGTTTATTTATTTATTTATGTTACGGAGGTACTGGGGATTGATCCCAGACCTCATGCATGCTAAGCACACACTCTACCACTGAGCTATACCCTCCTCACCTTGTGTAGTATTTGATCTGGCCCCAGTCCATTTTCTCCTAAGTCCCTGCCCTGCTCTAAAATGTTTTGAGTGACTCCAAGTTGCCTTCAGGATTCAGTCCAAATTCCTAATCATGGTATTCAAGGTTTTTGATCAGCTGGTCCCTGTCTCTCTCCTTAGGCCCCTGATGCTTGAGTCTAGTGAAAATTTTGGTTGTATTACTATTTTTATGTCTCTAGGCCGTTTTATATTTATGTGGAAGTCCTTTTGCACTTCTCATCCTGGCCAACTCCTCTCCTCTCAGAACCAGGGCAAATGTCATTTCCTTTGTGTACATATTCCCAGGCAAAGTCAGGCCCTCCATCTCCTGTGAGCCTAGACTATCCTGCTCACAGCTTCTTGAAGGCAGAGCAGTGTTTAGATGATACGGGGAGAGACTCAGGCTCTAGACTGTGGGTCTGAGTAACAGCTCCACCACTTACCCACCACGTGACTCTCCCAACAGTCTCCTCGTCTGTAAATGTGGGTAATAATTGTCTTCGCTCCTTGGGCTTCAGGGAGGATTAAAGAGGTAATATAGAGAGAGGGCTTAGAGCAGCCTGGCCAACTGCTGGAACTCAACACATTAGCTACTGTTACAATTGTTATCAGGTTGGATTCTTGACACTCTCCTGCCTGTTTGGGGTCTTGCCTGAGCTGTGCGAGTGCTGGGGTTTTTTCCTGTTCAGGTTTGTCCTCAGCCTCCAGAACAGGCTAGTGCTGAGAATGCACACAGACGACACCAGGCCATCAGGGCTCCAGGCCTGGCCCCAACACGTACTGGCTGTGGGACCTGGTGGGACAGGCAGCCTCCTCGAGTCTCTGCATGTGGGGGTCCCTTGGAAGCCCACGGTGAAGGATCTTTTGTCCCTGGAGTCCGCCCACACCTGTGGATAGAGAACTCTGGGTCAGAGCCTGAGGTTGGGGGTGCAGCGAGGGTGCGGTGGAGGAAGGGGATCCAAGCGCTGGGGGCTGGAGGCTGACAGGGTCTGTGGAGTCGCTGATGGTGTAGACGGGCTCTTGGAAATGCTCTAGTCCTGACTTCGGTTCTCTCACCTCTTTCCCAGAACCTTGCAGAGGTACCAGGATGGCAACCGACACCTCTGAGGTGTGAGTCCTCCTAAATGTTCCACTTTGGCAAAGGAAAATACTCTCCCTAAATGCTCTCTGAGGAGGAGAATAGAATGGGGAAAGGCAAAGCTAAACTCTCTTGAGTCTATACATCAGGTCCTGTGTTACAGCCGTGAAACTTGAGGACAAGCAGGGGCTGAGCTTGTGCATGTGCAAATGAGTTTATCATTTCCACCTGATGGTACTAAACCTGCCATCTGGACAGAGCATGGCCTTTCATAATGCAGTTTAGTGTGACATATAAGGACATGGGGGTCTGGAGTCTGATGGGCTGGGTTCAGAGCCAAACTTTGCCACTTACAAGCTGGGTGATGTCAGATAGTTCATGTAACCTCTCCAGGCTTCAGTCTCCTCATTTGTAAAACTAAGATCATTATTGTGCCCTCGGGGTCATTGTGAGAACTGCATGAAGCCATCCCCGTGACAGTTGGCACAGGGCCCAGCCTCAGTACGTTTTGGAGCTTGTCATACTAACCCGATGAGACAGGACAACAGTACAGGTCATTGTCATTCCCATTTGATAGATTTTAAAACTTAATTCAGTTCCATAAATATACACTGAGCATCTTCACTGTATTGAGTCCAGTGCCAGGGGAAGCAGGTGGCGGGGGGTGGGCACGACAGACACACCCTGCCTCTGCTCACAGTCTAGTGGATAAACAAGTAGTTAGACATTATGATCTGTGTCATGATGGAGGAAAGACAGTGCTACAGGCACACTGCACACGGGACAAAAGCTCATCTATGAGTCAGAGAAACCTACTTCAGAAGAGACATTTAGGCCAAGTTTCAATGATGTGTAGGCATCAGCAGTGTGAAGAGGAGATGGAGACAGAGGGCTCAGCACGTGCTGAGGCTGGGGACTGGAAGTCACAGCAAAGACACTTTAAAGAACTCAGTGCAGCTGGGACAATGGTTTGGAAATGAGGGGGAGAGCAGATCAGGGAACTGAGGCTCAGAGAGGGCAAGTGTCGCATGCAAGGGCACACAGCTATCAAGACTGGAAGCGGGTTGAGGACTCAGCAATAGTTCTTCCTCAGGTGTTCTGCTGTGAGTATCACCCCGCCAGCTCTCATGTGTTTACTGACAATGCATGTACACACATATTCTTCTTAGATGTTAACAAATGAGTTGTTCCTGGGTTAATGAAAGGCCCAGAAGCATCATTAGTGGCTTCTTTCTCCCAGGGCGTCTACAATGCCAGAGTTTGATAAAGTTAACAAGATGGGCTCTGAGTCATCAGAGAGGAGGCAGCTATTAAATGTATACATTGGCACAATGGACTGGAAACTGTCACCTGGAGCCAAATTCATGTTCCCTGGCTTTCTGAAAGAGAAACAACAGCACACTCCATAGGTGCTGGACAGACCAGGGACAGCGAAGGCACAGGGTTTGGAATCAGGCAAACTGGGATTGAGATCTAGGCTCTGCCATTGACTTGCTACTGGAAACATTATGAGCCTGTGGGTTTTTCCTCCTCTGTAAAATGGGGCAGAATAAATAGCATTCCTGTAACTGCAAGACAGATACTGTATGTGTAAGCACTTAATATGTGCCTGGCATGCAGAAGGTGCTCAATAAATAGTTTCCTTTATAGCATGCTTGAAACTATGCTAGGTTTTTTTTTTAAATTGACTTGTTAGAGTATTCAAATCTCTTCCCTACTTTCAAGCCCTCCTACAGATTGATGGAAGCTGCAACCTGGTGAAATGGATGGGACAAAGTGACTGTAATGTCATTATCCATGTCCCCTTCACAAGTTACTCCCTTTTATCAGCTTTGAGGTGTATTGTGGGGAGAACTCCCGGGTTTAATCCGCAGAAAATGTTATGGCACACATATGTCAAAATGGGTAGGATGAATAATGAAACTGAGGATTTCTGGGTAGAGATCTGAAAACTTTTCCAGTTCTATAGCTTGGAGCAAAGGGTCAGTGCAGGGAACACAGAGGAACAGAGGCTATTCCCCCAGTGCAATTGGTGATGCAGGAAACCTGCAGATTCTTCAAAGGAGAAATAACCTCCTTCCTGGTTCTGGCATCGCACAGGTGGGTCAGCTGCAAGTTAGGGGCAAGCCTGCTGTGAGCTGTCCAACACCACTACACTTAAAATGTGAACTAGGAGTGGTTAGGGATGGAGAGATGGAGAATTACCTGCCCCTTTGACAAAAGCCCCAACCCACAGAAAGGTCTGTGCTGCTGCAGCTCAGCGTGGGATTCAGAAATGGGTCAGAAGCAGTGCAGTGAAAACACGGGAAGAGCTGAACAAGATCAGAGAAGCAACATTTCCTTTAGTTGCTATTGGCTGGGTTTTACCAGTTCCACAGTGCCTTCATGAAGAGAGGCTGGAAGTTAGTATCCTAACTAAACTGTAAATTATTTGTAGCTTGTTGCATAAATAATTATGCTTAAATTAACTGTTTAATAAACAGTTTATAGTTCACTGCATAGCAGAGGTTAAGTCATTCTAAATTAATCTATGCATTGTTTTTATAAAACCCTTAGTGAGAGAGCCTTCCAGGTTGGGTTGGAAAAAGGCGGAGGGGACAGGTGGACCCAGCTGACATCTGGTGACAAGATTTCTCGGATGTCTCAGGAGGAATTCTGTTTATTCCGGGTGAAACCCAGAGTGCTTGCAAAGGCTTCCAGGCTCCTCCTAGATCCAGCCTGCATCCTTCTCTGAGCTCACCTTCTACTCATCTTTCCCTTGCTCACTCCGTTCAGCCACACTTATCTCTGGACTGTTTCTCAAACACCCAGGCCTATTCCCACCCGGGGCTTTTGCACAGTCTGTTCCCTCCGCCCGGACTGCTCAGTACCCGCATTTCAGCCTGTGTGATTTCCTCACCACCTGGAAGCATTCCCTCATTTCTTCCCTCCTCCATGAGCCCCACCCTGACCACTTATTTTAAAGTGGCAGTTACCTCCCTGCCTCCCACATGAACAATATTGTCCCCACTTACTCTAACTCTACTTTTTTTTTTAACATTTTTTATTCATTTATAATCATTTTACAATGTTGTGTCAAATTCCAGTGTTCAGCACAATTTTTCAGTCATTCATGGACATATACACACTCATTGTCACATTTTTTTCTCTGTGATTTATCATAACATTTTGTGTATATTTCCCTGTGCTATATACAGTGTAATCTTGTTGATCTATTCTACAATTTTGAAATCCCAATCTATCCCTTCCCACCCTCTACCCTCCTGGTATAACTCTACTTTTTAATAGAAATTATCTGCTTTTAACATGTGATATACTTTTAAATGTATCATCTTTATTATTGTTGTCTGGTCTCCCTGCTACAGTATATCCTCCACAGGGCAGGGATGTTTGTTTGCTTCCTTCACTAAGTATCCCAAGCGGCTGAAAGAGTTGCTGGCACATAGTAGGCACTAAGGAAATATTTATGGAATGGATATTCAGGGTGGCGCCTGTGAGGTCACACACTCTGCACAGAAGCTGGGAGTGCTTGGAAGTTTGGGGAGTGAAGTTCTATGGGAGGGCGGCCCAGTGAGAGGGACTGGCCCTCTTCAAAAGAGGAGGCAGTCGGTCCATGAGACTCAGCAAGTCTCAAACCAAACCCACCTTCCTGTCTTCTGAAGTAGTTTCTCCTGTCTATTCAGCTGCTCAAGTTAAAAACCTGGGTCATAGCTCTGACTATTTCCTGTCGTTTGGTCTCCGAGTCCTATTGATTTCATTTTAATTATTCTTTTTGTTTTGCTTTGTTGTTGTTAGTTGGGGGGGCTAATTAGGTTTATTTATCTTTCATGGAGGTACTAGGGATTGAACCCAGGACCTTATGCATGCTAAGCATGCGCTCTACCACTTGAGCTGTGTCTTCTCCACCTTACCTTTATTGTTCTTGAGTAGTTGTTTTCCAGGACCGCTGTGCCCACAGGAATCAGAGATCCTTCTCATCTTATGCTTGAACGTCATTTTGGCCGAATATAAAATCCTTGGCTCACACTTTATTTGTTTTAGTATTTTAAATATGTTACTCCATTTTTTTTTCTGGTATAAAGAATTGCTCTAAAAATAATTATCACAGTACAATTTTCTATCCCTTATAAGTAACATGCACTTATTTCTAGATGCTCAAAGGATTTTCTTTTTTCTTTTTAAAAGTGCAATGATCTTACTAGAATATGCCTTGTATGTTTGGTTTGATTTATCCAGTATACTAAGTAGTTAGATTTTTTTTCCGGCAAAGTTTTCCTGACTTATAGTTTTTATTCTTTACTCTGTTCTTGTGTTTTGGGCTTCATCCTCAGGAACTCTTATTGTGTGTATATTATAACTTCTTTGCCTATCTTATGATTTGTCACTTCCTCTCAAATCTTTTTTATTTCCTTTTTCATTTAAAAAAATATTTCGACATTTTCTTTATTTTGCGTTTGATACTCTTTAGACATTGCCTTGAGTTTCTTCTTGTTTAGTTTTTGTTTCTAAAAAATGACAGTTCTGTATTATTTCTAATTCTTTCCTGAGTTAGGACACCTGTTAGAGGCTTTATGCTTCTCTTTCATGTCTTACTTAATTTTCTTAAAAATTTAGACTCATTTTGTAATAGTTATTGAAACATTGAAATAGTAAGTTATAATTTCCTTCTATTTTGGGGGTACATTCTCCTGGCATTTTCTCATTATAGGGATATTATTCTGATCTTCATTCCCTTTTTAAAATAACTATGCATAGGATAAGACCTCGGTAATTTTTTTGTTGGTTACCTTTATGTGAAATTAGTTTTCATGAGCTATTAGGGTGAGGTAGGGTTTGAGAAAGCTGTTCTAACTTAACAGAACTCTATCTTCTTGTGTTTTTGTATAGAGTTAAAAAATATAGTGATCTGCTTTCTAAGGTTGCTAGCTGTGCTCCTGCCCCTTGCATTGACCTGAGCATCTCTTCCTTCTGTCTCTGTTGCCTCTTCCAGCTCAGTTTTGATTTTACTCCTAGCAGTTTCTTCCTAATGTGGCACTTTGCTGTAGAAGAGGTTGCTGATGGGTTGGTTTTGAGAGTTCAGGGTAGGTGCCTCGCACTCACTTCAGGGAGAGGCAGCCCTTTTCCAATTTTAGTTACTGTTCTCACGTTGTCATACTGTGCTTTCCAGTAAATACCCAGGGGCTCCTTAGGGGTTCTCCTTTCTCGTGTTCACCAGATGCCACCTTATTGCTTCCTTCTTCTGTTCGTATAGATGATACCAAGCGTCTTGCAGCTGCAGGTGGTTTGTCCCCACCTGCGTGCGTTTTGAGGTTTGTAGGGATGCTTTATCATCTAGGTTTGTTGTAAGTATTATCCATGGGGTTTTGGCTTTGTTGTCTGGTTTCTCTGTCAGTTTTTATTTGGGAAATTGGAGAGACTGAAAAACTATGCTGCCACTACTGTCATCTTTCCAGAATTTTCCCCTTATTTCTCTTACTTTTAAGTGACTAAGTTCTGATGATGCAGCTGCTTTAATTCAGATCACTCCAGTAACAACTAACACATACAGTGTTGCCTATCAGTTATTATTCTTAGCCAATAAATACATACATTTGTATACATATGTTTGTGTGTGAATATATGTATTTATATATTCATATATTCACTTCACTTAATAGTCACAAAAAGCCTAGGAGTTAGGTACTATTATCATTCCCTTTTGCCTCGAAGGAAGAGGAAACTGAAACACAAAGGGGTTATGTAACTTTCCCAAGGTTATAGTTAGCAGGTGGCAGATGAGGATTTAATCCAGGCAGTCCAGTCTAGTCTGAGGGGAGCACTGGTGCACAACAGAAGCCACATCATGTGTAGAAGACCCAGTGCCCTGCCTGGCTCTGATAGTGGCACAGTGGTGCCTAGAAGATGCAGCAGTGAGAAAAGCAGCTGCAGCGGTGACAGTCTGAGATGTCCAGCAGAGACCAGACAGCATAAAACAATACCCAAAACGGAAGGCAGCCGTGCTGGGTGGACCTGGCAGGACCTGGCAGCTAGAATGACGCCCAGTGTAACGGTGCTAAAGAAAGAAAAGATGGCAGAATCATCCAATGCCACCTTGTGGTTGACTAGACCACTCTTTTGTGGGGGAAATACTTATGAGATGAACTTCAGGGACTCCTGGAAATAACTGACACTGTGATACCATGTTGGGATGAGAATGTGGTTGGGCTATATTTGTTTATGTCTGTTTCTTCTCTTAGATTGTATGAGCTTCCTCAGGGCAAGGGTCATCAGCAGAAAGCCTGGCATGTGATCAATACCAATAATGTCTCATTGAATTGGCCAGGGATTGTCCGGGAGGCACTGCTCAGTGTTTTAAACCTTATTAAACTGGTTGGGAATATTTTACGTTTGTTATGGGTATGTATCATGGGGGGACAGGCACTTCCTGTGGGAGCTCAAACCTCCCTTCAGCCACTTCCCCAAGGCTTATATATAAATCTCCACATCTCACTGGAAAACCAGTTCTGAGAACTGGGACAAGGGTTTCTAATGGTCCAAGCTCTAGCCAACCAGAGCATTGCTTCATGGAATACAGGAATGCTTTTGCAAAATGCCTTGTTACAAAGGTCTCTCTGGTTCTGCTGACACCTCCTCTAAGTATTTCTATTTAAAGCAAAACAACTTTATTATCATGTCCTTTGTGGGATCTGATTACTTACACAACCTCAAACTTTGGCTACAGGGAGAAATCATAGCAAGGAGCTCACCTGTACTTTGTCTGACATCCCAGCCAAAGACTGAGTCCACTTCTGGAGCATAGTCCCAGGACAGAGGATGGAGTGAGCTCAGAGATTCCGATCTATGTGCCAGGTCAGGGCACTCCTGCTCATTTTTTGTAACACTGCAAGTTCTGGAAATATTTTTAGCTGGTGTGGCAAGGCTCACAATCTGCCTCCCAGGCTATCTCTGGTTTACTTGATTCAATTAAGTATTTACTGATACCTGCTATATGCCAGGCCCTGTGCTGAGTGCTGCTGATGCTGAGATAAACCAGTGAGAAGTCCTGCCCTTGAGGACTTCTCAAAGTCTGGTGGATGAGAGAGACAGAGAAACCATATAGTGTAGCCGGTATGCACATTGTCTTTGGAACTGGGCTGCCTCCATGGAATTCTGGCTCTCCTAAGTCATGTATGTCTTCTGTACCTCTTTATTCTCATCTGTGAAATGAAGAGAGTTTTAACTTAACCAGGTTATTGTGAGAATAAAATACTACATAATTATATAGCCTGAGGCACAGTTATGAGTCCAATAAATATTAGTTATTACTACTGGTGGGTTTCGTCTACTTTCTCTTTCTCTGTGACTTCAGAGCTTTCATCCAATTCTCTATTTTCAAATTAATTAATTAATTAATTAATTAGTAAAACACAATTGTATTATTATCCCAATGGTTTAGTTGTAACTTGGGCAGCTTGGGAGCAAAGCAAGCTGGGCAAAGTCAGGCTGGGTGGAAGGTACATGGTGTACATGATGCCTTGAGCACTGACCCATTTCCCTCCACCTGCTGGCCAGAAGCTCCTGCTGTCCTCCCTGGTCTGGTCAGACCTGGCCTTGGAACTAAGTGGGATATGCCTGCTTGACAGGGCTGGGGGATGAGCCACTGAGTGGGGTTAGGAGGAGGCAGGAGGCAGGGATCCATGGGCTTACTGGTCGGCTTACTGGTCTGCTTGTTTATTCTCCTCTGTGTGTTTGGTTACTGCTGGGGGAGGAAGGGGTATCTGTTTAAACAACCTCTAGAAATAGAAGTTATTTTCTGCTCATTCTAAAAGAAAACCAGATTCTGCTTTCCCCACAGGCGCCCCTTGTCTGTCCTCGTCTCTGAGGCTGTCATCCTGGAAGGCAGCTCCTGGAACTGCACGGCCGGGAGTGGGTTTGGCCTGAAAGCAGCAATTACTTCTCTGGGGCCTGTGATCCTGGCCAGTCCTCCCACCACCCAGAGCTTTAGGCGGAGTCTGTGGCCCACAGCTTCCCTTCATCTTCCTGTTGCTGATAAGCAGTCCCTGAAGTTCTTCTTTGGGAAAATGGCCCTTCCTGTCTCCCTGTGTTGAGGCTCCTCATCGTGCTCTCTGCCCTATCCCTTTGAGGGGTAGGCAGGATGGGAAGCAGTCAAGCATAGCACTTAAGAGTGGACTCTGGAACCAGAGAGACCAGGGTCTCAGTCTTGGTGCTACTGCTGTTTACCTGGATGATTTTACTTCTTTCAGTCTCAGTTTCCTCATCTGTAAAATGGGGATGATAATAAGACCTAATTCAGACATTTGTCCTGAGGAGTAAAGCAAATAATGCATGTGAAGCACTTAGTGCAGAGCTCAACACATGGAGTGTGCTCACTAAATTCTAGCCGTTGTTATAATTCTTGGAGGTGCTAAAGTGTTACACATTGGGAAAGGCGGCAAAGAGAACGAACATTTTTGAGCATCTCCTTTGTGCTGTGCAATGTCCTAGGCCTTTCACATTCACCATTTAATTTAATTTTTCCACCAAATTAGTGTAGAAGTTTCTATTACTACCTCTGTTTTACAGATGAAGAAATTGAGGCTCAGAATGGTTAAGAAACTTACTCAAAAGACTCACGTATGTTGTGAGTCAGGATACTGGTTGCTCTGGTTGGGGAGTGACCAGAAGGAGGCACAAGGGAGACCTCTGGGAAGCTGGTAATAGTCTATTTCTTTATCTGGTTCCTGGATTCAAGGGTGTGTTGATTTTATGAAAATTCATTGAACTGCAGCTTGATATAGTGATTTGTTGACTTTCATGTACATATGTTATTTCAGCAAAAATATCAGGAAAAAAAAAAAAAGCAGCCATGGTGGCAGCTTGCCTTCAGTCAGAGATAATGAGCAACAGAGCCAGCTCTTTCTACCCCTGTGTGCAGCCGGGCAAGCCTGTTGGCTGGGGCCTGCGGAAACGCCTCTTGCGCTCAAGGCCCTTACACAATAGGCTGTTCTGTCTCTAGGAAGCTGTGTTTCAAAGCCTGTTCAGGCAATTAAGGAGGGAGCAGCATCTTTCTAAGCCAGTCTGAAGGCCTGACTGCCGGTTGGAGGCCTCCCTGAGGCAGCTGAGCACAGAAGGCGCTGGTCCCAAGAGGCTTGCCCAGGATTCAGCCATGGCTGGGCTCCAGTCAGCAGGTGTTGGGCCGACTAGAGACCAAGCCAGCTACACTTGCCACGTTCCTTTCCCTGGCAGGACAACTTCCATCCCCTGGCCCAGCTGTGGACCCCCGTCCTTCCACTGCCAGGTTCTCTGAGGAAGCTTCCATCCAGGATCCTTAGCCAGGTTCCTCCTTCCCGTCCCCTGGAGCGTGGATGCTCTGGGGCGATGCCAAGTCAGAGAGACAGCCAGTCTCAGCCTGTGCTTCTGGTTGGGGAGGAAGTGAGGGAAGTGAAATTCTTTATGGAGGGATGGGGCAGGAAATCCTTAGGCCTGTCATCTGTACTCCTCCTCCCTCTCCAAACCTCATTTGTTAAAGAAAGCTTTTTTTTTCAGTTCTTAAAATAATTTTGGATTTATAGAGCATTGCAAAGATAGTATGGAGTGTTCCTATATGCCCCATACCCAGTTCCTCTGATTAACATCTAACGCCAGCTTGGCACGTTTGTCACAACTAAGGAACCAGACTGTGAACTCAAGTCCAGACTTTATTTGGATTTCACGAATTTTTCCATGCATGTCCTTTTTTGTTTCAGGATCCCATCCACGACACCCTATTACATTTAGTCATCGTGTCCCCTTGGTCTCCTTTGGTTTACAACACTTTCTCGGTCTCCCCTGTGTTTGATGACCTGACAGCTGTGAGGAGTACTGCTCAGGCCTTTTGTACAGCATCCCTCAGTTTGGGACCCCGATGCTTTTCCCATGATGAGACTGAGTTACGGGTTTCAGGGAAGAATGCCACAGAGGTAAAGTGTCCTCATCACATCGAATCAGGGATACATGCTATTAATGTGGCTTATCTGTGGTCAGGTTCACTTAACCAAGGATCTCTTGGTGAATGGTATTGGCCAGGTTTCGCCACTGCAAAGTTACTTTTCCCCCTCTACTTTCTACACTCTGTTCTTTGGAATTGAGTCATTAAGTGCAGCCCACACTCAGCCCCAACCCACTTCATCCGTTTTCAATCATAGTGTTTATCTGACAAAAGCCCAGTAAACACACAAACTCATCTGAGTATTTACGCAGGTACAGAAACACAAACTCTTACCCAGACGCCCAGACACTGGCGTACAGATAATATAGACAGACACCCGGGTGAGTTCACATCCGCAAAAACACAGCCACGCATGAGCACAAATGCACAAACACTGGGGAAATCAACAGCTTTGTCATTCCGTTTCTCTTACCAGCAGAGTGATAAATCAACCGGGATTTTAATCAACACAGCTTCTGAAATCCCACTTTCTCTCTAATTTTTAAAGTTCTTAAAGAGCAGAAGCCGAGTAATAATGCCTCCATGAGAGGTGGGGGTGGCAGGGGTGATGAAAATGTGAGTTTGGAATCTAATCAGGCCTCCCGGGATGAAGGCATTTGGTGGTTCTGACTCCCTTTTTCTCCCTTCCTGGCTCTTCTAGGGCCCTTCCCCATCCAGACCAGAGGTAAGGCGGTGTGAGTGTCTCTCCTTTGAGGACCCCAGAACTCTTCCACAGGGAGACATGCTGCGAAGCCCCCCTGCCAGCACCATGGGTTTCCTTTGTGCAGGTGCTGGCCCCAGCTGCTGTGATTTAGCCATCTTTCAGCCCCATGGGTCTCCACCCCTGTTGCCCCACTGCCCTTCGATAGCTTCAGAGCTTCTCAAGATCAAGACTTTCCCTGCTTTCCAGCTCCCCCCACCCCACTGCTGTCTCTTTTCCAGAATGTGTAACTCTAGTCCAGCTGACCTGCCCATTGTCCCATTGTCTGTCCCACCCTGGAAGATGCTCCCACTGTTTTAACGTGTCCATACCCTACCCAGCTCTAAAGCCACCTTCTCCAAGCACAGTCCCCTGATCTCTAACTGGAAGGAACAGCTCCCTTCTTTGAATTCCCAGAAAACCTTTTCTATAAAGGATCACAGTGAGTCAACTCTGCTTAGTTATCTGTGTACTTGTGTTTTAGAAAACTCCCTTTTGCTTGCAAGCAATAGAAAAGAACTCTTGGCCTTATTCCCCAGTTACCAAACGATCCTGAAGTTCCTCGTGGGACAACTGAAGTTGCCATCACAAAAGTGACCCACGTCCAGTAGCTCCAGTCTGTGTAACTCTCGGTTCTAAGTTTCAGAGTTTGGGGAGAGGGAATTAGATTTAGTGCATTGGTTCAGGAGCTCACCCATGAATTATCCACCAGCTATGGTCAGGGGCATCTTCACACAGCGCAGACATGGCCCCTGCAGGACCACTCTATGTTTGGGAGGAGGGACCTTCCCCAAAGAGGAGGGAAACACTGAAGCCTAGATTGCCCACCAAGAGGCAGCTAATGTAACTTGTCTTTGCAATTGATGGAAGAAGGAGGAAGGATGCTGGGAAGATGAAAACAATAGACATCAACTGGGAAGTGTTTATGGAGCAAGTGAGTCAGTGAGTGAGTGACTGATTCTGTTGTTGCCCCTTTAAAGTCCAGGTCAGTTTGTCTCCCAGTTCTGTATCTCTAGAACATGAAGATCAAATATTTTTCCACCCTCCATATCCCCTTTCCAATCATGTTGGTCTTGGAGCACTCCCTGGGAAGCCTGAGTGGTGAAGGCATATGGAGGCTTCTGCAGAGGGATAGCAGTAAATGTCTGCTGCTCCTTCTTAGGCATATGTCGGGCATGGATAATAAACCAGATACTAAGGACTGTCCCTCACAGGACTGGGAGAGTTCAGATAAACACACAAATTGCAATAGAATGTTATTAGTGCTTCCATGAAGGATGCACGGAGAGGTCGGGGGCTCTGAGGAACAGCTGATGAACACTGACAGAGGCTTTTCAGAGACATTAACATTACAGCCGGATATTGCAGGGCAAATAGGAGCTTTCCAGGTAGAGAAGAAGGAAATGGGATTCCCATCTGAGAGAGGAACTGTCTGTGCAAGGCCACAAGGGGTGGTAAAAGAGCACTATGTTTGAGAAATAGGGAAGTTGAGTGAGCCTGGAGTGGAGTGTGCTTATGGCAAGGGTGCTAAGAACTGGGGAAAGATGGAAAAGGGAGATGGGTGGGGAGGGAGGCTGGGGCCAGATCTTGGAAGCTCCCCATCTGAGCCTCAGGAATTTTGACTTACGGGGCAGGGGGATGTCGGCCAGGAGCCACCGATTACTCACACAGTAGTGTGACTATATGGGTCGACCCTATATAGGGTAGTAAGTGTATGTATGTATAGAAAGTTCTCCTACATTGTTGGGGGAATGGGACACATTGCTGCTTTGGGGAGCCAATATGGGAGCATATATTGAATTTCAATTCTACTCCTGGGGATCTGTGACATAGAATGAAGATACTGATATGTAAGGGCATATGTATGAGGGTGTTATAGTGGCCAAGAACTGGAAACAAAGTAAGTGGCCAACAATGGGGAAACAGGTTAATAAACTGTGGTTTATCCACAGCATGGAACTGTTTTCAGGCATTGGAAAGCATGTTTTAGAGCCCTACCGGATAACTCGGAGGGGTTTTCATGTTGAGTAAGGAAATCAAAATGCAACAAAATGTGTGTACATTATGGTCCCCTCTGTGAAATAAGTTAGGGTCAGAAAACCTAACAAATGTACATGTACTTAGATATGAGTCCATACAGGAATGTATGAGTGTGGAGAAAAATATGGAATGACACTAAGTTACCTTGAGTTGGCCAGGGCTGGTGGAGGTAAGGATTGTGGGAGTGATAATAAGGTGCAGAGGAGTAGAAATTGTCTGCAGTCAAAGAGTGCATGTCATACAGTCCCACTTCTGGAAAGTTAAGTGTGAGCTCATATAGACAGAATGGGCAGCAGGGCACTGTGATTTCAGGTGACTCTGTCTCTTTATCTATCTATGTATACAAATTCTTTACAAAATATAATAGCTATTTTCACAAAGAGACAGGGAGAAAGAAAAGTCATTGGTGAGTTTTTTACAATTTAAAAAGCAATTTACTATAAGAAACCACATGTACAATCTCCATAGTTAAACATTATAAGCCTTGTGGTTAAAAATTGCATTTAAAAGCCTTAGAGTCAAACAGCTGCATAGTTTAGAAAGGCCTACTCTTTCTCATTAAATAGCAGTAAATATGAAGATGTGATTTTAAGCATAGAGAATAAAAATCAGGTCTTCTCTTTGTCCCACATACAGCTCTAAAGGATCCTCCTACCCCCACCCTCCACTGCTCTTACCTCATGTCCTCCATCTCTCTCTCTCTCTCTCTCTCACTCTCTCTCTCTCTCTCTCCCTCGGCCAGGTTAACTCTAGCCTTCTTGTTATTTCTCACACATCTCAAGGACACATGTGCCCCAGGACCTTTGCACTTGCTGTTCTCTCTCCCTGAAACAGTTGGTCGTCAGATACCCACATGACTCGCTCCCTTGTGTCCTTCAAATCTTGGCTTAAATGTCCCTTTCTCAGCAAGCCTTCCCTGATTCACCTATTTTCCATTGCTATGCCTACTCCCTCCCACCCCTCACTCTCTATTCATTCCTGTTCTCTTTTCCTTCACAGCACTTACCACCTCCAACGTATTGCTTATTATAGGCATTGCTTATTTATTTTGGAAATTACTTTGTCCTCTCACTTGAATGTAACCTTTGCAAGGAAAAGGATTTTTATCTATGGTTTACTGTTACAGCTCAGGGCTTAGAACAGTACTTGGCACGTTGTAGGCACCAACTACTTATTCATAGAATGAGTGACTAACTAGTGGCAGTTGGTGAATGGCTGGAGGCAGGTACGATTAGCGACAGAAAGACTAGTTGGAAGACTGTTGCAAAAGCAAAGG
Source organism: Vicugna pacos (assembly GCF_048564905.1). Lineage (NCBI taxonomy): Eukaryota > Metazoa > Chordata > Mammalia > Artiodactyla > Camelidae > Vicugna > Vicugna pacos. Next base: position 37,494,954 of record NC_132996.1, read on the forward strand.
GACTTGAGTCCAGCCTTGAAGATTAACAGTGTGTGTCTTCTTTCATAACCTTCAAATGAGGTTGAAATCTATTGTTTTTGAATTTCTCATTACTGTGTCTTGATTCTGTAGGCATCAAAAGTGCCACAAGTGGGGAGGCTTGGCATGTTTATGTCCACTCTTCCCACAGAGTCTGGCACTTATATGATATTAAATATAATTCATTCACCAGTGTTCAAAGCTTCAGTAATGATCTGATATTACCAAATTTTATTTGACTAAGTGAATTTTAGAGTGAATTTTATTTGATAAAGACCTTAGGACCTAATCTATATTCTCATGCTGTTGTACTAAACAGAGTTAATTTTGTTCCATTACGAAAGTAATCTACACACTTATGATAGAAAATTTGGGGATTAGAGAAAAGTTGAAAAAAGATGAAAGATTTTTTTAGTTTCACCACTCATAAAGAACCGCTAGCATTTTAATGTTTCTTTTAAATATTTTTGTAGATACAGCTTTTTAATACAGTTATAATAATTGTGTTTACATTTTTGCATACTGCTTTGCATACTATGTGTTTACTTTATTAGTGTACACATTTTTCTTTGCTATAAAGTTTTGGAAAGCATTATTTTAAAAAGTGTGTATTATATAATCAGTAGCTGTACCATAGTTCACTTGACATAACTAATATTTGATGTTTAGGCTATTTCTATTCTCCTCTTATTGTAAAGATTATCTGCTACTCTGTCATACTTCATTGCCTAATTTGTCTAGTCGTTTGCCTTCAAAACATCTTATTATCTGTAAGATGGACATAATGAGAAGAGGATTAAGGTGAGTGAATGCAAGAAACAGTGATGAGCGTACAGTAGGTGTTTCATAAACAGGTGGGTTGGAACTGAAACCCTTGGAGACTGTGGAGTGTGAATAGCCTTCCTGGTGCTGTTCTCTGGCTGCAGGCTGCACCTGATGCAGGTGGACTCAGTCCAGCGCTGGATGGAGGACCTGAAGCTCATGACGGAGTGTGAGTGCATGTGTGTCCTGCAGGCCAAGCCCATTAGCCTGGAGGAGGATGCACAGGGCGACCTTATCCTGGCAGGCGGCCCTGGCCCCGGAGACCCCCTGCAGCTGCTGCTCAAGCGGGGCTGGGTCATCAGCACCGAGCTGCGCAGGATTGGGCAGAAGCTGGCCCAGGACCGCTGGGCGCGCGTCCACAGCATGAGCGTGCGCCTGACCTGCCACGCCCGCTCCATGGTCAGTGAGTACAGCGCGGTCAGCAGGAGCTCCTCGCAGGAGATGGGCCAGGTCAGTTGCCTAGCATGGGCATGGGTGGGCACTCGGAATGGGGTTGCCTTTTGGAAGAGTGGGTCTGAATCGCGCGGAGTCTGGACTCTTCCTGCCCCAGGGACTTCCCTCCCCTTCCAGTAAAGCAGGGAGGACAGTAAGGGCCGTTACTGAGTAGCTGCTCTGTGCTGGGAAATGTTTTTACACGTATCTCATTTAACCTGCACGACCTGTGAGGCCATCATAACCACCTAAAGACACCGGGCAATGGTTAAAGGCACCCACTTTAATGCCAAACTGCCTGGGGTCATATGTCAGCTCTGTCTGCTGTATCACTTTGGCAAATTACTTAACTTCTCCGTGCCCCAATCCCATCATCCTAATGAGTATAATAACAGTGTTTATTTCATAGATCTGTTGTGAGGACTAAGTGAGTCATTACATATAAAACATTAAAAACAGTTGATTAAGTTGATTAAAAATGTTAGTTAATAGTATTGTCCTCACTTCAAATGAAGAAACAGAAACTCAGAGAGCCTAAGTAACTTGCCCACAGTTATACAGTTAGTGGTATCAGCGGGATTCAACCTAAGGTTCTGTGAATCCAAAGCCCATGATTTTGAATCTTCTCCAAGTCCAAAGTGAACCATTGAAAAATCCCCTTTGTCATTGTTCCTCTTTCCTCTGGCATCATTTTTGCACCTTAGTGCTTTACCCTTCTCCTTGTTCTACTTCACACCCAGTAAACTTCTATTCATTCTTTGAAACCCAGCTCAAATGCCCCTTCCTCTCTGAAGCTTTCCAGATCCCCCAGCATAACTAACTGTTCAGTTTTTTTTTTTTGAGCTCCCAAAGCAGCTGACGGTGATCTCTTTTGCCACATCCACCAAACTGTGTTACAGTTTCCAAACTATATGCCTGTTTTCCAAATTGGATGATTTGATTCTTCATCTGTACGCCCCAGAGGGCCTGGCGCAGCAGTTGGTCCTCGACCAATGCTTATTAAATTGAATAAAATTGATCTATTTTTCTGCAGATTGAGAAGCTGCTGATGGAGAAGTGCTCAGAGCTGTCAGCGGTCACGGAGAGGTAAATCTGGCTTCTGGGTGCCTCTGGACAGCGTCTGCCAGCTCAGGCAGGGGAAGGGGCTGGTGTCTACTCCCTTGGTGACAGTGTGAGCGGGCAGGCCTGGTGGTGGTCTGGGAGTTTCCTTTTGCTAACTTTTATCAGCAGCCTTAAAAGACTCCCTTGGGATTTTCTCCTCCATTTTCAGGCCTGGGAGAATGTAAAAGGCAGAGGAGTGGCCCCAGCATAGGAATAAAGAGGATTCTTAAGGGCTGGTAACAAGGAAAGGTTTCCCACAGCTTTGAGAAGCCCCCAGTTCCCAAAGTCAAGGCAAGGTAAAAGCAGACAGCCACCCTTCTACTCACAGACACTGTGACAAGGATTTCACAGACACACACATGCCCATAGACAGATACATAAACACACACCTGTGCAGTCACAGAAATACCCTCGCACCCTCCTGTCCGTATCTCACACACATAGACACACATAGGTCTACACTCAGACACGTACACACACCCGGGTGTGTGCTCACACTCTCCATCACCCTTTCCAGCCCCCAGGCTCTGGGAAGAAAATCTGGAACTTGGTATTCCCGAGGTCTCACATGAGATCTTTGGCTTTCCAGTATGGAACATTCTCAAGCCACAGGGATCGACTGGACCCTGAGCCCTCGTTCTTTGTGTGTAGGGAGAAAACCCTCAAGCCTCTTGTCTGCACGCTGCAGGTGGCCGTTTCTGAAAGGCTCAGAGGCACTGCTGTCTGTCCACCTTCACAGTGAGCACAGCGTACCTGACACACCAGCAGCCCCTCTGCAGCCCCCATCACCCATCCCTAGACCCTGGCTGTGACGATGGTAGATTCTCCCGGCGAGAAGCCCAGAGGGATGGATTTGGCTACTTTGTGATGGCCTTTCTGGTGCTGTGGACTGTTGGCTGCCATGTCAGGCCCGCACTTCTCTAGGAGGCTGGGGGACGAGCCAGCCTTGGAATATTCCATCTCTGACTTCCCGGGAGCTGATGTCTTCTTCCCAGGCCACTTGCACCACCACCAGGCCTGCAGCAGGCCCATATCTGGCCCCTGAAATGGCTCTGGGCTGACTGCCTGGCCCTTCCGGGGGCCCACCCTGCGGTTTCTTTCCCCAGGTGCCTCCAGGTTGAGAACGAGCACGTCCTGAAGTCGATGAAGGCCTGTGTGAGCGAGACCCTGAGCACGCTGGGCCAGCACTTCGGCCAGCTGCTGGAGCTGGCCCTGACCCGGGAGGTGCAGGTCAGTGCAGGCTGAGCTGGGGAGGTGGGCAGAGGGGCAGGGCCAGGCTGGGGGAAGCTCTGGAGTGGCCTTTCTTGGGGGACATCATCCTTGGATCACCAAAGTGAACTCCAGCACCTGAGAGTCAGGACTATCAGAGCTAAGCGGAGGCTTCCTGAGAGCATCTAGCCCCAATTGTGCATTTTCCAGATATGAAAACTAGAGCTCAGAGAGGGCAGAGACTGACCAAAGGGCACACAGCAGGGCAGTGGCAGAGCCCGGTGTCTCCCAATTGCCCTTTCAGTATTGCTCCCACCACCTTAAATCTTCTCTGTTGAGTTATTGTTCACAGTGCACACAATGGGTCCTTTTTGTCCTGAAGGACTTGAGGTACCTACATGGAGCAAGTCAATTCTGGAACTCTTGACAATAGAGAAGAATCTAGAAAGGTCACCTAGTCTAGCCCGTGCCTCTAGACAGGCTGGTGCATGATTCCAGAAAGAGTGAGGTCTTCGGAGCCTGACAGACCTACTTTCAAATTATGGTTCATCCTGGGACCTTGGTCAAGTTCCCTGACCTTGTGGCCCCATTTCTCCTCATCTGTAAGGTGAAAACCTTCCCCGGAAGAAAAGGGAGAGGACTAAGCAAACAACATATGAAAAGTGCTTAGCACAGAGTGTGGGTTAAATAAATACATGTTATTTCCCTCTCCTCTTGCCTTTTCCTATTTTCAAAGCCTCCCAGAAAAGCTGATTCCATACGGTTTTCATTATGAAAGGTATTTACATGTTATTTATAGTCACAGAAATACTGTCACATATTTGCCATTCTTTTCCCACCGCCGAAGAGAAGCTTTCCACAAATAACAAATCCCTCCCCATATCGGCTTCTCTCCAAACTCGGCCTTTCTACCTAGCCCAGACTTCTCCGTTCTCTTTCCTTGTGTGTCTGGCTCATTCTGTACATTGCACGGACCTTTCTGAGCCAGTTTGCCTGCCAGTCAGTGCAGCTGGCCCCACGCAGCCTCACCCTCCCAACCCAGAAGGGTCTGTGAAGTCCACTCTCCCTGCCTCGAGAGTCTGGGACAATGGGAAGGACGGGCCAGGGCTGGGGTGCTGGGGCTGGCACTTAAAACTGATGAGCAAATGCTGACGGTCACATGTAGTGGCAGGTAGTGGTTCAAGCTGGGACCAGTGTCCCAAACTGAACCACCAAGTCCCAGGGGGACCCAGTGGAACATGGGGCTGAAATGGGTGAAGAAACCAAAGGAGTGATGAGAGAGGGTATAGAAGTTAGTGGCGGGGAGGAGGGGAGCCTGGAGGATTTTCTGAGCAGGAGCACAGGTGCCCGCTGATGCTTCTTATGCCATTTTTGTGCCCTCTTGCCTAGCAGTCCCAGATTCATTTAGTGGGCTGAAATGGAAGCGTTCTGTTGGGTTGTAAACAGAAGCCAGCTGGATCTGGAAGTAGTCCTTGGCTCTCTCTACTGGGGTCACAGGGTAGGGTGTCTTTTTGATGCTCTAGGTCACAGAATCCTGGGAAAACTCTTTGGACTGTCAGGAACCTACTTGGGCTTTGTGGGCTGTGTATCTGACTTCCCAGGGCACTGGGCCCGTTCTGTTTTTCCTTGTCCTGATCTTGTTCAGGGTGGAATTCCTGATCTGGTACTTCTACTTTCCTGGCTAAACCCTGTTCCACCCCCCGGGTCTGCCCACCTGCATCGTTGATGCTGAACCTGGGAGCTGCTGGATCAGCTGCTCCTTTCTTAGACCTGAGCTCCCATTGGCCCCCCTCCCCTGGCTGGGGAGGCAGTGTCTGTCCTCCACTCCTCTGTTAGCTCCCTGACAACCCCTCTTCCCGCCCACATGCCCTATGGTGTCCTCTAAGTCCTCCTACGGGCTGAGCTTGCTGTGCTGATATTTCTTGGCTGATCTCTAAGCCTTTTAATTTTTTAATTCTTTATTTTTTATTGAAGTATAGTCAATTTACCATGTTGTGGTGTACAGCATAGTGATTCAGATATATATGTTCCTCTTCATATTCTTTTTCATTATAGGTCATTACAGGGTATTTACTATAGTTCCCTGTGCTATACAGGAAGACCTTGTTGTTTATCTAGTTCATATACAGTAGGTAGTATCTGCAAATCCTGAACTCCCGATTTATCCCTCCCCACCTCCTCCCCCCCCCCACCCGGTAACCATAAGTTTGTTTTCGGTGTCTGTGAGTCTGCCTCTGTTTTTTAAATAAGTTCATTTGTGTCCTTTTTTTTAAGATTCCACATATGAGTGATATCATATGGTATTTTAAGCTTTTTTACATTAGAAAGTTTCCACACAGGACAGTGGTAACATAAGGAGATATACTAGCTAAAGGACAGTAGTCCGTGTTCAGTGTTGTGAGCATGTTATTTCCAAAACAGGTGACTCAAATACTGCTTTCTAGGATGTTAGCAATTATACCAGGATTCTGTATTTGAGATATCTTGATATAAACGAACTTAAGCTTAATTCTTTGCATCAGCATTTCTCTAATGACGTGCTGTTCTGCATTGCGAGTCTTCTAAAATGTCCTCACACATTTATAGCATTTCTTGTCTGACCTGTAGTTTCCACAGACAAGAATTTGGGGTTGTCTTGTTTATGGACATATATCTAGTGACTAGAACAGTACGTGGCATACAATAACCATTCAGTAAAGATTTATTAATGAAAGAATATTAAGTGTATTCCAAACTTACACAGTCACAGATCTTTTTTATCCTTAAAGTACCCATTCACTTATTCAGGGAAGCTGGTGTTTCAGGAACCGCAATTTGGGAAATGCCTTTTTATGCACTAGGGAGCCATGTAGGCTCTTGAGCAGAGGAACAGTGCTCTTTCCGCCCCCTACCTCCACCATGGATCCACAGTTCATGGTGGAATGGTGCTTACGTCAAGGGCAGTGATCATCTATCACAACTTTGCGCTGGTCTGCTCCATCCTGCAATGTTACGCTCAGCTCCAGACCCCAGATGTGTCACTGCAATGATTGTGCTCAGAGGAGGTTCCTAGGAGGATGGGGAAAGGCTGAAGATTAAGTTTTGAGGGTAAGAGTTGAAAGAGCAGGGATGTTTAATCCAAGGATGCACACTCTGCCACCTCCAAAGCTCTGTGCCTTGGGCCCCCGAAGGGAAGAAGGACCTTGGGCCAGTGAAGCAAATCTACAGGACATTCCATGTAAAAAGGAGTTTGCAAAGCAATCGGGCTGCCCTACAGTAGAAGGGGCTGCCTTAGGAAGTCCCCATCACTGAGGTGGGAAACTCATACCTGGAAGGACATCGGCAATAGAGGAGGCTGGAGTGAGTGACTTGCAAGGGTTCTTCCAATCCTGATAGTATGTGAATTTATGAATGTGAGCTTTGTAGGTAGTGGACTGTGCGTGGCATGAGGAGGCATCAGGGTTCAGATGCTGACTGTGCTACTCACTGCATAGGCATACTTCAGCAAGTTGCTTAATTTCCTCCCCTCTGCAGTGGATTGCTGTTAGGATTAAATGAGACAACAGAGGAGTGGTTGGTGGCACTCTTCCAATTGTGCCAACTTCTTTATCCACCAGAGACCTGTTCTGCCTTCAGAGAAGCTCACAACAAGCTTTGCTAAAAAGAGCCTCCTAATCACCTAATTACTGTTTATTGAGATAATTTAACTACTTGGTGGGCATGGAAATTTAAGGCTTAGCTGTTAGGAGCCACCGATGGGAAATTAATGAGCATTAAGGATTAGAGTTGCTGGGATTAAAGGATTAGCCATGTGGGAGTTTAAGAGGAAAAGACTTAGAAAAGTTGATTTACTTGAGGATGACGTCTAGGGGACTTTCTGCGGGTCCTTGACTTAGTGTCATGTGGATAGGTGTTATATGCATTCATCCTTCCGTTGCATCAATCAGTTTTTATTTTAGTTTAAAATAGCACCTTTGTTCTTATAAAACTGGTTAGGGAATGTATCTCTGGCTCTGTGGCTAAGAGACCTTGTTAAAAATATGTCTCATAGCCAAATTCTGCCCCTCCATCCAACCCCAGTCCCAAGCAGAGCTGGACAAACTCAGTCCTCACCTGTGGCACAAGCGCCTATCCTGTGACAGAGGGCAGACACTTCCTAAGAGAAGAGAGGCAAGTGCTAAGCTGAACATACTCAGTTCCTTCTTCCCAACTTGCTAACTCATCCCTACCCTATCAGCAAAATGACATGGAGAGGTAGGGCTGAGGCCAGCAGAGGTGGTGTTGCTGAAATCCCTCCCGAGCGGGACAGGAGGAGTGGGGATTGGCCTTATCCGTGCAGCTGTGGTCAGGCGGGGGTGTGGCCAGGCTCCTTGGAGGAGGTGGGCGGCTGCCTGTGAGGCAGTCTTTTCCCACCTTCATGAAGCCATTCTTCCAAATAACAAAGTCTACTCCTTTGTGGATCCTTCTGGAATCATAGTGGGCAATTTAGACTTTGATCCCAGAAAGCTTGGAAAGAACTAATAATATTACATTCATTAAACTGACTCTAAGGAGATTTTGTAACTAAAGCTCAAAATTTGCTTTCCTGTTCTATTTCCCACTCTCAGATTTTGCTCAGTTATGTTGTCCAACATACGAAGTCACAAACTGCAGTGTGATTAAATACAGTAATATAAAGATAATCTAAACATACTTGCCAGGATGAGAAATTTAAAGCTGTCCAAAATTTAAAAATAGTCTCCTATCTCATTTTAAAGGTCTTTGGGAGAAAAATAAAAGTGAAAGAAAAAAGCCAGAAAACTGAATCTCTTTACTCTTAGGAGTAATTCAAAGCCCCAGATTCTTAGGTTAATAGAATTCTCTTTGATTTTCTTATTCTGCTCAGTTTAGCCAGGAGAGCAGTGTGTGTGTGCGGAGTCTTGTTCCCTTGCGCAGTTACAGCCCAGGGTCTCTCCAGCGATGGGACCAGTGTCTTCAGGGCTTTTCAATTTATACTGATCTTTCTCCACCATACTTGAAAGTGCAAAAAAATTAATACCTTGAATATACAGCATTGTCACAGCACTACTCCTACACTCACAGAAAGTTAAAACAAGCCAGTCCTCAGTCCCTAGGGCAGGAATTCCAGTCAACGTGTCTTCCTAAGACTCTGTCCTTAGGGTTGCTGAAGACCTTAATAGACACTCATCTGCAGTTGAGAAAAAGAGGGTGGGTGACAGATTCCATCTTGACTGTATCTGCAACAGGACGTCTATTTATTTTAGTTGTCCGCAGTCCACAGGGATTTGTGAACATACATTCACCGGGGAAAAGCGTCCACCATAGGTTAATGGTGGTACAGTGTTTACCGTATATGGGAGAAAAATGTCTCCTTTCTCATCGAAGGGCATGTGATACATTTTCTTCTTCCTGCAAAGCCAGTCATCTGTAATTCCCTCACAAAGACTGGCTTGACTTGCATTCTTTCCCATTCAGCATTTTCAGCATTTCTTAATTTTAGCCTCCCCCCTAAACGTTGTGTTTCTACCACCCCAGGCTGCACTGATTTGGGCTGCCTGAAGTGACTTGTGCCGGTGGTCTGCTGCTTCCAATGCACTGTATTCTCCAGGTTCCCAAACATTTCTTAGGAAAAATGCAAGCACGTATACTTTTAAGGAAACCAAGTTCCAGATCTTCAATTTTCATTTCTTTTCTTTCCTAAAAACAATCCTCCCAATGAGACAGGTTTTACTAGCCCTTCTATTATTTACAAAAAGAAAGCATACTCTTCACCCATCCTAAATCTTCTAGTGCATTGCCCTTTTTTTGCACAAACCGTGTTGTGGGAGTAGGGAGAGCAAACCAAAAAGAAGCCTCCCTTCCTGAACCATAAACTTTTAGGCTTCCGTGAATTATTTCCATGCTTTTTACATATTTCTGTTGAGAAAAGCATTAGAAATTGTGTGTTTTGCATAGTATGGGGATTTTCTGAATCCAGAAGTATGGTTGAATGATAGAGAGAGAGAGAGAGAGAGAGAGAGAGAGTGTGTGTTGGAGGGGTAGTTATGAACTTTTCCAATTATCTTATCCCTTCCATCTCCGTTTATTCTCAAATCATGCCTAGCTCTTGAGGGACATTCTCCTTGGACAAAGCAAAGAAAGCACAGGTAGGACAAATCAAACACTCACCATGGCTTTTGGGGACACTTTTTATTTTTATTTTTTATTGAAGTTCAGTCAGTTACAATGTGTCAATTTCTGGGGTACAGCATAATGTCCCAGTCATGCATATACATACATATATTTGTTTTCATATTCTTTTTCATTAAAGGTTATTATAAGATATTGAACATAGTTCCCTGTGCTGTACAGAAGAAACTTTTTTTAAAATCTATTTTTATATATGGTGGCTAACATTTATAAATCTCAAACTCCCAAATTTATCCCTTTCCACCTCATTTCCCCTTTAACCATAGGATGGTTTACTATGTCTGCGAGTCTGTTTTTATTTTGTAGATGAGTTTGTAGTGTCCTTTTTTTTTTTTTTAAGATTCCACATATGAGCGATATTATATGGTATTTTTCTTTCTTTTTCTGGCTTACTTCACTTAGACTGATGATCTCTAGGTCCATGTATGTTGCTGCAAATGGCATTGTTTTATTCCTTTTTATGCCTGAATAGTATTCCATTGTATAAATATACCACAACTTCTTTATCCAGTCATCTGTTGATGGACATTTGGACATTTAGGTTGCTTCTATGTCTTGGCTATTGTAGATGGTGCTGCTATGAACACTGGGGATCATGTATGTTTTCAAATTAGAGTTCCCTCTGGGTATATACCCAGAAGTGGGATTGCTGGATTATAGGGCAAGTCTATTTTTAGTTTTTTGAGGAATCTCCATACTGTTTTCCATAATGGCTGCACTAAACTACATTCTTGGTGGCACTTTTTAAATGCAAAAACTCCTTTCAGCTGTATCTTATACTCAACTCTAAGATATGTCAAAAGAAAAGTATCTTTGAAGAGCCAAAGACTCTCAAACTTAATGATAATGATTCTTTTAAATATAACTGGAATATTTTTGAGAAGGACCACATTTTTCAAGATGTACTGGATAAAATTCACAGATATCAGTTTTGCATGATTTTTCTTTTCAGATTTGATACATATTATTTAAGAAAGCAGTTAAAGCCTACTTTGTCAAAACATTTTATAAAATATTTAGACTAATTTCTACTTCCTGTTAGCAAAAGATATAATTAATTGCTAGCAGCTGTACTAATTAGATTTCAGTATAAATACTTTTCTCCTTCTTTAAATACATATGGAAGTTTGATCATGAGAGCTACTAAAAACAGTTGAATAATTTTGGATATTTTTATTCTCAAATCTTATTTAATTATTACCTGAAATTAAACAGCATATATTCCATACATATACACATCTATTTGCTGAAGAACTACAATGCCCTCTATCATATTCCAGATTTATAATTAATTTACAGTGTTAGCTATTACTTTGCATTATGAAAAGCTTAATAAATTGTTTTATCTTGGCTTTTGAACATATATAAGTAAATCAAATTTTATTTTAGGTCTATATTATTTTAATATTGACAGTTTTTAGCATTTTCCCTTACTGAATGATATCCATAATTATTTGTCAGCAATTTTTAGCATTTCTTGGAACACATACTAAAATTTTTTTAATTAAAAATGAAGTCAGGTCTATATTGAGAAAAAGCTAAGTTGACCTGGTTGATGGCTTGAGTAAAAGAAATGTCTTTGCCAATTAGGTTATAGGGTAGGTATTTTCCAGAAATTAAATAAGCAAAAACTGCAGCTTCAAGGTTTTTATACAACATATTTGAAACATACAAAAATATTTGATTAAAATTGTATTGGCAATGAAATTAACAATATTTTGATTTTCCTAATCCTTTCTGAATAATTTGGGTAATCCAAGGTGCTCTAAGTGAAAGAGTAGTGGGTATAATTAACAGTTATTTGTTAAGTCTTGGTAGAGTACTTCTGGAATTCTTCCCAGAAATTGAGATAGTGAGTGAATGACTCTAATGATTGGGTAAAAAATGCTTTTGCAAGTCAAATGTTTCCAGTTCTTTGCTTCTACCAATTTATAGGAGTAATCAGCTGGAAGATTAGAAATAGTGTTTGATGATAGATCACAATGTGGTTACATAACTCAGAATGTGCTCAAAGGGCGAACAACTTGGCCATAAGAACTCCTTCCATTCCTCTTTATTGGATTTATGGTAACAAGATTCTTCAGGGTTTATATCTAAAAATATAGCACTCAGCCAGTATTCAATCATGGATAAATAAATGACTTAGACTAAGAAAGATACAAAGCCTCATTCATCTTGTTAAGAGCTAAATTTGTAATAAAATTTTAATTTTATGATTGATAATTACTTATCAAAATTTATCATCTATGTGGTATTGACCAAGTGTACTGATAGTAATTGTAACACTAATTCGACTAAGAAGAGATTATTTTTAAACACGTAGAGCCTTATAGTCGCAGGAATTAAAGTTTCAAATTTCAGTGATAAGTATGCTAAGGGTGATCAGTAAAGTACTTTGAAACTTAAAAGTATTACATTAAGATAAAATTCTGAGGGAGAATTAGAATGGGAATATGAACTTAAAGATGAAAAGAAAAAAGGCAAAATGTTCAAATGTTAAGAAAGATTATTCATGTATTTTTAAAACGGGTGGTGATAGTATCAAGTTGTTTTGGTATTTGGATTTCATTGAATATATCTAAAAGAGTGATGTAATGGTTTTTATTTTATGTCAGTATTTATAGTCAGCTGGAAATTACATCCTTTCTAACTTTGTTCTTTAAACTTATGATGAAAAGTTTTGTTTGTCCAATTAAAAATGTGCAAAGGGCCATATATTTTAGAAAGTTCTTGTAGGGCTAAATGAGAAAATGACAGTAGACCCAGGACACACAGGCACTCTGGTTCTGTAACAGGATGGCTGTTGGCCCTGCCTCTCGTCAGAGAATCACTTAAGCCTCAAGACCCTGTCTTCTCAGGAGGGTTTCCTGGTGATGCTCCAGAAGTCTGGTCCCTTATGGGCCCAGTGGAAGCCCATCCCTCTGCCATGGGCTTCTCAAAACACCGTCTTCCCTTACCTTTTGAATGTTTTAGCCTTGAATAATATTTGTTTCTGCTACATCTTTCTCTCTCTCTCTCTCTTTTTTTTCCAGTAGTGACTTATGTTTTCAGTTTTCTCTTTCCTTCTGTGAATTCCCTTCACCTTTCAGGGAGACTCAGCTGAATTTCTAAGAGTTTACCCTGCTTCTCATGGAGGTCTCTTTTCTTCTCTAACTCATAGAATGAGCACTATTTGCTGGATCTAAGCAGCTTTCTCGCTGTGACTTCGTTCTCTTTTCTGGCACATTCTTTTGTGTTTCCAAAGTCCTCTTTCAGATTTCCCTTATTGAGAGAAATGAAATCAGTTAAGTTCTGGATCTGCCCCAAACCACCAGTTCTAAGAGATCTTTTCCACACCGGCCTCTCTAAATTGGATATTCCCACCCAGGAGAAATTTTCCCATCAGACCAGTAGTTAATCCAAGCCCGGATTCAGTTATTATTTTGTCTGTCTCCTCTTTAGGATGTCTGCTCTTTCTGTGCCTTTCCTCAGTGTCCTACTTCATGTGTTTCTCCAAAATGTTCTCCTGGGACACAGGCAATCCTGTGTCCTTATTTTAAAACCTTTTCCTTTGAATTTGTCTAGTAATCCTTTGACCATTTCATGCTGATCTGTGTGATTTTTTCCTGTATTGCAAAACTCTACAAAGACATAACAAACAACCCCAGCAACAATCATTTTTGCTGTATGTCACAATTTTAAGGGTCAAGAATTTTGGTGAAACTTGGCTGCATAATCCTTCTGCTCCATGCTACATGAACAGAGGTCTTTTGGTGGTATTCAGCTGGCAGATGGTTTAGAGAGTCTTGGAAAATTTCATCACATCCACGGTGCCTTGGAGGGGATGGCCAGAAAGCTGGTCTCAGCTGCGAGTATTGATCAGGGATCCCACACAAGGCTTCTCTAGCATGACAGTCTCAGAGTTATCACACTTCTTACCTCGTAGCTCAGGACTCTAAAAAGAATGTTCCAAGAAGCCTGGATGGCAGCTTCAAGGTTTCTTGTGACCTAGTCTTGGAAGTCCTGAAACATTACTTCTGCCAAGTGCTGGCTTCTATTGGTCAAGCAAGTCACTGAGTTCAGCCCAGATTTACAAGGGGGGAAATTAGAATCCATTGCTCTAGTGGAAGAGTAGCAAAGAATTTGTGACCATCTTTAATTTACCCACATTGATGCAATCCCCTTGTATGGCTGGGCTGCCCTAACTGGATCTGTCTATGGCATCTCTAACTGAAGCTTAATATATTTATTTAGGTTTTTACTTATTTATTCGTTTATTTATTTATTTTAATGGAGATACTGGGGATTGAACCCAGGACCTCTTGCATGCTAGCCCATGCTCTACCACTGAGCTATACCCTCCCCTCTCTGAAGCTTTCGAAAGAGGTTTCATAATATTTTCCTGCCTCCTTCTGAGGAACTTATCCCAGGATTCTGTGTGAGAATTTATCTCTCTTGATAAATATCACTGGGCTGTAGTCACTCTTTCTGATGGAGGAAAAAATTACAAACATATCCCTCCTTTCAAATTCTTCATCTAGAGTACTTTCGGTTGTGCGCCTCTCCTTAACCCTTTTTTATCCCTTTCTCCAGCTCTTCAAGATCTTTTGTTTTGTTTTGTTTCATATCTGCCTAGACTATCTTTAAAAAAAATTTTGCCATTTGATTTAATCGATCTATCTTCCTTTATGTTGTTTCCATTCTTAAGCCAAAGTCACCTGTTAGAGGAGTCCCCTGTCCTGCAGTGACAGGCTCACAATGGTGTCCCTGCCGTGCTCAGTCCCCGCTGGCTGGGAGGAGCTCGGGGGAGTATGGCCCTAACAGGAACATGGTGGTGGATGTGGAGAGGCAGGAGCTGGGCTCTCGGTCACCTCTGCCCCCTGCAGCAGAAGCTCTGGTGGACACAGGGTGGAGTGTTGTAGATACTAATGGAAGCCGGGGTGGAGAGCTGTGCTGCATGGTGACGGCGACTCATGAGGCTGGATTTTCTCCTTGTCTTGAGACTTCTGTCTCCACTAGTCCCTGTGAGGACCTGCCAGCATTGAGAGACATGGATTCACTGACTTTGGAAAACAGGAAGTTGGATTCACAGGGGTTAAAGTCTAACTCTCCCACATACCACATATATAACTTTGGTCAGATTTCTGTGTCTCAATTTCCTCAACTTGGAAGGAAATCTTGAACAAAACTTTGGAGAGCCCTTCCAGCTCTGACGCATTGTGATACTTAGAGCCTTGATGATTTCCGTGGAGCCTTTGATCTTGTATTTTTCCAAATTGATCCTGGTGAAAAGGGTGCTTTCCACTTTTCATTGTCAGAGAGCTGACTCACTGAGACATCTTTGAGGTGTAATTGTGGTATAAATGGGTAAAGACGTTAACAAGAAATTATCCTCAGACATAAATGGTCTAATAGCTGCAGATGATTGCAAAAGACATTGGGTTTGAACAGTTTAACGTAATGCTAATTTGCTTCAAGTGCAAACACTAATCAGGAACATTAGGTAATTATCATTTAGGTATAGGACCCCAATAGTATGAAGCCTGCATTTTCGTGTTAGCACTGATATCACTTATATAACTGCTTCTGGTAACGATGGGAAAGGATTCTAAGAAGCACATTCATTATAGAGACTTGCAGTGATGAATCTTGGGTTAATTTTACCTTTTGTTAAAATCTTATAAGAGACATCTATCCAATCATAGGGAATAATTTTTATATTTAATACAGTCTGATTAATTGCACATGTAATCTTGGCTGCTATATGTAGAAGACTAGCATGTTGCTATGTGTGAAGAATTCTATGAGTTTGAATAAGGAAGAGCTATTTACCTTAATCCTCAAACCACCTTTGTAAAATTTAAATCATTTTACAAATGGGGAAACTGAGGCATAGGAAGTTTATCTCCACTGCCCAAGGTCACAAGATAATAACTGCTAGCCATTTTGTTTTGCTTCTGTGTGCCTGGTACTTTTAGAAGTTCTTTATATATATTAGCAACTTTAAGAGATGGGTACAATCACCATAAGAGAGAGCCAGTTGTTTCCACCATCTTACAGATGAGGAAACTGAGGTGTAGAAGGGCTAAGTTATGTGCTTTGGGGCACTGAGGCAGAAGAGGCAGTGCCAGGATTTGAATCCAGGCAGTTTGGCTCTGAGGTCCATGCTTTTGATCATATCAACACTCCCTCATCAACATACTGTGTTAAAAAAAGGCAAGCTGGCCCTGGAATTCAGGTCTCGTCATTTCCTTGTGTCTTTTCTATAATAGCAGGGTTATTTGAAAGCAAACCTATTTGAATATTTTCAAATAAACATGGCAACTGAAACCGCACAAGAGGCTTCCCAGAGGTCTTACTTTCTTGCACAAGGCCCCTAAAGGCAAGTCTCCCCCGTTTCTATTGCCACACCTCCCAGGAGAAACTTAAGCAACGAGCATTAATTAGCAGGTAGGAATCATTTGAATCACATGCTTCAAATCAAATGGCTGATTATGAAGCGGTTTTAAGCTACGTGAAAAGCTTTTTCCGAGAAATCAGCTAAACTCTTCTAGGAATAATCTTCGCTCACTTGTTGGTGACTTCCCTTTGCTTGTCTTCCTGGGCCTCTCGGGGTCCTGTGCTGGGACATTCCCAGCTCTCTCACCACCAGCCTTAGGTCCAGCCTTCATCAGTGTGGCATTCCTCTCTCAGCTACCCATTCTTTGACAGGATTCCAGAGTTGCCATTTTGGTCTGGCTTATCCACCCAAGGCGAGTGTCCCCTGAGCAGGAAGCTGCTATTAGAGTGTTTCTCTTGACTCATCTCCTGAACCCGTCACCCAGCTGGAGTTTGCCATTAGCCACTGGCCATCCAAAATGAGCAAATTCTTTGGTCATACCTGTAGGAACTTATTAGTTTTCAACTTGATGGTTTGTTTATTTAACTGATGGTTCCTATTCTCAGTAGGAGCCCACAGAACAGCAAAAAGGTGCTTGCTGAGCCCATCAGTGTTGAGAGCTGATTTTCTGATTAACTGGAGCAAGGCACATTCATTGTCCATGCCCCAGGGGTTTGAAATTATCCCGTGTTCCTGAAAAGTAGCTCAGACCTCATCCTGACTCATGTCTTTCCCAAAGCTGGATGGAACCTCACCATCGTGGGACAGTGGATGGGGCAGGGTTGTAGATTTCAGGGGCCTCTTAGGAGTGTGGATCCACTGGTATTCCACTAAGGAAGACAGGCAGAAGGTAGGTGAGTGAGTGACCATCACACTTTACTCTCTTTTCTTAGGCACTGGTGAGAAAAATCGATGCCTCGGACAATATCTACACCACGGAATCCACCACAGGGAACCTGTTCAGCCTGACCCAGGAGGGGGCTCCCTTGTGCCGCATCATAGCCAAGGTGAGTTCTATGGTTGAGGCCGAGTTCACAGGTCAGCCTGGGGAGAGTGTGAGAAAGCTAGTTTGGTGGGAACAGCTGGCTCAGGAAGCCTGTCTTGGCTCTAGCTTATACTTGCTGTGTGACCTTGGAAGAGTTACCTCCCCTCTCTGGGCCTTTTGTCTCCATCTTTCATAGGGACTAGTCCCTCTGATTTCATTTCCCACTTGAGACAAGAAGAGGGTGCCTCCAGAGCCTCTATCATCTTTGTTCACGTGGTGTCTATTATAAATATCAACCCTCCTTCCTCATCTTCACATACCCCACCAAACCCAAGCCAAACATATCCCCTAACCCAGGTCCTGGGCTGGGTCTTGAAAATGCCTGCAGCCATGGCAATGCTACATGAGGAAAAGACAAAATTGAGAGGAACAGTGGTTTTCATCAGTTTCCATGGGTGTTACAATTCGTTAACTTCATGGTCAATTTGCCCCTGCATTCAAGGTCCAAACACTTAGAGCAAATACAGGCAATTGGGGAGCCCTAGGACCTCACTAAGGTCTTCTGCTTAATTTTTGCTTTTTATTTTCCACTTGAAAAATGACATTACTGTCGGGGATAGAATGATGATCTAAGTGGAAGCAGTTATGTCCTTCAGTAGACTTAAGATGCCAGTCACAGGAAGATGCCAGTCACAGGAAGTCTTCAGCTCGGTGGTTCCCAGTGCTAACTCTGAATCACCATCCCTCAGGGAGGGTTTGGAAAACACAGATGGTTTGCCCCACCCAAGATTCACTGAGGTCCTGGCGTAAGAGCTGGGAAGCCGCACTGTAACCAGCTCTCCAGGTGATTCTGAGGGGCATGGTCACTCTCAGAAGCACTGGTCTTAGCCCTTAAGGAGATCTGGATGAGCAGGGCTTGTCAAGTCTGGTCCAGGGAGAAGTAAATTGTACAGAACAGCAATAGCTAACGTTTGAGTGTGCTCTCCCTGTGCTTAATGCCTTGCAGACGTTTCTTTTAAATCACAAAATCACCCTGACAAGTAGGAGTAGGTGCCATGTTGTTCCCATCTGTGGTTGAGGAAATGGTTTGAGAGACTTCCTCAAGGTCACATTGGATAAAGAGTAGAGTCAGGATTAGAACCCAAGTCTCTTTAATTCAGACTTCATGATTCTAAAGCCCACAGTGGAGACTTCTGGTTCCACTCATGGCCCTTCAGTTTCTTGGGACAAAGAGGGGTCAGAAGTTCTCCACCCCATATGCATATTAGCATCACTAGGGAGCTTTAAAAATCACCGCTAGTAAGTGACCAAGCTGGAATTTGATGCCTGGCTGTTTGGCAGCAAAGACTGTGCTCTTGCTTGCTGTTCTGAACTGCCTCTTAGCAGCGCCCCCCACCTTCCTCCTGCCTGCCTCCTTCTCGCCCCCTCCTCCAGGGCCCTCCTCCCCTCTCCACAACCTTTCTTATCTCCTGTGTCCTTTCTGTATGTCAAGCAGTGTGCTGCGCTTTCCATTCGTCCTCTCATCCGATCCTCCCGATATTCTAATGGTGTGTTATAATGATAATTCCCATGTTTAAGATGCTGGAACAGAGGCTTTGAGAGAAGATCATGCACATTAAATGCAGAGCTGAGATTTTAACTAGATCTGCTGACTCCAGAATCTTAATCTCACCCTTCTTATGTCTCCGGTCCTTGGTGGGGAGCAGACAGAGGGTTGAAGCAGAGGGAAGGTTCAGGGACGACTCCCATCTTCTCAGCCTGGAAGACGGCCAGATTATTCCATCCAGCGGAATCGCTTTGTGGGGGTTCTGGGAGTCTCTGGTATGTCCTGCACAGCATCCTTATCCTTCATTCTCAGGAAATGTGCCCAACATGGTGACAGATGTGGGGCAGCTCCCCACAGTGGTCTCCCTCACCACCTCCTTGGGGCCCAGTGTGGTCTGTCTTTGGGCCCTTTATCCATCTGAGCTGCCTCCATGAGATGATTTGGGCAACCTGTCTGAGGTCAATCCTCTCATCCTCTTGGGTTCCTGTGAAGGCCAAGGAATAAACCCAGTTCTCCCTATGCTAGTAGCAAATCCTATCCCTTCCTGAGTCAGAGCACAGGAAACTCCCCTGTGCTTTGTCAAAATTACAACCACCCCCCCAACTCCAGCTCCTCTGTTAGTCCCACCCCCAACCCACGAGCCTACATACCCCACGAGTGGGCCCCTCTGGCTTTATGACAGCTTATCCCACGTCTGTCTGAATAACGCATACCATTATACAGCTGGGCTCTGAGCCCAGAGCTTTCTATAAAATTAAACAAGCCCCAGCCAACAGCGTGATTCTGCCAGCTCAGGCAGTTCCCGGTTCCACTCTAAGCTGAGTGCTGCGTTTGGGTCCTAGATGGGGTTTCAGAGTGGCCCACACAACTATTCCATCTCACTTCCCCTCACCTCTTCCTCCAACAGGTTCTAGCCCCTGGGATACCTTTCATGAGGGTCTGGGACACTCTTCCAACCAGGAAGCCTTCCATAGCCTGACCCTCATCCGGGGACTGAGTGCTTGGCCCTTTCACCCTTGAGAAGAACTCAGTTCTTCTTCCAACAGCTGAGTCATGGAGCTGGCAGGACCCCATTTTTAGCCAAAGGTAACCAGCAGCAGAGCCAGGATTTGAACCAGAATCTCCTCAATCTGGGTTCAGGATTTCTCCCTTCCTCTCCAAGGAACTAAAAATGCTGAGAAGACCATTTTCACAGGCTTAGCAAAGGATGTAATGAGAATCCAATGCAAATGGGTACAGAGGCTTAAACAGATTTCTGCTGGACTCAGCGTCTCCTGGACCAAAGGAAGGCTACCACCTTGGTCCTGGCTCCCAGCCTCCCCTTCTTTGTCACTGTTTCTTCATTGTCTGTTCCAGATGTGAATATCTATCTCCTACCTACCACATCTATCTATCTATCATTTTACACATATAAATAATATTTATACTATATGTATAATATAGTATAAGTAGACTAGATAAAAATACATGCATATATACATATGCATACATACCTAAACACATACATGCATATCAATATTTACATCTGGAGGGAGGTCATTAATGACCAGCAAGGCTCACTGGGGAGACCATAGGTTTCCTGTTTTTTAATTCTCACTTTAAAGAGTAATTTGATTTTATGTCCGAGACTCTCTGAGTAGGGTCTTTATGTGGAACCCTTATCAAATGTCCCCAGAACTGTGGGAAAGTAGGAACGCAGGGATAAAGACTTGTGGAGCAAGAAACCAGAGGGGTAAGTGTCTTGTCCCACACCAGAGCATATTTATATCGGAGTAATGATGTGCATTTAAAATCCGAGTGCTCCTCTCTGACCCTCCTACAGCCTCCCTCAGATTATGCCGGGAGTTCCTGCCCTGTGCTTTTTATCCCTGCACCTCCCGTCTTGTTTCAATACACCTCTACCCAGATTTCTTCCTGCTTTTAACGCTGTCCACCAGACCATAAGTTCAGTGTGGATGAGGACTGAAGTGGTGTCCAGCATGGTGTCTGCAGGAATGAATTTACCAGTCCTAAGATATGACCCTTTCCCGTCCAATGAGCTCCCTGAAAAGGAGGTAGGAATACAGAAGGTGAGGATCACTCTTGGCTGATTATAAAATGTCAGAAATCTGAACCCCACCCCCCACCCCCCAGCGTCGGACACTTTCATCTTGGTCCCTGCAGTGACAGGCAGCAAACTCCTAGAATGCCCAGGGCTCGGAGCTCATCTCTGTGGGCTGTGGGGAAGGGGAGGTGCTTTGTCGAAACAGGGTGACATTTCAGGGAGGCGGTGCCCGGCCGGAGTGGTCATTGCTGCTGCTTCTGGTTACTCACGCATTATCCTGTCAGTCAGTCACTGCTGCGTCCCCAGGACACAGAACAGTGCCTGTTCAGAGTGTAGTTTTTGTTGAAAGAGTTCTCAAAAATCTGACAAGGGATGGTAATTTTGCTGAACCCACCCACCTCCTTCTCCTTGTAATAGCTTTCTCGGTTTGGGGAACAGAGGGCAGTGGGCTCAGTTAGAACCGAGAATGGTGAGGAGAAAGGCGAGTGCCCCTGTGGCCCAGGTCCAGACCACTTGCTCATGCACTCTTTCCTGCTGCTGCCCCTCCGCACCCCTTCAGCCCTCAGGGAAGGGGAGAGGGAGGAAACAGGGCACAGCCAGGTGTGGGGTAGCCAGCCTTCCCTGCTCTGGACGTGAACTCCACGGTGGTGTTGTCTCCAGTTTGCTGGGCGCCGTGGTGAGTCACCTTCATGGTCTGTTGGCTCTCTCATTTTGCTCCGGGAGCTAAAGTGGCTCAGTGATTTTTATAGAATAAAAATGTCCAGTTAGGATGGATGCCTCACTCCCAGATTCTTCCCAGAAGTCCTCCCAGATTTCTCCTGGGAAGTTGCTACAAGGTAAATGTGTCTCCATAAACTGATCTTACAAAAGGAAAAGAAAAGTACATGCTCGCACTCAGGAGCTGGCTATCAGTACTAAAGGGCTTTTGGTTTTTTTAAACAGGACCAGTGTGGACTTGGGGTGATTATTTCACCCATCTGGACTTCAGTTTTTCCATCCAAAAGTGGAAATAAATTATATTACTGCTCTAAATAAACTTCCTTTTTGTGTGCCTGCCATAGTGGTAGGGAGGACCTGAGAAGTCACGGGCGGTCTCTGGCAGAGTGAGACCAGCATGGGGCATCTAGGCGTCAGTTCCCTCCATCTGCTCAGACTTGTTTCTAGAACCTATTTCAGACGACTCCAGGCTTGCTCCACGGTGGTTGCTGAGAGGGGGTTGCCAGGAGTCTGGGAGCAGAGCTGAATGGGGTTGAGCCCGGCCCCTGCACGTGTGCCTGTCCTGGCCCCTGCACTCCCACCCAGCAGCATCTGGGGATCCCACCTCCGGTTTATCCAACGAAGGGTGGCATTACTTCTGGAGCCGGTATCTCACCGCAGCATGCACGGGAGTGTGTGTGTGTTTGTGTGTGTGTGTGTGTGCGTGCGTGTGTGTGCGTGTGTGTGCGTAGAAACCGGGGGGGAAGAAAAATTCTTTCTACTACCTTTCTAGGTTCTCTGGCTGGTATCCTATAAATTGAACTGACAAAAAACAGATTAACGAAAGAAAAAACATCCAAGTTTATGAGCGTGTGCACAGGGGACCTGTCAGAGATGAGTAACTCAAAGGCTTAGTTAGAGCTTGGGCTTATGCAGCATCTTAGCAAAGGAATAACACAGTTTTAGAACAGTAATAAGACAAAGAAAGTGAACCCTGAGGCGTGGCAAATGGTGGGAAGGCACATAGATGGGAAGCTAAGAGTAGATAAAGGCTGGTTAGTGAAGTGTGCTATGTGGATTCCTCTGTGCTGAATTCAGGCTGATAAGGGTCTAAAGTTGTCTCCAGTGATTAACTCTTGTCCTTCCTAATAGAGGGAGGAAGGGGACAATCTTTGTAAATTTATGTCCTGCTTCTGGGCAAATAGGGGGAGGGTAGAGAGCTTTTCTTATGTCTGCTTCTTCTTAAGGGCCCACAGCTCAAAATAATCCTTGAGTCAAAGTGACGTATTTTGGGTGACATATTCTGCCACCCTACAGACCCCAAAGTACAGCTGCTGAGTGAGAGATGTCAGTTATTCTAGAGTCAGCCCCAGGAGAGGTCACATAGCGAGGTCACATGACATTTTCTCTTTCTCGGCAGGAGGGTGGGGTCGTGGCGCTCTTCAAGGTCTGCCGGCAGGACAGTTTCCGGTGCTTGTACCCCCAGGCACTCCGCACGCTAGCCTCCATCTGCTGCGTGGAGGAGGGTGTCCACCAGCTGGAGAAGGTAAGAGGGCAGCTGGCTGGGCCCGGCCTGAGGTCCCTGAAGGCCAGGAGGGTGGCAGGGGAGGAGAGAGACACCTGGCAGCCATCCGGGCCTCTTCACGGAGCACGTCCTTGGAGTCCCTCCTTTCCCCAGGCATCCTTCAGATGGGGCTGCTGGGGTGGTGACTGTGGGGACTGATGACACGTGAAGGTGGTGGAGACTGAGGAGCTCGGCCAGGAGAGGCGGGGACCAAGGGGATGTTCAGCACTTCTTGGGTGGAGTGGCCGACAGGTCCAGGGTGAAACAGAGCAGGAGGCAGGCAGGTCAGGTGGGGAGGGGTGTCGAGGTTGAGGGCGGTTGGCCCTTCATTCATGATAGGACCCAGCTCCTCAGGGGACAGAACGGGCAAGAGCAGGGTGGGCTCGGGTGCCTGGGCAAGCCGGCTTGGGTTAGGGAGAGGCAGGCTGGAGTCCAAGCGTGTGATGGGTCAACATGATGGGGGTGGCCAGGGCTGGAGGGAAGGTGGTGACCTGACAGGTCCAGATGCCCTGCTCCTTGCCAACCTAGGGCAAGATGCCTGATTCCAGCTGCTGCGCCCCACTCCCCTCAGATTGAGGACTGGGGCTGCTCCTCCCCCTGGGCCTGAGTGGGTCTGCGCCTGCAGACGGGCCCTCAGGGACTGAAGCCAGAAAGGCTGGGAGGCTGGGCTGACATTTGAGGATTTCTCAACCACGTTTCAAGGAAAGATGCTGAAAATGCTTATGGAAGAGAGGCAGGAAGGCCTGGGATGTCCTGGTGACACTTGTGGTGCCTGCAGAGTTGGGCGTAGGTACCTTGAGTCTGTCCCTGTGACTGGCCTAAACAAGAGTGAGCCAAGCAAAGGGCTCTCCTTCCTCTGCATCTGTGTCCCACGGTCTGGTCCTGGCTGCCCAGAAAACCTGCCCTCTTCCGCTAGCTTCTTCACTTTGGTCTGGACTCCAAAACAGGTGATCATCTTACATTCTACCCTGCCTCTTTCAAATCTACTCAGGTTGTGGGACAGGGTCACAGAATCACGGGCTCAGAGGTGCTTTTAGCTGAGGATGGAGGGTCCATGGGAAATTGGCTCATTTTATAGATAAGAAGGCTGTGGCTCAGAACAGGGAAGTAACTTGTCTGAAGCCACACAGCAAAGTGGTGGAGGAGCTAGCGCCAGCTCTTTGGACAGAGTGCACCCCTCCCACAAGGTTGAGTGCTCCCTTTGTACTTGTGTGCTTACTTAAGTGGCAAAGTGGAGGAGGGGGCAGTGGCGAGACAGACAGACTGACAGACAGACTCTGTGAAGTAAATGAGCATTTCCATCTTCATGTGCTGAATAATCCTCTCTTCTTCCATAAATTCTTCTTCCTTAGATGTGGAAAATGGCCAGACGGGTCTGTTTCTTGCCTTCTTTCATGCTGGTTGGCAGGAAGAATGGGAGGAGAAAACAGAAGGGACTGGAATCACTAGACCTCCCAAAGTAGTGGATTTCTTGGCTTTAGAGAGTTTTCAGAGCAGGAAGTTTTCAATCCAGGGAAGAAAATCAGCAGGTCTTTTTTGTTTAGAGCTGAAAACCCGTGCAGTTAGGAAGGCTGCAGGCAGTGTTTCCTTCCATCTTCCTGAGGCTGCTCCAAAGCCAGAATACACAAATGCGTCTTTCCCAGGCCAGGTGGGCTGCTGGCCTGGGAGTCAGCCCCCACCCCGCAGAGCGAGGGGCTCAACGCCTGAGGACTTACTAAGCGCCCAGTGCTGAGCTAGCCCCTCACACACATCCCTTCATTAACCCACCAGAACCTTGTACGATGAGCACTGTATTCATGTCTCCAAAGACGAGGAACTGAGTCTCTGCCAGTGTAAATGACTCGTCTAAAACCACATAGTAAGTATTGGAGCCAGGATTTGGATCCCCTCTGAGTCTAATGCCCCATCTACCTCACTGCCTTGCTGGTTTAATAGATAGTCTCAGAGTGCCCCCCGCCCCACCCCCAAAATCCCTGGAGCTAAACCCAGACTACCTTGCTGTTTCTGGACAATGTCCTCATTGCCCCCACCCCCAGCTTGCACAGAAGGTCACACTCCCTGGGCTTCCCCCTCCTCTAGGTCAGATTACTATCCGTGCACAGACACTCCTGAACTGTCTCTGTGCCAGGCACTGAGCAGGACGGAGACGTGCCAGAAAGGAGCCCCCGTGTGGTCAGAAACAGTAATCCAGCTCTGCAGTCAGAGCTTGCCAAGTGGCTCCACAAGCAGCCTAATTCCATCAGACGTTTGCCTCAGTGTGCACGTATCCCCATTGTACAGACAAAGAAATCAAGGCCTAAAGAGGTGAAATAATGTCTGCACAGAATCACACAGCTTGTAATTCATTCATAAACATTTATCGATTGCTGCTTCCCAGGCACTGTTTCATGGGGTGGGAGTCCAGTAGCGAACTAAACAGACAAAACTTCTTGTCTTCTTGAACTTATAATAGCTCAAGGGGTGGCAAGTTACAGCCTGAGGGAAAAGTCAGCCTGCTGTCTGTTTTGGCATGTACGGCACATGAGCTCAGAATGTTTTTTTTTTCTTTTTTTCATTTTTAAATGGTTGAAAAAAATCAGAAGAAGAATATTTTGTATCACATGAAAATTATGTGAAAGTCAAACTTTTGACCCATAAGGTTTTAATGATCACTGCCAGACTCCTTTGTTTAGGTGTTGTCTATGTCTGATTTCTTGGTACAACTGCATAATTGAATAATTGCAAGAGACCATGTGACCCACGAAGTAAAAAATATTTTCTCTCTGGTGCTCTACAGAGAATGTTTATTGACCCCTGTTCTATCAGGTGATAAGGACATTGTGACAGTGATTAAAAGGACAATAACTAACATCTATCGAACACTTGCTTTGGGCAAGCACTTTGCTAACCCCCTCCTTTCATGGTGTCACTTAATAGTTAATCCATTGCTGCTGTTATTTTCCAAGTCGTTTGTAGAAGGAAGGGAGATTCAGAGAAGGAAAGTAACTTGTTCAAGAGCACACAGCGAACGAATGGCCTGGCAGTTATTCAGTCTCAGCTCTGCTGGGCCAGAGCCAGCCTGGGCTGCAAAACGTTATGTGGACTCAGGATTCCAACCCAATATTGTGAGGCCAACACCCATGCTCTTTTCCTCCGCATCATGCTGCTTCCAAAGTTGTGAGAAGTTCTAGAGACACCCAGAAGGGCCTGGGTCACCCACCCCCTCCCCCAGGTCCTGCCGTCACCTGCTGCCATCTGTGATCCTACTGCTGAGCGCTAGCCTCAGATGGTCCCATGAGGTGCGGCCATTGTCCATGTCCAGGGTGAAAGGTGGAGAAGTCCAGGGACAGGCAGATAGCAGAAGCCGCAGCACAACAGGCAGGGCGGAGGCAGGCTGGGGGAGCCGGGCCCCCAGGGCTCTCGCCTGCTGCCCACTCCCCAGGCACGGTTCGTGCCCTCCTTAGATAATGTCGAACACAGCCTTCCCCTGATTTACTGGCCTGGCCTCCTCCCTAAATCCCAATTAATTGGCCGCAAGAAATGTGCTGGATTTGGTGAAATTCATCTCTGTCGTGTGGCTCCCCCCACTTCCCTCCAGCTTTAAAGTGGTTCATTAAATCATGCACAGAGCCCAGCGGAGCAAAAGTCTAGTCGGGTCACCAGACACCCTCATCCATTCCCGGCCCTGCTGCGTGATGCCCGAGCTCTGTCGGGCTGGGGTATTCATGTGGCCAGAGATTGACTCAGTCACCTGCTTCTTCCCTTCTCCATCATCCAGTCCTTCACTTACTTTTAACTCACTCGTTTCCTTGCTCACTCATTCAGTCTATCACCGTCTCATCTTGCTGCTAATTCGTTCTTTCATCACACTTCGTTGTGAAGCAGCCCAGCGTGGTAGGGGGCACCGCAGCCTTGGAGAATCAGGGTCTTCTGGACTGGAATCCAAACTTCACCTGTGAACTTGGACGTGCTTCCCTGGGCATGTTACTTAACTTCGTAGAGGTGTGGTTTCTTCATCAATCAGATGGACTTGATGCACTCTACTTCCCAGGATTGTCAGAGATGAATAGATGTGCAGTCACGTGGTGCCTGGCACACACTGGGCACTGAATAAATGGTAGCTATTATGATAGTGGCAGGGATGATGCCAGTCTCGAGGGTTTTGAGTATCAGTGGCCTCAGGAGGATGCAGGTCTGGTGAAGAAGGGAGTGCTGGCAGGCCAGAAGGAGGTGCTAACGTGGTCCAAAACACTGCCCAGTGCACAGTGTGGAGAGATCAGTGGGGCTGGAGCACAAGTCTCCATGACCTTTCCATTTCACAGGTGAGGAACCTGAGACAGAGAGCCTGTGTTCCCTCAGCTCATGAATGTAAGGCTTGGATTCAAACCCAAGTCTGGCTGGTTCTAAAGCGCATGTTCTTTATACTCGAGGACTCTGGGAAGAGCTGGCCCTTTGAGGCGGGGGCTGCAGGGGACTGGCTCCCAGGAACCAAGCTCTGGGTATTGGTCTGGGAAGGGGGCAGACATGAATACTCCCTGGGCAGGTCTGGAGAAGCAAGAAGTCAAGATACAGCAAAGGCCTCTCTAGAGGTGGCTGAAGGCTCTTTCAGGGCTTCATTCTTTCTTTTCGGAGGCCTGGTTCATCCTGGCCACCACTGTCGTGGTCCCCTCAGGGCAGCAAGTATTAGGAAATATCCTCCCTTGTGTCCTCAAGAAGACAATCACCCCTCATTCCCCAGTCCCGGCTCTGGGTCCTGGGGAGGACAGACAGGCAGCTGTTTTCCCTGCCTCCCACCCAGGGTAGCTGAGTGGCAGCCCCATGACCATCAGAAGCTGCAGGCCGGTGGCACCACCTCACCCTCACCTTGTGAAGGCAGCAGCAAGGGGGCAGTGGAGCTTGGCCCAGAGCACCAAGGAGGAGCTCCCAGGCAGGCCAGGGGAAAGTGGCCTTGGCCTTGGCAGAGGGGCTCCACAGCAGGCTAGTAGGTCAGTGGGGCTCTAAGTCTTGTAGGAGCTCCGTGCTCAGTGGATTAGGGGAGCCCAGAGGAGACAGCAGTGTTCTCTGGACCCACTTTGGAGGAGATGGGATGAAGGAAATGGGGGTCAGGGAGGGAGGGAGGGCCCCAGAGCCACATAGCACAGCCTATTGAAAGCAGATGGACCCAACTTTCTGGGCCAGGTGACCCAGTCTGCCTGGACTGGTCAGGGCAGCCTTCCTGGAGGACTAGAGCGGGAAGGTGGACTGGCATTTCCAAGGGGGGAGACTGCAGGTTTGGGGGGAGGCAGACAGGGGGTTAGGGAGCAAGTGATTCCTCTCTGAACTTTGACTTCCTCTTTATAAAATGGGACAAAGACACCTCCTCTGAGGGGCTGCCATGGTGATGAGGCAGCAGTGTGGGTGGGGCCTGTGTGGAGGAGGCACTCACCTGTTTCTGCTTCCCTTCCCTCCTCCCTGGCCCATTTGTCTTCACCTTTTCAGGTTGATCTGAGGGAAACTCTGTGATACTCCCAGAAAGCATCCTGGGATTTTGCAACAGCCCTGGCTGAGTTCAGGAGTTCTGAGTGGCTAATGGGAGGGTCAGGGCACTGTGGCTGGGCTTGGACAGGGCCAGGGGCCAGGATGGGGTTGGAGGCAATTGGGGACTAGAGTTGGACCAGGGACTGTGGTCCAGGTGAGGGGCTGGGGATGTGGGGCATGAACCTAGAGTCTAGGGCCATAAGGGGTGGGGGCGTTCCAAGCCCTATGCTCAGACAGCCTCAGACAACTCCAAGAAGGTTCTAGTAACTGCCTCTTCCTCTTCTAGCCTTGAAACCAGAGACAGTCTGGCTTTCAAAAGTTTCCTTTTATTCCCACCCCCCTCCCTCTGATTTCATTTGTTTCAAATAAGGAGTTCATCCTGTACTGGAGACGAGAAGTGTTTAATGAAAATCATTGGAGAAATTAGAGATGAGTAAGGGAGGAGAGGAGGAGGGCTCAGCTTCAAGTCTGAGAAGAAAATCATCTGTGGCGGGGGATGGGAAACTGCTGCCTGTCTCCATGCAGTTCCTTCACCCCACCCCTGTTTCCTGGGGCAGCTCCTTGGGGTTGAGATGTTCTGACATCTGAAGGGCTGGAGATGGGGAGGTGGGAACCCAGAGACTCTGGGCAGGAGGGAGCAGAGTGCTGGGAGTGGAGGGTGGGGGTGGAGCGTGTGGAGGGGGAGGCTCTGTGTCTCTAGTGGTTGCTTTACATAAGTTTCTCTCCCCTATCTGCAGCCTGTAAGGCTGCAGATGGTCAGAAATAAGTATATCTGTGGAAAAGGTTAACCAGTTTTTCTCATCCTTTTGCTCGTTTGAATCACACAATCATTTTGCAAGGAAGGCAGGGAGAGATGGTTATGCCCATTTTATAGAGGGGGAGGTTGAGGATGGAAGGTGTAGAGACGCTGGCAGAGGCAGAGCCTGGGGCTGAGAGCCTCATTTTTGCTCCCAGCCATAGGTTCCATTTGCCAACCCCCACTCCCACCCCATTAGTGGAAAGAGACGGTCGTGTACAGACCCCAGGGTGAGGCAGCTACTTTGTCTTCATGGAGTCAGTTCTAATATGTTAGTGAGGCTGGGTCGGGAGAGAGGGGATCTGGATGCCAGGCGAGAGCTCTTGCTTAATTTGACTTGAAGCCCTGTCTTTGCCTGGGAGCAGCTCGTAGAGAAATGGAGAGAGAAAATGCCTCTGAATGAAGATCCAGATGTCCCCTCACCCCTCTCTGAGGCTCAACCCACCTCGGGCGTATCAGCTTCTTCCAGTCCTCACGCCCCCAGGCGCCTGCCTTCAGCCTCCTGGATGGGCGGACTGTGCAGAGAGGCCCTGGGGAGGGTGGGGGGACTTGAAGGAGGCCAAGGCGTGAATGGGCAGAACAGAATTAGGAACACTGCCCAGTTCCCCCTGCCTCTCCCAGCGAGATTCACGCAGATATTGTGGGCCAGTATTGTCCAGACTGAGGGAAGGCCCTGCCGGCTTGGGGACTGCGCCCCACTCCAAACTGGAGTTTGGAGAAAGTATCAGGAAGCCTGAGCTCTGAAAGCAGCGGGCGGCAAAGGCTCAGCTCAGCGGGTCCTCGGCGTGTCCCTGTGCGCAGTGAGACAGCGCCCTCTGGTGGGAAAAGGCTGAAACTGCAACCCTGCCGCCCTGCATGGGGCTGTCTCCTGGAGCTTGCAAAACTGGAGGGCTTCACACCAAACCAGAGGTCAGGGCCAGGCTGTGTCCTATGTGGGTCGTGCTTTGCAAATTTAAGGAAACAGGATGTTCTTTCTACTCAGAAGCTTCCTCCAGGAGGAGGCTGTGGATACATCTTGTAATCTAGTATGTTTTCAACTTCCAGGATTTGACTGTGAGTTTGTCCTCTGCCTTCCTGGAACAGGACCCCTTCTAAGCATCCCCAGTTCTCACTGGACAAAATCCAACCCCCAAGCCTGGCACTGGAGGTGCCCTCTGAGCAAGCCACCTCTGGCACGTTTCCCCTCTGTACATGGACCTGGTTTGATGTCTGGCTTCACCACTTACTATGGGTTGACTGTGCACCCCTCTGAGCCCTGGTGCCATCCTATGAGTAGTGAAGTGATAATTCCTGCCTTGCAGATTATGGGGACAAAATGAGTCAATGTGCCATCAGTGTCAGTTATTTTCCCCTTCCCCTCAGATTCCTCCACTATCCGTCCCCCGGGCTTCCTTGCCCTGGAGCACCTGCCCAAGCTGGGCTGTCCCAGCCAAGTGTTTCCCCAGCACCGCTGACATCTGTCAGTGCCCCATCTCTGGGAGGCCTTCTTGACGGCCCTCCTCCCCCTTGGTGCTCCCCGGGTACTTGGTGCGGCTCTGGGAGCATGATCTTCGCTCTTGACCCCAGAGCTCTGTCTAAGCTTCCCCACCAGCAGGCACTATCTCACCCACCGCGGGCCCATCAGGGAAGCGGCTTGCACGCACAGATGAACAACTCTGCTGCGTAACTGAATAAATACAGTCGGAAGAGTGCTGGTGCCTCCTCCCCCATTGCAGATGAGAGGACAGAGGCCCAGAGAGGTGGAGTCACCTGCACACCCACGTTCCCACTGTTCCCGGCAGGGCTGAGCCCAGAGGGCAGGCTGCCTGACTTCACTCAGATACAGCCTGTAAGCAGTTCCAGGCCCAGCATGGGTTGGGAGTGGGGGAGCGAAGACACTGTAGGGCCCCTCAGCAAGGGCGGAATGGCTAAAAATCTCTATGTGGGATTTACCCTGAGCCCCCTTTCGCACCGTGTGGTCCTGGAAACTTGTTCTGTCCCCGCCCCCCTCCCCCTTTCCTCTCCCTCCTAAAGCTCTGAGCCCAAGTTCTTAGGTCCCTAAGCAGAACTTGTCCCCAGGTTGGGCAACCGTGGACAGAACCTGGGGCCAGCTCCTCTTTTGCTGCTGGTTGGCTGGGGAATCACGAGGAAGATTCCTAACCCCTATAAACCTGGGTTTTCTCCTTTGGTGGGTGGAGTCTCTGTTCTGCTGGTATCGTGAGTCATACGAAGTGATTTTGGAAGATGAAAGTGATGAACGAAAATTGGAAAGTGTTGCGCTGGCTGGGCCGGGAATTCTGGTGCCTCTTCTCTGGGGTGGTTGGTGTGTGTTGTCAGAAGAGCGCTGGGCACCCCTCCCTCCCTGTGTGTTCATAGACGGAGGCCTGTGGTTGAGAACTCGTGTGTGTGTGTGTGTGTGTGTGTGTGTGTGTGTGTGTGTGTGTGGCGGGGTGAGGGGCAGTAAGCTCTGTGGGGCAAAACATTGGTAAAAGTGCATTTCCTGGCTGCACCCCCAAGTGATCTAGTGAGAACAGGAAATAAATAAGCAGTCAGATGTGAACGTGATGCTTGTGCTGGGGAGGAGGGAGGCTGTACCACAGGGAAGCCAGGGTTGCTCAGGGCACCAGACAGGTGCAGAGGTGGCCCTTGGCTTCTCGAGTGGGGCAAGTGCTAGTTTTGAGACCAGCAGGGAAAGGAAATTGCTGTAGCAGGGAGGGGAGACAGCGAGGAGACTGAGGGGAGACAGAATGTGTGGCTTTGGGGGCAGAATTAAATTAGGGAGGGTCGGCTTCCTGGGAACAGCCTGGCACCAGCAGCAGGGAGCAGGCCAGCCCTCAAAGCACAGAGCAGGACCCAGCATCCGCCACCCCTGACAGCAAGGGGTGGGTGCCCTGGTCCCACATGCAGACACAGAGCCGGGGAGAGGGAAGAGCGGTGAGAGAGCGGAAGCGAGGGAGGGGAGATGGAAAGACACATACAGAGATAATGAACACGCAGTTTCCGAAGCCATGTTTCATTCTCCCTTGGGCTACTTTTAAAGGACAAATGATTAGTGTGAAGTCTGTGATGGCTGAACGCGCAGCGCCCTGCTGGTGGCCTGCTTGGGCGCAGCGGGCTCTCTCATGATGGCTTCATTTTTCATCTTCCTGATAAGTAGAAGTTCTGAGCGTGTTTTCATATCCTTATTGTCTTCTTCTGTGAAATGTCTGAGACTTTTGCCCTTTAGAAAAAATGAGCTTTGTCTTTTTTCTTATTGACTTATAAACATAAAAAATATATATATTTTACATACAAACCCTTTGTCAGGTTACGTATTGAGGACATATATTGCCAGACTGTTGTTTGCTTTTTCATTCTCCTAATGGTGTCTTCTGATTGACAGAAATTAACTGATCAAGTCCAATTTGTTGATCTTTTCTTTCATAGTTAATGTTCCTGTGTCCATTTAAGAAAGAGTTATTTTCCCCAGAATCATGAAGAAATTCTCCTATATTTTCTTCTAGGAGATTTACTGTTTTACCTTTAACATTTAGGTTAATGATCTGTTTCAAATTAATTTTGTATTAGTGTTCAAGTTTCAGTGTTTTTCCATATGAATTCAGCTGAGCCAACACCATGTATCAAAAAGGTCATGTTTTCACCACTGAGTTAAAGTGAAGCCGTTATTACATCTGTGAGTCTTTTTCTGGACTATTTTTCTGTTCAGTTAGTCGTTTTGTCCATTCTTGTGACAATAAGGCATGTGGCTGAGTCCCATCTAATATATTTAAAAGTCTATAATAAATTTTAATATTTGGTAGTATAAGTCCTCCAATTTTGTTCTTGTTTGAGATTATCTTGGTAATTTTAAATTCTTTGCATTTCTATATACAAGTTAGAATCAGCTTTTTAAAATCAACCTGCTGAGATTTTGATTGGGTTTTTTTTTAATTTGTAAATAAATTTTTGGATAATTGACCTCTTAAACAATATAGGGCGTTCCAGTTGATAAATGTAGTATACCTCTCTACTTATATAAACTGCCTTTTGCTTTTTTTTTTAATTGAGTTATAGTCATTTTACAATGTTGTGTCAAATTCCAGTGTAGAGCACTATTTTTCAGTTATACATGAACATACATGCATTCATTGTCACATTCTCTTTCACTGTGAGCCACCACAAGATCCTGTATATATTTCCCTGTGCTACACAGTACGATCTTGTTTATCTACTCTACATTTTGAAATCCCAGTCCCTTCCCAATCCCCATCCTCCTGGCAACCACAAGTTTGTATTCTATGTATATAGACTGCCTTTAATTTCTCTCAGTGATGTTTTGAGTTTTTAATATCGACATCTTGCACATCTTTTTTTAGATTATTTCTAGGTATGTTCTTATGCAAATGAAACTTACTAAAATTTTTTATTTTCTAATTATTGCAAATACATAGAAGATACAATTTTGAACATTGTATCTAATGATCTTGCTAAATTCATTTATTAATTTTAATGGTATGTAGATTCTTCTGGATTTTATACAGATTTGGATTTTGTTCACATGCACACAATCATGTCATCTGTAAATTATGAGTTTTACTTCCTCTTTTGCAATCATTATACCTTTTAATTTCTTTTTCTTTCTTGTCTAATTGCATTGGCTAGGGCCACTGTAAAATGTTAAATTGGAGTAGTGATAATGGCTATCTCTGTCTTGTTACTGATTTCAGGGAGGATGCTTTTGATATTTCATTAAGTGTGATATTACCATTTTTAAAATTGAAGTATAGTTTATTTACAATTTTGTATTAGTTTCTGGTGTACTGCATAGTAATTCAGATATATTCTTTTTCATTATAGGTTATTACAAGTTATTGAATATAATAACCCATGCTATAAAGCAGATCCTTGTTTATCTGTTTTATGTATAGTAGTTTGTATCTGCTAATCCTAAACTCCCAATTTATCCCTCCCCCACTTCCCTCTTTGGTAACCATAAGTTTGTTTTCTGTGTCTGTGATTATGTGTCTGTTTTATAAATAAGTTCATTTGTGTCATTTTTTTTAGATTCCACATATAAATGATATCATATGATAGTTGTCTTTCTCTGTGTGACTTACTTCACTTAGTATGATCACCTCTAGGTTCATCTCTGTTGCTGCAAATGGCATTATTTCATTCCTTTTTATGGCTGAGTAGTATTCCATTGTGTGTGTGTGCGTGTGTGCGTGTGTATGATGTATACCTTCTTTAAGTGTGATATTATCATTTTAAGGATTAGAATACTGAGACTTAGAGAAGATGAGTAACTTGCTCATTTCCCCAAGTCAGCAAGTAGCACAGCTGAATTCTGAGCCCAGGTTTTTTTACTCCTAAGTTTTTGCGACTTCCACTGTACCACAGGCACCTCTAGAAGAGTGGTGCTTAACTGAGGAGCTTCATTAGAGTTACCTGAGGAGTCTCTAAAAATCTTGATGCCAGTACTCCACCCCAGACCAATTAAATCAGAATTTCTGGTGGTGAAGCCTGGGCATCAGTATTTTAAAATGTTTCCATATGATCCTAATCATCTGAGAACTAGGCAAATAACGACGGATCTAGAAGCAGTTTGATACAGTTCAGATCCCAGCTGTGCCAGGAGGGCTTTGTGGAAAACTTGGTATCTTCACATCAGCACATGCCTAGGAGCCCCAACCCAAAGAGAGAGGAACTTTCTCTTAGTGGTCTTTCCATACCTTCTCACAAATGCCACTCCTTCCACCACCAAATGCCTCCAGAGCATTTTTTTTAAAACAATTTGCTTTAAAGAAAATCACCCACTTGACAGGGAAATTATTTTCTGTTTATATGCTTAAGTGACTTAATCATTGATTTCTTTCCACCTCAGTAACGCATCTCTTTCTTCGTCACTGAGTTGGCTGCCAGACTGGTTATATAATTCCTTCCATGCATTGTTCCATTCCCTATTACACAGTAAGATTTCTATTTGTCTATTTTGGCACTTGGCTTTTCATCAGAGATTCTTGTTTGAAAAAGAAGAAGAGGTTGAGTGGGGTCTGAGACACGTTCACTTGGGAGGATGAGAACTCTACCCTCCTGCAGGCCTGCGTCACCTTCTGTAGCTTTCTACTGAGTGCTCAGCTCTGCCACCACCCCTTAAAACAAATCTGTCACTCTATAGAGTGAGCCTTTAACCCTTATGGTGTTCGCAGACTTTGTCCTGAACCTTGCACTGATCTAGATTACACCCCACGTTCAGGTCCTGCTCTGGCCCAGGGGTTCATTCTTCCACCAAATGCTTTGCCCTGTCCCTTGACCCACACTTGTCTCTGCTTCCTTGAGCGTGACCCTTGCTTCCTTTTCTGACTGTGATTGATTGTCCCTCTGGCTGTACCCTGGGCAAACATATCCATCCTGCCTTGACCCATGAGAAGAATTTCAATTGCTTTGTGGTCCCACTTGTCTTTTTTTTTTTTCCCCTGCAAACTCTTGGGGTCCAAGTGGCCAGAAAGGTGAAGAAGGAAATTTGAAGGTCTTTAGGTCATGCTCCCTCCCTGTGGCGGAGTTACCACTGCATTTGCACGATTCTGCTTACCCATTAAACAACCCAGCAACCAGCTCCTCTGCCTTTCCCTAGAGACTGAACATGCACAAAGGAATTAGGAAGTAGCTGACCAGCACCAGTGATATAGGGTGGCCTTTGTGTACTAGCCTGTGTCCCTGAGATAGTCACATAAAAACCACTACTGATGCTTTTCCAGAAATCAGTAGGAGGACATTGCTCATAAATCTGATGTGATGTTTACAGGATTTACAGTACGCTTGGGCTCCTCAGCTGCGTGATTTCCACACCCCTTCTCCCACTCCTTGGGCAGAATCTCAGCATGCATCAGCTCCCTGTGTCCAGATGCTGGGTGCATCAGTCCTGCAGCCCAGGTAGTGACCAGGCCAGACCAGCCTCACCACCCACCCCTCAAATGCCCTCTGTGAGGAAAGCTTGTCCTCAGGCCCAGGCCGTCCCACTCTGTGTAAAAGCTAATTACCTCTAAGTGCTTCCAGCAGCAGTTTCTTTAGGGAGTGAAAGTGCTTTGATGAGATTGTTCTCTTGGCATCATTAAGTTTGTGACTGAAGATGAGAAGTGGGTGTTTAGGGAGGGAGACTCTACGGAGAAGGGACGAGTGTTTGAGGAAGCTGGCCTCGGGCTGGGCTACTCCTGGGCTCACTGTATTAACTGAGCTCAGCAGTCCCCACTGCTCTGGCCCTCTCCCCAGCTTCTCCCTTCACTGCCCTTTCCAAGGGTCCCAGAGAGGGGGCACAGGGCCAGGAGAGGGGAGGCCAGGATGGGAGTCCCAACCCTGGTGTTAACTTGCTTCATGGCCTGGGCAGTCCCTTCCCCTCCCTGAACCACTATTTCCTCGTCATTCGGCCCACACTCCACAAGTTAACTGCTGTGAGTCAGGCCTCAGCTGGGTGCTGGAGACCAGAGAGGATTCTGTACAGGAGCTGCCCTGAGCAGCTCAAATCTAGTGCAGGGAAAGGTGTGTAAATTGATGAGGATGATCCAACAAGATATAGGTTGTGGTTGGACCAGAGTGGTGTGGCAGCTGGGAGGACCGGGACCCTCTGTCTGGGGGAGGCAGGTGTCTGTTCCCAGAGGAGCTGACCTCTCACCTGGGTCTGAGAGGGAGTGAGGAGGGGAGGCAGGGAAGGTGAGCACTTCAGCTGTAAGTGACCTGGGCTTGATGCCTGTGAAATATCCAGGGAAATCAGTTTTAGACTTGAACACAGAGACTCAGCAGCACGTTGGAAGTGTAGATGTGGATCTTGGGAAAGGTCAGGGCTGGAGGGCTGGGTTAGGGGGTCATCACAGAGTCATAGAGGCCACTTGGGTTTGGGTGCTATTGACTGAGGTGGTACAGAGTGGTCTGATGGCCAAACCTGGGGCTAAAATGCAGTTAGCTAGAGAGAAGGTGAGCCCCAGAGTGGGATATCATGGAGGCCCAGGAAGGGGAGAGAGTTCTCAGCAGTGGGAGTTGATCCAGAGAACCGAGTGAGAGAGGGTTGGAGAGGCTGGGCTTTGCACCAGGCAAGTTTCCACATCCTTTTGAGCGTATGATCTCTCTCTCTCTCTCCCCTCCCCTCTCTCCCTCCCTTTCATTTTTTTTTGTTTGTTTCTCTATGTGTCTGTCTTTATTTATTCCTGATCTATCTCTGCATCAGTCTGTCTACTTCAGCACCCACAATGTAGGTGTTCAGTACATGTTTGCTGAACTATACAGGGGAGCACGGGTGGGACTCTTCTCTGGTTTCCTTGTGAGGAATTGTCATTATTCATCTTACTGTTCCTGGTCAGATATTAAAACAGGAGTCACTGGCATTCTAGGACTTCTAGTTCCGGGCTGCATGATCCAAGGCTGTCCGAGCAAGTGGCTAAACTTGGGGGCCCCAACCCAAAAGGCTGAGGTTCTCCATGGGGTCTTAGTCCTAGAGAAGCCGCGGAAAGGAGCTCTGGAGAGAAGCTCAGTTGGGAGACCTAAGCTGGGGCAGGCAGAATTGAGGCGAACTAAGGCTCAGGGCCCCGGAGTCTAGGAGAGAC
Source organism: Vicugna pacos (assembly GCF_048564905.1). Classification (NCBI taxonomy): domain Eukaryota; kingdom Metazoa; phylum Chordata; class Mammalia; order Artiodactyla; family Camelidae; genus Vicugna; species Vicugna pacos. The sequence goes on from NC_132996.1 coordinate 37,532,741, forward strand.
GGCTGCAGCCACCAGATGGGGATGAGGTGGGATGATGGTGCCACCATGTGGCAGACACTGAACATGCATGTTCTCAGTTGATTCCAGATTTCAGTATCCTCTGAGGTTGGTATTTTTATTCCCATTATATTCCCAAATAAAGCCTCAAATTAGGTACAAAAATTGTCCAGGTAGTAAGATACAGAGGCAGAATTCAGACCCAGGTGGGTGTGACTGCAGACCTTGTGTGTATTTTGACGCTACGGGAATTGGTTCAGGCACTGGGACGCCCAGAACCCAGTGGTGGGGGACCCTTCAGGCTCCTGCTGTGATGAGCCAGGCTGGGCTGGAGTTGCTGAGATGGTGATGAACATGGAGCTCAACTTGGGCTGGTGGCAGCTTGCTGGCAGGAGGCTAAGTGGCAAGTCAGAGGCATCAGAGCCAAAGGCCTGGGAAATTGGCCCATGTGACAATCGACCAAACAGAAAAATGAGCAAAATGCATACAGGCAATTCATAGAAGAGGCAATTCAAATGGTAAAAATCAAACCAAATCAAAGCAAAACCAAACATATAAAAAGACTCTTAGCTTCATTATAGTAAGTGGAGCCATGCCTATTAAAATAAAAATTTACAAACCTATCAAAGTGGCAAAGATTTTAAATATGACAGTACCAAATATTGGCGAGAATACGGTGTTAAGTGAGTTTACACATTGCTGGTGGGAATCTAAACTGCTGTAACTGTTTTGCAGAACAGTTTGGCAACACCAGCAAAGTTAAGGGTGTGCAGACCCTCTGAGTCCGTAATTCCACTCCTAGACTGAGGACCAAGAGAAACAAGCACATGTGCACCAGGAGACATTTAGAAGAATATTTATAGCAGTGCTGGATATTGTAGCAAAAACTGAGAAACGACTCAAATGTCCGTCAAAGGGAGAATACATACATGAATTACAATTGATTTGTACAGTGAAACACCACACAGCAGTGAAGATAAATGGCCCTTAACCACATGTAACAATAGAAAGGAGTTTCCCAAACATAAGGCTGACTGGAGAAAAAAGCAAATTGCTGTACACAGTATGATTCCATTTATGTCAAGTTCAAAACCTTATAAAACTAAAGAATATGCACATGCAATAAATCTCGAAGGATAACAAGGGAATAATAAGCACAAAATTCAGGGTAGTGGCTCCTTCAGCAGAAAAAAGCAGAGGTATGAGATCAAGAATGACATTCAGGACCTTCCTGGTTTTGTTTTATTCCAGATATTAGAAGTTCTGGATGTTGGGTACACACACACACACACACACACATATATAGGTGTTCATTTTATTATTTTTGATACCATATAAATTTGTTACATATATATTCTCTTTTGAAGGGATGATGTATTTCATAGTTAATAAATTACTAAAAGGGATCTGGAGCATCTAAAACAAATTAGAAGGAAAGCCAGACAGTGGGCAGTTGCACTGACAGGACACCACAGATCCTTGTCTCTGGGGAGAGAGGGGACCAGGGTCCACATCAGGCTGGGGTCAGGGTCACTTTCCTGGGGTCAGGAATCTGTGGAATCCATGTTTCCAAGCCGGCTGCTGCTCCAAAGCTGCCTCTTCCTTTGGTCACAATGTCTCCTGCATCTGCAGTACAATTTTCTTTACCTTGACTTGTCTAAAGACTGTCCTCAGTCTTAGGTCAAATTTTTCTCTCTTGCATTTATCCTCCCTTTATTGAAAGCACACTACATGCACAAGCTGTGGTCCCCAGACTTACAGTGCCCCTAGGGGGATGGCAGGCAGAGACAGATAAACCTGGGAGCAGAGAATCACACCCCAGGGGTGCTGCTCCAAATTTCTGGTGCATAAAGTCAGTGTGGACCTTGTTAAAACGCAGATTCCAGGCCTCCCCAGAGAGTCTAGTTGAATAGGTCTGGGTGTGGCCCAGGAATGTGCTTTGAAGAAACACGTAGTGAATTTGGTGCTGCTGGTCCACAGATGCACTTGGAGAAACAGGGCCATTCAGGGTGACAAATGCCGCCATGACAGCAGAAGTGCTTGGGTGTGGGTTCCAAGGATGGACACCTCCCTGAGCTGGGGTGTGAGTGTTAAGTCAGGGTGGCTTCTGGAAGGTCTCCCTTTGGAGTGTCCTTACCAGAAGTCATGTTGTGTAATGGCCATTTGTGGACGAGTCACTTGCCCCTGCCCCTCTGCTCCAGCTCAGGGCCTGGCTCAGGAGGCAGGAGATTGTGCTCAGTGGGTTTGGTGAGCTGCAGTCTGGGCTGGTGGCACAGGCCCTTGGGGACCGTCCACTTCTTGGCCTCTCTAGTGCGATCAGATAGGCCCATCTCCCACCAGGTGCTGGGGAGAAGGTCTGGGTCTAGTTTGGATCTGACCAGCATTCCCAACTGGGTGTGGGAGGCAACTCCATCAGCATCCAAGATGAGATTAGGGAGCTGGACTGACTGAGACGTTCCCCCATTAGACACCCCGGAGCTCCTTCAATGCAGCCTTGGATGGTGCTGGAAAGAGGAAGGGAACAAACTGGACGAGGCTAAGAGGTTTCTTAGTTTGGCGATGAGAGGGCTGCTTCCTGTTTCTAGGCCCAGAGCACCCCTCCTTCCTTCCCTGGATCCAAGTGGGGCCCCTCTCCAAGGGCCTGTGACTCCAACACCTGGCATGAACCCAGTCCTGCCGGGGCTGCCTGGCTGCTGTTTGCTCTCGTTTATTAAGTACATCCAGGTGAGTTTTATTGCGGACAGTTCCCTGAGCTACTGTTTCCACATTTGTCTCTTTTGAGTCTGAGATTGCCAAAAGCCTTCACAGCTAATGGACCTTACAGCTCCCAAGAGCACTGAAGGGAGGCCCAGAACTCAGTGGGGGTAACTAGTCAAACAAAATGCAGACTCTGGGGAGCTGAGTGGCAGGAGGTAACTGTAGGGACAGGAGCCTGAGGCCTGTGGCAGGTGTGGGAGCAGCAGCACAGGCCTCTCCTCACCTCACCTCGCCCTGGTCCTTTCCTGCCTCACCCCTCCCCCTCTGGCCCCTAGTGAGGGAAGGTCTCCATGGCCCTTGGTGGCAGGCCCTCAGGCAGGCGGGTGTCCTGGGGCACCTGAGGAGCTGTGAGCTCACCTATCAAGTTACTGCCCCGTTTTCTCTAAACAAGTCTCACCTACTCACCCCTGCAGGAGGCTGGGGGCTGAGCTCAGGTGTCGAGTCTCAGAAGGCAGTGTGATGCCTTTTCAAAACCATGGGCTTTGATGCTAGACCATTTGGGTTCAAATCCCAAACCAACTACCTTTGAAGTCTGTGATCTGGGGCAAGTCAATGCACCTTTCTGTGTCTCAGTTTCTTCATCTGTAAATTGAAGATAATAGTAACACTGACCTTAGAAGGTTATTATAAGGATTAATGGTATAATAACGTGTGCACTGCATATAATAGCACTGACCTCAGAAGGCTGTTATAAGCACTAATGGTATAATAATATATGCACGGTGGTAGCCAGCGTGTATCAGGCACTCAGTAAGCGGAAGCTGTTATGCCAAAAGCAGGTGTGACTGGGGCAGAACTGGGAAGCTGAAGTCTATCCGGCATTCATGTGCCTGGATTTGTTTCTCTCGGGGGGGGGGGCAGAGAGAGCAAGGCCTCTGGGGAAGCAGCCCTCCTCCTGTGGGGGAGCAGGAGGGAGGAAACACATGGACCCCAGCTTGCTGCTAACCCAAGGAGGGGCGGAGGGAGCCAACATTTGCTAAGCCTCTCTTCAGGATCTAGCATCACCTGCTTTATCTCTTTAAATCCTAACACCTTGCTGGCAGATGAGGAAATAAAAACTCAGAGAGGCTGAGTGACCAATGCAAGTGAGAGGGAGCTGGGATGGGAGCTTAAGGATGTGAGGTTCCTGCTCTTTCCACTGCTGTTCACTTAGTGGATGAACAGGGCCTAGCCCCTGGAAGCCCAGCTGACGTCTGCTCTCTAAGAAGCCCATGGGAGGTCACTGATCTCTTTGGAGCCAAAGGGTAAGTCCCCAGAGTCACTGAGGATGCAGGGCTGGGCTGTGTAGGGTGCCTGAGTCTGTCTCGTGACTGTCAAGAGCATGCGCTCTTCCAGGACACACAGGGCTGTGCCCTCTCTCCATCTGCAGGTGGACGGTGTTCTGTGCTTGGCCGACATCCTGACCGACGACAGCCACTCGGAGGCCACGCGGGCTGAGGCCGCAGCCGTGGTTGCCCAGGTCACTTCCCCACACCTGCCCTTCACCCAGCACCTCAGCAGCTTCCTGGAGAGCATGGAGGAGATCGTGACTGCTCTCGTTAGTGAGTTGTCTGGGGTGGGAGGGGACGCTGGGTGAGGGGGCCTTGTCACAGTGGTCCTCAGGAAGGAACAGGAGGGTCTCCCTGCCCCCCACTCACTGCACCCCACATATCTCCTGCATGGGAATCACACCAGCTGAAATCCCAGCTGTGAAGTGTCAGAGTCAGGCTTTAAAGAGCTCTGTTGTCAAGTCTCCTTGAATTGAGGTCAGGTTGGGATTCACTGGCCTTTCAGCAAGGAGACCAGGACAAGCCCCAGGGAAGAGTGGGGCCTCAAGTGTTGAGACCTTGACCAGATCTTTGGCCAGAGAGACTCTGGTGGGCTTTGCTCCTGAAATCTCAGTCTATTATACCCAGCAAATGTGGCAGCAAAGACTGGGGGCAAGCGGCTCCTCAGAGAAGCCCACTCACACGGCCGGCTGCCTGCAATCCCACCACCGTCCTTGCTTTGTGGGGCCCTGAGAGCTTTGACTGTCCTATTCCCCTGTTCCGACATGTGTGCTCTGGGGGGGAGAAGCAGAGCCCGGAATTACAAAATACACTCTTCCTGCAGTTTCCCCTCCCCAAACTGCAGAAACTGGAAGGGCTCATCTGGATGACAGTCCTCAGGACGCTTGTTTTACAAATCACGTCCTCTCTTTTATAAGTGCTGGTGATGGTCTGCATTTCTGCTTCGGTCCCCGTCTCTGTCACTGTCTCTGTCTCTGTATCTTATTGAAACTGAATGAAAATGGATTCCATCAGATAATGTAGGGTTAACACTTGGCGCTACCAAACCTAGGGCTGGGAGTATCTGGAATAGCACAGACTTAGGGGCAGCACAGACCAGTGGACTTGCAGTCCGAACACTTGGGCTTGGTTTTTGGTCTCTGATTCATCCATTCAACAAACAGCGATTGACCACTAACCCTGTGCTGGCCTGTGTGAGACGCCGCAGCTCACAAGCTGTGTCACACCGCAAAGCTCACCGTGCAGTTTTCCTACCAGACAAAACAAGGGCTCGGACCTCAGGGGTCATGCTAGCTCTAGAATTTTTAGATCTGCAAGTACTTTGCACCTAGGAGGACTCAGTTAAGTTGACTTTATGGCTAATTCTAGTGCCTGGGGCCGTGGCACTCACAGGCCAAGCTGGGAGAAATCAACTTGTCAACATCCACACTTATTCAAAGTTGAGAAAACACAGAAGCCCATTGTGGAAAGTCTTGGCTGGAGGGAACTCAAGAGACCATAAAGTGTAATGCCCATTCATTCTGTAAGAGAAGAAACTTAGGCCCAGAGGGCTTGAGGAGCCTTCTCAAGGCCACACAACTGTGTTAGGATTCACTTCTGCCAGGAGAGACGTACTCAGTCACACGCCAGAGTCAGGCGGGTAATACACATGAGCTGAAGGGAAGGAAGAAGAGAATCAGGAGGTTTGAGTCCTATACTGAATTTATTTATTTAATATTTTTGAGCTGTCTTATTTTGTACATTTTTATTTCTTTTTTTTGTTTTTGTTTTTGAGGGGAGGAGATAATTAGGTTTTTATTTATTTATTTAAATTTTTTTAATTTAAAATAGTTTTTATATTTATTTATTTTCTATTTTCCTTCTTTTATTAATGTAATTTATTTTTTATTTTTTTAACATTTTTTACTCAGTTATAATCATTTTACAATGTTGTGTCAATATTTTTATTTTCTTAAATTTATTTTTAATGGAAGTACCAGGGATTGAACCTAGGACCTCGTGCATGCTAAGCACATGCTCTACCATTGAGCTTGCCTTTTCCTCCCCCCATATTGAATTTAAAAACATGTGCAGTGACTGAAGAGGGGCAGTCGCTGATAAACTCCAGTTGATTATTGCCATGTAAGACAGGCCAATTAAAAAAAAAAGACAAAAATCCTAAGTTTTATAGAAAATCTCCCAATTTATAAATGATTGCAAACAATAAATCAATATATATATTCCAAACGACTTTTCATTATTGTTCTGTGTCCCTTCCTCCTCCTTTGCCTGGGCTGGATTTCTCCCTGGAGAAGAGGAGTCTCCCTGTTTATTTCACCGTGATGAAGATACATTGTGGAGTCTGCTCTGAGAGTCAGCAGATGGGATATATCTTCTGGGCAGGAAGCCAGGGCTCTGTTCTTTGGTGGGAAATAGTCCTCCAATTTCTTGCCATTCCCTGGAAGCATTTATAAATGAGTCACTGGAATCCTCAATTTAATCTTCCTAACGCACACCAGGTGACTCAGACTGTAGTTCAAATAAATGTGCATCAAAATTAAAAGGCACTTAGCTGCTGGTGATAATAATTGCTGCGTCAGCAGCAATGGTGACTGCATAAGAATGAGAATAGGTGTTTGGACTTAGAAGAAATCATGCAGAAAAGCGGGCCAGTAAGTTGTGTAGTCTCACTCCCATACCCTGGATGCAGGGGAAGTGGCCTGGAAGGGATTGGCTGACCCTGGTGGTTCCCACAAAGTCAGAGGATAAGGCAGTTATTGGAAAAGGGGAAATCATCGAGTTCTTAATTCCTTGGCTAATCTGCTGGCCCAGCCCAGGAGGGGCCAGATCAAGATTCTCGGTTGTTTAGTGGAGTGGTCACACCAGAGCTGTGGGGAGCAGTGCTGCCCAGAGGCAGGCATTGCCCTCCTCCTTTAATAGAAATGAAGCTAGAGCTGCAAGAGCATCCCTGGGGATGAGGCAAAGAGGCCTAGAGACAAGAGGCAGCCTGGCGAGTAGGAAGGATAAGGACTTCGGAGTTAGGTGGACCTGGATTTGATTCTAGGCCCCTCAGATTACCATCACTCCTCAGCACCACAATTTGGGGAAAAATCGTTTAACATTTGAATCCTCAGTCCCTTCATCTATAAAATTTGATAAGCAGTTGGGTTGTTGTGAGAATGGAATGACCTAATGAGATGAAGAATATACAGCAGTGCCCAACCTGGAGTAAACACTCCATCAGTGCAGCCGCTGCTTTGTCTACCAGCTTCTCTGGGTTTCAGCTCCTATGTCGGTAAATGGAGCAACCCTCTGCTGCTCTAAGGATGCTCAGAAATAAATGGCGCAGTGCAAGGCACACTGCAGGGGGTTCAACTAATGCTATTTTCTGTCCCTTTATCGGTAGGGACCAGAAACTGCAATCACTGGAAGGTGCCAGGAGGTGCCAGTTTTAATATCAGAACCTGGAAGTAGACTCTTTGGAAGCAAGAGCTAGAAACGAGGATAGAGCATAGCTCAGCTCTGCCCTGGAAACTTTCCTCCTCTCTTATGGCTATTTTCTTAAAGCGTGGCTTCTCTTCCTGTATTTTCATAGAGCTGTTATCGGTAGAAGGGGTCCTGAACCCAGGAAGCACTTTGATTGATGGTCAAGGTGGAGCTGAGGGTCAGAAGTCAGGGCCACTGGGACGGGTGGGCAGCACCAGGAACCCTTTTGTGTCTTCTCTGAGGTAGGAGTCCATTCTAGGTCATGTGGAGCCCATGGAGGAAGATGTTAGGTGGGGGAGGGATGCAGGGGCTGGGGGTGGTCCTCTTCTCCTTAAAGACCCTCAATTCAATTACGGAAGGTGAGTGGGTGAATGTGCTTAGGACTGGGTCAGAGAGAAAGAGCCTGACATTCAGGGGCTCGGTGTAGGACTTTCTGCAGTGAGGTGACACTTATCCTGGGACCAAAAGAAACTCCCGAGGCTTTGCTGATGGCAGCTGAAGAGGTAGAGTCTTTAATTTCAGCTTCTTTCTCAAGGCAAATTCAGCAGCAGTCTAGTGTACATGACTGGAGACACTCATGGACTAGGTGCTCTTTCCTGCTGCAGGGCCTTTGTACATGCTGTTCCTTTGGCTTGGAACATGCTCTTCCCCCAAATACCCCCATGATTGCTTCATTTTCCCCCTAAGGTCTCAGTTGTAAAGTCACATTTCAGGGAGAACTTCCTCATGTACCCGGTGGGCCTCTAGTTATTCTCTGTCTTAGAACCTGTTTATTTTCATCCTTACATTTATTAGAAATTGCAATTATTTATATTGACTTTTTAAAAGCTCATTTTCTTTTGCCCACTATTAGGATGTGAGCTTAACAGAAACAAAACCTGATCTTTTTTGTTCATCAGCCCATCTGAAAACACCAGGGTGCCTGGAACCCAGTGTTCACTTAGTAAATTCTTGTTGGATGAAGGCGTGATTGGGACTCATGCATCAGGTTTCAAATGCCAGCCCTGCTACTTCTGTAGATAGATAAGCTTCCCTCTCCAGTAACTACTTTCTTCATCTGTAAAATGGGAATGATAACACCTGCCCAGATTTTCTCCCAGAGCTATTGTGGGAACCAGATGAGGTAGCTGACATGAAAGCACTTGACAGTGAAGCTGTTTTCTTCCCCTTCACCATCCAGAACTGTGCCAAGAGGCCTCGTCCGGGGAAGTCTTCCTGCTGGCCTCTGCGGCCCTTGCCAACATCACCTTCTTTGACACGATGGCCTGTGAGATGCTCCTGCAGCTGAATGCCATCCGCGTCCTCCTGGAGGCCTGCAGCGACAAGCAGAGGGTAGACACGCCTTACACCCGGGACCAGGTGAGCAGCGCAGGAGGGACCAGCCCAGAACCTGTCACCATGAAGACAGAGGGCAGGAGGCCAGGGCTGAGGTTCCGGGGAGGGGCAGCATGGCCTGCAGCACACAGTCAGTCCTGGTAGTCGAGTTTCATCTGAAGGAAAAGGAATATGTTCTCAACATGCCTTGTTGCCTTTGGAGCATCTGCACGAGCCCACTTCCCACCCCTTTTGCCCATCCCAACCACTACAGGGGTTCCTCCATCTCCATCCAGACCTATCTGTCCTGGGGGGCAGAGAGGCATCATGGGAAAATCCCTAGACTCTGTCCAGCCATCTGGGAGCCTGATTGTCTGATATTGTACCGGCAGCGAGTTTCTTTCTATTTCTGACACAGGGTCTTGGAGCAGAGCCTAGATTCGGGTCTCAATCACTGTATCAGTCTCAATTTTTTTTGTTGTATATTTGAGTTCCACATAAAGTTTTGTTTGGAGAAAAAGGATTTTACTACTAAATGTGTTTGAAAACATTGAGTGAGGGGGTTTTCAAGGGCTTTTGAGCTCTAAGGTTGTGGAATTCTATGCTGTCTCATCTCTGCTCTGCTCAGCCTCCCATTTCCCTACCAGAGGTGGGGGCGGTAGATCTGGAGGTTTTAGTTCTCTGAAAATTCCTCAGGGTGCCTGAGCTCAATGTTGGATGATCCCGCAACCCCCAACCCAGTTGACCCCTGTCGGCACCCTGGCCCCCCAGCCCCACCTGTGTCTTCCAGCCTCATCACCCAGTCAGAGCTGCCACAGCCTCACTGCAGCTCCTACCCCAGCAACCCCGGGAAGGCCTTCCCGGATGGATGGCTTTCCCTGGGAGACTCCTTTCCTTGAAGGCCACACCTCACAATGCAGTGTTGACTTTTCCGATGATACTTATTCCTTTCCAGTTATTTCGTTGTCAGTTTATCCCCCTGAGGGCATGGCCCACGTGCTGTACTCTCCTAGGATTTCTTCAGGCCTCTAGCCCAGAGCAGGTACCCAGGGCAAAATTCTTTAAATGTTTGTTTGGGACACAAAAGGGAAGAAGCAGGCTGGAACTTCATCAGTTGTCTCTGTCATTAGAATCACCCGTGGAAGGGCAGCCGACCAGAGACACTCCCATTAAGAGAGAATTGTCTAGTATATAAGCATTTGTATAAGAGGGTTCTGTTAATACAGTGAGGCTGGTAATATCTGCCCCATTTTACAGATAAGAATACTGAGGCTCTAGAGCGTGTCCCCCCAATCATATGGCTGGCAAGTAGCTAGCCAGCAATAAATCCTGGCCTAAACTGGACTTTGATCTTTGACTTTCATCTGCTCCCATCTCTGAAAATGAACAGGAGATAATGAAGCTCTGGGATCAGAGAGACTGAGTGTCAATCATGTCTGGGGCCACTTATTAATTGGGTGACTTTGGGCAAGTCATAGCCTCTTGGACGTTGGTTTTCTCATCTATTAATTAGGTCCTTGTAGGGTCATTGTGAGGGTGAGTGAAACAATATGTGTAAAGGACCTGATACAGTGCTTTGTCCCTGAGTCCTTAGTAAGTGGTGAATATCATTTTTCAAACTTGATGTTCCAAGGAAGAGCACAGATAGTGAATTAGCCAAAATCCTCAGCTTGGCCTTCCAAGCCTTGCATGAGATGGTAACTCATGCAACTTCTTTTCCAGTTTAATCTCACTTCTTTGGACAAGCCCCTCACAGAGACAGGGTATGGCAGTACGGACTGATGAGTGGTGGCCCACAGGGCTGGCTGTTGGCTGCTTGGCTCTTGAGGGGGAGTCACAGTCCTTGGCTGTGGGAAATGGGGCTGGAGAGCTCACTCTGCACAATCTGCCTTGCTCCTTCTCTTCTCTTCTTCAGCCGGATTGGTCCAGGTGCTGTGTCTCTTACCTCCCTGACACAATTTAGGTCCCTTTGCCTTTAAGTGCCTCTCCTGTAGCTAGTTCTGGTCATTCCATACAAGATCCAGTAGTGAGACGCTAAGTACAGGGATTTGGGGATCAGATGACCTGGGTTCAAAGCTTCTCTGCTGTATAATCATGCAACTTTGGGCAATTTACTCCGAGCCTCACTTTTCTCATCTGTGAAAGGGTTGAATAATACATACTTCACAGAGATGAAATAAGAATTGAATAAATGAATGAATACAAACTCTTGGTGCAGTTCCTCGTGCAGAGAAACTATTAAATAAGTGGAACCCACTATCACTGTTATTATTATTATTGGCCTTTGAATGTGTGGTACTCAGCCCTGAATGGGGACCCTTCAGAGGGCAGTTTTCCTTACCTGCAAGGTGGGATGGCCTTTGCCGGCTTAGACATCCTATGGCACTACGTGCAGAGACCCTTTTTCATCAGGAGTGACTGGCCCCCTCTTGAAACCTCAGATTCCTAGGAAGGAGGGGGCTCAGGTGGAGAGAGAATGTGGTCAAGTTCTACACAGAGGGCAGTTCTCTCTGAATCTGGAGTCAGGTGTTTTCCTGCTGCACTCCCCCACCCCCTGGCTCCCCCACCCCTCCATCCCCCTCCCTACCCCTCCCTACCTCTGAGCCAGGCTTGTCTCCCTCATCCTCAGGATGGCCTCACCTTCTGCCCTGACTCAGAGCAACCACTTAGCTAGTGAGAGCGGACTCATTAGAGAAACAAACGGCTCTTTCCTGCGGCAGAGGGAGGATTAAGGTGATCAGAGGGCTCTCAGTAATGAAGACAAAGAAGATGAATTAGACTCTGAAGTGCTCACCGCCCCCTGAAACACTTAGGAGATTAAATGCCCGTGAGTCTTCCGGTAATGCTTCTGCCAGTGACGCCAGTGCTGTGCAGAGCCTCTTGGTCTCGGATCTGTATTTGTCCATCTCTATTTGAACATCTCAGGGAGAACCCCTCCATCATCCTAGCAAGCTGAGTCCACTGCATTTTTCTGACAGAAGCCTTGGTGGCCATGCCTGTCCTGTACCCACTCTGGGAGTGTGGACAGGGGTGAGGACAGCCTTGGGCCTGGGCTCTTCTAGCCCCATCTGCTAATCTAGGCGAGCTGGATGTGGTCAGCCACCCAGAAACTCTCCCTGCCTCACAAGTCATCTGTGTGGCCCGTGTTTTCATCCCCAGGAAGTATTTTCTAGGGTCATGCTGCCCAGGGAACCTGGCTACACGTGTAACAATAGGGTTAGGGGAAAAAGGCTGCTCACCTCTGCCCTGCCTGTGGAGTGGTGACAACCTTGGGTGAAAGGGATGTGCTTATCTTGTCCAACCCACAGCAGAGACTTCCACTGAGCATGACTTTACAGCCTTCAGAAAGTAATTACTTTCACAGAGGTGAAAGGTGATGGTGTATTCACTTCCCATGAAGACACATTGTCTGCTTGGCATTTTAGAATGTTCAGATTTTGTAGCATTTCTGAGACCTTTCTGTGACTACCAGGAGTCTATCAGAAATGCCAGTTACTAGCAATTACAATTTTGACTTACATTGCAAAAGCCCTCTATAGTTTATAAAGTCCTATCATACACATATATGGCATAGTAGGAACAGTATAGACTTTGGGTTCACACAGATCTGAGTGAATATCCTGATTCTGCCATTTCCTAGCTGTGTGACCTCAGACAAACTGCTTAACCTCTCTGAGCCACAATTCCCTCATCTGTGTAATAGGGATACTAATATTTCCTCCCTCCTTGTGTCATTATAGTGGTTAGATGGCATAATGCTCGCAAAATAGTTAGAATCCAAGTGGATACTCAATAATGAACGGGCCAGGGGTCTCTCTGCTGATTGGCAAAAAACAGAGGCCAATCCATCTGAGTTTTGATATTGATGCATTTGACCCTACACTGGCTCCAGCCATAGGAGCCCCTGTTGCAGGGGGACTGACCTATCCAGAAGGTGTGTATATTACTGAGCAAACACACAAGACAGGGTTGCTCTCAGCACTGGATCTTGTTGAAGTCAGTCCTTGCTTCCAAAGAAGAGGCCAAGTCTATAGCTGGCCTGGCAGTGGATGTGATTGCTTCAAGTTTTGGTCAGACAAGGGAGGGAGGGCACACTGTCTATGACCTACTTCCCACTGTGTGAGAGAGAGAGGGAGAGAGAGAGACAGAGAGAACATGTGACAGGACTATAAGCCACTAAGTGGAGCGATGCATTTACTTGCGTATGAACATACATGCATATATATATTCTGCCTATCTGGAGAGGCTTAGAGAAAACGAAGATCACAACACCCAGGCCTGATCTGCTCCAGAAACCCCTCCCTACGCAGCCAAGGGAAAACCACGCCCACAGACAGTGGTCTGGCGTCTACACTCTCTCTAGTACTGTGAGACTGACACCCCATCTAGCAATTAAAGAATAATTCCAATTACAGTTCTATGAACTCTTGGCTTTTTGTCCTAATTTCCACACAGCGTAAAAGCAATCATAACTTTTCATTAAATGTATGCGAGATTTTCTGTATTGTAAGTACTATCAGATCAGAGCTCCTGTCTCTGTTTGGGTATCCCAGGTACTCCTTACTTGTCTTTTTTTTTTTAATTGAAGTATAGTTGATTTGCAATGTTGTGTTAGTTTCTGGTGTACAGTATAGTGACTCAGTTATTTATATGTATATATATAATCTGTGCTACACAGTAGGATGTTGTTTATCTATTTATATAAGCTTTTCAGTGGTATGGTCTTCAGTGTTCATGACATAGCAAAGGAAAGGGGCAAGGGTAGGGTCAGCGTGTGATCAGGGCTGACTGCTGAGACATTGTAAAGGATGCAGACGAGCCTGAGGTTAGTTTGTGAAAAGTAAGCCTTTACAGAGTAAACCTTCTCGTCTACATATATACTGACACCAGAAGGCTTTGCTGACTTCCTTCTTACCACACAAGGGCATTTCTTTTTGAACCAGTGATATGAGATTTCCTGTTACTTTGGTTCCATTTGCTATTCGCCTCAGTTTTCCTAAGGTCTTTGGGAAGTCAGAGGAAAAATGATTTTAAAATGCCACAGTTGGTTGGGTTCTCCCCTGGGAAAGGCTCCTCCCGCTCTGGGACCTTGCCTCTGTTGGAAGGGATCTCACATTGGCCACACATCTTGACAACACGAGGTGTTGCACTGGTAAGTACTTGACACAGTCTTTCAAGGCCAGGGTCCCTTTCAGGCTCTGTTGCCTGGGGGCAGAGTACATTCATTTTATAACACATACTCTCGGTGCTCGACAAAACATTAAGTCATGTAATGCTCGCAACAGTCTTATGAATTACCTTTAACTTCTGTAGAGGGCCAGCTAATGGCTCCGCCAAAGATGCCCGTGTCCTAATCCCTCAAACCTGTGAATAGGCTAACTTACATGACAAAAGGGATGTTTTTCAGATGTGATTAAATTAAAGATCATGGTACAGGGTTATTATCCTGGATTAGACATGTGGACCCAATGTAACCAGAGCGATTCTTATAAGTAGGAGGCAGACTGCTCAGAGTCAGAGGGTGAGATGTGATTAAGGAAGCAGCAGTCAGAGCGATGGTGGTGGGGGTGGCAGGAGCCAAGGAGTGTGAGCAGCTTCTAGAAACTGGAAAAGGCAAGGACGTGGACTCTCCCCTCGAGCCCCTAGAAGGAATGCAGCTCTGTCAATGCCTTGATTTTAGCTCTATAAGACTCATTGTGGACTTCTGACCTCCAGCACTGCAGGATAAAATGGTGTGGTTTTAAACCACTGAGTTTGTGGTAATTTGTTTTAGCAGCAACAGAAAACTAATATACCTTCATTAACCAGGGCACAGAAAGGTTGAGTACCACGGCCAAGATCCGATGGAAAATAAATGATAGGCTGGTCCTTGCACTTAGCCATTCCTCTACCCTGCCTCTTCCCTAGGGCCTCTCCTAAGGCTGATACCCTCTGTATTCACTAAATAACTACAGAGGGATTAGTACCCTCTCACTCAGGAGGAACAGAACTTGATTAAAAATCATCAGACAGGAATGAACTCACCTGGACCAGGGGAAAACTGTGCACCTGGCTCCTGTACTCTGTCCCCTGACAGCATTGCTAGCTTGTAGCTAACAAGGTAAGCCAGTTGTCCCTAAAACCCCAGGCCCAGGTCTGACTGAGGAGCAACGTTGATCTCCCCTTCCCTCTACATCATGATACACACAAGGATGTTTCAAAAGGGGGACTCAAAGCAGGGCATAATTGGCATTTATTCAAATTGTGCCTAATTGAATACTTCATCTGTACCTCAGAAGACCACATGGGGTACAGGTTCTGTAAAGAGGAAGTAATTTTCATTAACAGGATCTAAATTAGTCTGACACAAAGACCTACCTGTGCCTGTGGCACAGCTAGTAATTGTGTAATGAACTTGATGTTGCAAAGATTTCCTTTTTTATTTTGCCTTTCCTTCCTTCGTTCCTTCCTTCCTTCCTTCTTTTCTTCTCTCTTTCCTTCCTTCTCTTTTCATTTTGTATGTCAAGCAGGCGTCTTTATTCAGAGGCTGGGCTGGTGATGGTTGGAGGGGAGTGGCCCCTGTGCTCACAGCCCGGAGAAGACCAAATAAACTGCAGCCTGACAGAGTCTTGGCCTTGTGTCTCCTTCCTCGTAAGACTCTGTCCTTTATGCCCCTTGAGAACATTCTGTATTTTGACTGCTTCTTCACACTCATATTTTTCTTCTAACTCCTTCCACTCAGCCCTAAACACTCACAATCCTAAAACAGAGGGGAGAAAAGAGCTTCTAAGGGCTAAACCTCTTTCTAAAATGCAAATAGGAGCTTGTCACTCCCCTCATAAAACACCTGGTGGTACAGAGTGGCCTTTAGGATGAAGCCTTGAGGGTATCTCCTGTCCCTCCCCTGCCCAGCCACCCTATCACGCTCACCCGCCCAGCCCTGGGCCAGGTCTGAACTGGAAAGGACAGCAGCCCAAGAGGGCATGTCCCTTTCCAGCATGTGTTTAGTGGGGAAGGGAGGAGATGAATAATGTGGCAAACTTTTTTCCTTTCTATTTAAAAGAAGAGATTTTTTGTGTGTATTTATTATCCAGCATAATATACCAGTATTGAACAAACTAAAATCTAGAAAATACACTCTGTTGGTAAACATCACATTGCTGTGTATGATTTAGCTGCCTGACCTGTCCTCAGGGGACTGTCATCTGCTGACTGAGGTCGGGGCATGGCCTAGGGTTCTAAAGTGTGACAGGCTTTGAAGGAGCCTTTCAAGAGAGAAACCTGCACCACGGAAAAGTGTTATTTTATTTTAATTTCTCTTAATTACCACTTGAGAGTGCTGTCCACTTCCAAGAAAGTGGGTGGATTTTCATTTTGCTAAAATGTGTGTCAGGAGCAGTGTCACAGGTGTCATCTGGGTTCACAGGGGCCACATTTCCAATATATCCCTTGGTGTTTGGCACCCTGAAGAACTGAAGGTCTGCAGCAGGTCCCTTGCTGGCTCATTCCTTAATCTAGTTTTATGCTGTGAGTTTTCGGTGCAACCTTGACTATGCCAGGGGGTGGGGAAGGGGTGGCCTCTTGGCTGCCAGCCCACGAGATTGTAGCCATGGCTCACTGTCCACCTGATGTCACCACCCCTTTCCTGCAGGCAGAGCCCCTCAGTGATGACTGATACGTGAGGCCTGTGGGCCACAGACCTCTGAGTACAGCTGAGCATGAACTCTCATCAGATTCCACATCAGACCTGAAGCCTGCAGAGTGATGCTGCCTTTAGTTTCCTCGTCGTGATCTCTCTCTTAACCTTAGTCTCCATTCATTTCAGGTTGAAAGTAGGTGGGGTTCAGTATCAGGCAAGGAGCTGGGATGGAGGGGGTCTAATCCAGGGCAGGGGCTAGCCAGAAATCTGCCAGTTCTGTCTGCTTTTCAGGGCCTGAGGCCAAAGGGACCCTGTAGAAAGATGATGGAGGCTCCACCTTCCCCCAGGTGACTCTGTTCTCTCCAATGGTGTCCTGAGGCCTCTGGGGGCCATCCCAGGGCTACGTGCTGATGAATGGGCATCAGTCACTGGGAAAGCACATCTGGGTGGCAGAAGCCCATAAGGATGGAAGAAAATACCATGGAAGGATGGGCCAGATGGACTGTAAGGAGTCATGGGCTACAGGAAAACTTAATAGCCCCTGGCTCACCTGTCTGTACAAAGTACCTTTTGGCTCAGGTGTGCCCATTTTCTTAGCCTCTCAATTCTCTTTTCCAGATCGTGACCATCTTGGCAAACATGTCTGTCCTAGAGCAGTGTGCCTCTGACATCATTCAGGAGAACGGTATGTCTTTGTGTTTGTGTAAAGGCCCATGTGTAGGCACGGACATTTGTGCACGTGGGTCTCCACACTTGCATGAGCACGTGTGTGTGCTTATGTGGGCAACTGGGTCAATATGTAAATATTTGCTTCTGTGGGGCTTCAATGCTAGTGGGAGGCAGACACTGAAAAAGATTTAGAATGTCAGGTGCAAAAAATAAAGCAAGGAAGGAGATAAGGTGAATTCGAGGTAGAAGTGTGGCAGTTTACTATTTTAACTAGGGAGATGAAGAGAAGACAGAGATTTCATTATGATTCTAAAAGCAAAAGTCTATTCCTACAAAGGATATGTTCCAACTTTAAACCATTCCCATCACATTGGATTTGGCCTCAGGAGAAAGTGGAAGTGCCTGGGAAGGGAGCAGGGTAGGGGAGCAGGTCAGGGCCAGCTGGATCCCTTGATGCCTTGCCTGAGAGCATCTCTTTCCTCCTGTTCCCACCTTGTGCTGAGGGCATCACTAGGGTCCAGGTGAGATGGGCCAGGTTTCATTGGCCTGGAAGTTAATCATAGCAGCCTCCACTGGGGGACAGGTTGGTTGCCTTGCAGCTGGGAATGAAATGGCAAGGGCTTCCCATGACTGAGAAATAAGGGAGCAATTAGTAAGGTTGGAAACCAAAGATGCTAATGTGAGTGAGCTGGGAGCCTGGGCAGCTGCCTCTGCTCTTGTTAAGCCCCCTTCTCCCAGGTTGCTCTGCTGCTCTAACAGACATACATATTCCCTACCTCCCATTGCTCTATTAGTAATCGAATGACATCATTTTGTGTTAATTTTATGTCATTGGGCTAATAATGAAAAACTTTACTGAGCCAGCTGAGACTGAGAGGCTGAGGGGTATCATTTGGGATCTATTCCTTCAGCGCCCAGAGCCTTTGCTTCAGGTGGTCAGTGGGAGTGTTTTAGAGGATCCTGCATTTACTGTGTGTTCAGCAGAGCACCAGGTATGCAGTCAAAGCTCAGTAATAGCATGAAAAAAATTTAAAAGGATGTCCTCCAGATGTTCCTTCCAAGTGGAGTGACTTGGTACGTGGAATCAGAGACACCCCCAGGGCAGAAGGAGTGGGAAAGGTGGGCTTGCCCAGGTTCCTCCTGTGGTGGAGACCCCCGAGTCATCCTGACAGCCTTTGCCTGAGCCTGTGGCCATCCAACCAGCTGGCCCCAGAGGACATCTCCCTGCTGGCGTGGCACCAGCTCTTCATCGCTTTCCACCCAGGGGTCCAGCTTATCCTGGGCATGCTATCTGAGAAGCCAAGGTCTGGGACCCCCGCCGAGGTGGCAGCCTGCGAGCGAGTCCAGCAGAAGGCTGCGGTGACCCTGGCCCGTCTCAGCCGAGACCCAGATGTAGCACGTGAGGCCGTGCGGCTGAGCTGTAAGTGGTGCTGGTGGTGGCAGGGAGTGGGGGACCTGGGATGGGAGCAGCTGTGATTTCATGATGGCCGTGGTGATGGAGGACTCAGCAGGGCTGGCTGTGCTGGGAAATGCTGGCATGGGAGCCCGTGGCGCAGCCCCGACTTAGCTTCCTTTCACCTGGGGCTGAAGTGAGAGAGAGGAGACGAGAGAGGTTTAAGTTGGCCAGAAGGGTGACTCTTCTGCCAGCTTCCTGTTAATGAGGACCCTGTTCCTTCACTTACTCATTCATTTCTTCACTTATTCACTTATCCGCTTACTCATGTGCTTCCTTATTCACTCATTTGTTCATACATTCATTAATTCATCCTTTGGTTTATTCCTTCATTAACTCATTTATTGCTTCATTTATCCACCATTAAGTCATTTATTAATTCACTCATTAAATCACTCATTTATTCAGTTAGTCACTTATTTACCCAACAAATGTTTTCAGAGCACCCACTCTTTGCTAGGCTAGGTGTTCTGCTAGGTGTTCTGAGTGCTGGGCATATAACACTGATTATAGCAGCGTCCTGACCACAGCGGCTTACAGCCTAAGGGTGGTGGCAGCAATGGAAAGAAAAAATTGCGCTTGAATATCACAGAGCGACACTCAAAGCATGTCCAGCATACAGAGAAGTAGCCCTCGTTTATCTGGGTGGGTCAGAGAATGTTTAACAAGGAGGAGACTCTTCAGCTGTGGTTTGAGGTGTTATTTGGGTATGAGGGCCAAGGAAGGACACCGGGTCGAGGCAGGAGAATAAGCCTGGCAGTGTCACCGACCATCCAGGCATTTGGAGGGCAGCAGGGGGTGGTCCGGGGGCAGCAGAGGTTCCGCTTCATAATGCCTTCATGGTGGATAAACATACAGACTCTGTCTGCACATCTTTTATTACTATTTTATAATGAGTTTTTTTCCTCCATTGTGGTTGTTTTCAGAGTTTAAAAAAGAGTCAGTCTGCATGGAAAAACAAAGTCGTTTATTTCACTTTCCACTGAAAAGGCTTAGGAAACATTCATCTACCCAAACTGTAGTCTTCCACAATTTTAGCTACAATATATTTTCTGACCCATAATGGGCAATTGAGGGAAAAAAAGGTACTGGGAAGTTCCCCTGATAAAGATGTAAATATTAAATGTAGCACTGAATTAACATTGGAGGTGCCTGCACAGGAAGTTCTCTCTGTCCTGCAGCTGAGCTCCGTCCTGGCCAGGGTTCTGGCACTCAGAGGTTTGGCTTTGATGCTCTGGCTCATCCTGGCCCTGACCAGGGTCTGTTCACAGCTGAGAGAGCAGAAAGTCTCCCCCACAAACTCCTCAGTGGAGGTGGGGGAGTTCAGCCCCTTCCCCTGCCAACTGTTGGCCACCTGTCTCCACGGGGCCCCATGCAGAGGGCTGAGTGTGACAGACGGGGGCACCTCTGGGTCAGGCCCAGCCAGCCCCATCCCAACCCCCGTGTCTCACGCAGGTATGTCCCGCCTCATCGAACTCTGCCGCTCGCCCTCAGAGAGGAACAGCAGTGATGCGGTGCTGGTGGCCTGCCTGGTGAGTTCTCAGTCCTGCCTCAGCTGCCTTCCTGGGCTTTGGGGTTGCAGACCAGGGGCCAGGAGAACAGGCTGTGTCATGGTGGGCTTGGGTAAGCCAGGCAACTTCTCTGGGTTTCCGCTGTTCTCTTTAAAGTGGTGATAAGAGTAATACTTGTTTCCCTTTATTCACAAAATTATGATGAAAATTAAATGAGGTCATATGTATGAAAGGCAGAGGTCCAGGGAACCCCCATTACCACATTTTTAGTAACTTTTGAGGTTCTGGGGGATCTTCACGGCAGGTCAAGACCAGAGTGGCCAGCTGGCAGGAGGCTGGGTGATGTTAGTGATGGCGTGGGAGCTAGGCTGTGATGTCTTCTGCCTGTCTTCTTCTGTGAGAAAGCTTTCCCTCCTTGGATGGAGCACCTCTGCTGGTGCTCTTCCAGCTTTGTCACTCCCTCCTCCTTTGTGCAGTAGGAGAGGACAGGACAGGTAGTATTCAGCCAGCCCCCAGGATCGTCACCCTGAACCTAGCACATCCCGGGAGGTCCCCACCCAACTTCTTGATGCTTGAGTCCACTGTGGAAGTACTGAAAGCACCAGAGGGGAATGCAGGCCTTGTTTCTATACCTCTCCCTACTGGGTTGTACCACAGCCCAAAGCAGGGCAGCTTCCAGTTAGGAGCATGGAGGAGCAGGAGAGCCACTGTACAGACAGGCCATCTGACTTCCAGAGGCGGTGCCAGGTCCTGATGGATCCTCAAGGACCATGAGGGAGAAGCGATAGAACTAGAGGGCCTTCAAGCTGTTTCACCATAAAGCCCCTCCTCACCCTGTCCTTTTTCTGAAAACTGAGCTCATCCCATTTCTGGGCACTCCTGACGGGTGTTGTGCGGTGGTGGAAACAGCACGCCTTACAGCCAGACCCACCTGTCTTGGTTTTGCCATTAATGAGCTGCATGCCATTAGGCTGGCCACTAAGTGCTGTAAATTGTATTCAATGAATATTTGCTCAGTGATTCCACGGGCCATGTACTCTTCTAAGCTTTGGGGATACAACCGTGGGGAAAAAAGACAAAAATCTCGGCTCTGTTGGGGCTTTTGTTCTGCTACATGCAGAACAACTTTCACCATTTTTCTGTGTTTGGCAATCTGGTGAGGCTATGGACCCCTTCTCAGTATTAGGTTTTAAATGTACAAAATAAAATATGCAAAATTAGAAGGGAAACAATCATATTAAAATAATTATTAGACTATTTAAACAAATGGTGTGTGTGTGTGTGTATATATATATACACACACATACTTTTAAATTAACACATTAAATGAGAGCTAGCAAGGAGTCTTGACTAGCGATGAGCATAAGTGATATTTGACGGAACTCCAAAAGCTGTAATGGGATGTGAAAGTGTCTGATATCTATGGACGAGCAAGTAGTAGGCATCGCTGAGACTTCCTGTTTTGTTGCTACATTTGTAACCGAGGACAGGGTGTTTCAAGGGCAGTAAATATAAAGATGTATTTTTAACCCTGGAAGTTCACAGACCTTAATTCCATCTGGTCTAGTGAGTAAAATGGAGGGAGTTAATTCCTGGCAAATACATAATCATTGACCCCAACGACCGTATCGTCACAACGCGGGCAGCCAGCAGCTGCGCGTCACTAAAGAGGCCTGAGGAAGTGCTGAGAAACGATGAAACTCCATTCAGATGTGCGGGCTTGTTATGATTCCTTTTCCATTTTTATTATTAGTTTGAAGGCAAGCATACAGAAGGGCTTGGCCTCTGTCTTCAATCACTTGAAGGACTTACCGGTAGAAAAGAGATTAAATTTCTCCTTGTGGAAGGGTTGTTGGAGGCCGAAGAGAGGCCCTCCCTCCCGAACCCATTCTTCGTGGGGCTGCCGGGCTGACTCTCCTCAGGACAGCTTGCAATCATGACCCATCCGTAAGCCATCCTTCCCTGGTTCCCCTTGCTGATGACCCCACGTGCTCAGTCCTTCACAGCCTGGCTCTGACCCAGCTGCGGTCTGAAGGCTTCCCACTGCCTCCAGGCCCTGTCCTGCTGGGCTCGGTCAGAGGGCTTGAGCCGCCTGGACACTGTGCCTTGGCCCTTGTTGCAAGCAAATGCCCTCTCAATACCTCGATCAGCACCTCCTTCAAGGCTCAGATCAAAATCCCTCTCCTCCCTGAGGCTTCCTGGGAGCTCTCTGTGGCCCAGAGACAGGGAGTCCTCAGTCTGAACCCGGGCCTGCCTGCTTGGACTTTGTTTTCCCCGTAGGAGGCAGCTTGTGTTATCCTGCGTTCTAGGTGTTTTAAGGGGAGGCTCTTGGAATTCAGACACACGCCTGCTAATGCTGCAGGTCTTGACTTCTTGACCAGACCAGCCTGTTTCCAGCCATGCTTTCTTGCTGCCACATCTTGTGGCTCTGGTCGTGCTACCTTGGCTCATGGGAGAGGATCTGTATTTCTCCTCCTCTACCCTGAAACTTCCTCTGGGTCTTGTATCTCCCTAGGACCTTGGTGACTGTTTCTTGCCTCACTGAGGGACTGATAGACTTGTCTCCTTGCCCCCAGTCATCAGTGTTGGTGGGTGTTTGTGGTTTGGCTCCCAGAGGGGGCTTCACACTTGAGTGCGGCCCCCTGGCTGGTGAGGTGGGAGCCGCTTGGAGCCTGGGCTGGTGACGGAGTTGGAGGCTCCCTCTCCTGCCCCTCCCCAATCCTTCTTCCTGGTTTCAAAGGCTCTCTTCAGGTGGCGGGAGGACATTTCAATTATCATCTCCCAGTCTGGGAAAGTGGCAGCGCGGACTGCCTCTCACAAACGGAATTGATTTTTCCTTAATGAAGCAGCTGTCAGTGGGCCGCGGGGCTTGTTTAGTACTTGGGTGTTTGCAGACTGTCTGGGAATGAGATCCTGGCAAGACTGGCTGTTAACCCTCTGAGGAAAGCAGAGGCCAAGAAAAAGGCTTCAGAAGGGTGAAGGTTCCTTTGAGCCCCTGGATTCTGAGGAGAGGGTGCCCTGAAATCATTTGGTTCATGTCCTGCATACTTTCTGGGGACCCTGGGGAGATGAGGGTATCCATTTGCCTGTGTGTGTGTGCGGGTTTTTTCCCCCTCTGTTTCTAGTTCTCTCTCTTGTGTTTTGTTTTTGCTTTTCTCCTTCTAGAGGTTGCCTCCTCCCTTAGGGGTGTCTCTCTCTCCTTCTCTCCCCTCCCCCTTCTTTTTACCCACCTCAGTCCTCCTTCCCTTCCTCTACTCCCTCCTCATCTCCAACCTCCCTCCTGTTACCTCCAGCATGTGCTCGCTCTTGCTCGGACACTGTCTCTTTCTCTCTCCAGCTCCCTGTCCTGCTTGGTCTCTCTTCTTCCCCAGGTCCACCCCTGCCTCTGTTTTAATAGTTCCTTCTTGTTCTGTTCTTCTGATGTTGTCTCTTTTCTCTCTCTCTGCTATTTTCTTATTCTATCTCATTTTCTCTTTTCATGGCTCTATTTTCATGGGTCTATTTTCTACCTATTTCTTTGTCTCTCTTTTTCCTTTCCTCCCTCTTGCTTTATATTTACCCCTGATAATGTAAAATACATTGATGGGCTCATATTCTCCCATCTGATAAGGATCCCTGGTTCCATTTTTACTGTGACAGCTCAATAGGGTTGTTTCTCCCCGTTGGAGCCAAGAGGAATCAGAAAGTACAATGGAGTTCAGCCTTTAACTCTTGGGGAAATCATACCCCAGGAGAGGCAGGACACAGTAGTTAGAGACAGGCTCCTGGAGCCTCCTTCCTGCCATGAGAGTCTCAGACCTTGTTCATGTGCCAGAGATGCACGTCCCTTCTCCTTGATCTAGCTTGGACATGGCAGTGCCTGTTAGTCCAGCAAACAACTTAAGCCATCTTCCTTTTTCACCAACTTGGCAATTTCTCAGCAGTAGGTCACCTCTCATGTCTAGGTACTGAGCTATATGGCTGCCTTGTACTCAACATAACCAAGTATTCTGGGCTTTCAGCATCCTGCCTGTGTGTGGATAGGTATGAGGACCCTAGAGTTGGACTGTTGTGTGATCTTGGGAAGGCCACGTTCCCTCTCTGAGCCTTAGTCTACTTATTTCTGAGTTGAAGATCATAATACTTACCTTGCCGTATCCTGTAGGGATGAAATGAGATACTATGTATAGATACTCAGGAAGAGTTGGCATTCCTCCTTCTTTGCTTCTTCTGCCATGCTGGATCTTCCTCTCTTTGTTTCCCAGGGGAGGGGCATCCTTAAGATCCCACCTTGTTCCCTGCTGTGTACAGGCTAGAAAAGAGGGAAGGAATAAATATTCACTGAGTGCTTAGCATGCACTGCCTCAGTGCTCTAGGTAAGTGCACAGCTCACTTTTAGTTTCAGGTTACTCTAGCAGGAGAACCCCTAAGCACTTCATTTGTTCTTTTTTTTCTTTCCAACAAACATTTATTGGGTCCTGTGCTAAGCCCTGTTCTACCTGCTGTGGAGACAGAGAAAAATAAAAGTCTCTACCCTTGGGGAGCTCAGAGTCTCGTGTGGGAGACAGAAGAGGGAGATGGTTGAGGTCAGCCCAGGGAGAGACTGTCTCTGCTTCACGGGATTAGGGAAGGCTTCACAGAGGAGGTGACAGTGGGCCAGGCCTTGTAGGATGAATGTAACTGCTGAAAGAGTGGGGAGGGGCTTCACAGCATGGGGAAGAGCTGAGCAAGGGTACAAGGACGGAAAACAGGATAGTGGACTCAGGAAAGAGTTTAACCCTCAGTGTCTGGGGACATGGGCAGTGGTTTCATTCTGTCTGAACCTCTTTCCTCTTCATCCACATCTTGGTGGCAGAATTTCCATCTCCTTTAACTTTATGACCTTCCTTCCTCTCTCTCTTTTCCCTCCTTCCCATCCCAAAATTGCTTCACTCAAAACCTTGTTGAATTTATGGATAAATTAAAAGTCCTTGCTGTTCTCAGGTTCCTCTAGGGACCTGGAAGCAAGAATATAATTCCACTGATGCTTTTGGCAGTTCAAGTCTCTAGGATAAACAAATTGTGAACTTAAATATGTCACTGAATTGACCCGATCCTTAAAATAATAGATCTTTAGAACAACCAGTTTCCTAAGATGTCTGAAAAACCAAGATGGCAAGACCATTATTAAGATCATGAAGACTTTCAGATGATATCCACCACAGTGACCAAGCTACAAATGAAACCTGGTGACCACATGATAAGGTTGCTATGGTGACCAGGTGACCAAAAGGACCAGATCACTAAAGTGTCAAGGTGATGATCAGCCCAAGTTGGCTGGTAAATGAGCCACCTTCTGAAATACATCTCTCAGGGCAGTTGAGGGAAATACTTACACATAAACAGGGCCCAATCTGATTTCTTCTGTTCTCTCCCCAGGCTGCTCTGCGGAGATTGGCCGGGGTCTGCCCTGAAGGCCTCCAGGACTCTGACTTCCAGCAGCTGGTTCAGCCCCGGCTTGTGGACTCTTTTTTACTTTGCAGCAACATGGAGGAGAGTTTTGTGTAGCAAGTGTGGGAGAGGAAAGGCTTTCGGCCTCCTTCTCAACCCCCTGGTATATACCTGTGAATACACCTGCCTACACTCCAGCCCCCTCACCTCCCTATTTATACTTAATTTATTTTTTACGTGAAATGAACAGAAGGCTAAATATTCTAGCAACATCATCAGGTCCTTGGGAGTCTTTTTTGTTTTTATTTTTTGACTTCTGTGACTTTTCAGTTGCAGGTGTTGAAATGCATAATGGCTGACATGACAGGTTGTCATGGCGATTTCACTTCATCTTGCTTTCTCTACTCTCACTATACAATCTTGCCTAATTTTTTAAAAAACTTGAGAACCAGAGTATTTTAGCTGCCCTGCAGTTTTTTTTTGTTAAAGTTGGATTTGCTCTTTCTAAAAATTTTTAAATGAACTTCATAGTTGGACAGAATATACTAGAAGGATATTCTAGTTTTATTCTTTAATAAATAAAATCATATAAAATGTGTCTTGGATTCTCTGATTAAATTATGTCGTGGACTAACTTCTCACTTCCCAAGGTTTCATGCCATAAAAACTTTCTCAGCTATTAAAAGTGCATAGAAAGTTTTATTGCTTTCATAGCTGCATAAATGGATCAGGTTCTGAGTGATTTACGGAGAAATCAAAAGATTTCCAAAGCCTTAGGAACTCAGTTTCCCTTCGCTTGCTCTACTGTAAACTCATGGTAAATGGTATCCTCAGATGAAGCTTTAGTGAAAAATACCTATTAAAAGTATACTTGAAAGTAATGGGGTGCTGGAGCTGGCTTATGTCAACTCACAACGGACAGCTGTGAGGATTTCTTCTCAACTCCACATTCAATGATCCCATTTGGTAACTTGTAGTTGGCAATAGTGACAGTATTTGCACCACAGAAATTGGCAGATGCTACAAATCAGAGCCTTTGTGTTTTTTTCAGAGAGCTTATTTACCAATATTATTGCTTAGAAGTATCATAAAAATCTGTGAATCTTTCTGAAGAATTTAATACCATCATATTATATGATTTTATCACAATTCAAGAAATATTTAATTCCATAACATCAAGAGACTAAAAGAGAAAAAATTATATGATCACATCAATAGATGCAGAAAAAGCATTTCACAAAATACAAGAGTTCATGATAAAAACTCTCAGTAAACTAGGAATAAAGGAAAATTTCCTCAACTTGTTAAAAATATCTATGAAAAACCTATATAGCTCACATCATACTTGAAGTTTTCCTACTAAGAAACACAGAGCTTTCACAAAAGATCAGGAACAATCAAAGATGTCTCCTCTCATCACTTCTTTTCAACATTGTACTGGAGATTCCAGCTAATGCAGTATAAGAAAAGGAAATAAGAGATATACAGATTGGGAAGAAAGAAATAAAACTGTTTTGTTCACAGATGACATGCTCATTGATGTAGAAAATCTGAAATAATTGACCAAAAAAAAAATCCCTATTGGAACTAATAATCAATTATAGCAAAGTTGCAGGATACCAAGTTTATATGCAAAAGTCAACTGCTTTCTTGTAAACCAACAATGAACAAGGGGAATTTGAAATTAAAAATACATTATTGTTCATTAGCACCATCCCCCAATGAAATAGTTAGGTATAAATCTAACAAAATATATACAAGGTCTGTATAAGGAAAACTAAAACATTCTAATGAATAAAATAAAGGAAGAACTAAATAAATGGAGAGATATTTCATGTTCATGCATAGGGAGACTCAATATTGTCAAAATGTCAGTCGTTCCCAAAATTATAGATTCAGTGCAATCCCACTCAAAACCCCAGCAAGCTATTTTGTAGATATCAACAAACTGATTCTAAAGCTTACACAGGAGGCAAAAGAGTGAAAATAGTCAACACAATATTGAAGGAGAAGGACAAAGTTGGAAGACTGACATTGCTTGACTTCAAGACTTACTATAAAGCTACAGTAATCAAGACAGTGTAGTGTTGGTGAAAGAAAAATAGATGAATGGAACAGAATAGAGAGCCCAGAAATAAAAGCATGCCCCCCGCCCCATAAGTGTAGTCTATTGATCTTTGACAAGGAGCAAAGGTAATACAATGGAACAAAGGTAGTGTCTGCAACAAAAAAAAAAAAAAAAAAGAAAGAAAGAAAAAAGAAAAAGAATCTAGATACAGATCTTACAACTTTCACAAAAATTAACTCAACATGGATCACAGACCTAAGTGTAAAACTCAAAATATAAAACTCCTCAAAGCTAACATGGGAGAAAATCTAGAAGACCTTGGATATGACAATGACTTTTTAGATGTAACACCAAAGCTGCGATTCATGAAAGAAATAATTGAAGAGCTGGACTTCATTAAAATTACAAATTTCTGGCCTGCAAAAGACAATGTCAAGAGAACGAGCAGATAAACCACACACTGGGAGAAAATTGATTTTGCAAAAGACACTTCTGGTAAAGGCTTGTTCTCAAAAATATACATATAACTCTTAAAACTCAACAGTAAGACAAACAATTTTAAAAATGGACCAAAGATGTTAATAGATACCTCACTAAGGAAGATATACAGATGAAAAATGAGCATATATAGGTGCTCAATATCATATGTCATCAGGGAAATGCAAATTAAAACAATAATGAAACACTACTACAAACTTATCAGAATGGCTCAAATCTAAAACACTGACATCAAATACTGGTGAGGATGTGGGACAACAGGAATTCTCATTCATTGCTGGTGGGAATGAAAACTGTATCAGCCACTTTAGAAGACAGTTTGTGGGTTTCTTACAAAACTGAACATATTCTTACTATACAAAAGAGCAATTGTGCTCACTGGTATTTACCCAAAGGAGATGATAAATTATGTCCACACAAAATCCTGCACGTGGATGATTCTAGCAACTTTATTTATAATTGTCAAAACTTGGAAGAAGCCAAGGTGTCCTTCAGTAGATGAATAGAAAAATAAACTGTGGTACATCCAGACGATGGAATATTATTCAATGCTAAGAAGAAAGGATCTATTAAGGTGTAAAAAGACATGGAGAAAACTTAAGTGCTTATTACTAAGTGAAAGAAGCCAATCTGGAAAGTCTCCATACTGTATAATTCCAGCTATATGATATCCTGCAAAAGGCTAAACTATGGAGACAGTAAAAAAAAAAAAAAACAGTGGTTGTAGGAGTTGGGATGAGGAGGGAAGAATAGGGAGAGCACAGAGAATTTTTAGAGCAGTGGAAACTCTATGACACTATAATGATAACGACACATCATTATGCATTTGTCCAAACCAATAGCATGTACAAAATCAAGAATGAACTGTAATGTAAACTATGGAGTTTGGGAGATTATAATGTGTCGATGTAGGTTCATTGATTATAACAAGTGTTCCACTCTGGTGGGAGATGTTGATAATGGAGCATGCTATGCATGAATGGGGGCACAAGGTATATGGGAAATCTCTGTGCCTTCACCTAAATTTTACTGTGAACCTTAACAATAAAAAGTCTTAACAACAACAACAACAACAACAACAATAATAATAGAATTGAGCAAGATATATTCAAAGTCATGAAAGAGAGAAAAATCTACAACCTAGGATATTCTACCCAGAGAGATTATCATTTAGAATAGAAGGAGAGAAAGAATTTCTCAGATAAGCAAAAATTAAAAGAATACAGCAACACACAACCTATCTTAAAAGAAACATTGGAAGGTCTTCTCTAAATAGAAAAGAAATAAGAATGTATAGAAAAGAGAAAAATCACAGTGGGAAATGCAATGATAACTACAATGAACAGCAAAAGAATAAACATGAAGATGTAAGTGAGGACATTAAAATCATAAAATGTGGGGGAGAGGGGTAAGAAAAATGCACATGTTTTTTAAGAATGTGTTTGAGTCTGTATGATAACCAATCTAAAACAAGGAGATAAGTAATGGGTTAATATACTTGAAAAATAGGGTAACCACAAATCGAAAACATAGAGTCACAAAAACCGAAAAAGAAAAGAACTCAAGCATAATACAAAAGAAAATCATCAAAACACAAAAGGAAAAACAAAAAGAAAAAGGAAGGAAGAAGAAATACAAAATCAACTGGAAAACAAGGTTTGAAATGGTAGTACCCACACACCCATCAATAATTATCTTAAATGTCAATGGACTAAATGCTCCAATCAAAAGACAGAGTGGCAGACTGGATAATAAAACAAGAGCACACAATATGTTTCCTACAAAAGACCCACTTTAGGGTGAAGGACACACAGAGATGGAAAGTGAGAGGATGGAAAAAGATTATTTCACACAAATGGAAATGACAAGAAAGTAAGGGTAGCAATACTCATATCAGACAAAATAGACTTTAAAACAAAGGCTATAAAGAAAGATAAAGGACACATATAATGATAAAATGAGCAATATAAGAAGAGGATATTACATGCATTAACATATACGCACCCAATATAGAACACTTAAATACGTAAAACAAACACTAACAGACGTAAATGGAGAAATTGATGACAATACAATAAAAGTAGGAGATTTTAACACCCCACTAAAATCAATGGACAGATCTTCCAGACAGAAAATCAATAAGGCAACAGAGATATTAAGTGACACAATAAAACAGTTAGATTTAACTGATATTTTTAGAACATTATATCCATTTTAGAAACAGTATATACATTATTTTCAAGTATGTATGGAACACTCTCTAAGATAGACCACCTGACCAAGGAAGTGAAGCCTTATATGCAGAGAACTACAAAACATTGATGGTGTATATCAATTAAGTATATATCATTGTGGTATATATATATATATAAAATGAAATACTACTCAGCCATAAAAAGAATAAAATAATGTCATTTGCAGCAACTTGAATGGACCTAGAGATTGTCATACTAAGTGAAGTAAGTCAGACAGAGAAAGAAAAGGACCATATGACATCACTTACACGAGGAGTCCTAAAAAAATGGACACAAATGAACTTCCTTAACAATACAAAGACAGACTTACAGACATAGTAAACAAACTTGTAGGTACTGGGAGTGGGGAGCGGAGGGATAAATTGGGAGTTCGGGATTTGCAGATACTAACTACATTGTGTATAAGATAGATTAAATAGCAAGGTCCCACAGGGAATTATATTAAATATCTTGTAATAGCCTATAATGAATAAGAAAAGGAAAACATATATATGTATAACTGAATCACTATGCTGCACACCAGAAATTAACACATTATAAACCAACTACATGTCAATGAAAAAAATGATATGAAATTATAAGTTAGAAATATGTTAGAAATATGCATAATAGGTGATTTACTAGCACTAAATATGCGGCGGAACATTCACCATCATTTTTGTTTTAAATGAAGATTTGCAAATGAAGATTATCAAAGTGACAATTCAGTTTTTTCAGTTAGAAAAATAAAAAAATCAAAATCCAATGGAGAGACAACCATATAACTGATAGATTTGACCACACAAAATTTATAGTCTCAAGCATTCCCGCAAATATATCTATACTTGCATAAGAGAACCAAATTGCAAGCAGCCATCTTGTGGGAAAAAAACAAAAATCAAAAAACTTGCATTTCTTTTTTTGAAAGACTGATCAAAGACAGGAATGCAAGCATTTCAACCACATTATACAAAAGGAAAGGACTCTCACAATTTTTGATCTAGGAAGTAAATTGCTAACAAACACACATCTATGTATAGCACCACAAGTAATAAAATACTTGCAAATTAAAGGTCTTTAGCATACCCCTTTTCACATATTAAATACATAACTTTAATGTTGAGAATCCAGAGTGAGAGCAGATACTGTGATATGTGTTTCAAGAAATGCTGTTGCTGGGATGTATTTGCCTGCATATTCTGGCTGGGATGGTCCTTATTAATATTGAAAAAACTAAAAATGCCCAGCATAAGATAAAAAGAAATGTCCCCACTTCACTGTAAAAAAAAAAAAAAATCAAAAAATGGGCAGAAGACCTAAACAGACATTTCTCCAATGAAGACATGTAAATGGCCAATATATACATGAAAAGATGTTCAGCATCACTAATTATCAGAGACATGCAAATTAAAACTACAAAGAGGTGTCACCTCAAACCAGTCAGAATGGCCATCACTAAAAAGTCCACAAATGAGAATTGCTGGAGAGGATGGGGAGAAAGGGAACCCTCTTACACTGTTGGTGGGAGTGTAGTTTGGTGTAGCTGCTATGGAACAGTATGGAGATTCCTCAAAAAACTGAAAATAGATTTTCCATTTGATCCAGCAGTCCCTCTCCTGGGCATCTATCCAAAGCGAACTCCAATTCAAAAAGATACATGCACCCCAATGTTCACAACAGCACTATTTACAATAGCCAAGACATTGAAGCAACCTAAATATTCATTGACAAGTGACTGGGTAAGGAAGATGTGGTGTATATACATATGGAATACTACTCAGTCATAAAAAAGAATGAAATAATGCCATTTGCAGCAACATGGAAGGACCTAGAGATCATCATACTAAGTGAAGTAAGTCAGACAGAGGAAGACAAATATCATGATATCACTTATATGTGGAATCTAAAAAAAAAAAAGACACAAATGATCTTATTTACAAAACAGAAAGAGACTCACAGACATAGAAAACAAACTTATGGTTACTAAAGGGGAAATGGGGGGGCAGAGGGATAATTTAGGAGTTTGGGATTGGCAGATACAAACTACCATATACAGAATAGATGAACAACATGGTCCTACCATATAGCACAGGGAACTATATTCAATGGCTTATTGTAACTTGTAATGGAAAAGAATATGTATATAGTTACATGCATAACTGAATCACTATGTTGTACACCAGAAACAAATATAACATTGTGGATCAACCATACTTCAATTTGAAAAAGTGGGAAAAAAGAAATTAAGAAAAATTATTACAAAATAATGGCTGTAAAGAAAAACTTTAAAATGACACAAATGATCTAATTTACAAAACAGACTTGCAGATACAGAAAACAAACTTATGGTTACTAAAGAGGAAAAGTGGGGAGGAATAAACTAGGAGTTTGCTATTAGCAGATACAAACTACTATCAGAATAGATAAAAAAACAAGGTCCTACTGTATAGCACAGGGAACTATATTCAATACCTTGTAATAACCTATAATAAAAAAGTATATATATGCATAACTGAATCATTATGCTGTATACTGGAAACTAACACAACATTGTAAATCAACTATACTTCAATAAAAGAAAACAATAGGAAGGGAAGATCTAAAGCTGAGGGGATGGAGAGCCTCTCCAATGGCATTGGAACACAAATGACAACTTCCATAAGATCCTCTGTGAGAGCATTCTCCCCTCTGGGGACCTGCAGCTCCATCATGCCTTCTTTTTGGCTATATTAAACTTCAGAATAATTACTGTCCCTTTAACAATATCTTTTGTAACTCCCACAGGTTCATAGCTTGAAGAGATGATGTTACACAGAAAGGAAACTTTATTAAAAAGCAAAAGAAGAGGAGGAAGAAAAGAAAGTTGAACACAGAATAGGAAACTCAGGCTGAAAATTTGAAGGGTCTTTTTTTTTTAAATAATGTTATTCAGAAAGGTGGAACTTTTGAAAAAGAACATTTAAAAGAGGAATGAAAGGATGACATTAAGCTGTGGATGGAATTTTATAGTTAAAACCCATAGGTGATGGGATAAAGCCCTGCCCTTCTTCTGGAGGCTGTAAAGGGCAGAGCAGGCAGGATGACGTGGTGACTTAGCCTCAACTGATGAGAGCCTCAAAGTCCCATCATTTTATAGCATTTTACAGCAGCCTGGAGCATGGACTGTGTGCTTGGCCATATCTGTGAGCAGCTTCTGGGCTTCTGGTGGCTGCCGTAACCAGGCTCCAGGCCAGAGAATCCTTCTCTGGGACTCAGAATAAGACCTCAGTGGCTCCGTTTGAAATTTGCCCCAAGATCGGAGCTAATGCTGATCCTTTTTTAGTGACTGCCTCCTGCATGCCGTCATTTTCCTATGTGTTACCTCTTTTAAGTCTCACATTTGTGAGCTAGTTGCTATTATTTAGATTCCCATTTTTGCCCTCCTTTACAGATGGGGAAACTGAAGCTTGGACAGTTTAAGCAGATTGTCAAAATCAAATAGTTAATACTAAGGTAGGGATTGAAACCACATCTCTGACTTCAGAGGCTAATTAGGAGGAAAGCAGGAACTTAGTGCCAGATACTTACTAGAGGGTTAAGTATGGCTCCGGACCTATGCGGAACAATCATCCTCTGACAAACATGGGCCCAGGAAGGAAAAATAAAAACGAATAAACGTTTGAATTACCTGTGAATTTAGACTAGAGGGTGGTGGGTTAGTTGTCAGTAAACCAACCCGCTTAGAAAACCTGTAAAGCACGCTAGTTGAAACAAACCTGAGCTCTACACCTCAGTTTGAATCCTGGCTCTGCCACCCACTAACGCTGTGACCTTGGGCAAGGTGCACAACCTGTCTATGCCTGTTTTCTCATCTCGTGATGGTGCCTTAATCACAGAGTTGCTGTGAGAATTAAATGTGCTCATACATGGAAAGGCTTAGATGAGTGCCTGCTGACAAGTGCACAGCTAATGTGGCTGCAGTGAAAGTCAACCGAATTCAAGTGTGCATCTATGCAGGTTCCCAGACCCTTCCCACAGTGCCTCGAATGTTAGACCTATGGTGTGTTAGAAACAGAGACTTTAATCCTGCAAGGGACGTGAGTGGGGACTGTCTAGTCCCATCTCTATATCCTATGCTTAGGAGTAAAGGGACTTGCCTAAAATCACACAGCAACTTAATGAAAGAGCTGGGACTTGGGTCCAAGAAATCACAACTGCTATCACCATAGCTGCCATTTTTTGAGCACCTGCTCTGTGCCAAGAACTGTAAAGTACACAACTTCACTAAATTTCTAAAATGACTTTGCTAAGTAGTTATCTTGATCTCTTCTTACAAATAAGGGAACTGAGGTTCAGGGAGACTGTGTCCTGTTTAACATCACAACTGATCATGAAGACAGGATTTGATCAAAGACTGTCTGACATTAAACTCGTGATCATTTCACTTTGGTGCACAAATGTTTTACACATAAGCTCAAACACCATGCTTGATCTTAAAAAACAGAACTAAAGCACTTTAGCAAATTCTGAACTTTCTCTTTATTTGAAAAAAAATAGTTTGTATTTTTAATTAAATAATTTTTAAGCATTGATAAACAAACTTTAGTTAAAATTTCAGTATTAGATGTGAAGATATTTCAGAGAAAGTAAAAAGGAATGAGACAATGAAAAGTAACTTAAACAATCAAAATAGAAATCCAAAGTAAAACAGTTACTCCTTAGCCTAGTTTCAGAGTCAAGCATCAAAGACAAATCAGAGTAGACGCAGTATGTTATCCGTCCCATTTTTAAAGCAATGACAGCTCTGGGGAACAATTGTTTTAAAATTCCTTTTTGTTACAGGTTTCTGATGGTCCCTTTGTAGAGATTCTATTTATGTCCGGAATCTATGTCTCCTTCCCTGTGATTTTTATCTGTGATTTCTTATACAGTGTGGGGCTATCCATGACGGATAAAAGCAGAAGTTAGAGGATATTTATATATGTGCGTTTCTGAGTCTCAGCCTTGAGGCCCTCAAAGGAAACCATGGAATCCAAACAGAAATCCATAAAGGGCTATTTGCATATTTTCATATTTTGGCAACACATAAAAATGAGATTCTTGTCAGTTTCCTTACATCATTTATGTGGCATTTTCTTTAAAGTCCATGGCCCCTCTCTTCTCCAAGTCGAGACTGAATCAATACCATTGCAGGCTTATCTCATCATCACCCTTTCATAAAGAGTCATTTCTCACTGTGGTGCAGGCCATGGTGCCCACGGGTGACAGCTGGGATATGGGGTGACAGTACATATGAGTGAGGCTTCTCAGGCTTCTGCCCTCAGGGAAGGCAGAGAGGGAGAGAGCAAGGGAGAGACACATCCTATGGGCTGTTGTCCCAGGGGTCTCTCAAACCAAACTTGAACTTTCAATACTTATTCATCAATTAAAATCACTTCCCTCTCCTTTGTGTTGTTTAGGGATAGGTCATCGTGGTTAAGTGGCTCTCCTTCTACTGCCTGAAACTTTGTTAGCAAAGGGACCAGCTAGGCCCTGAAATCCTAAATTGGCAGGGTCACAAAATGCAATTGAAGAGCCACATAATCTTTGGAAAGACTGGAGTCAGAGAGCTCATGGAATCCAAGCCCAAGGATCTGCTACTATTTACTGGTCAGATGACATTTTGAACCTTGTAGATATTTTAAAAATGTTTAGAGAGGGTAATGGTACATGAATGTGGTGAAATACTATAAATGACGTACTGTACATTTGTCTTTACGGATACATCTCAAAACATAATCCATATTGTTGGATTAAAAAAAGCATCACCAGAGATGCATACAGTAACATTTATATACATAAAATACTATATGTGTGTGTGGGGAAAATCATATACAGTGAAAGTATAAATACATCAGTGGTATTATGGGTTGAATTTTGTTCTCCCCAGATTCATATGTTGAAGTCCTAACCACCCCCCTGAGCCAGGTCCTCAGAATGACATTTGGAAATAGTCATTGCAAATGTAATTAGCTGAGGTGAGGTCACACTGAAGTAGCGTGGGCCCCTAATCCAACAGGACTGCTGTTATATCAAAAGGGGAAATTTGGACACAGAGACGTGTGCATGGGGAAAACGTCACATGAGGATGGAGTTATACTGCCAGAAGCCAAGTAACTACCGGAAGCCAGGAAATAGAGCCCTGGAACAGATCCTTCCTTAGTACCTTCAGACAAAACATGGCCCTGTGGACATTGTCATCTCTAATGTGTAGCTTCTAGAGCTCTGAGACAATAAATTTCTCTTGTTTAAGCTCATCAGTTTATGGGACTTTATTATGGTAACTTTGGGAAACTAATACAGGTGGGAAGGATGCACATGATTGTCAAGATTATGCTTATCCCTGGGGAGGGAGGGAAGGGAGTAGAATTGAGGGGGGACTATATGAGACCTTTATTTGTTACCAATAAAAGATCTGTAAGTATGTATGATAAAATATTACTAGTCATTAAATCTGGGTAGTGAACATAGATGGGTGCTTAGATATTATTCTCTGTACTTTTAATATGTAGAGCAGCCCTAAATGAATCAAAAAGATACTTAGAGGAGTGTATCAGCACACCTGGGACAAGCACGGTGTGTTGTCTGGTTGCTGATTTTGAAGCTGTGATAAACCCAAACGCTTGCCCTATCGCTGGTGATAATGGGAGAGGCTGCTGGGTAAGAGCCTGAGATGCTGAGAACCCACCCAGATGGGCTGTGCAGAGGAAAGCAGAGAGCTGACACAGACCACTACTTATTTTTAGAAACAGCCACCTTACTCACCTGTTCGGTCTCTTGAAGGTTCTTTACAATTGAGGCAGCATCACTCATCCTGCTTTGGGGTCGGGATAGTTGGTCAGAATTTTACCAATTAGAGGAGCAGATAGATTCGTCTGAAAAATACTGTCTCTGAAGCCAACACTCATACAATACCCTGCCTAGAGAGAGCTCTCCAGGGCAGTGGCTGATGTAAGTAGATGTGTTAATACTCGACCAGGAGAGACTCAAGAATTCATACTGACATCTGCTGGACGCTTTGAGTACTTCCCAGCCTCAGAAGGAGAAATTCTGGAGCAGAACTCCCCACCGTCTGCTTTTGATGCTCTCTGCCCTGGGGCGGGTCTGGCAGCAGACTGAGATATGCAACTTGAAATCAAATTTAAGATCTTTTGCTCACTGCACACATTTAGCATAATACATCCACGGCAGAATGAGGCAGGACATCTAGGGTATAATTAACAATCACTATTCTGTGACAAGTCTCGGCAACACAAATGCCAATTTGCTTGTCAAATTCCAGAGACAAAAGGAAGGGGCCATGTGGTAACCATACAATACAAAGTCCTTGTTTTTCTGAGCCGAACCCAGCAATTGCTCTATGTAGCAGAAAAAGAAATCTTGTCAGATCCTGGTCCACTGAGCTCTAGATTTAAGTTCACTTCCTGAACATCTCTCCAGAATCAAATTCCGATCCAACTGGGTTCTGTGGCTCCTCTGGCAAGTCAGTAAAGACGTAAATGAAGCCCCATGAACCAGGAAGAGGCAGTTCAGAGAACTACCACACCAAGTTCCTTTACTTGGGGCTTGCTGGATACAACAGGCCTGTTGAAAGCTCTCATAGTCATTACATTTGCTGTTGCTTAATAAAGACAAGGAAGTGAATTATTACTTAATAAGTGCACTTTGTTTGACAGATAAATTTTATCTAAAAGTGGGATCATCTTTACAAATTAATGAAAAGAATTTCATTGTGGTATACATGTTGAAAGCTACTTCTGTAGATAATCATGAAATTATGTTTTTCCTCCTAAAAAGGAGCTATTGATCATGACATAAATAACTAAATTTTTACCTGTTCTACGCCATACTCTCCCAATATAAGAAAGAGTTGTATGATTTGAGTTAAAATTAGATTTTTAAGCAAACCTCACTCATATCTTCCTATTGTTGGATTAAAGTCAGTTCTCAGATTTTCCTGTCTGGGAGACAACTGATAACTGACCGTGGCTTCCTGCATGGCTATATTGGTGGGAATTCTGATTCGAGCAGGACAGTATACTCTTCTTTTACAGACAACACACCTAAGTGGCTGAAGGCTTGCATTCTGGAGCTAGGCTGCGCTGCTGCTTGCTTAATCTTCACAGTACAGAGTAACGTGGTCTTAACCACAGAAAACCCATCGCCTCTGTTTGTATTCTTCTGCCATTTGGTACTTAATTAAACACCTATTTTGCATTAGATACTTTAGACACATCATCTCCAGTACTTTCAATAAATCTGACAAAGACTATGTACAAGTGAGGAAATGGAGGCTTAGAGAATTTAAGTAGTAATTCACTTACAGGACCTGGGCTGTAAACTTTGGTAACTTTGGTTCCAAAGTTTGTGCTTCTTCCTTTCTTACTGTATGCTGCATTCTGGAAACTACCGTTGTCAGAACTTGGTTTTGGCATAGGTTAGGATACAGGGCTCTGCAGTGTTTGTCCCAACGAATATTGGGAGAGAGAGGGATATTAGTGAGAAAACAGGGTAGCCCTCCCAGCAAGGAAATAGGCAATTAAAGATCAAGTGCAGTCAGGTCTAACTCACTTCTGTGCCGGGTGTGGGGATCAGGCTGGACAGATCTGGGTCAGCACAATGGGAGAGGTGAGGAAAATTCAGAACTGGGGCAGGCATGGCAGGAGCATCAGGCACAGTGCCCTAGACAAGCAAGCCTCTCCTAATTACTGAAGCGTAGGACAGGGCTCCCATCGTGCGGGGTCCTAGTGCCTTTTGAAGAAGAGAGAGAGGAAAAAGGCAGGTGGTAGCTTTCCCTCCTCTTGGAGAATTCATCTTACAGAAAGGTAAAAGCACCTGGAACTTCCCATTTCTAGCAATGTGCCAGATATGGGGTACCCCGATTGTCCCTTACTGAAAACTAAAAACAGTGACTACATTATAGAAAACATCTTATTAAAGGCTCTAATGAGCTGGCAAGAGAAGACGAAGCTATGAACCAAGTGAAAGTAGATACTCAAGAGGCAAGCTTTTACCAGGAAGGCATTTGCTAACCCAGATGAAAAGGACCTATGGCTTCCAGAGCCTTGCATGGTACTGCTGAATTAAAACCAAATCCAGAACTTGCCTGTGGTGGAGAGTCTAAAGAGAAGCCAACCAGCATAAAGTTGGGGCTCTGAGGATTGCAACCTCAGTATAAAGGTGAGCTGGAAATAAGCCCAAATCTCTGCCCAGGAGGCTGGAAGGAAGACTGCCTTCCTTAATTCTTGGCACCAATACAGAGGGAAATTTGTGCCACGAGATGGTCCTCACATGAATTTGCAGCCTGAATTCACATTATTTGGGTGAATCCAAAACAAACAAACAAACAAACAAAAAATCCAAGCCAAGGATTTTAATTAAAGCGGTCCTTTAATCAGATGAAAATATACTTTTCTCTGGATGAAACAATTTCAAAGGCCTCGAAGTATTTCCACAGAGAAGGTTCCAAGATGTATAAACTTAGTCAAAAAAAGCACAAACCCAACAAAACAAAAGGAAATTAAGCATTCTGAGAAAGGACCAGAAGAAAAAAATAGAATAGATCAACACTGAATGGAGATATTTGAATAACTAAATACAGAATATGATAATATTTAATTTTTAGAGAAATAAGGGGGTTCACAATATTTGACAAGAGCAAGACTATTGTAAATGACAAAATCGGTTTAAAATAGAAACAACAAAGTTTACACATCTAGTGAAAAACAGAGCCACAATTTAAATTCAAATCTATATAGTAATTAGAGTCTACATTCTAATCTTTTCTCCTTTACTGTACTTGCTACTTGTGGTAGTTTATTCATATCTCTGCAAACTTTCTGCCTTGATTCAAATCCTGCCTCTGAATTTTCTGACCTTGGATCATTTAACTTTAAGACTCAGTGTCCTGTAAAACTAGGGACTGGTAAAACAAGACTATTAAGAGTGCTTATTTCATAGGATTCTTGGGAATTCAAATACATCAATTCATAAAAAACACTTGTCAAAGTAATTCACAATATAATCTTGTCAATAAATATTTTCATTGTATAAAAAAATAGAAACAACAAAACTGCTAAAAATAATAAAAAATAAAATAATCGAAATGAGAATTCAATAGATGGTTTTAAAAAGGTGATCACTTTGACATGTATAGAAATATCAAATATCACTATGTTGTGCAACAGGAACTAACAGTGTGGTGGGTCAACTATACTTCAAAAGCAAAAATAACTCATAGAAAAAAAAGATCAGATTTGTGGTTACCAGAGGCAGGCGGAGGAAGGGGGAGTTGGATGAAGGCAGTCAAAAGGCACAAACTCCCAGTTATAAGATAAATAAGTACTAAGGATGTACTGTATAACATAATATAATTAACACTGCTATACAACATAAATGAAAGTTGTTGAGAGTAAATCCTAAGAATTCCCATCACAAGAAAAAAAAATTTCTATTTAATTTTTAAATCTATATGACATGATGGATGTCCACTAAACTTGTGATAATTACTTCATGATGCATGTAAATCAAATTATTATGTTGTACAACTTAATTTTATACAGTGCTGTATGTCAATTATATCTCAAAAAATAGGAAGAAAAAAAGCAGATTAGAAGCTGCCGAATAGTAAACTGATAAACTGGAAGACATGTTTCTTTTGAAAAAAATTATATATCTGAGTCTTTGATGGACAATATGAAAGAGAGATTAAGAAAAACTGAATACAAAGGATGCCCACTCCCACCACTTTTTTCAACATAGGATTGGAAGTCCTAGCCATGGCAGTTAGACAAGAAGAAATAAGAGGCATCCAAATTGGAAGGGAAGAGGTAAAGTTGTCACTATATGCAGATGAAATGGTATTATGTATAGAAAACTCTAAGGATTCCACACAAAAACTACTAGAGCTGATAAAAGAATTCAGCAAGGTAACAGTCTACAAGATTAACCTACAGAAATCTGCCACATTTCTTTACATAACATAAAATATCAGAAAAGGAAAAAAAATCTTTTAAAATCACATCAAAAAATAAAATAAAATACTTGGGAATAAACCTGACTAAGTAAGTGAAAGACTTTTATGTCGAAAATTATAAAACATTGACTAGGGAAATTAAAGATGATTTAAATAAATGGAAACATATCTGATGCTCTTGGATTTGAAGAATTAATATTGTTACAACAGCCATACTACTCAGAGCAATCTACAGATTTAACCAATCCCTATCAAATTACCCAGGACAAAAGCATTTGATAAAATTCAACACCCATTTATGATAAAAAAAAATCTTACCAAAGTGGGTATAGAGGGGACATATCACAACACAATAAAAGCTGTTTATGAGAAACCCACAGCTAGTATAATACTGAATAGTGAAAAGTTGAAAGGCTTCCTGCTAAAATCTGGAAAAAGACAAGGATACCTACTTTCATCACTTCTACTCAACACAGAATTGGAAGTCCTAGCTACAGCAATCAGGCAATAAAAAGAAATAAAAGGGACCCAAATTAGAAGAGAAGAGGTAAGACTGTCACTATATGTGGATGGCATGATACTATATATAGAAAACCCTGAAAGCTCCACATAAAAACTACTAGAGCTGATAAAAGAATCTGACAAGGTAGCAGGATACAAGATTAACATACAGAAATCAGTAGCATTTCTTTATACTAACAATGAAATATCAGAATAATAAAGAAGCGACCCCTTTTAAAATCACATCCCAAAAATAAAATACTTAGGAATAAATCTGACCAAGGAGGTAAAAGACTTATATGTGGAGAACTGTAAAACATTGATTAAGAAAATTCAAGATGACTTAAAGAAATGGAAAGCTAGCCCATGCTCTTGAATTGGAAGAATTAATATTGTTAAAATGGCCATACTACCCAAAGCAATCTACAGATTTAAGGCAATCCCTATCAAATTACCCAGAACATTTTAATAGAACTAGAACAAATAATCCTAAAATTTATATGGAATTGCAGAAGATCCAGAATTGCCAAAGCAATACCAAAGAAAAAGAACAAAGCTGGAGGCATAACCCCCACAGACTTCAGACAATACTACAGAGCTACAATAAACAAAACAGTGTGGTATTGGCACAAAAACAGACATATGGATCAAGGAACAGAATAGAGAGCCCAGAAATGAACCTGTAGACTTATGGTCAATTAATCTTTGACAAAGGAGTCAAGAATATACAATGGAGAAAAGACAGTCTCTTCAGCAAGTGATGTTGGGTAAACTGGACAGCCACATGTAAATCAATGAAGTTAGAACACCACTTCACACCATACACAATAATAAACTCAAAATGGCTTAAAGACTTAAATATAAGACAAGACACTATAAACCTCCTAGAAGAAAACATAGGCAGAACATTTTCTGACACAAATCTTAGCAATGTTCTCCTAGGGCAGTCTTCCTAGGCCATAGAAATAAAAGCCAAAATAAACAAATGGGACTTAATCAAACTTATAAGCTTTTGCACATCAAAGGAAACCATAAGCAAAACAAAACAACAACCTATGGAATGGGAGAATATATTTGCAAATGATGAGATTGACAAAGGCTTAATTTCCAGAGTATATAAATGGCTCATACAAATTAATAACAAAATTCAAAAATGGGCAGAAGCAATTCTCCAACGAAGACATGCAAATGGCCAATAGGCACAAGAAAAAATGTTCAGTATTGCTAATTAGCAGAGAAATGCAAGTCAAAACTATAATGAGGTTATCATCTCACATCAGTCAGAATGCTCATTAATAAAAAGTCCACAAACAATAAATGCTGGAGAGGGTGTGGAGAAAAGGGA
Organism: Vicugna pacos; assembly: GCF_048564905.1. Classification (NCBI taxonomy): domain Eukaryota; kingdom Metazoa; phylum Chordata; class Mammalia; order Artiodactyla; family Camelidae; genus Vicugna; species Vicugna pacos. The sequence continues at coordinate 37,575,841 of NC_132996.1, forward strand.
ACCCTCTGACACTGTTGGTGGGAATGCAGTTTAGGGCAGCCATTATGGAAAACAGTATGGAGATTCTTCAAGAAACTAAAAATAGACTTACCATATGATCCAGCAATCCCACTCCTGGGCATGTATCCAGAGGAAACTCTAATTAGAAAAGATACATGCACCCCAATGTTCATAGCAACACTATTCACAATAGCCAAGACATGGAAACAACCTAAATTTCCATTAACATGACAGGATAAAGAAGCTGTGGTACACACACACACACACACTCACACACACACACACAGTGGAATACTACTCAGTATACAAAGAATAAAGTAATGCCATTTGCAGCAACATGGGTGGACCTAGAGATCATCATACTAAGTGAAGTCAGTCAGACAGAGAAAGACAAATATTATATAATATCACTTATAGTGGAATCTAAGAAAAAGACAGAAATGAGTGGAGCTTATTTACAAGACAGAAAGAGACTCACAGATATAGGAATAAAACTTATGGTTATCAAAGGGGAAAAGGAGAGGGGAGGAATAAATTGGGCTTTTGGGATTTGCAGATACAAACTACTATATACAGAATAGCTTAACAACCAAGGTCCTACTGTATGGCACAGGGAACTATACTCATCAGCTTGTAATAGCCTATAATGAAAAATAATATTACATATATTTACACATAACTGAATTATTGTGCTGTACACCAGAAATTAACACAACATTGTAAATCAACTATATGCCAAAAATGTAGACTATCGCCTGACTCCATCAATACCTGCAATCCATTGATTCTACTACCTTTCACTGTCCTTCACCTCCTTCATGACCTTTGCCCCTCCATGTCACACTTGCATTCCATTGTCAATCCTTATAATCACACCCTTTCAAACTCCCTCAATTCCTTTGCCTTCTCTTTGTTTTACTTGCTTTGTCTAAACCAGAAGCTGGTAAAATCTATCTCCCTGCTCACTCCACGACACAGTTAAATGTGGTTGTAGTAAAACATACAATCAGACACATTAATTTATTTTTAAGTTCATAATCATTAAACTCAAGGAGGTCCTTCATACTGTGAGCCCCTCATACTCTACTACCTCGTGATGTTCACTTTCCCACTTTCCTGGGTAACTATTTCCCTTTTCTCCTCTCTCCTAAAACTCCAAACAGCTCTGCTCCATCCTCACTTTCAGCTGAAGGCCAGGTTATCAACTTCCTAAGAAAACTGAAGCTGCCACACGCCTACCCTCATCTAACATTCAGACATTTACTCTTCTTCTTGTTACTATGGATGCACTGTTCATGTTCTTTGCTAAAGCCCAGACTTTGTGCATTCCCTTGTCACTTATTCAAGACAATTACATGCTTAATCCTCCATTTTCTCCTTTCTTTCTCTAGGACCATTCTCATCAACATGGAAACAAGCTGTTACTTTTCTCATCTTAACCCTCTCTTGATTCTACTTTTCCCTCCAACTACTTCCCCATTTATCTGCTCTGTTTTGCAAACAACAACAAAAATTCCTTGAAATATTATTGCAAACTTGATGTCCCCAGATTTAATTCCTTCCCTACTCTCTTAAACCACACCAGTCAGGTTTTAGCCTCTACCACCTCCATGAATAAAAATCTTATCAAGGTCGCAGGTGACCAACATGATGCTAACTCCAAAGTGAGTTCTGAGTGCTCATTTTCTTTGATCTTTCAACAATACTTGCCTTGAAACATTTTGTTTACTTGGTTTCGAAGACCCCATACTTTCCTGGTTTTTCTCCCATTAACACTGGCTGTTTGTTTTGTGTTTTCTTTCCCTGTTCTGCTTCATTTCTTGTCTTAACATTACTTACTTTTTTAGTGACCTCATCCAGTCTCATGTCTTTAAATACCATAAAAAACTGAATACAGAGTCAATAGGTTCAGTATATATATCACACTGGAATTTCAGAAGAGGAGGAAGGAGAGAATGGAGTAGTGATCACATTTGAAGATATCAGGGCTCAAAATTTTCCAGCACTGATAAAAGATAATCATCCCCTCATTCAGAAAATCTAATGATTTCCCAGCGGACAAATAACAAGAATTCAAAATAAAAATTCACATGCAGATGTATACAAATAAAATCACAGGACATCAAAGACGAAGTCAAGATCTTAAAGGTTGGCAGAGAAAAAAAGACTTTAAAAGAAGTGATAATTAGAATAATGGCTGGTTTTTCAACAGCAACAATGAAAGCCATACGTGGATTGAGATTGTCAATGTCCTGATTATGAGTTTTCTACTGCTGTCACAACAAATATATCAGCTTAAAATAACACAAATGTATTACCTCACGGTTCTATGGGTCAGCAGTCCCGGTTGACTCAGCCAGTATCTCTGCTCTGAGTTTTATAAGGTTGAAACCATGCTGTCAGCCAGCTGGCCTCTAATTAGGAGGCCCTGGGAAGAATCCACTTCCGAGCTCATTGAGGTTGTTGATGTAATCTAGTTTCTTGCAGCTGTAGGACTGAAGTTCCTGTTTCCTTACTGGCTGTCAGGTGGGGCTGCCCTCAGATCCCAGAAGCCTCTCTCTGGTCCTTGTGGATGGGCCTCTGTATCTCAAGAGCCAACAAGAGAGTCTCAAATCCTTCTCATGCTTGGAATCTCTCTGTGTTCTCTGCCACATCTCTCTTCTTCCTCTTCTGCTGCATATTTGACTTCAGTAAGTTCTCTGCTTTTAAAGTCTCATGTGGTTAGATTGGACTCACCTGGATACTCCAGGATTCTCTACCGTTTTTAGGATCAATAACCTTAATTGCCCCTGCAAACTCCCTTTTGCCATGTAATGTAACCTATTCACAGGTTCCAGGCATTAGGGTGTGGCTATCTTTGGGGAAGGGACATTATTCTGCCTTGCTGAGAGAAAATAACTACATGGAAATCTTTTTCAAGAATGAAGGGAGGTAGGGAAGTATAGCTCAGTGGTAGAGCACATACTTAGCATGCACAAGGTCCTGGGTTTGATCCCCAGTACCTCTATTAAAAAAATAAAACTAATTACCTTCTGCCCTCACAAAAAAAGATTAAAGGGAGAATAACACTTTTAGAAAAAACAACAACTATGAGATTTGTCATCAAACAATCCTCACTAAAGGAAGTTCTAAAGAATGTGTTTCAAGCAGAAGAAATGTGATCTTAGTGAGACAGGCTGGAACCTGGGACCTGGAATTCTTTGCTGCAATTCTTGCACCTGGACAAACATCTCCTTGAGCAACAGAACACAAAGAAACAATAAGGGCCTAAAAATAATTGTGTACATGCATAGTTGGGGCAAATTATAAACAACAAGATACAAAAAGACCAAAAACCCAACTGCCATTTCTGAGATGTCTGGAAGAGAAGCAGGGGACTGCACAGTGATCCTTGCACACAGCACTGCCAAGGAGTTGGGCCGACCACCTAAGCCACCCTTCTGGCCCGACCCATGGATCCGCCCCTACACTCACCCCATTTAAGGAACCAGCTTGCCTCTCCCCTCAGAGAGTGAGCAAGGCAACCTGTTACTTGTTTTTGCGCCTTCCTGCTGCAGCATGAGTCCCAGTAAAGCCTTGCCAAAACATCTCGTCTGGCCTCTTATCAATTTCTATTGATTAAGGAGTCTAAGAACGCTGGCTGGTAACACTAGAAGAAAGGTCTGTGGGATGAAGGATGAAAGGTGAAGAAAGTGGCAAAATGTGGGTACATCTTAGTGAACATTGTACAAAATGTAAAGTAAGAATGTTTTGTGGATTAAGAAAACTAAAGGGAGGAGGGTGTAGCTCAGCGGTAGAGTGCATGCCTAGAACGCATGAGGTCCTGAGTTCAATCCCCAGTACATCCATAAAAAAAATAAATAAATAAGCCTAATTACCTTCCCCACCAAAACAACAACAAAACCTAAAGTTGAACAAAAATACCTGTCAATATATAAATTGAGTGGAATGAATGTATTATATAGTCTTTATATGTATTCTTTGAATGCAAATAGGTTTTTTTTCTTTTTTTAATGGAGGTACTAGGGATTGAACCCACGACCTCATGCATGATAAGAACCTGCTCTACCACTGAGCTATACCCACCCCGACAAATAGCATTTCTATAAAAGATGTACTTCAGGCAGAAGACCTCTGTACTTTGTCATCAATTATATTTCTTTATCCATATTAAGTTCTGAAGTCAAAGTTATCTTGTACTCTTAGTAAAAGTTATATAAATCTCTTCCTGGAATAATTTTTAAGATAGGAATATTTTGAATAGTCAGTGAAACTAATCAATAAGACCATCTAGTATTCTTTGTGAGAAAAAAATTTTTTTAAAGTACCAGTTCATTTAAGCGTTCTTGGACCATTAACCTTTTTGGTTTCTTTAAGAGTCAGTTTTGGTAAACTGTATTTTTATGTTTCTGGAGGGTTTTGTAATTCATGTTTCAATTATTTATTAGCATAAAGCTGTCAGAATATCTTTATTATCTTTTAAATTCCACCAAATCTGAATTATACCCTATTCTTCATTTCTAGTATTTCTAACTTTTATTTTTTATATCAATCAAATTTACCAGAAGTTTTTAAATTTTATTAGCCTGTTCATAAAACTAATCCATGGTTTTGTGTATTCTCTCAATTTCATGTTTATTTATATTAGGTTAAAATAAAGATCTTTCTAGAATGACACCAAGAATGGAGCAAATTGTTGTATAGGTTCTAAAGTTATCTGTCTATAAAAAGATGGAGTCCAATCCATAGTCTCATGGTGAATATACGGTAGGCCCCTCTGAGTCACAGGAAGAGAGAAATGTCACACATCTGTACATCATTAGTGAAGGGATGAGGTACTCCAATACTAACAGAAGAAGGGATAAAAGAGATATTGGGACCACTTTTCTTTGATGAAACATCACCTGATGTTCTTCAAGGCCCACTCTGATATCTTAAAGGATATATATAAGCATTTCCAGGCACATTTGTATCCTTAAGAGTAGAAGTGAGAAACATCACACTTTTATCAGGTATCACACTGAACCAAAGCCAAAAGCAGCATCTTACCAACTGTTCATCAAAGAGGTATCATCAGAACTCTCATTAAAGTAAGATGTTTTATCAGGTGGCTTAGATATTTCCATAGGGGCAGGAGAAGATCCACATAATGTATGTAGATCATTTCTTAGAGTTTTTTTTCGAATTAAGAGTAGAAGAATGAGATGTCATGGTTTTTTTAAAATTGGTGATACACTAGGGTAAACACCATAAAAAGGAATATTGATTATTCCTCATTAACGAGACTACACCCAGATAAGACTAGATAGGACCTAGATGAAAGGCAGAATTTTTTCTTAAGGCCCCATTGGAATAAAGGAATGCCCATGTCCAGCCTTCATCTTGGGCACATATATTTTAGAGGGAATGTTCAGAGTTGGATCCACCTTCAGTGAGAGACACCATGGTCATTTACAGGGAGTGTGCTAAAGAAGGAAGGTGGATAATGGTCATCCAGGAAGCACTGAAATAGACAATGGCAGCTGTGGATTCATATACTCCAGAATGTTCTTTAGAAAGTAGTGAAAGAGTTCCACTTTCTCCAGATCAGTTTTTGACCCACATTTTAAGTTACGATTTGAAGGAACATGTCAGCATTGTGTTCATCTTTGGTCAGAGAATGGGATTCAATGGATGGATGACATGATGTGACCTCAAAAAGCCACTTGGAACATTACTCAAGATTTGAATGTCAAGGACACATCAGAACAGAAACTTTACCAGATGTCTTAGGATCAATGGGATTCAACGGATGGATGACATGATGTGACCTCAAAAAGCCACTTGGAACATTACTCAAGATTTGAATGTCAAGGACACATCAGAACAGAAACTTTACCAGATGTCTTAGGATCAGAACTGGGCTTCAGAGGAGTCTTTTAGAAATTTTCAGGTCATTTATTGTTACAGATTTTTAATTAAGCAGAGACTTCCTGGTGATGTCCCTCTTCTGTGAGGAATGAAACATTAAGATTTACAGGGAGTGAGTTAAGAAAGGCAAGTAGAATGTCTCTTAAATGGGTTGAACTGGGGGCCAGAAAAAAGATCAATATTTTCCCCATGTATGTTGGTTGATATTTCAGACTCTGTAAAATCCCATGTTGGGTTACAAATTATCTCAATATGCCTATCCTATTAGATAAATGTGCACTACTACAGTTGTATCTGATATTAGTGAGCAGTGAGTTGCTCCAGCACACACACAAATAGGCAGTTTGAACATCGTTCATCATGGAGCAAAAAAGTCTTGGAAGACTGGCATGTTTTCTTGCATATAATCCAGAAGTCCCAACGGTAACAACCAATCTATTTTCCCAACTACTTCATGTAATTTTTCAAGGAAGGTTAGAATAGAAAGATTTCATGATTGACCAAGTTACCTGGTTGTTTAGGCTCTGTGTGTTGTTTCAGTCACTCCATCACAGCATTTTTAGAACAGTCCTATAACTTCAACCTAATCCTTCTGAACAGTGGTCATGGAAGTCAAAATATATCTGATTATATGGACAGCATACACATTGTGGCAGTTTTTCTTATAGCTTTAGTTTTTTTGAAAAAAAATGCTGTTTGGAAGTAAGAATTACTTTAAATACCTACATTACCAAATTCAAATTGATACAGAAAGTGTAACATCTGTTATTCATCAAGAAATACAGGGTAATCTGCAATTTTTACATGTTTGCATTCATTTGAATCTGAATTCCTTGTGATAAAATATCCTAATTAACTAGTAGTCACTGCTTATGAAACAATGATACTCTACTCAGTATGTCAACAATTTTGTCTTCAAAGGTATAGATATTTCATTAGCAGTTATTATTCTATCAATACTGTAACACTTTTTCCCTTCCAGGTGCTCAAACATTCAGAATACTCAGTTATCCTTTTGGAATGGGTACTTTGATTAAATCTTTACCTATTACATATTAAAGTAGCCTATTGAATATTCAATTAGCCACAATTATAAGGCTTCATGGATTTTTCTACATGTTCTGAGCCTTCATTTGAGGCACTGATGTCTATTTTTCTCATCTGCAATCAAATGGCAAAATTCTCCCAACCATTTTTAGGCACTTAACAGTTTCAACTTCTTCATTCTCTGGAGGCCTTTTTCTTCCTCAGCTGTGATATGGTGTTTCTATTTTCCACTGATAGTCAGTTGGAATTCCTGGTGTCCTTTGGATTTTGTTTCTTTTTCGTCAAAGGCTTTCATGGAAATTTCTTCAACAGCAGTTGGTAAAGAAGAACCTACTGTGCAAAGAAGATGGTTTGCAATGGTTAAAACAGGTCTTCTTTTAAACAGCATCCCACATGACATCTTCTTGTGTTTCTTTTACGTCTTCATTGTTCAGACATGTCATTATAATCAGCTTTATCAAAATACTAAAACAAGAGGAGAGTGTAACAAATGAGATAAAGAATACCACAAACCCAAATTGCACATACAAAAACCAAATTCATTTTGTTCTGAATCACATCATTTTCCTATGTCTTTTCTATTTCTCCAGCTTGGTCCCTAGCTTGGTTACTAAAAAAATGCTTTTGTTTTAAAAATGAAAATGGACATAATCATCAGTTTGAGGCCTCACCAGTAGTCTGCTCCTTCAAAAACTCCAAATAGATCCAGAGACCAACAATGAGAATGCATATGTATTAATAACACTAATGACAATATTTCTATCAGTGTGGATATGGCATGAACCCAGTCATATCATGCTGCCATGTACAGAATGGTCAGTGAAGCCATCTGGATTTTATAAGACACATCAGTCTGAGAACTGAGCTTTACAGTATCTGCCAATGCACAGCCACATTTCTCCCCTGTGTTTGGAGACTCTTAAAAAATGACCCCCCAAAGTCTTTATTGTTTAGCCCCAAGGGAGTCATCAGTGGAAATCTATAAAACAATTAAAAATGATGGAATTCCAACTGTTCAGAAAAATGAATAAATCTTGAGTGAAAAAGGAAAGATACAAAGCTCATGTATCCATTTGTATGAAGTTCAAAAAATGCATAACTGAATGCTATGTTGTTTACAGATCCAACAATATGTGGTAAAATATAAAGAAAAACAAGGAAATAATAAATCCAAAAATCAAGAGGACAGTTACCTCTGAGGGGGCCAGAAAGGGGTTGGCATCTGAGAAGGGCACACAGGGCACAAATACTAATCATGTTCTTTTTCTTACATTTGTTGATGAGTACAAAGGTGTGTGCTCTCTGCTTACATGTTGTGGCAGACACATTTCATCTGTTTCCTCCAGTCTCTACCTCCTCGAAGTTAGGCAAGGCCATGCGATGTCCAAGCCAATGAGCGGTAGGCAGAACTGGTGTGTGTGTGTCTGTGACTGATTTGTGTGTGTGTGTGTGTATGTGTGTGATTTTTTGGACCAAAGCATGAAAAAGTTGGTGCATGATTTCCAGCCGATTTTTTCCTTTCCATGGCTTCATGTTGAAATGAAGGGGCCACAGGATCCAAGCAGCCTGAATCGGTGAATTTCGTTATTCTGAAGAGTTATCATGGGTATCTGTCTGGATTAGCAGTGGATTTTGCAGAATAAGAAATCCATGTTTGTTATGTTAAGCCACTGGCATTTCAGGCCTGTTTGTCACTGCAGTATAACCTGGACTATGTAGACTAATATACATGCTTTTACAAAAGTTCTTTTGTGTTTACTTTATATTTAATAAAGTCAGATTAGAAGGCCCACATTCAACATTTCATACAATGCAAACAAGTAAAGAAAAAGTGCCACTCAAGACTTGGGTATAAATCAGTCATAACAATTTCCAAATTCTTTCAGGTTTGAATGATAATGGAAATTGATTGGCTGAACTACTGACCTATTAGTCTAGAGAAGAACGAGTCGGGTAGAGAGAAGGGGGCATTTATTAGAACCAGCTGGATGGGGTTTGGCCAGGGATGGCCTCTGCTGCCTCTGGCCTGCTTTACATCCTGATTGAACATGGCCACATGTGTACATCTGGGCTCCCCAGTGAAGTCGAACATTCCTTAAGGCGGGGATTGTGGTGCCTCTCCCATCTCCTTGCTGTTCCCGTCTGGTTCCAGGCCTGTGAGTGAGCTGGAAGTACTTGTTGCATTGAGCTCAGGAAGTCTACCTTCCCACTTCTGCTGAAACTCTTGACAGCCGCCACATCCTCCCTGCCTTCTCCTACCTTGCCAAGCACCTTTGGCCCAGAGGGCCTGCCCCACAACACTCAGGGGACACAGTTTTCTAAGAAAAGCTGACTTCTCCAGCAGGCGGGATTTGCCAGTCGGTGGATGTCATGCGAGACAGATTGCAGACGCCTCGCCTCCGTGGCCATCAGAATCAGAAATGCTTGCCTGCCAATCAGCATTATGGTGAGGAGCTGTGACATGACAGTTGTCTGACTTGTGTTAATACGTTCTAATCTTGCAAACTAATTTTGCTCCCTCACTTGGCCATCCCCGCATTGTGTTTGGCCTGCCAGAGCTCGCACCATCCATCAATCTTAGTTAGTGGCCTGTTCCTTCCACCCTGCAGCTCCGAGTGTCCCCGGTCCCACTGAAACACCCGTAACCCCCTCGACAAGGCTCCCTTTGCAATCAGCCTGGTAAGAATGTGGTCATCTGGTTCAGAACAAAGATGCATGTCCTTGTCTAGGAAGGCCGACAAATGGCCTTTGTCTGGTAATGTTTTTCAGGGTGGCTTTTCTAGGGGGAACATCTCCCCCCAGCATAAGGAGACCATTGTGAGCCCAGTTGTCATTGATGAGCCCATGAAACATGTTAAATTTGTTGGAGTCAAACTCCCTGACCTTTCTTTGGACTTAGTTTCCCCGTCTGGATATAGCGGTCTGGGCGACGTGATCTCTGGGGTATTTCTTGTCTCTGAAATGTGGTGACTTCAGTCTGTCATTATTACGGCTACTGATTCTCCTGTGCCTGGTAACAGCCATTCTCCTGCTCCCTTTAGTTTACTGCTTTAACATTTTTGGGGTGCATGGGATATGTGTTACCAACCCCTTGAGAATCTGATGGAAAATATAAACTTCCTCCTTAGAAAAATTCACTAACACAGCATTTGTACTTCAAATTTCCTGAGGTTTGTAGCCCCTAACACCCACGCATCGTCCCTAGGCTGAGACAATAGTTTTTATTGTGTCCTGATTTGATTTCTTACTCTACCATTGACTTTATTTTTAAATTTGCAAACCATTTAAAATACTTTTTTTGTATTTTTTTCCCAATTTTTTTTTTTTTCGTTTTGAAAAATTTCAGAACTACAGGAAAATGGGGAATAAGGAAAAGTACGATGGCCATTTAGGTACCGGCAGCTCCATCCACCAACCGTGACACATGTTCTCTTTCTTTCTGCCTCCTCCTTCTTCATCATTGTTGTCTTCCTCCTCTCCTCCTCTCCTTCATTCCTCCCTCCCTCCCTTGCTACCTTCTGCTTCGTCTGAATCATTTGAAAATCAGTTGCAGAGATCATTTAAATACTCTTCAAATGTAGGTGGGCTATACATTTGAAATGGAGACATAGATCACTTAACTGCCTTTGCCTGGGAAGTCTTCATGGAAAGGAATGGGTGCACCTGGGGGCTCTTGGGCCCTCAGATCCAGCTTCACCTGGCCCCTCTATCATTGAACAGAGACAGTCATCGCACGTGGGTGAGGTCACACATACAGGCACGCAAACAAAAAGCATTCATCCAGTACATTCTACGCTTCTCCTGTACAGTAGGCCTGGTGCTGGGGGCCGAGTCTTTGGAGATTAATGAAACCCAGCCCCTTCCCTTTCCTCTTCACTGTCTGTGGGATGATGAAAGAAAAGCATGTATAATTGCACCAGGAAGAAGACCTGACCAGTGCCACCTTAGTGTCCTAGATACGGTGCCGTGGGGAGGGACAAGACAAAACACTTCCACTGGGGGTAAGGGTCTCAGAAGGGGTGGTAACAAGGGTCATAAAAGGGGTGACATGATACCTTAGTTCTTGAAGGATGGGCACTTGGTGTAGGTGACAGTGTGAACAGAGACCCGGAGATAGCTTGGAGGAGGGAGCATTCGAGTGTGAGGGGTGCCATGCACCTTGGGCTCAGATCATTTTTCTCTCCTACTAGCCCGTCCCCAGATGAGTCCACGCCCTCCTTCTCCCTCCCCCTGCAAAAAAACCTTTTGGGGAGCATCCCCATGAGGAGCAGGCCCTCATTCCTAGAGCTCTTCTTTCTTTAATGAGAGAGAGGAGCTGCACTTTCTGCCCACATGACCTTGGATAAGGAGCAGGTGGTGTGCAGGGCCCGGCCTCCCCGCCCTGGGTTTGACCCAGCTGCCTCCCCCAGGACCGCCAGCCTCGTTGAGTGGTTACCAGTTTTGAAATCCGCTGAAAGGCAAGGAGCACCTGTGATTTTCTGAGAAGCCACAAGAGGGGGAAGTGTGAACACAAATGAAAAAAGGAAAGAACCAGGGGGGAAAAAAAAACCCCACAACCAAGCTGGGAAATGAACAGCTCTTCCGAGGCCCTCATTTCTGCTGCCAGACTGGCAGTTTCAATCTGTTCTGTTTCTCTGTCTCTGTCTCTCTCTCTCACTGTTCTTTCTCTGCTCATCTCTCACTTGGCCTCTCACTTTCTCTCTGGAATTTCTCTGGGAAATATGCAAATTCCATTTTGCTGCCTGTAGGTTCAAAAATCAATTGAGTGATTTCAATGTGAGGAAAGTCCAAGATCTGAGGAGATTTGACTTTAATCTTCCTATCAGTCGATTGGGAGTTTTAGCAGCTAACTTCCTCTCTCCTCACAAAAAACAAACAGAAAAATCTAAAGGAAAACCAGTGCAGTTCTGATCACAATAATAATAGCAATTAATACTCGCCGCACTCTCCTTGTACCAGGTCCTGCTCTAAATGCTTGACAATGATGTACCCCATTAATCCTCCTGGCTACCCTCTGGGGGAGGTACTATCATTATCACCACTTTATCTGAGGCACAGAGATGTCAAAGAGTTTGGGCAAAGTCACACAGCAAGTGTCAGAGCTGAGATTTGAACTGGGCAGTTTGCTTCCAGACTTTCTGTTCTTAACCTCTCCATTGTAGCTGGATCTTCAGATTAATGAGTGTATAGTACTCCCAACAAGGGAGGTGATGGCCCTCAGACAGCCTGCCATCGTCATGACAGATCTGCAGCCATATTTTAAGAGGGAGCTGCTGCAGACTGATGTAATCAGAGAGATGGAAATAAGGTCATATGGGACCAGTTGAATTAAGTGAGAGGGGTTAGTCTGTCAAAGAGGAAACAAAACAAAACAACCTGAGAGTGAGGCCAGGAAAGTTGCTCTTGAATATTTGCCTAGACTCTGAGACCTCTCTTGGCTTCCAGGGGCCCCGTGGTTTTCATCCTGAGGCCCGTGGAGCTCTCCTGGGCCTGAGGACCACCTCCTGCTTATTTGGCCCAGGCTTTCTGATTCTGATTTGTTTGTCCCTAGACAGGCCAGTATCCCGTGATCTGGGAAGGAGATTGAGGTCATTTTGTGTCCTACTCTGCTGTCCAATAAGGGCTTACTTTCCCAGAGTATGGGATTATGTCTGTGTTGATATTAGTGATGAAATGCAATCTGAGATTTACTCATGTGTCATCGCAGACACACCAGGACAGCCTTTCTCTTAAAAAGACTGCTGTTGCATTATTATAAACACAACACATGATTAATACAGAAAGTTTAGAAATTATAGAAAAGTATGGAGAAGGATTCTTACACTGGCCCACCACCCTGAGAAAGCCAGGGTTAAAACTTTATTATAGTTCCTTCTGTTCTTTTTTTCCCCCCAGTACATATATCCTTGTCCACACTCTTCTTAATGGTCCTGAAAGGAGTCCTTCCTGGAAGAGCCATAAAGAAAACCGAGAGAAATGTCACAGTTCATTATGGAGCACGAGCCAGAGCTTCCTCCAGCCTCAAAAGAACGTCTCTGGTGAAAATATTTCAAAATCATTCTGAAAGAGCAGTGATGTGATTTCTTCTAGGATCTCCTGTAGAGGGTGGGGATTTCTTGGGCACAGAACACAGTGTGGAATATTCAGACTTCATCATCCCAGAGGAGGGCATGGGGAAGAGGACACATTGCCTACAGGCTGTTGTGAGCCAGGCTCTGGGCTGGCATTTTACCCATTTATTCATTTATTCAGGAAAGATCTGAGTGCCTACAGCAATGAGCTCTGGAGATGCACACTGGGCTGCATGAATCCTGCCCAAGGGAGAAAAGTCTCAAGAGGGAGTCTGGCGGTAACCGGTGGAGGGACCTGCCAGAGAAGACAACAAGGAGGAGCCTGGTCTCCCCTGAGGCCAGGGTGGGGGTGGTCAGGGAAAGCTTGCCCTAAGGAAGCGGGACTGGATCTAAAGTCTAAAGACTTCCTTTAATCCTCCCACTCTGCCCTACAGCTGATACCCCGTCAGAAGTGGGGGCCAACCTCTCATGGGCACTTTAACTCCTCAGATTCTAATTTAGTCTCTGAAGTTCCCACAGAGTAGTGAAAGGAACATAAAAAGTAATCAAGATGAAAGAAGCTACATGCTGAACTTGAAGCATAAATAAAGATCTGTGGGGATCCAGAAGAGGGAGCAACTATATCTTGAGGGAAAACGTCACAAGGGAGAAGTTTGATATGGGTTTTAAAGGATGAATAGGAGTTTGTCAGTCAAAACGTGTAGAGACAGGTAATTCCATAGTAGAGAGAAAAACATGAAAAGGCACAGAGATAGGAGACAGGAAGCCATGCTAGGGGAACAGGGAATGGGGAGGGCTGGGGTAGGGGACAGTGAGGTGGGGTAACAGGAGGCACCTGGAAAGGTAGTCTAGCTCCAGGGTGAAGATCTTTGGATGTCATGTTGAGAAGCTTGAACTTCTATCTGTGGGGAAAGGGGCATTAGCAGAGTTTCTTTTTAAACTTTGATTTCTTTATTATATGAACAATATATATTTGTTTTTGAAGAATTAGATCATACATATAAATAAACAAAAAAAATCACTTGTAATACTACCAAAGATAACCACCAGCAAACATTTGATCTCTATCTGTCCAGAATTCTCTCTATTTATCTATCTCTCAATCTATCCCTTATCCATCTGTATTTTAAATAAGAACATACTGTATATACCATTTAGCTTTTTAAAAAAATTTAATAGAGGACAGATTTTTTTTTAAATTGTCAACAAACATATCTTCTGGCCTCATCCCTTTTATGGCTGCATGGTATTTTATTGCATGGATGCACATCTAAGTTTTATTAAACCAGTCTTCTATTATTGGGGATTTGGGTGATTTTCAGCTTTCTCTATTGTAAACAATTCTGTGACAAAATTCTTTGCAAGTACATCCTTGTGTAATTTTCTGATTCTTTCCTTTGGATAAATCCACAGGAGTGTAATTTATAGCATCTTAGAATTTTGGATGTTTAAATATCCAGAAAGATTTTAGACAGAGAAGCAGCTCTAAGATTTGTATGTAGCAAGAACAGTCTGGCTGCTGGATGTTGGGAGAAGTCAGGGGAAAAGCTGCTGCAGGGATCTAAGCAAGGGATAATATTGGGAAAGAGAAATTTAGGAGATAAAAATTAATAGAAATTATTGTAATTTGATACAAATGACAAAGTTAGAGAGTATAATGTAAATATCTTAAAAGGAAAAATTTTAAGGCAGCGATATTCTCTCCTTTAAAAACTGGAGGAAGAGAAGTGTTCCGGACTTGTGTCCCCTCAATTTCACATTTGAAGTCCTAAGTCCTAGTACTTCAGAGTGTGACTGTATTTGGAATGGGGTCTATAAAGAAGTAATTAAGTTAAAATGAGGTCGCTGGGGTGGGTCCTCACCAAACATAACAGGTATCCTTATAAGAAGGAAACTTGAACAAGGGTGGAAATAGAAGGAAGACCATGTGAAGACTCAGGGAGAAGACAAGCCAACGACAGAAGTCTCAGAAGGAACCAGCCTTGCCAACGCTTTTATTTCTGATTTCTGGCCTCCAAACTTGTGAGGAAATAAATTTCGGTTGTTTAAGCTACCCAGTCTGTGGTACAGCACTCTCCCCTGATCCACGGTTTCACTTGCTCCATTTCAGTTACTGGCGGTCAACTGTGGTTGGAAAATATTAAATGGAAATTTCCAGAAATAAACAATTCATAAGTTTTAAATTGCCATTCTGAGTAGTGTGATGGAATCTCGCACTGTCCCACGCTGTCCTGCTTCATGCCTCCCGGGACGTGAATCACCCCTTTGTTCAGCATATCCTGCCTGTTGGTCACTTAGTAGCCAGCTAGGTTCCCAGATCGACTGTCTTGGTATCGCAGTGCTTGTGTTCAAATCATCCTTATTTTACTTAGTAATGGCCCCAAGTGCAAGAGTAGTGATGCTGGAAATTCAGATCTGCCAAAGAGAAGCCGTGAAGTGCTTCCTTAAAGTGAAAAGGTGGAAAGTTTTCAACTTAATAAGGAAAAAAAAATCAAATTCTAAAGTTGCGAAGATTTATGGTAGCAATGAATCATCTACTCATGCAATTGTAAAGAACGAAAAAGAAATTCGTGGTAGTTTTACTGTTGTACCTCAAACTGCAAAAGTTATGGCCACATTGCATGGTGAGTGCTTAAGTTAAGATGGAAAAGGCATTAATTTTGTACAATAAGATGTTTTGAGAGAAAGAGGGCCCACATTCACATACCCTTTATTGCAGTATATTATTATAATTGTTCTATTTATTATTAATAATTGTTATTGATCTCTTACTATGTCTAATTTACAAATTAAACTTTATCATAGGTATGTGTGTATAGGAAAAAAACAATATATCTGTCCCTCAGTATCCCTGGGGGATTGGTTCCAGATCCCCAGTAGATACCAAAATTCACAGATGCTCAAGTCCCTTAAATGAAATAGCATAGTACTTTCATATAGCCTATGCCCATCCTCCTTTACAATTTAAATTATTTCTATATTACTTATAATACCTAATACAATGTAAATGCTATGTAAATAGTTGCCAGTATATGGCAAAATCAAATTTTGCTTTTGGGAACTTTCTGAAATTTTTTTTTGGAATATCTTTGATCCATGGTTGGTTGGATCAGTGGATGTGCAACCCATGGGTATGGAGGGCCAACTGTAGGTATAGGGTTTGGTACTATCTGCAGTTATAGGCATTCACTCGGGGTCTTGGATCATATCCCCCGCAGGCAAGGCGGGACTACTGTACTATGTTATGGCAGACTTCGCAAACTAGTATCACTATTAAACAAGGAGAGAGAAGGGTGGGTTGTAATTTAAAAATGTATTCTGAATCCTCCTCCTACATTTTCCCTTTAGCCACTAATGGGCTTGTAATATTTCTGCAGAAAAGGAGCTCAGTGGTATAATCAAACTCTGTTTACTAAAGATATAAAAATAGTACCACTAATCAAATCAAAATGGTATTATCAAAGGAATTCCCATCAAGTTTTCTAACCATTTACTAGATAACTCTCTCATTTGATTAATTTTTTTTCTCTTTTTTATGAGCAATTGATCTTTGTAAATTTTCTGCATGTTCCCAAGGTTAAGTGTTTTAGCATATAATTATTCTTCATTGTGTTTATGAACCTCCAACAAGCTGCCCTCCATTCTTTGTAGACAATTTCAGCCTTGGGTTTGTTTACCTAAGATTATTAACATATTTAAATGCAACCACAGAATTCTGATGCTTAATTTCAAGTTGATATGTTGAGATGTTTCAAGAGGAAATTAATGTAGCCAATAAAATAACTTCTATAATTTCCAGGCACTTTAATGGTGTATATAAGGGTACAGCAAGAGTGTTACAGAATACAGTTTTCTTCATGAGATTATTAGAAACTCATTTATATCTGGCCCGAGTAGCTTTGCTAGACATCCTGTAAAATGTTAGCATTCAGGAAATCCTGCTAATTTCACATGAAAGTGACACATGACATTTTCCTTGTGTGATGGCTACTACTTTGTGGGAGTTGAGCTGGTTGGTTACTTCAGGTTCTGAAAGAGGGCTCATAGGCCCTTGCCATTTCAGAAGAATCTGACTCAATCATCTTTCAAGGAAGAGTATCCTTTATTCAAAGCTGACGGGATAAGCTATCCAAGTTTCTTCTGGCAAAAACTGTGCTCTAGCTCAGCTGGACTCTGGAGAGTGGAGCAGCATCCTCGTGGAAGTTCTCTCTGCTTCTGTACTGTGGCAAGTCTGTGAGGCCTGAGGCTATGATATGTCTGTGACTTAAGCTTAGGACATTAGCTTCTCACTTTCAGTGGTTCCACTTCACTAATGTTTTCTAAGCAGTTTGTGCCAGGTGCTGTCCTGGGCACCGGTAACACCAAATGAAATGAACCACCCTTTTCTCAAAGAGCTCACAATTTTACCAACACTTTGACCATTTTCCTTATTGTCTGCAGAAATGAGAGGTGGGCGATACTATACAGAAAATGTATTTCCTGATCAAATACATGTAAGAAATTCAAGAAATGCCATATATTTTATTCCTTTCTAAGAGTCACGCTACGTAAGAACATACTAAAGATTCTACTATAAAGATACCTACTTAACAAATTTACAGGTAAATATCTAGAAACATCCCAAGGGATGCACTTTGGAAAATGTTAAACCTGTGGTGCCTTCCAGTTCCGGGACGTCTGTTGCCCTTGGTTCTCTTGGTAACTTTGTCAAAGTTGCATTGCACCTAATCTTTTGCTCAGCATTCTTGGGTTCTCAATTACGCAGCAAGTGTTTATGTAGGCCAAACCTTTTACAGAGACCCCAAGGGCTTCTTTGAATTCTTTTCCTGTTACGGGGTGGTTTTATTGTTTCAAATATTGCTTACAGTCAGTGCGTCACTGGCTGGGAATCTTTGGTTAAGCTGAGATTTCACAGTAATAGGAACTGACTTAGTCTCTGGGGTTCACTGTGCACATTGTCGGTTGGGTTTTTGCTCAGGTTTACAAGGACAATTACAGTCCTACTGGTTTTAACCTCTCATTAGATGATGGACTCTCTGAAGGCAGGGACTGAGGTTCCTTTTCTATCTGTGTGTTGTTTGCCCGCCCATCACTAAATCCTCTCCTTCCCTCTATGACTCACTGAGAACTTTCCATATCTGATGTCAAGACAATCATTTCTTTCAAGGCTGTGAATTAGTAGCTCCTGTTTGTATGATTGTGATGTTAAGGTGTTCATCAAGGTCATAGATCCTTTCTCCGACCACTTTTATCTTCAAGCTTAGATGCCCTTCTTTTCTTGACTGAAGGCCAAGTAGAAGAAAGTTCTAGAAAACCTCAGACTTGGCCATCTTTCCATTTTTCTTAGCCTCCTTATGACTGAGGAATGTGATTTCCTGTTGTGTTTCTTGGCTCCCCAGCTCTGTTTCTGCCTTGTCACCACCCAGCCCCTCAGAGCTCATGTGCCTAACTTGGTGCGCCTCCTCTGAGCATGACACGAAGGGGAGTGAGAGATGGAGAAGAAGGAGAAATGAGATTTTGAAAACACTGAGAACTAATCATAACAAAACTTGTGCGTGGATATCAAGGTTATTCTTCCCTCTGCCTCATCAACTAGTTTTTGAAGCTATTTTAATCTGAAATGGTTCTATCTTGGGACGCAGAGACAAGCCGACAAGGCTGAGGCTTCTCTTCATGTCATAGGTGTGCCCATCCCAAACTGGGCAGCGTTGTTCAGCTTACAAGGTTTGTGCTTGAGTCTCTTTGTGGCTTAAGGTACGATCTGTTCCTAGTTCACCCATAAGTCATAATTTGCAATGCCCTTGTGAGAAAAGCAAATAAAGAAAATATGGTTCCTTCCCTTGAAGGGCTCACAGTCCAATGGTGGAAGCAGACCCCCTAGTAATTCACTGCAGTGTGGATTAGTGTGCAAGAGGGAAAGGATGGGGGAGGTGCAGAAAGGATGGTGCCTAATGCAGCCTGGAATGGGGGGGATGTTCGCATCAGCATCTTCTTTAACTGGATCTTAAGAAGTAGGGGTCAGCACAACTGGCAGACAGTAAACAGTTTAGCCTTCGGGGCCATAGTATCTCTGTCACAACCGTACAACTCTGCCACTGTAACAGGAAAACTGTCATAGACAATACGTCCTCAGGTAGGTGTGGTTGTGGCTGTACTCCGATAAAACTTTATGAAAACAGGTAGATAGATTTGGTCTGCAGGCTGTAGCCTGCTGACATTTATCTTAAAGGATACTAATGACAGCAAATAGCTATGCAATGCTTCCTACATGCCAAACACAATGCACACATATACACAGACATGTGCACCCATGTGCTCATTTAATCCTCACGCTAACCCTGCGATGGAGGTATCATAATCACTATTTTATAGTTGAGGAGTCTGAGGAATTAACAGGTTAAATTTGCAAAAGTGAAACAGCTAGTAAGCAGGGATTCAAACTCTAGGTTGGCCCTGGGGTCCATGCACTTAACGACTGCACTGCACCAGGCAAGGACAGAAGGGAGTTGGCATCTAGGCAGAGGCAGCAGCACAGGCAGCAGCCCAAAGGCAGGAGACTGCACGAAGAATGCACGGAGGGGTAAGTGGGAGGCAGAGAGTGGTGAGAAATGAGGTAAGAAGCGGCCAGATTGGTGGGGGTGCTTTGAATGCCATGCTGCAAAGGGAGGGTTGTTAAATATACAAGGCAGCACCTGCCCTGGGGGAAGAGGTAATATGTTATTCTGAGATTTGACCCTTCATGCTTGCGTTCTCTGGAGCAATGCTTTGACTGGAGGGAGCAGGAGTGAGTGCCAGGTTCCCGCAGAGGCAGGGAAAGGAGTCGGAAGGAGTCTTTGGCAGATACTGGTTTTCCTAAGGGCTTGCGCTGTAGCGCTGTTTGGGGGATCGCCTGACCCCAGGAGCTCTGGAAAGGTTGGTGGGGGGATGGGCAGTCTGAGCACAATTTCCCTGGCCTCCCTCCTGGGTTGCCAGTCTGTTTGGCTTGGCAGAGGTGAAGTAGCACTGTTAACCCATGAGGCCAGAATTCCTCTGCCAGACGTGAAGTTTAATAGTCATCAGAGCCCCATAGCTGGGGAGAGTTTATAAATTCCCATACTTATTACACGCAAGGCACAAAACTGTTTATTGAGGATTTTTTTAAAAATTAAAAACTCCAGCTCAAGCCCCACCCACACTATTACCTTACTGAGTGAGTTATTTCTCTCTCCATCTTTTTAATGGGCCACAGTCACCCTGGTCTCTTGCCTCAGGCGAAGGGAGAGCTCCACTGGAAATAAAAGTGTCCGGCTTGGAAGGGAGCAGCCAGCTGCAGGCCAGGCTGGGCCTGTAATTGGCTGAGATGATACTGGAGGCTCGGCTAACAGGCCCAAATTGGTCCCTAATCAAGTCCGACCTGGGAGCTGCTCACTTCCCAGGGTTGCCAATTTTCTTCCCGGGGAGTGAGAGCTGCTGGGCAGGATTCCGGGCTGCCTGTACCAATGGCTCTGCAGTGGTTCAGGGAGGAACACAAACCCTCTGCAGAATCCGTTTGAGCATGTCCCCTGCTTTGTCCCAGAAGGGATTCGCCTCACTCATCCCTTGGTTTCCTGGTGCCAGGGCCTCCGCCTAGCTGCCAGGAAGGCAGGAGAGGTTGGAAGCCCATGCGATGCCAGGCCTGCTGGCGATCATAATCACCTTGTCACCCTTTGCACTTGTTGTGCATCAGAGGACTCTTCTCACACATGGGCCCGAGGACAACTTAGTGTTCTGGCCCAGCAGGCGTTATAATTCCCATTTTACAGATGAAAGAGAATCCCCTTGGTACAGGTAAGAGGGAAATCTCCATTTGGGGGATGAAGAAACAAAAACTCAGAGAAGTTAAGCAACCTGCTCAAAGTCCCACAGCAGCAGGTCCTGTGGGGAGCTGGGACTAGGCTCCAAGGCTCCTTCCTGGCTCTTCATCTGGGCTCTTTGTTTTTGGTGCATTTCTTCCATAAAAGCAGGCAGACTTGTGGATTTCTGGGCTGGTGTACTCTGGTTAAATGGGCCCTGGGCTTGGCTTAGCCAGGGACAGGGGCTGATAGTAGAAAGATATGTTGCTGGGATAGGAATGTCAGCAGAGGTCAGGGCATATGGGTGTGTGCAGAAGTAGAGAGGTGGGCATTGTTGCCAGGCAACTAATCCCACACAGCCCCAGTTACCTAGGTGATGGTGGACTGAAGAGGATTCGGATGATGCCAAGACTGGGTATGAATTCCAATCCTTCACTGCATCCGGGATTCGAGGGAAGGATTGCTCCTTTTTCTGCTGATTATCTTCCTTTAGTTTTCTGGTCCTCACTGTGGTGTCAGGATGCCTCTTCCTTCTGGTTATCACTCTCACTTACCCCAGGAACGAGTCTGCTTGTAGACCCCACCCCACCCCACCCCACCCTACCCCACCCTCAACCCCTGCCTCAGTGTCTGCCTCATATTCTGAGCCTTGGAGGACAGGGACCAAGCAGAATAAAGTCAACGTACATTTATTGCTTTCCTGGTAAATGGGAAACCTGTCCTGGGTCTTCATGTTCCTGAACTTGTCTAATCTGAGAGGTGCGCTGGTGCTGGCTCAGGCCGGCTTGTAAGAGCCAAGCGCCCACAACTTCCCAACTCAGCCTCCAGTCGGCTGTGGTGAGAACATGAACTCCACAGAAACCAGCAAACATCACAAACTAGGGCTTTTTTTGGTTCGGAAGGCTGATTGTCAGACATTTACCAGAACACCATTATAGTCCTCTCCACAACTCAGTAGGAAATGTATTGCTATTTTCACTTGATGGGTGAAAAGCTGAGACTCGGTGAGCATAATTAATTTGTTCAAGGGCGTTCAAATAGCAAGTGGGAGATTCAGCACCTGAACCAGTGCCAGTCTGATCCCAGAAACTTTGCTCTTTTCATGCTACTCCATTTACAGTCCTGGTAATGCTTCAATGACATGTGTCAGAGGTAGGGATGCTGTCGGGCTAAGGCACAAGCACAAGTCACAGACAATTTTGACAGCACTTTGAAATGTCCCATGCGTGTTCTATTACTTGATCTTCACAACCATCTTGTGAAGTAGGTTGTAAGTAATAAGTATCATTAGGTCCACTTGAAGTTGAAGAACCTGACGCATGGTCGTTCCTGTAACGATGGCGAATTTCAGGCTGGAGCCCTTGTTAACTAACCTTTGGTTTAGAGTTCCTGCCCTCGTACAATGTGGCCTCTAACCTTGACAAAACAGATCCTAGCTAGTCAAACACTTCACCAAAATATAATTTTAATTCTTCCTCTGCTTTTTTGTTTTTTTGTGTGTGACTAGAATGTAAAACACAATGACGCAGCCTCATATAAAGGATTTATTAGTAAGAAAGAAAAGATACATGCTAGGATCAGGTCATAACCAAGTCCCTGACTCTTTCTGGGTCCTGATGTGTAATATGGTGGGGGCAGGGGTAAAGGAAGGAGTGGCAAGAAAACAAGGGCTGGATGAGAGAACCTGGACATTCAGGGATTCTGGCATTCCCACCGTTCATAGCCCTGGACAGTGAGGACTGTGTTCAAAGAGATCATTTTTGCAAATGGTTCCTTCCTAAAAAGACGATAATTCACCATGTTCTCTGCATAGGCCAGTACGTAAAAGAGATCTAGACATTATTCCACATTTATCAACTACCCAGCTTGAAATGGGAGGGTTTTTTCTTTAACTCGGAGTAAAATGGGGAAGAACATGCAAGAAAATCCCAGGTGCATGTTCTGGTTAACTGAGGCTTGTTGTTGATTAATTGAGGTCGAACACAGCTGGGTGAATGCAGAGCAAGTAGACCAGGTGTCTGGGGTTATGAGACGCGCTCTGGGAGTGGAGTCGACATATACAACTGCAGCTCTGCCACGGATTGACTACGTGACCTTGGGTGGATCACCTTGGCTTCTCTGAACTCCAGTTGCAGCCTCCATGAACAAGGGTGAATTATATATATTTATTTGTTTTGAGATTTAAAGGAAATGGGATAACCGATGCAAAAGCTCACAGTGGTTATTCCATAAAGGTATTCAATAAATATTTTTCAAGTGAATAAGCCATTCTATGACTGACTCTTGAGGAGTTAACTCTTGACTGTTCTTTGTTGAAAATCCACTTGATGTGGCATATAGAGGGTTAAGTTTGATTCAGCAATCCAACCAATTGTCCTCTTTTTTTTTGCAAGCCTGTTTAGGGAATGAGGCCATTCTGCTGCCACCTCCCTGGTGGCATGGTGCCCAGCTGCTTTCTGTAGGCAATGGTGTGAAAAAGATTTTAATAGTCAGTCATGCCCTAGAGTGGGCAGAGCTTATAATTTTCCATGACTTACTATGCTCAGCCCCAATTACTCTTGATTGAATATATATATTTTTAAATCACCTCATTAATAGTGGGGCTTATGAGTTCGCCTTCTATTTCTAATAGAAATCTACCATTTTTCATTCAATGGTTTCTTAGCCAAGTGGGAAAAAGACAGGATAAAAATTGATCCACTGAAAATAGTTTACGGAAAATCTGGGCAGGAAAATGTTTTCAAAACTCATGTCAGTGACACAAAGGAGTTACCAATAGTCCATTTTCTTTCTTTCTTTTACTATCTCACTATCCCAGCTATCCATCTTAGCCATTTTGGTCATCTTTTAGCTCCTGAATTACTTTATTTATGCAAAGTGGTGAGCCCAAGAGCTGGAGGAAAAAGAGATCAAGAGAGTTAATGGGTATGAAGTGCTTGCAACTGTGCCCAACATGCAGAAATCATTTCATCAGTGCTCAGCCACAAGGTTCTCACTTTGAACGTGAGTGGACAGACCTTCTGCAAACTGAGGCACTGGTGCTGTTTGTCTTCTGGGCTTTCAGCTTGCTGTCTTTATGTCTACACATTCTCCACCTCTCTCTCACCTTAACCAGGTTCCTTATGTGCTCCCCACATCCTTCCCACAAAATCCCACTCTCAGGAAAGGCTCTGAGGGATTTATTCACAGTATTTATTCACAGAAGGATATTGTTCTGCATGATCCTGAGGTGGGGATGGGATTGGAACCAGAAGATTCTCTTTAGAGAGCAAATCCCATTGGAGTTTCAAGCCTAGCTGTGGTGGTAGGGGTCGCTTCTGGGAAAGTCACATATTTTGGGGCAATGGAATAGGAGTTAACCCACATAATTTCATTGGTCATTGCAGCTGGCTCTGTGGGCTGGGCAGGTCTCATTGAACCAACAGGAAAGGAAACAGGATGAAACAGGGGCAGTGCCCAATGCTACACACCTCAGTGGCCTCAGCATTTAATGAAACAATATATTCTTCTTCTGGACTTCAGCCAAGTTTGATCAGCCTTCAGCCTTCCTCACACCCACTGGCTATGGCTAAAGTCTCCCCATTTTCCAGAAGGAACTTTAGAAACATACCCCTGCTACAGTGCTCAACCAGATCATATCTCCTGAGCTTTCTGGGCTCTGCATCAGCTTTGATAAAGCATTTTTAGCAAGGGTTTGTATGCAGCAATTTCTGTGTCATCAGTTCTTCAAATAAAATCAACCCCAAGAAACCCACAGAATGCATCTGCCTTCCCACAACTGCTCAGGTGTAGGCCTGGACACATTGCAGGCTTGGTGTCCTTCCTCCCAATTCCTGTGCTCAAAGCCACCAGCAGGTGGGGTGTGGCTTGACTCCTGCTGCCACAGTCTCAGTGTTGCCATGGATGCCCATCTGGGAGCTCTTGAAGGGAAACTGGAAGAGACCTGAGACCAGAGTAGGGCTGAGAAAAACTAATCATGACATCTGCAGAGTTTGGTTGGGAGGAATGTGATGTCCTGGGGAGGATGCAGGCTCTGGAGTCGGGACACCTGAGCTCAAATCCTGACTGCTCCAAATCTGTGTGACTCAGGTGAGTCTCTTCATCACTGGATCTCAGTTTTACTTACCTGTGACACAGAAATGGTTATCTCTGCACTGACAATACTGAAGAGTTGCTTTAAGCATCAGATGAGACTCTAGCCTGACGCTAAGATCAGGGGGAGCTGCCTTTTGGCCCTGGGCTAGTTTTCCACAGGGGTTGCAGAGAATCAGCTGACATTGCCTGAAGAGCAGGGAGGGGATGTGCTTGACTGGCTGCTCTTCTCTCCGCAGGCCGGTGGAGCTGAGCAGAAAGGCATCCTGAGAAAGTCTGCCTCGGCGCCAGGTAAGATTTACAAAGATGGGACCCTTGGGCTAAGTATAAGACCAGATTGTGGAGGAGAAATTGATAGAAATTACAACTGACAGGTCACAGATTTAAACATTTATTGACTCCAGCTAACTATGCATACTTATTCCAGTGCTACATACACTGACTTTGATCTCACACACACTCTCTCTCAAGATGTCACAAATGCTTGGATGTTACACACACTCAGCCTGTTACACAAACACACCCATGCAGATGTTCCACATAATTTCTCAGATGTCACCCATACTCACTCAGATGTCACAGACCCTCGATCACAGACTAGGTACACATGTCCTGTTGGGCTTCCCACTGTCTTAGGTATTATTTGGTTATAGGCAACCAAGCCACACAAACCAGTTTAGGCAAAAAGAGGATTTACTGGAAAGATGAAAGCTGTGTCACAGAACTCAGACAGGTCTCCTAGGGGAGTCTGGGCCAAGGTGTGACTTTTTCTCTCTCTCTTTCAGGGATGGTGGGGGCCACATAGGCTCTGCTCTCTGTCTTTCTCTGAGTGCATGGTTTATTCTGTTTTTCCCAAGCCAGTTTTCTTTTCCCTGCTTGCATTCAGGTCATCAGAGCTGTTCCTATATGTTAATCCAATTTCTATTGTTTATTTATTTATTTTTAATATCATGATAGAACCCATTCGCCTCTGTTCTTAGAAACCAATCGTGGGCCACCCCTGGGTCTTCCATTTTAATGTTGAAGCTAAACTTGATGTGTTTTTCATCACGAGGCAAAACTTTTCATTATGGAAAATTAGAAAAAAAATAGAAAATTAACTAAAGGAAAAATAGTACCTGTTGTTTTACTAAAATTTTTTACTTATTTTCTGCTCACCTTTGCTTCTGTGTGGTTATTTTTATAATTGTGATCATAGAAAATAGTCTACTTTGTAAACAATGAATTTTTCATCTTCTGCAGAAATGCAGTTGAAGATATCTTCCTTGAAGCACATAGTCTCAGGTGAGCCAATCAAGGCTGTCATGCCTGGGGATGGGCTCTTGTCTACCTCCGTCTCAGTGAAGGACCAGGGGTCTTTAGGCATCACAGGTAAACTGTGTTTGACGAAGTTGGGCATCTTTCCTAACTCTCATTGACACCCTGCATGCCCAGGAATCCGAAGGGCTTTCAAGCCCACCATGTTTCTGATTTAAGCCATTTCTGGGCTTTCTAACCACGGGTCCAGAGCTGAGTTTCAGGTTCTCAGGAGACACTCCATAATTGTACACCATATTTTGTAGACTTGCATCTATTCTGGAGATAAGATTTCACATTTTAATCATATTCTCAGAGATACCCACAATCCAGAAATTTAAGAACATCTTGTTGACCATTCATGGCAGAGACCATCCAACCTGCAGAGGCCTCTGCCCTCCTGGTTTCCAGCCAGCCCAGCCTGGCCCCAGTCAGAGAGCAACCAGCGACAGAAACCAGCTTATCCCTTCTTCCTCCAGTTTTTTTTTTTTAACTTTTGTTTTCATTTTTGAGGTCTGAGGCATATTATTCTAAACTGTTAAAAGGGGTGAGAACCTTCCCACACAGAAGAAAATGGAATTGGTATGCAAAGTGGGCCCAGTCTTGAATAATTAATTCTGATTTGCATGTTCAGATGAGCCTGAGAGCTGCCCTGGCAGCCAGGAGGGAATTCAGATGCAGGAACGTGGAGGGTGGCTGCCCAGTGGGAGAGATTCGGCTTCTCCAGACCTCCACGGGAGCTGTGAAAACCCTAGGAGTTGAGCAATTGAAGCCCAGGGAAGGGAGGTGTCTTGCCTGAACTCACACAGCAGGTTAGTGACAGGAAGTATCATAAGGTTGGTAGCATAAGCTCAAGGACTCTTGGACCAAAAAATTCTCATCCCATTACTTACTGATTATGTGAGCTTGGCAATTTCCTTAAAATCTCTAAGCCTCAGTTTCTGCATCTGTAAAATGAGACAAATAATAGTATCCACTTTACAGAGTTGTTGTAAGTACTCAATTCACTGTGTCTGGTAGAAAAGTGATCGCTTTTGCCTATGGCTCTCATCACCAAAATCCTCTTCCTCCTCCTCATCATCATTAGTTTTTAAAGGTGGAACTGTAATTAGGACTCAGATTTTCTTACCAAATCAAAGGCAACATATAGTCTTCAGTGAGCCTTAGTGCCCCCTCGCCCCCTTCTTATTACCCTGGGATAATATTGTCAGGTAACAACAATAATAATAGTAATAATAATAATGACATAATATACTAGCATATATTCGATGGGCACTCAGGTACTTTGCTAAGGACCTAACAGGTCTTTAGATCCCTGGGGGTGATGAGTCACAGGATCCAGTGTCGAGGTTGGAGAGGAGGCACTGTCTGATGGGGTGGGACTTTCTAGGAAGCTCTGACCAGCAGAGGCTACAGAGGCTGAAACCTGTTCAGAGCACAGACCCTTCCCTCGTCCCTCCCACAGAGAGGGCTGGTCAGATCATCCCAGGGCTCGGCGCTGGTCTGACAGCCAGACAGTCCTCGAGTCTGAGACCCAGCGAAGCTCAGTGAGGAAAATGGAGACCCACAGACTCGCTATGTGCACCCCGAGGAGGGCCACCTGTTCCCACCGCTTTTACGCTCAGAATGGAAAGGGGGTCCCATGGAAGAACGGTTCAGTGTTGGAACAGTGGGGAGAAGCTATAGAGAGACAGACTTCAACTGTAATTTAATTCTGCAGAATAAGAACTCTATAAAAAATAGAATGAACAGCATTTGGGATGAATTTGTAGCCACTGAGAGTTTTCCATTAGAGGACCTGGGATATTGCAGAGAGGTTAGACTAGATGATGCTTGAGGTCTGCAGATCCCTGGGAGTCTTTGTTCTAAGTCTCCAGGATGGATGATGAGGCTCCCTTGCTTTCAGGAGGCACAGAACTAGGTCTTCTCCCCATGCCCTATAAGATCCAGGAGACTCCAGTCAGGGAGATGGGCTGTCCCAGGAGCCCATGATAAGAGACAATCAACCCTCTTTTTCTGTATTATGAACCCCAAAGTGGACAGACCTTTGCAGATGTGATAGACTTAGCCCCTTTCAGTCTGGGGCTTCTCAGAGGCAGCATAATATAACTGAAAGAATACTGGACTTGAGTCACACATCCTGTGTTCAAATCCCAGAACTTCCACTCTTAGTTTTGTCACTTTGAGTAAATTGCTAAACCTCTCTGCACCTCAGATTTCTTGGGGTTGTGTTACCCACTTGCTGCATCTTTAAGAGTAGAGCTAATGCTTGCATGGTGCCTGGCACAGCATAGGGGAATTCTGCAATGTAGACTTATATACAGATGCACATTATAGATGCACATATTTACAGGTCCTTTGTGCAGACTAGAGGAGAGGGCACACAGAAAAGCATAAATGTCACTTACCATGTCCAAACCTTTTTGGTGTGTCAAGGGGGGACTGTGTCCTCAGATACATCTCTCTGAGTAATCTAATCTTACTTCAAGCTCTGCTTTCAGAAGTCCCAATTTCTGCTGGTCCTGAGAGGAAGGCCCAGCCAGAACTCCGAGGCTGACAGAGGATTGGGATCAATGCAAAGGGAAGAGAACCTCTCAGATAGCGATGGCATTGCCTGCCGATGGATGTGTGGAAAAATTTTAAGTGTCTGATGTAAGATCTCATGTCTCTGGAGCCCTGGGGCAATTTGTTGTTCTGGAAGAAATAGAAAGAGTGAGAACCAAAAGAAATGTCCCTGCCCTTTACTAACTGACTTCTCTGTGCTTCGATTTCCTCATCTCTAAAATAGAGGTAATAAATACTACTTCTCAGAATTTTGACCAGGCTGCTATGAAATGACTGGTGGAAATACGTAGCCCAATCCCTAGTTGGTACTCAGTATATGCTATCGAATCTGAACCAGGGTAGTTGAACTTTCTGGAGAGCCAAGGGCTAACACTTTAAACATTCAAATCTTTAAAAAATGATTTTGCTGCAGATCTTGATGCCTTTCTTTACCAGAGGAAACTGAGTGATTGAACCTTCTCTTGGGGACTCATGACAATGAACACCAGCCACTGCTCAGAAGGCAGGGAGGACTGTGTTTCCATTATAAGTGGCCCCAGAACAAACTTCTGCCTCTTCACTGCTGCTGCTGCCCCTGCAAATAGTAGCTTTCTCTACAAATTTAATTGACTGCCTCTCCCCTTCTATAGCTAGGAAAAAGAACATCCAGGAATTTTGTCACTAAAATGAGTTTTCAAATGCCTGAAAAGCCTGCTTGGATAAGGTACATGATTTATGACACTCTTTTGGTCACATTGCTGCCTTCCTTGTGTCTGGATGTGCTCTGAACATACCAGGTGTCAGTTGTGACCTATCCTCCACCTGGAAAACAAATTGTACCATCTTACACTGTTCTGATATAGCTTGCTTGTGAGCAATGGTGACTCCTTGACATTGTTTTTAAACCATACGAGAATCAGGAATTGTTCTTTTGTGTTCATGCTTGTGTGCACAATTGTATATGGCTGAGATACAGCTAGGCCTAGAAGTTACCGTAGTTGGTGGACTTGTCTATATCTGACACCCTTGCTCTACAAGAAGATTGTTTGGAATCTTCTGACTTGAAAAGTCCTAAGCTACTGAGCTCGGGCTCAAAACCACAGGGTAAATCCATCTTCTGTTACCTTCTGGGAAGTTCTGGGCTTCTGTAAAAAAGAACCTCAGGCAATCCTGGGTACGTGTAAACTTGACTGCCAAATTTTGGTTAGATTAGAAATGGGGGTGACAGATCTTTTAATCCAGAGTTGCTTCCCTGAGCCTTCCTTTGCTCTCCATTTGTATCATTTACAAGCCAGATGAATGGTGTCTGGTTTTGAGATATTTCCCACCAGGGAGTGCTAGGATTCTTGAGACATCGAGGCCTGGGTATACAATGCATGCATGCATGTGTTGCTCATAGCACACACACAGAAGCCACACAGACCCTAGACAAAATCCATCGGCCACACTCACAGCACATGTGCACACATGGAGGCACCTAGATGTGTCTTCTTCACCTCCCTCTTCTTTTGCCTGGCTAACTTCTCCTTATCTTTGGGCCTCAGCTTATATCCCAGTTTTCCCTGAGAAGTCTTTCCTAATTTCTCTTAATGGAGGTTATACGTCCCTATTATGCACACTCAAAATACTGTTTCCTTTTTCCATCTTAGCACTTAGCATGCTTTACTCTGATTAGATATTAATTGATGTATAGAGTCTTCCACCAGATCATAGTGCCCTGAGTAGAGATGCTTTCAAAGATTTTATAACCACTGTAACTTCACATTGTCTAGTACGTAATAGGTGCTCAGGAAATATTGTTGAATGAAAACAAGGAATAGTCATACGAACCCAAACCCATAAAATCTCCCCCGTATATATAGTCTCAGAGATATAAACATTTACACACACATGATATATGCACAGGGAAATGAGATTATGCACTGTTACACCCCCCCACCCCTACAGATTCATGCACACAAGGCAGACACACACTACCCCCGGGCACAGAGACTCACGCATACAAAACAGGCCCACCCGGGTACTATTATACACATACCCACAAGCGAAACACACCCAGACATACACAAACAGACATGCACCTCAAGGAAGATATTTTCCTTGCACTTGTACTCACAACCTGTGCATGCAAATTGGATTTTCAGAACGTTCTAATCCTTTGTTGACATTTATTAAGACAAAACAGAGGTAGGCAGACACAGGCTTTTGGCTGGGCGGATGCGTCTTTGCTGCGATGTAATGTCAGAAACTGTTGATGCAGAATTAATGCTCACTTTTACAAGTTTATCTTATGTCATAGAGTTGAAAAAAACCTCGGTGTAAATATTCATCATATGGCTTAATTGGTTTGATGTACCGTAGCAACATGCACAGCGCCAGACGCTTGCTGCGGAGGCCTCCGCGTTGTTTCAAAGTCTTTATTATTATGACAGCAAAGTCTTGTTCATTAAAGTTTCACAATCCATTTTCATTAGGTTGAAGCTGAGTCTGTAAATGAACAGTTGCTCTAAAAAATCAAGCCCTCACAGTTCTCGCTGGGGAGGCAGCGCGTCTGTATTAATTATCAGGACGCTGGTGTCGATCGACGATGTTAATTGCACTGATGGCTCGTTATTTGGGGAATTGCCATGCATTTCATGCAGGGATAATAAAAATGAATTTTTAAACAAAGAGACTTAAAATAATATCGAATCTGCAGAGAATACCAACATCAAAGGCGTATCTCAAAGCTTTGAATTTTATCTTTGTGGTCCAAAATGTTAAAGAGGCGCCCGCAATGCAGTTGGTTCCAGTTTGCAGTGAAGGAAAACAAAACAAGAGTTAATTAACTGTTATTACAAACCTTTTCAACTTTAATTTGACTTTCAAATATTAGCATTTATCTATGAACTGTGCTTCTGGGTTTGACAAATTAGTTTTCACAGAACAAGTTTAATTAGGCGTCATTGTGCTTTTATGTCAGTTTTCAGAGCTCCAGACAATGAATGGATTAACTTATTAAAAGTCATCTGTTTAAAAGACTTTGTCGAATGGCAAATGGGTGGGCAAAGTTGCTTGGCTTTGCAAGAAGATGGGGAAAATGATATTGCTGGTTGGGTGTCAGGGGGGGTTGTAGATCAGATGAAAGGAGAGCTGGCATCCTTACCCGCTGAAGCTGGCTTTGGGGGCACTTCTATCTTCCAGCCATCTCAGGTGGGGACGGGTCTGTGGTCATTATACCAACACAGTGCCTAGGAGAAGTGAGCCAAGGAAGGCGCTGTCTGTACTGCAGAGGAAAGAAGTGATGTGGAGAGTTTTTATCATGGACAGCATCCAGGGGCCATTCATGTGGCAGTCTGTACTTGACTATACATTCTTTTCCGTGATTCTCCAATTCAGAGGCCAGCAAACTTTTTCCTATAAAGGACCAGTCTGTGTCATAAGCACTCAACGCTGCCATTGTCCCATGAAAGCAGCCATAGACAAAGATGGGTAAACAAATGGAAGTGTCTGTATCCCAATAAAACCTTACTTACAAAAATGGAGTTGGAGGCCATCCTTGGCCCAGGGCTGTGGTTTGCTGACTTGTGCTCTGGTTAAATGTCTTGTGTCGGTCTGGCTGCACTGACCAAAACACAGTAAACTAAACGGAGTTTCTTCTCCACTACTGTTCTCCTAAGAAAGACCCATAACTTTTCATGCATCAAACATTTTCTGACTCTCATCTCAGGCACTAGGCATTGCTGGGCAAATAATGATGCACAGATAGTTTTTTTTTTTTAAGTGTCCTGACTTCAAGAATGTCATAGTCTTATTTTTTTTATGTCACTCTCCCAATGCACTTTATTGTTTTTTTTTAACTCTTACTTTTTATTGAATTGTAGTCAATTTACAATGTTAGTTTCAGGTGTACAGCAAAGTGATTCAGTTACACATATACATACCTACATATATATTTTTCCAGTTTCTTTTCCATTATAGCTCATTACAAGAAATTGAATATAGTTCCTTGTGCTGTACAGTAGGTCCTTGTTGTTTATCTATTTTATATGTAGTAATGTGTATCTGTTAATCCCAGATACCTAATCTATCCCCTCCTTTTCTGCCTGGTAACCACAGTTTGTTTTCTATGCAGGATGTCACATTCTAATAGCGGAATTCTTTCATTGGAATCTGCTATTATAGTACTAGAATTTATTTTGTAGGAAAGCAAAATTTGCCACCCCATGAAGATTATTTTGGCATGAAGATTATTTTGGACTGATTGTTTTTAAGAAAAAGAAATCTCAGGAAGAAACTTTGAACTTCCTCCTAACTTCCTGAAAGAATTTAGATAGAGGATCTGTTCTGGGAAGGGAACCATCACCAGAAATGCCTATAGTACAATATGAACTAGGTACGGTAGGCAGGGAGGAACATAACAAAGTCTGTTTGTTAAAATTCCTCTCTGTGTCCTATTGTTTCTACGTGGCCCAGCAAACATTTGTTACCCAAACATTTGCTCTTTTTTCATCTTTATGTGAATTACTTTCCTTTCCTTTGAAGTCCTAGACCCTGCCCTCTTCTCCTCTGTCCAGAATAACATATATACCTGACTTTGCCTGTCTTCAGAATCTCCAATGTTTATAAGGATTTACCGTTTGTATGTGATAAAAAAATTTCCCTGTTAATCTGTATTATGTCATTTTAATTACTCTACAGTCCAAAGAACTAAGAGGGGTTAGAGGGAGTTCCATCCCCCTGCCCCAAATTTATTTTGACTAATTGACTTTTTGACAAATTGACTTTTTTCTTAATAAAGTTGGGCCCAGGATTAATCTATAAGTGTGTCATTGGAGGAAAGTCATTTCTTATCACCATCTTTGCAGACCTTTATAATCACCCTACAAAGCGGGCCATGAAAGAGAGAGAGAGATGTATTTTACTTAGAAAGAAGGGATCACTCATGAAGATAAGTCTGATCACTATTTGCAGGAATACCTATGCATAAGGTTCCATGTTGGGCCACGGAGGCTTCTACCCTTGGAGAGCTCACAGTCTACAGAGGAGACAAACCTATTAAACTGCTATCGTCAAGGCTGTGCAAACTACTGTGACAGCACAGAAGAGGAAGAAGCCGATTGTACCTAACTGTCAGGGAAGCCTACAAATAAGTGATTTAAAGATGGGTTTTGAAGAATGAGTAGGAGTTTTCTGAGCAGAGAATAGAGGGTAAAAGGCATGTCACATAGAGGGACTAGCATGTATAGGAGTCTAGCCACGAAAGATTGCTTTGATGTGGCCAAGGCACAGGCCTTGCCAGGGGCTGTGAGAGAAGGCAGACATACATCTACATGGGGCTTTACACTTGCCATCTTCACTCCAGAATGATCTCCCTGCAATATCCATGTAGCTTGCTGCCTTGATTCCTATACCTCTCTCCTCAAACAGCAACTCCTCAGAGAGGTCTTCCTTGAGCACTGTCTTTAAAACAGCAAACCCCATTGTGTCTCACTGTCCCTTTCCTGGCACATGTATTGTGGTGTATTACATGTTTCATTTGTATTTTGTTTGTGCCTGCCAACTAGAGTATAAGTTCTTTGAAAGCAAGGGCTTAGTGTCTGGTGAGTTCTGTAGGATACCCAGCATCTGGCACAGCATCTGGTTAAAAAGTGCCCAGTAACGCATCAGATACCCGTGCCCCAGGCACTGGGAAGAGGGGCAGTGCTTTCCCTGGAGATGCTCACCGTCCAGTCAGTCACACAGCAAGTGGTCACATCAGAGCATGCTGAAAGCTGGAACAGACAATGGCCTTGAATGCTAAGTCAAGAAGGTTGGAAGTTACTCCATGGATGATGGAGTTGTCATGAAGGCCTCCTGGACAGGAGAGTGCAGGACTGGACTTAAGTATTCATAGCTTCGCTTATTTCCCCAGGGACCATAAGGAGCCAAGAGAAGGTGTTTCTGTCCAGACAGGACAGGCTTTTCCTCAACTCGATGTGGCCTGTTAGAGGTGAGCATGCTGTGGCCTTCAAGATTGCCCTGGGAACTCCAAGGATGCTCACTGCTGCAGGCCCTGGAGGGCTGGAGGCTCAGGGCCAGGACTAGAGTGAGGCAATGGCACCAAGCAGGGTGCAGTGTTGAAGGAGACACTCCCCCTTACGTGCACCAGCCTGTGAGGGAGCATCTCCAGCTCCTTAAATGTGGATTCTGAGCTCCTTACCTGCCTCACCCTGGTCTCAGCCCTGGGGAGATGGCCAGTCCAGAGGGGGCAGGACTAAGCGGCAAGGCCTTTTGGCTCCTGTTCGGGACAGAGAAACTGAGGTCTAGAAGGTGAATACAGGCTCTCCTGAGTTCCAGCTGTGGAGGAAACAAGAGGCCTAGAAGGTGAGGTCTTAAAGAAAGAGGGGGAAGGAGGCAGATTAGAGGGATCCAGGTTCCAGCCTCAGGGCCATTGCTACTCCCCATGTCTGGCTTCTGTTTCTCCAGCTCCCCACCTCTGCGCTCAGGGCCTTCCGTGTCCTCCCTGCCCCGTCCCTGCAGATTCAGCCTGTCCATGTGTCCAGGCTGGGGGGTCCACTGGGCAGGCAGGATTGAAACAGCTCTGGTTTGCCTCTGCCTTTGCTGCACACTGAGCTTCCGGGGCTGTACCCGGGGTCCCTCCTGGGATTCTCTACCTTCTGTCTGTCCCTCCTTTTGGTTCTCCTGCTCTGGGGTTGCTTTTGCTCAGGACTGGGCTTTGGTCTGGCTGGAAGCCCACGGTTGGCTCCCTTGGGATAGGCTGTTATCCTCAGGTCATTCTTCCCAAGGATGGGTGCCCACCTGCCTGCCCCTGTATGCCAGAGTCCCCTCCCCAGGCCCAGGCTGCCCTGTGGGGGCTGTCCTACTTGCAAGTTCCTCTAATATCTGGAGACTTCTAAGTTTCTCAGACCCTGTGCCTCAGAAGCCAGGCCTTGGATGTGTTCAAGATCAACCCACAGTTCCCTGCACCTCAGCCCTGGGAGGTTGCTATCAGTGTTATACTCTGGTGTTATACTCTGGGCATAAAAGTTATAGTGTGGCCATAACACAACAGAGAAATGAAACATCCGACGGTGTCTTGTGGGTGGAATGGAGGCAAATAAACATAACCATAGTCTGGCAGTCAGTGATGGTGCTTGAGATGAGTAAGACATTCTTCCTTCAAGCTTCCAGTATTTAAGATGACTTCAGATACACCTATCTTATCCTATCCCATCCCTATCACTACTACCCTGGAGATGCTTCCATGAGAAGAAAAACAAAATGGCTTCATTTTATGCTTAGGGCAGTCTTTTGAAGATAGATTTATTATTCCCATTTCACAGACGTGTAAACTGAGGTTTGAAGAGATGTGATGACTTGGATTATAGAGCTGGTAACTTGTCAGTCTGACCACAAGACCATGCTTCCTGCATTTCATGGCTTTCCATATTGACCACACCCCAGAACTCAAGCCAGGGGCATTTGAACCCAGAGCTCTTTGAGGGAGCTAAGCACGTGGACACCCTCTTCCCATTCCCTTGTCATTCTGGGCAAGACAAGGATGGCTTAATGCACACATGCAAATGACATCCAGCTTCTCACTGCTGGATTCCTGAGCACAAGCACTTGTTGTTCATTTCTATAAATGTTAACATATCAAGATGTATTTTGACACACTACTAAGATAAGTGCTGGAGCTGACAATAATAATGTATAATTTATGTCTCTCATATTACCTTCCCATCACTGTGCTTACATTATTACATAAATTAGTTTAATGTATCTGACATTCATCAGATAATTTAAGCATTTGTTCTTTTGTCTCTGTCTCCCGTTCGCAGGCTTCTAGGCTGGAGATCATGGCACCATGTTGGCAATGATTTGCAGGAACATTGGGAAAGTTATGGAAGACTTTTCTGAGGTACAGAAAGGAGAGGAGACATACTTCCTGTGTAAGCGCCTGGGTCACAGGGCACAGACAGCCCTGGAAGAAATGCTCACCTCTGAGATAAATTGCAAAAATGGCCACGGATTCTTCCCATTCCAGTGTTTACACTCCTGTTTGATGTGATGTTGGAGCTTCTCCCACCCAGAGGTAGAGTCTAGTTCTCTACACTTTAACTTTTTTTATTATTTTTGAGGGGGTGGTAATTAGGTTTATGTATTTATTTTTGGAGGAGGTACTGGGGATTGAACCCAGGACCTTGTGTATGCTAAGCACACACTCTACCGCTTGAGCTATACCCTCCCTGCTAATTCTCTACCTTTAGACTTTGGGTTTGGCCACATGTCTGGCTTTGGCCAGAGGGCCGTTTCCAGGCTTATGCATATTGACTTGCCCTCTTGCTACTTTTTTGGAAATCTGTACATGCCATCATGTGAACAAGCCCCCAGTAGTTGACTGGATGATGAGCCTGATGGCCTAGTTACCTCCTTTGCCCCCGTGATACTCAGCCATGTCCTGCTGGCGGACTGCAGCCGCATGCAGGAGCCCAGCAGAGGCAGCAGAAGAACTGCCGACCAGTTCCCAGCAACTGCCGATCCCCGGAATTCTGAGCTCATTGCGTGGTTGCCATTTTAAGGCAGCAAGTTTGGGGTGATTTGTTATACAACAGAAAATGACAGATAGGAGGCTGAGGTTGACTGACAGGGGAGTTCTACTTGCAGTTGTTAGGGAGAAGGGGAAACTTCATGAATTTCTGCTACACCTCCAGGCTGGGCCAGGCACTCGCACATATATTATTATCTCCTTTGGTCCTCACAGTGGATATATTATTTCCTTTGTGAAGTTAACACTATTGTTATCCCTATTTTACAGTAAAGAAAACTTGAGATTTCGAATGTTTAGGTTTCTTGCCCAAGATCACAAAGCTAGTAAGTGGTAAAGCCAGGATTCAAATTCAGGTCTATCTGCCTGAACACCCTAGCCCTCATCATTTATTGAAATTTTTTTAAAGAAGAAGAAAAGTTTGACGTGATTAATTCTGAGTTTGCAGTTTAGGGCTAGCGAGGGACATCCAGACAACAACTCCTAGTGTTTGATATGATCATTAGTACAAGGGTATCGGTACAGTGCTTGTCAACTGATTATCCATTAATTAATTTAATCCAGGCTTAGTGAATACTGACGTCCTTTTTCTAGTTGAGGCAAGTAGATTCAGAGAGGTTTAAAAATTTGCCTAAAGTAAGCAGGGAAGCCGGGACTTGAGCTCTAAACTCCTAAATCCAAGTCCTATGACTACTCCCCTGAGCCAGGCCATCTCCCTTTTCAGTTTTCCTGCAGGGCCTCAGGCTGGATGCTCTAACCCTGGATGACCTCATCATTGACCGAGATGAAGGCAGTGGATCCAGAGATACCACCTGTGTGCAGGGCCCTGCACCAGGCCCTGGCAGGGACGAATGTGGCTAGTCCCTGCCCTCGCCGAGCTTGCTCTCTGGCTGGGGAGGCAGCACTCCACAGTATGTTACACCTGAGTCTGTGCTGTGCGGTTTTGGGATGGAGTGTTGTCACTTGACCTGGTGTACCAGTGCTGCCTTTTCAAGTGATGCTAACGCCTGTCCACTTAAATAGACCAACATGTCCATTTTCACCATCAATGCCTGTGACCTACAGGGTACCCCGTAGGACCCTTCCAAAGTGCTTCACTCTTTTTTCATATTCACAAGTGTTAAGAAGCAGTCAAAGGTTTAAAACTGAAATAATGTCTAGTATTGGCAAAGATCAAGGGAAGCTGATAGAGTTTGTAAACTGATACAAATTTTTTTACAAAAAAATTACATTTGGAGGGCAATTTGGATTAGGTAACAAAACCCTTAAGATATTCATACATTTGACCCTCAAATTCTAGAAATTTATTCTAAGGAAATCACCTACCATGTAGATGGGCAAAGATTTATTTATAATATTTTAAATGATGATGGCATTTAATTGAAAATAACCTAAATGTCCGATAGTAGATATTGGTTAAATAAAATATGATACATATACAAAAAGTACTATTACCCAGTGGATTTCAATGATACAGTAGATGAACAACATGAGATCATGAAAAGAAAAGGCAGATGATGAGAACAGCACTGCAGTATAAATTCACATAAGCAAAATATGTACAGAAAAATTCTGGGAAGTTGTGTACTGAATAAAGTATTAACAATGGTTATTTCTGGTGGAGAGATTAGGAAGTTAGGAGTATTTTTTATTTTCTTCTGTGTGTTTATTTGTATTTTTTCTACTTTCTTCATTGGTGATGTTATGCTTTTGTGGTTAAAAAAAAGAGAGAGAATAAAAGTTTAATAAACAGCATTCAGCAGTTTAAATAGAATTTTCATACCTGTTTACCCAAATCTGGGTGGTACTCAAGCGTTAGTTGTAAATTTGATTGAAAGAAGATGTAGACTTTAAAAACTGAGGGATGGGAGAAATGCTATTAAGATTTGAATATCCATATCCCATTCTTTTAACCCACACCCCAAAGCTATCTGGTTTTTTACTCACGGAGCTCATGTTTTCTCTTATTTTGATTCAAAACAGATCTGACCATTATTTAGTGAAAAAGAGAAGAGGCTTTGGCACACAGATATGGGCTCAGATCTACCCTCTTCTTACCTGAGTGATATTGGGCAAGTCACATAACTTCTCTGAGCATCCATTTCTGTGTCTGT
Source organism: Vicugna pacos (assembly GCF_048564905.1). Taxonomy (NCBI): domain Eukaryota; kingdom Metazoa; phylum Chordata; class Mammalia; order Artiodactyla; family Camelidae; genus Vicugna; species Vicugna pacos. The sequence goes on from NC_132996.1 coordinate 37,615,235, forward strand.
GAAATATAAATATATAACCCATCTTGCAGCAATGTTGCAAGAATTAGACCCACTGTGTGTACAGAGCCAAGCATAATACCTGACATATAGTAGGTACTCAATAATTTGTTGTTTTATATTGTTGTTGCTTTGGTGTCATTATTATTGCATAAAAGAACCAGAGAGTATGGATACTATGCCCATTTTTTTTCCTGGTGAGCAGACTGAATCAGCCTAGAAGCAGACTTTCATGGGGGTCCCAAGAGCAGAAAGGGATTGCTGGTTGTCTGTTGAGCCCCAGGACTTATCTCCTCCTTGGCAGTGACTTTTTAAATAGGCTCCTACATGTCTCGCAGGGCTCACTCAACCCAAAGCATCTCCACTCCTGGGAAAGAGCACATTTCCTTTTATAGGCAGGTCAGGATGATTATCTTGTGTGTGTAGGAAAGTGTGTCATTTGCCCCCATTATACACGTGGCTGAGCCTAGAATGGGGCCTGGTGTCCCCTCTGTACAAGTGCGCTGAGGTAGATGTTGGTAATGGATAATGATGCCCTTTCCGATGGAGTCCAGGCGCAGTCTTAGGGAGTCTGCTCAACATCCAGTTTCCTGCAATTCTTGCAAATTGATCAGAGGTTGCCAACAAGAGGAAACCCATGGCCTCTTTTGGATGAGAGCAGGGTTGGGGAGGGGAAGCTGAGTGTGCATGCACTTCAGCCTCCTCACTTCTGAGAGGTTAGAGGAAGAGTTCTCCCTCTTCTGGGCCCCAATTTCTTCATCCATTCAGTGAAGTCCTAGGAATAGATCAGGACTGGTGATAGTTTTCCTGTCATGAGCCTGCTCTGATGAATCAGTATCCCTACAAAGAGTATTCTGTGTAGAATTAATCAGAGGCCTCATTCAGTCTCGGCCAGGAGGGGCGTCATGTGGGTTAGTGACGGATGAGTTGCAGCAGCGGTAGGTGTGCCAGGTGTTTGCCATTCCTGGATTGGATAGCTCTGAATGTTTACTTTTCTAGGAAACTGAGGCCCAGAAAGGAAAGCAACTGGTCCAAATGCGTTGATGGCAAAGCCAGGTCTGTGACCTGGGGCTTGGCTCCCTACCTGGGCCTTGCTCTACCAAGCCTCAAGTCCGACGTCAAGTCTCTGGGTGGTACAAGTGTTCCTCAGGCGGAGACACAAGTTCTTGGCGAGTGGGCGATGCCAGTCTTTCCTCCCCTGGGACTGAGGTTGGCTGCCCCAGGGCACTATCCCCTCTGCCTGACAGGCCTGACTACAGCCCTGGGCCCTGGAGCTGGGGGCCAGGCTGCCCCTCCAGGGCTCCACCCTGGGCTTGTCTCTGGATTCTCCCTAAAAGGCTTGGGGAAGTAAATGCTCAGATTCCAAAGACTTTCCCCTGGGGTGGAGTTGGGGGTGAGCGGCATTTCCCAGAGTGGGGCTTTGCCTAGGCAGGGGGCTCAGCCAAGAGCTACAGGGACGCAGCAGGGGCTCCTTAAATATGCAGAGGGAGCAGCTGCCTTTGATCTCTCCAGCGTGGAAGCAGCCACTCCCCGCTGAGCTGGAGTGTGCCTGTGTGCTTGAGGGTGGCGTGTGCGCGTGGGTTCACATGTAAATGAGGGCAGGCCGGACCCCAACATGTGCCTGGTGCACGTATGTGTGCACACATGCACCAATACAGGTTCATATGTGAGCTTATGCATGTGAGTGTGTGTGTCTGTCTGCGTACGTGTGCCCATATCCGTGCCTGGGAGTTACCAAGTGTGTGTATGTGTGTAGGCTATATAGTTTGTTGGGCTGAGCACACGTCTGCTCATTAGTTCATCTGAGATATCTCTATAACACAGTACTGTTATCTGCCTGGCAGCCCCCGTTTGAGAAAACTATTCACAGTGTTCCTGTTTATTCACAGTATGACCACTGGAGTCACCATAGTAGCACCACCTGGTCCTGCCTCCTGGCCTAATTTAATTTGTCTAGGAATGAGTCAGTTTTAGTACGCACTCACCTGGTTACGATGGGCAGGAGATGGTGTGATAGGTTGGATTACTATTCAAGGCTTTCTTTGTCTCCTTTCCCCCAGCAATGTTAGAAATGACTCAATGATCTCCTTTGGCCAATAGAGTGAGAGCCCAGGTGACACATGCCACATTTGAGCAGAAGTCCTAAGAGCCCTTGGATGGCTTGCCACTTCTCCTTTCCCTCTGCCCTTGTGATATTCAGATAAAGGCTGTTCCATCATCCTGGGTCCCAGAAAGGACATGCCGCATAACAGAGCCATGGCCAACCCATGACAAATGTGTAATACATGTAAGAAGTAAACCTTAGGTTTTCATGAAGATTTTAGGGGTTTTCATTGCTGTTGTTAACCTACGTGTTGCAGCATAACCTATCCCAAGCTGACTAAAACAAATGGGCGCTGCGATCAATTGTCCCCTCCCTTGGACTTTTGGTCTTGGAACCAGAAAGCACGTTAGTAATTTCTATCTACCATGATCTGTGACTAGAGATCAGGAAATGCAGTCATGTTTCTCATACATGGATAAAGGTCATTCTTCCCTCACTGGGCTACACACATGCCTTTTATGCAAAGTCAGCACAGAGAGAAACAGAGACTGGAGGCATAGAGACCAGAGTGAGTTATGAGATTGAAGAAGCCTGTAGTTCTGAGTTCATTCCTGAGACTCACCTGCATCCTTGCTCTGTACACAGCTTCCTTGTCCCACCTCATCTTGATTTTATAAACAGTAAATCCCCCCTTTAATTAACACCGATGTGAGTTACTTGCACCATCTCTAATGTAATATGTATGATTTTGTGTGACTATACACATGTATACATGACAATGCTATGTGTTTGCATGTATATTTGTGTGTATTCATGTATGTGTTGACATTTATGGAATATGCGGTCTGTATATCCTTGGTGTGTCTGTGTCCTGGTAATCATATGCAGTCATACAGGCATATTTATGGTGTGTGGGTGAATTTGTCTGGCACATAGTAAGTGTTCAATGAATATTTTCAGAATAATTTATCTGTACTTCAACAGAATATGTGCATGTTCGTTGCACAACCAGTGACTTACAAAGAATGATGTCAAGAGGGGTAGGTTATACTGGGACATCTCCCAGAGATACTTGGACCATGTGTGGGGGCTACTCTCATATGTCCATTCTTCCCAAAGGGTTTACACATTGGTATGTCAGGTTGCCTTCTGGGCATCTACCTGGCTGGGCTTCACCCTTCCTTGATTTCTTGACAGAAAAAAAAACAGCCTGGGCCCAACTAGCCAGTCGCTGGTGGTGCTGGGACAGTCACCATGGAGGCCCAGGAAAGGCCAGGATTTCAGGAGGCATTCCTGGAAGCATCACCTAGGTCCAGATCAGGATGCCTGATGTCACTCTCCCCATATCCTCCCTCCTCTCCTCCCTGCCCCTCCCTCTGTTAGGGGATCTAGGGAAGGACCATTCTTCTCCAACCAGAGCAGTGGTTCTCAGTGGGAGTAATTTTCCCCCCAGGGGCAATAGGCAGTGTCTGGAAACATATTTGGTTGTCAGGATGGGGGTGGCATCAGGTAGGGAAGGATAAGAGGGGAGAATAGAGCAATAGTAATATAAGGTTTGAGCATAATACCATGCTCTCAGGGTGAAAAAGGAGGGTGAGGGATGTGATTTAGACTCTCACACTATAGCATTTTTAGGATACTTCATTGCTTGTGGAAAGAATCTTGTGTCATTGAGATATTTGGAACTCATATTCTCAAGAGTCATAGCCCATAACTGCTAGTGGGACCCTATGGGGCATAGATGAAGTGCCCTTGGCAATTGTCATAACTTTATCCAAGACTGTAACCTGGATACTATCTGAAGGTTTGAGAACTTCTCTAAGGTAGTGTGGAATTTCATTTCCTCAACAAGGATTATTAGAAACATCTCCCTTTGCTTAATGGCCATGGGCGTTGGCCTTCAGGGAGTGCTTAGAGATGGATCTGGAAGCAGCCCCTTTTCAGAAGAAACCTGAGAAGTGTAGAGAGATGATCAGATAAAGGGGGTCCATCTGACCTCCAAGAGTTGGATGGGTCTAGAGAACACTTTTCTGAGGATGCTGGTCTACAAGAAGATCATTAGGAAGGGGACCCCAGGTGCCCTCACTGAGCTGGATGGGACAGTGCAGAATGGAAACATCCAATTCCATCAGGATCCTTGCTATCTGGTACTGCAGAGATGGCAGATCAAAGAGGATGGCATTCTCTCTGCTGCTCTGTGAGTTTTGTTGTTGATACAAAGTGGCAAGGTTTTGTCTTACTGAGGGGATAAATGGAGCATGGACAAAGGATGAGAATTTGGGGCACAAAAATTGCCTAACTCTTTTTCTGTGGTACTTCTATTTTGTTTGATTTTTAGATTTCATATAAAGTCTTCACCAAAATGAGTGATTGTCCATCATGTGCCTAATTCTGTGCCAAATGCTCTGGGGATAGGTGAGGGGAAAGACATGAGCCTAGCTCTCCAATATCTTCCATTTTTCTTTAGGGAGCTTCAGGGAACTCATGTGACACAATCATGGAAGCCCAAAGGCATCAAACACTTGAAATGCAGGTGCTCAGTGTTGTGTGGATTCCCAGCAAGGTGAGATAAGTATAGGCAGCTGTTGACAGAAACATTTCTGAGGGAGGTGGCACTTGAGTTCAGTCTCCTAGAGTTTCCTCAAAAGCCACCATTCGCTTGTATATTCCAGGAGCTGACAGCATGATTTTAGAGTCAAATAAGACTAAGTCTGGAACTGGATTCTATCCCTTCCTAACTCTGCAATATCAAGTAAGGGTAGGGAAAGGAGATACCATAAACACAGGGTATCTGGCACAGAGGAAATGCTCAATAAGTGGGAGACGTTCGATCCTTAGAGAACAGTAAATGTGTGTTCCACAAAGCCAGACTTCTTGGGTGTGAATCCCAGCTCAGCCCCTTACTTTCTGTGTGATTTCAGCAAATCACTTAACCTCTCTGTGTCTCAGTTTCTTCACCTGTGAGACAGCTATCATGGTACTACTATCCTGTAAGATTGCAGTGAGTGGTAAATCCATTAATACGTATAAAGAGTATGGAGCAGTACTTTATAAGCTATGGCTGTTATTGTCACTATTAGAAAAATAATCATTTCACTTCTGCAGATGATCACCCCCTACACTGAGAAACAGTGGCATTGCCTTTCTTGGAGAACCACAGAATAATTCAGACATCCTGTGTGTGCATGTGTATGTATGTGTATGTGTGTGTGCACCCATATGTATGTGATAGGAAGTGATGGCCCGAATGATGGCACCTTTCTCACATGGTGACATTGACACATGCATTTTCAATTAATCTGAATTCCTATTTTGCTCCACTCATTGCAGTGACTGCAAGTTCGCAGAAAAATATGAACAGACAAGGGGAAGGTGCACAGAGGAAGGGGTGGGAAAGTCAGAGAATCAATTTATGTTTGTCAAGACAAGAGTTTTAATGCCTCCCTTTTATTAAAAAAAATAATGCAGTGGGTCCTTGTCTGTCATGGATCATAACAACGACAACATTCACTTACTGAATACTCACTATGTGTGGGGCATGTTGCTAAGTGCTTTATAAATGCGTTATCTCATTTAATCTTCATAATACCCTAGTGGGTTTTCAATGGTCGGTCTCATTTAAAAGGGCTTTAAGGAATCAGCTGGCCGGAGGTCATATGAGCAGTATATGATGGAGCCAAGATTAAAACGCAAGCTTTTCTGACTCCAGAAGGTCATGTTCTTAACCAAGGCTGATGGCCAGTCCCGGACATGCCAAGATGGCACAGGAAGTCTGGAGCCACTGTCCTTTCTGATGCACGGGCCCTCTATCACTGCTCTTCTCAACCAGGAGGCAATATTACATTGTTACAACTGAAAGTGGGAGGGAAAAAAAGACAAATATGGAATATCTTCTTAGAATCCACAACACATTGATTTGAATTCAAAGAGAAATAAAGCTAAACTTACAATGTACAAGATCTTAGGAATAAAGTGGTTGGCAAGTGTGTCTGCAACACCTAATCAGTATGGCAGAGGGAAAGGGCACATGGTGGGAGTCAGAGAGCTGGCTTATTAAAAACCCTCCTCCCTTCCCCAGGAGAAAGATGCTGCTGAAAAAAAAAAGAGAGAGAGAAATGCAAATAAATAAATAAATAACGGAAGGAGAAATCACCCACAGTTCTCAAATTCTTATTTCCTAGAGAAAACCTCTGAGAACTGTGGTTACCATTTTGGTGTGCTGTGTGTGTGCATGTGTGTGTGTGTCTGTGTGTGTAATTTTAGAAATATATTTATGTATTGCTCCAGCTGTAGGCTGAGGGGGTCAATCTGGGAGGTCTCTTTCCTCAGGAAGCATTCTGACAATAATTCAATAATTCGCCTCAAGGTGTCCAATGGAAGAACCCGAGGATATGTCATTTTTGACTGGCTAGCTGGGCTCTTGTTTACCCCTAGTGAAAAATCGTCTAAAGGGAACATTTCTTAGTGCGTAAAACTAAAAAGCAGAATTCAGTACAGTATATAATCCTAACAATGCTGTATGAAAATGCAGTAAAAATAGAGTCAATTATACACTGTCAAAGCTTTTCTCTAAACAGCTGCTTAACAGAATATGACAATTTTTCCTACAATGTAGTAAAAAATTTAAAAAAAAGTTCTCTCACAATGCCAACTACACAGGGCCGAATTCATTAACACTTTATTACCTTAAACTCCATTGTAAGAGAAAAATAATATGACGCAACTTGTCACTTTTTTCTTTTCCCAGTTTTGTTATTGTGACACACTAAGATTTGGGTGCCTGCTAGTGTGTTGTGATCTACATTTAATGATCTTAGCAGGGACTTAGTAAGACATTGTTCGTTTCTCTTGCGCTATCCCTGAGCAGAGTGTTACATGAACAGTGAGACCCAATTATATCATAGTGTAATTTACAAAGGAGGAGAAAAAAAAAGTTCTTTTCATGGCTTGTTCCCCAAGGAGACTAGGAGTATTGTAGCAGTTTCTTGGCTCTGCTTTGCAGCAATATAATTAGCTATAATCTGAGCATTTGCATATAGTACATAGAGCAAGAATGATGCTCTACTTGCTGGGTTAGGCTGTAAAATGGTCTTTTATAAGACGGTCGCTCGGATACACCTAATTTTACTTAACACATTTGCATCAATGTTGTGGCTGATCATCACAAATGGAAATCATCATTCTCAGTATGGAAGAAAAATGAGAAGATGCATCATAACGAAAGGTAATGTTTTTAACCAACAGATTTTAATCAAGGGCCTACTGTGGATTCAGGACAGGGACAGAACCCTTATGCCTTTGAGAGAAAAATCTGGACTTTATTTTGGTCTCAACTTTGTCTAGCTTAGGAGTCAGGCTTCCATTCTATACACCTTATAATTTATACTTGGAAATGCCAAGTCGTTCAGCACCACGAAATCTAGAGCTTCTACTCCAAGCACAGGGCTTTGCTTCCTTAAACAAACATGCAAACAGGAAAACACAAGTTTGGGGCATTGAGGAACACTTTCTCTCTCTCTCTCACCCTTAACCACCAAACTTGGTAGTTGATTGTAAATCCATAAACTGGCACACTAGTTGATTTTGTCCGTTGATTTTACCTTAGGGATTGTGTGTATATGGTTCCAAAGTTTAATGCAAAAACCTCAGAGTCAAAATTACCCTTGAAAATCTCATAGCTTCACACTCAGGAAATTTGAGAAGCTCCATAATGAGAGGCCAGTGGGAACTGAGCCAACTGAGGGGATAGGAGAGTCAAAGTAATTTCCCATTTCAGGCTCGTTCCAGGACACGTTCTAATTGCTAGTGGAATAGCTTTGTGTTGAAATATCTCTCAGTATCCCTCTCTCCTCCGCTCTTCTTCACCATTCCAGCTAAACAGAAGGAAGTCAGTAAGCATGACTCCCATTCAGTCTCACTAGCATGTAAGCTCCACTGGAATGCTGGTCTTGTTCACCTTCGTTTCAGCACTAGTGCTGTGCTTGACATGGGATAGACATTTGGTCAATATTTATGCAAAGATGATTGGAAGGATTTGCTAAACCTTCAACTTGCAGCCACAGGAAATATACCAGAAAGATTATGGTGGATATCAAGCCCCAATGGTCATGTTCAACATCTCTGTCTTACTGCAAAAGGTAGTCACGATGGGAAGCTGGTGTGTTTTTTCCAAAGTTTGATTTGTTTTCTCATTGCAGGTTTGGAAATGTAAAATTCCATATCTTTGGATGGATTGGAGCTGAGTTTTGGCCGATCAGTGTGCACTGATTGGATGTTGAAGAAATGGAAAATGTTAATGCTATGAGCAGTCTTAGAGGCAATGGAGTCCAGGACTCAGTCCACAGGTGGGTGTTATGGGTTGAATTGTGTCCCCCACCCTAAATTCGGAAGTCCTAACCCCTAATACCTCTGAATGGACCTTATGTGGAGATAGGCCTTTACAGAGGTAGTCAAATTAAAATGAGGTCATTGGGTGGGCTCTAATCCAACATGACTGGTGTCCTTATAAAAAGGGGACATCTGGACCCAGAGACACAGAGGGCAGATGACGTGAAAAGGCACAGATAGAAAACGACCTTCTACAAGCCAAGGAGAGAGAATTGGGACAGATCTTTCCTTCAAAGCCCTCAGAAAGTACAAACTCTGCCGACACCTTGACTTTGGACCTGTAACCTCCAGAACTTTGAGACGATAAATTTCTGTGTTTTAAGCCACCCAGTCTGTGGGATTTTGTTACGGCAGCCCTAGCAAACTAACACAGTGGGTACACGGATGCCCAGACCTAGACCAGATCCCAGAGCCCTCTAATTAGGCAATAAGGTTGATGCTTTTGGCCAGGCTTGATTAAATATGAAGAATTTCAGCACTAGAAGCCATTTTCAGGATGTTGTTTGGTCTTCTCCATGTGTGATCCCTTCTTCAAAGAGCTAAGCTCTTTCTACTGTGAATCTTTGTTTTTTACTCAACCAGACATTTTTGCAGAACATCAATGAATTGTTCCTACTACCAAGTATAAGGAACTGTTAGATTTATTTTTCCTATTTTTTTCAGTGTTTTTTTTTTTTTTTTGGTGGAAGTTATGAAAGCAAGAAGAACGGAGCAAGGAATACAGAAAGTAGGAAGCAATGCAAAGAAATGCAAGGTATAATTTTTAATGATTTATGTACGAGCTTTTTAATTTTTTAACTTGAAATAATTTTAATCTTACAGAAAAGTTTCAATAATAGTAAAAGAGCTCCCACATGCCTTACATCCAGGTTCACCAATTGTCAACACTTGTCACCCTTTGTTACAATCCTTTATAATTAATATATAGTATACATATATAATTATAATTATGCAAATATATATATTTACATTATACATATATGTGTGTATATATACGCCTTTCTACGTAAGTATTTCAGTGTGTTTCTCCTAAGAGTGAGGCTATTTTCTTATATAAATGCAGTGTAATTATCAAAATCAAATTTAAGATTGATATTAATCTACAGGCATTATTCAAATTTTACCAGTTATCTTAATAATGTCTTATATAGCATTTTTTTTTCTGGCTTAGGATCCAATTCAGGATCACACATTGTATTTAATTTTCATGACTCTTTAGTCTCCTTTTATCTGGAAAAATTCCCTAGTCTGAAATATTGACATATTTTTAAGAGTGTAAGCCATCTGTTTTTCAGAGTGTCCCTCACTTTGGGTTTGTCTGATGTTTCCTCATGATTAGATTCAAGTGTATGTCTCTGGCAGGAAACCACTGGGGTTCTGGTATGTTCTTAGTACGCCACACATGATGCTGGTTTTTCTCAGTGACTTCCTCTCCTCCAACACACTCAACTGTGTTGACAAAAAATAAAAACAACAGGGTAATAATGAGTATAACTGAGAATAACTTTTGGGAGAAAAAAATCATTCTTTTTAATCCATTCATCATCACATATAGGAATTTTATAATCTCCAGAGCACTTTATTTGTACTTTTTTGAAGGACAAGTTTATTAGTTCTTGCTTTGTTTCAGTAGAGTTCAAAAACTGTTCAGGTTATAGAATGCCTGGAAATCAGGGTCGTCTTTACAGATCTTTCTAAATGCCTATACCAGAAAACAAACTGCAAAACCACCTCCATATCCTCACACTAAACAAGAAGCAAAACAGTTCAATTGTCTGAGTTTTCCTGTTAATATCTTAGTCCTTGCCTATTCAGTCTATTTCCTGTGAGCCCAGTCTAGCTGTTTAGGGGCAGACTGATGTTAAAAACAAAAAGCAAACAACAACAACAAAAAAAAACTGTGGGAAAAAAGAAGCTGCAGCTAAAGAAATGACCCTCATTAATATGATGTACTCTAGAAGTTGGGAGGGTACTGACTATGTTGGATTTTAACTGCAGAATCCACATTCAGCGGTGGAGCACAAATGCCTGAAAAGAGCAAAGATAACTATGATTTTCTACGAGCATATCTTCCCAAAAGGTAGAGGCTCTGAACCCCGATCCCATAGGGTGATTTGGTGGGGCCAGGGGAGCCTCTGACCACTAGCAGCCTTGTGAATTTGTCCCAGGTTTCCCGTAAATTTATTATCATTTTTTTTTTCGTGCCTACCATGAAGTAGAAAGACTGGGACTCACTACAATCATCTGCTTTATTTTACCCCTGAGAGGCAGGACCTGAGTCTTACTCATTCCTCTTTTGGGATGCTTAGATCAGGGCAAAGCACACAAAGGTCGCTCAAAATGTATTCATGGCAACAAAGTTGCTGAATATTTGCTTCTTGCAGACACTGTGAGCAGAGCTGCTATGGTTAAGCAATGAGATACTGTTTGAGGGGCCACTTTTACAACAGCTGTTGACTTAGAGGACAGAGAGTCTTTGAAAGCACAGCTAAAGGACACCTTGGATCTGAAATAGAGCAAATGACAAAGTGGTGAAAGAAGAGACACGTAACACATTTCTGGAGAAAGAGAGTGAACCCAATCCCTGACAGGATTAGCAGGTTAATTAAAGAATCTATCCTGATGAGGCTGGCACCTCTTCAATTCAGACTGACATTAAGTCAAGACACAGGCCCCAATCTATCTTTTTCACCAGCTGCTATGGAGCTGAAATGCTTACCAGATAAGTTGATTCTTCAGGACCTTCTAGATGTGTGTAATGTAATGTATCCCAGGAAGACGCCCACTCTAGGGAAGCTCATAGATTAGCAGGAACAGGGTTATCTGATTAACTCTTGACTCCCAGGTAATGGTCAGTGGGTAAAATGGGCACCAGGAGGAGAAAGTTTAGACAGAGTGAGCAAAGCAACACTCCCGGAGCATCTCTAATGCGCCCGGCACAGTGCGAGACACGTCACACAACTTCTTTCCCTTGATGTGGTGGCTGAGGGTGGCCACTATGCAATCAGACAGACTTGGCTTCAAATCCCAGCTCTGCCGTATTTTGGCTGCATGATCCTGGGCAGGTCACCTTCCTGTAAGCTTTTGCTTCCTCATGTGTAAAACAAGGAGAGTAATGCATTTGTATCAGTTTCCCAGGACCGCTGTAACAAACTACAACAAACTCCGTGGCTAAAACAGCAGAAATGTATTCGCTCACAGTTCTGGAAACCAGAAATCCAAAATCAAGATGTCAGCAGGGTCGAGTTCCCTCTAAAGGCTCTAGGTGTGCATCCTTCCTTGCCTATTGCAGCTTCTAGGGACTCCAGGTGTCCCATGGCTTGTGGATGCATCTCTGTAATGTCTGCGCCTGCCTTCACATACCCTTCTTTTCTATGTCTCCTCCTATTCTGTCTCTTACAAGGACATCCTTCAATGAGTTTAGGGTTGGCCTGGGTAGTCAAGGATGTTCTCATCTTGAGATCATTAACTTAATTACATCTGCAAAGACCCCTTTCCCAAATGAGGTCACAAGTTCTGGGAATTATGATGTGGACATATCTTTTGGGGGCCACCATCAGCCCACTACAGTCTTCTTCCTGCTTTTCCTTTGGTGTGAAGATTATATATATGGCATTTATCTCAGCATAGTTCCTGGCCCATAGTTAGCACTCAGTGAATATAACTATGCAGAGCTGTGTCACATATAATGCTGTGACTCTGGGAAGCAGGTCTTACTAATCTCTTTTTATATGTTGAATTTGGTTCAGAGTGGTTTATCACCTTTCCCAAGCTCACCAAACTGGGTTTCCTGTCCAGTGCTCAGTAACCACAAAGTCTGTATTTTGATCTCTCCCCACGTGGAATGAGTTGTCTCCCCAGTGCAGACCTGGAGACAAAGATTTGGGTACAAGCAGATTATTTAGAATGATTCCAGTAAGCAGTGAGATAGTGGGGAAGTACAAGGGAAGGAGAGAAGACAAGGAAAGGTGCATTAGTGGATTGTTTCCTGCTGTGGGCACCGGGGCCTCAGTCCCACTGGAGCTTCCTGAGAGGTCGGTGTGTATGAGACACAGGTGACCTCCAGGGCAGGCTGCTTATGAGAGGGGGAGGGGCACCAAGATCATCTCCTACTCCCAGCAACTCTGTGAGGACAGAGTTCCTGGAAGGTCAGGGTGAGAGGAAGTGCCAAAATGAAGGGAGAGAAAGAGCAATAATAGTCCTAAAAAACTCTAACTTTTGGTGATTTTGCTTAGGCCACTCTTGGGAGGTTTGATGGAATCCCAGATTCTCAGCGGGAGTGGACCTTACAAGTCCATGGTCCCACCTCACTCCCATTGCTATTGTCCCCTGTACAATACCTTCTATTCTCAGGTTGGTTTCAGTGTTCACCTGTAACCACTGCTTACATACTTGCAGGACCAGAGGGCTCACTACTTCTTGTGGAAGCCTGATCCATTGCTGTACAGCTTTCCTTGTGAACAAGATCTGTATGCTGAGTCAAAATTCGACTCCTTGGATCTTCTGCCAATGGGATTTAGTCCCCTCCCCCAAGATATCTGCTTTTGTGTATGGCAATTTTCAGCTCTACAATCCTGCCCTATCCCTGCCCTGGAGCTGTGGATCTTTGGAGACTGTTTCGTTCCTGCAGGGCTCTTGCTTACAATGGCCTAGAAAGTAACTTAAGTGGTTTTAGAATAAAATTAAATGGCACCCTCAGGGACAATTGGAGCATATGGTGTAGTAAGAAGAATGTTCATTCAACAAATGCCAAGTAAGCACTTACTTTGTGTCAGATCCTCAGATCCGTGGCCACAAGTCTGTTGGGAGCTAGGGACATAAAACCGACTAACTACAATGCCCAGGATAAAGGTTTCAAAAAGTCATTGTAGGAGGGGCAGAATGAGGTGCACCATGCTTACCAAAGCCTGAAGGACTACATGCTCTGTGCATGGCAATTTCATTAAGGGAATTAGGGAGGACTCCACGGAGGTGGCATTTGAATTGGGCTTTGAAGGTTGGTTAGGATCTTAACAGATTCTGGTACTGGCAGGAGAGAAATCTGAGAATATGGATATGGAACAAGAAGTTCCTGGAGATAAGGCCATGCCTGCTTCCTCATTCAGGGAATGGCAAGCCATTACGAATTTCTAGAGTTTAGGGTGTGTATGTGTTTATGTGGTTAACAGCACATGAGGCTGGTATGGTAGATGAAAGAACTATTTAGAATATTGTAGGCTAACTGATCTTGGTTTATCCATTAGATGACTGGAAAGTTTTCAAATGCTTTTTTTGCACAGGGAAGAGAAAGACTCAGTTTTATTTTTAAAAGGGTCCCTCTAATAGCACTGTGGAGGATAGGACAGATTGTGGGAACCAGGAGACTAGGTAAGAGGTGAGTGTAGAAATTCCATGTTAAAGTCTTTACCCATCCTTGCTTCTATCCATCCTTCCATCTATCCTTCCATCCATCCATCCAATTTTAAGCATTTACATGCTAATCATTGTAAAAGTATTGAGGCTTTGGAAGAAGGAAAGAGATTTTCTATCTTTAAGAGACTTATGATCTAGTGGGGTTGAATGGGAGATGTTGAGAGAAGAAGGATAAAAAGATGTTTCAGAATTAAAGTAGGCTCTCATCAGTGCCCAAATGCATGTGAATAGAAAAGAGGAGGGAAAGTATAAAAAAGTCTTCACACTGGAAAGGGGTGCCTGAATTCTAGGCCCAGCTATGCTACTCATTGGCTGTGTGACCTTGGACAAGTCCTAACCCCTCTCTGGTTGTATTTTCCTCCTTCACAAAGTTTGGACTAGACGATTTCTTACAATGCTTGACATTCTAAGATTCTATTATTCTATTACTTTGTCTGCTAATTAGTGGAGAAAGAGCAAAGGTTAAGCACTGGGCAGGGGGTGGGGGGCTTGGGGCATAGGAAGTGTGAATTTGTGAGGAAATGGAAAGAGGAACAGATGTCTAGGAAGGCAGGGTGGAATCAGGTTACAGGGGCTGTGACTGTCATTGTAACGAGCTGTAGTTAACAACTACAATTACCATTAAAGCTTTGTTTCCTCATTTCATCTTCCAACCCCTGATATGCTTCTCCCCTCTGGCTCTGACCTTTCTGATGTACTTTCCAGAAGCCTCCAGTGTGGCACAGAAGGCACCGGGCTGCTGAAGCCAGATAACCACAGCCCCGTCCCCTTCTTTTCTGAGTGGATCTAGCCCTGGTTGGGCTTGAGGCGGTTTTCCAGACTGGCCAGTCCCAGACTAGCAGGGGGTGGATCAGGGGACTCTTGGGCAAGGACACTGGCCTTCCTCCTACCCTGTGGGCTGGCTGTCTTGTCCCCCTAGGCTACAGCTTTTTACTTTCCTCCCTTTGGTCTCTCCTCGGGGCTTTTGTCCAGGTTGGCAGAGAAGAGCCACTAAGGTCATACAGTCAGGGACCTAGGAGGACAAGAGTGGTCGTTGATTCCAGAAGACTGAGACTTTCTTAAGGGCAGAGGCCACGCATTGGTGCTTGCTGAATTCTTAGCCCCAACACAGATCCTGGTCCACACTAGGTGCTCAAGCAAAGCTCACTGAAAGAAAGAATGATTGAATGAATGGTTGGAACCAACCATGTACAGATGATGAAAGTAAGGTCCAGGATGGCCAAGTGGCTGCCAAGTTAGACAGAGCTAGAGTCCCATTTTAAGGCCATTCCTTCTTGGTTGTAGCTCCTTAAAATGAAGACAGTAATGCCTTCCCTGCAAAGATAGCTGTTGTGAAAATTTAAAAAGTATTGTATCTAAAGCTTCTAGAGTAGTGCTGAGCACAGTTCATACTCAGTAACGTTAGGCTCTAGTGCAAGGCTACCCGAAGTGTTAATGACAATGTTCTGATCTTTGGAAAAGAACTAGACGCATCACGCAGGAAAACTTTTGTTTGGAAGGTTTTGGAGACTACAGAAAGCCTCAGGGTCTAAGGGACCTCTGGCTACAGCCTTGTTAGGCGGGGAGAGTTGGACTCAGTGGCCCGGGATCCTTTCCAGTCCTTTTGGTTCTTGGAACCAAGGCTGCATTTCTGATCCTGACCATTGGGTGGCACCAGCCCATCAGGTTAGGTAACAGGGAGGCTCGCAGGGCCGCTCCACTTACCAGCAGGGGAGCTGGAGGGTTGGGGGTGGGGCGTG
The DNA here is from genome assembly GCF_048564905.1 of Vicugna pacos. Lineage (NCBI taxonomy): Eukaryota > Metazoa > Chordata > Mammalia > Artiodactyla > Camelidae > Vicugna > Vicugna pacos. Next base: position 37,630,814 of record NC_132996.1, read on the forward strand.
AGCAGGAGTTGGGTGGGGGAAGGAGCGGCTTAGAGAGTCCAGGTGTTTGTGCCTCCGCGCGCCTGTGTGTGCGCCTTTGTGCACGACTGGGGAGGGGGGCGGGCTGTGTAAGCATTATGAGGGTGTCCGTGAATGTGTGTGAGTGTGTGCGTGCCTGTGTGTGAGAGAGCTAACAACTCGGAGAAAGGGGGCCTTTGTTTCACTTCTGTTCATGTGCAGGGCAATCATTTGACCTCAATGAAATCGTTCTGCCCCAAGGATATTGGTATAAGGCTGTGGATGAAGTCAGGCTTGGGGACATGGAATTTTCAGGATGCTAGAGCCATTAAAATTGTTTAATCGACCCTCTCATTTTCTCAGAGAGGAAAAACTGAGGCTGGAAGGTGGTGTAACGGGGCTAGGGTGTGCCACAGATCCTTGGTGGGCCGGGCCAGAGCTCTGGCTCCCTGACTTTCTCCACCAAGATCTTCAGATTTCAGCTTCTGGCTGCCTCAAGAAGAGGAGGCGGGGCCACCCAAACAAGCCCGGTGACCTCCAGGAAGAAAAGCTGGCAAGGGGCAGGACACCCTGCTCAGTCTACACCCTATTTCAGGTTGGGCATCCTGACTCCTCTGGCCTGGGCTTCATCCTCACATCTAGTCCCAGAGCCAGCTTGGCCCAGCCAGCCGCTGCCATCCTTTGAGCAGAACCTTGAGGGCAGCTGACTCTACTCAGACTCACATGGTTGGCAGGTAACAGGTGGGGACTAGAGTCTAAATTTCTGGTCTTGTACCCTGTGTCTTTCTGCCATCCTTGTCTCTGTCTCACTCCCAGGGCTCTATTCTGTACCCTGAGTAGCCCAGAGATCAACCGTCTGGGAGTACCAGCCAACTCCAGCTCTGCTTCCCCATGGCCTCTCAGTATGTCTCTATCCCCTTTGTAGGACCTGGAGTCAGACCCAAGGTCTGATAACAGTAATAAAGATTTGTGCATGGAATTGGCCTGAAGCTGGGGTAAAAATGGTGACGGGAAGTGTCATTTATTTTTTGAGTGTTTACTTTGCTCCAGGCACTGTTGCTGGATTCTTTGGCTCTGGATTAAGATTGCCTGGTCTTCAATTTTGCCTCCATCACTAATCAGCTCTGTGACCTTGAGCCAACCTCTTAATTTCTCGGTTTCTACATTTTAAAACTAGAGATGTCATCAGGGCTCACCACAAAGGGTTGTTGAAAGGCTTAAATGAATGGACACATAGAAAGTACCTGAAAGTAATGTCTCAGTGTATGTTGTTAGGCTTTAATTCTCAAAACAGTCCTGCCAAAAATGTGAGGTATGGTGATCCCATTTTATGAATGAGGAAACTGAGACTCAGGGAGTAATGTGAGTGGTTCAAGGGAACACAGCTCGTAAGTGTGGAAATGATAACAGAACCCAAGTGTATAGAGTCAGACCTTATGCCAGGCCCTGAAAATCCTTTGTTGTCCCATCACCAAGCCCAGGCACAAGGGTAGCCTCCTTTCTAAAAAAAATTCAGTAAAAGCAGAATCAAATGTTATATATGTTTACACATCTATATATACACTGAAAAAGTAAGAGAGAAATTAAGAAAATGAAAAAGAGCTTCAAAAATGACCCACTCCTAGATCTAATGTTTTCAGCAAGCTCTAAGTCTGTCTTGAATTCTAATAGGTTGGTACCAGGGTGCTTTCGGAGAGGATACATACCCCCCAAATCCTTCCTGGTCTGCAAGGAGTCCTGCACTCACAGCTCCCTTGCCTCCCAACCCACTCATCCTTTGTCATTCAAATGCATCCCACAGGGTGGGTCTGGACTGGGTAGTGGATGATGGGTACACCACAGACTCCCAGCACAGTTTATAATCACTGACCCTTTATGGGCTCTGTGCAAATACATAATCGGCTTTATATAAAACATAGTTATGAGCTCTCATTATGGCGGGAGGGAGTAGTTAACATAGAAATTACCCAATTGCAGATGTGTGATGTCAGGCCACTAATGAACCAGCCTGGCAGCCTAGCAGGTCCCACCTGATCCAAGAAGGGGCCTCTGGGCCGCTTCACGCCAGCCCATGTGGAGCTTTTAAGATAAGACGATGTTTGCTGGGCTACAGGTACCGGACCCCTCCATTCGAGGAGGCTCCCTCCATCCCAGCCTAACAATAAGAACCCAGCTCATCTACATCCATTCGTTCATCTAACCAGTATCTTTGGAGCACCCCTTCTGCATAACATTGGGGAAACCTTGATAAACACTATCAATTCTTTTCTCTGCTTTCATGGATCTTGCAGTTGGCACTTTTGGGTTTTACAAGTGACATTAATGAGCTAAACCACTGCTTTTTGTGACCTAGAAGACCTATCTGATCCCCACTTGTACAGAGCGAGATGGGCAGGTTGGATGGCAGCTGAAGTGGCTAGCAGCAACAGGTGAGTATGGGAAGCCAGCCATGGGGGTGGAAGGAACCAGGCAACCTGAATTGCTTGGCAGAAACTTTGGGGTTGGAAATAGAAGCCAAATCAACAGGCCAGACATCTAGTAGAAAGTGAACTGAGCCTCCAAGATTCCATTTTTGTTACCAATAGTTCATTCTTCACTTGGCAGCCTGAGTGATTTTTTTTAAATACTTAAGCCAGATTGCATTCTGTCTTCCTTAAAGCTCTCCAGTGGTTCCCCATCATGCTAGGAATAAAATCCAAACTCCTTATCTTGTCTTGTAAAGGCCTAGATGGTCTGTTCCTTGCCTGCTTCTCAGGCCTTGTATCTTACCCTTCTCCCTCCTGCTCATCTGCCCCACCCACACTGGCCTGCTTTCTGTTCCTGGGACACTGGCAAGTGACTTTGCACTCACTTTTTTCTCATCTGAAAGGCTATTCTCCCAGATTTTCTGAAAGTTGGACACTTTCTTTTCAGGTCTCAAATCAAATGTCACCTCTGAGAATCCTTCCCTAACCATTCTGTTGAAACCAGTTTCTGCCTGCATCTCATTCACTTTCCAGAATATCACTCTGTTTTATTTGCTGTATAGAAAATATTGTGAACTGAATTTATATCATTTGTTCATCTCCTCCCCCTAGGCTATAAACTCTGAAAGAAAGGGAGTCATCTGGCTTGCTCATTGTGTATTCTTGAAGACTAGAAAACTTCTTGTCATACAGTAGGACCCCAATCACATCTTTGAATGAATGAATAAGTGAATGAATGAATGAATGAAGGAGTGAGTGAATATAAAGTAAACAGCAGGTATGGGAGTGAGATGAGAGAACTCAATGTAATTTCTGTCTAAGAGCCTCTCTGGCTACTGGCTCATTTTAATGATTTACCAGCTGCCTGGTGTGCATAAGCGTCCACTCATCTAAACATCGTACTGGATAGAAGATCTGAAGACTTGGGGAATGTGTCCAATCACTAGAGTTCACTTAGAAACAGGCTTAAATGGCCAATGAGATATTCTTTATATCATTGCCAGGTATCAATAACCTCTGAGTTGTGATGATAGGAGTTTTGATCTTTTCATCTTAGAACTGGTTATGGGGTTGTTGGAAAGACTGCCATACCATGACATCTGAGATGGGGGGGATCCTCATAGACTAGGGGAAGCCTGAATTCCAGAAGTGATGCCATCAGAAGTGTACCAGATGTCTGCTGTTATGGCAGTGATAGCAAATGCAGAGTAAGTTTGCCATCATCCATTTTGAGCTCTTAAAAATCAATATTGTCTCATATTTAGATATTAAAATTCACCCATGATCTCAGTGTCTCAACAAAGCAAACAAATTTTATTTGTCTCTCTTTTCTTCTAGGCTTTGTCCACATAAATCAAGTCAAATGATTTTCGAAATGTCCATGTGCAAGGCATCATTCAGCTGTTTAGGGAAATTCTTACAAAAACTGTAGCATGTGTCAGTCGCAGGTAAGGCACTGGTAAGGGGTGGAAAAGATGAACAAGACTTGATCATTTTCTCCAAGTATGTGGAGACCAGAGGGAGGCCAACATGACCACTAGACCCCTAAGACAGGATAGTATAATACCCGGGACCAGATCGCGTGGGCTCAAAGCCTGGCTGGGTGTCTCTGGGAAAGTTATTTAACGGCTGCGTCTTATTAGCCTTCTCATTAGTGTGAGCATGGTGACAATAATACCTCAGAGAACTGTTGGAAAGACTAAATAAATTAATATTTAAGAAGTACTAGAACAGTGCCTGGGACATGGTAAACGCTAAATACATGTCAACTAACATGCTTATTCATAAGGCAAAGTGCTCTAGGCTTTGAAGGAGATGCACAAGGTTCTATGGGGAACTTTGACTGCTGGGGGAGGACACGGAGTACTTCCTGCCGAAGATGAAGGGCTCCAAGGGGGAGCAGCATGATGTCACGACAAGGGTACGGTTATTGGGAAAGAGAGGCCTCTTCTTCAATTCTGCCTTCATTATTTGTCAGCTTTGTGGCTTTGGACAAGTTATTTCACCTTCTCTTTTAAAGGGGTACTATCTCACAAGAATGCTGTTAAGATCAAATAAAATGACATTTATGAAGCTTCTGGCACGTGGTGGGTGCTGGAGAAAGGGCACCAGTCTCCAGGTCCCTGCATTGTGATGGGACGCTGGGATGGATGCATGGAGTCCTGCCAGCCTCCTTGGGGGTTGCTTCTGCTGAAGGAAACTGCCTCTTCCAGGGTCACGCCCCTTTTCAGGGGCAGCCTGCTTCCAGTGACTGATGATCTAGGGGGCATAAAGGCCTAGCCCCTCACTCTCTCTGGAAATGGCTCTGAAAGGCCATCCTGGCTCCGGAGCTCCCCACGGGGTCACCTGAGCTTTTACGGGGTCTGCATGACAGCTCAGTGTCTGCCTCCACCCCTTCCTGCTCCCTTCATCTCCTGTGTTGGTCAGCTCAGCCTGCCGAACAGCACATCACAGACTCGGTGACTTAAACAGTGGAAATTTGTTATCTCACAGTTCTGGAGGCTGGAAGTCCCAAATCAAGGTCCTGGCTAGGTTGTGGCTTGCAGACAGCCACCTACTTACCGTGTCCTCACACCGTCTTTCCTCTGTGCTATGCAGAGGGAGAGAGAGAGAGAGAGAGAGAGAGAGAGGGAGAGAGAGAGAGGGAGAGAGAGGGAGAGAGGAGAGAGAGAGAGAGGGAGAGAGAGAGAGGGAGAGAGAAAGAGGGAGAGAACACCTCTTCCCTTAAGAACACCAGTCTTACCAAATTAGGATCCCACTTTTATGACTTTATGTAACCTTAATTACCTCCTTAAAGGTCCTGTCTCCAAATACAGTCACATTGGGGGTTGGAGCTTTAACACATGAGTTTTGGAGGGACACAATTCAGTCCATAATATCTCTCTTGCACAGGTATGGATTCTAAATGCACTCTGCGATAACCCCCCTCACTTTTGTCTGTCTCAGTGTCTGAGTTAGTGTCTGCTTTCCAGGAACCCAAGCTGTGAACACATTTCTCAGTCATCTTAGTGCACATTGTGCCTGGAACATAGTCGTTACTCAATTAATGTTGACTAAATGAAACAATATTTGAATTACAGTGTGAGGGCTTACTCAGCACCAGGTCAATGAGAGTAAAAATCCAGCTGTTCTGCTATGGGTTTGTATTTCGGTGTTCATGTGTACAGACACCACCAGCTTCAGCCCAGTGATCCTGGAGGCTAACAGCCTTTACTAACTGAGTTAGGAAAGGGGTCTTCAGACTAGTCTGGGTCCCAGGTGGGCACGTCTGAAGGGAAGATGGAGAAAGAAATTTCCTTTATCGACTGCTTTCTGTAAGTCAGGGCTCTGCCAGAAGCCTTTTGGAACATATTTTCTCACATAAGTCTCACAACTACCCTGTAAAACAGAGACCTTTGTTAATTCCATTTGGCAGAGAAACTGAGCTTCCTTCCCAAGGTCACACGACTAGCCAGGGGTACAGCTGAGAGGCAACCCTTGCCCAGAATCAAAGTCCCTGAAAGGAGGTTAGGACTCTGTTTCCACTCCCTTCTATTAGAGGCATATGCTCCTGTCACCTCCTGCTCTTCTGGTTGATAGTGACAGGCCTGCCTGCCCCCTCCCGCCCCATCGGCTGTGCATGAGCCCCATCCCAGCTGCTGTTTCCCAGAGGCCTTCGCAAGGCTGAGGAACCAGACCTCTAGGGGTAAGGCTGACACTGGAAGTTAATGATTATCAGTTGAAACAAAACACTTGTTTACATGTTGCATCATTAGAGGTTTCAGCCTTACCTCTGCTGGGCCTCCTGCCAGATGTTTGGAGGGGGTTTTCACAAGCTGTGCAGTTTACTAAATACAAAAGCTTTCATATCAAGGCATTCTAGTGTTAGGCAGTGCAGTTCTGATAATGGGTAATTGAATTTCTTTATCTGGAGCAGAAGGAACCAAGACATTCGCAGAATTTTCTCAGCTGGGACTCAGATGGTTGCTGGACACATGGGGATTCTCTTCTTGAACCCCCTCTGAGAAGAGCGGGTTAGTCTAATGATCCTCTGAGTGTTGTGTCTGGCTCTCGGTAGATGCTGAAGCAACTCTTCTTGGGGAAATCAGGAGAGACTTCATAGGAAAGTAACATTTGCACTTGAGGTTAAAGGATAATTTTCTTTTCCAGGTAGAAAGAAGGAGTGGGGAAGAGCATTCCAGAGGAGAGAACAGCATATGCAAAAGCACTGAGGCTTGGAATTCTGACTTTCTGAAGACCAATGCAGCTCCTGTAACACTAAATGCTGATGAGTGTCTGGCTGGTTCCAGTTCAGACCAGTGGTTCTCAGCCCTACTTGAATATTAGAATCATCTGAGGGCTTAAAAATTACCAAGTCTTCCTTTCCAGATCCTAATGTAAATAGTCTGGGGTGGAATTCTAAGCATCAGTATGTTTGAAAAGTTCTCCAGATTATTCTCATATGCACCCAAAGTAGAGATGGATCCTTCCGTCCCAGTGGCCTCTCACTGTCCCAACTTTTGGAGAAACTTCGGTCAACTTTTCAAATTTGCTGCCTAGTATGACTAACGTGCAAGATGGGGCTGCCCGAGTGCTCAGCCTTGAGGGCAGACATTTCCCTTTGGGCTAGAGAGGCATGCGAGGCACCCTCTTTCCTGTTAGAGCCTGTTAGCGAAAGAATAACTTACTGGAGGAGCTCAGTGTTGACCAGATCTGACCACATCAATCACACACGTAAACAAATACCAGTAGGACCCCTGTGCCTTTACCTGCAACTCGCCTTCTGCTGACTTTTTCTGGATGGAGAAAAAAAATGGTAAATTATTCAAGGTTTTGTAACTGAATTGTAAGACGGCTGAATAAGGAACTGTAGTAACCTATACATATTTTATCCCTATTTTTTTTCACTCCCTTGCAGAAGATTTCAGTTTTCGTTTCTCCCAAGCAGGACTGCTCACTTTGACATTCCCCGGGTGTCTGTAGTACTAGGCAATAATTAAATATCAGGTGCATAAGTTGCTCTTTAATTTGACATGTGTGCTCCAGGCAATAACGGCACGCAGTGCCATGTGGGAGTGTAATTGCTAAGGAATAAAATCTTGTAGCGAGTGAGATCATTGTATCAGGTACGGTGTGACAGCTCATTTGATCATTATGCCCAGGCTAAAGAGTTTGCCTAATTAGTTTCCATTAAAACTCACCCTTTAATCAAGAGTTATTCTTGCATAAAGAATGTCACTCGGTCCAGATGAATGAACAATGGTTTCCCCTTGAGATTGGACTCTCGGCTGCGCTGGGATGCCATATGGCTTCTCAAACAATCCACGCCCAGCCCTCAGCTGGAAAGCCCGAGCTGGAATGGCTGGTATGAATGGAGAGAAGGAAAGGCACTGGGAGGAGAGAATTGGATGCTGCCAGCCCTGGTGGGTGGGGTATAGAGTCTAAGATAAGCCCCCTGCCAGTCACAGAGACCTTGGATTCCAGAGTCTCCCTTGTGCAGAGAGAATGGGGATCATGGTGGGGTGGGGTGGGGTGTGGTGGTGACTTGGTCACGGTCCCATAGCAAGTTGCAGCACAGCTCAGGCTGGGACCCAGTTCTGACTTGTAACCCACCCAAACTCCTTCTTCTCCATCAAATGGTGACCTCAATCCTCAAGCTTCTTAGAAGCGAGGAAATGGACCTTTTCCTCCTGACCCACTCTGAGTTTGGGGCTTTGAAAAAGCAAGAATGAGAATGAATGCTGGGTACACTCAGCACTGTCTTGTTTCATCTCCATCTCCTTGGCTCTGGAGCCAACCTACTCTCCATTTGAATCCCAGCTTCTTAGCTGAATGACCTTGGGCAAGTCACTTAACCGCTCTGATTTAGTTCCTTTATCTACAAGGTAGAAGTAATAACATTTTCCTTTTGGATAAGAGGACGCTTCTCTGGGCACCTGGTATTCAGAGATACCTCTCCCCAATTTGAGTTTCCCAAGCAACTCTAGTGTTCCTGTATTCCTGGACCCCAGGGTTGGGTGTAACTTAAAAGAAGTCAGACTTATGACAATCTGTGTCTGAGGATGGTTATCTTCACCAGTTGGTTGACAGAAGCAATTTAACATCATATTCAGATCCCATCCAGGGGATCTGATGTGCTAGCACAGTGCCTGGCTGACAGAAGATGCTACAACTGCACTAGGATCTGACAAAGAGAGAAAGCACAAAGCCAGTGTGACCGTGGGCCTTTCTGTTTTCGTCTCTTGGCCAGTGATGTCCTACTTCTTCAGTGAAATGTTTCTGTCCTAAGAAAATGTCTGCCAAGATTACAAGGGGGCATTATTGCCGCAACTCCATCCACCCCCATGAATGGACCCACCTCCATATGCTGATAATTTCCAGATTTGTATTATTAGTCTTGATCTTCTTACTTTTAACCCTCAACTTCTAATTGTCAACTGGACATTCTGACACTTCAGAACAACCCACCTGATCCTGCATGTACAGGTCCCCTACTTCCCAACTACATTTACTTAAAAAAATTTTTTAACTGACTTTGTCAAACCATGAGACATCCAAGTGAAGCAACCTCAGAGCTACCACTGGGTGGGAGGACGTGTGAGGCAGTGAAATGGCCGGAGTCCGGCAGTTGGAAGCCTAACCTGGGGCAACTCTGTCAACTGTCTGAGCTTGACTTCATTTCCTTATATTTAAGGTGGGGTGTAACTACACTGCACATCTCCCAAGACTCTTCTGATCTGACCCTTGCTTGCCTTCGAACGTTAACCTTCATCATCCCCCCTCAAACAGCCTTTGCTCCAGACACACCAGACTGCCTGCTTGTCCCAGCTCACAGCGATCATTTTGGTTCCTGCCTCCGTGCACTTGCACGTATTGTTTTCTTCTGCCTGGAATGTTTTTCCTTTCCATGCTCACCTGGCAAGATCTAACCCTTCTTTTTGTCTCGGCTCAAGACTTCTCTGTCTTAAGGTTTCTGTGGGTTTCCCTGCTCTTTACTCTCTCAGAGCACTTTTCTGCCCATCTCTCTGGAACTCCTATACTCCCCTTATTCTAGTCTATCTTTAATATTTAGTCTATCTTTTCATATCCAAAAGCGTTTTTTGCTTTTCTTTTTTAATTGAAATATAGTCAGTTTACAATACTGTGTCATTTCTGATGCACACCATTAATCTCAGTCATACAGATACATGCATGTATTTATCCTCATAGTCTTTTTCATTACAGGTTACTACAAGATTTTGAATATAGTTTCCTGTGCTATACAGTAGAAACTGATTGTTTACCTATTTTATATATAGTAGTTAGTATTTACAAATCTCGAACTTCCAATTTATCCCTTCCTACCCCTTTCCCCCTTTGGTAACCATAAATTTGTTTTTTATGTCTGTGAGTCTGTTTCTGTTTTGTAAATAAGTTCATTTGTATCTTTTTTCTTTCTTTCTTTTTTTTTTTTTTTTTTTGGATTCAACATATAAGTGATATATGGTATTTTTCTTTCTCTTTCTGGCTTACTTCACTTAGAATGGCCACCTCCAGGCCCATCCATGTTGCCGCAAATGGCATTATTTTATTCCTTTTTATGGCTGAATAGTAAGCTTTTATATATTTTCTGTCTATTATTTTCTTAGTCAGATCTTCTAATTCACTACTTCATTTTTCTTTAGTCAAATTCATCTTGCCATTTATCCCCTTGACTGTGTTGTTTACTTTAGCTATTTATAGCATTTGTACTTAACATTTCCACTTGAGATCTTACTGATTTCTTGTTCTTACTTCCTATGGCTAACATTTTGCCCCATATCTGCATGCTTATTTTGTATTTTTGGAACATTTGTTTTAGTAATTCTGCTTCATGTCTTGTTCCGTATGTTGCCTTTCTTTATAGTAATTATATCCTCAAATCTAGTTCTTTTGGTTTATTAAGTCATGTTTTCCTCAGGCTATCAATCAGTCACTTTGGTAATGCATTTTGGGGAAAGAGGTCAAGTTCAGGTGTCTGCTTCCATGGGTTTAAGGAGAGGGGAACTGAGGAGTTCTAGGGTAGAAAGCCTAAGAGCCCATGCGTCCCCCAGTTGGACTTCCACTTTAAGCCTGTAAGGCAGATTGGCACGGGGAGAGGGTGGATTCTTCAGGTTGTGTCAGCCCGGGGTTTGGGAGAGGATGGGATCAGGTGTAAAAGCCTAAGGGCAGCAGTGCAGACCCAACCCATTCTCATCAACTTTTTAAAAACGATTTTATTTTTTTAGAGCAGTTTTAGGTTCACAACAGAATTGAGAGGGAGATACAGACATTTCCCATATCCTCCTGCCCCGATACATGCACAATTTTCCCCATTATTAGCATCATTCACTAGAATGGTACATTTGTTACCAATGGTAACCATGCACTGACACATTATAATCACCCAGAATCCAAAGTTTACTTTAGGGTTCACTCTTTGTGTTGTACATGTTATGGGTTTGGACAGATATATAATGACATATATCCCTCATTATAATACCATACAGAATATTCTCAATGCCTGCCTCAAAAATGCTCTGTGCTCTGTCTTTTTATTCTTTGCCCCCTCACCATGCACCCTTGGCAACCACGGATCTTTTTATTGTCTCCATAGTTTTGCCTTTTCCAACATGCCTTCTAGTTGGCATTACACAGTATGTAGCTTTGTCAGACTGGCTTCTTTCACTTAGTAATATGTATTTAGAGTTCTGTGCTGAATGATATCTTTAGTGCTGAGTGATGTTCCATTGTCTGGATATACCGCAGTGTATTTATCCACTCACCTAATGAAGGTATCTTGCTTGCTTTCAGGGTTTGACAGTTACGAATACAGCTGCTATAAACATTTGTGTGCAGGTTTTTGTGTGGACATCAGTTTTCAACTCTTCTGGATAAATACTAAGGAGCATGATTGCAAGATCATATGAAAGAGCATGTTTAGTTTGTTAAGGAATTGCCAAACTGTCTTCCAAATTGGTTGTACCATTTTGCATTTCCACCAGGAGTGTGTGAGAGTTTCTGTTGCTCCACATCCTCACCAGCATTTGATGTTATCAGGGTTCTGGCTTTTGGCCATTCTAATAGGTGTGTAGTAGCATCTTGCTGTTGTTTAATTCATCAACTCTCCCCCACAGGACTTTCCTCCTGCCCCATTGGGTGTTGGCTTGGCTGGGCTGTGAAGTGGCAGGTGATGGTTCGTCCAAGGCTGTGCAGCAAGGAGGTGAGAGCAGAACTTCAAAGCTTTCCTCCCACACATTGGCTGGCACCGTCTCTGGGTGCTGTCAGCTTCAAGATGCAGCTACACACCTCCTGACACACAACCATTCCAGGCCATGTTCACAGAGGGCTCACATTTTGTTATTATTATTGTTAGTTCCTGGAACCTACAATTTCTTCTTGCTTCTACATTGTTTTCAGTGTTAATTTTGGTGAAAGGAGGGAAAAAAAATCAACTATTTTGGCAGAAACCAAAATTTTATATTTCATAATATTTGATACAATCTCTGCAAATGTATGTATGTCACGTTTCTTAGATAGCATAGTGGTTAAAAACCAGGACTCTGAAGTTACACTGAGTGCTTGATTTTACTTTTTAAAAAGTGTTAAATAAAGTCTATGTAAATATAATTTATATCAAGTAAACTTCAGTAATTTTAAGGGTATAGTGTGGTAACTTTTGACAAATATATACACCCATGTAACTACTACCACAATCTATATATTGAACCTTTACATCACAACCAAATTCCCTTGCACTCCTTCCTAGTCAATATCTACCTTGTTCCCTAGCCCCAGGCAAATACTGATCTGCATCCTTATATCATATATTAGATTTGTGTTTTTTCCAGAAGTTTTATATAAATGGAATCATATTGCATGCATTTTTTTGTGTATGGCTTCTTTTGCCCAGCATGAAGTTTTTGAGATTCACCCATGTTGTTGTATCAGTAATTTATTGCTTTTAGTTGCTGAGTAGAATTCTATTGTATGAATGACCACAATTTGTTCATGTATGTTTCTATTGATGGACATTTGGGTTATTTCCTGCTTTCTGCTATTATAAATTCCCAGTGTGCCACTTTTTAGCTTTATGACCTCAGGCAATTTACTTAAACTCTTTCTATTTCAGTTACCTCATGTAAAATGGGGATAACATTGTCCCTAGCTTATAAAGTTATTGTGATGATCAAATGAGTCAGTACATGTGAATTGCTTGTCCACAGCATGTAACAAGCACTCACTAAATGCTATTATTAAAATTGCATATTGTACTTTTGTCTGCCCAGTTGAGTGTGAGATTTTTTAAAACATAAACTAAGTTTTATTCTTCTTTATAACCCCAAATGTTAGAACAGTGCCCAGCATTCATTCCTTTATTCATGTCTTCATTCATTTCTTCACTCGGTTAAGTTGTAACTGACACTACGAACACCTCATGCTGGTTGGGAAGGCAATAATAATCCCGTCATGGTCCTTACTGTCGTAGAGCTTCAAGCCTAAAGCAAGGGACAAATAAACCAGCAGCTACAATACATCACATTAAGGGGAAGCTTCAATTTGAGGCACTGGTGAATTTCCTACCTTGAGGTACTCAGGGAAACTTAGGCGAGATGTCAGAGGAGGAGAAAGAAATTTAAGTGGGCAGCCCACTCATTGAACACCTGGTGGGGGACTTTCAGTTGGAGCTCAGTTCATCCACGTCCAGGTATGTCTGTTGAAATGATGGGGCAGCTGGCTTATAGGTATCTATTTGCCAAGTTGATTATTTGCATTTGGGAAAGAAGCATACTCCTGGGGAGGGGAGAAGGGGCAAAGGAGACCTTGCTGTAGCTCTTCCGAGGCCCCTGGTCCAGCCTCAGTGACTCATGTCTAAGATCCGTGGGAAAAGGGACAAAGAAACCAGTTTTTAATAACTAGTTACTGAGAAGCCCAATTCCTGGTTAAAAACCTATGTGTATGTATATGTATTACTGAAACATTATGCTGTACACCAGAAACTGACATAACACTGTAAACTGACTATACTTCAATAAAACAACAACAACAACAAAACTCCCCCAAACCAGCAAAAAACCTATGTGTGGTGTTTCAGGTCCAACTATAGGTGGTTACAAAGGGGCCACTTGGCAGTCGTCCAGGAGGAGCGCTGCCCCCCCCCCCTTTTACGCCCACCAGTGCCCTGCATGCTGGGAAGGGAGCCGTAGTCAGGGTCTCAGCGCCTCCACCCCCCACCCCCGCTGGTCTGGATCTTTCTGCATCTTCCATTCTCAGCCCAGGCAGGGGGAGGAGGGTAAACTTAAAAGACTTTTTCCCTCTGACTCTGTACACCGTTCCCCCCCTCCCCCGCCACCCCAGCACTTGTTTTTCACGCCTAAACTTCCTTGCCTCTCACTGCTCTGAAGCCCACAAAACTGCTGGGGGAGGGGGGCGAGAGCTTATGTTCCGCGGGCTCCCTCAACAGTGAGATGAACCCCACCTCTGCGCTGATTCAGTTGACCTTCCACCCAGTGCTTGGTTCCAGGAGCAGTCCGTGTTTTCTCCAATTCTCCTGTCAGAGTAAGTGGTTAAAGGCTTCACTCTTCTCTTTTTGGCTTGTTGCTTTAATCAGCTCCTCAGACAGGGGGGTTCAGCGCTCTTTTCTAGCTCAGTTGAAATCCTGACCCTAAGCTTCACCTTCTCCCCCCCAGGCATCCTGGCATACTACTGGTGTAGTTTCTCTGGGCTGCGGCTCAGAGGGGCCTGTGCTTGGTTTTATTCTCTGTTGCTGCCTTGAAATCTTTTAAATTTTGAACAGGTGGCCTCACATTTTCATTTTACACTGGGCCCACCAAATTTTGTAGCCAGTTTTGCCCTAATGTCAGCATGTTACATAACCGTGGTACATTTAGCCAAACTGAGAAATGAATGTTGCTGCGGTACTGTTAACTAAACTACAGGCTTTATTTGGCTTTTTTCAGTTTTTTTAAACTAACATTCTTTTTCTGTTTCAAAATCCAATGTGTGATACCGTATTATATTTAGTTATCATATCTACTAGTTTCTTCTAAGGTATGACATTTATATGGTCTTTCTTTATCTTTGACCTTAAAACCTTTGAAGAGTTGGTCAGTTATTTTGTAGAATGTTTCTCAGTCTGGGTTAGCGTGACGTTTTCTCTTCGTTAGACTGAGGTTATGGATTTTGGGGATGAAAACCACAAAGATGAAGTACTCATATTCCATCACACCAGCAGGTACTTGGTATCAACGTGACTTCTGTTTTCATCTTGACTGATTGGTGAGGGTGGTGTCTGCTAGGTTTCCCCACTATGAGGTTACGCTTTTTCTGTTCCATACTCTGTTAGAAGCCAGTTACTAAATCCAGACCACACTAAGGAGGAGGGGAACTAAACCCTACCTCCTGGAGAGAGAAATACCAGTTTGTGAACAAATGTGAAAACCACCCCTGTAATAAATAAATAAATACTTGTGGGGGACACTTTAAGACTTTACAAATATCCTATTTTTCTTTAATGCTTTGCTCACCAATTTTGGCATTTGCCTGCAGCAGTTACTACATGGGGGGGTGGTATTCTAATGGTGATCTTTTATTTCTAGAGGAGCCTTTTAGAATTATGGCACTAGCCTCATCTGTGTATTGATTTATTCTTTTTACTAAACTAGTAAAGCCTCGAAGGCTGCCCTTTGCACGCTATCTGCACCCTTCAGGTTCTCAAGGACACTTTGTTCAATTGAGCTGAATTGAATGATTTTTATCAGATGATGCTTAAAGATAACATCAGGCATGATGGAGAGGCTGTGGTACACACTGTGTGGTCTGCGGCAACTTGTTGGAAATGCAAATTATCAAGCCCTGCTTCAGACCTATCATGTTGGAAGCTCTAGGGATGGGGCTCAGCAATCTGTTTTCAACAAGCCCTCCAGGTGATCTCTGTACCCGCTAAAGTTTGAAAACCACTGATGTAGGGGATTCTTTAATAATTAACGGTGTGTCTATTCTAATTATTTATAGGGACATGAGTCCCAGTGAAATCATTATCTATCCTGTAGTCCTGAATGGCTGTTCTATGGATGAAGGAATGAACTGGCTGATGGTTTAAATCAGTTTAATAACATGTGTGGAGCGTCTGTATCTGCTGATCCAAGGTGGGTGATCCCAATGAACAAGAACTCATAAGTGGGGAGGAAAGGAGGGGCTGCAAAGAGGTTGGAAAGGTGGGGTGAGCCAGATGAGGAGGGCGGCTCTCATACCTTGGGATCTGCTCTCTGCTAGTTGCAGAGAGCCAGGGTGTTGTGGATTGATTACCTAGGGGACCCAGAGCACAAGTGACATTTGAGTCTCTCTAGAGGAAGGTGGTCTAGAAATGTGGTTAATTACACACCGGCTTTAGAGTTACGACCGGAGCTCAGATGCCAACTCTTTCACTTCCTGTACAATTTTGAACTTGTTGCTCTATTAGCCTCAGTTTCCCTGTCTGTAAAACAGACAAAAATAATTGCAGTGTTGACTGAGTACTGACCATGTGTCAATCATTTTCCTAAGTACTTGACATGAACCCACTCATTTACTTGTCATGATGGCTTTATGGAATTAGTAACATTATTATTCCCATTTTATGGAGAGGAAACTGAGATGTGGAGAGGAATATGCATAGAGCTATTAAGCCAGGCAGATGGGATACAAATGCAGCCTATTTGTCTCTGGAACCCACCTCATAACCTGTCTGAACTTGTAGGATTTCTGTGAAGTTTGAAGTTAGACCATGTATGAAAAGTGTTCAGCGAAGTATTGCACCCACAGGGAGCCTTCTCTAATGGTGGGGGTGAGTTGTGATAATCCAGGAGTTCTGTGTGTCTCTGTGTGGCTTGGGGAGCCCTGTACTGGAGCAGCAAACTTTCTGTTATCTCTGGCTCTCTGCTTGGGTCTCTTGCTTGCTTTGGGCTGTAATTGTGTCTTGTCACCTCCATTCATAGGATGCCCAGAGGGTCCCACCTTCCCTAAGATGGGCCAGCTCTAAATGGACCTGGGCTGTGATATCTGAGGAATTAGGAATAAAAGGCAGCACACGGAATCACCCAAGAGTCAGGAGATTCTGGGCCTGTTTGAATCACTAAACCTGTGTGACCCTGGGCAAGGATCTTCTGCTACCTTGATTTCAGGTTTCTCATTCACGAGAGGAGGTTGGATTTTCTTATCTTCAAGTTTACTCTCACCTCTGTGAAGAGGAAGGGCATCCAAGTCTCAGGCACATTTTCTCTTTCTGGGCATGGCTATTCAGCTCACTGGGGGACTGGTCTTTCCGTTCTCTGGGCAGATCTTTCTCCCTGAATTATGTGCCAACCACATCATACTTAACGCTTAGTAAACATTCCCAGGAGTTGTAAGCCTCTAATCTGTGGGACCTATATGTAAGCATACCAGCATAAATAATGCTATGCCTCATTAATCTGGACTCAAGGAGTTAAGAATTAGAGTGAACTTACATTACAATATGCTGAATTTTGCTTTTAGATTGTTTCTGAAGAGTGACTAAGTGTATGAAAAAAAGAAAGGAATCAAGAAAAAATATTTGAACCACCTTAAAATGACCCAACTCCATGATTTGCAAAACACTTTTTTTATTTCCATTTAGACAAAATACTAGAAACCACTTAAAATTCTTTTATGAAAATGAATAAAGAAATAATGGAATCAAATCAATGAACTTATTAAACATGCTTTTTATTCATTAAAGCAGGTTTTGAAAGGACCCACGCTAGGAAGCCTTAGTTATCCTAGTTTGGAGTTCCTCTAAATTCTTGGAAGAAATAATAGTATATTTATCCTCATGGCCTCTGTACTTGCAATTTGCCTGAAGTAAAGAACAGTAGTAATCCCTGGTATTAAGGACAATTAATGACATCTGGAGGGTGCAAGGCTCTGACCTCCCTACAATGGCCTTAGACTTCTTGATGATCTCATAATGGCCACACCGTTTTTTCCAAGTCTCTCTTCGTCCTCACAGATGGGAAGGCCCAGCCACCCCTTAGAGGTGGGCGGTGGTGAGAGTGATTTTCACCCCATTTATCTCCTCAGTATCAGCAATTTCTGTGTGTTCCTGACAGCAATGGATGTCATGCTGGGTAATCCTCTTCCCGTTGTGAAGGGACCTAACCAATTACCAGTGAACTATTCATGAAAGCTCCAAGGGGAGAAGGTAGCTAATGATGCCTTTTATCAGATCTACCAATACATAAGAAAATACACTTGGGAGAAAATAGAATTTTTTTTCTTTTTACAGGTAAAGTTATGTTATGTTTTTGAATGTGTATGTGAATGTATGTGTCTTAAAAGTTTTACCAGTGTTAATATTAATTAATTAATTTCAATTTAAGGGCAACCTTCATCTTATTACAGAATTATGGGAGAATTAAAAAAAAAAAGGACTTCTGACTTCTCTTCGACTTCATCCTTGCAGTACTACCGTTCTCTCTCCTCATGGCAGTCACAGTGGTCTTTTGAAACGTAAGACAGATAACATCCTGTCCTTCCTTAAAAGTCTTCCCGTGACATCCCACTGCACATAGGATAAAATTTGAACTTGAGCCTCACTGCAGCCTTCAAGGCCCTTCATAATCAGGCCCCTGCCCACCTCTCCAGCCTGCTCTTCAGCCAGCGTCCTCTGTGCTCCACTCACTGCCCTCCTTTCTGGCATTTAAGTAGGCTGAGCCTGTGTTCCTGTCAGAGCCTGTGCACTTGCTGGTCCTGCTGCCTGCACACCACCCTCCCTTCTGAAGCAGGAACACTTCTATCTACTGGCTCTCCTTCGCCTCTCCTTGTTTGATGGTCTTCAGGATATTTATCACATTCTGAAATTGTTTTGTTTGTTCATTTGTTTCATGCCTGCCCTCTCCTTAACATAAGCTTCATGAGACAGGAATCTCATCTCTCTCATCCACCCCTGTGTGCTCAGCACCTGGCAAAGTATCTGGACACTAGCAGGTACTCCATTCAGTTGATCCTTAAACAACATGGGTTTGACTGCGTGGGTCCACTTATACATGGATTTTTTCACTAGTGAATAAGACAGTCCTACACAATCTGCAGTTGGTTGAGTGGATGTGGCAGAACCATGTATGTGGAGGGCCAACTATAAGTTATATGCCAATTTTCAACTGCACCTCTAACTCCCACATTGTCCAGGGGTCAGCTGTGTATGTTTTTGAATGGCAGCACTAATGGACATAAAACCCAGCTGCCGTCTTCGTCTGCTGTGCTCTCCGTGGTCTCGTTTTTCTTTTTGTGTTCTAATTAAACTTTGGAGGAAGTACCAGGTGGCCGACCAAGTAAGAGTGAGTGCTATGTGGGTTATAAAGTCTGCCTCAGAAGCTGGCTAAGACTGAATCAGGTTAGAACAGGCATTTAGGGCTCGGGGGGCTATGATACAAAAGCAGATCTCTCATCCTCAAGTCTGAGAGTTGGGTGTCAGGGAGCTTACTGAAAGAAATAAATGCTGGACAGTCAGGAGTTGTATATGTATGCTTTCCAGACTGAATGAATGATAACTGTGAACGTAGGGGTCTCTGGGAGCTTCCTTTAGTGGACAAACCCATTAAACTGTATTAAATTTCTAAAACACCTCTTGCCTCTCTTCTGACACTTCTGTTTCCATGGTACTGGCCTGGTGAAGGTTCACGTTTTCCCTCTTCTGAAGGAGATGCTGAAGGAGTTTTCTTAAAAGCAAATGCAGCCATGGAAATCCTCTGCTTGCCCCTCACTGGAGAAGCCGGGGATCTTAGCCTGGGAGTGTGGAAGTGCATGTCCATCAGAGGCGATGAACAGGGTGTTTGCTGTTCTGTTAATCGATTGTTGATCTTTGTGGCCATCGTCTTTGTGGACGGTGCCCCTCTTTTATGCGTACTTGCCAAAGACAGTTCACTTACACACCCACCTCCCCCTGCCCAGAGTCCCAGACTTACTAGTTCTCACTAATCAGAACAGACTAGCAGAGAGGAACATGTTCTTTGTTATTCAACCTAGAGACTAAAGATATTTCTGGATAAAGAATAATAGAAAGATTGAGACCAGCCTAATCCAAAGATTTTTAGGAAATGTTATGGGCCTCATGATACCCATGGGAATCATGGAGCAAGAACTGAATGTCAGGTCTTATGCCAAGAAATACCTTTAGAAAAAAAGGCTTCTATAAGATGTCTCCATAGCATCTGATGGAGGCATCATAAGGAGAGACAGATGTAGCAAGGCTACACATGTGATACTTGTCTTTAATCTGAAGGTTTTTCTTTGATGAATTCTTACTTGATAATTTTTATTTTTAAGAAATGATTTTTATTTTCATGAGCTCTGAATTTTGTGAAATATAGCACTTCTATCCATAAGCACATAAAACTCTTCTGTGTAAATACAGGACCAAGGGTATCTCTTGTACCTGTGGATGTCCTTCACCATCTGCATCAGCAGATGAGAGTAAGACTCAAATTACATAAATACTGTATGTCTGTAGAAAGGCATTTACAAAACTAGTGACACATTTTCCAAGGTCACAAAAAACGTTTAGTGCACAGTTGTGACATTTACTGTAATTGGAGATCCATGGAAAGAGGGCCTTTGTCTTATTTACTGCTGTTATTTCCAGCTTTAAAACAGAGCCTAGCACAGAGTACCCAAAATATTTCAATTAAATGTTGTACATTAAGTTATTAAACAGCTTTCTTTATTGTATGACTTTTCAGTCCTGTTATGCTCATAGTACAGCTCCAAGAGGAGGCCTTGGTATGCCTTATTTTGTGAACTTATTTGACCGTTGGTCACCCTAGGATATACTTATTAATATCTACTGGAACAGTGTTTCATAATAGACAGTTTGGAAAGTGCTGAATTAAATTGAAAGAACAGGTAAACATTTCTATGGCAAAAGGGAGTGCAGGTGGGCGGTATGTATGAGTTGAAAAAGTTAAATCTGCAATTTAAATTCTCTTATAAACTTTTGCTGACCTGTATTTTTTTTTACCTTTGAAAACAGGAAGAATGAAGAAGAGAGCAGAGGAGAGAGAGAGAGAGACCAAGAGACTTGAGGTGGAAAAAGTGGCATCCCTTTGGGGTACAGAAAAAATTTCAGACTGCTCTGGGCCTGGCTAGTAGATTATTGACAACTAGAGGCTTCTCATGGAGCCCAGTGACAGCGGTTGTCTACAGGTGGCTTCATCTTGTGAAGGCTTGCTTGAAGTCCGTCTGCTCAGTTGGCTCTGGGCAGGCAGGACAGGGATCAGTGATGGTTGGATCTTCTCTCTCTTCTCACGTGGGTCCATACAGCCCTCTTTTGTACTCTGGGACACACATTAATGGATGGTCTGGGCTCATTACTGCAGAGGAACTTAGGCACAGAGAGTGAATGAGTAAGACTGCACATTGTGCAGACAAGCTGTTGGGTTGATAGTGTCCTGAGTGGTCTTGGACCTGTTACTTGACTTCTCTGTGTTTCAGTTTCCTCCTCTAAAAGATGGAAATGATAACAATATTTGTCTTATAAGACTGAGGGTCAAATAAGATGAAATTTATGCACTTATTACAACAACTAGCTGAATTATCGGTATCATTGAATATGGTAATGAAGGTGGTATTTCTGGGAGCTCAGTTAACTCATAACTTCTATTTCAGTTTTAAGACATATGTATTTGTGAGAACTCTGCGTATAGTGTTTTGTAAGAAGGCCCTGTAAGTTATTTCTTTTTGTACAATGCACACATTACAAGATCTTGCTTCCAGGAAGTTAATACATGGTTTTGAAGATGAGTATGCTTTGGGAAGAGAGGGCCTCTTGCTAATGGGAACTTTCACCTTCTATCACTGGTTCTTCTCTCTCAAGAAAATGGAATGAACAATTGCCCAATCTGGAGGAAAAAAAGAAAAAAATTAGACTCTTGCCCCTCAAGCAAGTTGCTCAGTATTCCATCTCAACTTCATTTTCCTGTCCACTTTTATCTGTTCATTAGGTTCCAGTGCCAAAAGTCTGTAATTCCAATTCTCCAGTCTCTGCTCTATTGTATGAATATCATGCAGCACAGCAGGAGAGACTAAGTCTTTTCCGCACACCATTCTTTAAGGCAGGGTGGGCAAAGCTGTCTCTTACCTGATGTGTGCACCCTTGGCTCCTAGGTCATGAGTACCTTTGTCAGCTGGCCTCACTCTGTCCTGAGGGCCCAGCCCACCAACCTGAGAAAATAAAAACATTGATAGTTGATCATGTGCAAAGGTTGAATTATAATTAACTCACAAACAGCTAGTTTAGGCTCAATTGTGTATTTATCCTACAAACACCATAATCCAAGTACCTAGAGCAGTGCCTGGCACATAGCAGGCACTCTATAAATATATTTTGAATAAAGAAATGTAGAATCTAAAATTTACCACCATTTTTTAAAATATAAAGAGAAAATCAATCAAAGCCATGGCCCTTCACTCCATGTCCAGATAACTACTGCTGTCCCCAAATAAGTAATATATAAATAAAGTGAAAAAAAAGTAAAACTGAACAGAAATGATTGAAGGAGAGTGCTGCCACTTCCCCTTTTGGCCCTTATCCTGTCTCCCCAAAGATAATCACTGTAAATGGTTTATTCAGTGATTCTTTCCCCAAAGCAGTTATTTGTGTAAGAGTGCATGTGACTGCAGAGGGCCACTTTATTTATGTAACAAGCACAGAAGAGCAGAGGTTTCCAAGGTGAGGTCTGCTGACAGCCCACACAAGGCCCAGTTGCCTCTGTAACACCTTGTTTGCTTGTTAACAATAATAGGTTCCAGTAGATGATGTGATTTGGTTGGTCTGGGCAGGACCAGGAATTTGCATTTTTATCAAGCATCTCCAGTGAAGCAACCCTGAAGGTGAAAGACCATTCATTACTCCTGAAGAATCTGCTGAAGTTTAAGGTGGTTCAGGTTTTGCTACCAGTCCTCCCTCGTTATGGTATTGGTGGAACCCTCAGCCAGTTGTGAGCAGAGCAGCATACCTCTGGTCTGTCGCCATGTGCACCCTCTGACCTTATCAACCTGCTTTCCTCTTCTGCCGCTCTCTTCAGCACTCCTTCTTGTTCCATGTCTTCTACCACACTGGCTGGGTTTGCTGCTTCATTGTGTCTGACATAGCTATTGACCGCAGGTAATTTTCAGTCTTTCTGCCCCTAGCTAGTCAATTTATGTCCAGCTTAAACTTTCTGGGTGTAGCCGTGGCCATCCCTATTCTGGATATTTTTTGCTGCATAGATCCAGGCAATGTTAGAATTTCAAGTACTTTTTTTCTTCTTAGTGATCTCCTTCTGTAACATGTTTACTTCTTATTACTATAGGAACATCTCTGTCCTTCTCTTTCTCCCTTTTGCTCTTATCTGCTGGCTCCAAGCCCAGGTGTGTTCTTGAGTCTCCTTTTTTGATGCTCTGCACTCGTGCTAGGGGAGCTTTTACACGTTTTCCTTGATTGCTGGGCAGAAGAGGACAACCTCTAGGTTTAGTGAAAGTTGAAGTGTTCTCTCCCATTGTGTAGATGCCACGGGCTCCAAGTGTGGCACTGTTAAATATGGTTTAAAAGCTGGAGCCCAGGCTTTCTCCCCCCGTTCAGCTCATTGAGGACAGTCTCCACTTGGGCTGCTTAGACATCAGGCGGGAAGGTGAGCAAAAGGGTTGGTGAAGGAGATGACTGTGCCAACTCGGGCTCAGAAAACGTCTGAATTTTACATACAGACTGTCAGCATAACAGAGGACATACCCTAGCAAGGGATCATGTCCACTACCAGGATATACATGACCAAAGCGGAATGCCCTTTCTCCAGGAAGATTTTGAGTGGAGGAGTGACATAGGTGACTTAGAAAAGGACCACTCTGATTACTGTGCCAGGAATCAACTGTAGGAGGGCCGGAGTGGAAACACAGGGGTCCAGTAGGGTGGTATCAAGGCTAGAATGATGGTGGCTGGCACCAGTGGGTACTAGCAGCAGGGTACTGAGAAATAGCTGGAAGCAACCTAGAAACTGCCTGATTCCTGAGGGACACGGCTGCCTGAAATTCACAAATTCACCTAATTCACATTTAAATTGCTCATCCAAGGTGTGACTAGCTTTCCAAAGTTAGTCGCCAACAAAGATCCTGCCTCTGTCTGCTGTCATCTGAGCCAGTAGAATGAGACTGAGTTCCTGTCAGAAGCAAAGGAAAACTTCATTCTTTAATGAAAGAATGAAGAGGGGCGAGCTCTGTGGGCCAGCTGCGGACAGGGCTACTTTAGAGGGTTCAGGTCAGCGGGGCAGTTGGGGCGTGGGGAGGGGTGAGGGGGTGGAGTTCTCGCGGAGTTCTCGCGGGGCTCCGAGCCGAGCTGCTCCTGCTCCAGATCGCTGTTTGGCGTCTCCGCACACCACCTGCCGCCGCCATCTTGAATTGCACTGTCTTGGGCAGCACTTCTGCACACAGTCCCTGAGCTGAGGTGTCAGCGCAGCCGTTTTGCACTGGGAATGCTGGTCTGAAGTGCTGGGTGCGAGGCCTCAGCACGCAGTATCCCGTGAGCAAGTGAAAATAGAAGAAGCACAAAGGAAAAAAAGGTTAGACTTTATTTTATCAACAGATTCTGTTTATATTTCCTGGGAATTGTTAATGGGCTTTGCCGATGACAGAGTCCTCCTCTGCCTTTTGTCCTGCTCCTCCCTCTTGAGGGGCGCTGAGGGGCACAGGTGCGTCTTCTGTGACTTCTTCCTGCTGACTTGGGGCGTCACCGTGACCCCGGGCGGAGGAGCAGAGCTGCTCCCATCTGCTTTTAGATGCGCTTGATTGGTTCCAGGCCTCCGCCCTGTTTGTGTCCTGAGTGACCACCATGTGGAAATTTATAAACTAACCTTTTGGAGATAAAGGACACCAGATGATTTAGGATGCATGGCCCAATTGTTAACAAAAGAATAATGGTCACAAGTTAAATTTTTCCTACAAATGATGGTATCCAGGTCTTTTGCTGTAGGCACGAGTGTGCCCTGATGTCGAGGCTCACTGCGGGGGCTGGACCTCCCTGGTCACACTTCTGTGGTTTTTCTGCAGAGAAGCGTCGGGTCAGAGAGAGGTTCACATGAGTAGACAGGGGTCCGTTGCCCCAGGTTGTCTCTCTGGAGCTTGGGGCCCGGGGCTCTCTTCTCTCGAGTGTCGTGTGCCCGCAGTGGTCCCTGCAGCATCGGGGCAGAATGGCTGGTTAGGATCACCCAGTGGGGTCTGGTCCAAGTATGAGTGAGCTGACCTTGCGGGCTGCCGGTTTTCCAGGAGTTTAGTTTCACCCCGGCTCCCGGCTGGAAGGGGTGAAGGGCAGCACCTGGTTACCATGCTCTGTGAGGGCTTTCCTGGCTTCTCCCACCTGGGGGGCGTACTTGAGTCGCTCCATTTCCAGGGCGGTAAAGTGTCCCTCCTCTCAGGCTTGGGGAATGGGTCCACCATTCATGAGTTCAAACGTGCTTTAACTTATCCCTTGAGGATAGCTGTGTGGGGAACAGGGCAGTTGGGAGTAACTTAAACCTGTTTTCTTGAGTCTTCTGAAGTAGCTTGGCTAAGGTTTGTTTTATGGGCTCCCCAGTGATGGGGGTCTTCAGGCTGAGTGCAAGTTCCATTTTATGCCCAGTGCTTGTTATCCATTTTGTCACTTGAGACACAAATGCCAGGCCATTGTCACCTTGTAGCGATCCTGGGAGCCCAAACCTGGGGATTGTGTCTTAGGAATACTTTAGTCACTGTGGCTGCCATTTCAGTTTTAGTGGGGGGAACGCTTCTGCCCACCCTGAAAACGTGTCCACAGGCACCAAGAGATAACTGGTCTCCTACATCTATAGTGAAGCCTCATTTTCAGCCTTTGTCTAATTCTTCCTCTGTGTAGACTGGGGAATAATTGGATGGATCTGGCCTTCGAGGCATGAGAGGTAGTTGCCAGGTTACTGGTTCTAGGGCTGCCCTCCTGACAGTTGCGTCTGCCTTATTTTTTCATTAATTTATTATCTGTGCATCCCCCTTTTTGGTGACCACTACATGGAATCACTACCACCTTTTTTTGCAAGCTATACTGCTTCTAAGAGCTTCAATGTTTAAGCCGTGTTTCACCTATTTATTCTCTGCTGTAAGAATACCCCTTTCCTTCCAAATAGCCCCATGTACATGTAGGATAGCATATGCATACTGAGAATTCGTGTAAACGTTTTGGATCTTCCCCGTCCCAAGCTCTAAGGTTTAGGTGAGGGGTATCAGCTCCGCCTTTTGGACAGAAGTCCCTGAGGGTAGGCTTCTTGTTTCTATGATTTGGGTCTGGGATTTTACTGCATATCCTGCTGGTCTTTTTTTCCTGTTTCATAAAACTTCTCCTGTCTGTGAACCATACTTCTTCGGGATTTGGAATAGGCTCACTTCTGAGGTCAGAATAGATGGAGTGGCTGGAATAGATCGTGTTTATGGTTGCTGTACAGTCGTGCTCCAGGAGCCCCGTTTCTGTGGGTAGCAGCATGGCGAGATTTAGCCTATGACAGATTTGTATGGTAGCTCCTGGGTTGTCTAAAACCATAGTCTGAAATTGAATAAACCTTCTGAGGATAGCCATTCTATTCCCTTAGAACTTACTAAAGCCTGAACCTGGTGCGGAGCCCATATGGTGATTGGCTGACCAAACGTTAACTTTTCAGCCTTCTTTAGCAGGGTTGTAGTAGCTGCTACCACTCATAGGCCATCCCTTAGTGGTTTGATCTAATGTTTAGAGAAATAAGCAACTACTTGAGTAAGAGGTCCCAGTTTTTGAGCTAATACCCAAAGGGTGATTCCCCTTCTCCCATGAATGTAAAGGTCAGAGGGTTTAACTAAATCTGGGAGGGACAGGACAGAGGCCTGAAGTAATTGCTTTTTCAGTTCCTGAAAGGCCCCTACACATTCTGAATTCCATACAAAAGGATCATCATCCTTTCCTTTCAACTTTTTATATAGAGGCCATAGGCCACAGTTAGGGATCCATATGTGGCAACACTGGCCTCCTCAGGAAACCCATAAGCTGTCTTTTAGTTTTAGGAGAGGCAAGGGTGCATATTACTTCTTTTCTTTCCTGGGGTAGGCTTCTCTTACCTTCTGTGGGAATGAAGCCTGTGTAGGTCACCCTACTTTGTGATATTTGGGTCTTTCTTGGACACCTTATATCCTTTATCAGCTAGGTAGTTCATGGTGGCTACAGTATTTTTGTCAGAGGCCTCCTTAGTAGGGCTGGTGACCAGAACATCTGGTTCCCTCCTTCAGATGTAGATCTCTTAAGACTTTGGCTAATGTTTCCCCAGAGATGGTGGGGGAAGTTTTTAACCCTTGGGGCAGGACTATCCAGCAGTATTGTTTTGTTGCACGTTTGGGTCCTGTCACTCAAAAGCAAGTATTTCTTGTGACACTGGGCTAATGGAATACAGAAAAAGGCATCTTTTAAATCTAATACATAATTCCAAGTCCTGGTGGGTGGTAGAGTTGCCAGTGGGGTGTAGGGTTTAGGGACTACTGGATATATATTGCTGACTGAAATAAATGCGCAGGCTAAAAGTTAAGAGTTATGTTTTATTTGGCTAGAGGACTCTAGCCGGGATGACAGCCTCTCAGATCGCTTTGAGGGACTGCTCCAAAGAGGTAGGGGAGGAGCTAGGATATATAGGAGCTTTACAACAAAGACTGGGTAGTTGGAACAATAAAAGATTGCTTGTTATCTAAAGAAAACCAGGCATCTCAAGTTAAAGAATTTAGTGCTTTTCTATGTACAGGAGGAAGCAAACATTTGGGCTCACTGAATTCATTCCTTTGACAAGCACCTAGCTATCTAGCGCCAGTATCCTGTCCTTTCTTATTCTGAGTCCGCTCAGAGTGCATCATTGTGAGTGGCTGCAGAGGCTGGGCTGCAGGCCTGTCCTCACTGGGCGGTGGCGGCAGCCGCTGATGACTTGGTTTCAGCATTCTTTGTTTACTGATATGGTTGCAGTATTTTCATTCACAATATCCGGTGTGGCTTCACTGCCTGAGGTCCTGTATCATCTGGTATTCCCCACTGGGTTTCTCTGTGGGGAAATGGGGATATTACAGGCTGATTGGCATGGTCTAATAAGGCTCTGGTCACTTAGGCCCTGATGACCAGTGCCCAACAAGGTGTCCCGACAGTGAGACTGTTTTCTATTGGGCCATGTATGTTCCGGTTCTAGGTGGACTATCACAGGACTGGCTCCTGCAGCTCATCCCACCTGTCCCTGGGCCCAGACCTGGGGATTTACGCCAGGAAGCTTGACTTGCTCTGTCTGGGGAAGTTTGTCCTTAGTCATTAACATTATCATCTTGTACCCCTTGTCTAGGGGAACACCATCTCCAGTTTGTCTCACATTAGGGGGATAGTAGCCCTCAATCTATGTAAGATATCTCTTCCTAGCAGGGGTGTAAGGCATATGGGAACATATGGGAAGGGATGAGTGAACATGTGTTTGTCTGACTTACATTCTGATGGCTCTATGAATGCCTGTTCTTGGGCCTTCCCTGATCCTCCCATAATTTTACAACTCTTGTGACTAAGTTTGCCTGATCTGGTGTTCAGAACCCAATAAAGTGGCACCGGTGTGAATAGAATTTGACGGGCTTTCCCCCATATCCAATGTCAGCTTATTCCAGTTGACAGGTTCTTTCCTGCTGTCTGGGTTTCCTTTAGAATCCTGTTTTTATAGTGAGTCAGCCTGTGTCTTCCACCCCATTCTCCATTGTCTTGGTAATCCCAGTTGGGTTTGTTATCTGGGACTGTTTGATTCCCTGATCTGAAAAATATCATGACTTGTACTCTTGGAC
This sequence comes from Vicugna pacos, assembly GCF_048564905.1. Classification (NCBI taxonomy): domain Eukaryota; kingdom Metazoa; phylum Chordata; class Mammalia; order Artiodactyla; family Camelidae; genus Vicugna; species Vicugna pacos. The sequence goes on from NC_132996.1 coordinate 37,659,097, forward strand.
TTTTGTAAAGACTGTGGCCTTTTCTTCCCTACTTAGGAGTACATTGAGGAGGCTCTGGATGTCAGCCGAGGTGGGATCATGGCTCTGAAAGATTCCCCTAATCAGATTCAGAAACCCCTTGGGATTTTCCCTCAACCCCTTACTATGACTTTTCCAGTTATACGGAGCAGAAGTGGTAAATGGGATGGTTACCTGGCTGGATGAGCCTTCTTTCTCCATCGATGACTCATCTCAAAAGGAGTACTTTTCCTGGGGGGTTATTGGACCCTGGCTGGTCATTAGTCCTGTTTTATGTACTTCCTGGACTGAGTTCTGGGGAAGGGAGCTGGTATGGAGGGACCCTCTTGAGTCTGTGGCCCAAATCAGAACATATGAAGGAAGGAGGCAGGGAGGGAGCAGTAGGAGGAGGGCTGGGGAGGATACCAAGAAGGTCCTTGGGGGAGGGTCAGGGACTGGCATTATCTCAGTGGAGGAGAGTTCACATTCCTTTTGAAGACTTTTTCTCTGATATAAGGCCATAAGAAAAACTGGAAATAAGGAATTTCATCCCATTTCTTTTGTCTGTGACATAGCAGGTTCAGTTGTAAAATGGTGCTGTAATTTAGAGACCCATTTATGGGCTAACTTTTCCCATCTCCCAGCCAGTGTTGGGGCCAGGCTGTGTTATGTAGGAAGATTAAATGTTTTGGGGTCAGGGGGTGATACCCAAAAACTTCCAGCTCTGCAGGATGCACCCTAATGGACTGTCCTTCCATTTGGTGGATGTTTGGTTCCCCATACCTTAGGTGTTCTGTTTTGGATTTATTTCCAACTATGGGGGATGAGGGGGACAGTTATATTGATTTGTCAGTACACAAATGCCACAATATTTGACCCAAATAAGATTTTCATTTGGGAAATTTGGAACCAGAGCCAAACTATTTCCTCAAAAGATGAAAATAGAAGGTGTCCAAATGGCATGGACTCTGATATAACTGAGGGTCCCCCTTGAATTAGTAATGGCCGGTGCTTGAGATAGTTAATCCCCTCTCAGTCAGAATATCCTACAGGAGATTAAACAGGACTGCCTTCAGGCCAGAGCAGTTTTGGCATGTTAGTTCCTGACCAACTTGGTCCCTTAGGAAATGGCACAGCTGTCAGAGGCAGGGGTCTTCCCTTTCCTCTCCTCAGCCAAAATGGAGTTTTCAGACTTCCCACCAGGTGAGAGCTAAAAGCACGAGGGATTCCCGTGAGATCTGCTCCAGATCGCTGAGGCAGCTGGTATTCTTCTGTGTTGATTCTGGGAGGAGAGCGTGTGGAACCTGGTCGATAAAAAAATCACCCAAGGTTTGCCTTACAAGCAGAATGGGGAGAAGAGGTCGGGTGGTGGATGTTTCCTGGTCTTGCCAGCCGCTCACAGGGCTTCCTGATAATAGGGTTCCTGATCTTGCAAGTGGCTCACAGGGCTCCTTAGCCCATTTCAGAGAAACTAGCCCTGACTGGAAGAGGCCATGTCACCTGTCATGTATTCACCTTGGGACCCTTTCACACTCGGGTGCCCCCAGTGCCTTTTCTGAACTTGGATCAAGCATCCCTGTTCCATTTTGTCAGGAGTCCTCATTACTTTGGCCTTCCCCTAGTCTTGCCTTTTGGCTCACAAGGCTGTCCACTTTCCTTTTCTAAACTGAAAGTGATTATGGTGAATGCTACCATTGATTCCTGGAGGTCGGTTGGTGAGGAGGGCAGAAGCCCTGGTGTGGCCACTACTGCCTTGTACAGGGCTCAGGAGGACAGTACGAGTGGCAAGATAATGGGCAAGACGCTGTGGCTCCCTTTTGTTCACAGGTCTGCACTGTCCCCAGGCGTCCAGTGGTGTGGGAACGCCAGCCAGAGGCTGTGGGCAGACATGTGTGTTTCAGTCTCTAATCCCCAGTGATACCACAGTGTGATCCCCTCAAAGGGTGCAGTCCAGATGACTCAGAGTTACACTGTGCATGCACCACACCACACCTGGGCAGGGTTGCTCTGAATTTGGCTGAAGGCTGCTGCTATTCTACTCCGTCAGTGTACTCAAAGATCAGAGGCAATCATCCTCACACACACCTCCAAAAGCCTCTGTTGTCCTCCTGCTGAGGCCAGCCTGGAGCTTAGTGGGTAGACGCAGATAAAAAGGCCATGGTCTATCCGTTTGCAGCTGCCAAAAATTTTGCTGCCAACCCTCCTGAGCCCAACCTCAATAAGGTTCTGCCCAGTGTCATTTGAGCCAATAGAATGAGACCGAGTTTGGTTCAGAAGCAAAGGAAGGCTTTGTTCTTTGATGAAAAAATGGAGGGGTGCGAGCTCACACTCCGGAGCACTCGATCTTCCCGGAAGGCTGTTGCCAGGGCTGCTTTATGGGGTTCTTGTCAGCGGGCTTGTAAGTCAGGCGCAGCTGGGCTCCAGATCTCAGTGCCGGGCGCAGCATCTCTGCATGTGGTCCCCTGCCTGATGTGTCAGGTGTAGCCATTTTGCACTGGGCACTGTGGTCTGAAGGGCTGGGTGCAAGGCTTCTGCACGCGGCACCCTATGAGCAAGTGAAACTAGACTAAGCACAAAGGAAAAGAAAAAAGCTATACTTCATTTTATTACCCAGATTCTATTTCCTGGGAATGGTTAATGGGCTTTGCTGGTGACAAAGGCACTTTATCACAAGATCTCCTAAGACCTTCTTCTAACAAGTTGAACAACATCTGGACTAGAGCAAAACATCTGGTACCCACAGTTCCCAGGTGGTTCAGATAATTTGAATTCACAATTTGCAGTTTTTGAGCTACATCATACAGACTAGTGGAGTGGTGCAGCTGAGAAGGACTGTAGTAGTGTTGCCGATAGATGCAACCGGTGTTCCAGGTTCTTGTCCCGTCCCAGAAAGAATTCAGAGACAAGACTTAGAGGTTAAAAAAGCTAAAGTGAGCATTTATTAAAGGATATATAGTACACTCTCAGGGGAGAGCGGGCAGACTCAGGTGAGCGGCTGCCCTGAGTTTCTTTGGCAAGTTAGCTACATAGGGTGTGAAAATGAATGGGCGGAATATTCACTGGGGAGGGAAGGGTTTGGGGTCATATTCCCTGATTATCACCCCACCTCCACCTTCCCAAAGGGAGGAGAGATTTTTGTCCTTATTTAGTCTGAATCGGAAGTGTCATGGCGTCGGTGCATGATGGGTACTTCTGATTTGCAAGGCTAATTTTATTGAAATGAGGGCATAATGAGCAAAAGGTTACATTTGGACACTAGAAATTCCTGCTTTTTCTCACCTTTCTTTGCTCTTCTCCAGGCCACTTGTCATCCCAAAAGGCATAATCCCTTATCAGCCCCAAGGTTCCTGCTTTTCTTTCTCTGCCCAAGGATCCCTGCTGCTTACATGATGTGTGGTTTTCTGCATTTGGCCTGTGCCCCTCCTATCTGCCCAATTCCTGCCATTTGGTCTGTGTCCCCCTTTCTCTGCTCATATCTAGCTATCTGCCTGCTCTAACAGTTGGGCTGAGAGTCCTGGTTTCTCACCATGGTCCTGTCCCTGACCTGCCTTACACCCTGCATGGATAGGCCCCTTCTCTGGCCCCAGCCTCACTGCTCTACAATGAGGGGCATGGAGGAGATGCTTTCTGAGGATCCTTCTACCTCTGACAAGCTGAAGTTCTTAATTTACTGAGGCCCAGGCTCCTTGGTTCTGGGAAGGCTTTGGACTGAGGCAACTGTTTTGTTTTCTCTTTTCTTATTTATTTAATTCTATTTTTAAAATGAGAATAATATCCCTGAGAATCTACATCTCACTTCCAAGAGTGAGTGTCTGCCCTCAAACTGATACCACTTTTGGAGCTTTTACTCTGTATTCTTTGTCAGAGAGCAGTCAACCCAATTCTACTTGGAACCTCATGGCAGCAAACTCCATGGGATGGAAAAAGCATTTTCCTTGCCTGTTTCATCTGGTTCAGGCCCTGGAGGACTCAGGGGCGTCTGTGAGTCTGCCTTAGGACATGCCTATTTACGTTGCTGATTTCTCCTTGGAAGTGATTGCAAATAACCTCTAAATGCCTTAGTGAGTATCCTCTCCAATCCCTCCTCCCCACAGCACAGCCCCCCTCCTCCCTACCCCACAAATGAGTATTGTGCAGCAATGAGGGATGCTGACTGCACCTCCATGTTTGTGGGTGCCCACATTTGCCCAGAATAGAGGCATGTGTGCTGGTGAGCTGAAGTAGCTAGGGATAAACATTAAGGGAGCCATTTTTCTAGGCATTTCTTAGGAAGATTTCCTCCTGTCCATTTAGGAGAGGCAGCTGGTGGTATGGCTTATACCAGAAAACATTTTTGTAAATGCATTCTGCAAATTGTGGAGACCAAGTTCCCCAGGAGCAGAGGCCATGGCTAATGAGGCCAAACAAGTCCCATGTCTATTAAACACTCCCAGGATGAGTTTGCAGTAGCAGTCTAGCCAATGCTGACTGAATAGTTAGAAGACCAGGAAAGTACGGTGATTCAGGCTTCTCAACACCTTCCCTAGATGGTTCAGTGGTCAGACCTCCCCCGAGTTCACAGGCTACCCTTGCCACTCAGACTTGGTACCCACTTGCAACTGAATACCAACTCACATTTATGCTTTCATTTTTTTTTAATTTGAAAACATTTTTACTGAGTAAGTTTGGCATATAATCTTATGTAAGTTTAAGGTGTACAGTGTGTTACTTTGATATATTTATATATATAATATGGTACTGGTGTAGCAATATTATATATTAAATGTTAACTATAATACAATATTATTGTCTGTGTTATGCTGTGCATTAGCTCTCTGTGGCTTATTTACTACTGATTACAAGTTTGTAAACTTAAACATCATCACTTTTATCCACTGCCTTCCATTCCCTATCCCCTGACCACCGTTTTACTCTTTTTTTTTTCACAAGTTTAACTTTCTTAGATTTCATATATAAGTGGTACCATGCAGTACCTGTCTTCCAACTAACATTTAATGAGCACTTCTGTGCACAACACTTTACCAGATCACTTCACTTATCCACACCTGTGAGGCAGGCATTATTATTCCACTTATAGATGAGGACACTAAGATTTGGAGCTACAACTAAAGTCACTCAGTTAGTGGCAGAGCGTGGGTGGTCTGATTCAAGGGGCTGATTGAGGTGCTTGGAACGTGCATCACCTAACCAAAGGCAGCTGCCTCAGTGAGCTCCCTCATGGGTCCCCACAGGAGAGATGTGCCTCAGGACCGCAGAGCAGAGTGAAGCCACAGGAGAACCCTTGATTAGGAAGGGGTCCAAAGAATGTCCAACTGAATGGGGAGTTTGGGGTCAAAGCAGTTCTGTTTTCAAATCTGCCTCATAGAGAGCAAATCATTTTTCTTTTTAGTTAAAAACATTTCCCATCTATTCTGATTTCCCTGATTTTCATTTTTAATTTTATTCCTTTTATTCAGGAGTAAGTAAGCTGGTGATTTACCTGTTTCATGATTATTTTCCCCCAAAGAAATGGCTCTAGGATTTATTTGTTAATTCAATTTCTAGTCTATTTTCTAATTTATTGTTTTCTGTTTTTATTTTATTAGTTCCTTCTATTTTTCTTAAGATTATTTCATTTTATTTTTAACTTCTTCAATTCATTGTTTAATTCTTTCAGTTTCATTTTTATTTAATAATACAAGTTTTTTGACTGTGTGTCTTTCTATATGCACTGTTTTGGCTGCATTACATAGGTTCCAGTATGTAGAGATTTCATGATTGTTCATTCATTGAATAACCTGAATTTATTGAGAGCCTACTTTGTGCCAGATACTCTACTAGTGGATGGAGATAAGACCTTGAAGTCACTGCCCTCAAGGAGTTAATTCAAATGGGGAAAATAACATGGCTAAGTAAAGAAAATAATGTCAGACAATGATAGGTGCTATGAATAAAATAAAGCGGAGGGAGAGTGATAGAGGAGGTGGTATTATAAAAAGAATGTTGAGGAAAGGGCTCTTTGATAAGCTGATAGTTGAGTAAATACCTGGAAAAAGTGAGGAATCAACATGAGAGGGAGTAACATCTCCGGCAGAGGAAATAGCACCTGCAAATGCTCTGATGCAGGAACATACTTGGTGTGTTCTGGGATCGCCAAGGAGAACAGTGTGACAGAAAACATTTAGCGGAGAGTGGATGGAGAAGGCTGGAGGTATGCAGGAGCCGGATCATGTGCATCGTTATAAGTCTTGGCAGGGACTTGGGATCTCATTGTAAGCAGGATAGGATTTTGAGCATGGGAATGATGTGATCTAACTTATGGCTATTGATTATTTTATTGACAATTAGCTTTACCTGAGGTATAAAACTCACCCAATTTAAGTGAACAGTGTCATGAATTTTGACATATATATACAGTGGTATAAACATAATCAATATATAGAACACTTTCCATACCTTGGAAAGTTTCCTTGTGCCCTTGTGCCATCAGTCCCTGTTGCCACGCCAAGGCTCAGACAACCTGTCGTCTGCTTTCAATGACTATAGTTTTACATTTTCTAAAATTTCATAAAAATTGATCACTTTCGTGTCTGACTTCTTTCACTTAGCGTAATACTTCTGAGATTTGTCCATGTTATGTTATGTAATGCTATGATATATACGTCATGTATCAGTAGTTTGTTCTTTTTATTGCTGAGAAACATCCTCATTGTATGGATATACCATAATATGTTTATCTGCTTACCAGTTGATGGTGATTTCAGGTTTTTGGTTATTATGAATAAAGCTTCTATGAACATTGGCCTTTGTGTGGACATATATTTTCATTTCTCATAGGGAAATACAAAGAGGAGTATTGCTGAGTCATGTAGTAAGTGCATACTTAAACTGCTGAACTGTTTTCCAAAGTGCCTGCATCTTTTTGCATTCCCACCAGCAGTTTGTGAGAATTCTAGTTGTTCTACATCCTAACATTTTGTATGTCTTTCTAATTTTAGTCGTACTAGATGGTAGTGAGTATGTTTGTATCTCATGCTTTTACTTTGCATTTCCCTAATGACTAATTATGTTGAGCATCTTTTCATGTGCTTATTTGTCATTCATATCTTCTCTGGTAAAGTGTCTGTTCAAGTATCTTACCTATTATTTTACTGGTTGTTTTCCTTATTAAAAGTTCTAAGAGCTCTTTGTATGTTCTGATATAAGTCCTTTATCAGACATGTGATTTGCAGATGTTTTCTCCCAGTCTGTGAATTATCTTTCCATTTTCTTTACAGTACCGCCCCAAAAGGAAGAGTTTTAAGGTTTAAATGTAGCTGAAGTACAATTTATTGTTTTTTTTTCTTTTACGTTTTGTGCTTTTTATGTTCTAAGAAATATTTGCCTACCCCAAGGTCACAGAGATTTTTCTGCTTTGTTTTCTTTCAAAAGTTTTGTAGTTTTAGCTTTGACGTTTAGATGATCCAGTTCTTGTTACTTGTGTGTGTGTGTACAACGTGAGGTAAAGGTTGAGTTTATTTTCTCCTTTTCCTCTTCCTCCCACCACCCCTCCCACTCTCCTTCCTCACCTTCTTCTTCACATGGGGAAATCCAGTTGTTCCACCAGTAAAAAAACTATGTTTCTTCATTGAAATACTTTCACATACTTATAAAAAATAAATTGAGGATATCTGTGAGCTTTTTTATTTTTTTGGACTCTGTTCTATTCCACTGATTTAGATGTCTATTTTTATGCCATTGTACCAATGTCCTGATGACTATAATTTTACAGTAAGTTTTGAAGTCAGGGAGTCTAGGTCCTCCAATTTTATTCTTCACTTTAAAAATTGTTTTGGCTAATTTGGGTCCTTTGCATTTTCATATGCATTTTAGAATCAGCTTGCATAGATTTATATTTAAAAACATGCAGATTTTATTGGGACTACTTTGAGTATATAGATAAATTGGAGGAGAATTTACATTTTAACACTCTTGATTCTTCTGATCAATGAATATGGTGTAATTTGTCATCCAGTTTGGTCTTTACTTTAAGTAATGTTTTATAGTTTTCTCTACACAGATATATTAAATATATCTTGTTAAATTTACCTCTAAGTTTTTGTGGTTTTGTTGTTATTGTTATATTGCTTTTTGTTTCAATTCCCAAGTATTCATTTCTGGTGTATAGAAATCCAACTGATTTTTGTATAATGATCTCGTATCCTGCAACTTTGAAAAACTCACTATTTTCAGTGGCTTTTTGGGGGTAGATTCCTTGGATTATCTGCACAGATAACCATCTATGGTTAGGCTTTGGCTACGAACTCCAGGAAAACTTAGAACAGAAGCAGTACAAACAGATGTCGTTGCCTTATTCCTGATCTTGGGGGAGTAGGTTTAGTTTTTTCCATTGAATCCTATGCTAGGTCTGGGTATTTCCAATGAGCCTTTTGTCTAGTTTGCTGAGTGTAATGGACTGAATATTTATGTCTCCCCTGAAATTCATATGTTGAAATCCTAACCCTTAGTGCTATGATATTAGGGTGTGGGGCCTTTGGGAAGTGATTAGATTATGAGGGCAGGTCCTTCATGAATGGGATTAGTGCCCTTATAAAGCAGATGCTAGAGAGCTCCCTTTCCCCTTTCACCATATTAGCACACAGGGAGAAGAAGGTCACCTAGGAACCAGGAAGCAGGCCCTCAACAGATACCAAATCTGCTGGTGCCCTGATCTTGGACTTCCCAGCCTCTAGAACTATGAGAAATAAATGTTTGTTACTCCTAGTGATGGGAAAAGTGACGGTGGTGGAATATCGAAAGGCATTAACATTTAGCAAGCATCTGTTATGTGCCCAGATCTGAGAAATATATATTATCTCATTCAGTCATTTCAAAAATGCTATGAGGCAGACATTTAGAGATGAGGAAATGGAGGCTTAGAGGGTTGAAGTTACTTTTCTAAGCCTATACGTAATTCATTCTGAGGGTGGTGTGATTTCAGAGACTACTCTTTTTAATACTAAAATGGAATACAGAAGCAACAGAAAAAAATAGAACAAAACTAAGCACTTTTTTTTGTGTGTGTGAGAAATTCTGTATGCTAGTCTCCTGAAGTAGCTTATGGTATATCTATTCACAGGTTATTAAAAAGGTCTTTGTTCAAAAGGCTTCTTGTCCTAATGACTGCTTTGCTACTAATAGATTATGTTCTGTTCCCAGCACTTGACTTACTCCCTCCCTTCTTTGCCATGTCAGTTTTATCCTTCATGCATTTAGAGAAAGCAGAAGAATAACCTGAGCCATCTAACACTTAAAAAATAAAGTATATTCACTGTAACCACAAAGATATTGACTGGTAAAGAAATACTGTATTTGTCTGCTGGAGGTCAGGTCCCAACTTTGCTCAGTAGGTTATCAGAGGTTCCCCAACTCCTTTTTATACTGTCCCAGCTGCAAATTTATCTTAGAGCTAGTGTCTAACTTCCAGGGAAAGAGAAATTACAGAGTGAAACTTTGTGGATTCTGTGACATGGGATCTACTTTCTCTGGATAAAATAATGGGAAAGTGAAACCAGCATGAGAATTCAAATTTACAGAGGACAGTTTTATCACCCATCCACCTATTTATTCGTCTCATCTTCATTAAATAAATATTTATTGAATGCCCACTATGTATTAAGAACTGCACTAGGTGCTGAGGATCAGCAAGTGATAAAACAGAGGAGACACCTGCCTTCCTGAAGCTTATTTCTAATAGGTTATTGTAATAGAAGACACTGGGGCTACAGTTGTAGGAATTATTCTAAGTGCTTAACATATATTGCCTCACTATAGGTCTTCCACACTGTAGAAGAAACGGAGGGTGGGAAAAGTTAAGTAACTTAAGTAAAGTCATGTAGCTAGAAAGAGACAGAGCTGGAATGGAAACCAGGCAGGCTGCTTCCAGAGTCCATCTTCTCACACTGTATGTACTCAGTGCCATCCTAAAACACGTAAGGGACGCAAAGGCAGGTCAGATATGGGTCCTTCAAGAAGCTCACCGTCTAGAAGTGATGAGCTAAACTGACCGCTGTGACACATAGAAGTAAGTGTCATTAGGAAGGTTCAGAAACAAGGTAAGTGTTAGAAGGGGAAAGAATCATATGTCATTGACGTTTTCAGGGAGGCTTTCATGGAAGAAATGGCATTGGATTTGAGTTTGAACACACGGATGAAGTAAAATACAAATAAAGAATGAAGTAAATAAATGAAGTCAAAGCACAGAAATTGGAAAGCACATTGAGAGCATACACATCACTTTGATTAAAACACAGGATGCATAAGGCATTGAAGGTATAAAGATGAATTGAGCTGTGGAACTCCTAGACAAAATGTTGCCAAACTGTGAGCAGCAGTGTAGAGAAGGCATTACCCCTAGCTTACTGTAGTAACCTGCTCTTAAGCATTTGAAAGTGTGTTATGTAATCACATCAGATTTCCAAAACACATGTCACGAAAATTCATCTATTCAGACTGAGAAAACAAGCAAACAAAACTGTGAGTAATACAGGAATATGACACATTCCTATAGAACATTTACCCTAATTGAACAGCAGACATCAAACAGGTAGTGAAGAACTAAAACACAAGTTTCTCATTTTCTCAACTTTTGTACTCAGATGTTCTTAAATGATAACAAATTTTGCTGATGGTACATCACTATGTAGTGATTCTAAATAGTAATTGGCAGCACTTTAAGAACAGCTTATCAAAACCTCACAGGGAGAGGAGTATGATAGTTATACCCCCATGTCCCTTGTACCAAGAGTTTGTTACACAGCCCCCTAATGGTTATGTCCCTTGGTTGAGAAACACTGCACTTATCCCAATAAATAAGGGGTACTGAAGTAATACCAACTATCATTACTCTTAATCCACTGTTTGAAAAGTTCTAGCTGATGCAGTAAAAAAGAGAAAAAAAGTTACGAATATTAGCATAGAACAGACAAAAAAGACTTTTGGAAAATTCAAGTGAATCAACTAAAAACAGCACTCTAATGTAAAAGTTCAATAAAAATTTATTTATAAGATAATATTTTAAAATAGATTTCATATGTACCAGGAAAAAAAGTAGTGCAACAGACACTAGAGCAAGAAAAACTTTAAAAGACTAGGGATAACATTGACAGGAGTAACTTTGAAGGCCTTATATCTGAATAAGCCTATAAAACTTTCCTGAGGAACATGAATCTTGAGTAAATAGAAATGGAACAATAGCCACGTTCCTGGATGGGAAGATTTAATAGAAAGTGATGCCAACTTTTTCCAGTTTAATCTGCAGATTTAAACAGTTGAAATAGAGAACACTAAAGAGAGACTTAGAAACTTAGACTAAGTTATTTTACAATTCACCCAGAAGAATATATACAGGGAGATATTAGGCAAATTTTGAAAAATATGAACAAGAATAATGAACGTTCCTTTTCAGGCTGCTGTAGACTGAATAGTGTATATACTCAAAATTCATGTGTTGAAATCCTTACCCCCAATTTGGTAGTATTAGGAGGTGGGACACCTGGGAGGTGGTTAGGCCATGAGGACAGAGCCCTTATACAGTGCCCTTATAAAAGAGAGCTCGCTTGCCCCTTCTGTCCTGTGAGGACCCAGCAAAAACGGGGCCATCTGTGAGGCAGGATGCAGCTGTCATCTGCTGGTGCCTTCACGTTGGACTTCCTGGCTTCCAGAGCAGTGAGAAATTTTACCTATTGTATGGCATTCTGTTTTAGCAACCTGAAAGGACTAAGGCAAAGGCATTAATAAATACAAAGAATGTCATAATAATTTCAGCGGTTTGATTCTTATGCAGTAATAAATGAATTGATCAAACAGAATTCTAGAAACATACCTGAATATATAAAACAACTTCATATATGATAAAGATGGCTTTTCCAATTACAGGATAATAGTTGTAATTTTTAATAAATAGTGCAGGTTTAAGTGTTGAGACAACTGGCAATTATTTCTGAGAAAATTACCAGAGCTCCATTGGATGTTAAATTTTTTCCCAACTGACACTATTTCTTGATCTAAATGTCTGACAAGGTAGCTGACGATTTGCTTTGATGAAGACCAAGGCACAGGGCTAAGACTAAGGAAAGGGTTCTGTGCAGTCTCTGGTAGTCACAGCAGAGGGGAGCCTCTGTGAAAACTACACCTGTCCTTTCTGTATGAGCTGAGAGTTTTATCCTAACTTCATGAGTGATGATGCCAAGTGTTCTTAGTACCCTGACTAATGTTGCTTGTGTCAGGGGGTTCAAATGCTGGTGCTGGCTCTGAAGAGATTTCTACTCCTTTGTGGCAAAATGAGGAAAGTAGGGAAAATAGAGTGCTCTTCACAATCCAAAGGTTATTGAATATAAAAAAAATCCTTTACCCAAGATTTTGTTCGTCTTAACATTTTAGTATTTAAAATGATTTTCTTTGAAATGATGATGTAGTATTTGGATGTTTATTTTCATTATTAAATTGTAATGTTCTAAGCTGAAAAAATGAAAAGTTGATAACTTGACGTTAGTGCCTCCAACTTTATTTTGATGGCACTCATAAACATACAACTCCCAAGTCTCCATGACACTGGTCTATACTTTGACACATCTTGAAATGGGTCAGGGAATCAAGGAATCTCAGAATTTTATGGATTTTAGCAACCAAGTATGACCTCTCTGCTAGGTCATCTTCTCAATATTGGGGTCCCACCAAGGAGGGGTCATTACTTCTCACAAAGCATTCTATTTCATTTCTAGACATTTCCACTTAGAACATTTTCCTGGGAGGCAGCAAAGAACATTAGTTTTTCTTTTCCGAAAGACAGCCCTTCAGATACTTTAAACAGTAGCCATATCCTGCCAAAAGCTTTTCTTCCTGTTTATCACACTCCTTTCCTGTTTCCTTCAACCAAATGCCATCTGTCAGTCGTAGTTTCTATTGTTACAAATACCAAAAACCTTGGGTAATTTGACAGTCACATCATGTCCTTTTTGCATATCAAACTTGTAACTTAAGCTTATGTTTTTTCCCCACCATGACTACTCTTTAGCTAGGTATTCTCCACGTCTGTCTATGAGAAGATGACTTTTTGAACATACTGAAAACATTATATTTATCCATGTCAGGTTGTTAACTACCTATATTTTATTCAGTTATCTGACGCCCAAGTTTTCTTCATCTGCAGATTTTGATGGACATGTTGTCTATATCCATATAAGATTCTGAGAAAAGGATTAAATAGGTTAGGGCCAAAGACAGAGCCCTATTACTAAGGACAATCATAAACTCCAGAATTTTGTATGATTGTCCCAATTGTAAATACTCTCTTTTATTATCTTCAGTTATTGGGACAACAAAGAGTCAATGGGTCTATAGCATTCCACTAGAGAGTTTTATTCTATTGGTCATTATTTGTCACTTTTAATAGCTGTTCAATCAGTTATCCAGCAAATTCCTCCATTTTCCTGATTGCAGACATATCACAATATAGTTTGTCAAATACCTGCTGATCACAAGACATAACTGGTCTACTGATAACTCAATGAAAAAAATCCCCATTAGAAATTTGGTAAGATTTGTCCTAATGGAACCTGGCCATTATTGTTTTCTAAGCTTTCAAAACCACTGATTTAATGATTATTATTTTGCTAGTGGTTGAAGTAACTAGACTCTAAAATCTAGATCTACTTCTGCCTTTTTTGAAAACCAACACATCATCCATTTATTTAACAAATATTTATTGTATGTCCATTATATGTCAGACACTGTTCTTGGTGCTGGCAATATAAGAGTTAATTTTATTTGCACTCATCTTGTCTTTAAGTACCTTTCCTTTCATTAAAATTTTCCCATGATTTCGCCAAAAATCACTGGCAGGAAGTAGTTCTACCCAAACATTCTCTCAGGCCTGGAAGCTGTTAATACCTTTCTCTTCTTAGCAGCTTTGATTCTGGTAGAATAGATTCATATTTTTTTTGTTCACCTTCTTCTTCCCCTTTTCATCCTTTCTCCTTTCTCATTTTCTTCTCCTTTTAAATATTTTTTTTCTTTTTTAACGCCTAGGCTTGTAGACTCCCCTCTCAGAGGAAAAAAAATTGGTGAGCAGGCCTATTTCAGTTGATTTTCCTGGAGTTCGCAAATGCTCTCTGGGAATTACATGCTTGTTGGAAGTTGTGGGGTTCTAGGCATTACGTATTACTTATTTATTCTTTATTTGGTCTGTATAGAAGAAAAAAGATAGGTGAAAGAGTATAGTGATAGTCTTCTGAACGGATAGGGTCAGAGCTGATGAAGCCAGAATAATCTCTCCCCATTAATTCTGAGATAGTCAGCCATCTCCCGTAGTTCTCTACAATGCAAGCTCTTTAACTATCACTTAACAGGATAAACGCTTTCCTTCCTGCAGCAGTGTGGCAAGGAATAATAGTAATTTACAATACTTGAATCCAAGCGATTAACTCTATAGCATTTTATAAAAATGCAATTACTCTCTAAGTAGGAACTCCTGGGCCACTGGTGGAAGTGATGGGCTTTGCATACATGCACATATGTCTGTCTGAGTTGCAATGAAGGACTTTTTCTGTGTGTTGCATATCCTTGACACACTGAACAGGTTAGGTTAGTTATGATGAGAGCTACACATTTACAGTGAAGATTTGGGATGGATGTCTTGTCATGGGTAGATTTAACTAATATTTGCAAGTTTCTGAAAAAGGAAAAGCATGCTGCTTTTCTAGAAATCTTTATCTTTTTCTTTTTTGCTTTTACTCCCAAATCCTCAACCTTCTCACTGGAATAAAATCCACAATCGTGTGTATGTGTGTACACATAGGCACACACACACACCAGAGCTGTTGAGCTTGGAGAAGATCATTAATAATGTAACGAAGTCTGGGTGCTTTTTAAAAGTCTATTTCTTGCTTATAAATAAATGGTAATTTGTTTAAAAGCATCATTACACACAGTGTTCAGCCAGATCCCATGCATTCGATTATTTTAAATAAATGGACCATAAATGGAACAAGTTCTTTCTAATTTACAAATGATAGGAAACATTTTTCAAGAAAAAAAAAGGAAAAAGTGTAAAATTTGTTCTTAACTACATCTCATTAATGTGGAACTGTTCAATGACCTGTAAAGATTAAAGAATTAGTGAATTGGTGGAATTATCAGAATGAAAAATCTGTATAATTTTAGTTTCAATTTAAAAATCTACTAAACAGTCTAGCGACTTTAGTCTTGGATATTACTTTTTAATATCAGTTCCTACAAATGCAGTGGCATCGGGGTTACAAATGAACTCAGTAGA
The DNA here is from genome assembly GCF_048564905.1 of Vicugna pacos. Taxonomy (NCBI): domain Eukaryota; kingdom Metazoa; phylum Chordata; class Mammalia; order Artiodactyla; family Camelidae; genus Vicugna; species Vicugna pacos. The sequence continues at coordinate 37,674,386 of NC_132996.1, forward strand.
AAGCAACAAATAGTATGTTTAAATTCACAGTACAACAGAGGAGCCAAGTGGGAAAGAGGAATGCCTTGAGGGGGAGGATGGGTTTTTTTTTTTTCCAATAAAACAACTGAAAACATTTAATTAAGTGACCACTCTGCTAAGTGGAGCAAAAATTAATATCCATAAATGCATTTATGTCCAGGCTGTGGTGTCTTAATTAAGAAGTCAGCTTCGAATGGAGAACTAGAGACAGAGCTGTTTAACCAACATCTTTAGAACATCTCTTTCCTAAAAATTTTCCAGCGATCACAGGTAGGAGAAGGGGCAGCAGGAAGGGAGTGCGGAAGGTCTTACACCCTGGATATAACCCAAAAGATGCGGCCATCGCAGCTGATGAGCGTCTGCTCGTAGACAGGTTGTGGCTTAAGCACACCCTTCTCCACCCCTTCCTCACCTCCCCATGTAAACCTCCTTCACCTCATTATGACTCAACCCTATCAGCAAGGAAAGTCTCTTTTCTGAACTATCCCCACTGGTCCCTTTCTGCTGGGAATCCATTTAAACCGTTTTTTTTTTTTTAACCTTTCCTGCTGGACTATAATCCTTTGGAGGTGGTACATTATTTTTAAGGTCCCTCAGTGATCCTGTGGCCAGGCTTGTTGCAGGAGTTGGGACCAAGGGAAGCTTGCCACTCTCAGGAAATCCGGTGACTTGGTGCCATAGAACTGGATATGTGTATGAAGAATGAGGTGCTCTAACTGGAGAGGTACATCTCTGTCCACCTTCCTACCAGCTGGAATCAGCCAAGATAGTAGTGTCTGCTTCCAGAAGGATGGCTAGTGGCTTTCCCTAGCTAGGGGCTTAGGTGACCACTTGTCCAGTTTGGAGGACAAGAAATATTGTAACCCCAAGTTTCTACTCCTTGCACCACTACCAGGTGCTCTGAGAAGTGGATGAGGGCTGAGAAGCTTGCTGGGGGCCTGCTTGAACTGCACATACTTTGTGGGAAGCATTCTCCCCACTGCCGAAAAGAAAGAAAGAATGTTGCCCCTTTGCTTTTACAGTGATTCTTGAGAACTCCTCACCCCCTAGTCTTTACTGAGGTATAATTGACAAATAAAAATCATGTAGATTTAAGGTGTACAGCTTGATGGTTTTAACCCTTCTCACACACAGTGGGCCATAGGACCATATTGAACAGATAAGGGAATCCCAGAGCTCAGACCTTCAGATTCACATGCAAAGGCTGAATGAACAATTGCTCTCTGCCTGCTTCCAAGTGAGACACAGCAGAGTACACACAGATAGGTCAGACAAGGTTTCTGCCCTCAGGAGGTATATAATAGAAAGAAAATACAGTTTTGGCCAGACAGTTATAAAATATGATCAGAAAAGTCTGAGTCAGCAGCCCAGGAGTTGGGGTTGGATGTGATTTCCTCCCTTCCAGCCTCCTTGAAACAAACCTAACCCCTTCGGACGTGGGTTTTGCAGCCAACACAAAGCCACCACTGCCATTACCAGGCATTCAGAATTTGGCCAGGTCACTTTTCACCGCTCCCTTCTGGCTGGTTTTTTAGCCTTGCCCTCTGTGGCTCTGGACCTTGCCATTAATTGTTCTCCTAATTTCCCTGACTACACCTTCACCAGGGCAGCAGCCCAGAAGCTATCTCTTGGACATCTTACACCTCTTGTTCTTTTCACCTGTGCTGAATACTTTCTGCTGCTCATCAATCCACTCACTCTCCCTCCACTGTGCAGGCATACCATGGAAATACTGCAGGTTTGGTTCCAGACAACCGCAATAAAGAGAATATCGCAATAAAGTCAAACAAATGTTTTCCATTTTCCAGTGCATGTAAGTTATGTTTACGCTGTAGTCTATTAAGTGTGCAGTAGCATTATGTCTAAAAAACAATGTACCCATCTTAATTAAAAAAAACTTTATTACTAAAAATAATTATCATCTGACAATGTACAAACCTCAATTTGTAAAAAATTCAGTATCTGCAAAGCACAATAAAGTGAAGCACAATAAAAGGAGGAATGGCTATGCTCTGTGCTTTGGGAGTCTGACCCATCAGTGCTGCCTCAGTGACTCCCGTGCTCCTGGAGGAAGGAATGAGGTGGGAGGAGAATGGGGTCAGGAAGTTTCTTCTCTGCTCCTTCCCTTCTGCATCACTGTGAGTGGACTGTTTTCCATAGTGCTTCTCAGAAGCCCCTCTTCATACACCTTTTTGATTAACCACTCCCTTCCCTTCCTCTTATGGCCCAGAGGTGATAGTGGCTCCCAGATGCTGTTAGCCCTAGAGTACTGCAATCTCCTTTCCTTAAACCTGCTCACACTCTTACAAATAGCTCTTTCATTGGACTCCTTAAATTACTAGGAAAATTGTGCTATCTCTGTCAAGTCCCAGACTGAGGCAACTCTTTCCTTTGGTAATTTTTCTCCTGCCCTAAAAACCATGACTGTGGTTAAGAGGGACCTGGACTCTGGATTCCCACACTGGCTCTCATGGAAACAGCCCAATAGCCTGCTTCACTTGATGTTGTCCATTTTGACAAGATGAACAGATCAAGGATGCTGCTAAACATCCCCCAATGCCCAGAACAGCCCCTCACAATAAAGAATTATCTAGCCTTAAATGCCAATAGAATAGAGGTTGAAAACCCCTGAACTATTGTGTTGTTTCTGCTTGAGGGATCAGAAGAACCTGTAGGGGTGTTTTGGGGGATGAATATGTAAGGTTCTGGGACTCTGGATGAATATATTTCCCAGAGAGACCAAAATCAGTGTAGCCAGAGCAGGATTCCAGGGAAGTGGCATTGAGTGTTGGAGCTGACAGATGAAAGCCCTGGGCTCTGAATGCTACCCAGAGCCACTTTGGTGTGGGGGCCAAAGCCCAGAGCCCAGGCTGAAATCTGCTAGCCTTCTCCCTCCATGCTTCTTGGCCTCTAGGCTGCATCTCCCTCACATGTTCATTTGAGGTTGGAACTTGAGACCATCTGAATGGAAGCCCACACTCTTCTTGCTAACTTAGCCTGCCTACTCACGAGGCGAAGAGCAAAGAATTTTGAAGAGACTGTTAAGATGCTGGATTTTTGTTAAACAGGAAATAGAAGTTCCAGACAAAAGAAAAATGAATTGAGGAGAAGAAGGACATTAGAAGATCTAGAAAGAAGAGAGGAAGCAAAGATGCCTTGGGCTGACCATTGTAGAAGGATCAGTAATAAAAGGGCCTGGGCAAAATGAGTGTGATCAAGGCCCGTGGGGACGTAATACATGGATGGAACTGGTTTGCTTCAGTGCCCCAGAAACTCATCCCTTGTAGTAATGAAAATGCTGCTTTTTGAGAACTTCTTCAGTGGGTTCCAAGCATTTGCCTATTCCTGGGGAAAGAATCCTTAGTAATAGTGCCCAGGTGGTCAAGAAGAGAGGCTCAGGGTCTCAGGAAGAGTTGACCTGGAGATTGGCACAGAGGATGGTTGCAGCGGAGGTCATGTCCACAGATGCATGGCTTTCTCCGAACGTGCAAGGGCTTCCAGCATCCTTTGAAATCCGTCAGTGGTCTGTCTGTAATAATTGATGTGCATGGTCCCCTAATCAGGGACCAAAGTCCAATGCCAATTGTTTCTTTTACTTTTTAATGGATTTGAACTCCATACTCGAGCTTAGAAAATCAAAGTACTTCTAGAAGATATTTATTAGCGGGCAAATTATAAAAACACATAGCAAACCTTTAGTTTGCATTACAAGTGTTAATATATGCAGAGCCCTGTGAATAGCTCATCTTTCTGCCTCTCTTGTATCTTAAATTTTTCATTACAAATTTCCAGGGCTTCAAAGTAGACTCTCACAGCCGGCGCCTTTTTTCTCCCTTGCATGACAAAGAGCTGTCAAAAACGGTTCCTGGGCTGGCTAGTTTCTTCCCCTTTTTTCTCTCATCTAAATGTCAAACAACTTAGCTTAAATAAAGCCCAGCATTCTTCGTCTGGTTCTTCTCAAAAGAAAAACACCACCACAGAAGGCATCTACAAAGGCCCTAATTAATGTTTCTCATTGATTTGGTTTTAGTGTGATGTATTTTATGAAAAAAATATGAATCCAGAAGGCACTCTCATTAAAATCATTAGCAGCTCAACATTGGCTGCAAACAGCCTGGTGCGTGGTAGTGTTTAAGACCCAGACTCACACAAACATGCAGACACAGAACCTACACGTGAACTGTGCATGCACATGACATGCTTTCCAGGTCACACATGACATACCTGGGTTTGCACACGTGCAAGGTCATGTACAAAAGATGCACAAAATACCTGCACAGACATGCATGCACTGATCACTGATGCACATGTGTACATTCAGGTGCCTGACTATTCATGGGATATACATACAAGCACATCAACACACATGCATCTGATTATGTGTGCATGCCCAGAATGCAGTATATACTCACACACAGAGCATGCACATATCTGCCCACTGACTATATGCCAATGAATACTCATGTATTGGAAGGAGAAAGGAAGAGTTGTTTCTTGGGATTATGTTCTTTGGAGACACCAAGAAATACCAGCCAGTGGTTTTCCATATTGCTATATTGTCTCAATTTAAGTTTTTTCAGTTGGCATCCTAATAATGTGGGCCAAAGCTATCAGGACATATCGGGGACATGCACTTGTCTACCTTTTCTGCTGAGATTTGAGTTTTCTTGGGATAAGCTGGAACGTTTTCTGGAGTTCTGTCTTCTGACTGGTCTCTTGGCTCATGATGGGGATGGAAAGGGAAGAAGATGAGAGAGATTCTCAGCCTTGATAAGGCAGGGAGGAGAACTCAAGCTTGGAAACTCCATGCTCGAAGATTTAGACTCCTTAGATGGCAGCTATTACCAGTGGTGGTTTGAGGTTGGCAAAATCCCACATTTGGCTTCCTTTCTAGAAGACATTCTTGCCTAAACAAGTCCTGTCTCCATCTCATGTCCTATTTGTAAAGTGATCTTTGTTGTTTTCTAGGAGTAGCAATTAAGAAAGGGGGCTTCCATGATTTATAAAGGGACCTGGAAGACCTTCTCAATCTCACCTCTAGGACACGTGCACTCTGCTCTCATTGTGATGTTTATGGATCTACCCTCTTCTCTTGAAACCCAGTGAGGGACAGGGGTGATGGGGAGAAGGGAGCTGAGGTCATCCCAAGCATTCCTCCTCCCAGGTCAACCTAGCTGGCTGGAGTTCAGCATTACAGTTTGGGGCCATAGCTATCGCTGTTTTCAAAGAGCAGATTTGTTTTCAAGTTATGATGCTTTGCCATTGTTTCAAGTGCACATATTTCTTTCAAGGACTTTGCAAGGAGGAAATTACTAAGCCAACTCATGAATTATATATTTTCGGAGCCCACATGTCAAGATATTATCTCACTCTAAATGATACATGAAACCTGGACTAGATGATGACAGCAAATCCTTTGAAATGAGACTCCATGTTTTACCTTTTCCTAGAGGTTTTTCCCCAAGGCCTTGTGGAGCCCAATCTTTCTTTCAATGACCTTCTTCTCTCCACCCACCCCAGGGTGCTGGCGGGGACATGATTGCCCCTCTGTTCCCTGCATACCCACATCTCCCTGCGTAGAAATTGCTAACCTGAATGTAGAAAATATATGGGAGGGGCTCTGTGTTCAAGGTCAGAGGTCATGTAAATATTCTCTTAACCTCTGTCTCTTTAGCTTCCTGCTTCCTTCTCACCTCTGTGACACAATCAGATCAGTAGACTGGCATGGAAGTCAGTTTTCTCACTCTTTTAAGGTGTGAATAACTGTGAGATCCCCCAGTTATAGGTTTGGAAGGAAGGAGTAAGACTGTGTTCAGTACGAAGCCTTGTTCTACAATCTGTTTTCACCAAACTCTGGGGCTTTGCGTGCTTGCTGGCCATTAACAATATCATTAATACTTTACTTCCTGTTTAACTAGTGACCAGTGTATACCATCACTCAGAACCCTAGAAGGGAGTAGAAATGAGAACAACTTCAATCTAGGGATATATGGACACAAACAACATTCAATAGCCACCCACTGAGATAAAATAAGTAATGGCTACTTTAAGCATAAGAGATAGAGTGGGGGCAGGGGAAGTCATGCGCCAAAGCCTTTTCAAGTAATTAAAGCACAGTCTTCATGTTTTGCCATTTGTCAGGACAAAGTAAATATTGGAATCTTAATACTTGCATCCTCTTGGCTAAATGTCCTTCTGTGGCTATTGCTCAAATATTGAATATACGTGTGTAAGTTCTAGTGCAAAACTGCCATTGGAGTGATTTATGGAGAGGCATAACCTGCTGCCTCCCTCAATTCATGCATCCACCATCACAGTTCATATCAATTTTGCTCTGGTCCCCATTAGCAATATTGTCAAAAAATCACAGAAAAATAATGACCCTGCAAGCCTAGAAATTTAGATCCGGATATGAGCCGTAAATCTGTATTAATTTAATAGTTAAAGTGCGTTAATGCTTTGTAATATTTTTTCTTTATAGAGAACACAATAGTGAGGTCATCTGTAATAAAGATGTTAATCCTGAGCCACCTGCTAGTTTGTTTTGCCTCTTGGGGCAAGAGGACGTTAAATGGATGAAATATGGCCTCAAGCTCCTTAAAATGGTGTTTTATGGCAACCTCTATGCAGGGCTATAAAACACTCATTCTGAGTGATAAAGAGTCTCAAGAAGGGGTATACACTCTCCATCATGCCTGATCTGACACTAGCTTTGCTTAACTTATCCCAGGTTCACAGACACCACTGGGCTGGGCAGCAAAGGGAGACCAGGAGCAGCTCCAGGACTCAGAGAGAAGTAGAGTGAGTTGCCTGGCCTTTGGACCAGTAATTCTAGGGCTCAGGTACCAGGGAAAATATCCATTTTGGAATCTATTAACTATTTTTCTCCCTGGCTCTTTGGTTCAGGAAAACGATCCATTGTTCCATCATTGGATCACTGGGCAGGTTTTGTGACATGCACAAGGAGGGGAAAAAAAAAATCAAGACATATTATTCACCTATCTCTGAAAGTACTTCTTTTTATACATCGTGGAGAACACCCTCAGCTTAAATTTCAGTGTTTTTTTTCCAGAATAAACAAGTAAGCCCCATGTGGAGCCTTCTCATTCCCTTTTCAATGCTCAGATTTCTTTCTTTCTTTTGGTTTGGAACAGGTCACTTTCACTGATACACCCAATGACCTGTTTAGATAATGCCAGTCTCCAGGTGAGAAAGCTTTACTATCTCCCTAGGATTCACAGAATCAGGGTTAAGCACTTCACTTTGCCATTCAAGGTTCTTGGACCACAACAAAGTGTAGGGTGGGTGCAGGACAGTGCAGTTTGCCAAACGGTGGGCGTCCAAGGGAGTGGCTCACATATCTGCCCTAGACACACATGAGAAGTCTACCCTTGGTGTCTTCCTAAGAACACACACACTCTGGGTTGTCCAGGTAAGGGAGAGGCAGAACTGCCTAGAAGGTCAGTGTTAATGAACTCTCAGTGGGTTTGTGACACAGACTCAGTCAGCAGTAATCGTGGGGTGGCAGGACAGGTGGTACAACCCTTAGGTAAAAGGATAACGTGTATGTATGAAGCACCAGAAGGAAGGACAAGTGACCCACATGCAAGTGAGAGGCAGGCCCAGAAGGACACTCTGCCCCCTCCCTCAGGGTCCCCTTCCTGCTGAGAGCAGAGCATGGGAAACCCCTGCCAGCTGATATCTTGGCAGGATGCTCCTCAATGTTGGTGGTCTAGTAGAGTGAGAATAAAACTAGGATATTTCAGAGGGGACTAATGACTTGAGGGGCACAAGGCATTGCCTCTAACTGTACTTACCTTCTGGTCAGGGCCAATTTGCAAGGAAGATATAGCCCACAGTTCCTGTATGCACATTTGGAACACCTAGGCTGACCCACGGTGGACTCAGGCTGCACATCTGTAGTCATATCCCCTCTAAATGGCTGAGAAATCCTGTCTTAGTCCCAAGACCAACCTACTTAATGTGCACAGATGAGAAGCTATAGGTAGTGAAGGTTCTTTTTGTCTTCATTCTCCTTACCTTCTTTGATTTTACTGTGCTGTCATCAGCTTTGTTGGTAAGTGCTTTTAAATAAGTGTAACACAGACCAGCGTGAACACAGATTCCCTTGCCACCTTTTATATATATATATATATATAAAATTTATAGTTGTGTTTAAACAATGTTTTATTTTATTTTTTTTAAATTTCTTGAGGGGGTTGGTAATTAGATTTATTTATTTATTTTTTATTAGAAGTACTGGGGATAGAATCCAGGACCTCGTGCATGCTGAGTACACATTCAACCCTCCCCTCTTGCCACCTTTATTTATTTTAAATACCATTCATTGTTCATCTACTTGCTAAGGCCATCAAAAGTATTATCTCATTAATCCTGAAAATAATGCTTTACATAAATTGCTATTGTCAACCTCTTTGTACCAAAGAGGAACATGAGGTCTAGGAGGTGACTAAACTCACCCAAGATCACAGAACTAGTCAGTGGCAGAGTCAGGATTCCATTCTAGGTCTGCCTGATTCCAGCACCTGTGATCAGAACCACTGGCTGCACCACCTCCCATAGGGCCCTGTTGCTTTGGTCCTATGGTCAATGATCTATGTGTTTGTTGAATGAAGTAGCATCAGTGACAATTTACAATCAGCACTGTCAGAATTGACAGGGTAGCATGTCAGGCGGCCTTCCCTTCTTCTCCATATTCATCCTCCTCAGGTCTGAATCCTTTGCATGTCAGCTTTGAGGATTTGGAGGGCTTCCAAAAGAGATGTTGGCTCTCTATTTGCCTCTTATTATTATTTTTTTCACCCTCCCTCTCCAAGGATCACAAACTCTGGTAGCATTTGATTGTGTTCACTCCTAAATCTCAACTCAGCTCCAGGCTGAGAAAGACACTTTATTATAATGTGATGGTTCTGTATCATTTTGCCAAGGGCCAGAGAGACCTGGAGTGTTTACTAACACAGCCATCCTGGCCACTACTAAGTAGAGACTGATTTCTAGAGTCCTTGGGCTGTTGAGTTTGAAGGAAGGGTCTGTGGGAATGAACACTTACTGAGCACCACTCTGTGTTACGTACTATGTTAAACTCTTGGTTATTAACTTGATCTTTGCCTGAGCCTACAAAGTAGGTATTTTCCCCTATTTTATGATGAGGAAACTGAGGTTCAGCGAGATTTAATCACCTATCAAAGGTCACCTATAGCAGTTGAGGAGTAGAGTTAATTTGATTTGCCCTTAAAGTACATGTTTTTCACTATACCGTGTAAGGGAATTTGGAATAAGCAAGAAAGTTAACTGTATGCATCCAATGGAAAAAACACGCATTGTTTACAGCATGCTTGCTTTAGGTTTATCTGACTTCAGCTTTTCATTGCCCTTGAGATATTTCACAAAGTAAGTTGTAGGTAAGTGATAGCAATGCCAAATAATTCCTGTCTATAGAGATGCAAATAAATTCTTTCCAGTATAGGTTTATTTTACTCTACTCCTTAGGCCCCTCAAAAAAATTAACATTAATTTATAAATTCATTTCAACGTTTCTTTACTCTGTATCAATTTATGGTTCTTTGATTTCTCCTGTGAACAGGTTGTAGCATCTTTTTCAATTCATTCTTTCACACATGTTCACTTTATATTTTTTATTGATGTATATATGAAAGTCATGATTTTTGCTTTTTTTAGAAAATTATCTTTTAATAGCCATATGGCCAAAAGTCAGGGCTTAGGATAGGATGGCTACCCAACCAGCCCAGTCTCAGCCCAGTAGGATTTTGTAAATTTAGAACAGACAAGGAGAATTAAGAGACAAGGCTCATCGTCTCCATCATCCAAGCCAGGCTAGATAGCCTAGTTATTGATTAAAGAAATCACATGCCACTGCTATTTATAAATCCAGGACTCCAAAGCGAATGTTTGTTTTTCCTGCTTTTAATTATTGAACATGAGATACCAGTGTTGTTTTGCCAACAGCGGCACAATAGGTCTCTAATGAAACTCACTGAACTACTAATAATTAAACCATCAGGCAGAAGTAACCAGTGTAGTGAGATATCAATTAACATTCTTCAATAATCACTCTCTTGTTTTGATTATTTTAAGGAAAACTGTTTTTGTTGTTATTTCTTCAAATTTACCTCACAGAACTTCCACCTCTGATGAAACTGAAGTCAAATATTTCCCAGTTCAAATCATTGTTCTTCCACAAACTACAGGATGAATCAGTTCACTTTTCTGAGACTGAATCCTTTAACACGGAAAGAGGAACTAATGATGAAATTGGGCAATGTGTGTTTAAGAGCCAAACTTGTACTTAGCACACAGCAGAGTTCAACACTTTTTAGGTTTTCTTTCTTCCTTCTCCCTCTTTCTTTTTCTTTCCCCTTTCTTCCTTTCCTGTCTTTCTTCTTTCACCTTCTAATCTGTTTTCATAAGCCTATTAGTCTCATCAGTGATCCCTACAAGTGTCTCAAACTGTGTACTTGTACCCTAATCTTTATAATTACAGTTTAGCTAGGGCCCCTGCAAAAGGGATGGGTCAAGACATCCATCCATATACATGCCCAGGCCCCTGACAACAGATGATGGGTCCGGTGGTAATTGTGGAACTGGGTAGAGCCAATCAGATTCTTTAATACTGAGACCCTATACTAAGAGAAAAAGACTTTTTAAGATAGTGGTGAGGTCTAGAGGTCATAAAAGGTCAGAATGAAAGATGGTGCCAAGGCAAACCAAAGACAGTATTATCTGTCACTGTGATGGGAGAGTGGGAATCGTGATATCAGAGGAAGCCATGATGCAGTGTGAAGCAGACTCAAGCAGTGATGAGAAACCATTTGGAAAGAGAAAGAGATAAAATCTGCCAAGTGAATTTTTGGCCTCCATTAAGCCTAGTTGTACTTCTTTAAGTCTTCTTTTGCTAAAGCAAATAAAAAATTTCCTGATTGAGCTAACTATCACTGTGGGAATAGGACAAGGAGACAGAGAAAGGTAATGGGAAAGAGGCATTCTATTCAAGGGATGAAGATTGCAAAATGACAGGGAAAGTGTCATACTTGTAAGGGTGACCCACTGAACATGAAAGCGGGAGTAGCAGGACAGACCCTAGATGTGGAATGCCAGAGGCCGGCATCTAGGACCAATTTACTCATTTACAGAGAGCAAGGGTGCTGGCCACTGGGAGGTGGCATGACAGGTATCGTTAGCTCACTGTCTCTGGTGTGTGAGGGGATGGGTGAAAGCCAGCTTCTCTTCATAGAGGCTGGAAGTTTCAGATAGCACCTTCCTTAGGGAGGCTGGAGAAAGGCTCTTCCTAGTTTCAAGCTTTTAGTTATCTCTAAACTCATGCTTTTTTCCCCAGGCATCTGTTAATGGCCATTTGGGGTGGGGGCAGACAAATGATGTCTAGGAGAGAGAGGCATCAGTGAGGGAAAGAAGACACCAATGGGATGGAGGGATGTCAAACTTTGCCTAGTTTACAATTTAGGGGAGAGTGCTTTCCTGACCTGCCACTAAGTTAAATTAAACACTGTCAACTCTGTTCAATTCAACAAACCCTTACTGAATGCCTGAAATATGCAAGGCATGATGCTATGTGCAGTGGGGAACGCAGAGATGATTTTCGGGTCTCAGGCGAGGATATGACATGCTCATGAAAAACTACAATACGAGTCAGAATATCACAAAAAGTGATCTAGGACCTGAAACAAAAGGAAAATTACACCACGTTGGCAGGGACTTCATGGAGAAGGTGAATTATAGATGACCCTTGAAGGATAGATGGTGGTCTGACAGGTGCCAGTGGGAGTGCAGAGCAGTGTTCCAGGAGGAGGAGCATCAGGTGGAAAAGTGTTAAGCCAGAAAACATGGGCATGCTTGGAATGCAGGAGTATTTCTTTGGGTGGAGTACAAGGGTGATAAGACTGGCCTGTTCTGGATCATTAATACCAATAAGAGGAATTTGTTCTCCATCTGGCAGGCAAAGGGAAGCCTTTTTTGAGCAGGGAGCAATGCAATTAAGAGATGAAATTTAGGAATATTAATTGAGCAGCTGAGTATAGGATGAGTTGAGAAAGGAAGAGACCTGATGCAAGGGAGCCAAACAGATGTCAGCTTGGTGGACAGGAGCAAGTGCTTCCAAAGCAGTTCAAGAAGCCCTTGTGATGGTGGTGATGGGGAGATGACAGGTGAAATTCCAGAGTCCATTCTTGCCCCAACCAGAGCCATCAGAGAAGCTGAACTTTTATTAATTTTACAAAATGGGGGTCAGAGTAAGATTATATTTGCATAGTGATTTGGACTACCAACTGCAACAAGATTAAAAACAAAGCAAAAATAAGAACACCTTAAGAATTCTGGTGTAGGAAAAGGGATACTGGCTGGCTTCCTTGGGAGTTCCACACGTCTGGAGTCTAAATCCTTGCTCTTAGACTCACTAGTGATATAATTTTAATCTTTCTTGGCCTTTGTTTTCTCAGTCTTAAACCTATCCATTACAAGAGTAAAGAATATGATGTATAGAAAAATTACCACAGAGCCTGGCATAAAGCAGAGAGTAAGCAAATGTTCATTATGGGTCTCTCTTTTCTTAGGGAGATGGGTGGGGCAATTAAAATACTCTGGTGGATGTTGTAGGAGCCTATATACTTAAATTAATACAAATAAAAATATATTGTGGATATGCCATGTTCCAGGCATTGTGTATATCATTCATGGCCTAATCAGAAAAAAGAAATCATTTCAAGTGTTTACATGGTAGATGGATTTTAATTCAGGAAACTTTGGAGGAGCTGAGAAGTCAAACAGGACAGTGCAGTAACCAGAGATTAACAAAATCAGGAAGGACTATTTCTCTGGGCCTGGAGGAAAGAGAGAGAGAAGGCAGCATTCTGGGTCAGCCGATAGAATCCGAAGCTAAGACAGCCTTGTCCAGTGTGATCTGGGGCCAAAGAGAAAATGCAGCTGCTGTGAGAGAAGTCACCTGAGGCTTAGAAACATCCTGGCCCCTCCTTCGTTGTCCTCACCAATCTCCCTCCAGTGCCTCCCATTGGCTGAATCCATCTGGAAGCTAGATGATAACCTGGTAAGATGGCTTGCTGGGGTCTGTAGTCATGTGCTACAAGACCAGAGCCTTCCGAAAGGGCAAGGAATAGATCTGAGGGTACACTGACCCAGGACACTCTATTAGGGTGCTGACAATGGGAAAGAATGCAGTGGGCTGTACGAGCCATGACGTGAGCCCCTGGGTTAGAGCAAGAAGCAAACAAAGCCCCAGCTGTGATAGCCCGCTGCCTGCCGACAGCCCTGCAGCTCCCTTAGCAGTTGTGAAGCAAAAGTGGTAACGATCTACAGAGTTCTGTATTTACCGGCTTCAAGCCTGGGCTTATCCCAGATACAGCTGTTACTTCATGCAAGAGTGCAATGACAGAGAACAGTCTCGGGGCTGTATGAGGCCTCTCTCGGCTCTGGAGCTGGTTTTTGTGGGAAAAGGTATTGGTGGTTAGGGGGTCCAGGGACTGGTTCACTAGCAGTGCTCTCTGGAGCCAGAGATTCTGTTCCCTTAGAAGTGACCATTTGGAAACTCTTCTCCATATGCGTTCACCATTTTCTCCTTAGTCCTTGCTGTTGGAGCCCATGGGGAAATGTTAGGGGAGCTCCACAGAGACAGAGACCCTCAGAGTTGTGGGTATCCCCAGAGAGTATGGAGTCCAACCCCAGCTGAGGCAGAGCACAAATCAGCATTCAAAGTTGACACTGCCTCAATTTATCTCATCAGTTGACTCTTGTCGGTCCCAGCATGGGGAAGGGGGAGGCTCCCAGTGAAAACTCCAGACTGGCTAAGCAATGAGGATTTGTACCTTGGCTCTGCTTCCCTCTCACTGTGCAACTCAAGCCAACAGTTGGTCTCCTCAGGCTTCCATCTCCCTATTAGGAAGGAATTGGCTTAGGTCACAACTGTGGGTTCTTTCAACTCTGTGTCAACGCAATGAAGAAACAGTAGAAAGATCTTGGTCAATAAAAATGTTATCAATAGCTATAGCTTATCGAGCAGTAATGTGCTAAGAATTTTTCATGCAGTTTCATTTAGTCTTGATTGAAAAGCCTCTCCTAGGTTGTGTGACCATGTTTGCAGTTGCCTACTGTAGATAGTACCTCTATTAGAGGTCACTCTCAGCTTCTGGATCCATCAAATCACCCCAGGATATCAGGCCAATAGCTTTCTCATTCTAACTCCCAAGCTTGCTTTATCGAAACTTATAAAGTCAACACACTAAGAGGGAGACAATTTCTACCAGGCATACAGCTTTCATCTCCCAGTCTAAACAGCCATGATATGTACACTCCGTTAACCCACCTGCCATGTTCTTCTGTGTAACTGATTCCCTCCTTAGTCTCTACAAAGGAATCAGGCCTGGCAAAGAGTGTCTCACTAAACTACCTGCTTATTGTTAAATCTCTTTGTATAGCTTATAATGAGGAATTGGTAGAAATAAGGAACAAGGTATTTAAAGTTTGACAAGAGTGAGTGTATCAGTTTTAAGGCTCCTGGGTTTCAGCACATACTTAAAGGTGTGTGATGTCCCCTCTGTCTGCCAGGGCCAGTTCAGTATCTCATAAAAGCCCAAAATATGCACTCTTATTGTCCTGTTCTTAGTGATGCAGCAACTGAGACTTAGTTCATCGCTCAAATTCATCCAACCCTTTCTGTCATAGTAGATTGATTCTGCACACATGTTGGAAGCTCTCTGTGGGCTAACATCGCTCAGCTCCACACACAGGTATTTGCTTCCTCCCTAAGCATTCGCCCCACCCAACCACTGCAGTGTCACCTGCTCAGGGCCAGGATTCGACCTTGGGTGAAGAATGAGGGGCTAGATATGGGCAGACACACTCAACTCTACCTTAGTTGTTAAAAATATATGGCAGATGGGCTCTAGGGATAAGACTGGAGTGACCAATTAAGATGCTGTGGATAAAACTGAAGTAAAAGATGATGAGGTCTGATTCAGATCAGAGGTAAATCAAGAAAAGAGGAAAAAGTCAAGCAATGGTGCTTGGCTAATGACAAGATGTGGACATGAACAGGGGAGAGCGGTGTCATGGATCACTCCCAGGTACCTGATGTGCTGAGTGGACTATGGGCACCCATTCATGAAGATGTGTAACACAGGAGGAGTGCAGTGCCAAATCAGCTTCCCCGTCATCTCCCCAAGGATCCCTTTGTCTGGCAGATACTGGGAGAGTTGTGTGTGTTATGTCCACTTCTGAATTGTCCCTCTGAAAGCCACTTTTCCTTTCAGGGTTCCTCCAGCTGCTCTCTATTCCACTCGGTACCACCACTGCTTTTGGTGCTGGTCACAGCTTGTTCGCCTAAATGGAACACTCCTCCCACGTGGGTGAATGGGGCTAGGTCATACTTCCATGTTTGATACAAACCCTTTATTTTCAGCATCAAACCCACACATGGCTGCATGGTCATCTCGAATTTTACTGAAGAGTTGGAAGCAATAGAGGGAATCGAAACTCCTGATGAGAAAAATTGTAAACGGTAACAATCATGTGACTACTCCTCTCGCCCAGCATTCACCAAGCATGTTGATTCTTCTATCCTAGCATCATGAATTTGTCCCCTTTCCCTGCTCAATTCACCTCTGATCTAAATCCGACCTCAGGAGAAGTAAGTCCTACTTGGAGTGTCCTTTTATCGACACAGTCTGGCCTTGTTCCCTGCCCTTAAGGTTGCCCTGTGCTGAGAAGATTCCCTGTTCCTTAAACCCCTTCCGTGTGAATAGTCATTCCTTTTTAGGTAAACCCCTATTCCTACTAACAAGACTGGCTTTGTCTCTTCCCCCACAACAGGTGATACTCAGGATGCAGTGATCCTAGTTGAACAGTTTCCCTGTATGTGTTCTTTAGTTCGGAGTTAAGACCCAGGGAGACCTTAGTAGGATAATTCAGGATGAAGTTTGTCAGTTCTGAGTCTGGCCCCCTTTAAGCCATGGGGATGTAACTGTGGAGTGCAGAGGAGGACTTTTCTTGACTATTCCGCAGGTTACTGTTGACTCAGACTCGGATCAACATCCCCTAAAGATTGACATCAATTCCTGAAGGCGGAGGTCTGGATCAAATGAGGGAGAACCATTGCCGATGAAATATACCCTACACAGACTCCCAGAACTTATGCTGAGCAGCATCAGCCCCTCTTTTCTTTTGCTGTTGGGTTACAGAATATATTTATCTGACAGAATATATATCCTCTTACAGAATAGATGTCCTCTGCTGCCTGCATATGTGAACTCAAGCACTTGCTATGTGCCCTCACGTCATGTGGATTAATTCACTTAGTCTACCTATGAATATCCTCATTTCATAGATGAAACAAGTGCGGTTTAGAGATTGAATGACTTGGCCAAGTCGCCCAGCTAGTGAGTTGGGATGTGTACCCAGGCGCTCCGCACTCTGCGCAACACTCCATTAACTTCCTAAGGAGGGGACTTTACTGAGACTTTACCTGCTTGAGGACATACAAACTCCATGCGGGAGCCTTGAAATGACCACTAATATATCTGGGAACAGTCTGGACTTCTAAGTCACATCCCCTACCCTCTCCTCCATAAATGGAAGGGAGGAAATGTGGAGAGTCCATGATTTCCTACGTAAGTAGTTCTCACAGACAGGGGTTGAAATTTTGCAATGGGAGGGGAAAGAGAACAACATTTGTATTTTCTGTTTACGAGAGGAGTGAATCAGTATGGATGAGCTCAGTTTTGGACATAGTAAATGTAAGAAGCCCAGGGCTCACCAAACTGGAGATATTGTAGGCACAGGGTCCATGGTGTGGAGCTCAGGAGAGCTGTGTCTTGGAGCAACCAGAAGCCTGGATGGAATTGCCCAGTGAAATTCCCTGAGGTCGGTATTAACAGACCCAGTACGTCTGTCCAACCTGGCATCTCCAAGGAGTTAGGCTGGATCTGTCTCATATGTCCAAATGGTGAGCCCTGAAGGTGGCTACCTGGAAAATAATTTGAGAGGCTGAGGCCTGGAGCTAGGGGATACTAATACTCAGTCCCCTAAACTAGTTCAAGGATATTCCACTCCAGGGCAGCTGCCATTAGTTCAACAGGTCCAGAGATGGCCCGGTCTGATTTTTGTTGCTGAGATCCGAAGGGAGTGCAGATAGGTTTTTAGAGCCAACACCAGGTCACCCACAGGCCATGCTCTGCACACCGCTCTGGCTTTCTTAGGAAATGGGCTAACAGCTTTTTCTTGGCTTTCCTTGGACTGCTAATGTAATAGTGCTTATTTTCAGAATCTTTGTGAGGCTGGGGGAAAGCATCAGAGTTTCATTGTAAATCCATTATGTCTTCTTTGGTTAGAAATTATCCCTGACAAGCAGTCCCACGGCAAAGAAAAGTCAGTATTATTTTGCGGAATAAAAAGAGGGATTGGCCGCTTCTTTTATTATTTTTTTATTATGACTGTCCTCCTTTTGGTTATGACATTCGATGTATTATTTAGCTTAAGTGCTTGATTAAGGAAGAACTGGGGGGGGGATGGAGTAGGAACTAGAAGGGGCAATTGCTCAGACTCCGGTCTTCTTGCTCCTCATCTTGGTAGCTGGGATGGAAATAAGTTGCCACGACCCTTTGGGGATCCTGACTTGTTACCCTCAGCAAGGAGCTCACGTTCTGACTAAGGGACCTTCTGGACGTTTCTGGGTCAGCAGAACCTTGGTGCCTTTCTTTCATATACCGGAACCCTTGTGTCTTTATTAAATATTAATTTGCTGTCAATAATTAAATGCTGATTATTTGATCTCTAATGGGGTCAGGATTCCCACAGTCCCGTATTAGTGTAATAATGCAAAAGTAAAAATTGCCTTTCAGATGGAAAAAAATGTGGTTATTATTCTTTCTTTGTTCGAAGTAAAATGGTTTGTCTTAAATTAAAAATTAAAAGCAGAATTTTCTTTAATCTTGGAATTAAATTAGTGCTAATTAGTTCTATTTTCTGTACAACATTCACATGCTAAAATCTCGGCCATTCCTTCAGCGTATTAATGGTGCCCTTTGGCTGTAATCAAGATTGTCTTACATTAAAAATGATGCAGTTAACTCAATTATATTAAGATTCATTGTTCTCAAATCACAGGGTTATGACTGGAAGTTGCTGGAACTGCTGGAAGGGCTGAGATTGCCAGGGTACAGAATAAAGTCATCTATCATTTCTATTTCAAAATCCTAAATGCTAGTGAGAGGCTGACAAAGCATCTGAGGTTGCCAGGTGTCCCTGGTGTGGGTGGTAGGCACAGGGATCAGGTGCAGATTTCATGCCCATCTTGTGGAGACCATGAAAACATTCACTCCTCTCTTTTAAAAGGAAGGAAAAAGGGAGAAAGCCCAAATGAGCCCTCACTCTGGGACAATACCATGTTTAGAGCTGCTTGTTTCCTCCTCATCCCTCACTGCCTAGGGAGGTGGTGCCTGGGTCCCGAGTCAGGCAGTGACAGCAGCAACCACCGCATTGGTGATAACTGCATCTGCTGCTGCTGCTGCTGCTACTGCTTGTTGAGTTTTACCATGGGTGCCAGGTACTGTAGGCCACATGCGATGCAATCACTTCATTTAAACAATCGCCCTGCAAAGTTGGTATTATTAGCCTTATTTGACCCTTGACTGAGGCTCAGAGAGGTTGACTGATTTTCCCAACCTCACACAGCTAGCCAAGTGGCAGAATCCAGATTTAAACCAAGATGTGTCTGACTCTAAAACTCTCAACTACATTCTACCATCCCAGAAATTCATTTGCAAAAGGCATTTTTGTTTCTACAACTGACAGGATGCTGTGTGTGTTTATTGAGAGAGGGAAGAGAAACAATAGGTCTGGATTTTCCATCAAGGCAGCACAGTTACTCACATGCCCTTTCTTGACAGAAGAATGATCCTTCTTCTCCCTCTGGAACATTGCCTTTGTGTAGAGCTCTGTAGGGAGGAAGAGGAATGTTCCATCCCAAATCCCTACCCCTGTATAACTGGTGTGGTATGCAATCTGCTAGCTCTATCCCTGAAAGAATCTGAAGGGCAAAGTCTCACCATAGCATGATCAGCCCAGACACCACTATATAACACAGGCCCAGACCATAACCTGAACTCAGTTGCTGGGCCTCCTTGTATACAGCACCTTTCAAGGTTGCTGATATCTTTATGCAGTGAACCTCAGCATTTGGGGTTCTGTGTTCATATGGTTTAAATCTACTGTTGCCACAATCTTGAAGAGAGGAAAACTCTTCCAGGATTTTTTGCAAGGATATTTATTGCAGGATTTATTGCTTGGGTGGCTAAACCAATTGGTTGAGCATCATGCACATCTTAATCTCATTTGATACTCACAACACACCTGTGAGGTAAGGTATGTCCATTTTGTAGATGAGAAAATGGAATGTGATAGAAGTCAAAGAACTTCCCCAAAGTCTTAGAGTTGGAATTCAGTCTTATTCCACATCCTGTTCTCTTTCTACAACACTGGACACCTTGACTGAGTAACTGTGTGCATGGATTCCAGAGTTAGGATAGAACCACTTAGGAAATTCAGATAAAGATCAAAGCCTGTTCTATCCTGCTGAGGGTTCTGTTCCCAACTATGGCCATTGGGGGAAGAGCAGTGTTTCCTCAAGGACATCATTCACCAGGTTTAATCATACCTATCAAAATAGGCTTGAAGTAAATATGTATTTTTCTTATTATTCAATACCTTAATAGGCTTTTTGAACAACCAGTTTGGATTCTGATAACAGAGTTTTTGTTATATGTTCCCCCATGTCTATTCTTCAGAACTTCCATTCCCAAATTCCGGGTATTAACCACAAGATGAAGGTCTAATTCTGAATAAAAGAGTTGGGATATTTATACAGAGGAGGTGAAGCTGGCTTAACAGTGTTTTCACCTTGAAATGCCCATTTTTATTTTATTGTGTGATAGTTTATTAAGTATGCAATTGAAAATGAGCAGTGGGTATTATGCTAAGACAGAGACAGAGAAAGACCTATACTGTGTGATATCACTTACATGTGCAATCTAAAAAAATAAAACAAAATAGTGAATATAACAAAAAAAGGAGCAGATTCACAGATACAGAGAAAAAACTAGTGGTTACTACTGGGAGAAGAAAAAGGGGAGGGGCAATATTGAGGTAGGGGATTAAAAGGCACAAACTATTATGTATAAAACAAGCTACAAGGATTTATTGTACAACACAGGGAATACAACCAGTATTTTATAGTAACTACAAATGAAGTATAACCTTTAAAAATTGTGAATCACTATATTGTACATCTGTAACTCATAGAGTACTGTACATCAGCTATATCTCAATTAAAAGAACATTAAAAAAAAAGGAATGGAATTGGCACAAGCAAGTTTGCTGACAAGCACACTGAAGTGATGAGAGCAATTGTGTGGAGGGTGCCGGGGAGCAGACTATTGGCTACAGAAATTCAGGGTGTGGAGGGGGTCAGTCAGTGCTTTTCAGAGGGACTGAAGAGTTAATCCAGGGAGTCAGTTAAGTGGAGGTCGGATAAGAGCACTTTACACTTGGGGAATGGCTGTGACTGGAGCCCTGGTTGGGGGTCTGAGTAGCTCTTTTCAACATGGCACATCAGATTTTTGTCATAGTTATCAGGGCAGAGCTTCCAGGCTCTCATCTGGTCACCGTTTTCCCCTCTGATTTTTCATCCAGCCTTTCAATCACCCTTGTTTAAAAGCAGAAGCAGATTTCTGAGTTAGAGTTTTGAAATTAGACACAAATGCTCCATTTCCAAGTCTTGAATTAAATGTTTTAGAAATTATTTTTAATGGTTAAAAAAAGAGATAAAATAAAAACCTACACCTAGAAACTAGAGAGTGTACTACCCACAGGAGTTTTAGGAAATTTCTGCTGCATGGAAAGTAGCGAGGGCCAGATTGTAGAAGGGCACAAGGTCTAACCCTTACATACCCTCCTGAGGAAGTGGCATGGTGGCCTGGCAAGTCCTGAAGAAACGTGTGCTGTCTCCTACTTTAGAATGCAGTGGGTGGCTGTAGGGATCATGTTCACTATAGCTGGGCAGCACTGACCTGCAGTGATGTTTGCTGTGGTAGGCAGATCAGCAGCATATGAAGAAGCAACACAAAGATCCAGAGAGAAGGCAGGTGGGTGGGTGCCAGGGCTTCTTTGGCTCAAAACCAAGGGTTTGGGGTGCTTCAAATATTGATCAGTCCAAACCAAAAAACCTAGTATGGTCTGGTGGGCCTGCAGCACCTCCCAACAAACACTGGGATGTGCAGAGACACTTCCTGTCACCGGTAGTGCTTTCAGACTGGGCTCTTACCCTACGTCTCCCAGGCGGCTGCATCTCTGAACAATTCATACAAAACTACATCTACCTGGGCCTACATCTTACAATAATAAAAGGAAAATTCTAAGCACATCAGGTGGACAGTGAGACAATCCAAAGGGAATATCTTTAGCTACCCTCTCTTTTGATAAATATCTGATCTTGAAAAATCTTTTGTTATTCAAGAATGAGAACATAGAAAACAACAATAACAGAAAACACCTATTCAGAATGATCTACAACATAAAAAAGAAGAGCATAGCTCTGGATGGGCTGAGAAAAAGCAGAAACTCTTTCTGCTTTGGGTTTTTAGTAAAATTTGATAAGACAAGACAGAAACTATGAAGCTGACTGAGAGGAAAGGAAATGGATAAGATAAAGAAGGAATGCTGAAAATACCATGGCAAAACCTAAATTATATGAGAAGTTTTAAAGAACAAAATAAGCATTGCAAAAATTTAATCAGAGATGTAGGGGACAAATGTGAGAATCTTACCTAAAATGTGAAGCAATAGGATAAAGAGATTAAAACAATACACTGTAAATTGATAGATGTGGAGGGCAGAGAATAGAAGTCTAGTGTACAGATATTTGGAATTTCCATAATAGGAACCAGGAAAAATGGGTCTGAAGCAGTAATGAAACACAGAAAATTAAAAAACATTTACACAGGGAGGAAAACCATCAGCAAAACAAAAAAGTAGTCTATTGAATGAGAGAGAATATTTAACCCCTAATAAAGGGGTTAATATCCAAAATATATAAATAACTCATATAACTCTACATTAATAAAAGCAAACAGTCCATTTAAATAGTGAGCAGAGGACCTGAATAGACATTTCCCAAAGAAAACACACAGATGGCCAAGAAGCACATGAAAAGATGCTCAACATCACTAATCATTAGGGATATGCAAACAAAAACCACAATGAGATAACACTTCACACCTGAATGGCTATTACCAAAAAGTCAGGAAATAATGTGTTGACGAGGATATGGAGAAAAGGGAACTTTTGTGCACTATTTGTGGGAATGTAAACTGGTGCAGCCACTATGGAAAGCAGTATGGAGTTTACTCAGAAAATTAAAAATAAAACTACCATATGACCCAGCAATTCCACTTTGGGGTATTTCTCTGAAGAAAATGAAAACACCAAATCGAAAAGATACACGCACTCCTACATTCATTGAAGCATTATTTACGATAGCCAAGATATCATAGCAACCTAAATGTCCATCAATAGATGAATGGATAAAGAATATGTGGGTTGTTTATATACATACACACACCCACACACATACACAGACATAATGGAATATTACTCAGCCATAAAAGAGAATGAAATCTTGCCACTTGTGACAATGTGACTGAAACTAGAGGGATTTATACTAAGTGAAATAAGTCAAACAGAGAAAGAAAAATACCATATGTGAAATCTAAAAAACAAAATAAATGAACAAACAACAAAATAGAAATATACTCATAGATACAGAGAACAAACTGGTGGTTGCCAGAGGGGCAGGGAAGAGGGATGAACAAAATAGATGAAGGGGATTAAGAGGTACAAACTTCCAGTTACAAAAGAAATACATCACAAGGATGTAATGTACAATATTGGAAATTTAGTCAATAAAATTATAATTATATTGTATAGTGACAGATGGTAACTAAACTTACTGTGATCATTTCATAATGTATAAAATATTGAATATTTGTACACCTGAAGTTAATGTAATATTATAAGTCAACTATACTTTAATTACAAAAAACAATTCTCAATTTTCCAATTGAAAAGAACTCTAGGAAAAACTAATTTAAAAAGTGATTAATAGATTTGTCCTATTGTAAATTTCAATTTTGAGAACAAAGAAAACATTCTTCGTGTGTCTATGTAGAAAACAAACAAAACCCAGTTCCCTAAAATGAATTGGCCTGACCACATTCTTCCCACCACAAAACTAAACTTCCGATGGCAATGGAGCAATAGCTCTAATATTATGAAAGACAACATGGTTTGTACCAGGAATTCTGTATCCAGCTAAGTGATCACTCACCTTAGGTGCAGCAGAAAAATACTGTCAGACATTCAGTTTTTATGAAGCCCAATGGTTTTCAATTTTTTATTTGCCTACTGTTTAAAAAGAATACTCTAAAATGTTTTCAGATATTTTAACTGATTAAAATTGTTCAGCATAAGTTGCAATAGTTGCAAATGATATAAAAAGTAAATATTGACTTTTTAAAAAAGGTCAGCTTTATTGAATATAACTTACACAGTAAAATTCCCTTTTTTAGATGTATAGTCTGAAAGGTTTTGAGAAAAGTATGTAATCATGTAATCATCGTGTCGATCAAGATAAGGAATAATTTTGTCCTCACAAAAGTTCCATTGTGCACTTTATAATCAATTTCTCTTTACATCCAGCTC
Organism: Vicugna pacos; assembly: GCF_048564905.1. NCBI lineage: Eukaryota > Metazoa > Chordata > Mammalia > Artiodactyla > Camelidae > Vicugna > Vicugna pacos. Next base: position 37,698,221 of record NC_132996.1, read on the forward strand.
CTGTCAAATACTGATATGATTTCTATCTCTATATTTTTGCCTTTTCCAGAATGACACATAAATGAAATCATATACTAGATGGCCTTTAGCTTCTGATTTCTTCCAGTCAGCACAATGCTTTTGGGAGGCATTCATGTTATTACATATTAGGTGAACATCAGAAGGTTGTTCTTTTTCATTGCTGGGTCATATTCCATTGTATGGATATACCACCATTTGTTTATCTATTCACCAGGTGAGGGCATTTGGGTTGTTTCTAGTTTTGGTGATTATGAATAAAGTTGCTATGAACTTTCATATATAGGTATTTGTATGGACATATATTTTCAGTTCTCTTGGATAAATACAGAAGAAAGGAATTGCTGGATCATATGAATATTTTAAAAATGAACTTTTTACTTCACTGTTTTAAAATGCATCCAGTGGAATACAGGTAATACTTCCTGCTATGATCTATAATAAAATAATAAAAAAAGCTCTTTTTTGACCATTAGAACTTTTGCATTACTTCTCTTTCTCCTTTCCCTCATATATTTATTTTATGTCCTTTCAGAATTATATCTTAATGTAATATATTTTTATGCTTAGGAGTCTTTTATTGACTGTTACAACTTTTTATTAACTATTAGAGCTATATATAAAACTTCCCTATTATACTTCACTGCAGCCAACGAAATGGACATAAATATGAATTTTTAAAATTATATACTCTGGCAACATCTGGCTCTAAGAGTTAAAAGATTTGTTCTGAATTAACACTTATCATTATAATAATTACTAGTGTGCAAATGATCCAAAAGCATAAATATATTAAAACATTTGAAAAAATAAGAAACACAAAAAGTAGTTTTATTGGGAAAAATCTTAGTAAGATAGAAGACAGAGACTTTATGGTTTCTTGCTTAAATGTGCTTTCCTGATACCAACTATTTCAAATTTTCCATATGTTTCTCGCCCAGGAAGTTCATATTATGGATCAGTTCACCACAGGAAGATGCTAGACATGTGAGAAGTATGGCCAATGATGAGTGTTAAAGGGAGATGGGAAGGAGAACATGTCTGAAGTGAGAGGAGAATTCTCAGGCAGATGAATTATAGAAAAAGGTGTATGTGGAACTTGAAGTTCTGGAAAATTGTCATATTCAAACTGCCTATATCCAAATAGCCCTTGAAAAGTCTTGATATTCCCCAGAGTACACATAACCTACTGTTATGCTGTAGCCAACTGAAAGATTAATCAAAACAAAGTACTTATGAATGGAAAATATGTTATGTAAAAGGATTAGTGGTCAAATTTAAATCCCAGATCAGATCTATGATTTGCTTATGAAATAAAACTCATATATCACCAGCCTTGATAAATTTACACATATAAAATGAGGTAGTAATGTGCCAAATGTAAAATGCAGCTCTTAACCAAAGCCTATAATAGGAAGAGGGAAGGACAGAAAGAATTAAAAATGTGAAATTTCATTATCTTTTTAGAGAGAATTAATAAACGTGGTATAATTAATCTTAACAATTGAAGAAACGTACACTTATTTTTTGGTGTTAAGGTAACCATTATTTATCTGTGTTAAATCAGTAAAAGAACTCAGTCCAGATACTAAAATGCAGAACTGAACAGAGCACAAGAAAACCCCAGGAAGCATTAAAAACAATGATAGTAGTACCACAGTTATTATAGCAAATGCAAATTTGTTAAATGTCTATATTTAGTGGCAGTCTCAAATTTAAAAAAAACTCATAAAAAAAGTGACTCAGAAAGAAGCAAAACACATGGTTGAATAAAATACAAGCTAAGCAAATTAAAGAAAATCAGAGATTTTATTATTTTTAGCAGTCAAAATAATTCAAGAAAAATAGAATGAAGAGTGTATTTTTATTCATATAGGTTTTAAGATACAACAAAATTATAACTGTCAACCAAGTTTATAATTATACCAAGAAAAAAACCTGGTAAAGATAAAAAGAAAATTAAAACATTTACCAAAATTGATTAAAAGTGAATAATAATGTCTAGCAGGGTGACTATGTTAAAAATTAAAAAAAAAAAAAACAACAGTGGGCTTGAGTCAGGTTTTCATCTTTGGTCATCTAACATCTGAAAAAAAGTGAATAATACATTAAGATCTAACCTACCATTTTGCAAGTTTGTCTGCCCAACCTTTGATGATGTCCTACTGCTTCAGATGATTTCCAATGTCTATGATCTTGATAACTTAGGAACTTTAGATAAAAACTGGCTGAAAGATCTCCCTCCTAACCTTCTTGTTACTCAGATGTGACCTTAATAGGTTTCCAACTTGTGTACTCCTCCCTCCCCCGATGTGGGACACTACACCCAGGAAATCTTCTTCCTGGCGTTGAGGGAGAAAAAGCCACTGAAACCTGAAAACCTGACTCTTGATCAGCGATGCTTTCAGAGAAAGAGCTTGATCTAAAGAGGGAAACGTAAAACTTCATAAACAGAAACCTCAGTTAAAATAGACTTGGGAAGGCAGAAGGAAGAACTCTCACACCCTGTGATGGTAACAGAGCCCAGCAGGGAGAGGAAAGAGTTCCTCTTTTTGCCTGATAAGAGCTCAGCCAATTAGAGACTGTCACAGGTCAGCCAGTGAAAAGCCACTATACTTCGAACTCTCAGTTTCTCCAGTGGACTCTGTTTACTGTAGCCCTCCCAACTTCCTTTTCCCTTCTTTAATAGAGATCTTCTCTCTTTACTCTGTGGGTACTTGCATATGACTCATCATGGTTGCAGATCCCAAACTGCAATTCTTTGTTCATCCCAAATAAACCCATTTTTGGTGGAGAAGTAACTGGCAGTCTTTATTTTATGTAAATAAACTTTTCATTTAAAGGAGGCACTTTCTGGCTACTTTTTGGCATATGCGAACTGCCAGCATCACTACTCTTGACCATCGGGGCCATTATATTAAGCAAATAAGTGTTACTTGAACATAAACACTGCAACACTGCAACATTAGATCTGATAACCAAGTAGCTACTAAGTGAGTAACCGGCAGGCAGGACATGCTGGACAAAGGGTGATTCACATCCTGCATGGGCTGGAGCAAGATGGAGTGAGACTTCATCATGCTACTCAGGGGGGGCATGCAATTTAAACATTATAAAGTGTTTATTTATGTTATTTTCCATTCAATATTTTTCAACCGCATTTGGCTGTTGGGTAACTGAAACCATGGAAAGCAAAATTGCAGAAAAGGGGGACTACTGTACAGAAATTATAAAGATAGAAAAAGATGCCTAATTTCCTTTTTCTGTTCCTTTGCGTATGAAAAGATGAGCCTGGTGGATTGGATTGTAGAAGTTTATCCAGGGGAAGTCTAGTCCTGATAGGAAGATAAAAAGACTTTCCCTTCTGTCCTGAGGGATTAGTGGGGATGAAGAAGAAAAAGGAAAAGTGCTCAGATTTCTCATTTGCCTGCCCACCCTCTGCAATGTTCAGCCTCTGAGAGGGGATATAATAACACCCAGATTTGTTTCTGAGACCATCAACACAAGTGGTACTTTTCTCTAGGTGTCCTTTGAAGGTGCACCTTCTAGAGGCTTTCAGAAAAGCCCTCCATGAGACACCTTCCTATGTGGTGTGGGATAATGGTACAGTGGGATCAGTGGGAGGTGGGAGACAGGTATGCCTAGGCAGTGATCCTGACTCCTTCTGCTCTGCTTGTGTAATGCAGGAGACTCTGGAGTGCTCATGTGCCCTAAGAAGAGCTGAGCGCTTGCTTTGATTGGCAGAAGACTATGGCCTGTCCAAAGATGCTGCTTGAAACAGGATTGGAAAAGGCTAGAATCTATCCACCCCTGCCCCGGCCCTTGTTGACTGGTGTTCCTGTTACATTTGGTAGACACTTACTTGCATGTTCTACTTTTATTTCTTGATTTATCTTGCCAGAGAAACTTGTCTTTTCTCATAGATGACTTTATCATTCTGACAGACTCTTCTTTTTCTTTTTTTCCCCCCAACTTTACTATTTTCTCCTAACGGAATTTATTGTAAGATCAAGGCCTTTTAATTCCACAGATAGTCTCAGGATGTCCCCAAGCCCAAACTTCCTGATGACGCCCTACCTTCTTCTTCTGCTGGGGGAAACGGAAAGTACGATTTTTGGAACTGATATTCCAGACCCCTTCCCTAACCCACCCATCTACTGCAGCTCAAGTTGGCTAATCTTCATTCTCGTTCCTGAATCTAATTCAGGTTCCCCACCTGGAAGCCTTCCAGGGAAAGAACCATTCCTCTGATTCTTTTTTCCTACCTTTTTTTTTTTTTCCTGCTATTCTCACCCTCCATTGCCTGCTTGTCACCTCTCTCTCTGGTGAACTGCTCTAGATTAACTCCCCTCGTTAGTTAGTTTAGTAAACACATAGCCAGGTCTGAAGAGCTGGAGGAGTGGCAAGGACTCAGTTGCAAGTTCGTCATCATTTTCCCTTGAAAACAGCCACTCCTTTTCTAGCATGTGGCCCGTTTGGTTTGCTAAAAGTTCCTATTACTCAGGGTTAATTGCCTCTGGCACCACACTTTCCACTTTCTCCAGGGCACCACTGAGACTGGGTCCAGCCTTTCAAAGTCAAATTGGATTTTCTTCTCTATGAGTTATGCTACTGATATTTTTAATATTGTTTGAGAGAAAGGATGAAGGCATAGTTTCCTTAGCCAATTCTGAGCCTGAAGTGAAGGTGGCTTCAGAGGATTTGGATTTAAATCTAAACCTGCCTTTGTCTCAACATGCAGCCTCAAACAAATGACTTAATCTCCCTGAAGCTTGATTTTGTTATCTAAAAAGAGAGATGCAAGTGCTTTCCTAACAGCATTGCTGTAGAATTAAAGAGGCAATATCTATAACACAGTTCTTAGTACACAGTTAATTCTCAGTACATGTTTGTTGAGTCCAGTCTAGTTGAAGTGCCGAGATTATTCTGAGATCTGTCTTGGAGGTCTATCTCTTCATGGTTCAGGTCTGTGCATTTCAGTTATCATTCTGTGTGCACCTAATATTGAATGCTAGGTACTGCCGACCGCATGGGGTTATGGAGATGAGTGAGACCTGGTCCCTGGTCCTAAATTCACAGTCCAGTGAGAGAGGGATAGAGAGTTTAAATGAAATTTTGTTCAGGTTCTCAATATAAAAGGCAGGTTATGGGGGGTTTGCTTCTCCCCAAAGCATATGCTGAAGTCCCAACCCCTGGTACCTGTGAATGTGACCTTATTTAGAAATAGGGTCTTTACAGATGTAATCAACTTAAGATAAGGTCATACTGGATTAGGGTGGATGCTAAATTCAATGACTGGTGTTTTATAAGGGAAAGGAGATGGAGATTTGGATACAGAGACACAGACACACAGGGAAGAAAGCCAGGCAAAGACAGAGGCAGAGACTGGAGTGTGTGTCTACAAGTCAAGGAACTCCAAGGGTTGCCACCAACCCCCAAAAGCAAAGAGAGAGGCATAGGATGGATTATCCCTCAGAGCCTCCAGAAGGAATCAATGTAATCAGCACCTTGATTTCAGATTTCTAGTCTCTAGAGACGCAAAAGAATACATTTCTATTGTTTTAAGCCAACTAAATTGTGGTATTTTGTTTCAGCAGCCCTAGGAAACTGATACACAGGTCAAAGCTGAGCTGAGTTGGGGGTGGAGCCCCACCACTTGTTCTTATCTACTCCCCCAAACCCAGGCAGTTCCTGAGATGCTGCTGTGGATCTTGAAAAGCTTGGAAGTCTTTATTTTAAAGTTTGCTGGTCCACCAGTCCCCAAGGTCTGCCAATGGGCTCATCACGGTAGGGGAACCTTGTAGCCCTGACTCTCCAATCCCTGCAACACCCTGCAAAGCAAGCCTTTGACTGTTTCTATAAAAGTGGGGCGGTGTTTCCAGCAGCCACGTGTCTAGGGCAGGCTTGAGATTCCCAGAGTTAATCAACCCTCTGAGGACCCCAGCCTGGCTGCTCCCCAGGCCTGGTGAGCACCCCAAAGGCGTGATTATCTGATGCTTCTTGCACAAGTAGCACTGGGGCCTTTTGCTTAATTAATCACAGAAACAGTCCTGCCTAACTTCAGACAACAAAATAATGAGCAGGCTTGCGAGAGGTTCAAAGACTGCAGGAAAAACAAGTGCTCCCTGAGGAAAGGGCCCGTTGGAACAGGGAGGTCAGGAAAATCACTGGGATCTATTAGAACTGCTGTTTGCCTTTTGTTGCATGCCCTCTTTAATATAAATATAATGATAGTGTAAATGTGTGTATATAGAAGATTAACACATCCACCGTTCGGATTTTAGAACCAGAAAAGCTTTCAGTGTTGAGAAGGACCACAGAGATTGTCTGGATGAAATTGCTCTCTTTATACATGAAGACAATGAGGCCATTGGAGGTTAGGTGACTTGCCCAGAGTCACGTGGTTGGAGTATAACAGAGCCAGTCTAGGACCCAGATCTCCCAGCTCTGACTGTACAAGTGAGAATAGAGGGCACTCAGGATGAAGGCTGCTCAGGAGCCACAGAGAAACACAAAACTAGAGGATGATGGTTAGATGAGAACTCACCAGAGTTAGAGGGAAGATGTCAGATCAGAGCCCAAAGCATGTCAGGGTGGAGGAAAGGATAAGGCACTAGCAAAGGCAGAGGTGGAGGTCAGGGGAAAGCTTGAAGAGCAGTCAGAGGGTGGAGGCCAAACAAACGGCAGTGTGATGGTCTGAGCATGAGACTTCAGATGTCCTCAGTTTAATGAGGCATGAAATTTATTTTCAAGGAGCTCAAGACTGTTCAAGAGTTAAGGAGAATATATCTGGAATATGGGAAAGGGCTGGGTCAGTATTGCAGGGGTAAATGCTGAGGGGGTTCAGAGGTGTAAGAGAGGAGGACCTTCCAGTTGCAACGGCATTGGAGAAGGAGGTGTCAGGCATGTGAAGACTGGGGCCTGGATGTGTCATGCAGAGGGAACAACTTGAGCAGAGCATGATGGAGGAAAATATTAGAGAGGTAGGGAGACTGGGAATTCAGATTAACTGGAGCAGAAGGTACATGAAAGTAGGGTCAAGTCTATAGGGCTGATTGAAGACGACCTTCCTTGGGGCTTAGACTCTGTTTAGAAGGCAGCAGGAAGCCACTTCCAGGGGTCATCATGTGTTGTGTTCTGGTTGTGCCTTGCACAAGGGTGCCATGTCTACAGGCATTCACATCACAGACATAACTTAAGTGAGAATCTGTGGGAGGGGCAGATGCTAGGCTTCTCTGCTGAATCCTGGAGCAGCAATCTTGAGACCCTTCCTACATGAACCCATATTGGCTCCAAGGCTAAGAATATAATCACTAGCACTCACATGTGTCCGAGGCTGTGCCCAGGTCATTCACTAGATGTCCCTTGAGGTTGTTTCTCAAGCCTACCTACTTTGGAGATCTGATTCATGCCTGCGACTCCACCACTCAAGGCTGCATAAAATGTTAGGATTACACAATGATCTACTAACTTTTTTTTTTTACTTGAATGTATGCCTTCACCAGTAACATCCAGCTTTAGGAACAGTATTCCAGCAGCTATATGCAGGATGAGTTAGAGGTGGCAAGGCTAAAAGTGATGAGCTGAGCAAGGAGATGATGGTGGCAATTCAGGAGGCTGCTGGTGAGGCCAGTGTATGAGGGGGTCAGGAAGAGAAGGGTCAGGAGTCTTAAAGGCAGAGTCAATCACAGACTTCATACTTGACCAGATCACCTCACGTGATCTCACTTTACCTCTGACACACATCTCACGCTCACGTGTTGAACTGACAGAACAACTCCCTGGACACATGCCTCATCTATGCGAAGTTTTGAGTGTTTTGGGAAAAACTACTTGTAAGAAAGATTAGGCATAATGTCCAAACCATATACTGTTTTACCTGTCAATCATTGAATGTATAGAAGAAGGATGATCTCGCCTCTTTAGGAATGTGTGGTGGGTGAAGTAAGATGTGAAGGAAGACCTATCTCTTCCTCCCAGTGGGTTGCAAAGTCATTGGGCACAGTCTGTATTTGAGGAGACAGGCATTTCCAGCAGCTGGGAGGTTGGTAGGCCAGGAGTGACCTCATTGGGAGCATATAAGGAACAGTTGCCATGAACACAAGTATTTTATGGGGCAAAAACTGCTGCTCTTCCAGAAGCTGGCAAAGACCGGACAGTATAACCCAAAGGTTGCTCCTGTGCCACAGGATGCATTGTGGGGCAAACGGGGAAGGTAGGTAGGTGAGGCTGGTTTAAGCTGTGAGGCTTGTAGTCATCAAGTGCTGGTTTTGGTATGTCCAAGTTTTGATACTGGAGTGAGACCCTGGAGGACCTGGCATTGTTCCTGGGCAGCCCCTAGTTAGTGGTGTAAATACCAGTCTCTCTGGATCTCAGCCCCCACCATTTAAAAATGAGGGTTTAAAATGGATTCAGCTAATATTTAAAGCTTCTTTCAGCCCTGAAAAATTCCAATTTTCAAATATAAGGAACCTCTTAAATGCTATTAAGATAGTGCTCTTTCTGAAATAATATGTCTGTAGCTAGAAAGTCTCTGTAAGTAGATTTCGTGCTGTGTCTCTATCACTCTTCATAAGTCCAACTGCTGGGCCTGTGCTCTTGTGACTTAGAACCAGCAGTTAATAATGGAATCGGGGGCCAGGGCCTTTGGGATGTTGAGTTGCCTCATTTTAAGCTGCACTGGTGATGAAATGGCATTCAGAGATTCTCAGTCCTGGGCACACGTTAGAATCACCTGGGGAAAATTTAGAAAACAATGACACCTACGTCCCGCTTCCCCCCACCTTGAAGGGTCTGCTTTAACTGGCAAGTGTGTGCCCAGGTTTTTGTTTTTCCGTTTTTGAAATCGTCTCAAGTTATAAAAATGTGCAGCAAAAGACTGGAGGCACTGTTACAGATCACTGGATGACCGGTAGTTGCACCTGATATTCCCAGTTCTCCTGCAGCCTTGTTTTGAGCCACACCTACAGGGTCCAGTAGGTGAGTGTGAAGTGGCATTGCCTGCCACGCCCTCAGGACAGGTGATCACCATCTCAGGGTGGAGAAGGGTGTGGGGAGAAGGTCTTACCTTTTGGATCTGCTAAGTGACAGAGCATAGAAAAATCTGATTGATCTTAGTAATACACACCATGTATAAAAGGTTATAGGCCCTTTTACAAATTGAGTTGGGGGCTCTATGTCCTTAACACTAGGCATGTTTTGTCCTCTCATGGAAAAACTTCATGTTCGTTAGCACAGTGATGCTTTTTAAAAATTCATTTGTGTGATTATTTGATTCATGTTGACTACATTGTCCATGAGGATGATAATGTTTTGCTCACCATTGTATGTCCAGTGCCCAGGGGCTCAATAAACAAATGCCAAATCAGCGAATGAATGAAGACATCGTGTGGCAGGCTCTGTCCCAGGTATTGGCATTTGAAGCTCTCTTGGAAGATCAACCTTGGTTCAGGGACAGGCTTTGTGCTCCTGCTGTCTGAGGTGCTGGGGTGGTGCAGCCGGAGGGAAGCTGGGCTTACACACTGGACTGGCTCTTCGGGGCTCAGCTATGTACCTGTATAGTCACAGCTCTCCCAGGTAACTCAGAGACATGGCAAAAGACATGAAGAAGACACTGTTGAGTGTGTGCACATCTGTGTTTGCCCTGGTCTCAGAACACCTTGATGTCTGCCAAATCTTTAAAGTAGCCTTTTCTGAAAGCAAACCTGAACTGGAGCAGAAACCCTAGGGGATGCCTTGCCTCTGCAGCCATGACCTCATACACTTCATCAGGAACCTTCTTTGCCAGGGAAGAACAACAGAGACCACTGTGCCTCCGCCTCCCAGGCCCTGGGCTGGCCTTCAGAGGAGAGCCCCAGGCCGCGGTGGTGCAGCCTCAGGAGGGTGAGGAGAAAGGAAACGGTTCCCAGAGCACGTATCAGTTACCTGGCTCCCTCAGAAAGTTTCTGGCGACTTCTCTCTCATTTCTGTCCAGGAATGTAGGAAGGAGGAGGGCTGGGTTTGCCCAGTCAAAGTACTACATTCAGGCAGTGGTTTTAAGGGAGGCACACAGAGAACGCTTATGAGGTGAGAATGGGTTTCTCATCACAGAGTGGAGAAGCCTGGCTCTGGGCCTGAGTCCCCAGGAGGGTATAGGAGGGAGTGTTTATGAAGTTGTCCCTTCAGTATTTGGAGGGCATCCCGTACATGTCTAGGAGAGTCCTGGACACCTCATCTCTGTGGATATCTGCAAAGCAACTCCCACTTTACTGGCGATTCTTTAAGGACTAATGGAGGACACTAGTCCTGGCTATTTAGAGACATTTAAAAAGTGAAGGAACAGAAAAACATAAGCCTCCTGACGCTGATGAGACACTTTCCATGTCTCAACAGCTATGGATTCAAATTAATTGTAACTCTGAGTACTGTCCCCTCCTCCTGTTCAAGGTCACTACTGCTGCCATTAGCCTACAGCTCAAGGGGCTGTTGGACAAACACTTGAGGTGCATCATTTAAAGGGGTATTATGATATCCCCTTCCTGAGGGAGCAGGTGGGTCCAGACTGGACACTTGTCAGCGGGCCAGGTTGGAGGTTTGAGTCCCAGGGGGCTCAAGGAGAGACAGTCTAATGAGGAACTGCTACAGAGTCCTGGAGGCAGAGCCAAAGAAGGAGCAAATCCAAGTTCAAAGGGTCAGGTACGTGGGAGCCATGACTGCCTTAGTGAATGGACCTGGACTGGAGTGAGGGGGCAGTCTGCAAGCCAGCAGATTCCTGATGAAGTCCGTCCACACTGTCAGGGAGTCTGGTTTGCTTTAGAGGCCAATCGATGTGTCCATTTGGCTAAAAGCCACCAGGTAGAAATGGATACATGTTATGGGATGAGCAGGGGGCCAGGAAAAGAGGTTCTGAGTTCTAGTCCTAGGTGTATCCTTCTACACTCAGGGGCTTTGGTCAAATGACCACAACCCCTTTCTAAACAATGAGGAGATTAGAAAGATGGACCCACAGGGTACTTCTAGCTCGGACACACTGGGGTGTCTGGATGAGTCTTCTTGGGCTTACTACTACATTTAATGTCTTTGAGTTTCCACCAGCACTTTTTCCTGTTAAAATGTTTCCTCAGGGCTTCTGTCCTGAGTAAACAAAACAAGCAAACATTAAAAAGAATCCTGGACCTCAAAGAATGACTGGGTTGCTCTGAGGAGCAGAAAAGCAGCATCTCTCATCATTCAGAGGCATTTTAGAGTTTGGGATGCATCTGATGTATGGGGAAGGCTCACTCTTAGAGCTGGAAATCATGTGACCCCCAAGGATGAGAAGAGGATTCAAAACCCTGGAGGACACAAGAGGGGTTCCTTGGCCAGATTCTTGCAATTGCCTAGGTAGAGGAAGCCAAGTTGTAGCCCCCGAACCAGTGCAAGGCCCAATCTGGAAGATTAGTCAAGGCCAAAAATGGGGGCAGGTAACTAGGTCAAAAGCTAGGCAGATGGGGAGCAGCACAAACTAAAAAGGAGAAAGGGATTCTAGGTCCTAGCAAGTAGTTCAGACCTGAGATGAACAGTGCCAGAGCGGAAACGGAGGTGGCGGTGGAGCGTGATGCACAGGACCAGGCAGAGGTGAGAGAAGAGGTTGCCTCCTGAGGGACCTGCACTTCTCCTAGCTTAGTCTTTTAGTGATGTAAATGTAGCTGGGGTAGAAGGAGCCCCTCCCACCATCCACCCAGGATTGGTAGAATTTGGGAAGGCAGAGATGGAGTTACATTTGCTATATGCAAACCACTGAAGCAAATGGAAGAGGTGGGAAATCCCAATGTGATTCAGGCACAATTGGATAATAATCTCTCCATTTTCTGTGATGATCATCTTCAGGTTGAGTGTGTGTTCTTGCTTTCACTCTGATCTATCTCACCCCACTGTTGGTCGGTTTATCCCACTGCATTTCTGTTTGTTAGGATTGCTTCCTTCCATTTGTGTCTCTCTGCCAAGGGTAAAACACTGATGCCAAAGTCAGGTACTCCTTCTCTCAACCAGGACTACCTATCTAACAGAGCTCAAAGTGGCCACCTCGAATCTGTGGGTAAACACTAATCCACCTATAGAAAGAAGAAAGAGCCTGGTGCTTCAAATGCCTCCTTGCCAATTTTATACCCATCAAAGAATGAAAACTGTTATTTTGTTATTGGTAGTAGAGAGATATGGTAAGAGATTTACATGCCTGACATTTATTCTTTCCAACATCCCTATGAGATAGAAACAATTAATATATCAGTTTTACAGTTGAAGAAGCTAAAGTTTAGAAATGTTAAGTAACTTGCTTAAAGTTCCACAGCATTGAATTAAAACCCAGCCTCTCAGTCTCCACGGTTAATCTTCCTCATTCAGAGAGCTTAGGTGTTTGTCTGTGATCACACAGTTAATAAGAACTGAGATGCAATGAAAAGCCCCTGCATTCTTCTGAGGGACAAGGGAGTGTCCTCTCTTCCTGTCTTTTGGTGGGAGGTGAAGGAGGAGGCATCATTATCATTAGGGGGCTGATCCCCGTCTCAGGCATGGGCTGCAGAGGAGTCTCAAATGGGCAGGTCCAGAATCCATAAGCTTGCAGGGATCAGAGAATGACTCAGCAGATCCCCTTTGGAGTCTCTGCCTGATATCATACCCATCTGCTGATGTTGCTCATATTTCTGCATCTGATCAAGCCTGGGTGTCCTGCCTTGAGCCTTGCTAGTCCCTGTTGTCTTACCACGACCCTTGTGCTTGCCTGTGTTTCTGATGACCTCTGCTTTTCACGTCACCCTACTCTGTTGCCACAATTGGTGCTGCCTTGCTACCCTCTAGTCTCTCCCACTTTCTGCAGAGGCTCACTCTTTTGTTTTGGCCTCACTGTGTTTGTCTCCTGCTGTGAGCGCCTTAAAAAATAAACTTAATTGATATTAAAAAATTAAAACTTGGGGAGGAGGGTGGAGATAGGTAATTTACCTAGGGTTGCATATTCAAGAATGAGCACATAATTACTGTTTTTAAGTAAGATGTCAGGAAGCAAGATTGATTTAAACCTGACATCTGTTTACACACAGTGAGCTGTCATTAGATGCATATGTAGGGTCAGAAAAGCCATGTTCTGTCACCATGACAGCTTAGTTTGGTTATGGAAATTTGACTTCCTATGTTTCTGCAAGGGGGCAGCAAGATACCTTCCAAATACCTCCTGTCTCTCTCTCTCTCTCTATCAACCAACATTTTCCACACACCTAGTAAGTGCTTGGTATTGTCCTAAGCACACGCGATAAAACAGGCAATTTGAAGTAGTGAGAAAGAATATGGCAAAGAGGCTAAAAACACGGGCTTTCAAGTCAGAAAGATTTGATTCTGAATTCTGTCTTTGCCACTTCCTAGCTAGCAAGTCAAGTCAACTCTGTAAGCCTCAGTTTCCTTTTTCCATGAGGTAGAGATCATTACAACACTGTACTCACAGGGCAACTGTGTGATATGGATTCAGAGCACTTAGCCTAAGCTCAGACAAGAGCTGGTGCTAAATAAATGTTGTCCAAAGATATTATTAATATCAGACGGGACACTGATCCCAAAGCCCTTGGGAATCTTGTCAAGGAAAGAAGATCCACTTACTAAACAATCCAATGGATGTTGGGTGAACTTCATACGCAGTAGGAGTTCAGAGGAAGTACCACCTTTCTAGGAGGGTGCAGAAAGATTTCAAGGATGAGGGGGACTTGAGCAGAGCCCTTAATCAGTTTCCATGTAGGAGCAAAATGGAACTTAAGGGAAATGGGATAAGACATCTTCCGGGAATGCCTTTCCCAACCATGTTCTCCATGCAAATTCTTACTCAGCTTAAGTGAGTCCTTCTTAAAGGAAACTTTGCAGTCTCTCAGTCAATCCCGAATAGGCCTGTCCTTATTCTCAGTACATAAGCCTCACTCCATGTGAGCACCTCACTGATTTCTGTTATTTTATATTTGACTTACTGTTTGTCTCCTGTGGATAGCTTTTCTTTTTTTTCCTTTCTTCAAGTGTTTATATTTTTAAACCAAAGTTATACGTACACATACTTTAAAAAGCCAAATATATCTCCATGGAGTGTTATGTAAAAGGGCATTTTCCCATACCCTCCTATCCTTTCCCCCCTCTCCAGGGGCAACCCTTTCACCTCTTTTAGCCCATCATATTGGCATCTACTTCCCTTTCTCTAAAAAACATAGCTGCATTGCCTCCCCTTGATTTGTCAGTTTTGTCATCATTCCGTGACATCCCCTACACTGTATGGAAGATGAGGTTTAGCCTTTTCTCCCCCAGCACCGCCACTATTCACACAGGCACACCTCCTGTCCTCCCCACCCTTCCAATGTAGCTTGTCATAACTTTGGTTAGATCATTATGACTATGTATGGCAGGATATTTTATATATCAATTTGGCTAGGGTATAGTACCTACATATGTGGTTAAACACAAGTATAGATGTCTCTGCCCAGGCATTTTTAAAGATGAGATTGACATTTAAATTGGCAGAGTAACACAGATTACCAGCCATAATGTGGTTGGGCCTCATCTGATCAGGTGAAGGTCTTAAGAGTAAAAGACTGATGTCCCTTAAGAAGGGAATTCTGCCTCCAAATGGCCTTTGGACTTGGGCTGCAACATCAACTCGTTGCTGGGTCTCCAGGCTGCTGGCTTCTCCTGCAGATTTTGGACTTGCCAAGACCCATAGTTGTGTGAGCCAGTTCCTTAAAATCAGTCTCCCTCTCTGTCTGTTTCTCTCTGTCTTTCTCTCTCTTTATATGTATCTATATATTCTATATATGCAATCTATCTATCTATCTATCTATCTATCTATCTATCTATCTATCTATCTATCTATATCTCCTTCTGGTTCTATTTCTCTACAGAACCGTAATATACTATGCAAACAGTATTCACAGCTGAGCCATGGAAATAAACAATTACTTTTCCTGCCCAACTTGTTTTTTCTAGAAGGATTGGTTGTCTTATTTTGTTGTTGATGTTTATTTAGTTTTCTATTTACTCATCACTAATTCAATCCCAATCTTGACTGCCTGTGTAACTCTCCTCTCGAGACAGGCAGATGCATGAGGTTTTCTCTTGATTTCATCTTCCTGAAGTAGTCTGTAACAATGAGACGATGTCATGGGCAACTGAGTAGTGCATAGGACCTGCTGCTTGGCTTAATGCTCTGTTATTGTCACCTTTAAATTTTTAATAATCTTTAAATAAGGAGTCCCACATTTTCATTTTGCACTGCACCCTCCAAATTATGCAGTCAGTCGTGTCTACCAGAGCTTTCTGATTAGTTCTGATCTGGACAGGTACAAGGTAGGCATTCTGATATTTCGTAGGTATCTCCCTTCACCAGTTTTAGGGACTATCTATATCCAATTTGCTCTTCTGTTCCCCCATCAAAATATATAATCAAGGTGAAATATTTAAATGGATAGAATAGGAGGAGAGATGCAGAAAGACTTTCTAGGAAGGAGAAATAGTATGAAGAAATCAGAGAGGTAGGGACGGGAAGTGGTGAGGAGAGCAGCATGACTGTCTCAGAGGAAAGGGCAGTGGAACCAGTGGGAAATGATGCTGAAAATTATGTGGGAGCCACACTGCAGAAAGGCTTGAATGTCAGACTAGGAACTTTCTATAGACTTGTAGGCCCCCAAGGGCTTATTTTCCCATCTAATGACATCTGATACATGTAGTTAGAGAAACTCTGGCTGGGTAGAGTTTCACACTTTCCCTTTCTTGGCACTGAAATAGGTAAATGGAGTATAATGGGTGGGAGAGAGAGCGTAGCAAGTGAAAAAAGGGAGCCCATAAGAGAGAGTTTCCTGTGAATTTTAAAACCCAGTGTGGTCCAGAGGTAGGAGCAACACCATTAGAGTTCTGGAAGAAGGCCAGGGTGGTCTGGATAATGCTAAGTCTAGGCAGAACAACCCCAAACTCGCAGCCCTGTTATCGCTAGACTCACGATTAAAGACCAGCGATCATTAGCACCTCCTTGGTGCCTCTGATCCTTATGGCATCCAACAGCAAGAGAACTGGGCTTTCCCTCTGGGAATTTCCACACTGTAGTGACTGTTTCTGGTAAATATGAAGATTAGTGGGCTAATAGGGACTTCTTGCTGTTTGAACCTCAGCCACAACTTATGTGATAGAGAATCTTCAGGCTTTCTCCACATGCACAAAGAAATAAAAACACCTTTCAGAATCCCTGGCAATATTGTTCCAAAAGACATATCAGCATCCTAAAAGAAAGACATCTACAAGGTTTTTAGAAGAGCTTAACTAATACCTGATAGAAATGCATAGATTTTCCATTCCAAAGCATATGTGGAAATACGTTCATTATGGCACTCTTCATAGCAGCCAACATCTGGAAACGATCCAAAAGTATATCAACGGTAGAAATGATAAATAAATTGTGGTGTTATTCATTCAGTGGGATAGATATAGCCATAGAAATGAATAAACCACAACATACAATAACATGAATTATTTTCACAAACATAATATTGCACAAAAGATACCAAAAAATACGTACTGTGTATGGTTTCACTTATATAAAGAAAAATGTCTATTCAGATCCTGTGTCCATTTAAAAATTTTTTTCTATTAAGTTCTGTGAATTCCGTGTATATTTTGGATATTAACCCCTTATTGGATATGTGGTTTATAAATATTTTCTCCCACTCCATCATTGCCTTTTTATTTTGTTGATGGTTTCCTTTGTTGTGCAGAATCTTTTTAGTTTTTATTACCTTTGTTTTTAAAGTCAAATCCAAAAAAGCACTGCCAAAATCAGTATCAGGGAGGTCATTCCCCGTATTTTCTTCCAGAAATTTTACAGTTTCAGGTCTTATATTCAAGTCCGTGATCTATTTTGAGTTGATTTTTGTGTATGGTATAAGATATGGGTCCGATTTCATTCTTTTGTATGTGGATATCCAATTTTCCCATGTATAATTGGGGCATGCATAATTACAGTCAGGAGAACAGGGGCACACAAAACAAAACAAAGCAAATCTTGGGACCCCAAAAATTGAAGAAAATTTCTAATTGGTTCAGCCAAACTGGGTTGGAATGAACTAGAGGTTGGAATGAAGGTCTTTGAATAGAAAATTTTTATTTGATTCTTGAGTGTTAACCTATTAGGGCTCTTCCTAGAGGACAACTTAGATGATGTGTACATTTGTAGATAGTGCCACAATTTCAGTTAAGCAAGTCTAAAGTTGAATGGACTTGAAATAAATCATTGAATATATTTTGGCTTCTGTTTTCTCATCTGAAAATGAAGTTAGTAATGTCACCCACTTCACAGGGTCATTGTGAAGATTTAAATATATAAACCATATCAAGCACTTATTTTAGTGAGTAGCACATACTAAGTGCTCAACCAATGCCACCTGTGCAACCACTGCAGGCTGGCTTTAGTTTTAACTTTAGCTCTAGTTTTAAGAACGAGCTTCTGGAGCTCAGCTGTCTAAGTTCAAATTCTGGCTTTGCTGTGTGAGCTTAGACAAGTCACTTCTCTTCTGTTGTTTAGTTTTCTCATTTGCAAAGTGGAGATAAAATAATACCTAGCTTATTTGCCTTGAGTCTTAATAGCCAAACTTCTTAGAATAGTTCCCGATATATTTAACATCAAATAAGGGTCAGCAGTTACTTTTGTTGTTGTTATTTTACTGGGAGAGTTTTCCAGAGTTCTGTCAAGTGTGGCCTTAGGAGCAGAGAATGGAATCACAGAGTGAAGCCAGAAATTAATTACTGGGCTTCCCAGTGAGCGCAAGTGCCAAGCGAGGTCAGACTGGAATGAAGTGGCAGCCAAGGAGTTGGAACCAGGAAAGTATGTGAGATAACAGAACTCAGAATTTCACAGAAGAACAGCAACTCTCTGAGTTCCTGGGTGCACGGATAGTACGTATATGTGAATTTGTGTAAACAGCTATCATTCACTCTGCATCAGTAATAGATCATACATACTATTCATTTTTTAACCATTATCTAAATCTTCCTGATAACCCTGAAAGTCAGGTATTATAATTTCAACTTATAATGAAGAAAACAAGCTTCAAAGAAGCTTTCTTAGGTCAAGCAGTTGGTACAAGGAGGATTGAGACTGAGATACAGACCCAGTGCTCAAGCCCGTAACCATCCTTCTCCGCTCGCTGGCCTCCCTCAGTGCTGAGAGCTGAGCGTTATGGGTGCTGTCGTCCCCCGAGAAGAGTTGCCAAACTATGTCTCAGAAAGGGACAGCATGGGATATAGTTATGGCCAGAAACATACAAGTGACTTGGATTCTTATGATAAATGATAAAGCATTAGCAATTACTCACTAATTGAGAGGGAAAAGCCCCATCTCCTCAGAGAGCTCTCAGTGTCCACCTCCAAGATACGAGAGATTGCCCCAAGCCAGGCCACAGCAGCACCTAGAGGACCTTCTAACCTGACTGCACCCCCCAGATTTGCCCTATCCTGTCACACTCTAGGAATTCAGTTCCAAGGTCTTGGTGTTTTAGACTCAAGTTCCTTCATCTCTTGTAAGGCTACTCTGCAAATATAACTTCTCTTGTTTACCATTAACCAAAATTTCTCTCTCTTCTGACCCCCATTCTCCATCATTATGAATAACTACATTTGGAGCCAGAGGGGTTGTGTGATTGTTGCTACAGTTCATGGACAACTGGGGACATGTCTGATTTATTTCTTGGTGGACAGTTTCCATCTTAGATGGCTGTTTATCTGGGTCTTTAATTGTATACATGTTTATGGGAGAAGAGTAGGTAAAATAAATCAAATTCAGGCTAGGCCTTTTAGTCTGGTTCTTGGAGTAGGAAACAATTGATTGTTCAAGAGTTGAGAATCCTCTGGCCCCCAATGTCCAAGTGACAGTGACAGCAGGAGACTCTTTTCCTAAGTTTTTATGGAGTTTTTGTTGTTGTTATTTGTTTTTACAAAACTCTGATCATTATGCCAGTGGATTCATTCTCATTCATTCTCTTTCTTCCCCTCCCTCTGTTCTAGCTCTCTTCTACATCTAGAGCTTGATCAACTTCCCAGAAAAAGCCACAGTGTCATTCATAAACCTAAATTGTTGTTAAGATTCACTGCATGGTGTATAGTCGCCAATTTAGGTTTTCTAAGAGGAAGAACAAAAATTATTAAAGAATTATCCATCTTTGTTGAGACCTGAGCAATTAGTTTCTTGAATGTTGCAGAGCCATTTAAAGCATCCACTGCTTATTTGCAGAATTAAAAAGCTTTGGCTATTATTTCTTGTTTAACAAACTTTGACCACACTCAGACTGGGAGCTCCATACAAAAGATGTACAGGCCTGAAAAAAAAAATTAAAAAAAAATGATTAAATTTTAACCAGCTGCTGGGCAGATAGTTTGCCTGAGGCACATTTGTCAGTTTCAAAGGGTCTTTTTATTAATTTTGCATTTTGTATTTTGTTAGTGGAAAGAGCTCCCTCTTTGGGGACTGCCAAAAGCTATAGGCTGCGAATCTTCAAGCAGCCCAAGGACGCTTCTGAGAATGCCAACTAGGTTTGGATTACCCGAGCATTCCCCATTACATGAGCTTTATCGGTCCTAAAAATATATTAACTTTAGGGGTGAGCTATTTGAATTAACTTTACAGGATCCCTACTGGCTCTGCTTTGATTAATATGAATCCCGCTATTTATCTGCAAGACTATGCGTGACCTTGCTGTGTGAACTTGAGCAATTTGCTTGACCACTCTGAGACTCAGGTTTCTGGTCTGTAAAATAATAGGGTGAGAAGTTTATCTTTATGGTCCCTGCAGTGCTGCATTAGCTGTTTTATGACTGGTTGGGGAGTTCTGACACAATAAAACTCTTGTGTTTTTCTTTTTTTGTGATAATTATATTATTATTACTAAGTAGAATTTATTAAAATGTTTGTATGCCAGGTTCTATGTTCAGCACTTTATATACATTTTAATATTTATTATTTTTTCAGAGAAAACTCCTGAGACTGGTACTATCATTCGCATATTACAGTTGAGGCAGCTGAGGGTAAAGGAGATTAAGAAATTACTCAGAGTTAAATACTAAGTGGCTCAACCGGGATCTGGAAACAAGCCTGCTTGATGCCACAAGTTGGTATTAAACAATCTGTTTTTCGCTCTGGTTGTAAAGGATCAGCTTCTGTTTCTGGGCTAGAAATGTGCTCTCACTTCATACAAATATTTTGAAATTTCACATCCATCTGGGACTGGATATGGTGAAATATTATGCCAAACTCAAAGCTGTCCTGAAAGATTGAGACATGCCTCTCCATGCTTAGGTAGCTCTAGGCTGGAGGGAACTGCCTGCAGCAGGAAGACAATTTGCGAGAAGGAAGCAGAACTCAGGGGTTAAATGGAAAATACAAACCTCTTCTGTGATGCTGGGAATTTCATAAGTTCCACTCAGGCATCTTCAAACAGCATTAAATACAAAGTAAAAAAGTCCACCCTCAGGCTAGAATTTGTAGATGACTTACCTGCAGGAGAATATGGCTAAATTTCTGCCTGAAGATGAAGAATCAGGGCTTACTTTTACAAAGCAGAAGGAAAAAGCTATATATATATGTGTGTGTGTATATATATATTTTTTTTCCAGATGTGTATTTTTTTTGTATTGTAGCTTTTAATATATATTTTATACATAAATGTGTAGTTTCTCCAGTGAGACTTTTTATGCCAAATCAATACCTGGTGGACTGACTTCTGCATTATTTAATGGCCTTACCTATTGGGAGGGACAAAGTACTTTCAGCGTCTATGTGATCATACTTCCATGGTCTTCAAATTCCTGCAGAGGATTCTTTTTATTTCACCTCTGAAAGCAAATCCTCTGGTGTATTCTGCCCTACCTCAAATGTGGCTTTTTAACTTGCTGCTCATCTGGCTTGGGTTCTTCAATCATGATGACTTAACCTATTGATTAAAAAGTTGGGGTGGAGGGAGGCAGAGCAAATTGCACAAAGCTCTTCTGTGATACTTGGGTTGGAGGAGTGGGACGTGTCCCATAGGGGCTTGTTTGATTCTTTTGGAGCTAAACTTTCCTGGCTTTCTGCAGTCATACCTGGGTCTGCTAGTCAGTCTACTGTAGCTAGCAAAGTAGAGCATTTGCTTGGACTGGTCCAGGAACCCCAGAGAATTTCCACAGCAGTGTTAGTTAATGAAAGAGAAACACATGTATTTGTAATAACATTTAAAAGTTATTTGATTTAGTAAATGCTTATAGGCCTAAAAAAAACTTAGAAAGAAAAGGAAACAATATATTTGGACACACAATCACAGAAATGTAGATTTCAGGCTTAGGAAAATGACGCAGTTTATGTAAGGTTATATGAAATATTATACTGAAACTTAGGGTCTAGTTGGTCATTCTTGACCCAGTTCTCTTTGCACTGCAGCTGCAGTCCCCCAAAGTTTCAATCTCATTATGTAGCTTGTGTATATTATATTAGATTCATATACATTTGCAATTTCTATGTCCTTCTGGTGAGTTAAACCTGTATCTTAAGTAGTGGTCAATAATAATGCTTCCAAATCTAATAACATTTCTAGTATATTAGTTATCTTTGCTGAGTAACAACCCCCAAAGTTAAAATAATGTCCATTTATTATCTCATTTTCTAAGAGCCAGGGTCTGGGCATGGCTTTGTCAGGTTCATGCTTCTCAGTCTCTCACAAGGCTGCTATCAAGGTTTCAGTCTGCAGGCTTGCCTTGAAGGGGTAAGGCTAACCTGTGATTGTCAGCTGGTTAATCAACTCAGTTGATTTCTCATGGGAAGTTGAACAAGGGTTGGTTACTCACTGGTAGTTGGCAAGAGATTGCTCTCAGTCCCTTGCCATGCAGGCCTTTCCAAGACGGCAGCCTGCTTCCTCAAGGTGTGCAAGCCAGAGAAGGAATAGAGGGTCTACTAGCAAGACAGAAGTTATAATTTTTGTAATGGAATCATGGAGGTGTCAGTGCCTCAGCGTTGCTGTGCTCTATTGGTTAGAAGCAAGTTACTCAGGGAAAGGAGATGATTCAAGGTTGTGAATACCAGGAGATGGGGTCCACCATCAAGGACTCTTAACCACATCTATTTTGTCTGGTAATAATACAGCTACCTTTGCTTTCTTATGGTTAATTTTTGCCTGGAATCTCTTTTTCTATCCTTTTACTTTAAAGTTTCCAGTTCTCATGTTTTAGACATATCTCATATAAAGAGCATGTACTAGATTGTGCTTTGTTATCCAAGCTGAAAATGACTGTCTTTAACTGGTAAGTTTAATCTCTTTATGCTTATCAGGGTTATTGATATATTTAGGCATGTTTTTACTTTAATTTTTTGACCTATATTTCTGTTTCCTCTTTATCTCTATTTTACTCTTTGTTTTTTCTGGATTGAGAAATGTTTTTGTTTGCTTTTTTCTTTTTTGATTTTTTTTCTTCCTAATAGTATGGAAATTATAAATTATCTTCCTATTTTTGATGGTTATCTGTGATATTTACTACCCATACATGGTGAAATCTGAAATTAATATTGCAGTTATCTTTCTGAACAACACTTAACTTGAAACACTTTTCCTACTTGTGTGGCATTATTAATAAGTATTTTAGTTCTCTTTTTTATGTACAAACTAGATATTATTATTATCGCTATTTTAAACATAAAAGTTCTGCTTACATTTACCTAACGCTTATTTTTTTTTGTCACCATATCTTACTGCTTTCTAGAATGTCCTTCTGGGATACCTTTTCTCTTCATTTTGGTTTGGTTTTCCTTCTTCCTGTTTAGGATATATGATTTTTTTAAGAAGTTTTTTTAAAGTGAATATCTATTGGTGATAAATTTTGATACAAGACAATGTTATCTATATTCTCCAAAAAGTTTTACTGCTTACACAAACCTAAGTTCACAGGTATTTTTATTTAACACTGAAGATACTCCTTTGTCTTTGAACATCCATCCTTTCAGTCAAGAAGCTTAGAGTCAGTGTGATGGTTAATGTTATGTGTCAGCTTGACTAGGCCACGAGGCACCCAGACATTTGGTCAACATTATCCTGGTGTTTCTATGAGGGTGTTTTTGAATGATATTGACTAATGCTTAAATCAGGAGACTGAGTAAAGTAGATTTCCCTCCCAAATATGGGTTGTCCTCATCAAATCAGTTGAAGGCCTGAATAGATCAAAAAGGCTGACCCTCCCCTGAGTAAGAGAGGATTCTTGCTGCCTGGCTGCCTCTGAGCTGGACACTGGCTCTTTTTCTGCCTTCATTCTTGAACTGAAACACTGGCTTTTTCTGGGTCTGGAGACTGCCAGCCTATAAACTAGAACTGACACTACTGGCTCTTTTGGGGTCTTCAACTTTCAGATTTTAGGACTTA
This sequence comes from Vicugna pacos, assembly GCF_048564905.1. Classification (NCBI taxonomy): domain Eukaryota; kingdom Metazoa; phylum Chordata; class Mammalia; order Artiodactyla; family Camelidae; genus Vicugna; species Vicugna pacos. Next base: position 37,721,635 of record NC_132996.1, read on the forward strand.
TCAGCCTCCATAATTATGTAAGCCAATTTCTTATAATAAATCTGTCTCTCTCTCTCTCTCTACACACACATACCCAAAAACCTATCAGTTCTATTTCCCTGGAGAACCCTGACTAATACAGTCAGTCTAAATGCCATCTTTTTGTGTGACTTACTTCTTTTTCCCTGCTCTCTGGCTGTTTTTTTTTTTTTCTTGCTTGTTTGTTTGTCTTTGTCATGGGCACTGTGTACCTCGTATTATTTGTCTTAGTTGTTAAATGTGATACTTCCTGCATCTATGGATTTCTGTCTTTCATGGTTATGCCAAACTCTCACTCAGTTTTAAAATATTTATTTTCCATCATATCTTTATTCCCTCTTTCTGGAACTCTTATTAAATATCACTAATTCTCTCTTCAGTTTAATCATATCGTATCTCTTCAGTTTAATCATATCAGCTATTTCTCATATCAGTGAGTTTTTAAAAATTACATTCCATAATTATGTATTTTAATTCTATTTTATACCTTTTCTTATCTGTCTATTTTATAGTGTTTAGTTGCTTGCTTTTTTATTTTAAAAATATATATCATATATAGTTCTCATATGCTTTATCTAATAATTGTAATATATAAAGTCCCTGACTGACTAAGCCAAGGTTGTCCAGAAATTAGAGGTCATATGCAATTTTTTTTTTTTTTAGGGAGCACAACCCTAGGGAGCATAGGTGAAGGCACAGGGAGTGAGGCAGGGACGGAAAGACAGTCTGCGTGAGAGGTGCTACTAGCTGACTTCCACTGAGTGCAACTGATTATTCGATAGCATAGGACTGTGCTATAAAATAGCCTCTCAAGAAGCCATATAAACTACTTCCCAAGATCATTTATCTAGAGGCAGGGTATGAGAAAGAATTTCTCCATTGGCTCCTCCTGCTGATTAAAGTTTGACCCACAGGGCATTGATTTCCCCACAATCCTGGTTTCCACACGTACAGACACTGAGCAGGGCCTCTCATTGTTTTTCACCTTTGCAGCAACAGGGAAGCCATGGGGCAGGAACTGAGAAGCATGCACAGCAAACATGAGGTGGGACATTTGACTTCACCTGTATGAATGGTCAGAGCCCACACAGAGCTGGTCACGAGAGCAATGCCCAGAATGTGAGAGCACTGAGGTCAAGTGCATCAGAAATGCTATCTAAGAGGTGTCTGGTACAGGGTCTACATCTGGCATGTGTTGTTTCTACTGACTCTTACTTGTTTTGGTTTATTTCTCTGTGTTCTTAAGGTTTTATTATAAGTTCTTGGTTGCTTGATTTTAAATTTAGAAATACTTTGTAGCCTAAATCGAGGATGCTTTCTTCCAGAAAAAAAAACAATGTATTTGCTTCTTCCAGGAGCCAGAGAATTCTGAGACTTTTAAAACTTCTCCCTGGATTTTTAGCTTAGTGTGAATGTCTAAAGGTAAACAAGTCCACTGTTCAGCTGGCCCAAGTCATATTCAACAGAATGCAGTACTAATATTGGCATTTACTTCAGAAAAACTTTGCCTTCTGTATTTGCTTGTAAGTCATGTTCATTTTTTTTTTTTTAAATATTTTTGCCTTTGAGTGGGATGGTCAGTGCTTGGAGATTTCGCTTACTTTCTGAAAGCCCAGCAGTGCACTCAACAGTATGTTTTAACAGTACCTATTTGATGTGCAGTGAGTATCTGATTGCCATACTCTTGGAAGCCAAGTCACTCTTGTTCTTTTCCGAAACGGAAAAGGATGAGAATTATAGCGGCCAAAGAAGAGCTTCAAGAGATGGTAGCATATGGCTTTGATCCCATTCAAGATATAGATTTAAAGGCTGCGTTTGGGTTCTCACATCTACCACTAGGAACATATTGAACCATTTCCTTGGAGGACTGAATTCAGTCTGGCCTTGGAAAGAAAAGACTCAAAACCAGTTCCTTCAAGATTCTGGTAAGCTGTGGCCCAGAACCTGCTGGGGCATCAGACACTCTTGCCACCCCTTCTCTGTAGGCTTGGCTCTGGAGCAGGTGTGTTTTCAAGACAGTGCTGACCACAGGTGTGAGTGACAGGGGCAGACAAGTGTGAAATATGAAAAACACAGGCTTCAGCAGCATGGCCAGGCGTGCTGGGAGCTCATCTGGCCACTGAACCCCAGGGGGCTGGCCTCTTCCTGCCAAAATAGAGTGGGAAGGGCACAGAGGGAGAGCATAGACCCTGTGGAGGTGAATGAGGGAGTATTAGACCTAGGAGGTAGAGGTGGGATGTCCCTAACACTCCGAACTCTCAAGGGGGCACTGAAACTGGGGGGGAATGGAGGCAGTGCAGCTTGGCTGCAGACAGAAGTGAGATAAGAAGACCCGGACAAGAAACAGATCGTGTGCAAAGAGAACAAGGTTAGGCAGAATGTTGGAGCTGTAAAGAAACTGAAGTGCCATCTAGTCTAGTGCTTATAGCCCCGAACTCCTACCTTCGGTGGCACAAGAAGCTTTTGTCTAGTGTAAGAGTATGCCTTTAAGTAACACTGAATCTCTAATGAGGATGTTTCTTCATTTTCAGGTCTATTTCAATTCTTTTATTTACTGAGAAGAAAGCTTTAGGTTACTGTTACCGTGTCTTTAACACTTCTCTGATAGGTGCTATTTTCACTTTTTAACAAAGCAAAAAGCATTTGGCAGGCAAAAAATGCCCAGCTAGAATTAAATGACATTGTTTTATATCGCTAATTTTTTCTTTTTTGGTTAGTTTTTAGGCTTGTTAAGTGGTATGACAGTCATGTAAAGTTTCCTTTGACAGTAAATTTAAGTTTTTAAAAAGTGAGTCAATTTAGGGAAAAATATTAAATAAAAAACAATATGGATGATAATTAGATATGACTTAACCAGGAAGATGGTATGAGTTTCACTGAGAATGAGGAACGTTAATCTGGTACAGTCCTCTGATTTTATGGCTCACATCGAGGAGAAATAGAGAGGAGATTACATTCTTAGAGTCACACATCCCATTAGTATCAGAACAGGAAACACAAACCAAGTTTCCCAACACCCAATCCATAACTCTGCATCCCGAGCTATGTCCCTGAACTTTAGTAACAATAAGTAAGACAATGTTTACTTCTCATGGGGGAGGTAGAAGCAAAAGTGAAAAGCCGTAGTGCCCTGAGCTGAGTACCAATAAAGAGGATAGCAAGCTATTTTGACGTATAAAGCAATGCCTTTTTGTTTTTTGCCAGTTTCCTTCCTCCTCTCTGCCTTTTCTTGCCCTATTTAATCAAGGAATAATTAACCATTCCTTACGTGTTCATTTCCTTAAGAAAGAGATGTGACTGTCCTTCATTTCAAAATGCTTATGTTCTTAAGGAGAAATAAGAGGGCTACAGCTATAGTCAAAATGTTAGATAATTTGAGGAAAAAGATTCTCTCTCTTTCTCCCTGACTGCTAACTAGAAAGGATTCTCTTGGTCTTGGGAATGTTGAAAAAGAAAGGAAAATACTATGTGAATAAAGATGATGATAGGTCTTGGAGAAGGAGGTTCCAGACTCTTGTCTCCCAGCCAGAAGAAGCCCTAGGGAGCTCAGACTGCAGATGGGTTTGCAGGACCTGAGAGCAGAGGGTCTCTGCTCCTCTGGCAGAATTACAGGGAAGTAGCGGGGCCAATGAGACTGAAATGGCTGCTCTGAGGTATCAGAGAGCTCCTGAACTCCAGCATGGCTCAGAAGTGAAGGGGGGAGTTGCCAATGGAAGAAGCCATGCTGATGGGATGGGGGGATGGCTTGCAGTGATGACAAGGAGGGATCAATGAGGGTGAAAGACGATGAGGAGGATCTCAAAGATAGTTGAATTAGAGGGGGAGGAAGTTACATCTCACAGGTGATTTGATGGAATGAAATTCATATCTGATTTAAGAAATAGGAATTAAGGTGTGTGTGCTTAGAGTGAAGAGAAACTAGTTGCTAAATCCATGATTTGGGTTGACTTTTAGAGGATAAACAGGACACCAAAAAGTAGAGTCTTTAGGAAGGAACAGGCATATAATCAACCAATGAATTTTTGTGGGGAGGGGTGGTAAAGCAAAAATAAATAAATAAATAAATAAGTTTCCTAGGAGAAGTTCAAACAAAATGGGAGTGGGAGCTCAAAGGAAGGAGGGATTGATTCTCACAGGTGAGATGAGGGCATTTTCTAGAGGAATGGGTCATGTTGCCCAGACATGGGTAGGGAAAATTCTGACTTTCAGTTTCAGCCTCTGCAGAGGTGGATGCCTGCTGTCCTGGAGATGCAAATGCATCTGATAAAATGGCTTAATTCTCCCTATCTTCTGTCCTCTTCTGTGGTCTGTGCAGAGGTAGGATGATTTTTGGACATAGACCTAGGGACAGATTATGAAGCCATGTGGTGTAGGGACTCCAGAGGTCAACAAACCGGGGCTCAAATCAGTGGCCTCTCTGAGCCTCATTCTCCTTATTCAGAGAATGGGAACAATATATCTACCTCATATGATTGTTGGGAGGAAAAATTAATAATAGACCTAAAGCCTGAGAAATAATGCTTGGCATAGAGCTAGGTCCCAGTAGTAACTGGCTTTTCTTCCCTCTCCTCTCAGAGAGGAGAGACTTTTTCTCACCTCTGTATCCTTCACTGTATCAATATAGTGCCTTATACATAGAAGAGGCGATGAAGAATTTCTTGCTTTGACTATTTCAATTAAAAGAACACGTATAGCTGAAAAAAGGCGAAGAAAATCAGCACTGGTGTATCAGCTAGCTGTTAGATGAACAGATCAGAGAAAGTTTTCTATTAAGCCATGCAGTTTTTCTTTCTTTGGCTGTCAGTCAGCACAAAGGTAATCCCAAGAATCAAGGCACTGAAAAGTGAATTTCGGGCTGAACTGATCACAGCAGTCCTGACATCATACAGCTGCTGCTTTCCATAATCAATGCCAGAGCTTAGTTTATTCACCTTATAAGTCCCTCGTGAAATTCCAAACCCGGTACCTGACGGTAACATTTCCCCTAATTGATGCATGTTTGCTCTGGGAATTACATCCTGTTTGATTAATTTTGGGTTTGATTTCCCTCCTCCCGGTGCTATGATTTTCATGGACAGAGCTTTTCTTTTGATGGTTTGCATGTGGTGGAAGGAGATGGATCTATGGGTACTGAGCGGGGTCCTAATGCCAGTCTTCTGGCTTCGGGGGAACATTTCTTCGGAAAAGAAAGGGGGGGAATGACTGACCCTGTGGATCTTGGTGGGACATTTTCACTTCGTCTTAGGAAGAGAAGGAGTGTAACACTGAGCATTAGACTGTGGGTTAGATCATTTATGTTTGGTATTACACAGCTATTTGGTAAAATGAGGAAACTGAGGCTCAGAGAAAGAAAAACCATAAACCCAGTAAAGAGCAGAGCTTCTATTCAGGTCTCAGTTTCTTTCTTCTTCTCCAAACTCAAAAAAAAAAAAAAAAGAAGACTAAAATAGTTTTGTAAAAACTTAAATTTTTTTTTTTGGAGAAGAAAATTAATTGTCCGTTGCTCTCTGATGTATTTTCTTGCTGTCTTTTTTCCATTTGCATGGTTTTGGATGCAGTTTTGTAATTGTACCATTTGAAACATTATGCTTCAAGTCCTTAAAGAAATATTTTCTTAGCAATAACTTTGCCAGAGTTCTCAAAATTAAAACTTTCACCTCCATTTATTGAACATAGGACAGTAGTTAAGGAAATTCTAGACACAGAGACCTTCTGACTCCCAGGTTCTAGCGACCCTGGGGAGTTGACTACTTAATACTGGCTACAGGATCCAGAATAATGCCCTCACAGTGAAATAATCCTGCTCTGTGTCCTTCTGTCAAGGATTCCCAAATGGTAACTCCTTTTCTGTCCTCTTCCCTGGATTTCTTGAGTAACTGTCTAGTTTTGTGTTTTGCTTCCTGAATGTCTGTGGCTCAGCAAGAATGTTCAGTCTCTTTTCAGTAAGTAACTGCCCTTTACCTACAGGGTGGCAGGAAGCTCTGTGACGTTGGGCAAACTACTTCAGCTCGCTTAGCTCATTTTCCCCAGGTATAAACAAAGGGAATAATAACACTTATCTTAAACTGGCAGAATATCAGTAAGATAATGTGGCCTCCTGCCTACAACAGTCACATGTGCTACTGAGAGAAGGCTCAGCGTTTGCTCCCGGGTCCTTAGGAGCTCAGGGAACCCAGGGTGCAAAGATCCCCATAGAAATCAGGGGATGAAGAGATAATGGATATTGTTTGCCAGCAATCAGCTGTTTTTGTGTTAAAGATGGGATGAAGGAGGGATAGAGTAGAACCTCAGAAGATGGAGGGAGGGACCACCCCCTCCAGATCCAGCTCCACCTCCGAGAGCACCTGGGGAGGACTTGAGGAGGATGCCCAGGACTGGCACTGTGAGCCCAGAAGCCAGGTGAGACTGATAGATGCTCTATCAATCTCCTGCTGCCGTGCAAGTGCTCCCGAAACTAAGTGCAGAGCCTTTGGCTCCGAGTGTGAAATAGAGAGGGGCTGTGGTGTAACAGAACACACAGAAGGGCTGGTCTTGAGAAGCTGTGTGAGGTGGGCCAGGAATTCTACAACAATTGCCCCACTGCAGGGAATCCCCAGGCCCAGCTCTGATGGGGGGAGGGCCTCTTGGGCATTTACCCGGCAGGCCCTGGGCCTTGTCTGACTTTGGCATTTGCTGTTCAAGATTGATGCTTCAAAAATATCCAGCTTGGAGCTTGGGCATCCCAGCTGCCCACTCTCCCAGTTCTTGTACCTACTGTGCTACTCACAGAGCTTCAGGTCTCCCTGGCCACAAGTCAGACTGCCTATAGGGGAAGAAAAAGGAACTCACCAAAGCTGACCAAGAGCTTGGAAAATTGCACTTGAGATCCTTTGGAACATTCATTGTCATGCTTTGGTTAGGAGTAAGTGGTCTTAAACTTGAAAATGATACTCTTACACTCTTAAATGAGCCGCTTAGCAGGGGCCATTAGCAACGGTGTGTAGAGAACTCTCTAACTCCATGCTGAATAAGGACTGGAGATTAAGGGGGCAAGGAGGAAGGACCACTCACCCAGCCTTCAGGGAACGGAAACTATCATTTAAAAAGCCAGTGGTAGGATTACCACACAGCCTAGTTTGCCTGGGTCAGCCTCACCTTTGCTTTTATTCTTGTATACTTATTAATAGTGACCTCTTTCACTCAAAAACTCTCTTGATTCAGAGAACAAATTAATGGTTCATCCTGATAATACTGTAAGAAGGTATTTATAAGTAAATATTCTGAAGGACGATAAGGAGACAAAATGCTCCAAGGGCTAGGGACAAAGAAATTGTGCTTCCCAGGATTTAGGGAACCTCAGGATGCCTGGGAGAGGACTTGCAGCATCCTAGTAAGTGAGATAGCCCAGTGGTCAGAGCTTGTTTGGCATTTAACTGCAAGGACTTGGCCTTGTCTGTTATGACATGATGCAGTTGATGCACAGTACCACTGATGAGAGACCCTTGTGATGTGGATCTGCCCAGTTAGACCTCTGGCTTCCTGTATAGTGGTGCCTAACCAAATTCCATTGGCCAGTATGAGAGATTGGTATATGGTGTCCTGAAGGCATTCAGTTTAGTGTACCATCCTTCATATCTTAAACAAGTTAGCCAGAGTATTGCAGTGTGGGATGGGGGTGGAGGGTGGTGAAGAGAGGTGGGGGATGGGATATGTGTACAGCCATTGGCCCTGCCAAGTTGGACCAGCAGATCTGCTCAGAGCTTATGTGATTTTGACCATTTATTTGTCTGGAACACAGGATAGTCAGGGCTCCGTGTATTAAGGACAGAGGAGAAAGCAAAGTAAGCATTGTTTTACTTAATGCAAATCGAAAGTACCCAGGGGGAAAGTAAATACATTCTGTGGAAATAGAAAGGTCTTGTCATCTTCTCTGAGAAGGAGGGGAGAGAGGGGAAGCAATAAGTCACATCTCTGTGAGGCAGGTCTGAGGAAACATGGAGGGATATTGGATATGGAAGAACTAAACACACTGTGGCTTTCCCTAATGCCTTTTTGTACAATCAGTTGGCCTATCAATCAACTAATCAATCCATCAACAATCACATACCAAGGACCTACTGTGGGCCAGCTCTTACGATGGACAGAAAATATCCAAGACATTCTCCCTCTTATCAAGGGGCTCATTATCCATCTGGGAAGGTGAGTAGAATATGCCAGCCCTTTTCTTCCTCAGTCACTGCTAGCTACAGACTCAACCGTACTCAGTCCCTGAACTAATCCCCACCAGACAGGCAATACTGAGTGAAGGCTCAGCAAACACCAGCATGCAGGGGATGCCTAAGATCCAATGTGCTTGACACTTACCTTAGACCATTGTTTGCCCTTTAATTGAAGGCACTTTCAACCCCTCCTCAGGCACAGCTTAGCCTCAGCTTTCATTTCAGCTCAACAGTTTTTGCAGAGTATAACTTATAGGATCATGTGTGGGTTTTGGAGTCTGATGGTCCTGGTTTGAATCCTGCCTCTGCCACTTTCTAGCTGTGTTGACCCAATTACATAACCCTTTTCTGCAAAAAGGAGATGATACTATTCCTGTTGAAGGATGTTGTGAGGAAGTAATGAAGTAACTGGCTACAGATCCTAACAGAGAAGGGATTCAACTGATGGCAGCTATTAATGCTGTTGTTATTATTAGTAGTAGTAGTAGTGGTAGAGGTGGTGGCAGTGGTGGTAGCAGCAGCAGAAGCCAATTAAGTTGTAGTTGTTCTTCCCACAGGGAATGGGTTCCTGCTTTAGTGAATAAGGTCTGTTACCAGGTCTATGGTCTTCTCCACTTCTTGCCATTGTGGCTAGATATGTCTTCTTGAGCCCCAGTTTGATTTCCTCTTTCAAACAGACCTGTCAGAACAGGAACTCTGCTCCTGCTTGATGGTCAACACTAGGGTTAATTAATCATGAACTCACTGTACCTCCTTAAACATCGTGTTCAGAGCTCCTGGATAATCCAACTGAGGATCAGCCTTAAAATTGGCATGTTTCTCCTAAAATGGTCCTATCTGCCTCTTCATTCTGACCTCACCTACTTGTTCCTTTTGCCAAGACAGTGCCCTTTTTCATGACAAAGCCTGTCTAGTCTAAGACAAATAATTCCAAGAAATCTGTGCTAACTGCTAAGAGTGCACAGACAACTGGGTGATGGCTGCCTTTGGAAGGAAGCTTGGCAGGAGCAGAATTTCCAAAGACAGGGAGTTGCTAAATGGAGGTTTGAAATAATAAATCAAGACAGGGTTCTGGTGTGAACAGTGGTCTGGAGGGAAAACAGCACAGCTGACCGCAGTGTGGTCAAAGTGCAGAGAAATAGAGACAGTCTGACTAGAGGGTTTTGAAGGTCACACAAAGGTGTTTGGATTTAATCCCAGATAAAGGAAAGATGTTGGCCTTGAAAGTTCATGGGATTTTCCAGTACAGAGATGCTTTAAACTAATTTATCTTGTAAGAATAATCTATCCCTGTAGCTTACCCAGAGTGGGTTAGCTGGCTAGAGCACTTGCCTCCTGTCCCCTTGTCCTGTGTACTGTTTATTTCACTGGGTCCCACCATTTCTGCTCAGTTGAGAAACTCTTCCTGTCTGTCACCTTTCCTCACCATCTTTTGAATTTCTTCAGTGATTTTTTTTTCCTAGCAAGAATATTCTCCCTTCACATGCATAACTGTCTGTTTCATTTCTGTCTTCTCCATTCAACTTTTACAGTAGATTTTTCCCATTCTCTATATGAACCAGAGACGTCAGACACAGTTGATTAAAACTGGACTTTATCCTTGCTTTTCTTTAGACAAATGAGATGGCCTGTCATGTCGAATTTGTTAAGTTCTGCAACTTTTCTTGATACATTTTTCAGGTTTATATCATGACCTCATCATGTTCTTAATAATTAAAAAAATTTCATTTTGGTATTTTAGGAAAGTTTTCATTCAGCTTTAGAAATGTATTGCATTTTCTAATACGTTAGTAATTAGGAGACTGTATAGGCTAAAATTTGATTGAAATTATTTTGGCCCCACTAAGGATGTTTGGGCCACAAATCCTGGATCCTGATCCCTCTTTCTAACTGCAGACTACAAGTAAAGGTTTGAATATTGCCTCTGAAGTAACCATTACTTCCGAATTCCAAATCAAGACTCAGAGTCTAAAAGAAACACATTGTTTCTCCTTTTTTTCACAGCTATTTTTATTGAAAAGCAAATTGTACTTACTAAAAACTTAGTGATACTTCTTTATCAAAAATAATTAATTGCTATATAAGATTGAAGCCCTCCTGGGAGATTCTTCTTCCGGGTCACAGCTGGGAGGTGCATGGATCACTTCTCCATTTCTGAACACTTGTTAATTCATTTCCTTGGCCATGGAATGCTGGAGTTTCTTGAAGCTTTTTCCATGCTTCTCTTCTATCCTCATGCTTTACTCTTGGACTAAGTAACACACATATGGCTTCAATTACTCTCTATTTATTGATATAAGTCATTTATCTTTAAAAATTTTTGTTTTATTTTTCATGATTTCCCTGCATCTTAACCTTCATATGGTGGGAGGGTATTCCATAGTGTAAATCTTGATACAGTGGAACTTTCTACTTTCACAACAGAAGCTGGGTGAAGACAGTACAGAGTTCTGTTCTGTGCAACTCCAAGGGACTCTCATTCTCATCGTAGTATCAATGGATAGCTATGCACTGCATAATTCTAGAGGGTACATTCTATGAATAGCTGAGTTCTGTAAAACTCCAGGACATGCCATTTGCTGAAGACTGAATGTTTGTGTTTTCCCAAATTCATGTGTTGAAATATAATCCCCAATGTTTTGGTATTTGGAGATGGAGCCTTTAGGAGGTGATTAGGTCAAAGAGTGGAACCCTCATGAATGGGATTAAGAGCCCTTTTAAAAGAGACTCAAGGGGAGAGGGTACAGCTCAGTGGTAGAGTGTGTGCCTAGCATATACGAGGTCCTGGGTTCCAGCTCCAGCACCTCCATTAAATAAATAAATAAATAAACCTAATTACCTCCCCTCCTCAACCCACCCCCCCAAAAAACCCCAACAACAATAGAGAGACAGAGACTCCACAAGTTCTCTAGACCCTTCTTCCATGTGAGGATGTGATGAGAACACAGCCTCACTAGACATCAAATCTGCTGGCACCTTGATCTTGGACTCCCAGCCTCCAGAACTGTGAGAAACAAATTTCTGCTGTTGATCAGCCATGTGGTTTGTGATATTTTTCTGATAGCATGTGTACTTTAGATTTGAGCAACTCTGTGGCCCTAAGCAGATACTCCAACCCACAGCTTCCTGGCAGCGGGATTGTGGGTGTGTGACTTAAATTTGGTTAGTAGTATGCTCTCACCTAATACTTTGAATCTTGACAAAGTGATGCAATGATGCGAGACAGTAGGGAATGCAATAGTAGAACTGTGTGGTAACCAAACCCAGAGGTGGCAGCAGTGGTACCCGAGGTCCAGCAGCAGCAATGGGGCCTTGCAGCAGTTTTCTAGAATGGGTGGTAGTGGCGGTAGCTGTGCAAGTGGTGGGATCCTACCAGACGGATAATGATGAAGCACCTGGACTGTGGTTTCTGCTGCTTCTCTCCTTTGCTTCTTGCCCACTGATCAAGACCCATCCTATGGCCTTTCTACTGATTCTGTGGCCTATCTGTTCTTTCAGTGAATTGCTTTATGTTTAAATTAGAATTGGTTTGCAATTGAGAACCATATGACAGAAATTGGTAACAGAAGAGGGCATATGTGGATGTATTTATTTTCTGTGGTTGCACAACAAATCCCCACAAGCTTAGCAGCCTCAAAAAACACATGCTCATTATCTCACAGTTTCTGTAGCTCAAGAATCTGTGACTTACCTGAGTTCCTTGCTTTAGGATCTCATCAGGCTATAATCCAGGTATTCGCCAGGGCTAAGGATTCATAGAGGCTCAACTAGAGAAGAATCTGCTTCCAACGCATATTCAGGTTGTTGACAGAACTTATGTCCTTGCAGAGGAGCTCATGAAAGACTGCTTCCTCAAGGCCAGTGGGAGAGAAAGAAAGGGAAGGAGTGACTTCTCCAAGTCACATTCATACATACATGCATATGTATAGCAAGGTATGTATAGTGTATTATAACATAGTCATGGCAGTGACACTCATCATTTTTGCCATATAAGGTAACCTCATCATGAGAAAGTCATCTCATTACCTTTGCCATGATTTGTTGGTTAGAAGCAAGTCATAGCTCCTGCCCACACTCAAGGTTACACAAGGATGTGAACACCAAGTGATCACTGGGGGCCACTTTAGGATCTGTCACAGTAAGAAAGATGCTTTTGGCTATCTGGCTTGGCTGGGATAGAAGGCATCAAAAACTCTTGTTAGTATTCAAGGATAAAAAGCCTGGACACTCACCTCACGTAGAGACAAAGCAATTATCACGCATAGTTGTTTGCAGTGATGTGGCCAAGGCCAAGGCTTTGAAGATTATCTTGCTACTGACACACAAGAGTTACAAAGGAAAAATAAAGGCATTGGAGTGGAATGGCTACTTCTTAAGGCACTGGACTGCTTAATGAAAGAGGATGACATGCCAAATCCTAAATTTTTGCTCAAAGTTTTTAAAAGTATAGTCATACAATGTCCCTAGGTAAATACAGTGGGGGCATTGTATGACTGAGTTTGGAAAAAAATTACCATGAAGAATCACAGGACAGGTAACCAAACTCAAGATGGCCCTATCAATTGAATATGGATCAGCTCTTTTGCCCGAATTAAGGCACTGATCCTTAAAGACTGAAGTTCTAAGCACTGGAGGAGTTTATGTGGGAGGATTCAGAAAACTTGGAACTGCCTTTGTTGTCCATGAGCCATTGTCCTCCTCTGGACCATCCAGCATTCTTCCCTCCTTGTCTCATGAGGCTATTTCTTCTCTACTTTAAGGTTTTGAAAGAGGAATCAAATTGTCCTCATCCATTTGTGCCACTACCCTTTATTGTAGACATACAATTACAGTTAGATCCCAACATAGCTCCAGGGTCCACTCACAAACCAAACCTGGTAGAAGATTTACTATCCCCTCCCCATCACACACACATGAATTAAAGTCCAAAGTATCATCTCATAAGGAATCCAGAGTCCCATTTTTCTCACTTCCTCTAACTTATTAAGATTTTAAAACATAACAACTTGAGAGTGGTGAGAATCTGCATGAATCGACTTTCCTAGATCCAGTGGAAGGGTGTTTAAATTTGCATAAACTTTCTGGATAATTTGGTAAAATGCATCAAACAACTTAAAAATGTTTATACCCTTTGAATTAGTAATTCCATTTCTAAAAATAAATCCTAAGGATATAATAATGCAAATGTGTAGAGATTTAGCTACAATAATGTTCATCATACTATTAAAATAGCAGAAAATTGGATAAACTTAAATTTCCAACTGAAAAAGATTAGTTGAATAAATTTTGGTATAGCTATGCAATTGAGTTTCTTTGCTGCTATTAAAACATTATTATGAAAGAATATTTATTGGTAGGAAAGATTATTATGTTTTTAAGATAATTCAACAGGTTATAAATAGCATTCACATACTTATAAATGTAAGTCTGATATCTTGGTATATGTGTGTGTGTGTGTGTGTGAGTGTGTGTATGTGTGTATGTGAGAGAGAGACAGAAGTAAGCTTGAACATATTCACATCAAAATGTTCACAGTGGTTATTTTCAAGAGAGGTATTATGAGTGATTTGAATTTTCTACTTTTTTTCCTTATGTTTATTTCTAAATATTTCCAGGGAATTTGTATCACTTTTGTGCAAGGAATAAAAATAATTGTAGCTACCCAAAGTCTCATTCTGCCAGAGATATGATCAACCTGTTCTTACTCTGATACTGGGTACAGTGGGAGGAGAGCTTTTCTGATGCTCATTTCATCCAAGATGATTATTTTACAAGTGAGAAAATAGAGGTCCACAGAGGGACTCCCACAGCAAGTCAGAACATATGGAAGAAATGCGGGTCAGAACCTCTGTGATTTAACAAAATTTCCTTCTCTCAGAGATATCTTCTAAAACAAAGGCCCTACAGAGATGATTTTAGCTTCTTGTTTTCAAAGCGTGCTTTTAAAACTTGAGGTGACGGGGGAGATGCCTCGGGAACCATGGGCATATGCAGGAGGTGGGTGGAGCCCAGTGCACTTTGATTTCCTAACCTGAGCTGCATCAAAAGCAGCTCCATGTTGCAGTAGTCAAGGTTCTCCGGAGAAACAGAACCAACAGGATACATTTATGATTTACTGCAAGGAACTGGCTCACACGATGAATGGAGGCTGAGAAGTCCAGACCCAGAAGAGCTGATGATTTAGTCCCAGTCTGGGTCCAACATCTTGAGTAGCAGAACTGATGGTATAAACTTTCAAACCAAGTCCGAGGCATGAGAACTAGGAGAGCCAATGGTGTCAGTTCCAGTCTGAGTCCAAGTCTGAAGACAGGAGAAGACCAATCAGTGTCCCACCTGGGAGGCAGTCGAGCAGAGAGAGAGAATTCTTTCTTTTTCAATCTTTTATTATTTTCATGCCATCAGCTGACTGGATGAGGCCCACCCACATCTGCTTTACTCAGTCTACCAATTCAAGTGTTAATCTTAATCAAAACACCCTGACACACACTCCCTGAAATAATGTTTCACCAAATATCTGAACATCCCATGGCACAGTCAGCTTGACACATAAAATTAGCCATCGCACATTTGATTGTTTTATTGTTTTATTTTAATTGCTGGAAAAGCAGTCTTCTTTTCCTTCCATTAGTTAGTTAATAGGATCTCCAGTTTGTATGTTAGGATGCTTTAGGTTGATAGTACTAGTAAATCTAACTGAAAAAGACTTTTAAATGGGAATTTATTTGCTTTCATCGTTATGAATCCAACACGTGGGGCAGGCTTCAGGCATTGTTTAATCAGACCTTTCAGTCTGATGTACCCTAGCTTTTTCCTTCTCTATTTACTGGCTTCTTTTTCAGCCTGGCTTTCCTGATGATCATTTTCTTACTCATGGACAGGGAGAAACAGTGCATTGCCCCTCTTCCTCCTCCTCCTCGCCACTACTACACCCCATGCCAACTGCCGAACTGAATTCCTAATATTCACTCTGATTAGACCATTCCAGAGCCGGTCCTTGTAGCCACTGGAAAGTAATGCCTCATGTGGTTTAGGCATCATTTTGGAAGAGGATGCATGGGGTTACCTTGATTGACTTAGACCAGCAGACAATGGCCACAGTCCAAATTCATCGCACTGCCTGTTTTTATAAATAAAGTTTTGTTGGAACACAGCCAGACCCTTTGTTTACCTGTTGTGAGTGGCTGTTTCCGTGATGCGGTAGCAGAGTTGAGTAGTTGCAACTGTCTGGCTCACAAGACCTAACATACTTACTATCTCACGCTTTACAGGAGAATTTGCTGATCCTTAGCTTAGATTAATCAGGCCGCACACCTGGTGCTGGGGAAGAGTCAATCCCATCCAAACTTTAAAGCTGCTATAGAATAGGGAGAGTGGATATAGAGGAGAAAACCCTTCTGCACAGTCTGTAGCCCATGAGAATAAGTCCTTTTCTGATGTTTGCATTGACAAGCAATCCTGCAGGTCCACCTTGTGCTGCCTTTTCTCCACAGAGTGGGCTGTGTTCCAAAGTTCTCTCATCCTGTAATGCTAGTTGGGGTTCACTTGATCCTCTAGCAGGTCCTGTCCCTACCCCGCCTCCATCCCAGCCCCTCCAGTGTTGTCCTTTGCGTCTCTAGATCTTCTGTTACTCTAGGCTGCTCTGCTCAAGCGCCAGAAGTGCTCACTGAAAGCAAGGCAAACACGGCCGGGATCACCCAGCCTTTTCTCCTTGCAGAATGGGGCCGTAGATGCTAAGCTGCCCCAAATGCTCTGATAGGGCTTTCTCTGCTAAGTTTACCACCATTCTGTTGCAGATGCTCTCAACACATCAAATGCTGTTTCCTTCTCCAAAACCACTTTACCTGCCCTTAAGGAGGTGTTAGTCAATAGTTGATCTAAGAAAGAAATGGAAAATTTTATTTGAGCAAACCTGAGGGTTACAATCTGGGAGACAGTCTTTCAGAAAGCTCTGAGGACTGTCAGAGGTCAAAGCACAGTCGCAGAAGTTTTTGAGACAAAGAGTTATACGTCAAATGATGTATTGACAGTTTACACCTTCCAGATCTACACATACAGTGCGAGTAGTGGGTCATCGTGACTCCTTACAAGATTAAGAAGGAAGATTATCTCCTAAGGAAGTCTGGTTAGTGCAGGTGCACAATGCACACTAAAGGGGAGGGAGGAGACCCAAACAGGCAGAGAAAATTTTTGTTTAATTTTTCTTGTCTTGGCATAAAATGTGAATTTTATTTCATCAGAGGTGACAATAATGACTAACATTCATGTATGCTAGGCTAAGCCAGTATATGCCTCATTCCTGCATCTTCACAAATCTCTAGGAGTCAAGTCTTATTCACAGACATCTCTTTTAGATTTGAAGAAACTGAGGCCTAACTAGATTTAATAATTTGCCCATTAAGTAATGGATGGAATGGGAATTTGAACTCAGGTTTGACTGAATCCACAAAACTGAGTACTTAACCACTATACCATGTTGCTTCTTGTTTCCATCCACAAAAACAATGCCCTCAGATACTCATCTGGATCCTATCTGCTTTCTCTCCATTTCTAAGTGCCTCAAGGAACCTGGGAGACTAGGCTCTCATTCTTTGCTATTAAGTTCTTATATTGTCTTCTAACCAACATTCAAGAGTGCTCAGTTAAATAGCTTAAATTTCTTTGTACTGGAATTAGACTATGTCTTTGGAGATTTAATTTATAGACAACATAATATGGGAAAAACAGTTGACCAGAGGTAGACATTGGGCAACCAGACAACAGGTCCCCTATGTCTACACTCATTCGCACCCCAAGTATTCCCATCTTCGAGCAGGAGAGAAATCCTAGCCCAGTGGGTCCTCAGTAGGATTTCAGCATTCAGCCTGCAGATGACTGAGGCAAGCAAGTCAGGTTCTCCAGAGGAACAGAGCACATCTATATCCTTATAGCTGTATCTGTATAGATTGTACAGATATAGAATATATAGATAATATAGAATATATAGATAGACAAAGAATATAGATGTAGGTATATAGATAAAGATATGGGGAGAGAGAGAATTTGAGCACTTGATTCCTGCAGTTATAGAGTCTGAGAAATCATACCATCTGCTGTCTGCAAGCTGGAGACCCAGGAAAGCCAATGGTGTAATTCCATCTGAGCCTGAAGGCCTGAGAGCCAGAGGATCTGATCACACAAATTCCAATCCAAGGGCAGAAGACCTACGTCCCAGCTCAGTCAAGCAGGCAGGAAGGCAACAAATCCTTCCTTCCTCCTCTTTTTGTTCTGTTCAGGCCCTCAGTGGCCTGGGTGATGCATCTCACACTGGGGAGGGCAATCTACTTTATGGAGTCCACCAATTCAAATTCTAATCTCATTGGGAAACACCCTCCCAGACACACCCCAAAATAGTGTTTAATCTTGATGCTCCATGGCCCAGTCAAGTTGACGCATAAAACTAACCATCACAGACCTGTAAGTTACATAAAACCTAGAAAAGTGAAGCTCTGAGAAGCTAAATCTTGCTCCATGTGCACAGTGAGTTAGTAACAAAGCAGGAAAGCAGGATAACATAATGATTAAAAGCATGGGTGTTAAGTTCAGGTCCATAGTTAAGTCCCATTTCTGTTATTCTCTGGTTCTGTAAGCTGGCTCTTTACTTCAGTTCTCTTGGTCTCAGTTTCCTTATCTTTAAGATGGGGATAGCAATAACATCTGCTGGGAGACGGAGGTACTGTCACTGTCTTTCTCCAGTGCCAGGCACATACTGAGTGCTCATTAAATTCTAGCTGCAATTAGAAGCCAAAGTCCTCATCTGCTTTTGAGGGCTCCTTCCGCTTTCTGGGTTATGTCTTTGGCTGAGGTCGTCCACACCTCTCATTTTCTTCTCCTGGCTCACTGGGGGTGCAGCCTCGTACCAACCCTTAGTGTCCCCTTTAATTTCTTAGCCCTGCCTCTGAGCTCAGCCATGGATTCTGATGACACCAATTGCCCAGCATGGCTTCCATTAACTGTAAGTGTTTGCCCTCTCCTCCTTCAGAAAGAGCCTGTGCCCTGGGAAATGAATGTCAAAACACCAGACCTGTTGCAAAAGACTCCCCCCACGCCTTTACTTAAGAGTTCTCTGAGGTCAAAAGAAAATAGATTTAAATGTTTTTCAGTCAAGTGCAGCCCTCACAGGGCTCTACAATGGACCTACCCTGGGAGCTTTTTACACCTTCCCCAACCTCTATCTGCAAATTGATCTAATATTGACTTCCCTGGGGTCTGCCTCCAGTCATTGTAGTCAGGAACAGCAGAGTGCATCTTCCATTAGTTATGATTAGTGGTTAAAACTACTTTTTTTCCCCTTAGAAAGTGAAGGAAAAAGGAGTTTCTCCTTGAAGAAAAGAATTGTGTGAACATTCAGTCTGTGTCTTTTTTTCCCTGGGTTTGCAAGGCATGATTGATAAAGTCAGCTCTCAATAAAACCTATAACCAAATGGACAAATATCTAAAAATAAGCTCAAGGAGGGATAAAGAGAAGAAAAAGGCTTTAGGCGTAAATCATTCAGAGAGTTCTTCACACGAACAGAATAGAAACAAGGCTGCTGCTTTCTCGACATCACAGGCCACCACAGTCATGAGCAAAAGCCCCTCATGTCCGCTGTTATGGATGGGTAGACTGAGGCTTGGAGAGGGAGAGCCAAGAGGGCTGTGTGCCTCCCTCCACTCCCGGCTTGGATGTTGGCACCTAAGTTTCCCCATCACCCTGGAGACTGTGAACCTGACGCAGGGCATTTACGTTTTCTGAAGCTGTTTCCCTCATAAATAGGCCTAGAACATTGATCTCCCTGGCTTATTGGGAGGATTACCGAAAATACAAGTGAAAATGTGCCCCAGAGAATCTGATACCAACACTTCATAGGTCAGCATATGTGTGTTGCCTCTAGACAAAGAATGCTTCAGTAGGTGGTAAGAGGGATTACCTAATATTTTGGATTACTTATGGTACCTCTTTCCTCTGTGAAATGCATCTTCATTTTCCTCCTTGGAATTTGAGAACTCAGAGGTGTTCAAAACATTTATTGATCGTTTGAGTCCAGTTGTTTTTGTCCCTGCTTCTCCCAGTGCCCGCAGCTGACCTTAGGGGTGTTATGGCTTTACGTACTGGCTGATTCAGAGGAGGTAAGAGATACGTTTTAACACTTGTGTTTTCTGCTGTCCTCCTTTCCTCCCCAGAATCCTGTAAGGTGAATAAGGCAGATATCATTCTCACCTTTATTTTTGAGGGATGAAACTTGAGCTTCAGAGATTTTATTAACTTGTTTATGGTCACACAGAAGTCGAATGGAAGAGCCCGGGGTTAAAATCCTGGATTTCTGGAGTGCCTGGCCAGGGCTATTTCTACCACAAATGTTTCAGGAAGCAGTAGCTGGTGTGTAGCCACCCCAGGCTGGTGAAATGTGGCTCTACTCTGAATGTCATTGCCAATGGACAAATCAAGTGAAATATTAACTGTCAAAAGGCAATGTATTTGTAAACAGGAAGGTTAATTAGGTTAATGGAACCTAACATGGAGATGGTATTTTATAGTTTCTAAAATGCTTTCAGATGCATTATCTCACTTGATCTTAGAAACAGGTTGGAGGGTAAGCTTAATGTTTATTATTATGCCATTTACTGTTGCAAAAAATGAGCCTCAGAGAGGTGAGGTGGCTTGTCCAATAGCACATGGGCAAAAAAATGTTGGAATCTATATTTGAATACTGTTCTTCTATCAATTCTATCATCTTTCCACTAAACCAAACTGTATCCAGTGGTGCACCTTTAAGTTATTTTTAGAAATAACCATCAATAAAGTTATTTATTTAACAAGTATTTATTCAATTTCTACCATGTGCCAAACCCTGTGCTGAGTAGAATGTGATTATAACACTAATTAAATAAACTGATGCACCAAATATAGACTGTGTTGATCAAATGAAAAATACATTATTAGGTTATTATTATAAAAATGAGACATATAACAACTTGCACGTCTCCCTTTTCATTTCCTGAGTCATATGTTTTCTTGTTCTTTACCAACATCTATTGACTCCTTAATAGCTTTCTTCCTGCATGTGTCTAAAACCACCTGTGCTCAATGCAAAAAAAGCGGATCCACTCTGAAAACCCATTTGGGTTCTGCTTCCCCCACCTTTGCCTTTAGCTCTCCCACTTCCCTGTGATCCCTGGGGAGCTATGGGGAATGTTTAGCTGTGCTGTTTCTGTCCAGTGTCTTTGTAATGATGGCCTGACTCTGATTTCACTACCTCCTCAGGATTCTGATTCTTCCCCTTGACTCCATGTACTAGCTACCTGGCTCTATGCCCAAGTTACCTAATAATACCTACCTCGTAGGATTCTAAGGAGCATTAAATGGGTTGATACATGTACAGTGCTTAGAATAAGTGCTCAGTAATGGCTAAGAATTCACATTTCTTTTATAACCTTCACATGAGTGATATTTCTTCTTCATACCTTTTTGGGATCTTAGATTCAGTATGGGTGTAGTACATACCTCTTCTTGTCTGAGAGAGAATCTGCACCGGATCCATGAGTTTCATCCATAACTACTCTTCCCAGAACAGCCTGTGTTGTGGAATTGCTTATATATTTGCGAAGTGCCACCTCTTAACCTCTTGTTCTCAGAGCCCACTAGAAACGACCCTGGATGCTTATGCTTTGGCTCCTTGACCAGATCTCATCTTCCCCTTCCACATTAGAAATGCTTCCTGGGGTCCTGTTTGCTCAGGGCTTTGGCTCCGGGATCTCTTGGATACAGCCAGCCCCTTACGAACGAATAGGACATTCCCTACCTCTGTAAAGCCTTTGGGGGTGGTGGGCCCGGGTGATGGCGTTGGCCAGCTCTGCTTCCTTATATGGGTTGCTTTTTGTTACACATCTGAGTTTATAAGGAAACGCAGTTGAAGCTGCCATTATGTTTTAAAAAATCAAGACACTCAGTTATGAAACATAGAACATATAATTAACTTTATTGAGCAGAACAAAGCATTTTATAAAAACTCACTTAGACTGAATTAATACAAGGATACTTAGCATAATGTGTATAGTTTAAATTACCGCCTACTAATCATCAAGCAGTTGAGTGGTAAAGTTGTTAGACTTTCAATTTGCAAACAAGTAGAAGAAGGAAAGGCCTGTTTTCACTTTCTGATGATTAGATAGCACGTGCATTTGTCCAACTGTGGTGTGGGCTCATATCAGAGAGATAGGGTTCTGGTCTGAGTTTTGACATCTCAGGCTGGTAACCCGGTTCTACATGTCATGTTCGTGTCTACTTTGTGTTATTAGTCAGCCTGACTTCCTGTCCTGTGCAGCCACTATTTCCCAAGATCACCTAAATCCCACAAAGAGCTAAGCTTCCTACCTCCCACCCACATCCTAAGACCAATTCTGATCCCAGAGGTATTTAAAGAACCATAATTTAATGGCTCAGTCTAACTGCTTAGACTCAGCTTCAAGTTACTCTTTCTACCTGCTGACATATCTCCTTATGCTGCCAGTTCATCCTTGTGGATTTCCACAGATTTCTGACTCCAGGTGCGCCACTCTAAGATTCTTTCTGTTTGATCTCTACTTCTTCCTTCTTCGTATGAAAAAATTTCCAGATCTCTGTTCTCTTCAGTAAGGCACACAAAGGATGGAAGTGTTGTTACATTTTATCCTGTCCTGTTGGAGACTGAGGGAGAAATATTTGGAAACAAGTGTCTAGAGTCTCAGTTTAGGCACTGACCATGCAAGTGAACTTGAATAAGTATATTCAAGTCAATTAGGGATCTTGGTTATAAGTGACAGAAAATACTGCTCATACTGGCTTAATCAACAAAGGGGAATTTTTTCATCACATGACTGGAAAGTCTAAAGGCAGATCTTGCTTAGCTTCAGCTGAGCCCATATGATGTCTTTGGGATTTGACTTTTCTCTTCATCTTTCCTCTCTGCCGTATGCTGTGATTACTCCATCGTTAGGTAGGCTTGTCTCTCATGGATGGCTGAAATTGATCCTCATCTTACATCCTCTCAGCATAAGGGTCTCATTGGTCTAATTTGTTTTTATGTACTCACCTAGAAACCATGGCCAGACATTGTGTTCTGATTGACTTAAGCCAATTAGGGTCACCCCTCAGTGTCCTAATCTATAAGATAGGCATTGAACTTGAACAAACACAGCAAAGTCTTATTCGGGGATCTAATGATTCTGCAGACCCTCTTTAGTGACTGCTGGGGGAGAGGGAGATATTCCTGGCTTTTGGGAAGACAGTGACCAAAGCTCCATTTCTTTCATTATTACTTCAATCGTCAGGTCTTGTTTCACCTGTTTTTTGATGTGGAAATTTTTAGTGAATGTACCGGTTAGCTTTTTCTGCATAACGAAATATGCTAAAGCATAGTGGCTTAAAACAGTAGCAGTTTGTTTCATTCATGATTCTAAAGGTCAGCAATTTTTCCTGAGCTCAGCTGGGTGCTGTTTCTGCTTGTCTTGTCAGGGCTCATTCATGAGACTGAGGGCAGCTGGTGACGGTCAGTTTATGACAGCCTTGCCTGGGATGGCTGAGGTGTTTGAACCTTTATTTAAGTGGCCTGTTTTCCTCTGGAAGATTAGCCTGGGATTATTTACATGGTGATTTTAGGGCCCTCAAAAGCAGAAAAAATGGAATAAATTGCAATGAGCAAATGCTTTCCAAGCATCTGCTTGCATCATGTTTGCCAATATTCCTTTGATCAAAACAAAGCACAGGGCCAAAGTTAGATTTAAGGAGTGAAGACACAGACACTCTCTTGATAGGAAAAGCTGTAAAGTCAAAATATAAAAGGCATGCATGCAAGAATTGATTAGACAAATTTTTGACCATTTTTGCAATCTACCAAAATAAGCTTGAACATTTGAAAAAGATTGCATATTGTTAGAAGTTTGAGAACTCTGACCAGAGCATCTCTGAGAGCCTTTCCAAACTGATTGTCTCTAAATTTGGTTACTTCTGTCCAGACCTTACTACTTGCCCATTTTCCCAGCCTCGCTTTCTGCCTTTCCCAGAATATCTGTCATAGCTTGGGGACCTAGAATATCAAGGCCAATTAGTCTGGTCCAGGTCTGTGACCTAATTCAGTGTAAGCCTTCAATCCATGCATACAGTAGGAAACTTGTTAATTTATAACTTGCCCCACTTTAAAAGTTCCAATCTTAACTTGAGCCAGATTTTATGTTTTTTTTAAACTGAGGTCTTTGATCTATAGGCAAGAGCTTCGTATCTTAAATAAATAACAGGTCAAATTCATATTTAGAGATATGAACCAGAAGCAGCACAGTTTTCATTACTAAGACCTACTTTATGCTGGTTTCTAAATTAGAAACCTTTCCAAGGAGCCTGTGGGTTCCTTCTTTTCATGGCTTAGAGAGACCTTACATGAGTGTCCTTGATGTGCTCCTCCACCTCTCGGCCTGGCAGTCTATGACTTAGCCACACTGCTTTAGAGTTCCCTGAATGCTTTGTGCTGTTCCCTGGCTCCCAACCTTTGTTTATGTTTTTCCCTCTGCCTTGAACACCTTCCAGATACCCTACTGGCTCCCCTTCATGTGGATATTTCATTCAAGGTCTCCAGGTCCTAGCTTATATGCTGCCTCTTCCAATAAGTCTTACTGACTTAACACTCCGCCAAAGCCATGGTTAAAGGCTCTTTCTCTTCGTAACCTTGGCACCCTATACTTAACCAGTCAAAGCAATTGTAAATTGCTAAAGTACTATACCATAATTTCCTCTTTTCTTGGCCCTATTCCTCTCTAGTCTGTGAGCTTTGGAAGGCAGGACTTATTCACAGTCATTGTGTCCCAGCTTGACATACAGCAGGAAGCCAGTATGTATTTGTTGATTGAATTAAATCTCTTCATTTTAGTTATGAGTTTTCCCCATTTTCAAAGAAGAGAGCCCATATACTAATACTAACACTAATACTAATGATAATTGCAGCCAGCGTGTATTGAATAATTGCTAGACATTGTACTATATACTTGCATTATCTCATTTAATCTGCCTAAACACTCTACGAGGTAGATATTATTGCTATTATCCTTAATTTGGAAATGAGGAAGCTGAAGCACAGAGCAATTAGCTTATCTAAAGACATAGTTTTTTCAGTTAGGATGCCTTTGATTGCAAGAAACTCAAGAGTAAGATGATTTTAAAAGTTAGGATGATTTATTTTCTCATATAACATCAAGTTCCTCCAAATGATGGTTTCACAGGACTGGGTAATTCAGCAGGTTAACAACTTCATCTGTGATACATGCTTTTTCCACCTTTTTGTTCTATCTTCCTGTTTGTCAAACCCTTCCTCAGACTAACTCATTTCATGAGAACCATAGTTCCAGGTCTCACATTCATCCAGAACATATCTAACAAAAGAAGGGATATGTCTCTTTTTATCAACAAGGAAGCCTTTAATAAGTCACCCATAGAAGCCTACTCATACCTCATAGGCTGTATGGGATTCCTTGCTCACCTGTAAACCAATCAGTGATATAAGGAATGAGATTACAATCTTAAGATTTACCTGGGAACCAGGGATAGGGCCACCAAACAGAAGGGTAGACATGTAAACAAAATAATGGACTGCCAACAAGGGTGGAGTTTTGCTTAAATAACTCTCAGTCTGCTGAAGTTTGCAAGGAGTGAAGCCAACATTCAAAAAGCAGGCAGTAGTCTGACTCTAAAGTCTGTTTTTCTATATAAATTTTAGATTTAGCATGTCAAGTTGTCTAGAAATCATTCTAGACTTTTGGTTGGAATTAAAGTGAAATTTAACTATAGATGTAATTCTTGAGTGAGTTTGGTAATTTGTGTCTTTCAAGGAATGTGTCCATTTGACCTAAATTCTCAAATTTATAAATTTTCATAATTTATCTTTTTAATATTTGTAGGTTTGTCCTCTTTTTCTTAATATTAGTCATTTGTGCCTTCTCTCTATCTCTTTTGATTAGTCTGCCAAAAGGTTTATAGATTTAATGATCTTTTCATAGAACCAGTCTTTGATTTTATTGACTTTTGCTACAGTTTTTCTTTTTTGATATTGATTATATCTACTTTTATCTTTATTATATACTTTCTGCATTTTTTGAGTTTTACTCTTCTTTTATTAACTTCTTGAGATTGAAACTTAGATTATTGACTTGAGAACTTTCTTAATTTCTAATATATGTATTTGTTGCATTCATTTCCCTCTGAACAAGGGGTTGGGCAATGTTTTGTGTAAAAAGCCAAACAATAAATATTTTAAACTTCATAGGCTATATATGACCCCTGTTGAATAGTTTCCATCCCCTTTTCTCCTCTTCCTTCTCCTCTTTCTTCTTCTCCTTCCTCCAACCATTTAAAAATGAAAAAAGAAATATTAGCTTGAGGGGCATACTACTGTAGTTTGTGCACTTTTGCTCTAAACACTATTTAACTATATAATACAAATATTGATATGTTGTGTTTTTATTTTCATTCAATTCAAAATATTTTCTAATTAGTCTTGAAAACTTCCTCATTGACTCTTATGTTATTTAGAAAGAGATTGTTTAATTTCCAAATATTTGAATATTATGAAGATATCTTCCTGTTATTTAATTTATTTAAGGTATCTTCTCTAATTTAATTTATTTCTTTGCTATGAAGCATAGTTGGCGTGATTTTAATTCTTTTAAATGTGTTAAGGTTTGCTTTAGGGCCCAGAATATGGGCCCTAAATCTTGGTGAATGTTCATGTGCACTGGAAAAGAATATGTATCCTACTGTTGTTTGGTGGAATGTTCTATGTAAATGTCAGTTAGATCAAGTGGGTTGATAGAATTGTTTGCGTTTTCTATATCCTTACAGATTTTATGCCTACTAATTATGTCTATTACTGAACAAGGAATATTGAAATCTCCA
Source organism: Vicugna pacos (assembly GCF_048564905.1). NCBI lineage: Eukaryota > Metazoa > Chordata > Mammalia > Artiodactyla > Camelidae > Vicugna > Vicugna pacos. Next base: position 37,747,783 of record NC_132996.1, read on the forward strand.
GCTATAATTGTAGATTTGAATTTATATTTTTATAGTTTTAGGTCTGTCAGTTATTTCTTTATGTTCTAAAGCCCAGTTGTTTGATGGATACTGATTTGGCATTCTTAAGTCTTCTTGGTAAATTGACATTTTAATCATGATTTAGTATTCCTCTTTATCCCTGGTCATATTCTTTGTTTGAAGTCTACCTTTCCTGATACTGACATAGCCAGCTTTCTTTTGATTAGTGCTTGCATGGTATATCTTTTTCTATCCTTTTACTTTTGCAATATCTGTGGCTCTATGTTTAAGGTAGATATCATACAGTTGTTCCTTGATTTTTTATCCAGTATTATAATTTGATTTTGATCACTTATATTTAATATAAATATCAATATTCTTGAATTAATTTTACCATCTTACTGCTTATTTCCTATTCAATTTTATATTTGTTATTTGATTCCTTTGTATTCTTTTCTTGCCTATTTTGAGATAGCTTGAATTTTTTTAATGATTCACTTTATCTCCATTATTTGTTTATTGGATATGCCTCTTTGTGGTTGCTTTAGGATTTACAGTATATATTGTCACATACTCTGACTACATTTCTACCTCCACCATCTACCTTAAGCATAGGCAGAGTAAGCATTCCCTTCTGTGTTTCTATTACATTTTTGGAAGCAAAAAATATTAACTTGAATACTGGAGATACTGGTACCAAGAGATGAACAAGAAATATACCTTCTCTTTCAAAATGCACAATCTTTATTATAGAATCATTATAGTGTATTATAATTGTTATCTGTTTTTATCACTAGAATATGACCATCTCAAAATCAGAGACAGTGTCTTCCTTCACACATCATATAGCTCTTAGGTGTGATCTAGGACAAAATTTCATTCAGATTGAAGTGCTGCTATCTGTGTGATCTTGGGGAAGTTACATATGCCCAATGTCAGTGGAAATAATCAATAACCAGCCTATAATAAGAATAGAGGACTATTTCTTAAATACAATTTTAAAGGTTACATTTCATTTACAGTTATTACAAAATATTGGCTATGTTCCCCACATTGTACAATACATCCACTCATCCACCCCATACCACTTTTCCCAAACTGTTACCCACTAGTTTGTTCTATCTGTGAGTCTGCCTCTTTTTTGTTATATTCACTAGTTTGTTGAATTTTTTAGATTCCACATGTAAGTGATACCAGTTTATCTTTCTCTGCCTGATTTATTTTACTTAGCATAATTCCCTCCAAGTCTATTCATGTTGCTGTAAATGGCAAAATTTCATTCTTTTTTTGGTTGAGTAGTATTCCATTAACATGTATATATACACCACATTTTCTTTATCCAGTCTTCTGTTAATAGACACTTAGGTTGCTTCCGTATCTTGGCAATTGTAAATAATGCTGCTAGGAACATAGAAGTGCCTGTGATAATGGAATTCAATTTTATACTTTCACCAGTGGGTGTCTGTGATTTAAATAAGACATTTGGAAAATGTAATTCGGATTAGGAAATAGTTTTTAGTATAGCAGATTTGGGAAGAGATGGGTAGGTCTGCACAGAGGCCCGAGTCCATGGTGCTATCCAGGCTTAGAATGTTGATCTTATTCCTTTGTGTAAAGTGGTCTTTCTGATATAGTTAATTAAGCACTGGCTGATATGTCCTCTGCTCAGAGATGGGCAAGAGTTGTTAGCTAGTGAGGGAACTGAAAATCAAGGGAGGTTGGAGGCATCACAACCCTAGAAGGTCTTCTCTTTACTGAGGGAGCTCTATGACTTCCTTCTCAGCTCTGTCTCTCATCTCTTTCCCAGAAGATTCCTTGGCTACTTGCCTATCATCCTAACTGCCTTGCTCTGCTCTATTAATGCTTGGAGTTTTCTAAATTCCTGGCCAGCTCAATCTGTTACTAGCACATAGACACCAATAACTGAGCCAGACATGAAACCTTTTGGACACTGCTTCACCTGCTCACCTGAAGCTCCTCTGCCTGCTGGGTCTGCCTCCTGGTTCTTCCCTCATCCTCTCAGAATGGTCTCATGGCAGCTCCCAGTTCCTTCTGTTTTCCTGTTGCCCTGAGTGTTTATATGAATGTATCACTCTTCTATACTGTCATGGCTGATACTGTCATGTTTGGACTTTACAAGAAGGTACTGAGGTACAGGAGGCTCAGGAGCAGAAATCAAATAACAGAAGAAACAAGGTTCAAACTGGGAAAAGGAAGTTGGCTTGTGAAACAAACTTAAAGGGTTGGCAAGGAAATTAGGGCCAGGTATGATGTGAATTATAGTCCAATATTAGGGGAAGAATGGAGATGATGAATGAGGACCAGGACCTGAGATGACACCAGTTGAGTGAGATGTACCTGCTTCTGTTATCTGCCTAGACCATTAAGTAAGCATAACCAACCCACACATTATGTTCTCACTGCCCGTGAGGTGGCACTGCTCAGACCTGCAACCATCTCTCCCAGCCTTTGTTGAAGTTCAGCTCCATTTCTGCCCAGTGCTTGTTTACTATTTCCGGTTCTATATCTTTCTTGCCAGCATTAAATGATTAAATATCCCTTTGTATTTCCTTATGATATTTTCTGGTTCTCAACATCGGTGTCATACCAGGTCAGTGCCCTGTCCTAGCTGTAAGGTTGGACCCAAATCTCCTCACTGATCAGTTGGTCAGCTGGCTTTGTTGATGCCCTAACCAGACTTATCCAAGCCTCTTTGAACAAAAGGCAAGACAGCTGCTAGTGACAACCATTCAGTGTCTTCATACTTCATTACAAGCCTACGCTTGACAGACATGACTGTATCATGGGCCCTGACTGAGGGAGGCTAATAAGGGTGAAATGGGTAGGTTACATCCATCTTTTCAAATTCTAATTCTTGCAGGAAGGCGGCAGAACGATGGCTAAGCCTGGGCCTCGTAACATGCGTTTAGGATTTCTGCCTCTAGGGTTAAGGTTTTAAAGAAGCTACTGCGTTTTGAGGACACAGCCTCTTCATTAATTGTGGTGTCTCTATCCAGAAGCTGTAGGGGAGATTCTAGTTCATCCGATTAGTTGTAAATCTGCTCCTAATGAGATGGGGCACATAGGATGATTGAGGGTCATGTGTGCCTTGGGCAGAAATATGATGTGAAGCTAGTTTACAAATTGCAGCCAGCCCCAAATATTTCTTCCTTTCAGCTCTGAGTATGTAGAGGAGGTAGCTTACTTTAAAATATGTTGACTATATCTTCTAATTAAACACGGAAAACTACTTTTTAATATATATTCAAAATGATAAAATAATTGTGAAATTATGTAGATTTTTATGGTGTCCTCAAAACAAGCCGATTTTTTTAAATTGGCACCTTTTGCTGATTCGAAGATGTTAATCACAGGGACCCTAATAGGCCTATCAGACTTCTCTAATATATTCAAATAAAATGAGCAAAATCATTAAATGCCCAAATATTGATTTAAAGTGCTCCAAGTGGTAATGAAATTTGGCTCTCCACTTGAGACAGGGCACACTGCCTGTGTACTTTAATTTCAAGGAAACTGCTCAAGTGTGAGAAGGGTGGAGATGAGACAGAGAAAGAGAAGGAGAGTGGGAGAAGGGCAGAGAGAATGAGCTGAGTTTAAGAAATGTAAGATACCAACCAATAGGCTGGAATGAACCATTGATTTAGACAGACAGAAGGTAATAGCTCAATACAGTTGCATAAGTACCTAAGGTTTGTGCCAAGACAGAAGGCTCAGATTGCCTTTAAAAAGGCATGAGGGGAAGAGAAAATGTCAGACATTGGGTTCTGGCTCTTCCCCTTTAAAGACAGCATGAAATGAAATTCAAAAAGAATGTCCCTCACAGATGAAGTAGGCCCATGCATACCCATGACCCAAACACCAAGTATTATTTTCCTAGTGCTGCTGTAACAAAGGATTCCAAATATTGTGCCTTATAACAGCAGAACTTAATTCTCTCAGAGTTTTGGTAGACAGAAGCCTAAAATCAAGGTGTCTCCAGGTATAGACTCCATACAGAGGCTCTAGAAAAGAGTGCATGTGTTCCTTTTCCCGCATTTGGTGGTTGCCAGTTTCCTTGGCTTGTGGCTGCAGCACACCAGTCTCTGTCTCTGCTCTCTCCTCTGTGTGTCTCTGTCTTCTCCTCTTCTATAAGGACACTTGTCATTGGATTTAGGGCCCACCTGGATAATCCAGGATGATCCCCAAATCCTTAACTTAATCACATCTGCAAAAATCCTTTCTCCAAATAAGGTGACATTGATAGGTTCTGGGGATAAGAACATAGATATACCTTTTTAGGGGTGACTATTAAACCCACTAAAATTCATTACGTCTTTAGCTCACCTTGGGTAAGTTTTCTGGAGCACTGTCTGTGGGACAAAAACAAACCAAGAGGTGTATTTTACAAAAAGTTAAAGGTCAAGGAAGAGCTAAGGTTGCATTCAGAAAGACGGATGAGAAAGTGTTTCTGGCAGAGGAAATAGGTTATGAGTAGGCCTGGAGGCAAAGGTGGCAGATGGTGGCCATCTAGGAGAAGAAGGAAGAGAAAAGGGAAGCAGAGAGCATGGGGGCTGTGGTGAGTGAGAAGCCGTATGAAGCAAGGCCTGGTAGCCCATGCAGAGTTTGACTATACCTGAGGATTAGGGGAAGTCACATGCAGTTTTAATCTGAAAGGAGATATAATTTGCATTTTAGGTATAAGAAGGCCCCAAGGAGTAAGAAGGTCATTTGGGGTAGCCTGGACAGTGGTGACAGGCTAGGGAAAGGTGAGGGTGGGTTTTCTCATTGTTTAGGAAATGAGATCAATCAGAGCAAGCAGTTAATTGAATGAGGGCGGGAGATGGGGTGGGAGGAGTCAGGGGTGACTCCCGTGTTGTCAGCTTTGTAAGAGGTCTAGGGGCCAGCAGTGCAGCTGAATACACAGTGCAGGGTTAGGCACCATGTGTTCTTCTCGGCTCCTCTGTCCTCGATTCTGCTCTGTCACTGACCCTGACCCCAGGGCCTCTCTCACATGGTCCAATTTTTATTTGGAAACTTGCTTGAATCTGACCTGTTATTCTGTCTCTACCTTAAATTTATCACTTACTTTTACCTCTCTGGAAAAGGTCTTTAACCCAAGCCAGTTCTGTTTTCTTGTCAGCATTAATACCATGTGGACTCCTGTCCCACTTCTCTGCCATGAGTTTTGGCAAAAAATACCTAGAAACCGCAGCTGGAAATTAGGAAGGATTGCAAGATCAGATGGTAGCTAGATCATGAGTCTAACTCTTCCCTGCCTTCTACGTTCCTTTCAAAATAATCAATAGGATAAATAAAAAAAGGAAAAGCAAGCATCACTGCTAGAAATTAGGGAAAGGTGACAGACAAAGTGTTAAAGACATAAAGCGCGTTTTCAAAATTGATGAGTCATTTATTTGCACAAGATGAAAACATCTCTATATTGTTTCATTTTATACAGAAAGTGGAACATTTCAAATGTAAAGCTGGCCCTTGAACAACACAGATTTGAACTTCACTGGCCCAATATGCACAAATTTGTTCAATACGTAGTACTATAGTACTACACTGCAGTTGGTTGAGTCTGTGGGTGTGGAACCGGGGATATGGAGGGCTGATTGTAAAGTTATATGTGGATTTTCCACTGTGCACTGTTGGCACTCCTACCCCCGTGCTGTTCAAGGGTCAACTGTATTCATTTTTCACCTTGTCAACAGAATTCATTTCAGTCTGGTCTTGGGAACTGGTTCTCCTTTTAGGATTCACATTTCAGTAACGCATATGCACCCATTAGTGCCAAAAGAGGGTACCCTGAATTCTGGATTGTCATTCATTATTGTGGTGTCCATACCTACATATGGTAAAAACCCTCTTTCTCTTCCCACCAAGTCCTTCTTCTTTGCCAGCCGGTTCCAGCCTTCTTTTTACAAGCCAGATCATCATGGATGACCATAGGTCATCAATTTCATTACTATCTCCTTAGAATTTTGATGTCTTCATGATCTTGTTCATGTACTTTGGTTACTCTGTGAACTGTTGGAATGTCTTGTCCTTCAAGTTAAAATAAACAAGCAAACAAAACCAAAAAACTATTCTAAATAACAAGGATAGAAGATATATTTAAGAAAATTATCTGAGAAAAAGAAAGAATTCGATGGGGCATAGCAAGCAGATTCTGGAGGTCCAAAATATCTAGGGTAATTCCAAGAGGGTAGAATTGAGTAAACAGAAGAACAAGAGAGAAAATATATATATATTCATGACGTAACGAAATCCATTTTTAGATTAAAGGGGCCCACTGTATACCAGGCAAACTGAAAAAAAACAATTAAACATCTGGATTTATTCTGGTGACTTTTAAAAAAATTCAGAAGCAAACAAAGCACAAAAGGCATGTAGAAAGAAAAACAGTCATCAGAAAAGGAAGAAACTGACACAAGCTAGCCTGACACTTACAGAAAAATAAACGAATCCGCTAAATTCCTATAGTCAAAAAGTAACTTCTACAGAATATAAGAAAACGAATTAGGATTGTGACTGGAGGATTTATAACAAATTATTAATTTGTTATAATTAAGAAGAAGAAGAAATTAAGTTTCAAACTAAGAAGTCTTCCATTTAGGAATGCAAGAAAAAGATATTCTTGATTCTGAAAGAGCTGAGCTGGGAAACCACTCTTGAACTTCTCTGAGGAAAAACAAAACGTGTGGGGTGGTGAAGTGGGGTGGTGATTGTAACTTGAGAAAGTGCTTCAGCCAAGATATGAACCAAAACGTAAAGAACTCAAGAACTGAAATGTCACAGTATAAAATGAGTAGCTGTGAACAAAGAAAGTCAACGTATAGACTTGTGTAGTACATAGAATATACAGACTTATACTGAGAGAAGATGATTTTTAAGTGATACACACTGTCAACAGTAATCCAGTAATAATCAGAACCTGAAATCCAAGGTCATACCAGTAAAGGGAAAAGTGTACTCAGTTCTTCATCTAGTACAGACAGAAATCAAGAGCACTGGTTCATTCTCAACACTGATGACGCGTTTTACATAAAATACAACTTAAAGATAATTTCTAATAGAATAAAATGTAATATATTTCTTTCAAATGAGTAAAAAAATAAAATAACAAAGACATCACTGGAAACACCAGTTATCCATCATAATTTCCCCATTATAAGTTCCTTCTCTGAAAACCAGTACCCTGCCCAGGCCCCCAGCAGCCAGAATGTGCCACCAGACCCGCACGGCAGGATAAATACTGAACCCAAGGGATGCAGTTCAGAGGCTGGCCTGCACCAATGCATTCCTCCGCTTGGGAATTGGAACAGTAAAACGTGAAGACCCTGGTCAGCTCTCCCACTGGGGTAGCTCTGTGGGCCACTGAAGCGGCAAGTGAACTGGTATTACGAGGTCAGAAGGCTGTGCGTACGTAGGAAGGGTGGTTTGCCAAGAGAAGTGTGCGAGTGGAGCAGGCACCCAGAATTAAGAGGCGCGTGCCGTCCTCTTTCTATACCCGTAAAATAAAACAGCTTCACCTCTGAGAAAGTGCAGAGCTTTCTATTCTTGTAAGTAAGGCTCTTAAAACAAAAATCATCACCCTTAGCAATAGAAAAAGCAAAGAAGCAAAAGCAACAAATATAATATTTGTGACATAATAGTCTTCATATCATATATATTTAGGTTAAAAATTCCTAATAATAAAGAACAGTATAAAAACAATTCTTGGATTGCCCCCGTCTCTCCCAGGGAAGGTGAAGAACCATCTGATTATACGGTTAAGACAGAGATGACTTTTGAAATTAAGTGGTTTCTGCACTGCGAGAGCTGGTGTCTTCTACTCTGCTCTCCACTCACCTTCCACTGTTCGGTGCTTTTATTGTTACTGTTAAGTGCCGGCACTCGTCTTTTGAAAAACAATGAACATTTTCCTGATATGCTTCCTTTTTCTTGGCCCCGTAATGCATTTGTGGTTTCCAGTAAATAGGATTTTTGGTGTAAGGCGATAGATACCATGATGAAGGCAAGGAGAAGAAAAAACTGAACATTTGTAGATGTATTTTATCTCGGAAACACAGTGATGGTTTTTCCATATGCATTTGAAAAGTGTCCCCTGAGTCAGCTCAGGGGTTGCCAAGTGACCTTGAAGGAGGAAGTAACATTTTACAAAGTGCCTACTGAGCATAGGCTCCTCGTTTGGTCTTTTAAATACTTGTAATTATTCCATATTAGTGGTTTTAGGAACCTGATAAAAGGTTGCTGCAGCCATCTAAACTCTGGCTCAAAGATTGCTAAAGGATTACTTCCTCTTAAATTTTGTCTTCTCTCCGTTTCTGTCCTGTTTGCTTTTATATCTGATTTCTCTGACTCTCTGTCTCTCTCTAGCCTGATTTGGATTGATGAGCCTTTTTAAGAGCATTTCCCCAGAATTCAAGGAAGAACATATTTCATTCATTGAACAAGCATGAACAAGCAACTGCTACATGCCATGAACCTTTGGTGCATTTTTTCCCCCAACAAAGCCGTAAAGTGTCAAGCACCACCACTGTGACTCCTTCCATATCCTGCCCCACCTCTGGGTCACCCCCTACTCTCAGTCAGGCCCCTGCTTTGCAGGACAGGAGAATGACCACCGTGGCACCTGCACCTTAGATTTCAATCCTCATAACATTTAGTCCTGAAAGTTAGGTTTTAGTATCTCCCTTTTACCATGGAGGAACATGTGACCTAGACTTACAAAGTTAATTGCTCATGGTCACACTGCTATAAAATAGAAGAGTCAGGATTCAAACCCAGATTTGCCTGATTCCAAAGCTTGTATGCTTCGTATGCTATGACAAAACATTCATTTATTTAAGAAGCCATGTGAAAGCATCAAATTAAAACAAAGTGTTGTCAGTCCTCCTGGCCAACGAGTGCTGTCAAAGGAGAGCCTTCACTCGAGTACCCTGTTGAACCACATGTGTGAGCATTGGAGTTCAGTGTTTCTGAGTTGTCTTTCTAAGAGAAGGTGGTACCAGAAAGCCCAGACTGTGTCTCATTGTCTCTTGTACCCCTGGGCTGTGCCTAGCTTCTGGCTCTCCATACACGCCCAGTGATTTATGTATGCTGTGGGCACAGTGAGACATAGGACACACTGAGAAAGAGCATAGCGCTAGGCCCTGTGGTCTGACCTCTCTCCTCTCCAGTCGCAAGAAGACATGACCTGCCCCTCACCAGACAGAGCATATTCTTCAAGCAATTAATTATCATGGTAGATGCCCCCTCTCCACTGAGCCTTGTATCTGCCCATTGGCATATTGTTGAATTATAATGCATTACTAATTAAAGGTGACCTCACGCCAGGCTGCTGGGTCTCCTGTGTCAGGACCAACCACAAAACTGGTCATCAAAATGTTTCCTCCTTCCCTCGCCCGCTCCCCCTTTCAGTTGTGTGTGTGTGTGTGTGTGTGTGTGTGAGAGTGTGTGTATGTGCTAATTTCAAATCCTTTCCCTGCATCAGTGAGCAGATGAGATCCTCAGCCAGCTTTCATCTTTCAGAAAAATGAATAGTGCAGAGAGAGCATTATCAAATGAGCTGTTGAGGAAGTCAGTGAATATGTCATCGAGTGTGACTGCTTCCCGAATGAATTTAGATTTATCTCTGTTATCTCCGCACTCCCTTCCACCCCCCACCCCCCGCCCCCAGGCTGGCCCTCAGGGCAGGCAAGTGCCCACCATGAACCCTGACCGACAGCTGTCTCTCCTGGCTGACAGGTCCGATAGGGCCTCCGAGCTTGCTCAGGAATTTGTTTGTTAACATTATAAATAAGCACATTGGGCAGCCCTGTTAAACACCTTGTGTCTCCTGCTTCTGCAATTTCTTAGAGGATTCCGTTTCCACTAGGCAGCTGTGGGGACAGGGCTACACTCACTCGGAAGTTGTTTTGTCACGTCAAGAGCTGCTGAATCGCTGTGACAACACAAGACCTGGAAAGTGTCTATTTTCCTCTTACCTGGCTGTTTATTGAAATCAGGAAACTCCAGTTCTTGCACCATTCATTCATTCGTTTGCCAAATAGTTTAAGACACCTATTCATGTGAGGGATTATGTTAAGTGTATTTATTATTAAATAGAACAGACGTGGTCCCTGCCCTTGTGTAGCATACACTTTTGTTTATGATCTACATCAGGAAGCAATTTCAACTAATTCCAGGTTCTCAAAGGAATAGAATATGATAATAATCAAGAAAAGATAGTTGTTTAGAAAAAGGAAAAAAGAGAAAATTGTTTAGGCAGAGTGTCATAATCAGAATACGATCTTTGGGGTCAGGCAGGTGTAGATCAATCTTCTTGGATAGAAAAGAGAAATTATTGCCTCTGGAACAGGAACAGGATGCCATGAATAAGAGTAGTCACAAAAGAAGGAAACTGTAGAAAGTAACCATATAGAAAGAGTAATAAAAAATCAGTAAAATGGTCGGAAGATAAAAGTGAGGAAATAAAAGACAGATGGAACTTAGGATAGAAAAGAAACTTAGAGATTAAAAACAGGGGTCTAGCACTTACTTAATATGAGTCCCAGAGAAAAAAGACAGAAAATAGAGGAGAGGGAATTATCAGAAAAGTCGTACAGGCAAATTCTCCACCATTAAAAAAAATGTTTTGAGATTACAAGGGTTTCCTGAGGGTTGAGGAATAGAATGAACAAAAAAAGCCTGACCCCAGGGCACATCATTGTGAAATCTCAGGACACCAGGATAGAGAAGATTCTAGAAGCTACGGGGGTTATGGGAGAAGCAGAAGAAACCACATACTGAGGACTGAGAATAAGAAGGGCAGCAGGCGTCTCAGCAGCAGCACGGGGAGCTGGAAGACTTGCAGAAATGCCTAGAGATGCTGAGGAAAAATGGCTCCAAATTCTGACCAAGCCAAATGATCCTCATATATGAGGAGAGAACAAAGGTATTTTCAGACAAACCAGGTTTCCAAAAAAAAAAAAAAAAAAAGCCTTCCATGTGCCCTTTCTCAAGATGCTCCTCAGAATGCACTTTGCAGAAGTAAAGGAGTCAAACAGAAACAGGGGGAAACATAGGATTCAGGAAACAAGGGCTTGTAAAGGAAACCATAGGATTCTGAGTAAGGGCTAGGAGAGCAGTGGGCACAGTGTAGAGAACAGAGGCGTAGAATTCTGTCAGTCTGCCGGTGAATGAGGGGCAGTAAGCGCTGCAGAACTATTTGTTAAAGAAATGTAAAATAGAAAAAAATGCACACGCAAAACTAGACAGCCCACTTTCCAGGGGCTGGATCACCCCAGCTCACAGAATCATCCTATTAAAGGGCAGATTCCACAGGACGGAGATAAGATGTTCCATCTCTGCTTGGCAGGTGGAGACTGGCGGACCTGGGCCAGGACTAAAATCCTTTGTTTCCCCTAATACTTCTACCTTCCAGCGTGTGGACCCAAGAGTATGGATCCGTCAGGAAATATTACCCTGGAAAGCAGAACAGATCTCAGCAAAATATCCTGGGACAGAAAGTGACAATGTTGGGGAATGGGTATAGCTCAATGGGTTAGTGCATGCTTAGCATGCACAAGGTCCTGGGTTCAATCCGCAGCACCTCCACTTAAAAAAAGAAAGAAAGAAAGTGATAATGTGACACACAGGCAATGTTGTGGCCCCATTCATTCATTTACCAATTGTTGAGTGCCTGCTGTGTGCCAGACCTTGTAGACAATCTGGTGACCTCAGCTCCATGATGCCTGAATGTCTTAATGGGAAGCTGGGTTCATAGAACAGAGGGAGGATGATGGAAAGTCCCTCCTTGTTTTAATCAAGCTGTGTATGGTCAGTGACTCCCAATGGAGAGCTGGAAGAAAGGAATGAAGTAGAGACCAAGAAGTGGGGAGATAAAGACATTAACAGAGTCAGAGAGAGGGAGGTGGAGAGAGACTGAGAAAGAGACATAAAGAGAAAACAAGGATTTCGTTAGCAATGCATTCAGTAGTATAAGAGATAAAAAGGAATATCCAATTAACACACCATATAATTGCTTGCAGACATTCTTTTTTATTTAAAGATGAAATAGCAAAGAGTTCTAATCAAAACTAGGGTCACAACCTACATATTAAATGAAAGAAATTGATTGGGTTTTTATTATGCCCTGACTACTGTCAATGCGCCTGGATCACAGATTGCCATAAATTTATACTTATAAACTACTAATTGCCTAAGTCATAACGGTAACAATGGGATAATGAAATCGTCCTGATCAAGCTGAAGCCAAATTCCACCTGACAACATGGGGGCTTGTGAGAGGGGACAGGGAAGGAGGAATTGTGCATATGAACCCAGAAATGCTTTATTATAATAAACACCAGCAGAAAAAGTACAAAGACCTCTGAAGGTCCCAAGTTCTGTTCTGGGGGGCTTCCTTTCCAACAAATCACTTACAAAGGGAGGCGGTTACGTTTATAATACAAGCACTTGTATCCTTTATTTGTCTTGAAAAACTAATGACTGACTTAATCACATTTGATTAAAGGCGATGTGTTGATGTAGTCATGTGTTTCTGATTGCATTAGGCTTGATTGAAAGTGGCAGGGAGCGTATGTAATAGTCTAACTGCCCCCTATATCTTGTCATTGGGGCTTGGCAGGCATGACATGGGGGAATCCTGAGGGAATCGTTGTGGTGAACAATGTCATCCTTCAACCTGGGGGAGGGGATCTGGGGTAGTGAACTTCAACAAAAAATCCAGGCTCTTGTATCGTATCAGAGCGGGTGAAGAACTCGAAACTGATCTGCCAACACTTCCGTATTTAGAGGACTGAAAAAAAAAAATAAGAGGAAGAAAGTGCATGCATACGTAAAAACATTCTCTTTCTAGCACATGTGGCTATTGAATGACAACTTGGGAAGGTTTTTTCAATTTTTTTTTATATTAATGTGCACAAGAAGACAAGTGCTTAGATTAAGCAATTAATAGGCAAACCCAATTTTTAAAATGAATTTATAGAAGACCTAAGCTGTCTTGTTCTGAGAAAGATTTATAGGGATGCAGAAAATAATTGATTTGTGAGTCCTGCTGTGGTAATACCTAAATGTAGATTGTGGTGATAATTCAGAGGCTTGGGATTGTCAGCTCAACCAAACGCAGACGTTGGATGTAGCTAGGCTGGGCTTCTGACATCATTCTGCTGTGTATACCTTCTGAGGAACTCTGATTCCCACCCGAGTTCAGCCCATCCTGGTATCTCACCTTGACGACTGATGGGGCTTCTGCTCTTACTACCACCTCCTCTCCATCACATATGTTCCTTAAATGTTGTGAGAGGGTAGAGCAGAGGCTCTCAAGCCCAGCATGCATCAGAATCATGGGTGGGCTTGTTTAAAATCAGATTTCTGGGTCCTGAACTCTAAGAGTCTTGGATTAAATCTAGGATAGGACCTGAGAATTTGCATTTCTAACAAGACCCCCATGCTGGTGGACCAGGCACTACATTTTGATGACACGGTGCTAAAGGAATCTACTTATGTTGTTAATGCAGTCGTGTTTCATACCTTCTTAAAGTTCTTCAGGGTTTCCCAGTCATTTATAGAGTTAAGTCTTCACGTATTATGTTTTCGTCTCCAGTCATTTTTTGAAGGGGCAATTTGGGGACAGACAGACATGCCAGGTACGTAACTAAACCCCTGATCCTGCCTTCCCAAAGTTCTTCATCCTCTAGCCTCAAATGGCTTTTCTAATTAAAACTTCTTAATATAAAATAAATACATAAAATGTGTGAGAAGTTTGCAGCATATAGAACAATATAAAGAAGAAAACAGAAGCATGTTTCCTGGCCAAGAAAAAGTTCTGAAAAGATAGACGCCCAACAGTTATGAATGGTTATCAGTTGACAGTGGCGTTCTGGGTGATTTTTACCATTCCGTCTGAACTTTTCTATGTTGCTTTATTTCTATGAACAATGTGGCTATTTTCTATGGAAAAAAAAAAGAGGAAATCATCTACAACCCTACTATCTGGAACAAAAAACAAAGCTTACTTTTTAAACATTAATTCTTGTGCTTGCTTCTTATGTAGCCAATTTTCTCAAGTAAGCAATACATAATTCCCCAAGTTTAACTTGACTTTTCTGCCCCTGCCCCTCAGCTCTGTCCTGCTGGTCATGAACATTAGTATCAACAAGGACCTAGTGCTAACTGTAGCCCTTGGTGAGGTCATGCCAACACTCTGGGCTTATTTCCTGAGAAACTCTGGAAAGTCTTCTGGGCTAGAAGATGGATTTCCAGCCCTGGTTCCTCCATAGGCATGCTGAGACACCTGAAAGTTTGTCTGTAACTCATGGAGGACACAGGCTTTCAACAAGGCTTGATTTCATCTCACTCTTCAGCTGTGTGCTCAGTTAATTTTTCTGAACCTCAGGATCCTATGTATAGAACAATGTTATAGATACTTAGTGGTAGTCCTGTTTAAGGATTAAATAACATGTGGAAGTGCCTGACCTGCAAGAAATATTCATTACACACCATTCCCCCACCACACCCCCTTTTGTCTACCATATCCTGGAGATGTTTCTACCTACCTTGCTTCTGACAGGGCTGCATGAGGTTTGGATGTACCCTCCTACACTTTTTTTTTAAGTAATTGGAAATGTGATTATTACACTTAGATTTTCTTGCTAATGAACAGAGTCTATGGAGGTGAGAATTCTGGTTTCTTATTCTCATCCAAACTCCCTCTCTGACTCACTCCCTGATCAGACTAATTCCTTACAGAGTGGTTGGATGGACTTCAACAAGCTGCATCCTCTCTCTAGCCCTCAACCCCTTCATTCCCTCCCATCCACCCTTCTGTACCATGAGATGGTTGGATCTGATTTGTTTTCAAATCTTCCCTGCCATTTTTAACCAGAGTTATCTGAGTTCTAACATTCTCTGTTTCTATGAGCTTATGAAACTGAAAGATGGATTAACATAGAAGGAAGGAAAGAATATGATGATTGAAAGAAGTGGGGGAAGGTGGTGAGCAGGAGAGAAAAAGAAGTGAAAGGAGAAATGGACAGAAAAATGGAGCAACAAACAAACAATAATGGAGCCTTGCTCATCGGCATAAAAAGAGGTATCAAGCACTCCATCTGCAGAGAAGATAGGCATATTTTTCTGTAAAGCTATTTTTCATCCTCCCATACAATGAAGGCAGAGCCATAGTTAGAATTTTTAGTAGCTTCAAGCTAATTTAAACTACATCGTTCTGTTTGACTAGCATTAAAATATCATATAGATTTTTCTCCAGCGGGTTTGTACATCACCACATAATTGGCACCCTCAATACCTGCTATTACTCTCCCTTCCACAATAGAGATGGTCAGAAAGTTCAGAGAAAAAAAAAATCCCCTTCTGCATCTACTTGATTTCACAACACAGAGTGAATGTGAGACATGGATCTGGTTTTAAATAAATTATTAGCACCATATAATTTCTTGTCATATAATCGAGGGTACATTTCATGTGAAAAAAAAGTGAGAAAATAATTTGCAAATAGGTTTCAGCATGAAAACATGCAAGAAGAATACCTAAAACAGAAATTTTGGTGATGAAAAATGTTTTATAAAATATGCATTTTGCTTCTTCTTGTCATTTTTGCTTTCTCCTTTTTTTAAGGAAAAAAGTATGTTGCAGATAACATTCCTTTATCCTTGTTACTGTTGCCATGCTTGCAATTTGGGTGTCACCACAGTGTATTCATTTCAGCTTTATTTTGCTGTCTGAGAATCAGAGATACTCAGAGTTAGGAGAAAGGTCTGTGTTCATGGGGGCTGATGTCGTGTCCCAAACTGAACCCCTTCTACAGCTTCTCAGGCATTTGGTGTCTCTGCCTCCGATCACATAGTTCCAGGGACTGGCCACCCACACACTCAGCAGAGAAGCATCAGGCTAACAAGGGGACAGCCTCAGCCTGGGGTCTGGGGTTGGACCTGAATCGTAGAACTATCATTTACCTGCTGCGTGACCATGGGCAAGTCATTTAACCCCTGTAAGCACTGGTTGCCTCATCTGTGAAGTGGGGATGGCCTCCCTAACCCACAGAGGAGGTGTGAATTTTCAAAGAGAAAATGGCTATGAGAGTCTTAGCCCAGTACCTGGAATACAGTAGGTGCTCAATAAAAGTACAGCCTATTCTACAGGATGACAGCATCCATTCCCTGTTTGACAGATTCCCTGTTCCCTAGTCTGAGGATGAGCTGCAATCTGTCCCCATGGGACTTCTTCTCACTGGTTGAGGTTCCTTTGGGGACCACACAGAGCAAGGCTGCACTTCTGCATCTTCCATACGATGGAAATTGTTAGGCAAACACCATGTCCATTTGACCCTTCTCATCTCACTGAACATCCCCAGAGATGACTGAGTGAGCACATTGAATAACTCAGACTGTGCTAGGTATCACCAGAAACCAGCCTAAACCATACCTAAAAGTTCATCTTCATGTGTGTAATGGACTGTTGGGGAGGGCTGTGAAGGTACATTCTGTAGACACGTCTGGCGTGAGAGACCCACTCTAGAAGGTCTGATAGAAACTTCTAGTTGTAAGAAGTATCTGATTCTTTATCCTAGCACATTTCTCTTGCTTCTGTAAAAGCTTCATCCTCCAGCACTTGCTACTAATGAATTATGCAGCATACCTAAAAACAAACAACTAAGATATACAGTGACTTCTTTAAATGGTTTAATAAATACAGTATTAAACAAATGTTGATAAGTAAAAGGCTCATTTTGGGTCTTAAGAAAGGAAGAATCCTCTGGAGGAAGTAGTGGTGGGTAAAAGACGGGGGCAAATGATCACCCACCATTTCTCAGGGACCCATGAGGGTCGTCCAGTTCCCCTCCATGGGGATTTTGTGAATGTACCTGATGATTTTACCTCATTCAGATCTTTTATGTCCTCTCCAGTCCCATTGTGCCTGCTTTTTCTTGGGGCATCATCAGGTCTCTCTGGAAGAATAGAATAGCCAGTCCCTCCGCATCCAGTTCAGCTGCTTCTAATCCACAGAGCTCCAGAATCATTTCTAAACTCAAGTGCATTGCTCTTCTATTTAAAATCCTTTGATGGGTCCTGACAGTGTCATGAGTGAAACAAAGTTTCACCATCTTGCACACAATATCCTTCAAAATCGGACTCCAGCTGATACTCCTGTTACCACCCTCCTTCCATCCAACTTCTTTCTCATTGCACACACCCAGCTTCTTCCCATCTCTGCTTTGCTCCTGTCATTTGCTTTGGGTGAAAAGCCTCTCCCTGCCCTTCTCCATTTGGAAAATTTCTTTTTCTCCACCCCTCAGTTCAAATGCCACTCCCTCTGGGAACTCTCCATGACCTCTGCAGGTGGCAAAATCTTCCTTCTCCATGCTCCCACAGCACCTGCTACAGACTTCTGTATTAGAGCTCAATGTCCCAAAGCATGTGGCTATTTCTTCTCTATGTGACTTTGAATTCTCAGAGGACAAAGACTATATTTTGTTCATCTCTGTTCCCATCTCTGCTTCTCATTCTGCTAACTGTATTTTTTTTTGATTGAAGTACAGTTGATTTAAAATGTTGTGTTAATCTCAGGAGTACAGCAAGGTGATTCAGATATACATATATATGTAATACATATATACATATGTAATATGTCTATCTTTTTCAGATTCGTTTCCATTATACATTATTATAAGATATAGAATATATATATATATATATATATATAAAACACACGCATACATACCACATCTTTATGCAGTCATCTATGGATGGACACTTAGGTTGTTTCCATGTCCTGACTATTGTCAATAGTGCTGCCATGAACATAGGGGTGCATGTATCTTTTTGAATTAGTGCTAACTCTATTTTTGACTGCTAGAGAATGAAGGATTTGTTTGAGAAATTGAGATTAAGTGGCAAAATGTAGATTTCATTTATAGAACATCTGTCCTGGTAAGCACTGTATTTGATGCTTTAGGTTCACATTCTCATTTAATTTTCTTGGAGCTCATGAGTTGGGTAACTTAGCACCTTTTTACCAAAGCGGCCAGGTATGGGGGCTGGTGGGGAGGGATGTCACAGACTGGGTTGGTGGTAAACCTTGTTCAGAGAGCTTGAAGTCCTGAATTTCCTGCCTTGGTATCTCTCTGGGTTCTTTTCCTCTCTTTTGCTTCCAGATTCTCCTTTCTTCTGTCTAGAGTCTCTTTTCCTTCTAGACTATCTATCAACTACCATTCTCCTTTCTCTCTTTCTCATTTCTTCCCTCTCCTCTCATTCTTTCCTGATCTTTTTCTCCACTATTTTTTTCCTTTGCCTCCATTTGATTTCTCACCCCAATTCTATTTCCCCTTCCTTTCCCTTCAATTCTCTATTTACTTTTTCCAGGCCAGAAGTATTTCCCTGGGAAAGTGGGCTTAGCCTACTCAGTCTTTCCTTGCTCTGTGCCCAGTCTCCACCCACTCCCATTTTTCAGCTGTGGATGAGCCTTTGTCAATGTGCCCCTCAATCTGACACCCATTTCCAACACACACATGGCCCTCCTGAGGTCTGGATAGGTAGGCACCTGTCCCGGCTGCCCATGAAGGAATTATGCGCCACAGAGAAGAGCTCAAAGACCTATCAGTTGGCTGAATCTTCTCCCTTTACCCAGCTAGTAGTATCCCAATCCACTTAGATGAAGAGACCTATACTGTGGCTTTCCCTTGGGAGCTAGAATCTCACCAGAGTGGAGAATTAAATTTGGTATGCAGAGAATGCCTATCACTACCTAAGCCCCAGAGTAAAATATGATGCAAAGGGTTCCATAGGCCAGATGATCATTAACTTCTGAGGATGAAAAAGTAATAGCTGCTTTTGAAACTCATTTGCTTATACAAATCTTTCTGTGAGAAAAGCTTGAAATTCCATACATTTAAAACACATTTATTCCATGGTCTTTAAAATAAACACTAGAGAACCATTAAATGACATTTTTGGGGGGATATGTTGATTATTTGATTGCAAACAATTTTGTTCATTTAACTATTGATTAACATAAAAAGATGAAAAATTCTTGGAATGTATTTTGCATAGATTCAGAACTTAAAGAATTTAATCAAAAGTAAATATAACTTTGGGAAATTCAGCAATTAAATATTAAGGAACTAAACACTAGGCTGGTATGATTAATACTTGTGGGTTTTTTTTCTTTCTCTTGTGGGGTGAGTCCTTGGTGACTAAAGCCCTGTAAGATCCTTAGGGACAGCCTGGAGGGACTCAGTTCCTGGTGTCCAGTGAGAAGTGCAGAAGTAAAAGAGTTAGTCCTGAATAGTCTGTCTGAGAGATGTTTGCAGATAAAATTTGGGGAAAGCAGATCATTCCCCAGAGAAGTTGGGGAGATGAGAGAAAACTGTCACCAGAAAGTATGCAAAGAGAACTTTGGGAACTCTGGGAAAAGTAGGCCTTGTAACTCTGCTCCTTGGGGCTGTGAGCCCCTTAAGGGTCAGCTTGTGTCTAATTCATCTCTGCTGCCCCAAAGCCTAACACAGAACCTGTGCATAGTAGACACCCAGTGAATTCACAGAGGAAATATTAGCTAAAATTTCTTGAATGCTTACTGTATGTCAGGCTGGTCTAAGTGCTTTACGTACAATTATTTGTTTAATTTTCATGACATCCCTAAGGCATAGATATTTTCATTATTGTTTTTTTAAAAGAAGGAAACTGAGGCACAAGGAGCTTAAGTAATTTGTTCAAGCCCACATGGATAGTAAGTGGCCCAGCCAGGATTTGAACCTATAGAATCTGGTTTTAGTGCTACACTTTTGGTGACTTGCCACAAAAATGTAGGGAGTTCATGAACCATTAACCCTCTTGGTTCTTTACCAGAGAAAGGAGAAATAGAGTTGTTCCACGATCATCTTGGGAGTGGGGGTCCTCCAGATGCTCTACCTTGTTTCCTGCCAGTAAAAGAGCCAATTTAATCTCATTTAATCTTCTTAATAACTCTATGTGACAGGCAATGTTATTTTCATTTCAAAAATTGAGACTCAGCAAGATAATGAACATGTTCAAATTCACAAAGCTTGTAAATAGCAGAGTCAGTGTTCTTTTCATTATGCCAAGTTTCTATTGTCCAGTAAAAACTGTCGTTCCTGGATCATCCTTGATCAGGAAATGAGACCAGACCCTACCTCCATTTCTTTGTTCTTAGAGCATCCCAGGTGACACTCTTACCATCTGAACCTTGCTCAAGACAGGCCAGAGGGTAGGAAAAGTACAACAAAGGATAAAGGGACATTGCTTTACTGGAGAGAATAAGTGTGTTTAAAACAAATGCCCTATCTAGTCATTTGTTGATGGACATTTAGGTTGCTTCCATGTCTTGGCTATTGTAAACAGTGCTGCTATGAACATTGGGGTACATGTATCTTTTCAAATTAGAGTTCCCTCTGGATACATGTCTAGGAGTGGGATGCTGGATCATATGGTAAGTCTATTTTTAGTTTTTTGAGGAATCTCCATACTGTTTCCCATAATGGTTGCACCAAACTTCATTCCCACCAGCAGTAGGAATACTACTCAGCCATAAAAAGAATAAAATAATGCCATTTGCAGCAACATGGATGAACCTGGAGATCATTATTCTAAGTGAAGTAAGCTGGAAAGAGAAAGAAAAATACCATATGATATCACTCATACGTGGAATCTACAAAAAAAAAGAAAACCCACAAATGAACTTATTTACAAAACAGAAACAGACTCACGGGCATAGAAAACAAACCCAAGGTTCCTGGGGGAAAGAGGGTGGGAAGGGATAAATTGGGAATTCAAGATTTTCAGATACTAACTACTATATATGAAATAGATATACAACTACTATATATAAAATATATCTAGTTCCCTGTATAGCACAGGGAACTATACCCAATATCTTATAATGAACGTATAATGAACCTATAATGAAAAAGAATCTGAAAATGAATATATGTATATATATATCTGAAACATTATGCTGTACACCAGATATTGACACACTGTAAACTGACTATACTTGAATTAAAAAAAAAATTTGTATAGTAAAAAAAGCCCTAGACATTTGCTGAGCAAAGTGCTTAGAGAGACATAAAGGTGATTCCAAGAGAGGAGAATTGAGTTGCTGCCTTCTGTGCTGAGTCATAATCCTGTCTGAGAGGTCCAGAGACCAGGATCCTAGTCTGTGATGTAGTCACAGAAGAGTTCAGCTTCCCCAAAAAAGCTCCCAAGGAGGAATCCTGGACCTCCTTCTCTTTAAGCAGAGTTGCTTTCGGCTTTCAGCTTTACACCTGGGGCTGAGGAAGCGCTTTGTGAGTCTGATAGGTTGAGCCCAGTCACATGATCAAATCCTAGCTCGAGACCTGGGCTCAGCTAGTCAGCCTTGCAATTACTGAGTTTGAACTTGGAGTGCAGAATTCAAAGAAGCAGGCCCCGTGGAGAATTTGCTGGCCTTGCTGCTCTAAACCTTCGGCAGTTTTCTCAAACGCTTTTGGTAAGATCCGTGATTAGGCATAAGGCCCTCAGTTAAGTCTCTCTCCTTCCGTACCCAGTTGAGAATCAGCAAGCTAACTTTGGTCCTCCCGGGCACATGAGGGAGATCAGGCTGATTCTGCAGCCAGGTTTTGCCCAGCTTCTTGTGAGGAGCCACACTGAAGGCTTTCAAAGTCCAAGTTGAGAAGTGGGGCTGGAAGAGCTAATGGCATTAAATAAGGAAATAAAAGCATGAGCTGAAGGCTGCGCCGGTAGTCTGGTACTGTGATTCCCGACAGCCAAGCTGACTTCCATCTGTGGGCTCCTCCTGGAGTCACTAGCCTTCACTCCTGGGACTCATCTGTGGGCCTGTGTTCATCCAGGATGCTCAGCTTCTGTCCCGGTTTTAGGGAACTGCCCATATTGTTTTCTCCAGCCTTCCACTCACTCTGCCGAAGGGATCATCAGGGGGATCTGACCCTCCCGTGCAAACCCCCTTTAGCTCATAAACAGCTTTCCAGGATGGACTAAGTGCAACTACAGGGGAAGAAGGACCATAAAACTTCAACAGCCAGGAGGAGGAGACGTGGGTAGAAGCCTGCTTTACCTATTAGTAGCTGTTTGACTCAATCTCTCCAAATTTTAGTATCTGTACAATGGGAATAGAAACAGGACCTATCATAGGGTTGTCCTGGAGCTTGAATGAGATAACGCATTAAAAATCTGTTCAATAAATGGTCTCTCACTTACACTTGCGTTTGTATCATCCATCTCTTTTCCGTCTATTGTGACACAAAGAAACATCCATGAGTGCTCCTTGAACCCCTTCTGCTGTTCTTCATGTACACGTAGAATACATAATATACCAATGTACTTAGTTATGATTTTATAACTATTATTTCATTGGCTCTGAAAACCATTCTTTTGAAGAAAGCAGCAAAGGAATCACATCTGTTCTACTGATGTTTGCCTCTTTCAGCCCTTAAAATGCAGTCTGCTCATGGGAGTATACAGTTATCTGCCTTGAGATGTTCCCCATTCAGCCATTTCCCAATTTACTCATGCTTTGCTGGATTAAAGTTCTGGCCCAGATTTTGGACTGACGTCTTTGGATTTAGTGACCAATCTTTGAAATATCTACTTGACTCATACCTTGACTGTACTTCTTGTGTAATCCCATGGATTGTTAAATCTCTTTATCAGACCATCAGAATTTCCCTTTTAGAGGCTGCTCAGCTGCTCACTGGCTTATTCATAGCAATCACAGGTAAGAAGCACCTGCCCCACGGTGGCCCAGTTTCCAGCCTGGCTTGGTGTTTCACCACTGGTGACTGGATTATGCAGAGAACTTTTCCAGTTTAGACAGCTTTCCTAAGAGTCAATGCTGCTTCCTTGCATTTCAGTATAGTTTTTATACTTTCTAATGTCTTTTATTTCTTTATGGCTAAGTCTTATGTATTGCTATGGTGCGCACACACAGTCATTCCTTTCCTTCTCAGAAAGTAAACATATGGGCTCTGATGGCCCACAGGCTCTGAGAACGCTCAGTAAAGTTGGAAGCCTGTCCAGCAGATAGGGTTTCCCTTCATTCTAGGTCTAGATCTCTAGTGGTCAGTATCTGGTATTAACGACGGTCCTGGGCTAGTCTCATTCTGGTCTAAGCTTCATCTCTAACTCCATGGAACTTGGGCACATTATTTCACCTCTGTAGATTTCAGTGTTTTCATCTGTAGCACTAGAATATATCTGCCTTGATTAATTCCCAGAGTACTTGTGAAGATCCAAGAATATGTGAATATATTTAAAAAAATTACAAAGTAGCATACAAATGCATGATGTTCGTATTATTAAATTTAACACTAATCAAAGTAATTGGCTAAGAACTAAAATGTACAGGGAAATGAACCATTTTAATTATTGGTCAGATGCTAACATTACCAGTTAATCTCTAAAATTCTGACTTTATGAAAATATTTTGGGAAGACTGGCTGATACTGAGCCAGTATTCATATTTTAGCAGAAATAACGAAGTGTTAGTCAAGAAATATGAAATCAAGATTTCCTCTTTTGTGTTCTTTCCTTATCAGCCAGGTAAAAAGCCAGAATGGCGAACTATTACTCAATTAAGAAATCACATAAAAGGTTTTCTTTTTTTTTGATAGCTAAGGTTAGGAAGGAGCTTATCAAATTCCTACAATGTGCCAGTGGTAGGTCGGCTGCATGAAATATGTTGCATCACTTAGTTTTGACAGCTCTACCATTCAGTAGACATTGTTGCCCCCATTTTACAGGTAAAGAAATTGAGACTGGAAAATGTGTGACTTGCTTCTAGTCACACTGTTAGGAGATGATAGAGCTAGTATTCGTACCCATGACTGTGTTTCTAAAAATCTCTGGACTTTTCACTACCCTCTTGTTTAACAATTGTCCATCCTTTTGACTGATTTCTGCCCGTCTACCTCAGAAGACCCCGGGGGCAGGGTGAAAATAAAGATTCTTAGAATCTATGCTTAGAAATTCTGGTTTGGTAGTTCTGGGCTGAGACCTTCAAATCTCTATGCTGAACAAACATCTCAGGAAGTTGTGAAGGGCAGTTAGGTTTATTATCACCAGGCACTGTAGGGTCTAATATACCACACAAAAAAGAATGGAGAGTGGTGATAACTTCTAGAAAGGGTAAATTGGTGAGAACATCTGAGAAATCAGACAGCTGGACAGATAGCTGAATACACACACACACACACACACACACACACACACACACACTCTTTTCCTTTCCCTCCTCACAAATATTAGCTCCACTTACATTCCTATCCAGTTGAAAGGAAGACATTTTTGTCTGTATTTTTCATTCATGCACTCCAAGCACCTAGAACTGCATCTAATACATAACAGATCACAATAAATATTTGCTAAATGGATGAATGAAATTCATCAGTTTACCTGGTAAACGGATGGACATGCAAATAGATTAGAAAAATAGGTATCAGTCTCTGGTTCTATGTTTGCTCTTTTCTACAAAAGATCTTTGAAATGAATAATGCCTGGTGCAGATGTTCCAGTTGGACAATGTGCTGGTCCTTTTCACAGTTCTGTAATCCTTCTCTTGAAATTGTTAACACAAGTTGGAGAGAAACATACGAGTTCAGTTCAAAATTGGGCTCCTCATTCCTTTTGGTTCATTTCCTCCCAAATTCATGAATTCAGGAAGAGCTTGTCAACTCTCTGAACGAGATGACTGTGGCAAAACAAATTTATGAATCCAATCAGAAATGAACAGAAGTGATTCCACTGGTTTGATGGATATGCCTCTACAAATCCCTGCCTCCCTCTGAAGCCGGGTGGTTGGAGGAAGTTTGAAGAGAGGACATGAGAAATCTATTTGTGATGTGCTATGGATCCTGAGTGAACAGGCCTAGAGGTAGGGAAGGCAGTAGGTTGTATCCATCAGCATTGCCAACAGCTATCCTCCCTTCCAGCCGCTCCACTGACCATGGTCTGTCACTAGATCTAGTGCGCAAACGTTCTGCTTGAGCAGAACTTTCATAGCACTAGTGTCAGGGTGAGCCCAAGCTTTATAGAGGGAAGTGGAACTGGGGTGGAGGAAGGTATGGGGCAAGACTAGCAAACTCCCCCAGTGATGACCACCAGCTTGCTAAAGGAATCAGTACTCCAGAGGACTGGATTCTGCGCTGTCAATGACCTATTCCCACCCCCAACCCTCTTCAGATCAGAAGTTGTGTTGGCGTGTGCTTGAGTTCATTTTACCCCAACACAAGGATACAGATTTCACTATGCCTAGCTGGTGTCATTCAGCCACAACCAGCTTCTCGGAAATCATCTCAACCAGTATATTGGGTTCTTCCTGTGTACCAGGTTCTGTGCTAAGCACTTCAAGACAAGATGTCTTTGAATCCTGATGATTAGATAGAAATCAGAATCACCTCTATTTCACAAATGGTGAAGCCAGTGCTTAAAGAAGTTAAATAACTTATCTAGACTACACAGCTAGTAGAGGGGGGAGGGGGGCAGAGATTCTGTCTTCCCTGAAGCCTGAGCCCCAGCTCACTGAGAATTGCCGTTCTTTGAAGTTGGACAAGTAGGGAAACACCCCATCCTCACCCCTAGTCCTTCCAATTTGGCCTTTCAGCTCCTCTTCCCATTTCCCAGCCTCCCTTATCTCAGCATGGACATGCAGATGCTCTCACTGGTTAGTCTTGGAATCATTGTTCTGCAATTCCGCCCACGCCTAGTACTTTGTACTCTGCACCTGTGATTTACCTCAATAATCGTAGGTTCTTTGAAGCTTCTGGCCACATTGTTCCATAGGTACAATTTTTCATGCAGCTCCTGGTATTTCTGCATAGTAGAAACGCAGCGGGAAGGCAGAGAACTCTTCGACACTGGTGGATCAGGATGCAGGAGGGGGGATTTACAGCATCATTAGGACTGAGGTGATGGTGTCCCTGAGGGGTGTGTAGCTCAGAGGGTTCTAAGAGTTGCAGAGCTTAGATCCTGGCGTGACTGCTGTGTGACCTAGGCAGATCACTTAACTTTACTTAACTTCTGCAAAATGAGGAAAATTGCCCTACAAGACAGAACATGGGGTTGCTGTAAGGGTGAAGTGAACATTGCCTGGTGCTTAGAGGATTTACTAATATTGGTTCCCTGAGCCCACGTTATGGAAGGAAAGGGTTCTAGAGCATTCCTCACTGAGCAGTAGTCCCAATGAACATGATGTTGGATCTTCTCTGCAAGGCTGATCCTGCCGCCCTAGAACCCAACCCCCAAAATACCCTCTCCACCCTTCCCCTGAGCTCAGGTATTCCAAGAGCATGGAGCTTACTGATCTTTGGCCAAACCATATTCAGAGGACTCTCTAAAGCCGAGAATGGAGCCTCCTTTCTGCAAGCGCTCAGGAGCCACAGTCCTGCAGCCCTCAAAGGGCAGGCACTTCTGAGATGTTCTCTTGGTGCTGCAGCTCCTGAGACAGGACCCCACAGATACCCGTCAGCTCTTAAGCTGGCCCTCCTTTTGTGGATCTGCTTAGACTGCAGTCTCCTGGCTTCTTGGCTCAGAACAGAGAAACTAAGGCAATTTCCCTGCCACGAGAGCTCTCAGCCAGGTCCAAAGAGAAGAAGGAACAGGAGGAGAAGAGAACTACCAGTGACTGCACCCTGTTCTGTGCCAGGTTCTGCCTTCCTCACTGCTTGCGTCATCTCCCCAAACCCGGTAGCAAGGCTTGTGTGGTGGGCGTCGTCTCCTCCTTTCTACCAGGGTAGACACTCAGAGACCTCAAGTGACGGCACCCAGGTCACACAGGTGTGAATCTAGATCTGTCAGAAGATAAGGCTTCTCCTTTAGCATGCTTCCTGACACTGCAAGGGATGACAAGGAAGTGAAGGGACAGAGAAACAGGCACTGGATTCTGATTCCAGGGCAGAGAGGGCGCAGCAGTGTAAGAGCTGCAGTTCTAAACGTCAGACTCGGCTCTCAGATGCCCCTTGCATACGCCTCTAAGTCTTTGTCTCCTTTGGCCAAGATCGCAGGAAGACAATTGTCAGGTGAGGCTTGGACAACTGGTCTCCTCTCCCCGGAGCCAGGGAAGGTCACCTCATCATTAACTCTGTGACACAACTCACTGGAATGAGAAGGGTATTCTTCAATTGTTTTGTGGTGCAGAACAAATGCCTCATTAATCAGAGATGCATTGACTGGAGCCCAAGCACTAATAATGTGAGAGAGAATAATGAGTTGGCATCACCTGGGACACAACTGTAGCCACGTGCTCATTCTTCAAAGGAGCTCACGATGCTTGGACTTGCAAGATGGATAGTCACAGGAGAGGTGAAGGCCGAGAGATGGGAGGAGAGGGACACAGAAAGAGAAGGACAGCAGCTCTCCTTCAGAGATGCTGGGGAGGAAGGCAATGGCATAGAATTTTGAGAATAACGAATCTGAGGCTAAGAAGTAGAGACAGGGACCAGGATGGCTTGTGGTATGGAACAAACTTCCAGAAGCAAAGAGCTACCCTATGGGGCCACACAGCCATGGGCTCTTGGTTCCCGGCAGAGCCTCCCTGGGCCCATCCAGACAAGAACAGAGATAGAGATGGGACTTCTGGCTCATGTTCTGGTTTCAAGTCCACAAGGTTTACTTCATTTGTTCCATTGTTCATTCATTCATTCATTCATCCATCCCTTTATCCATTCAACTGAGAAACAGTCATTGTGGAGAGACTTGATTTTGACTTTGACACTTAAAGACATGCCATGAATGTGGCCATCTGGTTGTCTCATACTAACCAAACTTTCTGATTGACTGATGGGTCATCATAGACCTCTCATGTGTTGAATCACAGGAGAATATCATCCCAATATCCAAATTAAATGGACCCAGTTTTAGCAACCATTGATTTATTAAACTAAAAATACATTATTACATAGTTGGTGCACTTAATTTGCAAACAAAAATTCTGAAACATAAGCTTTAGTGGGGGCTGGTGAGAATAAGATGTTCTAGGTGTTAAAAAAATTGAAATGATCTGAATTAGCCTTAATCCTTCATTTTAAACACAAAGAGACCAGTGCCTTCTCAGAAGGAGGTTTTGGCCAAAATCAACATAGCTGTTCTGAGACCAAGACTTTAATCCCAGAGAGTCTTGACTCGAAGTTCCATGCACTTTCCACCACATCATGTCATGGAAGGTTCTGATGCCAGAAAGAAAGGTGATCTTCCCAGCCATGACAAGATGAGCCTGAGCCCTTAGGAGACTTGTCAACTTTCCCAAGCAGAGCACATCCAGCCACTTGTGGGGGTGCCCGAATGCCACTGGCTGTGCAGGAAGCTGTTCTGAATTTCCACATCCTGGGTCTCCTTGGTCTTCCTCAGCCTCATCCCAGGCCAGGAGCTTGCCCACCTCAGAGTGAAGCCACCTTTCCTTCCAACTCAGAACTCAGTCTGCAGCCTTGAAGAGGGGTCCCCTTGAGAAACCACAGGGCTCAGGAAAGAGCTTGGAGACTCTGACAGAAAATGTTGAAAGGCTCACAAGATTTCACAGGAACCTAAAGTGAAGTAGCTTAGAGTCAGCAGAGGGGAAACCTTTAATTGAACAAAGACATTATCTGAGGAAGGAATTCTTTTTCTCAGTAGAAAGCATCTTTTATTTAGGTGGATATTTCCCTGTACAGATGTGAATACACCTGTTGTTTTTTATAGGTTGCATGACGCCTATTAGGAGTTAAAAATATTTTTATTTTTAAAGTGCAAAAAACATTTATTTATACTTTAATCCAAAGTCTAATGTGCAGTCAGATTTCAGCCCCCAAATGTCACATTTGGGAGAGGAAGTTGGTGAGGGGGCTTTGTTGTTGTGATTGTTGAAGTGATGGGTGGGTTCAAACAAATCATCTTCAGAATGCCTTCAGAGAGTCAGAATGTCTTCACCACGAAGCGATTCCTCTTTCAGTGACCTGGAGGGGAGGGGGTGAACGCCGACTTCACACTTAGCACCATATTAGGACGAGGTCTTATTTTACGGTGAGAGACAAGGCTTAGTGGAGGAGTGGTCCTAGGCCAGGACCAAATCTAGTTGGTGCTTAGTCTGCAGCCCGTGACTCTTGAGCATTCTTTCCTTTTTAAACTCTTTTCTTCCTGCTCCCTCAGTGTTACTTAAATAACCGTGTGTGTGCATGCGTGTGTGTGTGTGTGTGTTCTGGATGCTTTCCAACCTCCCACCCTTCTACCATGCTCTTCCTTTAAAGCCCTAGGACTGTTCCATACTCTATTTCCACATCTCCGATTGAAATCTTTTAACGTCTCCCCATTTCCCTTAAAAACTCTTTAAAAACGACTTTATAAAAACTGGTCTGCTCCCTGCCTCTTTGATCTCATCTTCCCCACAAGTATCCTTGAAACATATCTAGTACTTGGAATACACTTTTTTATTTCTTGCATCTAAGCTTTTTCACATATAAGTCAGGTTTATAGATGAGGAAACCAAGGCTCTAAGAGTTGAGGTAATTTACCTAAGGTTACATGATTGTCAGGAGGAAGTCAGAACTCTGCTTTGAGCAGCTTGGTTTCTTCCCTTGGCTTGTGGAATCATGTAGCATGCAGGGTGGAGAGATTTCAGTACAGGCTCTCATCCAACATGGTAGTGCTTTCTCCAGTTGTGCATCGGGTTCTTTGCCCTCCCAGCAGGGAACTGAAATCAAGCCTGCTCCAGACTCCACTCTGGAGAAGAGCAGAGGCTCACTGGTGCCACCTGGTGGCGAGTATGCTCTATCTCGCCGTGCCCTCTAGGGCAGGGGAAAAGGGTTTCCCTGTGCTTCACTAAGTGCAGCAGTAACTACTATCGCATCCGCATCTTCTTCCCTGCCTCCTCCTTCTACTTTTTACCTTCTGCCCCTTTTCCATCTACTTCCATTTCTGTTTTCATCCTTCTACTCTTTCTTCTCTTTATCGTCCTTCCTCTTTTAAAACGTTTGCTTTTCTTTCCCCTGCAGTCCCCAGCAGGACAGCATTTTTGATCCTGACCCTCCTTGGACCTTGGCATCTCACTTATCACAGGAAATCAACAGTTACAGCTTTTCTCCTGTGCCTTGCATCCCAGTCTTCTGCAAGTTGTGTGGTCTCATCCTACAGGCCTGACAATCTGAAGTTAGGACACGGGTGTTTGTATCAGGGTTTGCTTTTATGAGTGTCTAGGAGACTTTGGGCAAGTCAGTTTACTACTGAGAGCCTTACCTGTAGTAGGGATAACCAAGACTGCTTTGCTAGACTGAGGTGAGGATTAAATGAGACAAGACTATGACAGCATCTTGTCAGCTACAACTTCTCAAAACCGCGGTGCCTGGAACACCTGCAAATTCCTGTGGGATTACCATCCTCCATGTGCCCCATTACCCGGCCTCTGTTCTAGGCACCGCTGGTCCCCTCCCTGCCATCCCACTTCAACATAGCATTCTGATCATTGCATGTGTGCCTTAGCCCACATCTAACCTTCACATTTGTCACCTGTCAGAGCCCAGCTCCTGTGTCAGCTCTGCCAGAGGCCTTCTTGCTGCATCTCCCTGAACACCAGCGTGCCCTCCAGCACCGTGTTCTTCACTCTGTGCCTGTGGTGAAGGCTTTTCTAGTCAGTTAGATATAAGCAACCAATGGAGGGAAAAGTATTTTCCTTTTAAATTCTCTGTGGCACTAACCTAGCTCTGAGTACAGAGGTGACTCTCAATCAGTACTTGATTTATTGATTTCCTAAAACTCTCCAGAGCTCTAGCTTAATTCTGATGCTGGGGGAAGGAGGGGTGGGGAGTGGAAGTCTGAAAGCTCATGAGCTGTGTCAACACCCCTCAATGTGTTTCTGCAGAAAGCATTATAGGATCAGACAGAAATGGCTTAAAGCCCCAACTCCACTACTCCCTGACTGTGTGGTGTCAGGCATAATACTTAACTTCTCTGATCCTCAGAGCTTTTTTTTCTATAAAGTGGGAATATTAGTAGTACCTCACAGGGTTGTTGTGAGGATTAAATAAGATAACAGTTATTAGGTCATTACAAAAATTAGCAATAGATTGGTTTTAGCTCCACCATCTCTAATTTTTTTCCAAATGATTCATCTGCCATGATTCCCTCCTCATTGTACAGACTGGTCTGACAGTTGGATAGGAGAACTGAGGAATCTGTAAATATCTATGGCTTGAGAGGTCAAAGTCATATTCAGAAGGGCAATGACCTTACAATCCAGCCATTTAGAGGCAGCCTTGCTGGTTTTTAATGCTAGGGACATTTTGACATCCCTTCCCCTCCCCATTTTCCCTTATCTAGTCAAGGGTACAACAGGTACCACCATTGCACACCTGTTTCTAGCCCACCCTTGAGCCCAACTCACATCTAAATGACCTTAGCAGATCTCCACTTTCATGCTGAAAAATGTTCTGAGGACTCAGTTCCACCGTTGGGGCAAGATGAGTTCCCTCTCCCCCACACCACCAAGCAATCTGGGCAGTTCAACTTAATTCTGACACTATTTATGAGGAGATAGCATCAGATTCCACAGGTTAAAGGCTCAGTCCCACAAGACTGCCTTCCACTTCAGACACCAATAGCAAGCCCAGGTTGCCACCTGCACTCCTACTGACCAGCTATAAATCACAGGCTCCCACATTCCCCTCCTTGGATTTGATGTTGCTGCAAATGGCAATATATCATTCTATTTTTATGACTGAGTAGTATTCCATTGTGTGTGTGTGTGTGTGTGTGTGTGTGTGTGTGTGTATGTATTGCATCTTCTGAGGTATATGCACACATAAGCCAGTTGTCTGTTGGTGGGCACTTAGGTTGTTTCCATATCTTGACTATTATAAATAGTGCTGCTGTGAACATTAGGGTGCATTATCTTTTCTCAGTAGAGTTTTTATCTTTTCTGGATATATGCCTAGGAGTGGGATTACTGGATCATATGGTAGCTCTATTTTTAGTTTTTTTAAAAAAACCCTCCATTCTGTTTTCTATAGTAGCTACACCAATTTACATTACCACCAATAGTATAAGAGGGTTCCTTTTTCTCCACAGACTCTCCAGCATTTATTATTTATAGACTTTTTGATGATGGCCGTTCTGACTAATGTGAGGTGATGCCTCATTGTGGTTTTGATTTGACTTTCTCTAATAATTAGTGATGTTGAGCATCTTTTCATGTGCCTGTTGGCCATCTATATGTCTTCTTTGAAGAAATGTCCACTTAGGGCTTCTGTTTCATTTTTTGATTGGTTTTTTTTTTTGATATTGAGTTGTATGAGCTGTTTATATATTTTGGCTATTTACCCCTTTTCAGCTGCATTATTTGCAAATATCTTTTCCCATTCCATGGGTTGTCTTTTTGGTTTTTTTAATGGTTTCCTTTGCTGTGAAAAATCAAGTTTAATTAGGTTCCACTTATTTATTTTTGCTAAAAAAAGAATTCTTAATTGAATGCCTGCTGTGTGTTTGACACAGTCATATACATGTTATTTAATTATAAATATATCTATAAAACATAGTTATAAGAGTATTGTGAAATAGCTTCACTTCATATGACTCTGCCCTCATCTTGCTACATAATCAAACTCAGGTCTACTTCCTGTGCTTGGTAAAGCCAATCTACTGACATCAGGTTGTGATGAAGGAAAGTACAGTGTTCATTGCAGGATGCTAACAAAGGAGAATGGGCATCTCATGCTCAAAAGACCCAAACTCCCTGATGGCTTTCAGGAAAAGGTTTTTAAAGGCAACATTTGGGGTGAGGGTTGTAGCTCATGGACTTTCTTCTGATTTGTTGGTGATGAGGTAACAGGGTTATGCTTTGGGAATCTTAACCATTAATCTGGTTTCAACCAGTCTGGGGTCTGCATGCTTGTGGTCCACTGTAGTCACCATCCTCCACCTGGGTGGGGGGTCTTAGTTCCTGCAGAACAGCTTGAAGATATGCATCAGATTGTTATGTATATCTCTTGAGAAGAAATTAGGACTCTGTTTTTTGATGAACTCTTGTTTAAGCTATCACTACTTTTCATGATCGACTTCTTTTCCTTTGTTTTTGTATTCCCTCCAGCTCCCCAGGGGTGCCTTTCTCTTGGTGCCTAATCCCTCTGACCACAGAGAGCGGGGTTCAGGCCACCACCACCTGGCAAAGGCTAACCCCCAGCCTGCATCATGAGCTCACTCCTACATGGCAGGGCGTGGGCTCCCAGCTGGGCTCTGGGTTCCCAGCATGCAGCCAGCCTCTGCTGGCCGGGGTCCCTGCCAGGCCAGTCAGCTTATTTTCCCCAGGTGCAGGGAAGCATGGGAACCTATAGCAGGACACTGAGGTGTTTTATCTTGTGAAAAATCCCAACTTTGAAATCCTTACCCTCACTAATGTGCAGAGGGGCTGAAGTCATTCCCATTAATCTGGTTGGAGGCAGGACAGCTGATGACAAGAATCTTGCTTGACCTTGACCCTGGGGAGCTGGAGAAGACATCCCCTGGTCCACCGTGAGGAACAACCCCTGTAGGACCTTGGTAAGGGAGAAGTTGTGCTCATTTGTATGCAGTCTGGATGGAAGTCTGTTTGTTCCAATTGTGCAAAAAGAGTTTACCAAGCCAACAAAGAGTATAGACGAGGACTGGAGGGGAATGCTTTTGCTTCTGATGTGCTGGATATGCTAATTACAAATTATGCTCATCTTTCTGTATTAAAGTAAGTCCCCTCAGGAATGTAAATGTTACCTCCTTGTTCTGAGTACTTGGAAGACAGTAGATGGGATTTCTTTAAAAATGTGTTAGATAATTTAGGCCAGTGTTGCCATCTATTTACTCATTCATCCGTTCACTCACTAAATATTTACTGAATCCTTATTCTGTGTCAGGGACTGTGGAGGATGCAGTGGGGGGATGCAGGGAATGAAGCAGAGGAGGTCCTGCCTTCAGCAGCTTCTGTTCTAGGAGAGAAACTCTGCTCTGGTTGGAAAGAGATGGTGTAGGCTGCTGCCATTTCAGAGGCAGAGTGAGGACATCTCAAAACACCTTAAAAGAAGGCTGGTGTCCATGCTTGGCCAAGCTGCAGGAGGCAGAGCTCGAGGCCGCACATTAATCGGTATTCAGATCCTAATAATCCTCACTTGCAATGCCAGAGAGATCTAGGTTCAAATCCTAACCCTGACACTTAGTAGTTGTGTGATGGGGTTGCGTAACATGACCCGCAGGAACCTAAGAGGATTTATCTGCAAAACAAGGATACTAATTTGAACCTCAGGGGACTTTATGGATTAACTGAAGAAAAGGACATAAAATGCTTATCACAACGCAGAAAACAGCATGTGACGGCCAGTAGTGTTATTGTTAGCTGACAGTGAGACCCCTTAATTAGGAGGCCCACCAAAGTGTAGGTCCTTGCCTGCTGGCTGGAAAGAATTCACAGCTGAGGCAGAGGGACAGAGGGAAACTACTTTCATTTGTCAAAAGAGGCAAAGGAAGGAAAGCACTCAATCAGGAGAAGGAAAGGAAAGCACTGGAGCGAGGAAAATATGCTGGAACAAGCCAAGATGGGCGGGAGAGACAGCTGTGTCCCTGGTCAGGCCACGTGGACTTTCGTGGGAGGCTTCTGCCATCATGTCCTCCTTCCAGGTGTGATGGAGCCAATCAGTCCTTGTTCGAATTTTTCCATCCTTGTATGGACTTTTCTGGTTGCTGTCATGGCAATTGTCTACTATCATGGCACTGGTGGGTGGGTCATTTAGCATGCTAATTTATTACAATGAGCATATACTGAGGCTCAATATTCACTAGAAGTCAAGTCCTCCACCATCCTGGACTCTGTCAGTTTAAACCAGTTTTTGTTTCTTCTCTGCAGCTGCCTCCTGAGACTTAGATAGAGTAATTGGTTTTTATTTGAGGGAGGGGCATGGGTGTGATTCTGGGAGCAACAGCCTTGATAACAAAAAGTAAAGTTGCTTTTAACCAGAATGACTGCAGTCTGGTGCACTCAGTATCCCCTGCACCCTCCTCCCCCGAAGATCTCCAAAGATTCTGTTCAGCTATGAAAGTTTTAAAGGGAATTGAAGGAATAATCTCAGTTAATCATTGAGATGGGTGGTCAGAGTCATTGCCACCCCCCAGTGCCTGCAGGCTTGTCCTAATCAACTGCTGGAGTCTGCTCTTCCATGACTTAGGGAGGCCAGGGAGACTTTAGCTTTCCTATAAACAAGAAGTAAGAGTTGGGGGAGCTCACAGGGTCCTGCTCCCTTTCACTATCAGCCTTTACCTCTAAAGTATAAGAAATCCTGTGACATCCTGAGCTTTGGTTTTATTCCCTTTAGCACAGGCATGCCTACGCATATTTAGAAAAAAAACTGTATATACCTATTTGGGTGTCAATGCAAGCATCCACCTTCCCTACACACAAATATATGTGCCCGTGAACCTGCAGGGTAAGTATGAACATACTCACAGATGCACACACGTATCCACACACATGCACACTTTATGGCCATGTTGCCCTTTCGTGCTCTCTTCATTCCCATGGACACCGGCCTCCTTTAGTTCTCCTCCAGATTCCAAACATGAGGAACACTGGTTACATCACTTAAGGACCATTTTTGCTTCTTTCTTTGTTGGCTTTCACTCTCTTGTTTATATGTGTCTATATATTTTCTCCCAATAGCTCACTACCTTCCTTCACTCTGCACTCACCTCCCCTACAGTGAGGCACTCCACAGAAGTTAGACATTCTTCTTTCACTAGGAGTCTAGGGTTCTGAGTTTACTCAAATTGGGAATTTTCACTTGTGCTTTTCAAGCTTTGCATCTGGGATGCCTTCTGGGAACGCTTACTTTCCCTCCAGTGGACTCCATGTTCTAGCTGTTTGCTGGGAGGAATTTGTCAGCTTAATTGCTGTTCTCTGTTCAACCCAGTCACTGCCATCAACATTTCCCTTCACCCACATGAT
This sequence comes from Vicugna pacos, assembly GCF_048564905.1. Classification (NCBI taxonomy): domain Eukaryota; kingdom Metazoa; phylum Chordata; class Mammalia; order Artiodactyla; family Camelidae; genus Vicugna; species Vicugna pacos. The sequence goes on from NC_132996.1 coordinate 37,783,738, forward strand.
ATCTCTGGGCTTCCTCAGAATATTTGTAACTAAGGGTGGGAACGCTATCCTTTCTCCTCAGCTATGAAACTTACGGAATGGACCCTCCTCAGACCTTCGCCCAGGCATGGGTAGAAATGTGTGCACTTGCATTCAGAGACATACACACCTGCTCTCCTGTACCTTCTTTATTTTGTTGTTCTTTCTTCCCACTTCCCTTTGGCCCCATTACTTAAGTTCATGTGCCAGAAGACAGGACTTTGGTGAAAAAGCCAGTTGAGCTTTACTACTTCAGTGATGTATTTTATCCTGTTTCTTACTAAGTCTTCATTTCCACCCAAAATGAACCTGAAATCCTCACTTTTTTCACTCTTCCTTTATATATTTAATAGAAATTGACATGTGAGTGAAATGGACATAGGAAGTAGGTGGGGGAAAGGGAGGACTGGTCCCCTCTACAAAGAGGTTCTTAGGATCTTCCCAAATGTGAATCAAGCATGACTTTAAGGATTTCTTGGGTGTTCTACAAACCTTTAGAGTTGGCTTGTGTAAGGCACATCTCTTCCTATGTAAGGTAGAATAAAATTCTTACAATCAGTCCATGAAGCATCTGGAGTGGCATTCCAGGTCCAAGGTACAGGGCAGAGGTTAGCAGTAGAAATAAGAGGACAAGGAAGATGCCTTAATCCACTCAGTAATTCAGCAAATGTTTATTGAGCACCTGTTTTGCAGCAGGTATCACATTAGGCATTAAAGCTGGGTGAACAAGGCAGACCCAATGCCAGATAACATTTACAATCAAACGAGGGACATAGGTATTAATTACAACAGTGCACTAACAATTTTCAAGTTCAATTGGGCTAAACATCAAGAAGGACAAATGTAGAGTCTTGGGAATGTAAATTAGGGCGTCTTGGCCTGGTGAGATTTGCAGTAGGGTGGGAGGAGTGTTACTGAAAGAAACTTCCCAGAGGGAGTGACATTTTACACTAAGACTTGAAGGATACGCAGAAGTTGGCCAGAGGAAGAAGTGAGGAGAACATTCCAGAAAGGGGAAGTAGCACATGCAAAGACCCTGACTCACCAGGTTTCTGGCTCATTCACAGTCCACAGAAGCCAAAGTGGTTGGCGTGTGGTGAGCAGGGCAGGTGGTACGAGGTGGAGGTGGGATGGGGGTGAGGAGCTGAACGCTCTGAGACTTTCATAGTTGATTCCGCCCCTTCCTGGTGCTGCAGCCACGTCTTCCTGAGAAGTGAGACCAAGACATGTGCAGAGCAAAGGACCTTCTGCTTGGATGCCATGGTCCATCAGGATAAAAAAGATGAATATTTTATGTTGGCTTTTAGACTTGGGTAAAATTATTTCCCCTTATCAAAAAGGCTGTTTTCAAATGACAGCTTCAAATTTTCTCGTGTCAAAAGAGCCACAGCAGTACATCATGTACCAACTTCCCCCTCTAGCTGTTGAAATGAGCTTCTTAAACAGCTTATCAGGATCTCAGAAATTCCACCACAGGGCAGAGACACTTAGAGCCAACCCTTTTGTTTCCCAGGTTTGTGTGTATGTTTAATCCTAGTTATATCAGTACAATGGTAATGCATCTTAAGTAGTTTTATGTCTGATCAAATTGATCTAATTTGCATAGAAATCTTTAACCTGATTTGCTTTCCAACAATCAACAAACTAAAAGCATTTGTTAATGAAGGTTTTTAACTACTTGTCTGTCCATGTGAAAAATAATTCTTTAAATTTACATTATTTGTGTGATAAAAATGATGGAAAACTGAAGAAGTTGAAACACATTTTCAAAAACTGTCTGCTTTACAAAAATCCATAGGTTCTTTGAATGTGACAGAGTTAGGCCAGTTGGCCTTCTTCATGGAAATACTGAAGAGATGGATGGAGTTGTGAAAGAAGATAGAACACTAAACCCACACAGACCCTGGTCATTGCCTCAGGCCATGAATTCCCAAGCATTTTTCCTCCCAATCTGCAAAAATGAGTTTTTTGACACAAACCAGTAATTATAGAAGACACTTTAGGTAGATCAAAGCCTGATCTATATTCAGTCCTCAGTTCCAAACCTCCACAACCATTTGACTGGTATCATTTTTTGACTTTAAGAACATTTACGAAAAAGAGACCCCAGTTTCTTGGACTGGCTAGGAAAGAGCAGTTGAAATTTGTGGAAGGTCCAAATTATTGATCTATTTTTTTTAAGCAAATGCAATCTGATTATTTAGAGTGCGGACCAGGATAGGACTGACCCCGGAGAACGAATTCTATAACTTCAGTGCCTTTCTCCCTGGGCTCCCCAGCTGCCTGGGCTCCCCAGCTCATTTATCACAGTGCACAGTGTTTTTGCATGTGATTTCTAGGTACATGGGTGTATCAGTCAGGAAAAAGATGACACACACACAGTCGGTAATTTGAAGAGATTTTAATAAAAAGCAAGCATTTAGCAAGATAGGGGCAGGGCTTAGGGAAAACAGCAAGATCTAGTGCAGGACCCCAGGGCTGGTGGTGCTGGGACGGTCTTATCAGGCTAGGTCTGAAGGGGCAGGGGAAGGAGTGATCCCCTGACACCATGGCTTCCGATGGAGGGACTCAGCCAGCCCTTAGCGTCTCTGCTTGGAGGGAACCAGAAATAATACCTGATGTCAGTGCTCTTCCCTCCTCTGTTCTCCCAGTGCCCCCTGTTGAGCAGACCTCACAGAAGCCAGTAGGCAGAGGACCTCACTGAAGCTCGTCAGCCTTCCAGAGCAGAGTAGAGAAGTGTAGAACATTAGTTTTAAGGATGTGGGGTGGGGGAGCACCAGCCAGTAGAACATCCAGCACAGACTGCTTGCCTCCGTCACTAGACTCCAAGAGCCTCTTTAATGCGGGGTGTATTTTTCATTTTGTAGCCCAAGCTGCAAACTCAAGCCCTGGCAAATAGAAAGGACTTGGTAAATTTGGAGTAGAGATGGTGACTGGATGGATGATTAAATGACTGGATAGATAAGCAAGTGACTAAATGAATGATGGTAGGGTGAATGTGTCCCTACTGAAGTCCTTTAGATAATCTGCTCCTGTAACTACTAGGGAACAATTTGTAATTAACATATCAAATTCTTCTAAAGGTCTTGAAAGACTTTGTCTGTTCGGCAGCTTAAGCAGTCTGCACAGAAGCTTGCATACTGGGTGAAATTGTTTCCTTCATAGCAGAGATAAAGCACCTCCTACTCCTGTTCCAAAGACCTCAAATTCTGAATTAGGAGAGACATGAATTAATGAGTTCTCCGTGTAACAAGAAAAACCTCTTTTAATAACTGGGAGTTAAACAGAGTTTGGATCCCTGCTGATCTTATTGGCAAAATTAAATAAAAGTGACATTCTGCTGGCCCAAGCAAATTAGCAGCCAGCCTGTGTAAAGGCTCAGTTAACCCGAGACATTGTGTGATGTATTACCCATTGTTTGACGTACTTTCATAAGAGCAAGACGAAGTGTCCCATCCTTTAGACTCCGGTAATGTGCTTCATTGTTAAATTCAATAGGAAAAGCGATTCATACTGTGGTATGATTGAAAAGAAAATTGAATCCTTTTGATGTTATAAATGTGTCTATTACTGCGTGTGCACACAAATTTTCCATGGAAATTATGGTGAAAGTAGTGATTCTCCTCGAAAAATGCATTAGTGTTGACACGTTCAATTTTATCTGCATCAGAATATAAATACCCTTTAACCATGGTCAAATTGTGCGGAATGTATATACCACATCTGCATAAGTCACTTGTCTATCCATCTATTGGGAAAAAAAGCATCGAGCTCTGAGAGCTATCCTGGTTCTCCATTTGCAGTTTTAAAAATATATATTATTGAAGGCATTGGTGCAGGATTTGTGTGAGGGTCTTTCTAGTTTAAAAAAACAGTTTCATAAAGCAAAGGTCTGTAATTTCGTGTCTTGGTTACACAAAGCAAGTTTGAAGGCTTTGGGAAACCTGGCAAGTTGCAGTCTGAGCATCACGCTAGCACTGGCCACCAGGCCATTACTGGCCATGCACTGACCGAGGAGTCGTGGTGCCTTATATAAGGCAGTGGGTGATGTCTGGGACATGCTGCTCAGCTTGGTTCTGTGGTTTCAAATCCCATTGCTTACAAGTCAAACAAGGACAATGAAATGCCTGTCACCTCTCACCCCTTTCCCCCTAAGATCTGCCCCTTTCCTGCTCTGCTCCTCCATCCTCTTGACTCTGTTTTCTTTAGATCTGAAACTCAAGGGAGCCACTTCTCTCTGGGTTTCAGTCTCCTCTTCTGCAAATCAAGGTGGTTGGTCTCCATGTCCTTCAGAGTTAAATGTTTGGTTCTATTTGAACATATTATGCTCTCTCATGCTTTCATTCCTGTATGTCAGGATGTTTTTGGTCACAAGCTGTAGAAAATTCAACACAAAATGGCTTAGGAAAAATGAGAATTCGTTGTTCCTCCACTGTACCAACCCCCCCAGAAAAAAAAAAACCCTTCAGGGGCAAGGGGCAAATCTGGCGACGGGCACTGATCTCACAATGGCATCCCTGTCTAGCTCTTGGCTTCTCTCTGGGGGTCGAGCCCACTTGCAGACTCTCTTGGGGATCCCTTTTCCTGGGGGCACAATGACCGCATTCCTGTTCACATCCTTCCTACTCCAGATTCAGCTGAACAAAAAATCACGAATGTATTTTTGAGCAGTGTTCTTGGACCTGGCTCTCCTTGGCCCGCATTAGGTCAATACCTATCCCTGAACCAGTCACTGGAGTCTGAGGCAGGCAGTGCTCTGATTTGCCAGGATGGGGTTGCATCCACCCTCGGAGTTGAAGGACATACGGACTGAGAGTGGGGGAGGGGTAATCACTCCAAGAAAAATTGTGTCCCTGTTATTAAAAGAAGGATAAACATCCAATGGGAGGGGGTGGGGAAACACACCTGCTGTGATGTATTCATGCAGGTGGTTCCTGCTGCCTGAAACACCTCCTTTTCCTTGTCGGTGTGGTGAATCCCTGCTTATCCTTCAAGATCAACTTCAAAAACCCCTTCTCCACTGAGCCTTCTCAAACCCCTACCTGACGTCTTTACTCTCTTAGCACTGAAATACATCTGTTACAGAATCTGTAACACTCATCCCATCTCTCCGCCAAATATTTACTGCGCACTTATTAAGTACAAAGCACTGTCAGGCTTACTTTCTGTAAAGAGTTGAAATACCAAGCTATCTGTGCTGATTGCATGACATTCTAGAAGGAAAACGTGGGACCAACTTAGGGAAGAGGGCGTTGGAAGGGTTGATAGGGGAACAGAGAAACTAGCAGGAAAAGGTAATTGAATAACTTGCTTTTCTAAATAACTTGGTTTGCACTGGCAAACCACTCAAGGCATATTTACTGAGTATCTACTAAGTGCCAGATACTGTCTTGGTTCCTGGGGTAAAACAATGAAAAAACATGCAGAAATATCTGTCTTTGTGGAAGAAACCTGGAAGAGGGAGTTCCAGGCTAAAGAAATAGCCAGTGCAAAGCCCTGGACTAGGAGTATGTTTGACTTATTAATGGATCAGCAAAATGTCTAGTGTGGTTGATCTGGAGTATAGAAGGAGGTGACATTAGAAATATACCAGGGCCAAATCATGGAGGGGCTAGTAAGTCGTTGTAATGACTTTAGTCTTCACTTGTCATCCCAACCATCCAAGTCCTGAAGCATTCCCCATCTGGACAAAAATGCATTATCAGTCTGGGGAGAAAGTGGGGCTCGGATTAGACTTGAAGCAGGAATCCTGGGTTCTCACCCAATTATCATCCTCTCATTCATGTTTCCTAGGCTTTGAAAATGGACTTCTGCCTCAGTTTCCCTACTAACAATTCTTATTGACCAGCTAGCTGTGCTGAGACCCTGACATCTTTGACATAGCCTGTAGCTCCTGGGTGGTGGTGGTTCAGGAGATAGATGGTGGGGGGAGGTGGAAAAAGGGTAAAGGGGTAGGTAGAGTTCAAGAACAGGGCATGTGAGTCAAAGTGCTGGGTTTGAATTATGGCTCTGACACCTACTATATTTATTTGCTCTGAGCCTCATTTTCCTTATCTGTTAAATGGGAGCAAAAAAACAAAAACAAAAACCTGTTCCACAATGCATTACATAAGAGTATATGTAATTCTATGCACAGCATAGAATAATCCCTCACTAAATAATCACTCTCACTATCCTGGATATTTTTTGCAAATCCTCTCCACCTGGGGTTGACAGTTCTTTATCCTTCAAGGCTCTGGCTGAGACCTGTTTTCTCAGAGCCATGATGCTGCTGCATACTTGGACTTCAGTGGCATCAGCCACCTGAGTTTTGACCCATTGTCACCCTTGTTCCACTCAGCCCCAAGAGATGACTTGGACCCTGTCTGAGTTATGCCCAGTGTCACCGTATCTGTTTGGACATGGCATATTTGGCTGCTGGCCACTCCTCCAGGTGTGGAGAGCAACCTGAGGAATGCCTTATTTATGCCCACATTGGTCCCATCCTGTCTTGTCCCCATCCTCACCCTAAAAGCATGGCTAGTCCTAGAAGGACTTGAAGCCAAGCCTTAGCAGAATCATGTCACCTGCCTGCTACATTCTTCCTCATCCAGAAAGCAGTTTTTTCAGGTGCTACATGAGTAGGAAAAAGTCTTCCTTGGATTCTCTCATACAGGTGTTGTAACTAATTCAGGACAAAACTGACCAGTACAGTGGCCCTTTACTAGGGAATAAGTCCTTTGTGTCATTTTTCTGCCGCTTGCTCCTTTCTGTGTCTGTCTCTCCATGTGGAAGTCTCCTTCTCTCTCCCCCTTGTGTCATGTGAGCGTTGCCTTGTAAATTGTTCAGAATCCAAGTCTGGGTGGGATATTTACCCAGAGCGAATTATGGCTGGATGGATTCCTATGTCAACATGTGCCACGCTCATTTCTTATAAAGTAGTTCATTATTCTGTGGGGCATAAATAGTATTACCAGATTGATATGATTAAAGCTAGTGAGTCATTAATTAGCATCTAATTAAAAGAGATGAGTTACATACCCATGTACAGTAGCTAATGTTATGATTTCCTTGAAAAAGAAATGATTAAGTGTACTGCAATTGTATTTTCAAAGAAACCACACCAAACCATATGTGCGGTTCTCTAGGGATGCAGGGACAATGCCTTGGGGCATGAGAAAATTGAGTTTGCTACTCCTCAAAGATGTGGGTGCCAACATGGACTAGGAAGTTTCTGGTCACAGGAAGCTGGCTTGAGCGTTGCATGATTTCCAAAAATAGCAACAGAGAAGCCATTGACGCAGCTTCCTGGAACCAGAGCCCAGTCTCCAGGGCTCTGTTCAACCTTCTACTGTTATTATCAACTCACACTAGCAAGTGTTCTCACATTCCTTATCTAATTAAATTCTTACAGAACCCATATTCCCATTTATACACCAGAAAACTAAACCTCAAACAGGGCACAGTTGTGGCTGATTTGACAAGACCAGAGAATTTTGAAGAAGCACCAGGACACGTCCCAACCATCCAAGCCAAGGCCTTCTGAAACCTGACTTTGAGGTCTGCCTGGTTCTTTCTCTCTCCCTGTTCCATACTTCACACCTTTTTCTCTGGCAGTACTGCTCTCCACCATGTTTTTCCTGATGGCCTCATTCTGCTCATAGCCAACTGAGACGGCTCTCAGCCTGTCCTCCGTGTGTCCACATCCCACCTGGACTTCTGGATGCAGGCCAGTCCTAATTTCATCCATGCAGCCTTGCCTAACCCATATTCCAGTCACTCTTTCTCCCAGAGGATTCTTGGTAGACTTGTATAATAGAACTCCGACTGGAGGAAGATCGGGGCTTACCTGACTCTAGCTCTCCACGATGCAGACATTTCCACCATGACATCCCACACAAGTAGTCACTGAGCCTTGTTTTACAGGTTGTTGAAAGTTGGTTATCTTTATTTTTATTACTCACTGCCTCTGATTATCAGAGTAATACATAAAAATGATCTGGAAGAAAAAAAATAGTGGTTACTCCTACAGGAGGGAATAGGATGGGAATAGGAAGAAAGTAGGTCAGAATGTCAAAAGGAACTTTTATTTTATTAGTACTTGTATCTTTTACATTACCATTATATTCATGTATTGTTTGTGTAATAAAAAACAATAAACAAATAAAAGCAACATATGCCCACTGGAGGAATCTTGTATATTTTATAGGAAGGGTAAATAACAAATAAAACAAACTGTAACTCTCTTGCCTATAAATAACTGCTCTTATCTATAGATCTACATTTGGTATCTTTATTCTACTATTTTTTAATTAAATCTATATTTAGATATCATGATAATGTATAAAAATTGGGAATCCTTATTTTTTAATAGTTTAACATATGCATCTCCAAAATTATTAAAAAGTTTTTGTTAACATGGATTTTAATTATGATATAATCTATTAAGGATTGAAATATCCCTCATATAACCTTTCCCTGAGGTTGGACATGTATGTTTCTAATATTTTTGAAGCATAAATACTGGTGAGGAAAACATCTGTTTTTAATTGAGAAGTTTAAATTATTTATATTTCTTGTCATAACTGGTATGCTCATTTGTTCTTGTTCTATTATGTTTATTACATTTGATCCTTCCTCACTGTTTTCTTTGGACAATCCTCTCTTTCATTATTTTTCCCCTATGGTAGTTTTAAAGGTATATATGTTGTTTTTAACTCTACTAAATGTTTCTTTTTCAACTTAGTACTAATGGTGAACTATTCAAAGTTCTCTTCTAAAGGTTCTAATTTTGTTCCTCCAGTACAATGAGTAGCTAATCCTACTATTAAACTCATCTATTGAGTTCTCAATTTCAATTGTAATATTGTTCTTGATTCTATAATTTCAATTTGATCTTTTTTAATAGATTCCATTTCTTTGAAATCTTTCTCAGCCAAATTATTGCAGATTTTATTAGATACTGTTTACTTAATCAGAATAATAATTTTTTTCTTTATGAGTTTTGAAGCTATGATATTAGGTACATATAGATTTAGAATTTTTACATCTTCATGGGGGAATTTGGTATTTGCCATTATGAATTAAATATGTTTATTAGTATATTTGCCTTAAAATTTCCTTAAATAGCAATACTATGCGCATATCAGCTTTTTTCTTTTCTTTTTTGAAATATAAGTAAAATAGTCCGAAATCCACTTTAATGAGTTTTAACAAGCTGATATACATTTGAAGCTCATATCCCTATCAATGTATAAAATATTTCATTACTCCAGAGAATTCACAAGTGCTGCTTTCAAGTCAGTCTTCTTTTACTATAGTGAAAAGAGGTAAGTTGCATACTCATGTACCTTTTGCTTGTTTACATATTACAGTATGTACAGTGTATACTCTTTTGCATCTAATTTATTTCACTTAGCGTTATGTCTGAGAAATCCATCCATATTGTTGCATGAATCAGAAATGTTTCTTTTTGTTTTAGCATAGTATTCCCTAATGTAAATATACCAAAATTTATTTATGCACTCACCGGTTGATAGACATTTGTGCTGTTTCCAGTTTGAGACTACTATGACTAAAACTTCTATGAACATTCTTGCACAAGCATTTGTATGGACTTCTTTTCTTTTTTTTTCTTTTCTTTCTTTCTTTCTTTTTTTTTAGCAAATGTCAAGAAAAATGATTGCTAGTTCATCAGGCCTGTATATGTTAAACTTTATTAAAAAACTGCCAAACTGTTTTTCAAAAAGGCTGTACCGTTTTACCCTGCTACCAGAATATATGAGAGTTCTGATTGTTCTGCATTATCAAGTTGAGGAAGATCCCTTTTATTTCTAGCTTGCTAGGAGATTTTTATTATGAAAGCGTATCGAATATTTCAAATGCTTTTTCTGATGCTGTGCCGTTGAAACTATCACATTTTTTTGTTATTGTTGTTAATTTGTCCATGAATTTCCTTTAGTCTGTCAATTAATATTTTAACATTACACAATCTTGTATTCCTACAACGAATCTCCCCTGGTCATGATATACTACCAGTTTTATATATTACTGGATTCGATTTGCTAATATTTTATTAACAACTTTTGTATCTTTTGTGTTCATGAAGATTATTGTTCTATAATTTTCTTTTGTTTTAGTATCTTTGCGTGATTTTGGTATTAAGGTTGTCCTGGCCTCGTAAAATGACTTGAAAGAAGTTTTTGCCATTTTCTGGAAAATTTTGATAAAACTGGCATTATTTCTTTCTTAAAAAATTGCTAAAATTCACTAGTAAAGCCACTGAATCTGAAGTTTTCTTTAAAATAATGTTGCCAGTTACAAGTTCAATTTATTTAACAGACATGGGAGTATACAAATATTTATCTTTTTTTGAGTTAATTCTGGCAATTTGCATCATTTAAGGAATTTGTCTAATTTATCCAAGATGTAAAATTTATTGGCACAAAGTTTTTCATAATACGCCCAAGTACCTTTGATATCTACAGGATCTGCAGTGACATCCCCTCTGTCATTTTTGATATTGGCAAATTATGATACCTTTCTTTTTTTGTGATCAGTTTAGCTACAAGTTCATCAGTTTTTTTGTTTTAATTCCACCCCCACCAAATACTAGCTTTTGACTACATTGGTTTCCTCTGTTGTTTACCTATTTTATATTTTATTGATTTGTGTTCTTCATTGTTTTCTTCCCTCATAATTTGATTTAATTTGCTTTTCTTTTTGTAGCTTCTTCAGGTGGGAGCTTAGATTATTGATCTGTCTTTTTTTTTCCTTAAGTTTGATTAAGGTAGAATTTAAAATAAAATAAAATCCATTGATTTCAGGGGAATGGGGTATATAGTTCAATGAAATGTGTATACACCCAGGTCACTACCACCAAAAATCAGTATATTGATTTTCATCTACCCAAAGAGTTTCCTCAAATGCCTTTTTAGGAAATCCCCCAACTTTAAGGCAACCATCATTGTGATTGTTTTCCACAATGAATAAATGCATCCTTCACTCAACACAATAATTTTGGGATTTATCAATATTATTGTTCAGATCAATATTTTCTAGTATTCCTCTTCCTTTATATACCAAAATTTGTTTATTTGCTCACCTATTGATAGATATTTGGGATGTTATAAATAAAGCTGATACTCTTCTTTCTTTTTTACCTTTTGACCTCCTTAACCCATTTCTCCCACCCCCACCTCATTTCCTGCCCCTGGCAAACACCAATCTATTCACTGTATATATAGCTTATTTTTTTGTTTTTGTTTTTGTTTAGATTTTGCACATGATCATATGATTATTTGTCTTTCTCTGACTTGTTTCACTTAGCATAATGCCCTCGAGGGCCATCCACATTGTTATAAATAGCAAGACTTCATTCTTTTTTAGGCCAAGGAATATTCTATTGTGTATACAATATACAGTGATTATTTCATCCATTCATCCATCAATGGACATTTAGGTTGTTTCCATATGCTGGCTATTGTAAATAAAGCTGCTGTGAACATGGGGGTACATACATCTTTTCAAGTTAGGATTTTCATTTTCTTCATATAAATACTGAGAAGTGGCATTGCTGGATCGTATGGTAGTTCTTATTTTTAGTTTTTTGAGGAACCGACACACTGTTTTCTTTAGTGGCTGTTGTTGCCATGCATTTTACTTTTTATATATTACCATCCCATGATATATCATTGTTTTGCTTTAAATAGTCTATCTCTTAAAGGAATTAAGTTAAAAATAAAATCTTATACCTACCTATGTATTTACCATTTCCCCCACTCCTTGTTTCTTGCAGATTTCATTTTCCAGATGGTGTCATTTTCCTTCATTCTCAGGAACTTTCTTTAATATTACTTGTAATGCAGGTCTGCTGGTGATGAATTGTCAGATTTTGCTTATTGGAAAATATTTTCATTTTGCCTGTAGTTTTGAAAGATATTTTGTCTGGATATAGAATTCTAGATGGACAGCTTTTCCTCCACTTTAAAGATATTGTTTCTCTCTTCTCGCTTGTTTTGTTTCTGATGACAAGTCAGTGCACATGTTTATTCTGAGTGCCTCTGTGTGTGTGTATGTTCCTGTGTATGTGTGTGCGTTTTAAATGTGTCCTAGTTATGGATCATTAGAGCCTCTTGACTCTGTGGGTTGATAGCTTTCTTCAGTTTTGGAAAATTCTCATCTAGTGTTACTTCAGATATTGCTTCTACCAAATTCTCCTTCCTATTCTTCTGAAGCTTCAAATTATTTTATACTTGACCTTTTCAAGCTGCCCATATATCTCTTGAACTGTGCCATTACTTTCCATTTCCATTTCCTTGTTTTCTCTGTGCTTCATTCCACGTATTCTACAGATATATCTTCTAATTCATAATTCCTCTTTTTCACTTCTAGTTAATATGCTATGAAAGCATCTACTGCATTGTTAATTTCTGTATTTTTCAGCCCCATGATTTCTATTTAATGATTTTTATAGATTCCAAGTCAATTTCTCCACTTTTTCATCTATATTCTTGAACATATAAGTCACATATGATAATGAAAAAAGTCCACATTAGATAGCACCAAATAACTAGATCATCGTTAGGTATGTCTCTGTTGCCTTTTTCCTCTTGACTTCTAGTCATTTAGTTCTGTTTCCTGAAATACAATTTAATTTTTAATTGGCATTAGACATGTTTTTTAAATAAGAAATGGTAGCGGCCTTAAATGCATTATTTTCCTCCACTAATTTTTTTCTTCCTGGAAACCTATGAGCAAGTCACTATTATCCAGCCAGAGACGGAAGTTACTGGAGAGTGGATTTCAGGCAGTCCAAGGGCTGGGTTATTTATGACTTGTCATAAGTGTAGCTCTTCAGGTGTCTCAGCTGAAATCCTAAGGGTTCCTTGCTAGGTCTCCAGTTTTGGTGCTTTTAGGGCCCTGAGATTGCTGAAATTCTGGTTATCATTTTCATCTCTTAGCCATCACTTTCTCCTTGTTTCCTTGTGTTTTGATCCCTTCCTAGGAGTATGTGCATCTTGAAATTCAGCAGATGCTTTGAGGGGAAGATGAGGCCTACTTCTCTGAGGTTCCTTTTAATTTCTGGGATCTTGACTACCTGGCTACCTTGAGAGCCTTGGATTCAAATTTTTGTCTTCCAGCACAGTGAGACTTCCATGGACTTTAGTCTTCTACTCTGATCAGAGCCCCACAATTTGAATTAGAAAATGCCCCATGGGGAAAAATCAATGATAAATAGAGGGCGTAAATGTATTTCTCTTCTCTCTGAAATCTTACACTCTCAAGTCTTACCTGCTTTGGTTGTTCTCTCATGCCTTCAAATGGCTGGATTTATTTTCGGCATTTATCTAGTGTTTACAATTATTATTTGTGGCAGAATAGGTCTAATACAAAGTATTCTGTCATAGCCAGAAGCAGAAGTCACTACTTTGATTTTTGTCAAAAAGTAACCTTGAGCCTAGACTATGAATGCATATGTAATTTTTTACCTCCTTCAATGAAGATGGACAATACATCTTTTCCCATCCTTATTTTACCTGCTACCACCAGCTTTAATTGGTGGAGGATAATTTTATCCAGTTAATTGTTGCTTCTTTTGTAAATTAAGAATCTTCTCTTTCAAGAATAATTTATGATGCTTTCATTCTGTTTTGTAACCATATTTACCACAGTTATTTAGAATAAATTATGTGCTTAAATGCTCTCAGTTGCTCATTACCAGTTCTTGCATACCATGACTTTACTATTTATGAGTTTTAAATTTTGATTCTTTTTTTTTTCAGCTGCCTGAAGTAGGTCTTGGAGTAATTTTTCAGTAAGAATGCATGAGTCAAATACTTTATGAGTCCTTGCATAACTGAGATTATTGGTCTGTTGACTTCATACATGAACCACAATTTTCAAGTATTCAATCATTTACCTAAAAAAAAAAATCAAACACTAACCTGAGCAAAGTACTGTGCTAGATGCTAGGAATACAGCTGTGTGTAAACTGTGCGTGGTTGATGCTTTCATGGATTTTACGCTTTTGTGGGGAAAACGGACACTAATAGCTGATTCCACAGTTAATTACAGGTGATCATGGTGACAAAGGAGATTAACAGAGTTCTAGTCAGGAGAGGAGCGAGGGGACACAAGAAAGCCTTCTCTGGATGGGTAATAATTAAATGAGTATCCAAAATATGAATGAGTGAGCTTTTTATTTGGGAAGGGGTGATACCTTCTAGGCAGAGGGAACAGCATATACAAGAACTTGAGGCTGGGTGGAATATGAAAGAAAGGCAGTGTAGATGGTGTGCAGGGTAAGGGGGGGAAGTGTGTGACGTGTGGCTGGTGAAATGGCCAAAGGCAGATGATACAGAACCTCAAAGGCCTCCTTCAGGATTGGAGTTTTATGCAAGGCAAAAATCACTGAAAGGGCACGATCAGTCCTGACTTTTTAAAATCTCACACTGATTGTGATGTGTCGAATGATTCAGCAAGGAGTAAGCGGATGAAGATGGACCAACCGGGAGGGTGTTTGCTGTTGCGAAGGCTCCAGTGAGAGATGGTAGTGGCCTGGATCAGACCAGTGTCAATGGAAACTGTAAGAGGTGGATCGATTTAAGACAACGTTGGAGGTATCTTTCACTCTTTTCTTTCTCACACACCCAACATCAAATCCATTCGCAGTCCATCTGCTGCACCTGTGAAATACAGCCGGTCCAGTCACTTCTTACCATCCCTCCACTTTCAGCCGAGTCTGAGTCCCCACCATTCCTTGTCTGCAATAGATTATGACGTGAAGATATCATTACTGCAGCCTCCTAGCTACTCTTTCTGTATTTGCTTTTGCTCCACTTCACAGAACGCTCCTGTTAAAACATAAGCCAGACTAGGTCATTCCTTTCAAAACTCTCCCAGCAATTTCCTGTTTCACTCCAACTGAGTGAAAGATGACATTCTAGCAATGGCTCCCAATGATTTGGCCTTGTTAATTCCCAAATCTCTTACCACTGTCTGTTTTGCTTTTTCTAGTCCAGCTACACTGACCTCCTTGTCACTCCCCCACCGTCCTCAGGGCCTTTGTACTTGCTGTTTTCTTTCCACTAAATCTTGGCATGGCCTGCTTTCATATACTATGTGGGTTCTACCCAAATGTCTCAGCTTAAGAGATATCCTCCCTGACCATCCTAGAACTGCTCCCCTGCCCCTCTCTGTCCTCTCACCCTGCTTCATCTTCCTTCTGAGCACTGACAGGTTGGATAGCTTTGTATTTATTTGTATATTGGCTATTTTCCTCAACTGGAATATGCACTTCTCAAGAGCAGATGTATTGTTACAGGGTCAGAAATATCCATACTGTGAGTGATTTGGTTGACTGTGACAGTGAGGAAAGGGACCGTGCTGAGGGGGACTCCCAGGTCTCCAGCTTAGAAAGTAGGGTGGCTGGAGTGCCACTCACTGAGATTGGGAAGTTGGAGGAGGAGAGTATTGGGAGAGATCAGAGATTCAAAACTGGATGACAGAATTTAAGATAACCTTAAAATATCAAAAGGGGTGTCTAGTAGCCAGAGGAACACATGGGCTTGTAAAGTGATCCATACATGGGGATTCTCAGCCTTGGGTGACCCACTCCTCCCAGTTTGCTTAGGACTTCTCCTGATTTTAGCACTGAGTCCCATGTCCTGTGAAACTCCTGAATCCTGGACAAACTGTGCTGTTTAGTTACCCTACAGTCAGCACGTAGGTCACGGGCGGGAGTCGCTGCATAGGTATGAATGGGATCATGGGGAGAGTGTGAAGAGTGAGAAAAGAGGCCGGTAGAGACTTGAGCCCTGCGGCGTCCAGTGATAAAGGCACGGTGAGCACGTGCCATCTCCTGTCGGGCTGTGGGCTAGGGGGCATGATGCATGGTAGCTGCCCAGTCATTTTGTTATGAGTGGAAAAAGAATTAAAGGTTGAATAAACAAGGCACAAAGGAGACTGTGAGAGAAATAAGAGTAGAGGAGAGTTTTAAAGTAAATCTTTAAAGATTGTGTCACCCCTGTCCTCTGCTCAAAACTCTACAAAAGATTTTCTCAGGTAAACATTCAGAAACTGGCATGCTCTGCTCCCTCCAATCTCATCACCTACTTCTTTCTCCCTTGCTGCCTTTGCTGCCTTTGTACATCTCTGCCTGTTATGTTCATCCCCTGATACCTGCAATGATGGTAGAAGAGGACACTGGAATCAAGAGGGATTTTTTTCCTATCTTTAAAAAAATTCCTCCCTCCCCATCTTCTCTCTGTCTCTCCCCCTCCCTCTCTTTGTGATAAGTTTCTCCAGTTTTAGCCATCTTGGTGGGTATGTATGTCGTGATATCTCATTATGGTCTCAATTTGCACCTCTATAGCAAGAAATGATGTTGAGCTTTTCTTTTGGACATTTGGGCACCCTCTTTTGTGAAGTGCCTCTTTAAGCCTTTTTGTCTATTTTCTATTGGATTATCATTTTCTTCCTGTTTTGTATAAATTCATTGCATATTCTAGATATGAATCTTTTGTCAAATATATATTGTAAAAATCTTCCACTCCATGGCTTACCTTTCCCCACCTTTCCATGTATCTTTGATGAATTCATAATTTAAAGTTGTTCCAATATACCAATCTTCTTCATGGTTTGTGCTTTATGTGTCCTACTAAAGTAATTTTTTTTCACCTACCCAAGGTCATGAAGATATTCTTCTATATATCTCCTTGAAGCTTCATTGTTTTGCTTTTCAAATGTAGATCTATGCTTTCTGGAACCCCATCCTTCCCCCTCTGTACTGCAGTGCCATTGTTCTAAATCAAGTGGCCCTATGTGTGTAGGTCTGAGTCTAGACTGTTTCTTCTGTTCCATGGGTTTCCTTGTCTGTCTTTGGGCTAATCTCATACGACATTTACCATTGCAGTTTTATAATAAGTCTTGCTATCTGGTAGTGTACTTTCTCCAGGTCATTCTTGAGTTGGGCTATTGAGAGTGTGTGTGGTAATTGCCCATCCAGCGGCCTCTGAAACCAGATGTGGGCTCAGGGGATGTGGCACAGAGCACCAAAGTGTGTGTTCAGCCTGCGTTGATCCCACTGCCTCTGGTGTGAAATACAGACTCCTTCCCACGGCCTAAAAGGCCCATGTTCTTGTCTCTGCCTATGTCTTCAGTCTCCTCTCTCCACTCTCCTAACTCACTACCTCCTGTAGGCTTTTCTGTTCCTTTGAAAACTGACATTCTGGGCTTGTTCCTGTCTTAGCACCTTTGCACTTGCTGCTCTTTCTCTCTGGATCTCTCTTCCCTGGATCATCATAAGGTTAGAGACTTCTTGTTGCTCAGATATCAAATCAAATGTCCCTTTCTCATAAAGACTTACGAATCACCTTCCCTAAATAAATTTCCCTCTCCCTCCTGCCCTTGACCACACTTGTAATTATAAGACTTACCAATGTCTGAAATAACATGTTTGTTTATTTGCTTGTTTAGCATGTAATAGTTCTTCCTTCCACTAAAATGTAACATCCAGTGGCTATAGGACCTTGCCAGTGTTTTGTATCGTTGCTGGATGCTTAGCTACTAGAGTGGCACTTGGCACACAGAAAAATTTTCAATAAATGTTGGTGGATGGAATTTGCTATTCTTTAATTTATTGGTCTCCATATCATCTGGAGACTTTCTTCCTTTTCTCAGTGAAGCTTTTGAGATATTTGAAAACAGCAGCCATTTTTTTTCCTGGAATTTTCGCTTCTTAAAATTAAATTTCTTTAGTTGCTTCCACTTATACATGGAAATTTCTCTGGCTTAGCCATTTAGTTTATTGTCCATTGAGTTCCTCAACACTTTAGATCACACTTTGTACCGTCTCTGTATGACCTATTCCCACCATATACACACCAATACATCTTGCCTTGCCTGATGCTGTCCATAGCCAAGAGACTCAGGAAATGTTTGCTGAATGAAAGGCTGAATGAAACGTGCTACACGCAGAGAATCCCTGGTGCTCGGGCTTTGGAGGTGAAGGGATCAACTTGGCTTCCCCGGCCAGATTTATTACTCTCCCTTTCACTGCATCCTGTCGCCCACACTTCCAGGGCCTTTGTAAATCACTTGGTGTTATTCCTTCACTTACACATTTTTTATGACTGTCCTTTTAGGACCACATAAATCAGATGTCAAATCAGGTTATTAGCGGGGGCTATTTTTTTCTCTCCTGTCAACAACCTGGTATTTTAATTCACTTTGGACTTTCCTATTTCTATTTGTAACCCTTCTCTGGGATGCTGGATGCTGGCAGAAAGATTTGTTCTGAAGGAAAACTGGGGGCAGTTAGGCCAGTTATCAGACAACAAGTGTATAGACTTGTGATGATGAAAATGGTGGGAAAAGGAACTTTCCACCTTTGTCACTGAAAGATGACCTGAATCCTCGGGTTAATTAGAAGGCTTTTCTTATTAGCTAAGGAAAAATGAAGGATTTTCCCCAGGCCCATAGAATTAAAGTAACATCAACTTTAGAGTACAGATTAAAGTTCATTCCATCATTGAAAACATATTTGAGTGAACAGAGGAAGTTACTTGTTCAGGTTAACGACAGAGATGAGCTATGAACTCAGACCTCTTAGCATTTTAGATTTAAAACATTTTTTAAATGTCAACAACACTATAAAATACAAAAATTTAAAAATTCCACATATTTCTACCATCAACAATTGAAAGTGTTAACATTTTGACCTTTTTTACTGCTAGATCCCTGTGATTTCCATCTCTAATCTGATCTTTACTCCTTCTCTGTGTATGGACTCACTATTATGCTTTTAATGTTTCCTTTCCAGTCTTTTAAAATATGAACTTGCGCATTTTTATGTGCATCCATAGAACTCTATAGCATTATTTTGTGCATGCTTTTAAGGTTTATAAATATACTCACGATGTTTATAGCAATTTACTTTTTTCACCCCACAGTGTTTTTTAAAGACCTCTCCATTATCATACATGTTTATTTTAATTGCTGCATGGTATCTATGTACCTTCAAATTTTCCTTCATGCCTTCATTCCTCTTTTTGATGCACATGTAAATTGTTTTTGATTTTTCCAGTTATCAAGCAATGATGTTATGAACATTCATATAATGGCCTTAGTGCTTGTATGTGTGATTATTTCTCCAGCTTTCTTTTCTTGTGATACCTTTGTCATGATATCTGCAATTATGCTGACCTCACAATTCATTTTGAAAAGATTCTCTTTTTCATTTGCTGAATGAGTTTGGTTAGATTGCTACTATTTCTTATTTAAGTTTCATTAAATTCACTAGTGAAACCATCTGGGTCTGGCTTTGAGTAAGTTCTGATTATAAAGTTAAGTTCTTTAAAAGATACAGGCTGTTCAATTTTTCTGTCTTTATTTCTTATGGCAATTTTGGTAGTTTGTGCTTTCTAAAATATTAGTCATTTTCTTCTATGTTGCTGAATGTATTTTCAAGAAGATGTTTATAATATTCTCTTATTATTCTTTTAATGTCTATCTTATCTTCAACAATATCTACTCTTGAATTCATGATATTGTTAATTTGAGTTTTCTCTACTTTTTTTTTTAATTTTTTAAGGAATTTGTTATTAGTAGTAATATTTTCTTGGAAACAAATTTCAGTTATGATAATAGTCTCATTTTTTCCCTATCATTTATTTCTACTTGTATCTGTAATTTTTTTATCATCAGATTTAATTTTATTGCTTTTTGTTCCTTGTTTCTTAAATAAAAAATTTAGTTCACTGATTTCAAGCCTTCTTTTCTAATATAGACATTTTAAATACATACATTAATCTCTATGACTGTTCTGATTCCCTTCTGTAAGTTTTATTTTCATCATTATTTAATGCAAAGTAATTTTTGATTCCTTTTTAATTTCTTCTTTGACCCATGTGTTATTTATAAGTGTGTTATTTAAATTTCAACTATTGGGGGATTTTAAAAAATATATCTTTTGATATTTTTTTCTGATGAAAAGACTTGCAGTCAGATAATATACTCTATAAGAGTTTATTTAATCTTTTGATGAAAACATATGGTCTATCTTGGTGAACATTTGACATGCACATGAAAATAGTGTGTATTCTACAGACGTATTGCTTAATTTTAAACTTTTAAACTGAGTGCATATCAAAATGTGTAGGTAACCACTAAAATTCAGAATAGAATGCATAACTTAAAAAAGAAATAAAACTTGATAATATGAATAGAAAGCAAGAATAAAAACTAAAACTAAACAATAAAGATACTGATAAATAAAAATGACAACATAATAGAGTAAAAAATAAATTTAAATATTGAAAGTTGAAAAAGAAAGGAAAAGAGAAATATATTAGGCAAATAAAACAATTGTAGTTGTGTTACTAAAGGACAAATTAAACCTTAATACAAAAACCAATATTAGAAAGAGAGTAACTGTATAATGATAAAAGAAAAAAATCAGTAAAATATAAATATTTTAAACTCAGATACTCTTAACAATGTAACTTCAAAATAAATCATAGTGTAATTGAAAATTTTATGAAAATAAATCGATAAATCCATAAATGCAATGAGAAGTGTTAATTCACCTGTCTCAGGGATTGACAGATCAAGCAACCAGAAATTCTAAGGCTTGAACAACACGACCTACAAGCTACATCTAACTCTTATGCAGAACCCTAAATTGAACTATTTGAGCAGTGGTTTTCAAACTTGAATAACATCAAAATCACCTGAAGAGTTTGTTAAAACAGAGGGCTGGACCCCATCCCTAGAGCTTCTGATTTAGTAGGTCTGGGGTGGGGCCTGAGAATTTACATTTTTAAAAACCTCCAGGTAGTGTGGATGCTACTGGTCTGAGGACCACACTTTAAGAAATGAGTATAGTAAAAAATTCCTTTCAGGCGCACATGAAACGTTTATAAAGGTTGGGCATCTACTGGTCCACGAAACAGATCTCAAAGCAAATTCTGAGACATCAGTGTCATGTCTATCATGTACTCTGACCTCAATAAAATTATAAATCAATTGAGAACAGACATTAAATAAACACATACACACATTTAAAACATAACTCATGGGTCATAAAATAAATCATAATCAGAATTTAAAAATATTTAGACCTAAGTGTTGCTAAATAAGCTACATGTGTCAAAAGATGTAGGGTGCAGCTAAATTATAGGCTAAACAAAGCCAAAACATGAATACACTGAAAACTTCCCTGACAAGGAAAATAACGAGGAAGAGAAGCATAAATGTTAAATGCTATGAATGAAAGGGAAGACCTAACAATCAATACAGTAGAGATGTAAGAAATGAGAAGAAAACACCATGGCTGCCTACACGGCAAAGTGTTTAGACACAAGGGCAATGCTTCCCAACCCTGCTACATTAGACTTATTGGGGGCTCTTAAAAGATAGTGGTTCCTAGGCCTCTCCCTGATGAATTAATCAGAATCTCTGGGGGCTGGGCAGCTCATCAGCTCCAGCAGGGAATTCTAATGGGCAACCAGAGTCCAGAGCCACTACCCTAAGCAGTTACAGGCTAAGTAGAGATGCTCTCCCCTTCCCTGTGCTGAGGTGTCCACCCTCTGAAGTAAGTCACAGAAGTCCCCTTTTCCTCCCTTCAGTAAGACACACGTAGCAGACTGCACAGGACCCTGAAACCTGTCACGTGTCCTACCCCATCCCCACTATGGTGAAATCTAATGTCACCATGATGCTTAAACATCTTCCTCTATGACTAAGATTACACCCACAGACGTGAGCATCATTTTCCAGCCAGTGGTCCTGGGTCTTTTTCCCTCTGACTCAGCAGTGCATTTTTTATTCTCTTCTGTGTGATCGTGATTTATTTTTGGAATCAGAATTGAGAAGACAAGTAGCACTTTCTTCAAAATAAACTTAATGATAGTTGCCACATACAGAGCTTTGTAAATGTGATGGAGAAGACTAGGACAGGCAAGTCCCAAAAACCTTACAGTTGTATTAGGTATAAAGGATTTGCATGCATGCAAACACATGCAAATGCACATGCATGCAATGTGTGAGCACACTTACATATTTATTGCGTTGTGTAAGACAGTCTTTGACTAAATGTGAGTTTGAGTGGTGATATTGGTCGGGGGGCAGGTATAGAAAAACATAAATCATTTCAGCTATTTTAAGAAAAGGGAGATGCAATGCAAGGAATTAGGTGTTTGCAAAGTCACTGGAAAGTCTCAAAGAGCAGGCTGTAGGCTAGGTCTCCAGAGATGATTCTGGAGTGGCAGTACCTAACTGATCCATTGAGAGAGCTTCCATTTCTGCTGCATCATTTGGCAAGAAGGGAAATCAGGAAACTGCTGGGCCAGCTGCCAGTCCTAGGATCACACCCACACAGCAGTGATTTGTGAGTCATGAGCCTCGGCCAGAAGTGTTGGCTCCAAAGCCAGGCTGTGGCTTCTAGGTCCACTCCAGAAAAAGAAAAAGAAAAAAAAAAAAAAAAAAAAAAAAGCTTCCCTGCCATGCCTTCCCCCTAGTTAACTCATTTGCAAATTCTAGTCTCCCAAGAGGGCATTTCACTGCTGGAACCTTAGGCACAGGTGAAACCTTGACTGCAAGGTGGTCAGAGATGCAGCTGCTATCTTTTCAGCCCTCGCAGTGCAGGAAGATAGTGAGCTCGGCGATCTCCCTTAGGGGAAGTGGGGTGTCAGAGAGAAAAAAGAACACGTGAACTACACCCTTGAAGCCTTGACGCCTTTCTCCTTGCTCTCCCTCCAGAGAGAGCCCACAACAAACTGGCCATCAGGATCTGTCTATTTCTAGTGCATAAGATATTCCACATGGGTCTCCTCTTTCATCTTCCTCTGCCAGCGTCTTTGATCAAAGCTCCGTCATATTTTGACCTAGGTCACCGCAAGAGCCTTCTGACAAGTCTTCCCATTTATAATTTTATTACTATAAACCATTTTGCATTGTATTTCTACAAGGATCTTTAAAAAATTATAGCTCTTTTAGCAATACATTTATCTAACTGTATCATAATTGCATGAGGCTATAAGCATCACCTTCATTGTCTTTTATGTTATATATTCTCATCTCTTGGCATGTAGTAGATACTCAAAATTGTTGTCAATTGAATGAACAATAACAGCATTTCCTAAGTGTGATATGTGTTTGCAAAGTGATTTAAGGTGATACATGGGCAAATTATTTTTGTTTTAATAGATATGTTGCTATATTAAATATAATAAAAAATGTAACTAGTGCGTCAAGCCTGTGATATTATAGGTATCATTTAGAATGAGGCTGAAGTAAAGAGTGAGCCCATGTTAATAAAACAAAAGGACATTAAGTTAAACATGGAATGCAAATATCATAAAAATTCATGATGACAATATGAATGACCAATGTTGGAAACAACTACTAGTGACATTCTTTGGCTAAAAGATGTCCAAGTTCCTCACTCACCTTGAGGTTAACACCAAACTTCTGAGTGGAAATCCTCTCTCAGCTGTTCCCCAACTACTTACTCAGCCTCATCTTTTGTAACCCCCATTCCATTCCTCAAACTGCATATCCTACACAGCCACATGAATCTCCTTACTGCTCCCCCAATGTCATTTTCATACATCCCCTTGTCTCTGCACATGCAGTCTTCTGCCTGAAATGCTTGCTCTCCACTGCTTCTCTGTTGAACATGGGAACTCTTATTCATCCTTCAAAACCCAACTAAGATGTCAACATTGTAACTGTAGTGAGCTAAAATAGAGAAGCCTTAGAACAGACACAAGGTGGTATCCCAGAGAGGCCCTCCATAAGAAGTGAAGCTTGGGTAAGTTCATTGTGATCTGATGAGAGGTCTTCCCACCTTAGAGATGCTAAAACCCAATTTTTACAACTCTCTCAAAGCTGTTTGAATTCAGAAGGAATGCCCCATAAGAGCTCAATAGACTCTCATGGTTCACTTCTAGACATCATATCCATATCCACGTATGCTATCACTAAGGCTCTTTCTTTCTCAGTGCCTTTGGCACTGCTCTCACATGGATGAAACACTAGTCTCCCCTTTAAGGCCCTACACTGCGTATCACAGTACAGGCTCACACATAACCTGGTCTTTTCTGCAAAGGCTCAGAAGCTTCCACAAGTATCAGAGCTTAGGACTGGCATTTCACAGCTAGAATAGTACTATTTTTCTTTTGCTAATTTTTTTCTGGGTGAGTAAGAGGCTTAATTTGCACAAAAATTGGAAACATAAAAAAATTATAAGAAATGGAAAAATAAATCATTCATAATCCCACTACCTAGAGGCAAAAAAATACTAATGTTTTGTCACATTTCCGCTCAGTCTTTTCCACTCCTCTCCACCTCCCTGTTTTATATACTGTACTTGTATTCTGCTTTGCTCACTTACCATTACTCTTCTGTGTTATTAAAAGTTCTTTTCAAACATTAATTGCATTAATTAACCATACCTTAACCACCAGCTATTTCACTATTTCCGGGATTTTTATTACACATAATGCTGCAATAAACATTTTTGTGCATAAATCCAGGACTGCATTTTAGATTCTTTCTCCAGCACTGGTCCCCAGTTGTGAAATCATTAGTTCATAAGTTATGAATATTTTAAGACCAAATTAGGAATACTCCTGTCTCTTGACTTCTATTTCAGGGCTCTTTCCACTTCAACAAATTATTACTCTCCTTTGTCAAAATCCATGTGAAGAAAAAAAATCACAGAAAGTTTTTTTCCCCAGACTGGCACAGTATTCTCAACAGCACCCAACTGAAGCCATTGACACTCTAGAAATTGACACTCTCTTTAGAATCCCCCATAATATATCTCCTGAGCCCCTCTTGTCCTGATCTGGAAAATCCAGGTGTTCATACTATTGGTTTGAACCTGAATTATACTTGCCTTGCCCTTTTGGGTTCATATCTTGGTGGGACTCTCTGCTATCTTTCTATTTATTTTTTCAGGTAAAATTTTGCAGGAAACCTTGCAGTCTGGGCAACGGTTGTGATGTTTTAACTGCTCTGCAAATATTCGGGAGCCTTCATTCCCTGGTTTCTACTGACCCCACTGGAAAGAGCTCATTGCTCCTGGACACAAAGACCATAAGAACTTGTCCTTTCATTTCTGGAATGTAGGTAGCATAGTCCCACAGCTGATTCTGTACTGATTTTATGCAAATCATGATGAACTCCACCTCTGTCTGGACATGTGCTTGATGAGTAGGTGGCATTTTTGTGAGAAAAACGATGTGCACCTTCCTCCAGGTTGCTCTAGCCCTGCATCAAAGCACACTTGGAGCTCAGCCCTTACCTGCCTCTCAGCCGGGCACCTCAGGGTCAGGGCTATCCACATAGTGAGGTGGGACCCTTGGTATCATTCTTCCAGCCAGGGACTTTTCTTGGGTTATCAATATGACCGTCCCTTTAAGACCCTTTTATCAACCGTCGTCTGATACAAGTGACTGATCCTGTGATCCTCAAACCTGATACGGAAGAAGGAAATAAAATGGCAAAGATGAGCGAGACAAGGTCCTCCTGTTCCTATGCCAGAGAGGATTCTGATGGGACGGTGCGAGCAGGGGTAGCACTACTTCTCTCTTATTCCCCTGGACCTTCCATTGTAGAGTCTGGCAGCCAGTCGCCAGTATCTGCATCTCTTTGCCTAAGAGTGAGTTTTCCTTGGTGATCGGAGCCCCACAATGCCCTTGTGCACATCAGGCCCGATTGCTAGAGAATTAATGCTGCTCCTGCAGCAGCCCTCATCTAATGAGTGACGAGATGAGAATTACCTCTTGTGTTTGTTTGGACTGCCATAACAAAATACCAAAGACTGGGTGGCTTAAGCAATAGAAATTTATTTTCTCACAGTCCTAGAGGCTGGAAGGCCAAGATCATGGTGCCGATGCTGGCAGGGTTAGTTTCTCCTGAGGTCCCTTCATGGCTTGCAGACGGCCCTCTTCTTGCTGTGTCCTCACACGGACTTTGCTCTGTGCACGAGCATCCCTGGTGCTTCTGCTTCTGTGTATGTCTTAATCTCTTTCCATAAGGAATGAATGGATTAGGGCCTGCCCCAGTAAGCCACATTTTAATTTAATTACCTCTTTAAAGGCCCTGTCTCCTATTACAGTCACATTAGGGGGATTAGGGCTTCAGTATATGAATTTTGGGGGCAGTTCAGTCCATAAGAGCTCCCTACTAAGCTACTCGTTCTTGAATCCTTGTCCCAAAATATGACAGCAGATGAAATAGCGACTCTGAATCAGTGACTATGGAAGATCTGGATTAGAGAGGAGTGGAGATAATAAGCAAGACCCAGGAAGGAAGCCCATGCTGAAAATATCTCATAACTTCTGTTATCCTAAAGAAGGCTGGGGTGGGTGGAGAATTTACCAGCTTTGTACACTGAGATAATGTTAAATATTGCACATTTTGATTATAAATCTTCCTAATATATTTCTGCTGAGTGACTCTTGCAAGATATGTGCTGGGTAAAATCACTACCTGATTTAGTGTAATATGTATTTTCAATAAAAATATATGTATATCAACAAACCAGGATAATTCAAAACTTCTTCAGCTAAGTTCTTTGGAGACCAGCAATTGATAACACAGAAACAACAGGTAGTCAGTGTCCCTGTAATGGTTAATATGTTTAAAATTGGGTTGGACTCAATAAATAAATAAAGTTGAGGCTTTCTTGGAAGATCCAAGACTTGCTATTCTGAAAATTAGTAAGAATCCAGTGGACCCTGAGCACAAATGGCAGAAGTACACAAAGGAAGTCAGAAAGGGGCCCAGAATCCTGAAGTCAGAGGGGCATGGTCAGGCAGCAAGCAGGTGGGCAGAGTTGGTGGCCATGGCTGTGGCTCCTCCAGTCTCACCTGTCCCTGACCCTGACTTCTCTGTATAATGGTGCTCTGAGCCCTAGAGGTCAGGCTGAGGTGCCATCCTTGCAATCAGTGAGCTCATTACTCTGGGAAATGGTTTCTTCTCCCTTCAGCTCCTTTACAGATTTCATTTGCATTTCCCCAGACTTGTTTTGATTTCCATCAGCCTGGGCTGGCAGTCGGCGGGGGCTGGGGCTAGAGCTGCCTCATAGTCAGGTTACCTCCTCGATATTGCTTCTGGTTGGGCCTGTTTGGGCTTGCTTTGGCAGCACAATCCCTAGTGTCATTCAGGCAATTAAATAAGGTATTTTATTTTATTCAAGGGGGCTGTATCATGCCTATTTCAGGAGCTATTTGATGGGAACTGGGGCAAAAAAATGTCCCTTGAAAATGGCATCCCATCTGTAGCCCGATGCAAAAGGATCACAGAATTAGCTTTTCTTTAACACTATTATATTCTTTCAATAGGGTGTAAAGTTTTAGGAGATGAACTTTCATGCTCCATGTCACGGGAGCAGATTGGTTTTGCATGTGTGACAGAGCAGGCCCTGAGACTCCAGCCGTGGGGGGATGGTACAGAATCATAGAATTCTTAAGTGAGTCAAATGTCTTTTCCAAGGCCTGCATCCATTTTAAAACTTTCCCTGGATTCCCTATGTCTGTTTTCTCTAATTTGTTCATTTTCTTTTAACTCTAACTTGCAGAGTAACTTTGAGCAACTGTTCCCTGTTCTTGTCTAGAAGTCTACTCCTCTGTTAGTATGTGAATGAAACCATAAGTCTATGCATGTTGAAGGCCAACTCCAAACGTGGGCCATTCCGAGTCTTTTTGTCTTTTCTTGCCTTCGGTTTCCTTGAAAAGGAATCTGCCTTGGTTTAGACTCACCTACCAGGAGACTGAGGTCCCAGACCTCCCGGTGTTTGAGTTCACAGAGAGTGATCTGTGAGTTTACGGTCCCACCAACCATGAGGTCATGGCTAGAACACAGGAGTCATTTATTTTGTGTTCTTGGCTCACCTCTGCCCTTCATCATTCCTGGGGTACTAAATTAATTTTTAGACTAAAACTTAAGGGGTTTTGATATGAAAGTTGCCTGGAACACGGAAAAAGCCAGAATATAATATCTAGAATAATATTTGCTAAACCTTATAAAAAGTGGAACAACTTACAATAATTTATTCATAACTATAAAAATTCTCCTTGCAAAACAAGTACAAGATAAAAACCAAACAAAAAATTCCAGAAGTCTATAGGGTTAACAATATTACAGTCATCAAGTTAGCTATCGGAATAACAAAGAAGACATTCTAATTGGCCTTAAAAACAAATTCTGGTACTATTTGAAATTACTTTGTTTTTATAGACAAAAAGCAGTTTGTTTTCTTTCCTTTGCAAAGAATTACATAGCACATTTGGATACGCTAGCATGTGGTTTCCAAAAAGCCTTTATATTCTAATAGATACATATTTTTATGAAGGGAATTTCTCAAACAATTCATGGCAAGATGCAGTCTTAGATACGAGTGTAACTCTGCCATTGTACAAGCATTACTTATAGAGAAGAACATTTTTGGAGAATTTCCTGGCACCAGGAACAGCAGGACTAACAGAAGGTGAAAAGAATTTTCAGAGGGGTTCTGAAAGGAGACTTTGAACACAGGAAAAGGCCAGAAAATGGTAAACTAAGAGGGCAATTCAGAAAGAAAAGGAAAATAAAGTTTCCTTTTCCCTTTTGTTTTTCTCTCATTTTCCTTAGTGTGGAGGGAGTGTAATTGAAATTCTTGGACATTCAATGTGTGTCTAGTATAGTTCCACTGCCTTACTCCTCTGGGGGTTAGATGCTCTCTGGGGACTGGCCCTGTGTTCTGGACATCTGAGGGCCCCTCCTCTGGTACCCGAGATGTGCCACCAAAACTGAGCTGACTGATCATACTTCAGAACGGCCAGCCCATCAATAAGAAACAGTGTTGAAATCCCATTTAAGGCAAAGCACTGTTAAAGATGGAGAGAGGTTTAAAGGAGCCATCACTATGTTCAAGGAAATCACAATCAATTTGAGGTGATAAGGCATAATCATGTGGGAAAGTAAACATGAAAAAAATCATAAATGAGTTTAAAATACTAGTACCAATAATGCCAGAGAGGCATGGATAGAATACTCACCTCTCCCCATCAGCCAGAGTGACTGAATCAGCAAGATGGGCCACATGCTTCAAAAGACCTGTCTTTGTACATGGAAACAGCCTAAATGTCCATCGACAGATGACTGGATAAAGAAGATGTGATATATTTATGCAGTGGAATACTATTCAGCCATAAAAATGACAACATACCGCCATTTGCAGCAACATGGATGTCTCTGGAGAATGTCATTCTAAGTGAAGGAAGCCAAAAAGAGAAAGAAAAATATCATATGATATTGCTCATATGTGGAATCTAAAAAAAAAAAAAGAACATAAATACACAACAGAAACAGACTCATAGACATAGAATACAAACTTGTGGTTGCCAAGGGGGAGAGGGGTGGGAAGGGATAGACTGGGAGTTTAAAATTTGTAGATACTAACAGGAATATTCAGAATAGATAAACAAGATTATACTGTATAGCACAGGGAAATATATACAAGATCTTGTGGTAGCTCACAGCAAAACAAAATGTGACAATGAATATATGTATGTTCATGTATAACTGAAAAATTGTGCTCTACACTGGAATTTGACACAACATTGTAAAATGACTATAACTCAATAAAAAAATGTTTAAAAAAAAAACCTGTCTTTGCATCCAAACTTTGCCCTACCCCATCACTCATTGGCTGCTAGTTGCTCATTCTTGGGCTGGTTTACTAATATTTATGAGTCTTTGTTTCTTTAGGTACAAAATGAGCTTATATTACCCATAGGAATGTTACCCTGTGGATACTCCCATAGGACTATTAAGGATTACTAAAATAATGTATGTGAAGTTCGCAGTGTAAAGTATGAAACATAATACATATTTAAGAGAAGTATTCACCTTCTTCCCTCTACCCATATGTTGTCTTCAGAGCTTTAGGACCACAGAGACTCTGCAAGACTCGAAGTCGTGAGAAATAACACACCAGAGTTCAGCTACCAGCAATGTTGTGACTCCTTCTAGTCATCAGATGGAAAATTCTGAATGAAAAACACCACCTTCCATCTTGGCTCCCAGTAGAACTGAACTTTCACCCATCCCCACCGCACACTCACTATTTACATAGCTCAGCTGAGTTCAGGCCAAGAAGATGTGTGCGTGACCTCACAACCAAGGCAGGGATGTAAGAACCGTCATGAGTATCTAGTCCTAGCGGACTGGAGGATGGGGAAGTTCTGGGAAATGTGCTGCCCCCAGTAAGAGGGTGGGACTCTGCTCTAAGTTCTTATCTGTGCAGTGGACTCAGTGCAATACTTCGCTGGCCCTGTCTCAGCCTCCAGCACAAGACAGGGCCTCGTGGGCAACTGAAGCTTGACCTCTGCCTATTAGTACTGCTCACAAACCCACATCCCTCCTCCACAGCCACCTTGTTGCCCGCATTTCAGCCAGCAGTCTTCTTCAATCTTGACTCCCCTGTCTGATCACATTCCTCTCTGAAGGTTTTCTGAGCTCCAGCCAAACCCCAGCTCAGCTAATAGACCATGGCCCCACCAGTCACGGGCCATGGTGACAGCACTGTGTCTAGTCACCTGCCCTCTGGGTGATAGCTCTATTTCCTCTGGTCCAGAGGAAATCAGCATGTAGCTGATGAATCAGATAAGCTACTTCTCCATGTAAAACCCTGGTGGAAAATCTTAGCTCCTCCATGTGGCCTGCAAGGCCCTAGATGAGCTTCCCTGCTGCCTGCTCCAAACTTACCTGCCGCTTGCTCACTCCACTCTCTTGGCTTCAGTTATGCTCCCCTCCTTTTCATTTCCTAAACACCTTACTCTCTTCACAGTTTGGAGTTTTCACCATGGTTTTCTCTCCCTGAAATTCACTCCCCCTAGGCCTTCTCATAGCTGACTTCCATAGGAGACTTCATTCAAGTCTCCACTCAAATGTCATTCCTCTTCAAAGGGAACCTTCCTGACCGCTCTATTAGAATGTTACCCACCTGCTTGGTTACTTCCTAAACCATTACCTTGTTTTATTCTCATCATTGACCTTATCCCTCTGAAATGATCTGACTTATAGTTGTATACTAACTTAGTATGTCTCCACCACTAGAATGTCATTGCAGTGAAGGCCAGGACTTGTATTTCAGTGCCTAGAATGATGACTGATACACAGAACAGTCTCCAGAGCAGTCTCTGGATGGGCAATTCACACTGTTCCAGAAGCACATCCTGCTCCCTTGTAAACTGACCGACACTAAAAGGGCAAAGCAAGCAGCCATAAAAGCAGCAAAGACCGCAAGTGGATCCCTGGAGGGCTAGACTGGCAAAGCTTATCCAAGGCATTTTGTCCATCGTTAACAAGATTCCAGCCACCTGAGTTAGTCTTGGGGTCTTGAATGGACCAAGAAGGGCAACAGGACCCCCACTCTGGGTTAAGGATTATGGTGGTCTCAGCCTATGGGAAGACTGGTATTAGGGAAGGGAATCCATCAGGACTAAAGAGAAAGAAACAAGGTCTAATCATGCAGTGGATAAGTCAGCCTAGAAGAAGAAAAGGAAAGTGTCTCATAGGCAAGACAGCTAACCAGCAATCAAACCTGAATGTACAGATTTCCAAATCTGATGGCAAGTGACAATGGTTTGGTGAGGGTGAGCAGTGCCAAACCTCATCAGTCTTGACTCAGAGAACAGAGTGACCTTATTTTGTACCCTGTCAAAAGGGGTCCAGGGTTTGAGGGTAGGGAGTGAGGGGTCCTTAGGAGAACAGAGACACATACATGTGGGAGCTGACAGCTTCTCCCTGCAGCCATCTGCTGCAAGAGTTAATCAGCTCACAGTTCCAGAGACAGCCGAAGATGAATAGCTGTGTGCTGTGATTACTCTTCCTTTTAAACTGTCCCCTGTCTCCGTGTTACAGGCAACACTTTCTGGAGTAATAAAATCATGCCCAGCATTCATCTCACACATACAGGCAAGTATGAAGTCAACATTTCTCCATGGTAAAAAGACCCTGTTGTGTCTGTGCTGCTGGTAGGTATCCTGCACATCGCTCTCGTTCTCTAAGGGAGTAAAAGGCTCAGACGAAGGACCTGCTTCCTTGTCGGGACCAGTTTAGGCATGGTTAGGAGCAACTGCCTAAAACAGAAACATATCATTATGGAATGCAATCCACTGTGCCAATTTTGGGTAGTTTGAAGTAGCTCTGGTGGAAGACTCTCCATGGTGGTACCTGCAGTGGATCTTTATTCAGACTTTAAAAGAGTGGGATTGGTTAAAATGGATTAAACACATATTAGAGACTGTATGTTTCCCTAAATGGAGAACTTAAGCACACACAATATTTATGTGCTTTTAATTTAACTGTATAAACAGTTTTCTCAGGCTGACTGTAGTCTGACTCTGTGTGAATTATAGAATCATATGCAGCCTATGGACCCGAGCAGAGGCATGGGAACAACACAGTGCTGTAGAAATTGCACTGGATCTAGCCCCAGCCTGAGGCTCCATGCTTCCAACACCCCTGCATCTCATGTGGTTATCCAGGAGTTCCTGGGAGTGTCTTAAGTAAGACTCACAAGTAAGCCCACTCTCCCTGGGTATGGCCCTGGCTCTGCTTCCCCTCCCAGCATCTACAGGGTCTTCCATATCCTGCACAGCCCCATCACATGTGGCAGCCAAGGTGTATGAATGGCAGGATACCAGAGCTGCTCAGGGTTTTGTCTTGTGGACCCTCTTTTTTCTTGTACTTTTGTGGAAGGTATTAATCATAACGATGATAATGATCATTGTAATAATGACAGTGGTGAATTGTTGAACACGGTTACTATGTGTCAGGTAATAGTCTAAGTGATTTACATTTGATACCCAGAACAACCCTATTTTACTGGCGGGGAGACTAAGGTACAGAGGAGATATTTTGCCTAAGGCTGCTTCTGTCATGGTATTCAACAGAGTTTTACAGAAAGAGCTGGGTTTTCTTACACACACACACACACACACACACACACACACACACACACACACACATAAAAGAAGAGAAAGAAATCCTCAAAAATAATATTTATAATCACAGACACAAATACAGATGTAGAGAAATGGTATACCCTACAAAATGCTTTTAATGACATTTTATCACTTCTTACAGTTTGGGCATAATATTATATAATGAATATAGATCTTCCACCATCTTTTTAAACTGCTGAATCTTATTCCATCGTGTGATGACACCATAATGTATTTAATGAATATCTTATTTTGAATATTAGTAGGGTTTTCTAATTTTTCCTATTCCAGTAATGCTAAAATGAACCTCTTGGGCTTGTATCTTTAGACACTTGTCCTGTTACTTCCCCAAAGCTTAAATTCTGGAAATTGCCTTACTGTGTCAATGAAGATACACATGTTCAATTTTGATAATATATTGCCCAACCATTCTCTAGAAAGTTTGTTCTATCAATTTGAATTTATACCAAAGCTTATAAGAATGCCTGTTTACTCATGCCCTAGCCAATCTTGGGTATTTTTCATCATTTTCAACTTAATAGGCAAGGAAAGGACATCTCACTGATGTTTTAATTTGTGTTTCCTTGGTAGCTAGTGAGGTTCCATGTGTTTTCAGTGCTACAGATGTATGTATCATCCATTCTTCTGTGAATTGCCTGACCATTGGGACATTTTTTTTGAATATCCTCTTTTTCTTACAGATTTGTATGAGCCCTGAAAAGACTGAAGAAGCTAAGCCTTTCTTTGTAATATTTCTTGCAATAATTTTCAGAGTTTGTCTTTTAATGTCTATAGCATTTAGGTGGACAGATAGATCAGGTTTTTTTTTTTTTTTTTTTTTGCTATTCACAAGTTGTGGAATTTTATGTAGTCAAATACATGATTAATTTTTCCCTTTCAGCCATTGTGTACACACATTGTAAGTCTTTCACCACTAAAAAATTATATACTTATTTATATATTCTGGTATTTTAATGGTTTCTCTTTTACAATCAAAACTTTGAAACATCGAAATTTATTTTAGTATAAATTAAGGTAGAAGACTCAAACCTGTTTTTTTTAAATGCTATTCTACCTGCCATCAATCACATTTTATTGAATAATCCATTTAATGCATAGTTGATTCTTTTCCCAATATTTTACATTGACACCATTAATATACAGCAAATTATTATACATACTTAACTTAGCTTCTGGATTTTCTTTTTGGTTTTATGGATCTGTCTGACTACTTTGGTACCATACCTCAGTGATAATTTAATTTCTAATAGGGCAAGTCAATCTCATCACTCATTTTTCTTGGTCTTTTCATGACTATTCTAATACAATTATTCTTCTAAATGAACTTTAGAATCATTTGGTTAAGTTCCAAACAAAAATCTCATCAAACTTTAATTGGGATTGCATTAAATTTATAAATTAATTTAGGGAGAATTGACATCTTTAACATATTGAAGATTCTCATCTAAAAACATGGAATGTCTCCTGATTTATTAACATCTTTTATGTCCATAAGTTGACTTTGTAATATTTCTCAGGGGAATCTGTCATACTTCTTATTGAGATTAGTTTTAGTTATTTTACATTTTTTTGCTATTGTAAATTTGATTTTTGAATGTATTTCTAAATAACTATTTCTACAGTATAGAGAAGCTACTGATTTGATGTTAATATGGTAACTGGAAATTATGAAATGATTTTATTCTATTTTTCAAATGATTCTCATTTTTTTTCTAAATAGACAATCTTAATTCTGAATAAACATAATTAATTTTGCCTCCTTTATAATATTTATGGGACTTAATCTTGGTTAAATATTTTAATACATATGTCTTAAAATGGTGACTCTTGGAATTTTTGAAGAAAATCATGGTTCTAATAAAATGTAGAGTCATCACTTTCCTTTTCTTTTTTAAATTGAAGTATAGTCAGTTGCAATGTGTCAATTTCTAGTGCATAGCCTAATGTCCCAGTCATGCATACATATGCATATATATACATACATTCATTTTCATACTTTTTCATTAAAGATTATTATAAGATACTGAATATAGTTCCTGTGCTATACAGAAGAGATTTTTTAAAATGTATTTTTATATATAGTGGTTATCACTTTCCTTTTAAAGTAAGTATTGTCTTTAACAGATTCACCTGACCATTAAACTTTCCCTAACTTCCACTCTAACTACTGGGGATTTACTTCCTACTGTATTTAATTATTAAGTTATTTAAAATTTTAACAACGAGGAAGAGAGAGAGCAAGAGATTGAGACTGAAGTGGTGTAAGTTGTAGACTCTATAGCCAGACTGTCTAGGTACAAATACAGCTTCTGTTATCTGTTAGTCATTATTATCTGGGGCTAATTATTTCACCTATGTGTGGTTCAGAAATCTGTAAAATTGGAGAAATAAGAGCACCTACCTAAAATGCTTGTTGTAAGAGATTACACACACACACACACACACACACACACACACACACACACTAAGCTCTCACTAAACATTTACCATTTGCTTAGTACACACACACACACACACACACACACACACACACACACACACACACACACACACACACACACACACACACACTAAGCTCTCACTAAACATTTACCATTTGCTTAGTTCCCAAATCCTGCCCACTCGACTCTAGAGTAATTAATGATTAATGTTTATGTTCACTGCAATCTCATGGGGAAACAAAGTGGTAAAACATTGCAGAAATAGCTTTAAAGTTCCTCCACTTTTTCCAAGGTTCTCTTTTCTGTAGTTTCCATGTTTCTCATTGTCTTTCTCTCCCTCTGTCTCTAAATCTCTCCTTCCTACCTCCGAAACTAGTATTATTTTTCTAAAGTTTTATCATAGTAAGTACACGGAGACAACTGTGAGAAGTGTAATTATATCTCATTCAATCTGAAGCTAAAATCATACTATAACCCATGTCATTTCCCAATCCTCATCCCCCTGCCCCCTTTCTCTCTCCCTTGATATTTAATATGCAGCCAATCCAATAAGATCAACTCCCCAAATACCTTAAAACAGAGGAAATCATTTTCTACATTTCAAATGGGATATGTACCATTATTAACCAACTGAATATATTTAAGTACTGAATATTATGCGTGGATACAGAAAATGTGATTCTAGCAAATAATGTGAAATGTAGACCATTTATGTGAATTATCAGAGAATGAGAAGACTGTTCCAAACTATTCATATTTCTTTTTGAGATAAGCAAACAGACTACTAATTATATAAGGTTATCTTTCCACTAACCCATTCCTAAACTGAAAGATTAATGGTTTTATTATTTGTATCACATTAAAAAATTATTTACATAAAGAGGGCATCAACTGGGGTTTGTATTTTGCTATATTTTCTGATTGGATTGTTCAGGTTTCAGGATGATGCTTAATTATAGAGGTGATAGTAAGTACAGATGTCACATCCTTGATAGGAATGACTCTAATGTTTCCCTACTAAGCTTCATGCTAGATGCTAGCTCTTGATTTCAGATAGGATTTTTCTTTGCATGTAAAGGAAATTAATTTTTCCAACTATGGCAAAATTTTTGAAAGCAGAAATGGCTGTTGAATTTTCTCATATGCAAAAAGGCATGACTATTGATATGATTATATGGTGTTATATTATTGACATTAGTATGAGTCAATATTGATTGATTTTGTTATTCTAAATATCCTTTAATTCCCAATTAGAATTTACCTGGTCATTCATTAATTTATCAAATATATATTGAATAACCATGGTTTATTATTTTTAAATGCCAATATATTCGTTTTGTGTGTATTTATAAGATTTTTTAATCTATATTCACAAATATAGTTGTTTTGTAAGAGTGTGGTTATAGATTTGTGGTGCATGTACTATTTTTATCAATTTTTTGTGTCTAAGTTTTGTCACTAACTTCATAAAATGAATGGCAAGTTTTTATATATTTTTCAGTGCTCTGGAGAAAAGTAATATATTTGCAATAATATATCTTCAGTATGGAAATACAATGTTTTGAACAGAAAGATTTGGGTTTTTAAAGTTTAATAGACCCCACATGAGAAACTACTGGCTACAAGAGTCTCAATTTCTACTGCAGTGATTTATCTACTCTATTTATCTTGATAAGCTTTATTTTTAAGACCAGTCATAGATTTACAGAAAAATTGTTAAGATAGTACAGAGCGTTCCCATTTACCCCCATACCCAGTATCCCTATTATTAACACCTTACATGTGTATGGTACATTTATTACTGAACCAATATTAATACATTGTTATTGACTAAAGTCCATACCTCATTTAACAAATTTCCTTAGTTTTTACCTAATGTCCTTTTTCTGTTCCGGGATCCCATCCAGAACACCATATTACATTTAGTCATCATGTTTCCTTAGGCTCCTCTTGGCTGTGACAGCATCTCATGGACTTTTCTTGGTTTTAATAATCTTGACAGTTTTGAGGCATACTTGTCACATGTTCTGTAGAGTGTCCCTCTACTGGGATTTATCCAATTGTTTTCTTATGATTAGACTGGGTTTATGTGTTTGAGGGAGGAAGATCCTAGAGGTGAAGTACAATTTTCATTACCTCATATCAAGGGTACATACACTATCAACATGACTATTCACTATTGTTAACTGTGGTTACCTGGCTGAGGTCATGTCTGTCGGCTTCCTCTACTGAAAGTCACTCTGTTTCCCATCACACTGTACTCTTTGGAAGAAAGTCTCTATGTGCGGCCCATGCTTGAGGAATGAGGAGCTATGCTGCATCTCTTTCAGGATGAAACATCTGCTTAAATTATTTAAAATTCTTCTGCAAGATAGATTTGTCTATTCTTCATTATTTATTTATTCAACCATTTTTATATCAGTATGGACTTGTATATAATTATTTTATACTTTGGGTTAGAATTGAACTTGTTTTGTTGCTCTAATTGTTCCAGCTTTGGCTATTGGGAGCTCTTCCAGTTGAACCCTGTGTCCCTTTGACACACCCACATCATTGTGTGGTTTTTGGTTTGCTTTTGTTTTAGCATTTCCTTACTTTCTGGTACTACAAGATGCTCCCAGCTTATTTTGTGTATTTTCTGTCTCAGTCTTAGAATCAGTCATTTCTCCAAAAAAGCCAAAAGTGGTTCCTTTTGTGACTAATGGTGTTAGAAACAAAGATTTGGGTAATAGGTGTGCTTGTTGCTATGGGGATGTCATTGCTTCTAGTTCTCTCAGCTGACAGAGCAACAAAATATATGTGTGCATAATGTATATACACTTATCTACAACATTTCTATATGAGGCCATCTATTAAGTCAAATATGCATTCATCCTGATGTCTCCAAGTCTAATTCATTACCACATGAACCATTCTAGCCTCCTTCCCTTGCTTATCTGTAAACTACAACACTGAGAAACTTGGGTCCCACCTTGTGCCATCCATTACTTAATTGTTCACGTCCACTGTATATGCATAACAGTATCAGAATTGCTAGCCCTTACACTGTGGGAAAGAATTTTATCAACTAGAGCTCCATGTTATATCTAGTTTCTTTTGCCTTTAATCTTACAAGACTCTACTCATCTCCAAAGTTACATAGGTCAGACCTTTTCTTCTGAACCCCTTTATTGAAGTTGTTTCATACATTTGTAAAACAAATTGTTTTGTGGCATTCTGCATTTCTTCTGGGATTCCTCGACCTCCTAAATGGTTTTATTTTTAATTTGCATACATTAAGATTAACTTTTTGTGCTGTAAAGTTGTGTGGATTTTGGTAAGTGGATACTTTCTGAAATGCACAATCATAGTACCATACAGAATAGTTTCACTGCCCTAAAATATCTCCTGCACTTCTCTTATTCAGTCCTATTCCTTCACCCATCTCCCTGGCAAACACTGATCTTTTGACTCTAGTTTTGTGCTAGTTTTTCTTTTCCAGAATGTCATATACCTGGAGTAATATAATACATAGCCTTTTTCAGACTACCTTCTTTTGCTTAGCAATATACATTCAGAATTCATTCATGTTTTTTCATGATTTGATGGCTCATTTTCTCTTACTGCTGAATCATATTCCATCATGTGGATGTACCACAGTTTATTTATCTATTCATTGATTGAAGGACATCTTGGTTACTTCTAGTTTTGGGCAATTATGATTAAAGCTGCTATAAACATTTGTATGTAGATTTTTGTGTGGATATGTTTTCAGACCAGTTAGGTGAAATACCGAGGAATGTGATTATTAGTATTCTAAGACTCCGCTTAGCTTTGTAAGGAACTGCCAAACTGTCTTCCAAATAGGCTGTAACGGTTTTCATTCCCATCAGCAATGAATGGGGAGTTCCTGTTGCTTCTCATCCTAGACAGCAATTGCAATTGTCAGCGTTCCAAGATTTACCTATTCAAATAGAATTATAATAGTATCTTGTTTTAATTTGCAGTTCCCTAATGACAAATGATGTTGAGCATCTTTTCATATAGTTGTTTGCCATATGTATATCTTCTTTTGTGAGGTTTTTGTTCAGACCTTTTACCCACTTTATAATTGGGCTGTTTATTTTCTTATTGTTGAATTTTAACACTCAATTGTACATTTTTGTGAGTCTTTCAAATTTCCAGTACTTGTTTATCAATTACAAGAAGTTTGTTGGTCAATTTTGGGGGGATTTTCTATATGTACAATCATGCCATGCAAACAAAGAGTTTTATTTCCTCCTCCTCATTCTAAGTAGCACTAGTGAGGACATTTAGTACGATGCTGAGCAGGCGTGGTAAGAGGGGACATTCTTGTCTTGTTCTTGACCTTAGGGGAAAAGCACGCAGATGCTCATCATTAAGTATGATGTCATCTGTAAGGTTCTGTCACTTTATGTCACCTGATGTTCCTTATCAAGTTGAGGAAGCTCCCCTCTAATCTTAGTTTGCTGAGAGGTTTTGCTTTGTTTTTCATCATGAATGGGGATTAGAATTTGTCAAATTAGTTTCTGGCATCGATTGATATGATCAGATGATTTTCGTCTTTAGCCTGTTGATGTGGTGTATTATGCTGATTGATTTTTGAATGATGCGTCAGGTTTGCACCTGAAATAAATCCCTCTTGGTCATGGTATATACATATTTTTATACAACGTTGGATTTGATTTGTTAATGTTTTGTTGAAGAGTTTTACATCAATGTTTATGAGAAAAATTGGTTCGTAGTTTTCTTTCTTATAATCTCTTTGGTTTTAGTATTATGATAATGCTAATCTCATGGAATGAGAAAATATTTCCTCTGCTCTGTTTTCCCAGGGAAATTATGGAAAATTTGTATCATTTTTTTCCTTAAATGGTTGATAGAATTCACAAGTGAAACAATCTGTGTTTGGTGTGTTCACTTTTGGAAGTTTATTACTTACTCACTAAACTTCTTTAATGGATATAGGCTTATTCAGGTGATCATTTTCTCCTTTTGTGAGGTTTGTTAGTTTGTGTTTTCCAAGGAATTAGTCTACTTCATATAAGTTATCAAATTTGTGAGCACAGGGTTGTTCATAGTATTCCTTTACTATCCCTTAAATGTCCATGGTATCAGAAATGATGATTTTACTTTCATTCTGATATTAGTCATTGTGTCTTTTCTCTTTTTATGGGTATTATAGCTAGAGGCTTTTCAGTGTTTTGGTTTGTTGATTTTCTTCATCATTTGGCTGTTTTAATTTTATTGCTCTCTTGTCTAGTTATTATTATTTCTTTTCTTCTACTTGCTTTAAGCTTAAATTGTTCTTTTTCTCTTGTTTCCTAAAGTGGAACCTTAGAATATTAATTTTAGATTTTTCTTATTTTCTAATATATGAATTTAATTCTACAAATCGAACTTTAAGCACTGCTTTTACTGTGTAACACGAATTTTGTGAAGTTGTGTTTTCCTTGTCATTTACTGTTGACCCTTAAAACAAAATGGGTTTGAACTGCGCAAGTTCACTTATACACAGATATTTTTCAATAGTGAATACTATAGTGCTACATGGTCTGTGGTTGGTTGAATCCACAGATGCAGAGGATCTGTGGATAAGGAGGGCCAGCTCTAAGTTGTATATGGATTAACCCCGATGTTGTTCAAGGGTCGGCTGTAGTTCAAAATATTTCAAAATTTCTCTTGAGATTTCTTTGACCCACATATTTTTCAGAAGTATATTGTTTAATTTCTAAATATTTAGGGATTTTCCAGCGATTTCTCTGATATTGACTTCCAGTTTAATTCTGTTGTGATCTGAGAATATATTTTGTATATACTTTCTATTTTGAATTTGTTGAAGTTTGTTCAATTTAAATTTTAAATTTGTTAGATTTTTGTTTCTCTGTCATGGTGAAGCACACAAGCATTACCTAGTGAGTCCCCTACCTCGTCCCCATCCATAAATCCTAGCAGCCATGAGACAGAGACTAGTTCTCCAGTGTCTTCTACAAGGCTTGTCATGTAAATAGACTTGTAACCTAAAACATAACAAAATAATATAATCCCCATCCCTCTCCCATTTTCTGCTAAACAAAGGCAACCACTTCCAAGTTTTTTAGCTGATTTTAAGAAATGTGCTCCATAACTTTAAATAGTATGTTTAACTGCTATTTGAATTCTTAACAAAACTTATTCAGTCCTTATTTTAGTCTCTTAACATCATCCACCCAAATCCCATAAGGAACTGGGGCTACTGATTCTTGAAAGTGTAGAGTGTTCTCTGCTATAAACTGCATTCTTCCCGACTTTCCCTCCTGGCAGTTAGGGTCCTGCTTTTCTCAGCCAGCTGTGTCAGCTACACTCATCCATGGGTACAGCTTCCCAAATTTTGTTGCTATTATTTTCCTTACTGCCTTTTTTTTTTTTTGCCATTTTCAATTTTTGTCTTTAAACATTATTTGACTCTTGTTTTAGTGAGATTTCAAGAGGAAGTAAAACTAAATGTATGTGTTCAATCTGCCTTTTTTTTTTTAATTAGAAATCTTCAGTTTTTTTTTTCTGGAAATTCAAATATATTAGCAGGATATACCTTAGAGCATATCTCATTTTATCAGTTCTACCTGGGTGCTCAATCAGGGATTTGGTCTGCGGATCTAAATTTTTCCTCTGTGTAAGGAAATTATCATTTCTTTGCTCTTCCATCTGCTTTGTCTCACTTTCTGAAATCCTATTATAAATGATGCCTTAGTCCATTTGGGCTGCTATAACAAAATACTATCGACTGAGTGACTTATGAACAGCAGAAATTTGCTTCTCACAGATTTGGATGCTCAAAGTCCAAGATTAAATGAAGTGTTGGAAGATTTGATATCTAGTCAGGGTTCTCTTCCTAGTTCATAGATGACCATCTTTTCACTGTGTCTTAACACAACAGAAGGGATGAGGGGGCTCTCAGGGTCTCTTATAAGGGAACTAATCCCAATCGTGAGGGCTCTGCTATCATGACCTAATCCCCACACAAAGGCCCCACATCCTAACACCATCATGTTGGAGATTAGGCTTCAACATAATGGATTTTTGGGGTACACGAACATTCCATCTGTAACAAACAGGTTATATCTCCTGGACCTAGACTTTACTTCTATCATCCTTTTTGCTCAGTATTTTGATCTGCTTTAACTTCTAAATTCTGGGATAATTTCTTTATTCAGTCGGTTTAATTTTCTGCAGTATTCAAACAACTATCCACTACTTCATTGTGGTTTTTTTTTATGTTTGATAACCACTTTTTATATAAAAACTTTTTTCTGATCTCATATCTTCTTTGATAGATGCATTGTTCTCTTGAATCTCAGTGAGAACATGGATTATAGATATTTTAAAGTTCCTTCTTGGTTAATGGAATGTATATCTTTCATAAGAGAATATTAGTTCTGATCCTTAAAAATGATCCTCTTATATCTGAATTAGTGATTCTTTTTATATGCCTGAATTTATTCAATCTATCAATTTTTGAATATGTGAAGTACACGTGGGAAGCATGTGGTATTTTCTTTGGAAGCCACTGAAAATTAGTAAAACGCGCAGGATCCTGGAGCACTATATTGTAGCTGAGAGCAAAACTGTGGTGAGGTACTGGATGGAAAACTAACCAGTCTCAAATTTGGAAGTGATTCAAATCATGCCTCTACTCTCAGGGGAAAACCACTCTAGATTAGCTTCAGACCTGACTGCTCTTGAATGTGTCGAACCCACTATAGTCTACTTCTCTGATTTCCTTCTCTCCTTTATGGCTTAGCTCCAGGTCTTGTCTATAGTTTGATTTTTTTTTCTTTTTCTCTAAAAGTTTGACTCTATCAGGGATTAATACAAATTCTCAGCTTTCCTGTTAGTTTCTCCAAGACAACTCAAGGCAACAACTGTCTCCAATTTTGTTTCTGATGTTTGTATTATTATTAGTCCCAACAGTTACTACAATATTTTAATTAGCATATACACAATATAGTTTAATCCTTCTCATTTAATTCCGGGAAGACAGACTATCTGATAATCTGAAATAGATGGTTACTGACTTATTAAATGAATTGTTTAAAACGTAAGAGTGAAAGCCTTTTGCAATTTATAAAAAGCCATATTTTTATATGGTCTGATGATTCTTCAGTGAAAGTTAACACTGGAACTGGTTTCTTATTTATTGTTCCTCAGAAACTCACTAACACTGTAACTCTCTCTCTGAAGATCACATAGTTCAAATCCAAAATCCCTTTTCTTACACCCTTGGGACCAGATATATTAAGAATTCCCCTTTTAAAAAAATTATTTTAGAAAGTTAATAAAGGACATATATCATCATGTGTTATATAACATTTTTGGCAGGGTTTGAGGCAACATATCATGATCAAATGCATAAAAATGTACGAATTCTATCTCTAAATGGGATAAATAAGGATGACTATCTTCTCCCAGATTAGGTCACATTTTGCTACCAAAGGAGCTACAAAAAAACTTTCTATTTTCAGAGCTTTTATGGGCAAAAAATTACGAGCTTTTCCTTGCTTTGTTTAGTCTTCTTCCATTAGTTAGTTAAAATACAGTAATAAAACCTGACCTGGGAGGTGGAAATGAACAGAAGAGACAGCAGGGTCTCCCAGCAAAAGGTTGAGGTTAAAACCATATTTGGAAACATCTTTCTGCTTGTTTGCATTGACTGTTTTCTTTCCAGAAGCATAGTCTGGAGTAATAATCTCAATTATAGTCCAAGGATATGAGACATCCTCATGTGTGACTGGGAGAAGGAATTTGATCTCTTGAGACTCAAGAAATTTGTCACTAGTTGAAACAGAGCACACAGGAGAGGACTCGAGTCTACTGAAATTTTTTTTTGGCTTCACCCTGTCTTTTCTTCAACATCTCCAAAATAACCCTCAGTTCTAGCTATTAGGCCTGTAGGAGTTTGGTTCAATTTTCATTATAATTCATTATTATCCCTGGGGAATGGTTTCCAACAATCCTCATTAAAGTTGTTATTTACAGGTCAGATGGTAGAGAAATTATTACACATATTTAAGAACCCCAAATGCAATTGTCAAATTATTCCTGGAGCTGGGGGAGGAGAGAAAGTTGAGAAAGAAGGAAAGAAAGAAGAAAGGGAGGGAGGAAGGGACAGTGGGACATTTCCTAATCTCATTCATTCTACAAATCCATAAACAAAGCCCCAGAAAGTTGGAGATTAAACTTTGTGGTTAGAATTCTAAGCCCAGGTACCAACAAGTCCTGAGCCTCTGCTTTTCCCTGTTATCTACTCTTCTTTCCTTTCCCTTTTTTTTTTTTTTTTTTTTTTGAGGGCTCCACAAAGGTAGG
Source organism: Vicugna pacos (assembly GCF_048564905.1). Taxonomy (NCBI): domain Eukaryota; kingdom Metazoa; phylum Chordata; class Mammalia; order Artiodactyla; family Camelidae; genus Vicugna; species Vicugna pacos. The sequence continues at coordinate 37,828,544 of NC_132996.1, forward strand.
GCAATGGAGGGACTTACTCTTGGGAAGTCTGACTGACTCCTGTTCAAATAAAGCTTAAAAAAATGGAGTGGCTCTGGGCTCTAGTTTGCAGAAATAAGTGTTTGAACCTCAGTTCTACTATGTCAGTAATGTCACCCGAAATCTGAGATCCTTAATAATTTCTATCATCTCCAATACTAGCACCTCAGAACTAGGAGTCCTCAGGAGTCATTTTCTTATCGTCGTCGGAAGAGGCAAGAAGGAGAATCAAAGGGAAACTCATCTGTGTCTCTTGCAGTCCATCTTGGCCCAGGCATGAGGAACCTACTGACCCCCTAGGTGAGCTGAGCATGCCCCGTGGCTGCAGGCAGCAACCACTCTGCACTCAGCTTTCTGGTTCCTGTTCTGCTTTTGCTCTGGTCACGGGTTCTCCCAGCTTCAAAATCCAGCCCCTGAATCTCTGGACCTAGACCTTGCACTATCATTCGAGGTGTTTGCACCTCAGCTTTCCCCTTGGGCCTCTGCCTTTGGCCATTGGACTCTTCCCTCTCAGGAAGTCCTCTGCACCCCAGTCCTGCCTGTTGGAGCCAGAAGAAGAGCTGGCAGAGAGCAGAGAAGGCAAGTGCTCCCTTGAGCAGTTTCTCCAAAGGCAGAACCCCTGCCCATCAGGATGGGAGCTTGTGGCTGCTTCCACCTGGAGCCCAGTGCGCCTGTGACCTGCTTCTTTCAGTGACAGGGAAATCCAGACCTTTCCTCCAAGTCACACCCACTCTCAGAAGGGGAAGGAGAGGGCGAGAGGAAACTCTTCCTGCTATGGGTACAAAACGGAGCCTTGATGCCTCCCCCCCCCCCCCAGGGAGAGTGCAGCTCGAAGAGGCGCCCTCACACCTGCCTGCATTTTAATTAATATCATCCCATCATCTATCAACAGCAAGTCAACATGCTTCACACCAGGGGAGAAAAACAATCCTCGCCTTGTCAGCCCTGCTTCTCCAGGAACAGCTGAGGGTCTCAACCCCCCTGACTCCCTGCTACCTCCTTCTCCCTTGGGGCTGTTGACAAGGTGTGGTGCAGCTTGCCATGGTGATGGCTTTGGCATCAGAAGGTGGCAGCATGGGAACCTGGCAGACTGGGTTGGGCCTGCTATGGCTCAGGAAGAGGCACTTAGTACCAGCCCTGGCTCAGGGTTTCCTGATCCTCAGAGCAATGCTGTGCAATGGGAATGTCTATCCCCAGTTTAATTCAGGGGGCACTGGGGCTTGGAGACATGCAGGGACCACTGAGGTCACACTGCTAATAAAGGGCCAGGCTGGGCACCTGCACACAGACCTGGCCCATGGATCCCTCAGGGTCTTCCTGCCTTACTTCCCGTGGACCCCATGGCAATAGCTGAGTGCTCTCTGGGTGGAAGAGCTGGTGCTGGCCAGGCCTGGCCTCATTGCTCCAGCTCCCTCACCCTCATCCATCACAGCCACACCCTTGGGACACTATTCAGCCCACTAGAATTTAGAATGTTATCCCAGGTGATCAGTGCCTTTTTCTGAGATGTTAGATGATTGCCCTGACTTTAGCAGCCGAGTGAGAGAAGCTCTAAGCATTAGATGAAGGCAGGAGGTAACAATGGGCAAGATCGTCTGTAGATGGTTATGGTGTGGAAGCTCGTTTGTACTCATAGCGTATGTGTGCACGTGCACACGCCCATGGGAGTGTGAGAGTTGGAAGAGTCCTTGATTGTGCCAGGAGTGTGCTTACTGGTGTCTCTCCAGGCACAAGCGGAACAGCATGCACTGTGTGTGGGCAGGCTATCAATCTAATCCGGAGACAGCATTATAGAACACGGGGGCACAGATCTATCCAGGCTGCCCTGCTTTTCCCAAACCTCTCTGAGCCCCACTGTCCTCATCTGTAAAGAGGCAGTGACATGGCTTAATGGTATCATGTATGGAAAACCCAGTATTGTACTTGGCACATGGTAAACAGTAAATTGTAGGTACTAACTAATGCTAAATTCATCTAATTACTTTATCATCCATCTTTTCTAAGAGGATAAAAAGAAAGACTTTGTCAAATGTTTTGTAATCCACATATACTAACTTTGCTATAATCCCACAGGCTCCCAGCCTACGAAGCAGAGAGAGGGAAGGAGTCTGGTCCTTTGTAGCTAATTCTCAGGGAGCCCACACCCAGTCTTAGGAATCACTGCCTCCCTAGGATACAAAGACTATGCCTTTAACAACACCCACCCATGTGAAATAGTTCTGAAGCCTGTAAGAAAGACCCTCACTCCACCTTCCTCTTCACAAGGGTGAGAAGAGATGCCCTTTTCTGGGTCTGCCTTTCTCTCCTGCTCTTCCTGGTGAAACCCTAGATTCTGGAAAATCTCCATCTGCCTTTAAAGCTGGCTTCTATCATCCTTATTAAAGAAAACCGCACCCAGCTGGGTCCTCAGCTACTTGGTAACAATTGTCCAATTTCCAGCCTCACTTCCTTTTATCGCAGAATTGCCTGAGCAGGTGTCCTCCGCGCCTCCTCTGCTCCTCGCAGGATAATGCCTCCCTTTGTGCTCAGCCTGGCAGGAGTGGCTGCTGTGGGGATGCTGCTGCTGAGGGCTCTAGGGATTGGGTCTTTGCCAGCCCAGGATTTCTCTCCAGGGTGATGCAGTTGGAAGTTCTGGGCACTTCCCAGAGGATATAAGCCAAAGAAGCATGTCTAAGTGGGGTCCCCCCAAAAGGCAGAGGTTGGAAATAGCAATGGGGAACTTAAGAGTCAAAAAGAGGGATCCCACTCTGTCCTGGGCAACTTCTCAGGGTTCCCTGATCTGAGTAAAGCTGGTCGTCTCCCTCTTCAGAATCCCTGAGCCTTTAAGAATTATTAGATCTTAACTCCTATTGCCCCATTACCTATGTAGAGAGAATTCTGGTTTCCCAAATTTTGCAAAGCTCTCTCTCTTCTCTCTCTCTCTTTTTTTTTTCTTTCTTGGGTCCTCTTTGATCTAGCTCCCTTGGAAACAGTTTCTCAGTTCAAGGGACTGCAAATGCTCCCTGGAGTGGGGAGGTTATCACAACGGCCCCTTGGCAGTGCCAGAGCCCAGGAACCGTCCAGATGGTCCCGGAAGATGGAATAGAACAGAGGCAGGAAGAAAAGTGGTAAAGATGATGCAAACAAGAACAAAACACCTTCTCTTTCCATTTTTCCCTCAACCCAGAGGCCTCTCTGGTGTGGATCGTGGTGTTGGGAATGATGGCAGGAGTGGGTCTGGAGGACCATCAGGGAAATACAGACAACTGTGGTGACAAAAGTGGTGATGGGGCTGAGGGCAGGGGTGTTGATATTGATGTTACTGAGGATGGTGGGGGTGATCAGAGCCACCCTCTGGAATATTCTCCTACTCTGTGTCTAATCATGTCCTTCTCATAATACAGAATGGAAAGGAACATGGATTTAGGAGTCAGAATCCCTACTACTCTTGTAAACTTAGAAATCTTAACTTTTTTGCTCTCGGTTTGCTCATCATAAAATATGAAGATCAGAATAGGTAAATTGAGATAGCTCTTCCTCTTCAATGACAGGATTTCAGGGTTTCAGACTTAGTTCTAGTTCTGCTTTCTTACAAACATGCCAGGCCACAAATCTCCTGCTGATCTGTGTTTTGAGAACTCTTGATATCTAGCTATTCCTTTGGCCATTAGCAGAGGCGGCAGTGCTGACAGCAGTGTCTTGGTCCTAGGCCTTGGGTTCCCATACGGCAAGGGCTACTTTAGTTCAGTGTCTGGAACAAATCTCACAAATAATAGATGTTCAGTATACGGCAAATGTTCCCTAGGGATAAAGACTCAACTAACAGCTGCTAAACACTTCCTGCATTCCAGACCCTGACCTAGGTCCTGGGGATAAAGAGATTTAAAGGCACTTTTTCTGACTGTGAGGCCCTCGGAAAGGAGGCAGCAGACATGTAACAGACATGTAAACAATTAAGTGAAGGGCACTGTGATCAGTTTTATAACACACCGATGAACAAGGTGAAATAAATGGGCTTGCTGACGAGGGGGCCCAGATAAGGTAGGAGGCAATGATTTCACGTGGATCTTGGAAGATGGTTCTTGTTTCTTTATTGAAAAGGAGAAGAAGGCATTCAGGCAAAGAGAACTGAAGCACCACATGGAAAGGATAAGAGTGTGGAACTAGGGAATAGTTGGCTGGCTTGAGGGCTGAAACCTGACTGTGGAGAGAGTTGACTTATCCTATGGGTTCCAGTGAAGGGTTTTAGGCAGGAGAACCACATGTTCCCAGACTTTTCAGAAAGGCCCTCTGATGGTAGGATGGAGAATGGACTGGGATCCAGTAAGATGGAGGCAGAAAGATGCAATAGGGAAATCTCATGAGTCCAGGCTCTGTCTTGAGACCTGATAGAAGGCAGAGGTAGCAGGACTGAAAGGGGACAGAGAGCAAAAATCAAGGAGGACTTAGGAGGAAGAATCTATAAAATTCAATGACTTATTGGATCTAGAGAGTAAGAGGGGAAATTTGGAATGGTTTCTAAAATTTCTTGCTAGAGTGAGTTCTCCCCACAGAAAGGGTGTGGAAAGGAGGGTTGATGATGATAATGGGTTTAAGATGAGACCATTTCTCTTTGCGTCTTTGGTCTCAGTATGTGTTGTCACTACCCAGGGAGTGAACTTCTGTCTCTTTCCAGTCCTCCCTCGCCCATCTCTCAGCAGTTCCTAAGGTTCTCCAGACCTGCAGGAGTCAAGAACAGGCTGGAAGGAGAGAGCAGAGGGAGCCTCATGGATCCAAGAAGTCATTGGTTTCATTTCTCAATGACCAAATGCCTCTGTCTCAATAAGACCCATAACTAATCTGCTCTCAAAGGCCCCGAAGAGGTCTGAGCTTGACGCAGTTGAGTAGTAGGCTTCTTTTTTTTTTTTTTTTTGGCTTTTTTCGGACTAAAAGCAATTTCCATTTTTTATGCCTTTTGTCTTTTCATCCAAGCAAATGCCGGTGGGATCTGGCAACCTGAGTTCAATAGCCAGTGCTTTTGGTCTTTCAAAGGCTATGAATGTAATAAGAGCACTCAACCCTTCTGAAGATATGCAAATCCGTGCATTTAAAAGATTTACATTCATCCTTCACAGGCCCTGAAATATAAATATGAAATACCCAGAACCTTGTCACTTCAGTAATAATTAAGCTGATGGCCTATTATGTTCGATTGCAAATCAATATAGTATCTTTTGGTGCCACTTGAGTTCTTGAGGGTTGGCGCGGGGCCAGCTCCAGTTATACAATTGAATTGCTGCAGCTGCCTGGGAAACTTCGCTGCTGTTCCCATTCAGGAAGAATAGGCGGGTAACAATGGTGACCAGCCTCCCCGCAGTAATTGTGTACGAGGACACATTTCCAATGGGGTTTTTGTTCAGCAGGTGCTGTTATTTTAGTTTAATTTGAATTCTGAAATATGGAGGAGAGAAGGAGACTAATCTTAACAGCATCTAACCTACAGCTGTTCGAAAGAGGCCAGCAAACAGCATATGTTGCTTAGATGGAAATCATAATTGCTCATTCTCCCTGGGCTGTTGGCCCACCAACGTGGAGCCTCTGAAATTAGCCGGCATTTTTTCGGCATTTTCCTGGGTGGCAAGGCCTCTGCAGAGCTCGGGAAGAGCCATTCTAGAGTGGCTCGCCCCCAGCAGGCTTTCACAGATGCTGTGTCTCCTCCTTCTTCTGCCTTCTTTCTCCTTTTGGTCAGCTGAGGTGAGTTCCAGGAGCTACGTAAAATGCGCTCTGGGCAGGCTGCCTCATCTGAGGCCGACGTGGGGAGGCGTGGGGAGATGGGCACTGTTGAAGGCTGGTGGTGGCCTCGTGCCGGATTCCCTTGGGGGCAGAGGGGTATAAGTCGTTCTGCCCCCAGTAGAGCCTGACTCAATGTGGACACTCTGGAATAAGGGACAACATCCACATGGCACGCTCCCATCCACAGCACCCTTTCACATGCTTTGTGTTGGTATTTGCATTCTCACAATGCTCCCTGGAAGGAGATGAGAGCCTTCCCATTTTATAGAGAGGGACGCTGAGCTGCAGGGACAAATCCAAAGAAAAATGTCCAGGCCTGGAATATAAATCCCAGAACTTAAAATTCCATGTCCTTTTCTCCACCAGCTGCCTCCTTTTTTAACTCTGGGGACTCCCTTCAGCTCCCTGGTTGGTAAGAAGTCCTGAGAGATGGGCTCCCTTTGGACTCTAAATCTATGGAAATGAACACAAGACCAGATTTCTCTGGGCTCTGTATTGGAAACTGAAGTTTGCACAATTTGGAGGCTGGGCTTAGGTAAGGTCAGAGGTCTGGCATACTAAATGCCTAAGCCTGTTTTCCTTTCCTCCAGTCCTTCCCTCCTTCCTTCCTTCTTTCATTTCTTCTGTTTTTTCATCCCTTCTCCCTTCCCTGCTCCCTTCATTTCCTCCCTTGCAATCTTTTTCTTTGTCTCCCTCCCTCCTTCCTTCCTTTCTTCCTTCCATATTTACTGAGCCCCTACTGTAAGTCAGGCACTGGACAGGCAATATAGGGGATGCAAAGAGCAACAAGATAAGTTCCTGGCTATCGATGAGTTAGTCCAGAAGTGATTGAAGCCCTCCAAAAAGCAAAGCAGTTTGGTTGCTGCCCTAATTGCAGGGTGTATGAAGTACTGGGGTCCTGGTGTAGAGGAATATTTCACAGGGGACGTGATCATTGACATGGATCATGGAGGGAGTGCAAAAGTCTTGCAAGGGGAGAAAAGGGGAGAGATTCCAGGCCTGGTATAAGTCACTGGTTTCCCCCCAGCATGGGCTTATTGTTGATGGGGAATGAGGGGGTCAAGACCTTGGGAAGTGGACTGACTTAGCAGAGCCCCGTCAGCAGCATCGTGTTCAGGGCTGGCAGTTCTGGGGTGAACATTCCGTGCTAGGTATGATCTGAAGAAGAGCAGGGGGTGTAGAGAAGGGATCTGGCCCAGGTGTCTGTTGTCAATCCCTCCCGGCCTGAGAACTAACAGAGGACCTGTTAACTTGTCCTGAGTGTGGCTGGAGCAGTGCTTCTACTCAGATGCTCCTAGTGTCAGAAGTGTGGGTGGTTCCCCGAGCTCAGGGACCTGGGGCGCACGGTGGGTTTCTGCTCTCTCTCAGGGATCCTTTTACCCTCTTGGTTTATTTGGTCAGAGCCTGTCACTTCCTCAGCCTAACTTTCATGCTCATCTCCTCCTTGCTCTGGAATGTTCCTGCCTACAAGGTGTGGTATGATCCCCGAATCCATGCCAGCCTCAGGTTCAGCTCCCAACACCTGCTTGTCTCGTGGACCTGTCCCCTCCCTGCATTCCAGAGTGGTTACAGATCCCACGGTCAGGCATGTGGCTTTGGAATCATACAGCTCTGGGTGCCAGAGAGGACTCTAGGGAGGAAGTAGAAGATGGTGTTGAAGGGCATGGATTTTGCAATCGCACTGCCTGGGGCGGGAGCCTGATTTTGTCATTTGTTGCTGAGTAACTATCACTAAATTGTTTCATCTGCAAATAGGAGAAACTAATCTCTAATTGATGGGGTTATTGTGATGTTTAAGTTAGTTAATAAACTTACTCTATTAACACAGGGCTTGGGACTAACAGCCAATGCACCTGAGCTGTTAGTGGTGATGCAGAAGTGGTAGTAGTAGGAGGGACGTAGCAGAAACAGTGCTGGTAGTGGCCGTGCTATAGTAATACACGTGCGAATGGTGGGAGTGGTGTAGTAGGAGTGACAGGGATGGCAGTAATGGCAGTACTAATGGTAGTGGTAGTAACAGTAATGGTAATGGCGGCAGTGCGGATAATTTAGGAAAGGTTTCACACCTCACCTGAATGGCAGATGGCAAATAATACCTCTCACAGCTGTAATAAAGTTAACAAACAATCCGTTTCCAGAGACCTTTACTGAGCACTCTGAATATATGAAACTGCCTGTCGCCTAGAGTCTGTTACATGGAATTTCATTAAATGTTAGATAAGTGTGTATGTAAATCCCCTCATGCGATGAGTAAGTGGTGTTTTCCTCCACAATTCCGTATTTGCAGGTGAAGCTTAGAGGGAGGAAGCCAAAGGGCTATGTGGAAACTCTCTGGTGAAAACCAAAGGCAGGGACGATATTGCCTCTAGCATCACTGGGTCCTGGTGGCCTAGCACCATGCCTGGAGTAGCAAGTATTTAAGCAATACATTTGCTTAATGAACATGGGTTGACTGCAGGATAAATAAATAGTGCTGGATTGCCCAAGTCAAAGGCCATGGAGCTCCTAGAAGAGTCTCTGCCAGAGGAAGTGATGACTGTCTGGCAGCCTTTGGTTAGGACAGGAAGGAATGAAACTCAGCTCAGGGGGCTGGGGGCGCCCGAGGGCCACCTTAGGTAAAAGAGCTCTGGGGTCCCTTTGTGAATGTGGAGACAATCCGCTCCAGAATAGCTCCTCTGCCTCTATGTTTTTACTTTAGACAAGCCAGGCAGACCAAGGATGTGTGGGAGCGAATTTGCTTTGGCAGCTCCTGTGAGGAAGGGAAGCCAAGAGCCTGAGGCTATTCAGTGAAACACCACATGTTAATCTCAATCTATCCTGGGTAATCCCAGCAAACATCTTGATCTCAGGAAAGGGTAATCCAGGATCAAACAGCTTCTGTGAGAGGCTTGTTCTTGCAACGGCTCAGTGATAAAGGAGGATGGAAGTGAGGTCTGGGGAAGAAATGAGTTGTCCATGCAGCCCTGGTCAGACCCAGAAACCCGCTCCCCCCACCCTAGATTACGATGTTAGGGGAGGGTAGGTTCCCTGACCTGCCGATGGCCGAGGTGACGGCTTTGTCTCTGTTAATCAAAGAGCATGGGCTTTGGAACACATTGCAAGGAGAAAACAAAGGTAAATATTAAAGAGAAGAGGTAGCCTCTAAGAAAATAGCAAAGATGCCCTGCGCTGATACTTGCTCTGCTAGGCCCTGGCAGGTGGGGTCGTGAGGATACGGCTTCTGAGAGCAGGCTGTCTGCAGTAGGAGCAAACAACCAACTCCAGTCTCTGAGTCACATCCCAAGGGACTCGGCATGGTGGAGGTGGACCCTGGCTGCTCTGAGAAGAGACTCCCGAGGCTCTGGCCCTCTGCTGATTGGCGTCTCTTTCCATGGATGTGTATCCCGCCCTCCACCCCAAGAGGTGGGTCCATCCCCACCACTTCACAGTTAATCAGTCATTAAAGTAGTTCCAGTTGAGGTGGGGGTTACCAGCCAATGGCCATCTAGTCCCTTAAAATGTTTATTTATATGTATATATGTTATAGCATTTCCAACATTAAAATCATTTTAAACATCAGATAACATCTCTCCGTCCCCACCTCCCCACACATACACACACACGCAATCCCACATGCGTCTATCCCCTAGACACTCATTCCATTTTATGGGTGGGGAAACCCAGTTGCAGGCTGGGGAAGGGCCTTGTCAAAGCCTCCGCAGCAAGTTAGCACCAGACAGAGCTGGTCCATGACTTACATCTTCCTGCTCCGGATTCACGGCTCTCTGTGCTCCACATGCTGCCTCCCACATGCAGGCTTTTTTTGTTTCTTAATATTTTTTCCTTAATATTATTTTCTTAATATTTTTCCTTAACATGGCAGTTCCAAATCATCTGCATTTTCTCCAGGATGATTTTCACTTGTATCCAGTGGGCCAAAAATAATGTTAGCCATAGGATAAATCATTAGAAGCCCAAGATAAAAATATTATTATCACCATGAGCTCAAAAGAAATTAGGCAATAGATTAAGGAGGATATGTGTGTATGTGTGTGCATGTATGTAATATGTGTAAAAATGTACATATGTAAAAAATATATGTATATGTAAGTATATATGTAAGAAGCTATATGTAATAGATATGAATTGAAATCTTAATTTTACCACTTACAAGGTGAGCACCTTTGGTGTAGTTAACCTCTTCCAACTTCAATTTCCTCATGTATGAAAAAGAGATAATGATACATACTTTCTAGGCTTATTGTAAGGGTCACATACGGTCATGTGCTATGTCAGGAATAATTTTGGCTTTGAGTGACAGAAATATCTAACTATAGTGACTTAAACCCATAAAGACTTAACTTGATCACACAAAGAACTATCCAGAGGCAAGCAGTTGCTGGTTAGCAGTCATGTGGGATGACTGTGCAATTCTCTTCTCCTTTCCTTCATGATTGCAATATGGCTGCTGCAACTCCTTCCATCGCATCTGCAATCCAGTAGGAAGTGGTAAAGGGAAGGAGGAGTATCCCTGTCATGAGATGAAAAGCTTTTCCAGAAGTTTCACAACAGGCTTCCACTTTTTAATCATATCCAGAGCTATATCATATGGCCACTTCGGGCTGGAAGCTGGCAAAGAAGTTGGGAATGGTCAACCTACTATGTCTGTCAGCATAGGGCCTCCATATTAGGACACAGCTATATTGGTATGTAATGAATGCTCTCATTTACCTCTTTCTGGAGACTCCTGTGAGGGTGCCAGAAGCTCTGGAATGGAGGAAAAGTGGTGGGGGTGGCAAAAGATAGGATGAGATCCTGGTCATTTCCTGGGGAACTGGATTACTTGTTGCCAGTCTTGCTCACACTGCAGACTTCATTGGCTGGAAATCAAGGCTATATGGTAAGTAAGTTGAGCACTGCCACTGAGGACTAGCAAGGGGAAAGACATCCCACCAGACTCTACCACGACCCATGCTGGCTGGGCTGCTGGACACTTCCATCTGGTCTTGGCCCTCAGTCCTATCACACTCAATATGTTCACAAACACACTGGCATTTTGGGGACATAAAATCACCTTCACTGCTGGATGGCCGTCCATCGGGGCTGCATCAGCCTCTTCCTTGATGAGGCTCTAATGTTCAGAGCCACCTTCTTTGATGGTGAGAACTGTTTCTCAGCAAATTTTTGGCTTGGGTCACCCAGAGACAGGGCAGTGCTGATGTCAGGGGGACAATCAGGCAAGGGGGAGGGCAGTGCTCACGTGAGGGGAGGCAGAATCTCTGAGACAGGGAGTATCATCTGGACAAAAGCAAAATGGGGTCCTGTCCCTGCTGCAACCCCTCCCTACTCCTCCTTCGGTCTTGACCTATTGCTTGTCCTCACCAACGTCTCATGCATATCAGCTCCTCTTTTTCTCAGCCATTGCCTCTCTCACAGGGATTGCAGGGACAGCCTCACTCTGGTCTCCATGATCACAGTCTCTCCTCTTCCAGCCAGAGGTGGTTTGGTGGTGCGGAAGGAGCACTGGGCTTGCTAGAGTCAGGACAGCAGAGTGTTAAACATTACTCATCTCCACTTCCCAGCCAGGTGACCACACCTCTCTAAATCTCACTGAACTCATCTGTAAAATAGGAAAATAACATTATCATTGAAGAATTATCATCAGCACTGAGTCAATCAATATGTTTGAAAGAGGCTTCATGGGCTTCAGGGACTAATTTTGTGGGGATTCAGGTGGGGAGAGACTGAAGGAGTGGGTGGGCTTCAAGTCTACCAGTCAAGCGTCAACAAAAGCAGCCTTTCTTCCATCTCTTTTGCATGTTGGACTTCCGGAGAATTGTTCATGTGAAAAAACTGTTTATCTGTGAACAAACAAAATAAAAACAACACAAAAAACAAACAACCCCCCCCCCCACAAATTAGAAACCACCAATTTATGTCTACTGCTCGGTATATATCAGGTACTTAATAAATAGTACTTTCCTTCCCACAACCTCTTTTTCAGGAAATGGCAAATGCTATTTCCAATGGCTTTTGCTCCATGTGCTTTTAAAAGTTAAAAAAAAAAAACCAAAAACTAAATGCTTGCCACTTGCATCTAATTATGAGAATGGTTGGTCCAGTGACTCTGTGTGTTGAGATCATAACTCCGGTGCTTATCTCTTAATCCATCAGTTTCAAATGACCACCCGGGGACTCATTTTTCTTTGATGTGACTTCTTTTTGCAGCCAAAATTTCCTGGACCTGCCTGAACTCCCACCTCTATGCAGCTCCCCTTCCACTTAGCTAACCTGATAAATGGCCAACAAGGTCTGGTTTCAGCAATGGGCACATTTCACTAGAAAACAATTAAAGTGACCGAAACCTGCTGAGATCTAATAAATATTCACTCATCCACCTGAACAGATGCCAGTTACAGCAGAAGGAAAATACAGCTCCTGGAGTCAGGGAATTTGCTCTGGTCTAGGGCTCCTAACACAGGTGTCAGAAGAAATGGGACCAAGTGAAGACAATCTTGCAATAGGAAGGACATCAGGGAACAAAGAAAGATGGGGTGCAGGTTTCTATCCACATGAAAGTGATACTCAGGGATCCCCATGCATGAATCTGTCTCCCTTTTAGCAGAAATGATGACCTGGATGGGTACACACCTTGTTAAGAGTTGCATAGCGCATCTTGGAGTTTCTCCATGTGCCTGGAACAGGCCCCAAAGATACAGGGGGACTTATTGAGAGCAAGGCTTAGAGTGTTGGTGCTGCAGGAGACATGGGTACACTCCTCCCACTCTTGTGATCCCATAGGAGGGGTAACAGTTCCAGAGGAAGTCCAGAAAGATCCACATGGGGCATTAGCTAGAACCAAGGATTCTGGAATTTCTAAAGGGAAACCATTTCTACCTGGAGGGCATTAAGGAAACTGTATGGCAGAAGAGGCATTTCAATTTGATCCTGGGACTTGAAGGTGGGATAAGGACTCCTGAGGAAGAGGTGATTATATGAGCAAAGGCTTCAGGGGAGGAGGGTATGGGCTATGCTCAGGATCCTGAAAAATCCCATGATTTGGAGATGGAAGGTCAGGCTCTGGTTCAAATATCCATCTGTTCACGAGGAAACTGAGGTTCAGAGAAGGAAAGTTATGGGTCCAAATTCGCATAGCCAACTACAGGCTTCTAATGAAGTTCCAGAGCGATAGCTAACAACACAGTAAGCATCAGTGGACAATATAAGAAGAGCTTTAGTTAATCACGAAGTGACTGAAACAAACTTTTGAGTGGAGAAAACACAGTGCTGTAAGCTCCTTCTTGGAGAAAGAGCAAGGAAAGTTTCTCAAAGATGAGAGTAGAAGAGGATAAATAGAGAAAGGGAACTTCTAACAGTGGGACTCAGGCGCTGGGTCAGCACCATATACTCCTAATTGATAAAAAGATTAATTGCAGTTACAATTCTTGTTGACTGACTGTATGCCAGGTGTTTTATTTGCATCACCTCTAATCTTTGAAATGATCCTTCTGGGTAGGAATAATTACTCCAGTTTTGCAGATGAGAAAACAGAAGGTCACTGAGGTTAACACCTGACCAAATCCACCCTGCTGGCTGGACTCAGAGCCAGGAAGTCAAAAGTGGCCTGCCTTCTGTACCATACTGACCTCCATGTTGTTTCTGTCTGTGTGTTCATTTACTTAATGATTACAAAATAAATAGCTTTCCATTTTACAAAAGCAAAAACAGGTTCAGAGTAGTTAAGACATTTGCCCAAGTTCACGCAGCAAGAATGTTTCTGTCCAGGACAAAGCTGATAACTTTGTATCTTTTTTTTTTTTAACCAGAGAACACATTTTTTTTTTGCCAGTGTGGGTTTGGATAGGCCCAGTGGGAAGGGGCAAAGCAAGAGTGTAAAGACATAGAGGCTGGAACAAAAGCAGCTCCTGCAGGATGTTGAGGCAACTTAACCTCCTGTCCATCAACTCTGTATGGGTGTGAAGGGAGCAAAGCCTTGATTGGCTCCACCTCCTGTTCACAAACAGTGTCTTCTCAGGCCTCACTTGAGTATTTTTTGCTCTTCCTGCATTGTATTTTGGGTGATAAAAGATAAATTCTCTTACTTTACTCTCTCTTCTGATCTTGAACAGAGTTTTGTACCAAGTCTCTAGCTCCCTAATCTCTGAGCAAGCCATTTCCTTTCTCTGAGCCTTAGCTTTCTCTTCTGTAAAATGGGAATGTCAGTCTCTGCTTCAAGAATTGTGTGTGTAATAAACTTACCGATATTAAGGGCCCATACCTGATACTCTGCACACCACTGTCGTAGCAGTAATAGTATCAGTGGATGGTGTCGTTGTTAATATTACTATTTTCATCTACCTCAGTCACTCAGCCCCCAGCCCTGGGGAGCTGCTGGACCTGAACCAGCTGGCCAACAAACCTGCTCTTCTTTTCCTGTTGACAAGACCCCTTTTTGCTGTGTGGTAAGAAGGACTGAGCTGGAAAGATGGAGGTGGGGTGAGGGGGGTGGAGTGTACCTGGCAGGGTGGCCAGGAGTTTCTTGGCAGTAATTCATGGAAGTGATGGTGGGACCTGGGATAAGGGATGGCAGATAAAGGAGGGGTTGCCCAATGACCAACCAAGAATCCTGAGGGAAACCAATTTCTGAGAAGAAAATGAAATCTCTTTCTTCTCCACTCTCCTCATTCCTGCCTTGCCCTCCTTTGCCAGCTCTGGGCTCCAGCTGGTCTGGGAGGCAGCTCACCTCTGCCTGGTCATTAACAGTTCATTTGCTTAAATACCCATCATCATTACTGCCAATGGCTCCTCAGGGCACCATTGCATCCCAGGAACTGCAGCCGACACTCTCCTCTGACTGATGGCCCCACGCTCTGCCCTGCCACCTGCTAATGACTCCTGGGCTGACAGCCCAGCTTGGAGGCAGCAGGATGTGAACACTGTAGGAGGTCTGCCTTTCTCCTTGTGCGTCCCTCTGACCCTCACAGTCCTGGAAAGGACTTGGCCTGGAGATGACAATGCCCCCAGTACTCCCGGGAATGAGTAGAGAACCTGAGAGGAGAAAAGTCCCCTAAGAGGAAACAGAAGGTACCCTCAGGGCCGTCCCTCCAAAGTCTCACCTCCTGAGGGCTCATGTCTGCTCAAGCCCCGGGGTCTCTCCGTCTTCCTTTTGCTTGCATATTATGTCTCTTAAGTGTGTTGGTAGGTGTGAATCCAAGAGAAAGGAAGATCCTCTGACTCAAGAGCATATCACGCCAGGCCACACAGAAACTCTCTCCTCTCTCCTCACCTCCACACTTCTGGGTGGGTGGGTTGTGTCCACTTTGCGGATGAGGAAACTGAGGCTCACAAAGTTTGAGTGAGCTTCCCAAGGTCACAGAGCCAGCACATGGCAGAGTTGGTGTTCAAACTCAGTTTGGTCTGAATCCAAAGGCCATGCTTTTTCTTCTGCCCTCACTCTTCAAAATGAGGGAAACTCGGGGGGGTCAGCAAAATTCAGAAGCTTATAGTAACGGGACAATTGAGCAGCTGCTCTGTCTATGGAAACATTTTCTCTTAAGACTTTTGCTAATTTCTGGAAACACTTCGTGGTTTTGTTTATTTGAGGGAAATTCCATTACTTTTCTCTTCCCCTGATTCACTGACCCCTGCCCTCTCCTGCTTTCTGCATGACCTCATAGGACATCAGTCAGATTTATTCAGGAGAAGGGCACTGCTCTTAGTCACCGTGGAGGCCAGCTTTCCTATGTGTCACATATTTTTTAAAGTGCTTTACATGTGTTAAGCTATTGAATCTTCACAACAAACCTATGAAATAGGTCTTGTTATTATACCCATTTACAGACAAGGAAATTGAGGGCAGAAAGGTTAAACAACTTGCTCAAGGTCAAAGCTATTAAGCTAGAGTTCTCAGAGGGCAAACAAAGTGAGAGAGAGATCTCTTTCAGGCATCTTTCCTATGCCCCATCAAGGTGTGAACTTCTTAAACGGCTAGAGTTTAAGCTGTGGTATCAGAAGTCGGGGATCAGATTGTTGGGGAATGATGCAGGTTTAGAAGGGCCTGAAACCTGATGTGCTTTCTAGTGGGGCCACAGCACGAAGCCAGACCTGGTGAAGTGGGGAGCAATCTCTGGGCAGATGGAGCAGTAGGGAGAGGCTAGAGCAATGCCCAAGCCAACTGCCAGGGGCAGGAGGGAGCATGGGAGGGAGCAGGGCAGGAAGCAGGGTCTGTAATAGGTTTGAAAGCTGCCCGAAGGTCAGTCAGGGGTCTGGAGGCCTGGCTCGAGGGAGGCCTGGCAACCTGGCAGCCTGGGCCAGATTCTAGGTCCAGAAGAAGAAATGCATTCAGAGGAAGGCCTTGGGTCGCAAGGATGAATTTCTGGCCTGGCCGTCAAACCAGGCAGAGTCAGCCCCCAACCCTGGCTCCCCAGCATATCGCCCACATTCCTGTTACCACACTTACTTCTTTGTCTAAGTCGCAAAACCGTCCACATCACTCTTCATATTAAAATTTTCTAGTGGCTCCCTAAAGGTACACTACTGATAAATACCTGACAACCTGCAATGATTTACAAGGTCCTCCATGGCCCAGTCCTGGATTGCACCCTAGCCTCATCAGTCCCCTCACCTAATAAGCTTTGTTCCATCGTCACAACACAACCCTCAGTCCACATCACAAGTTTCCCTTCATCTCCTACCTGGTACATACGGTTCCTTTGCTTGGAAATTATCCGCACCCCTCCTCCCATAGCCTCCCCACCACGTGTGCTCACCCCTACTCCCTATTGCCTGGTAAACTCCTGTTTAGTCTTCAGCTCCAACAGTGCTGCTGTGGGGAGCCAGTCTTAGACAGCTCCAGCCCAATCCTAATGTCCAGGTCAGGTGTAAATGCCCTGGCCGTGTTTCCTCAGCCACTGCTCTTTCCCCTAGCACAGCACTTGCCTGCTGGAATACAATTGCTTGATTGTCTGTGACAGGCCTAGCTCCCTCAGCTCCATGAGGGCAAGCACTCTGTCTCTCTTTTTTATTTGTTGTGTCACCAGCATCTGATGCATAGTAAGTGGTCAGGCAAGGTTGCTGAATGACTGAGTGGCCTCCGTGCTTTTGCATATGACACTGTTTCTTTCCCAGAGAGACTCAGAGGCTGATTCTGCCTCATCATCAGAACTCAAGAGCCTCCTACAAGGTGGGTCCAGAAATACACTTTGACTTGACTGAAGGCAACACAGGAAATGGGGCACTGGGTCCAAGGCCTGCTTCCAGGCTCAAATGAATGGTCGGTAAAGCCCAGGTCATAGCAACTGGAGCTGGTTTTTGCTCAGCCTTGAGGTCAGTGTCAGGCTGCAGCCAGAATGGCCATGCTGAGTCACCCCATGTTCCCAACAACAGCTACTTAAAGTACCTCTAGCTGGGGACAGGACTAGTCCCTGGGCTTTATTTGGAGCTGACCTGTAATAGGTATCATAGGATCCCTTTTCTGGAAAAATTGGGACTATGGGAATTGGGACTGAGACAGAGTGGGCAATGGGTCCCAAAGAGGCAGAGAACCCTGAGCAAGAGAAGGCAACTAGAGGAAGGAGAGGAAGTTGAATTGTACAGTCACCAGGTGTTAGCAGGAGACCAAGAGCCATGATGGCCCTTTCCTCTTGGCTTCCCAAGGGAGAGGCTGGGCTGGAGGGACCCCCAGAGGAGTGGTCCCAGGAGAGGCCCAGTCCTAGGTGAGGTACATATCATAGGTCCCAGCAGGGGCAGGGATCTGCCTGAAGCAAGTCAAAGAGTTGATGCAGCCGAAAGGCGATCCGTGGTCAAATTCTGGGTTGGTTACTTGGCCAGGGAAACCTGACAACCTCTTCCCATCTCTGAACTTTAGTTTCCTTCGGAACACTGTGAGGGAGGGTTGGGCCTAAAGTCTGCAATTCCCTAACATACTCAGCTGGCATCCGAGACTCCCCTGTGTTGATGCCAACTTTATCCAGTTTTATCCACTCAACTTTATCAAACACTAATGTGTGTAGAGATTAAGGGCATAGGCCTTGAGTCAGATTACTGTGGTCTGAACTCTGATCTTGCTACTTGCTACCTTATCCTTGAATTCTCTGTGACAAGCTTTCTCCTGTAAAATGAGGATAGTATTTGTACCAACCTCGTTCAACTGTTTAATGGTGACATGAGAGAATACAGACTAAGCAGAGCCTGGTTCATAGTATATGCTCAGTAAATACTAGCTAATATTACTCAGAGGTGAGGTTTTATGAAAACACTCAATTGATTTTTATTCATTTTCCTTGCTCTCACCCTTGTCTTCCCTCCATATTTATCCAAACCTAACCCATCCCTCAAGGGTGATATATTAGGGTTTTTCAGAGAACTATAACCACCAATAGGATACACACACACACACAAACACACGTACATATATACATATATTCCTTTTTGGGGCAATCAGTCATATATGACCTTGCATTATTTTTAAAAAAAAACCAGCATTTACTGAATTCCTACTATGTACCAACCACAGAGGGCTAGCCATTATTATTCTCATTTTTTAATTTGAAGAAACTAAAGCTTAGAGGGTTTAAGAATTTACCTAAGGTAAACTTCACAAGGGGGAGAGCCAGGATCCAAATCCAAATCTGTTTGACTCCAAACACATGTTCTTGCCAGGGCATCAAGCTATTTCCTTAATTGGTAATATAGAAATAATTCACCCATGTGTGTTTTCCCTTTCTCATCAAATTATAAGCTGGTAAAAGGAAGGGATTTACATTTCTCTGAGTCTTTCCCAAACTTAGGATGGTGGCTAACAGGTGGTAAAATGGAGGTATACCTGCTAGTGATATTTTTCTTTAAAGTATGGGTATGACAAAGGACCTAGTGTCATTCGAACTTGAGATAAGCTATTAAGTCTGCATCACTTTCTTTTCCCAGTTACCACGCATCATGTCTTTGGTTTTCGTCTGGAATGGGCCCATTTCCTGGGAGGGTGAGAAGCCAGCGTCCCTACCAGTGCCATCCCACAGTCACCTGCTCACTTTCAGCTCCGCCTCCCTGGTCGTTTTCTTTCAGGGTTGCCACCTCCTCCTCTATGCCCACTCTTACCCTCTATGTCTAGTCTCTACCTTTTCCCATTCCCGAGACATCTGAATGGGACAAGAAGTACTTAGCTTGCATTTTCTCTGCCCACCCCTAATACAAACACTCAGCTGCATTGGTCCAGGTGTCTCTCTGGGTCCTGAGTTTAATCCATCATTTGTGTCTTCATATTCTGTGAAGTGGCTCTGCCTTCCTCTTCTAAGATCCTCCTTTTCTGCAAGATCCTAGTTTGAATGGGTTTCTGTTACTGCTGTTGTGGAAAAATGTGTCACAGCTCAGTTGTGACAGCAACCCGGATCCCAGCGAGATACCAAGCAGCACTTAGAGAGTTGGAGAACTCAGGTTTATTACCCCAGCGTGCCCAGAGGAGTTAACACTCCAAGCTCTGGACCCCATCTGTAGGTTTACACTAGGCTGCCAGTTTACACTTTACAACATCATTATGTAAATGAGGTATAAGGAAAGTTGACTAATTAAGAACAAGCTTTGTAGAAATGGACCAATCAGGAGGGAGAGAAATAACCAATCAGGAGTGAAGGAAATAACCAGTCAGGAGTGAGCTCAGGGAACCAATAGAATTTTAGGTGTAAGTAAGCAATTTCAGAGGTAAAAAGTGAGATAGCGCCTCTGGGCCAGGGAACTGGATGGTGCTGGCAGGAGAGTAGTGGCCTTGATTGGGGGTCCTGCTGGTCTTTTTATGGGGTTTCCTGCCTCACTGTAACTAAGAGATCTCTGTCTAAAACACTTCAAAATCTAAATTTAGTGTAAATTTCACTTGATTTTTAAGGTAACTGTTGAAAATAACTTTAGAGTTAGAATGAAGCTCATTTTAACTACTTTATTAACATCACAGGTGATTTAAGAATTTTTTTTCCAAGTTAAAACTGTCACATAGTGTGCAAGGACATTGCAAATGGGTCAGTGTGACTGGAACAGAATAAGCAAAGTGAATCAGCAGCAGTTGAAGAGGAGAGTGAAAAGGTAACTGTAGGGGTAACAAATTATGTAGGCCTTTATAGATACTAAGGGTTTGACTTGATTTTTTACTCTTAAAATGTTTTATATTGATTTCATGTTTATTCTGAACGAGATGGAAAGCCATTGGGGAGATTTGAGCAAAGGGATAACATGATCTGAGTAGAGTTTTAATGAAATCTTTTTGGCTGATGTATTGGGAATAGACTGTAGGGGAGAGAAATGGGAATAGAGGAACCAGTTGTCAGACTATTGTAATAATCCAGGCAAGGGATGGTGGCAGCCTGGGTGGTTGAAGTGGCTGTGGTGAAAGTGATTGGATGCAGCACTGATGACAGTGGCTGATGGATTGGACTGTATCTGCTTTGTGAGAGCAGAAGAGCGATGTGTGAGATCCCATAGGTCTGACCCAGACAGAAACCACTACAAATTTACAAATCTGGGAACTGGTAACAGGGGGCCTATTGGAGGTTAAACGTGTGTGTGTGTGTGTGTGTGTGTGTGTGTGTGAGACAGAGAGAGAGAGAGAGTTGAAAGTTTTCATGAGGGCTCCAGGTGCCTTCTTGAAAAAGGATTAAGAGCTAAGCCTCTGCATGGGGTAGGTCACGAGAAGAATTCAGTGTATACATGACTGCGGGGATGGACACCGGCTCCAGAGCTGGCCTGGTGATTCCCTTGGCAGGCTGGTGCCCTGGGGAAGTGGCTGAGTGAGTGAATTTAAAGAGGGGAGCACAGGCCAGGGGAACAGACTGAGAAGATCTTAGGGGGCTAGGGATCATCCTTCTTGTTCCTTTGTGAACCACTATGTCCTGGGCAGGGTCTGCTGTAGCTTCCGTGGTGGACCCTGTAGCAGGGCGCTCAGCCCCATGACTTTCAGCTCAACGGGAAGGGAGAGAGCATCCTGTCAGGGGACAGAGTGATCAGCGGCACAGAGAGGGCAGCCATTTGGATTGGCCACATGTCTGCCTGGACATCAGGCCTCCAGGTTTATACCTCCTTTAATGATGAAAGGCAAACACAGATCATGAAACAAATCTCACTCTCCATCCTGCTGAGTGCAATGTAATGGCAGAGCTGTCAGAAAGACACTTGGCAGAACACATTCTTCTGCTTGGCATGATATAATTTGCACCACCTCTACAAACTTTTCCTAACTATCTCCTAAAATTAGTGCTTCAATTAGAAACTGACACAACTCCTCTTGGGGAAGGTGTGAACAGCCGTGAAATGCTCAGTAAGGGAAGGAACAGGTGAGACCCCAGTAGATCATCAAATGCCAAATGATATACTGTAATGTATGGTAATTGGTTATTATTAAAATAGTCTATTGCTTATCACACGGTAGCTAAATGGCCTTTCAGTTGCTCTATAATTACCCAGTGATGGGTAATCTGTTTTCTTCTTTGGGAGCTGGGTACCAAAGGTATCAGAGCAGAATCTGTCACAACGGAGAAAGAGAGCATGGAGAGGGGAGGGTTTCTGCCAAGGTGGGGCTGAGCTGGGTTCCTTCAAAAATCCCTGGCAGGGCCAAATGCTCTGCAAGGTCCCCAGGGGGCCAGGGAGCAGAGGATGCTGTTCAGTCTCTGCAGTCTTTCCCTTGACTTGTGTGGCTTCCTACTTGTCCTTGAAGCTACCTCTTTTGAAGTTTTCTTAAGGTTTTTGCTAACAGTGGAGTCAAGGACACATTTGTGTGTGATGAGGAGGGGGTGGGGGTGCAGTGCCCATTTCTGCTCCTTCACTGAAATTAGTAGAGGATCCTGAGCCTGGTGGGGGAGTCAGGGGGCTAAAGCTTAGTCTCTGGGGTAAGAAACAAGGCTCTGGATATCAAGGAACTCTGGATTGGGTTCTCAGGGAGGTGGAGAGAGCTGCAGTGTTTGAGATGAAGACTCAAGGCCCAAGACAGAACAAGAGAGGAGGAGAAGGCAAGGCCAAAGGAATCCAAGAGATGGAAAGTGCAGAGCATTTGGAATCTCATCTCTCATTTCTCAAATGGGAAAGAGCCAGTGAGGGAGGGGCTGGTCCAGAGCTACATGCTGTAGTGATATGGTGCTGTCCAGAGCATGGGTGAGATTGCTGTCTTCTGAACCCGTCTGGGCACACCCAAACCTGAGTGTGTTGCCAACAGATTTGTGCTGAGGCTGGGGTCGCAGGAAAGAGGAGGGATGCAGGGCCCGCAGTTCCCTTCTCCATCCCCTCCCTGTACTCCAGCAGGACTCAGCCTGGCCCTGGGGCAAGGTGAGAGGCGGGAACAGTTTTATGGAAAGAAGAACAAGGTACTCCAAAATCTGAGGGTGGGGCACAAAGGGAATTTCTGTGGCTTCCGGGCTGGTTCATTCCTTCCCGAGTGGGTAGCCAGAGCTATGGTTGGAGTGGATCAGACCTTGGCCAGTGAGACGCACACAAATTAGGAGAAAATTACTCAGGAAAAGTCTTTGCCACTTCTTGCTTACTGGCTGTTCTTATATATAGTGATGGTGATTATTCTTTTCAACCCAGCTAAACTCAGAGTTTCACACATTCTTGGGGCCTAATGAATGTTTGTTGAATAAGTTTATAGTGAACGGGAGGATGTATGGATGCTTAGCGTTACAAACAAGCCATCTCTATTTCCAGTGTTCTTGAGCTTAAAGATCTGGCTTGTGTCACTTTTTCTGGGATGTCTTGCTGGACTTAATCAGGAAAAGTAGGGCTGTGTTTCCACAGCACTATGTACACGTGTGTATTTCCATACGGTGTGGTATCTGTTGAGGCTCACCTCCCTCCATTACATAGTTTTTTCTTCAGTACTGCATCCCCGGTAGTTAGCACATGCCTGACATAGTGTAGATGTTCAGAAAATGTTCGTCGAATCATTAGTGTTCAGAACAACACACACACACACACACACACACCATTCTAAACTATGAACACAAAAATAGAGAATTTGAGAGGAGGAGGGCTATGAAGCTTCCATTCCCCATTCCAACCAGGAACTTGACTTTTTGGAGAAATTAATTTCCCCTAGTTATTTGCCACCTCAATGGGATGGTATATCCAGATGCTGGCTCTCCCACCATAGGAGCCAAAGGGGTCCCTGGAGGCTTCTCAGTCAGACCCAGGGGTCAATAAGTGCCAGAGCTTGGCCAGCTGGTGCCCTCTCAGAGGTGTCTGATTTCCAAGTCAGTAACGCAAAGATGAAAGAGGTGCTCACATATCCCTGCAGGTCCCTGGGCCAATTGCTTCTGCTATGAGAATGTACTCATTGTTCCTAATTCTGCAGTATTTGCTTCAAGTCTGTTTCTAAGTTTGGGTCTCCAACTTTCCCATTGATTAATTAAGCTCCTGTTATCCTTCCAATAAATTCTCTTATACTTACATTAGCCACATTTTGCTTTGTTGCTTGCCACCAAGGTCTTCTGACTGACAGAGCCACAAATTCACTTCTGAGCCTGAATGAATGCCCAAAAGAGGGCCTGGCCTATCTATGAAATAAATAAATTATACCCAGTGGATACCTGCTTGTGGCTGCCCCTCAGAAATGTTCACTGAAGATACTTATTTTTAACAAATACCACACAACATTGTAAAATAACTATAACTCAATAAAAAAGTTAAAAAACAAACAAACAAAACAAAACAAACAAACAAACAAACAAACAAATAAATACCGTTGTAGCTTGAGGGTCTGAAAGCAAGTCCAGATTTCTCTCTTGGCATCTCCTAGATTGGGAGGAATGAAATACAGATTCTGGAACCTGCCAAAGACATTTAGGTGGACATTCAGCCTCAGGGATGCTTGGGTCTTGCCAGCTAGAGAGCCTTTTCTGTCTTTGCCAAGGAAATGATGCCAGGCTGCTCAAACAGACACATTTGTGGTCAGTACCTCCCCCAAGTGTGGGTCTTGGTGACTAGGAAGGCGGTGAGTGAGGAGGTGCTACATCTA
Source organism: Vicugna pacos (assembly GCF_048564905.1). Lineage (NCBI taxonomy): Eukaryota > Metazoa > Chordata > Mammalia > Artiodactyla > Camelidae > Vicugna > Vicugna pacos. The sequence continues at coordinate 37,852,278 of NC_132996.1, forward strand.
TGCACACCAGGAAAAGAAAAGGAAGTTGTGAGTAGAAATTTCCCTTCAGCCAGAGCCACTTGATTTTCCAGCCAAGCACTGACAATAAAGGAATTTGGAAAATAGATCTTCCCAGAGAGTACTTCCCCTGGCCTCCAACCTGGGTGTGGAGAGGTGACTGCTATTAGAGTTAATAGACTATCCATGGCAAGACTGGTTCTGCTTGTTTTTAAAGACACTAAATATGTTGGACAGGAGCACCCCGTCCTCTCAGTGAAGACGATGGGAAGCAAAGCAGACAGGTGGCGATGCAGCACTGCTGCGGGGCCAGCGCGGCCTGGCCCCGTACATCTCAACCCCACAAGGCTGACACTGGGCTTTGGGGTTCAGGTGCTGGGCGACACCAGGGTCCTGGGTTGGGATTGGCGCTGAGGATCCCCAGAGGGCATTACTGGAAACCAACTGTTCAGGGAAAAGCAAGTTAACCAAGAGCAATGAAAAGAAAATTAGCTCATTCAGTACACCACAACCCTATGGGGTAATAAGAATAGTTATGCCTCTATGTGTTGTAAAATCTCTAAGTCAGCTCATTAAATATAACAGTCTGTGAGTTAAGGGTTCTCATTCCCATTCGACAGAGGTCAAAATTAAGGTCCAGAGAGGTTAAGTGACTTGCCCAAAGTCATAATGGTTAGTAGAGGAGCTCAAACTTGAGGATTGTTCTCTGAATCCTCTGTTCTTTCTCATCTGCCATACTGATTCCCTGTGGTTTTGTGGCTTGGGGGAGATCATTTTTCTTTCTGAACCTCTGTAGCCACCCCAAAACAATGGAGAGACTTGTTCAATTATCTTTGAATCCCTCCTTGCTCAAGTTGTATTTGTTTGGGACTGAGGACCCAGAACCTCTGTCACCATAAAAGACAAGGCAATCACCTCTTGGCTGGCTGAAGCATCACAGAGAAAGCTGAGCCCTCACTTACAGATGGTCAAGAGCAGGTCTCCCCAGGAAGTAGAAAGACACTTTGGGACAAATCTGATGGGCCCACAGGGAATTTAGGGGAGAGAGAAAGTTAGTTCTAGGAAAGCTGCAGGTGGGTGGAGATAGAATGCAGAGTTATAACTGGCTTTTAAAATGATGAGTAGAAATTAGAAAATGAAAAGCAAATTTAGCATTTTAGGCAATGATTAATAATAATAATCATTGTGAAAGCTGAAAAATTAATCATCTAAGATTTTGCGTATGTTAATGACATTGAATTATCACAACAGTCCTATGAGAAATGTAATGTTATTTTTCCATTTTACAGGTGGAGAAACCAAGCCTTTGGAATCTTAAGAAATTTGCTCACGGTCAACACAGATGTTAAGTGGCAAGGTTGGTGACTGAATCTCCATGGTTTCAGTGATGAAAGATACAAGAAACAAGCAAAGAGCAGGCAGGCCAGACCACAAGTCATGAAGGAGGAGAGTGGAATCGAGGAGGATGCAGCAGCGAAGGAGATGTTGGAGGTGTCAGATCTCGTGGGAGCCCAATGGCGGAACACAGGTGAGTCAGTGAGGACAATTCCACGATTCCGCCACATTCCCCGGCTAACAACTCCAGCTTGTGTCAAAGTAATCATAAAGGGATAAACTGGGAGCTTGAGATTTGCAGATACTAACCACTATATATAAAACAGATAAACGACAAGTTTGTTTTGTGGAGCACAGGGAACTATATTCAACACCTTGTAGTAACCTATAATGAGAAAGAATATGAAAACAAATAGAGGTATGTATATATCTGACTGAAACATTATGCTATACACCAGAAATTGACACAACATTGTTAACTGACTAGCTTTCAATAAAAAAAAGAGCTCATTTTTTTATAGCTCTTACCATGTGCTAAGCATGCATATGCCTACCACACCTGACGTTTTCTATGCACTAACTCTGCTAATCCTCCCAACAGCCCTGTGAGGCAGCTACAGTTATTACCCCCAATTTAGATGAGAAAACAGTCATTAGCTCCATTTGAGATGAAACACACACGGTTAAGTAAGTTGCCCAGGGTCTTCAAGCTGAATGACTGGCAGTCCAGCTGCAGAGTTTGTAGTATAGACACAGTGCACACTTCCTGGGCAGGTCAGGCAAGTGAAAAGGCCACGAGACTCAGTCCAACTCCTGGTGTCGTCACTTCCTAGATGGGTAGCCCCTTTGAGCCTCAGTTTCCGCATCTGCAAAGCAGGGATGACACAACTTGCCTTCAAGGGTGAGGGTTAAATGAGATGACCAAAGGAAACTCCAGTCCAGGTGGGTCTGAGGTCAAAAGCAAACTCCCTTCCAGCCTCATATTCCACTCTCTTACTCCCCCAAAATCCTCCTTCCTCATGAATCTTTGGATTTCTAGTCTCCTTCCCCAGGAGGGAAGCACCGTCTTTCTGGGAGTATTCATTCATGACAAAATAGTGTCAGGAATTTCAATCCAAACTTCACTTCCCCAGAGGGGCCTGATTGACACTTTCTTTCCCCACTCAGCTCAGAGATGCTGAGAGCATTGAGGAAACATCTGGGATTTTCACATGCTGCCCGTGTCTTTTAAAGAACGGCTCTAAAATGTACTGGAGACTCCAAGGCTTAAAATAGGCCCCTGAAAATTCTCCAATGCCTATAATTGAATAGCAGTTTGGGGGAAAATAGTTTCAATAACATTGCATTTTAAAATTTATAGAATAATTGTGTTTGAGTCTCCATTTTCATTCAAGAAAGTGGCCTCCTCGTAAGTAATATGGGGAGGATGCAAAAGGGAAAACAAAAGGAAGTCAGTTTTTCTCCAGAGCAACTGAAGGATAAGGCACACTGTGTCCCCAGGCAGAGAGCAGGGCTGGCCAACGTTTCAGAGGAAGGGATCTCACTTTCTTTGGCCTGGGGGCTCCCTAAGAAAGATCCTCTTTCAAGCATCCTTATGTTGCAGAGAACAGAGGCCCAGAGAAATGAAAGATCCATCCAATACATGTCCCCAATTATTTAGTGAAGTTCTTCAACCAAATGATTTTTAACTTCTTGTTCCACCTTGGATGTCTCCCATTTTACAGCTGAGGAAATTCGGGTTGAGGAAAGTAGATATCCAGGATTCTGCCAACCATACACGCTGGAGCTTATTTGGGAGACAAAAGGAGCCCTGGGCTTGAAACACTGCCTCTTGGCCATGGCTTAGGCATCCAGATCCCTCTGGAAAAATGGCTACAAGCCATCCTGAAAGCCACTTGCACTCACCACCTCTTGCAAGCACTTAGGACCTCCCATTTCTCCCAATTTGCCTACAACACATTCACAGATATCTGGCTAACTATCGTGTCCACAGTTAGACATGTGGGTACCAGATGTGCATAGCATTGCATCCAGCTGTGCATTTGCCAGCTGTAGGAGGTACCATATGTCAGTTTCTACCCATCTGGCATCTGGGGAACAGGGCTCACAAGAGAAGAATCTCCTAACAAGGCACTAAGGCAAAGTGTCCTTCTGGGTGATGGTCGCAATGCACTCAAAATTCATAATGAGCTTAAATAAAAGTAAGGAACTGAATTCTGGCCAAAACCTTCAAGAAATATTTATTGAGTGCTTATCCTGTGAGAGGCACTATGCTATGTGCTAGAGACAAGTGAAAACAAGAGATAAAGGGCCCCCACTCTGAAAGAAGGGGGAGCCTGGGATTCTCATGCAGCCTGGATGATCCTTCAGGAAAATCAATCAGATCCTGTGTTTGTCAAATAACAGCTATAGTCTCTATCATGGCATACATAAACTTACCTGTTTCTACCTTCCTAACCTCAACTCCTAACACTCTTCCTCTTGCCCAGTCTGCTCCAGCCTCATAGGCTCCTTTGCATTCCTAGAACACACTAAGCATATTTCTATCTCAGGGCCTTTGCACTGGCTATTTTCTCTAGTGTCAGGCACATAGCAGTAGCTCTTAGTTCTTGGTTGCTTTCCTTTCCTTTTCTTCCCTTCCCTTCCCACTTCCACACCTACCAAATATCTAAATTTTTAGGATTTAGTCATTATAAGTGATCAAAGAAGAAACAAAGTAGGTAGCGGCTTAGCCTCTTGCCTGCCCTATCTTAACCTCAATGCTGCACCTTGTGCCCACACTCAGCCCCAGCTTCAGATCTAGCCTTTGAGGTAAAAAGCAGACTGACTATGGGCTAGCTAGAAATTCCCACCAGCATCAGTGACTGGCCCTCTTCCCTGCCCCTGAGGGAGTGAGCCGGGCCACTATCCAGACATATCCCAGGCAACAGGCCTGCTCTGTGACACTGTCAAGAAGCAAGGGGCCTCAAGAAGGTTACAGACATAAACAAGATAAAGCCTATGACCTTCCAGGGCACTTGGGCCTATGGACCAGAGATCTGTCAATGGCCCAGGCCCTGTCCTGATAACAGAAGGCAAAAACTTTCCAGGAGATGTGTTTGTCCCTGAGCCCAAGGGGAGAGCAAAGGCTGAGAGCATCATGAGCATCTGGGCAGGGTAGGAGGGGCAGGAGGAGAAGATGCCTTCGGAAGAATTTCCAGGGCCCACAGCCAGCCCTACTGCCCTGGCTGTCCCTGAAGCCCAGACAGGAGGAAAAGAATTCAATCAAATCTGACAAACATGCACTAGTACTCCCTGCCTGTCTGGCACTGCTGGGGGCAGGGGTGCTAGAGGAGAAGCGAGAGCTGAGATCCCAGAACAGCAAAGGCTCACAAAGGCTGAACAAGATGTGAGTGTCAGTAACCCACATGGCAAATAAGAGGGGAACAGAGGACAGGCTTCAGGTTCTGCCTAGGGTTGTGGGAGTGCAGGAGTATTTCAAGGAATACCAGGCCCCTAAGTGGGGCTGTCTGGTACGACTGTGACAGGTGGAGAGGGTAGGGACGAACACTCCCAGGCAGAGAGATTCGTGTGCTAGAAGCACACAGGAAGGCACTGGCAGATGTGTGCAAGTTGACGCTGAGGCCTCTGAAGAGCTGCAGTGGGGAGTGAAGCTGGAAAGGCAGATTCGGGCAGGAATAGGAGGGACCTTGACCCTCCCCTAGAGGCGGTGGGAGCCTGGGCCTGCTTGCCAGCAGGGCGGGAGCAGAACCAGCTGTGCTTTACACAGTGGAAGGAGGTGTGGAGCTGGGGCAGACCGTGATGGGTTGGGATATTCCAAGTGAGACAATGGTGAGGCCTGGTTTTCTGCAGTCGTCTTGGGGTAGCTGGGAAAGTTTGCTGATATTTTTTCTCCCTCTCTGAGATGGTCACTCCTAGCTGTGGGGCCACCTGAGTGTGTACTGAACCCTCTGGAAATGGGTTCTGAGGTAGAAAGAGTCCCCAGGCATCCCACCTCTGGTCAGGCAGAGGTTACCAAGTAACGCAGGACCCCAGCCAGGTAAGGGCCTCGCTTCCAAAACACCCTGTAACCACTTGCATAACCCTTCTATAACATGGCTATGAACATGTCCTCATCCTCCTTAAAACCCTCCATTGGTCCCATGTCACTTTCAGAATAAAGTCCAAGCTCTTTGGCTTGGCATTTACAGTTTCGTAAAGCCTGTACTTACCTCTCTCATCCCATCCCTTGTCCCCCTTTCCCCTGTGGTGTGTGTCTGCATATTCGAATCACCTGGGGATCTTTTCAAAATTTCAAAACCCAGACCGTACCCCAGACCAACTAAATCACCCTATCCATGGAGGGGACCAGCTCCTCGGGTGTGCCCAGACATGCCCAGAAACCTAGTGTAGGGCCTCCACTTAAGCTCCAGTCTCACAAGGTGTATTAGCCAGCTATTTCCATCACAGACCACTTCAAAATCTTCAGGGCTTCCAACAAATACTGATGGTCATGCTCACAGAAGTGCAGATGGACTTGGCCGATCAATGCTGGTGGCAGCTCTGTCTCAGGCCTCAGGTCTGCTGTGTTGGGCTCCTAGCTGCGCACTGTGTCCGGGAGCTCCACGGGTCCCTCATCCTTCTGGGAGCGGCAGCTTCCCTGGGGTGAGTGTTCAGGGTGAGGACGGAAGTGCAAGTGCCCCTTGAGATCTTGGCTTTTAGCTGGCACCTCCTGCCTGCTGCTCATATCCCATTGGTCAAAGTCGGTCAGATGGTCAAGGCCAACATCAGTGGGACTGGAAATAAACTCTGTCTGCCCACTGTCCTGCTCAGCAGGTCACATGGGAGCAGGGAGTGAGGAACTGAGAGTAATCCAATCTACTTCACAGGTATTCTTGTGACTTTGGAGGGACCACTACTTTGAACCTGTCCCCTCATTTGTAGAATGGGAGACTTGCCCTGAGTGTCCCATAAATGCCCACAGCACTGCCCACCTCAGCACTTGTCATCCACACATGGACAAACATATGCACAACTATCTGCTTGTGTCCAGACAATTCATTTTAACCATGACTGTTCTAAATGCTCTGTAATTTCCAAAATGCTTCTGTGCACTCACACAGGCCTCACATCTCATCTGCAGATACACACACTTATATGCACAGTCCTAAATGGACATATACTAACTTCCATTCAAACATATCTTTCCACGTGAACATATCACACATATGCAAAGCACCCAGGTGCACACAGCATGCTTGTATGCACTCACTCACACACAGCCACGTATATTCTCAGACACGTTTATTTACAAACACACCTTCCCCCACACTTGTTCACCTTCACTCACTAATTCACATACATTCTGTTCCTCTGTGAGCACAGCTGTTTAATCAGAATCAAGGCTTGCTGCTAAGGCTGTTGCCTGGGCCCCGCCGGGAGCTGCATTAACTCTTTGCTGCCCCCATCAAGGCTGGTATATGGAGCGCCCTCCCCCGGAGGATCCCAGGGAGCGAAGGGGCAGCAGAGGGGACAGATGGAGCTGCTTTCTCGGCAGGCCTGGGATTTGCTCAGAGAGACTGGGCCAGGGAGGCAGAGCCGGAGACAGAGGCACCCATCGTACTGGGCCCTATGACTTCACTCTATACTTTCTTCTCCAACCCCATCTCCACTCCTCCTGTCCAGTGTGTCTCAGAAGTAGGATAATCCAAACACTTATCATCCAAACCAGGACAGTGCTGAGAGAGAAAGAGACATTAATAACAGTTACCCTGAACAACCGAATTACCTGAAAAGGTCACAGGCAAACAGGGTCTTTCCTACTCAGGAAAGACCAGATCTTACAATATTACCCTGAGCTCCTGTTTCTTCGTGGTCAGTCAGTCCAGGATGAAAGGAACTTCAAGGTCAAATCTGCGCATTTGGCAGTTGAAGGCCCAGAGAATCTGGGACTTGCCTGAGGTCATACAACATGATGGGAACAAAAGAGGGCGCAGAACTAAGTTTTTTTAATCTCCCAGACCAGAGGTCTCCCTGGTCCTGGTCCAGTTCCCGGGAAGCAGACCCATAGTATCAGCTCAGTCTGCAAGTACTCCTTGGGGGAAGAGGCAGGAACAAAGGACTGTGGCCTCTGCTATTCCCATGGGGCTGGGAGGGCCCTTCAGAGTTGTCCCAAATTAGAAGAAGGGGGCTAAGTCTTTGTGCCTCCCTGAGGAAGATGTGATCTTGGGGATGGTGGTACCCTGCAGCTGAGGGCAATCCCCAGAGAGGGACCCAGCTATGAGCCCACAGCCACATCCACTGAGGGAGTGGGTGCCTTGGTCCTGAAGGGGGAAGTGGGCAGCACCCCTAGCGTCCACTACACCCTGCAGCCTGGCTGTCCCTGAGCAGCGGCTGGGATCTGGCACCTATTTCACTGGCTCCTCAAAGGTTGCTGGAGTAATGTACTGGAGCAGGGCTGCCTGACCCAAGTAGGAAGGGAAGGGGGGCTGTTCCTCCAGAGCCTGAGTTCCCTGGCAGCCTGCACTGCTGTCTCTGCTGCTGCATTTTTCACTTGACAGAACTCAGTCACTGTTGCTTACTCTTTTGCCCCCCTGATCCCTTTACACTGAGTAACGAGGAAACAAAAGAGTTCAGCAGGGCATTGGTCTGTGGCGAGCAGATCAGATTCTTGTGACAAAACAGTGCCTGGGCAGTTCTGGTTCGAGGGATCCTCCTGTGGAACTCAGGGCCGCAGGGGCAGCTATAGGAGAGCCGAAAAGGGGCTCCTGAAGAGAAAGTCTGTGCACATCCATCATGAAGTGAAAGACAAAATCAAAATGCAAAATTTCAGACTTCCTAATGTAGGAGAGACACCTTTGCACAGGCTTTGGAGGTCCCACAAACCTTACTTCTAATCCCAGTGTGCTTGCTGCCTGTCTCCTAGGGGGCCTTCTCCATCCTCCAAAGCCACCTGTTTTGAGAATTCCATGAGGCAACTCAGAAACCAACCTAGGGTCAGGAGTGACAATGTGCCAGCACTCTGCCGAGCCCGTGGCACATGGCACACCAGGACTCGCTCCCTCTAGCAAGCCTGCAAGGCGGTGCCACAGTCCCATTTCACAGATGCATATGTTTGCCCCGGGACCCAGAAATGAACTCACACTGAGTCTGCGTGAGCGCCAAGTCCTTGCTCTTTCCTGTGTTCTCTACTGACTATTCCCTACACAAGGCTGCTCTATACATCAGTAGGGCTGGAATTTAAACAATCTGGCCTATAGCAGGGCTTGATATTTCATTACATTTTCATCAGACTGGAGAGCAAAATCCACCTTCTTAAAACCCAAGCTCTTCAGTGCCAAAAGCAATGGCTCCAGAGTTATTTTCATCCATTGACACATACACATGCAGGTACACACACACACACACACACACACACACCCTCAGAGTTATTTCCTGAGGGCCCTGAAGAATTATTTTTCACAAAAGAAAAAAGGCTCATAGGTGCAGTGCTCTTCTGGAGAACAGATCAAATGGGTTGTCAAGTTTTGGGTGGAGGGAGGGCCCTCTAACTTTCCCAGTCAGTGGGATGCTGGCTGCATTGATGGTAGGGGTGACTCAAGGGTTACTGACTGTAAGTGCAGCTCCTCAGATGTGGATAGCTGACTTGCATGTGCCAGGCTTCCACTAGGGAGTTCACAGGCTAGTGGGGAAAACAAATGTGAAAACAGGAAACTACAAATCTTAGTAAAACTAGCATGGAGTTGTAGAAGCAAGTATAAAGTCCCTGATAACTTGTAAGTGGGGGTAGCTTTGTTTTGGAGGCTCAAGGAAGAGGGACTGAAAGAAGTAACAATTAATCTGGGTTTTGAAGGATGAATAGGAGTTTTTAGAGACCACTATTTAATTTTAATTTTTCTGTTTTGAAAGTAGAGAGAAGAACTTTACATACTATATGCATACTATTTGTAAACATGCATTTGACACTTTGTATGCATTTGCATATTTTAATTCTTGTAAGAGTTCTGTGAGATGAGATTTTCACAGAGAGGAATCTTTCGATCAAAAAGGGTATGTTGAGTTATTTACCCAAAGTCACACAGCTAACAAGTGCTGAGGCCAGAAGCCCATCACAGTGCTTTTGGCCCTGACTCCCTGGCTCTTTCCCTGTTGCTGGCTTCTGTAGCTGACAGGAGGTGTGCATTAATGGAGTTTATTTGTAGAAAACTATGCACTTTTGGAGATATGATGATACTAAATCGTTAGAAACTGATTTAGCAAATGATCTTATTCAGAATAAAAATCTCCTCATTTGGAAGCTTCAAGTCTCCAAAGCATTGTCCTCAGCCCAGCCCTGCAACTTGAGCAGGAAGGTCTCTTGTCTGATACGTCAGGGGCAGAGCCAGGACCAGAATCCTAGTCTCTTGACTCCCATTCCAGTGCTTTCCATGTGACACCAGGGTTGCTCATACCTCTTCCCTTTTGTATTCGCTGGCACCGTGAGAGAGGACCCTGAGGCCCCGGCAGATGCCAGGTGCCTTCTGTATCCTCGTGTAAGATAAATTGCCACCTAGCACAGGGCTAGTATCGAGCATATTCCTTTGTATAGAAGGGTGTGGTTTTAAGTTTGTGTGCTGACCACTTCATGCTTAAATGTTGGGCCATGTTACTTAACCTTTTAGAGTTTAAGTCATATGAGAAATGGGGCATAGGGAAAAAGGCCCATTTCAGAGGATTTTTGTACAAAATAATTGAGGCAGTGTTTCCGTGTACAAAAAAAAAACCACTGGGTACTTACTAGGTGCTCAATAAATATGAGTTCACTTTTCTTTCCTTTATCCTTCAAAGAGGCATGGCTTGTGTCCAGGGTGCACAGGCTTAACCTAACTCCCCCAGAGACCTAGGCATCCCAACAAAATTAGGGTTTTGTGTCCTCGTGCACTAATTATCTCTGTATTGGACAGCATCATGAGCAGATCCTCAGTTTCTGAGCTGGGTTCAAAGAAGCCCTGAGGTCCTGGGAGGTGGTTCAAGGGTGGGGAACCCAGCAGTCAGGATTCCTGGCCACACCACCACCCCCGAGGTCAACAAATACAGCTTCTCTTTGATGCGCTTTATACATAGGGCTTCCTGGTAGGATTTCATTTTAAGAATGAGATCAAGTATTGAAAACAGAAAATTGAAAACCTCTGTCAGAGAGTAAGAGAGAGGTTAACATTTGAGCTTTGCATCTCAAAAAGAGGTGCTTTCAGCTTCATGTGCCTGGCCTTCTGAGTAGGGAAAGCCCTGCCCCGGCCTCCTCCCCTGCATGGAGACCAGTCACAAGAAGGAAGAGGAGCCAGAGTCTGTGCTGCTAGCTGGGCCCCCGACGCCCACAGAGGAGCACTGCTTGGGTTTCAGTTCTTGAATGATGTTGTCTGTCCTAACCTGAGCTGTGGAGTCTTGCTGGCTGATGTTGGCTAGAGCCAAGGGAGGGGGAGGACATGGGGCCTCTAATGACCAGGTGAGGGCAGAGAAAAGTGGTGAAAATGAGCAAGTGACTGTGGGAAGGAGAACAGTCTTCTTCCAGGGCCCTTCTTCCCATCTGCCACCCAGGGAGGTGGAAGACATGCTGACTTTTGAGCCAGAAAGGACTGAGTTCAAATCCTGAGTCTGCCGCCGATCAGCTGCATCATCTGGAGCAAATCATTAACTCCTTCCAATCTTTACTCCGTCTTCTACAAAATGAGAATACTTGTGCTCTCACAGAATTGAGTGCATATATTATATGTGTACACATAGATACATATTTTAAAAATGTGTATGATATTGCATGGAAAATAATAGGTACAAACGAGCTGCCACTGAGTGTCAGTCCCTGTTCCCCATCCAGCTACCATATCTGTATTTTCCAGATGCTACATCAGGCCGTTGGGTTGTGGAAAGGGTTGAATGAAATGTTGTACACATCAAATTCTTTGTGCGACTCCTGGCACGTAGTAGGTGTTTAATAAGGGTTATCTTCTCTGTGTGCCCCTCTCCTTCTGCACAGCCTGTTTGCAGAAGGAGCCTTAGGAACAAGTCATTCTTACAGTTCTTCTGTTGCTGACTTTGTGTCTCCATGGGGATCAGTGGCCCCATGCTCACAGCATCGCATCCTTACACCATGTAATATGGGTCTAACCCTGGGTATTAGCCTTGGAGCTTGGTCCCAAGTCTTCGTGGCAATTATCTGCCCTGACACCAGCCCGCATGCAGGACACGGGCCCTCTCTGGCACTGGTCAGGCCTGTTCCAGGCCAAGGAGTCCCACCCCTGCCTCCAACTCCTGACCTGCCCTCACTGCCCCGGTTGGCTGGCTGGTGGCAGGGCTTGCGTGTTGCCCATGGACAGGCCTCTCAGGTTATGACTACCAGCTAGGTTTCCCTGTCTCTGTGCCCCATGACCAGCTAGGTCAGCCTTTCCATTATAGCTGGGAGAGGGCTCCCCCCTCACATGCCAGCATTTCCCCAGTTGCAGGAGCTCCTAATGTCACTTCCTACCCCTGAGTCAGATGTCCCAGCACAACCCTCAGGGCATCCCCAGACCAGCGGCCAACCTCTTCCTGCCATCTAGATAACCCTAGTTAAACCCGGAGATGGATGGGAGAAGGCAGGCAGGGCCGGAGATCACTTTCAGAGGAGGTGCAGATGTGGGCGTGCATGTTAGGAGTTCTAGCTTGGCCAGACCATGGAAAATGAAAGTTCACGTGTGGTACAAACCTCAGGCTGTGTGTCTTCAGACAACTCATTTACCTCTCTGTGCCAAAGGGTTTTTTAATCTGCAAACTGGATTTAAGAACACATAATAACAACCTCAAGGGTTTGTTATGTGGAATAAATTAGATAATGCATGTTCACCTCAGTGCCCAGGGCAGAGTGAGGCTTCAATAAAACTGAGCCTTTTCCCACATCACTGTGACTATGGTCCTTGTGCAGTGGTTGCTGTTCTTGCCATTAAGAAGGGTGTGCGCCATCCCTAGGTATGTCTCCTGTACTTCTCCTTTTCCTCAAAGTATTCATTGATATTCTGAAGACTAAGTCAGGGAGGCAGTAGCAACACACTCAGCTTAAAACTAATCAAGTTCCAGTCAGTCCAAATGAACTTTTCTCACTGATTCTCAGATCTTCTGCATCTTGTCACAGGGTGCATTTTCCCCACATAATGAAGTTTGGGCAGCTCTGACTGGCCACTGCCAGCTCCCGCCTCGTCTCTGAGTGTGACCTCCACGCAGTCACAGCTGTTCCCAGGCACTGCACTGTAAGCCCCCCCCCACCCGAGCCTGTCTGCCTTCTCATCAGGGGGCGATGAGACCCCAGCAGATTAACATGATGTCCTTGTAAATCTGCATCCAAGACACATGTCATTTTCCTTCAACACATTTGGAAAGAGGGCAAGTTTTACTTTGTAAGGACCGTCACTTATTTTGAACTGGAAGAAAATAATTTATTTGGTCAAAAGTTGTGTTTTTCCATCAAAGGCGCATATTTCCCTTTCGTAATGGGATGCAGGGCCTTCTGGGTCCCCACATAGTCAGTTCTCCAAGGTCATTCCAGCTTTCTTCTCCAGTTTATTTCATGAACTAATCCAACAACTAAGAAAATAAGTTAAAAAATAACCACAAGGTGAAAGGCAAAGGGGCAGGGGTGTTAGCATGGTTCTCCCATCGCCAGTGTTTCTGAAAGAACATAAGAATGTCTTTCATCTGATTGGAAATCCATCTGAATTTTTTCTACCAGGGAAGGAAGTGATTTGAAGGTTTCTTCCAAGACCTGGGCCCTGGCTCTCTACTTGGAAACCCTGCAGGAGTTCCCAGTGCCACCTACCCCCCAGGTAAGAGGGTTTCCCAGCATTGTTTTCTAGTTTCTAGCTTGGGCTGTCTGGCCTGGGGCCCCCAACTTGGGGACACTTCTTAGAGGCTGAGATTTTGTCAGTGGCAGACTGGAAGATTCAAGACCTTTCATGAAGCTACAAAATCTCGATCCCTGGGAGAGCATGCCTGCAGGGACCACTGCAGAGGCCCCCTTGCCCACCTCCACCTCTCATGAACCATTTTCAACAGATGCTAAGCTCTTGGATCTGGAAGGCATGACCTCTAGGCCTCATCTTCAGGCTGCATATGCGGTGAGCTTGTACACCCAGGGCAGCTGTCTCAGACATTCAGCCATTCTCAGTGTGACTCCCAGAGAAGAAACAGGGTAAGGAGCTCACTCAGGATCACACAGCTAGTAACTGTCATAACTCAGCTTTGAATCCAAGTTTGCATGACTTCAAATGATGCCTCTGTGCTCTGTGACTATCTGGAAAGGAGGCTCAGTGCCGCTGAGATCCTGTGGATATTTCCATCCCCCAAAGAATGCACTTGGCAGGTGACAGCCAGATCGCCTGCCATCAGCTCACTTTCAGATGGCTTCTCCAAATGCCAAGCATCCCGCTGGGTGGCCCTAAGGTCCCAAAGTATTCCTGACACTCAAGCACTCACTTGCAAAGAAAAGCTGGTCTCCAATCCCCAAGCTGGACAGACCCGGTAGGAACTTTCTTTCAAATTCTAAGAAGTGGCGAAAGAAAATGAAAGAGCCTTAAGGCCGTGGTAGCTTCCATCCCAGGGAGGGAGCATCACTGCTCCCACCTCCTGCATGGGCTGGGAACTGCATTTGTGTTTAATAACAACTTTGATCCCTCTGCCAGCGGCAGCGGTCATTGAGAAATCCTGACATAAAGAAGGTATCTGGGAGATAAAGTTCTGCAAGCGATGATTACTAGCACTTAAGTTCTCTTTTTGTTGAAAGGAAGAATCCCAGAATGAACAGTGCATTGAATGATATGACAAGCAAGTACTTGATCCCTGTCCAGCTGGAGGGGAATTGTACCCATCAGCAGCTTTTTAGCTAAGGACGTCTTTATATTTCCCTTCTTTGTCTGGGCCTCTCTAGTTCCTCCTTTTACTTCATGTCAGCACTATATAGTAGGTATGCCAAGTGGTTTTGAAATTTAAATTACAGTCTCTTTTTCAGATGTTATTGGAAAGAACATGTAATTTATAACCACGTGTTAGGAGTACAGGATGTTCATGGTCCACTGCCAATTTTTCTTTTGTAAAGTTAATAAAACTTTCATAAAACACTTATACACTTGTATATTTCATGGTAAAGATTTTTTTTTATCTCATAGGCTAATGTAAAGATTTATTAAAACCATTTTTTTGTTAAGAGGAGTGTCAATAGTTTGCAGCTGAGTGTAATTTTGAATCCGTGGAAGATGACGGTCTGATGGAAAATGACAGTAACAGCTTTGTTGATTTAGCACTAAAAATAAAGGAGCCTTTCAAACGAGAGAATGCTCTAATATCCAGAGTGGGCTAGGACGCACTCGGGCCAAAGGAGGCGAGCTGGAGGAGCCGGCCACCAGCACTCCAGCCCCTGGCAAGAGCAGAGAAAGACTGGATGGAGCCCAGGTGGGAGGGTGAGCGGTGGCCCCCCAGGGATTAGCTGGCAGGAAGGCTCTTGTTGGGGAGGGAGGGAGGAGTGTTTGGGGCCTGCATCAACTTCTTGTGGCAGAAAACTGTGGGATCTGCCTGTCCCCATGGGCACTCCCAGCCCTTCTAGCCCTCTCTGGGACCCTGTTTTTCCTGAAGGTCAAGGGCTACATAACATGAACTAGTCCAATCCAGGCCATCCATCCCTCCCCTCCACCACACCCCACCCTCTGCAGCAATACACATCTACCCCAAACTGGTCCCTATTGGAGGATTATCTGAAGGAACTTCATTTAACTTTTTTCTACTTGTACACCCCAGCATCTTGGAAGTCCCTTTTCTGTTTTTGTTTTGTTTGTGTGTGTGTGTGTGGGGGGGGGGTTTTGGCATCTGGTAAATGGGTGTGCTGTCTTGCATGGGGTTGAGCATTGGGTCTGCAAGAGAAGTCAATAATTTGGAGGAGTAAATAGAGCTCTCAGAGTTTCTGCTTACTTCACCATGAAATGAGGATGATAACTCCTACTTTCAAGCTCCTTTAAGAGACCATTCTGAGGTTTGCAGTTAGCAAAGCATATGAGTGGGCTTTGCAAACTGCAAGCAGGGGTTGTGGGAACTCTTCATCTTCCAGGCTGGCTCCGTGGTCCTCTTGAAGATATGGTGAGAGGATGGCAAACTGGGTGCACAAAGACCCTCATTCTCTCAGATGTTGAGACAGGCTGGATTTACAAACATATTGAAAAATTAAGAGGAAATGAAGAGTAAGGGATGATTATTAACTATGTGCCCTAGTTCTTTCCATTACTAAGTCCTATTATCCCCATTTTACAGATGATGAAAGTGCAACTATGAAGGGCTAAGCAATCAGCCTGAGATCATAAAACTAGTGAGACAAGCAGGTTTCACACTTAGATCACCCTAACCCCAAAGCTTATTTTCCTCCACTCCACAGCATGAGCAGCAGCCGATGCTCTTGCCTGGCTCCCACACGCCAAGCACCCTGCGAGGCACTCTGCAGGCATTCTCTCCCTTAATCCCCATGCCACTCCTGTGGAATCACTCTTACCCTCGTGCAAGGTGACAACACTGAAAGGACTGCACAGTTCCAAGTGAGTGGCCTCCACTCCGATCATGGCTGACCTGCCCTTTAGAGCTATGATCCCCCTAGAGAAAGAACAGATGCGCTTCTGAGGAAAGGCTGCAGAAGGTGTGGGTACCTTCGGTAGAAGTCCCAAAGCTCTACCGAGCTGCTTCTCCCCCAGGGGAGGGCTAGCCTCTGAGATCTGGCTCAGAATCTGGGGCTTCAGTATTCTTATTCCCCTTCGTGGCTCTCTTCCCCATCTCCCTCGTTCTGCTGTCCCCTCCAGCTCCAGTCAATTCGATCCCCCTTCCTTGTTCTTTCTACCCTCCTACGTTCTCTTCCTTGCCCTCTCTCTGAAGCAGCATCTCTCCTGGTGACCCTCTGGCAGCACTGAGGCAAGGGCCAGGCACGTTCCTGGCTTGGGGTGGCTGTTTGCTTTGCTGGATCCCCCTCTGGTCACCTCTCTCACCCATTTCCTGGGCAACTTCTACTCTTTGTGGAGGTTTCTGCTTAAATGTCATTTTTTCAAACCCTTCCTGACCCCTCTGACTAGAGCAGGCCATCTCTGTCCACATTTTCACATCATCTTGTGTTTACCCATCACTTCCACCAGTATAACTAAGTATTTACAAAACTATTTGTTTGTTGTCCATATTGCCTGCTAGACCATGAGCTCCAGGAGTCGGGAAGCCATGCTTGTGTCTTCATTGCTCTATATTCAATGCCCAGCTTATTACCAGGCTAATCCTCTCCATGACCTCACTCCACTGCCAAGTCTTCCTCCTCTTCCAGATAAAAGCCCAGATGGCCTCCTGCCTTTACACCTGGTCTGATTTGTGACAGTGCTCTGTGTCAGCTCTGCAGTGCACATAGTCCAGTTAGCAGAGATTCTGATGACAGCCATCACTTGCGTGCTCCTGAGGGGAGGTGCAAATTCCTGGATGGTGGGAGGTGAGGGAAGATAGCCCACAGCCTAGTCTCCTTCCACATCTCAACAGCTCTGAAATGTGGTGGCATAGGGAGTTCTTAGCTCCTGGGAGAAAACACAGAAAAGAAACTGGGACTCTGGGACAGGAAGTCCCAGTAAAACAAATAGAAGACCTCTGCGCAATCTCTGGCATTGTCTCTCTGGGGGAAAAAAAAAAGGATTCGGAACAAACGAGGCCAGCAGTTGCACCACCTAGAGCGCAGATGTGGAAGTTTGTTTGAGACAGAGCCATCTCTGTCAGACCTGGGAAGGCTGTGGTTCAACCAAACAAGCCATTTCCAGGTGTGCAGGTTTGCTCATGGCTGTTACTGCTGATTTTGCAGCTATTGTTGTTTCTAGAATGAGGCAATGTGGTCCAGTGGCAGATGATGCCTCTAAAGCCTGGGCAATGAGAACCCATGGCTGGACCATAGCCATGCCCAGAACCTCCTGAGCAGGCTCACAGCATAACCAGGCTGAGGTCCCTTGAGTGGGATCAGCTAATTCCTCCCGCAAGTGCCTAGAACAGGGAGTGTTGGTAAGGCTGGAGGGCTCACCATTAACCACCTATCCGGCTTGAGACAATTTAATGGAGTGGTCAAGAGTTCAGGCTCTGCAGTCAGACAGACCCTCAGCTTAATAACTTCTTCATCAGGGGGAAATTACTTAGTACCTCTATGTCTTAGTTACAATTACAAGCAGGGCCAACTTCATGAGCATGTGACCTGTGCATCCACACAGGGCCCGTGCTCAGAAGGGCCTTGTACCTGCTTTAATGCTCTGTTCTCACCATCTTGAAATTCTTCATGATTTTTTTAGTAATGGGCCAGTATTTTCATTTTGAACAGGGCTGGGCCTTGCAAATTATGTAGCTAGTGCTTATTATAAAATAAATATTATAAGAGTGAGGGTGTGGAACAATGAGTTAAGGCAGGTCTATAGCTGGCACACATTAAAGGCCTAATATTAAGGGTCATTATTATTATTGCTTCCCAGGTTACCTACCAAGTATTTCATGCATCTCCAGCTTTCTGGCAGGTGGTTGGTGAGAAAGAACATCTCTAGACTTCAAAGACAGTCATGGGCAGGACTTCTTTAATCCTTGAATAGAAGTCAGGCTGAATGAAGAACCAGAGACTTTGGCTGGCCTCATGGCCTATTTCTTCAGGAATCCTGTGTGGTGTGAACAAGGTCTCCAGGTGGCAGGCTGTGGGGAGGACACCAGGGGTCACCTGGGTAACAGGCTGCCCAAGAACTGCGTTCTTCCTCTCTGCTCCTTATGCTTCATTCTCAGCAGGAATGCCACTCTGCTGTACCCACTAAGTCGAACATTTCTGATGCTGTTTTGCCAGACCAATCTCTCATCTCTACTATCCTGTGTCTGGGAGTCAGTGACTGGTTGCATTTCCCAGCTCAGTGCATCCAAGGTAACAGAAACAGGTGGTGGAAAATTGGCTTCACTCTTCATTCACCTGGTTGATAAATTAGACTGGCCTCTCTCTCTCCAGGCCCCTCTGACCACCTCTTCTAACATGGGCAGCTGTGGCCAGTGGGAACTCTACCCTTCTGATTTCTTTATCCCTCATTCCCTATCCTCTGTCCTAATCCAAGTGCTGGAATACCTTTGGTTCTGAGAATATCATCACCATGGCCCTGTCTCTTTGCTGCATCCTCTAAAGAACAGAATTCCTTTACTGAAAGGAGGTAATTTCTATTATATTGGACCACAATCTATTTTTGAACTGTTTCTTTATTCACTACAGCTGGATGCATGGCACAACCCCTCACATTTTTTATGCAGTCCCAGGTATTCTTTAACAGAGGGAAGGGCCAGGAGAACGGACTGCGGAGGGCTGTCTTCCATTGCGGGGGTATCTGAAGAGCCAGGGAGGCATAGCAAGTATCTGTAGACTTAGGCTTCACAAAAGGGCCTCTGAAATTCAGCCCAGTGCTCTTTCTTCCGGCTGCATGATGTTGTCTCTATTGAAAGAGTCTCCTTCCCCAAACACAGAGTACAACAATCCCATTGAATGCATCGCCAATGATAAACTATGTACGGACAAATAACAACAGTGACAAAACTGCACACAGAGACAAGGCAGTCTGTGTAGGGGAAGAAAGAGAAAAATAAATGAGATTAACAGTGGGAGACAAAAACAGAGGAAAACCCAGCAATTAGATTAATCATAGACTTCCAGGAAATTGGCCCAAATTTCTTTAAAATCTTGTTGATTGTTATTCAGATTGAAGGGTTCCCTCAGCAAGATCAGCCACCAAGCTTGCATACCAATCTGCCGCATCCCACATGCGAGCTGCTCAGATCCCAGGGCTGTGTCCTGCTACAGTGGATCACCTGTGCAGGTGTGAGGTCCAGGAGAGGTCAAGAGGCGGCATTTTTAGTCTGGGCTCTCTGGCCAACTCTCTTTGGGGCTTTGAGCAAATCACATCACTTTCTGGACCTCAGTTTCCACATCTGTTAAATAGGCAAGTTCTACCCTTCCTTCTTAAGTAAGTGGGTTTTGAGAGGTTAATGAAAGAAAATAGATGTGGAAGTCCTTGTTAGACCAAAGTGCTATTCAAGTGTAACATAGAACATTTTCAGAGTCAGAAAGAAAGCAGGATTTTGCCCAAGATTCAAATACCACCCCCTCCCAGACCTGGGGTACAGGAGATGCAGGGTGGTACTAGATCTAGTGAGTTGCTACAAACATGTTCCAAAGCCTTCAAATTCAGTAAAACCCTCAGTACATCTTGACCCAAATATTCCTCCCTCTTTTATGATCTGCATTTAAAAGAAAATTGAATGACCTATCTCTGGATTTATTAATGCTTAAATCATTAGGATCTTGGCTCCAGAATACTCCTGGGTTGCCAGAGAGACGTCAGAGCTTTCAAATGCCTGGAAGTTGCCCTTCACCCAGGGTGAAATAATCCAAGCATAAAATAGTTTAGGTTTGGTTTGAAGGATTGAATGCCTGAATTCCTCTTAGAACTGAATTCTTCAAATATGACCATTTTTGGCTCAAAGTAAAAAAAAAAAAAATTGGCCATCTACTTGGTGCTAGGCTCTGTGCTAAGTGCTCTGCATGCATTATTTAATGTAATCCTTACAACAAGCCAATGTGGTAAATTCTATTAACGTTCCTTTTTAAAGGATGTCTAAAGGGTATAAGGACACCCTTTAAGTATTATGGAAAAGATTTTAACCAACTTTTCTCTTGGTTTCTGTCTTTGAATCTTTAAATCCCATGAATAAATAATCTGATAACTGAAGAGGATCAAAACAGCCATCCAGTATTACATGTCCCAAAATATGTCTCCAGTAGATTTAGTAGGTGTTAGCATTTGAGCATCAAATAAGCTTGAGAAAAAAATTAAGTAGAATTCTTTTCTACAGGACTTTTCAGGGCCTTTGAAATGAATGTTCAGTGTGACTCTCTGAGAAGACGCTGGTGCATGCAACATCTTCCAAACTTATTTGATGCTAGAAGACCTTTTCCCAAAGGCTCCTAATATTCTTCAGAAAATCATTTATCATATAACTGTCGTATTATTTTGTAAAGCAAGAAATGCTTTGCTGTCAGAAGTAACTTGCCTAACTTGCCCCACCTCATAATGTATTCATAGTAGAATCAAGACAGCAACCCAGATGTCCTGAGTCTAGGCCGAGGCCATATTCCAGATTCCACTATAACAGAAGGTGGTATAGCAAGAGGGCCAGTGTGGGTCCTCCAGAGGTTCAAGCCACAGGAGCCACACATAGCATCAAGAACCACGGATCACGTATTTGAGAGTCAAATGATCACAGGTACTGTAAACTAGAAGAGAGGGTATTATTTCAATAAACTCCTTTGTGCTGGGAGGGGTTGTATTAGGGTTCTCCAGAGAAACAGGAAAAGAGAGTGAAAGAGAGAGAGATTGGGATATTTATTTTAAGAAATTGGCTAACACAATTATAAAGTTGGCAAGTCCAAAATCTGCAGGGCAGGCCAGTAGACTGGAGATTTGGGGAGGAGCTTGAGTCTGAAAGCAATCTGGAGACAGAATTACCTTTCTCTAGGGACCTCAGTCTGTTTTCTCTTAAAGCCTTCAACTGATTGATTGAGGCCCACCCAAGGTATAGAAGGCAATTTGCTTTACTCACTGTCTGCTGATTTAAATGTTCGTCTCATCTTAAAAAATACCTTCACAGTGACATCTGTATTGGTGTTTGAGTAAATATATAGGTACCGTGGCCCAGCCAATTTGACATGTAAAATTAACCATCACAGGGGCCGTGTTTCCTTCCTGCCCTTAAAATGTAAATGACACCTCTCTACATCATCCTCATTGACAGAATATGAGCAGCACATCCAGAGACCATCCATCGCTCTGGGCTTCCAGAGGTGCCTGGCATAGATGGACACAGTGGTACCACAGAGATGCCTTATGGGTTTATTCATCAGTTGATGAGGCTAGAGGCATAGGCAAAGGAGGAAGTCTGAGCTGGATATATTCAAGGATTCCACCATGATGCCCTCCCTCAACCAGAATAAGTCCATTTTTATCTGTCTTATATTAGACTTCCATTTAAATCAATGCTAAAATCTGTTGGAAATTCGCTCAATCTACATTAGCTTACTACCTCCTCCAGACCCTTCCTCCTCAAAGTGGATGCTAATGACCAGCATCATCAGCACCACACAGGAGCTTGTTAGAAATGCAGAAGCTCAGCCCTATCCCAGACCAACAGAATCAAAATTGTGTTTTAACATGATCCCTGGGTGACTTGTAAACACTTTAAAGACTGCAGAGTAAAGCTTTAGACCTCAAATTTTGGGGGAAAAGAGACCAACACAGCACCAGACACAGTAGGCACTTGAGAACTAATTCTTTTCTGAATGATGGTCTGACTTAGGAAATTGAGGCCCAGAGGGGAGAAAGGTGTCACAATTAGTAGAGTATTGGTACCAGGAAATAATATTCTCTGGTTAGGCATTTTTGCACAGTAATATGACTCCTCCATGGAGAGCCCAAGTCATTGCTGAAAACTTAAATCTCCAGTCTGAACATTTCAGAAACCAAGATGTTCCAATGGAAGCATCCAAGTTCTTCGTGTTTATGGGAAAACTCCCCATAAGGAGTTCTGTCCAGCAAACCAGATCAGTTGGCAGGAGTAAGCAGGCTACCCTGAAGCCCCTTGGTGTGGAAGAAAACCGAACTATTATCTTTACCTGCAGGTACTTTCAAGCCAAAGCAAAAATCTCCTTCTCTGAAACCTTGAGTCTCATCTGAACTGCCCTTTCCACAAGGATGGAAGAAATTCTGAGCAGTTGATCAGATGAGGAGTTAATTTGCAGCTGCGCTAAACTGCTAGCACAGAGGCTGTCATAGGGGAGAAGAAGAAGCAAGTGGAGAAATCTTTGATCCTCAGTTCTGCCAGCTTCTTCCGGAAACTTGAATGGGAGATCAAACATGAACAGCAGTGCAGGCTCTGGGCTCGGTCCAGGGCTATAGGAATCCAATACTCCGATAATCATCCAACTTCTACAGAAGTCCACCCAGGAAGCTGGCCAAGGAAAAGGCTTGACTATGAAGAGGATGGGAGCCATGACAAATGAGAGTAAGGGAGATAGGATTGCAGAGGGCCTGGGGCTGCTTTCATTGTGGTACTCCTCCTGTGCACTCCCTCCCATATACAGCCAGCCTTTCTCACAAAACCCAAAAGAAACAAAGTTGAAGTTGAGTAATCATCTGCATTTCAAGGCTTGGCTAGTAGTTCAAGGGCCTGGTCTTGGTTTCTTAACGCTGAGGATTCACACAATCTCAGACCAGGGAATGGACTTCATTGCTCCACAGGCCACATCAACACTTCTGTCCAGATCACAGGTGATAGTCACCATAAGACCCTCACATTGGTGTCTCACCTTGCAGTTTACAAAGAGTCTTCCACACATAATCTCATTTGTCCTGTGGTAGGTGGGGTGTGTTTATATACTCCAGGGGCTCAGGATTGACTGCTGGATGCCTCTTCATCCCATTTTTACTCCAAGAATCCTGGTCATAGTGATATGCAGGACAATTTGATCAAAGCCCAGCAAATCCTCCAAGTGTGGTCCCTATGGCTACTACCAATGCAAAATCTCATGCCAGCCACTGGAATACAGCCAGTTGCACTAATATTTGGCAGCAGGCAAGGCAGCTAGGCAGAACAGAAGCTCTCATAACTGTCTGAGGATCCAGACTGAGACCACCTTACCTTGACATACCCAGACCCATTACACAGAGTAGATACTAGGTAAAAGCTGTACCTTGGGACATGATCTCTACTCTCAGGCTTGGGCCTGAACTATGCTCTTCAACCTACCTAGCTCTCAAGCATCCTGGCCACCTGATGCAATGCTGATTCTTCCTTTCTTTCGTCTCCCCAAAATCCTCCCCTACGCCTCACCAAGATGTGCTTTACAACTCTGACCTCTTACTAATGTCAACCACAACCTAGAGAAAACCAAGAGCTTCTCTGCCTAAAGCTTACTTCAGTATCATTCTCCTCTAAGTCAACCTAGCCTAAAGGACACTATGCACCAAAGGACAAACATATCAATCTTTAGGGTAAAAATACCTCCACAAAATTGCAAGAAATCTTCATAAATACAGAGCGTGGTATGGTCCACTGCAGAGCCACCCAGTAAACAGCTCCGTGACCTAAAGAGAGAAATTAGCAAACCCCAGTAAGCTCTGGAGCTATTAAATATGACGGGCCAGCCAGTTTACCCATTATTGGTGAACTGATACAACTAATACTTATGGGTAATAAATAAAACCTAGTCCCTTCTGTCAAAAGGCTTAGCGCCCATCAAGGAAGACAGACATTCAAGACACAGCTAGTCCTAGGGGATGGTTGTTGTAATAGAGATTTCCCAAGTCTTTTGGAGGATGTTGTGGGTAGCATTACCACACTGAACAACTTCAGTGGGCACTACTCACGTTAAAGGTGGCTGATGTAATCTGTTGAGAGGGGAAGTCCTTGGCACTGACTCTGCAGAACCTGACCACATAATGCCAGTGTTCATAACACATGGTTACCTCTGGCAAAGGCTGAGAGTTTATCCTTATATGATGAGGCTGCTGAACCCAGAGAGGGCCCTCAAGCCTCCCAAACCCAGTAGAGCTGCAGGGGGCTCACAGAAAAGCAGGACAGATTCAGTCTCTGAAGCATAGGCATATGGTCTTTGCAGGACAGGCATTATTATTAGAGAGCCCAGCTGGCTTTAAAGTAGAGAAAAGTTTGCAGGCTCTGTGCTCAGACAGTACTGGAGCTCCAGATCTGCTGACTGCAAGCTTCGTGGTCTTGGGCAACTCAACTTGTTAATCCTCATTCCTTCTTCTGTTCAAAGGGTATACTGATACCCTTCTCATAAAGTTTCTTGGGAAGATTAAGTGTAAAATGCCTGGCATACCATTTGGCAGACAGTCCAAGCTTTTGAAATGTTTCTTCTTTGCCTTTTCCTAAGCTTGGTAGAGATTATAGAATACACAAGTTGAAAGAGAACAAGAGATCATCTAATCCAAGTTTTCTCAATTTTATAGATTTAGAATCTGAAACACAGTTTGGAATTAATCTGTTTATCAATCATCAAAACATTCCCAAAACAATATTAAGTAACTATTATTATCTGTTTAAATTAAGTCACTCTGACTGTGTGGATGACTTAATTGTCCTGATAGTTTCATCATCTCTAAAACAAGGATAGGAAAATTCTGACTTGTTAGGATTCATGTGAGGTTTAAATTAGAAAATACAGGTAAAGTATCAATAGTTCTGTTAAGATGTAGGCTTGTTTAAGGTTACAGTTGCCTTGAGCAAGAATGTCTTAGAGAAAACCAAGAGCTTCTATTTCTTCTATCTAGTATCTCAAAAGCCCAGGGTTTTTAAGAAGTGGATGACATAAAGTTTAAGAAGTCTCGCCATCACCCTTTTGGAATAGCAAAAGAGGTCAGGGATAGGAAACCTCTCTTCTGACACCAGATGAGTGTCTCAGAACTGAGGAGGAGGCTGCAGGCTCTCTCCCTGTCTCTCTCTGCCCACCCCAACAGGGAGATGGTGACTCTGGGGGTGCATTCAGAAGGAGATGGAACTGATGGCCAAGGACGGAGTGTTCACTGTATGAAACCCTGGGGGAAGTTTACCTTTCCAGGGCTTTACCTGAGTCTCAAGGCAAGAGCCTCCTGAGATGTTGCCTGTCAACAGTTTACATTTCACGCAGACTCTCTCCAGGGAGGTAGAACCATACCTACGGTAGGATGTTACTTGTATGGTAGCCTGAAATTATTATAGTTATTATAGGCAGAGGTGTCCATTTTCCTGGCAATTCAGCATATGGTATTTACTGAGCACCTACTATATACCAGGCATTGTGCTAGGCATGTTATAGACACATTTTCATTTATTTATGTACACATCAACCTGTGAGAGAACAATTATTTCCCCCATTTTCCAAGTGAAACTCAGAAACTTCTACTTGCTTGTGGCCACCCAGCCAGCAAGCAGATCTGCAATTCCAAATCAAATCTGACCCCCAATCTGTCTGCTTTCTCTTAGATCCTCCAGCCTTAGATCTGCTCCTGTAACTGGCTTTCTCTGGCTTCTCAGCTCTTTTGGCTGGTTGTCTGATCTCAGTAGATAGAAAAAATAGAAGTTCTAAAATTCAACATGTAAATAATACAATCATTTGGTTATTTCTGCACATCAAGTGTCACCCACCTCTTAAGAAACAATCCAAAATGGGAACTAGAAGTCCAGGAGGTTAGATCTGAATTAAAATTCTGTATTTGCCACTCACAAGCCATGTGACTGGACAATCTGTCTGAGCCTCAGCTTCCTTGTCTATTGAATGGTAGGCAGAATCTCAGAAGCTTCTTAACAGGTTTAAATGAGAAAATGTCTCTGTCACCTTGTGGGGTTGGAAATATGATTTCCTTCCCTCTTTCAAAAGCAGGCACTCTGGAGTGAGTCTGGTTTATCTGACAGCTTCTGCACTATCTAAATACAGGAGTTTAACTGCCCCTCTACCTTGTCAAGTGGCGTAACAATAGTATTTACCTTATGGGATCGATTAATCCAGTGTAGATTTTTAATATATGTAAAATGTTTAGACTAGCACCCGGCACATGATAAGCTCTATATAAGAGTGAGCTGTGTTTCTGGTTTCTTCCCTTCCTCCTCCTCTCCCTCCCCATCTCCCTCTCTTTCACTTCATGATAGGACAGAAGGTCTCTTCCTGACAACACAATCCATTTGGAATTACCCATTTTCAGACCACTGATCTCCCCTCAGCATCAAAAGAGTTAAGATCCTTTCAAAACCAAATGCTGAGCCACATGCCACCCCCTCTCCTTTACAGAGGCTAAGGCCTTGATCATTTCTTAATGTAACTACTTCAGGAAATTTGTCACGCTAATAATGTTAATATGCCTTATTTCTACACTGCTCACGCCCTGAGCTCTCAATCACTTCAAAACACAGTGATTGAAATTTTTCAAAAGTCTTTGATTTGGAAGTTGTTATGTAGAACACTAGTCAAGTATAAATATGGCAGAGTGATTTAAGGCGGTTGGAGCAATCCAAATGTTTAAGCTTGTTTCGAATAATTATCAATCTTTCTGCTCTGCATTTTCAACACCCCCCTTCATTTGAAGGAGTGGCCCTCGCTGAGGCCTGGAGCACGTTGTTGAGGCTGCCAAGTGCCTCTTCGTTCCCCACACTGTGTCTCATTGTCAGAATCACGTTATTAAATCCTGAATGGCTGGTGCTGTTCTTGGTATCAGACTCGGGTCATAGAGAGAAATGGTCACCCTGGAATCAAGAGCTCATCCTACGTCTGCATCAATCCAGGTGAACTCTTTCTAGGCCAGGGCTCTGAGGTTGTACAGTCAAGGCGACAGTGCCCTCTGATGGCCTCACATCGGTCTGTTTGGATGCCCAAACGGAGGCTCTGGCCAAGCATCTCCTTGAAATTCTGGTCCCAGGAAGGACCACGTGATACTACTCTGGGCTGGGACACCTTTGTGTACCACTTACCTAACCCCAGCATTCCTCTGGATGGTGACAGATTCTCACGGGGTCACTTGTTCTCTCTGCACATCACACACCTCCCTCTTCCTGCCCTGAGGCTTCTCTGATGTAAAGATGAGAGGCAACCCCGCAAACTGTTAGCCATCTGCACAAACCACTGGAAGCACAGGCAAGCAAATGACTGGGGGACCACCCTCCACCAACTGAGGAGAGAAGCTGATGGATAAATATGCTCTTCCTTCCTTCTCCGAGGTCTCAGTTCAGATACATCTTCTGAGAGACTCCTCTGAAGGCCTCAGTGGGATGAGCATCAGATGCTCCCAGCAGTGGTCAGTTCCTGAGCACATCTTCCGGTGGACTTTCTTTCCAATGCCATTTCACTCCCTCAGGCCTCTCTCCAGTGCTCTCCCTGCCCAAATAAACTACCTGCACACAGCCACCTCTGCCTCAGACTCCATTTCCAGGGGAACTCAGAAATCACCCGTACCCAGGAGGATTAAGCTCGGAAGAATCCCAGGCCCCTCCAAAATGGACTTGGAAGGACCAGAGCTCGGAGATTGCTGAGAACAAAAGGGATGGAAACAGAGATGCTTTAGTGCAGAAGGGCAAGGTGACCCAGCTGCCTGAGCACAGAGTGACCAGGAGGAAGTGCTACCTCAGCACAGAGAGTCTGCTGACAGTTTTCTTTCAGCACCGAAAAACCAGCAGACAGGATCGCCACAGCAGAATGAGTTCAGATGGCTCCATTGCCGTAGCACAGGGGACCGGGGACCCGAGCAGAGTCAGACCAACAAACACAGACACTTTGGACACAGGAGCTCAGGCACGGCAGTTGCCTCCATCTCAATGGGACAAGGCCTAGAGCTTCCCCAGCTCGGAGGAACCAGGCCCAGGTATCCAGCACGGAGATGGGCAGTCCCGTCCCTACCTCCTCCTGCGTCCCTGCACACAGCTGATCCCTCACTGTTCCCACTCTTACTGGCAGACAGCACATGATGGACAGCATGAGGTTTGGGCTCAGAGGACCTGAGATAAGACTCCACTGCCTGTGTGACTTGGGCAAATCATAGAACCGTGTGAGAAACACCTGCCTCTTTACAGATGGAGACTAACACAACAGGAGAGAATGGAGGTCAGAGTCCTCTGTGAGACTCTAACGTGTTGATACTTAATGTTGATATCACCATTCCCTATAAAATAGGGGTTTCACTGACTCCAACAGGAATGTAAATATATCATTATTATTGCAGTTATTTTAATTATTATTAGCATTTGCATTGTTCTAGGATACAAAGGATTTTCACCTTTTAACCTTTTAAACCTGTTGGGTCCCTTGATCCTGTCAAAAACTCACCTGGCAAGTTGTATCATTACCCCTCATTCTAGAGAGGAGGAAACTGCAACTCCGACAGTGACTTTCTCAGGACACTCAGGCAGGGAGTGGCAGACCTGGGGCACAAAGCAAGGGTTCATATCATTTTCTGTGTTTCTACCCTGACATGCCAGGAAGGAGAGCTGGGCACCATGGCTCTGTGTTTTTCAGCTTTAATTGGAATGATGCCGGGAGATAATAATTCCGCTTAAGAATGCCGAGATGATAGCCTTCTGTCCCCCGTTCCCTGGGGCCATTCCTGGGTAGTGCTCACGTCATGCTATTGCATCAAGAGGCTTCTCAGACCTATATTTAAGTAATAAGACATGACAGGCTGTGTATTTCTGGGACATTATTTCATGCCTGGGGTGGTGGTAGTGAACTGAGGTTGAGGAAATGTCTTGAGCGTCGCTTTGGCTCTTATAAAATATATGTATAAATCAAGATGGATTGGGGCCTAGTGAAAGAGGCAGACAGCCACTTGAAGGCGGTGCTGGCATGGCTGTGACATCACCACCAGCCAATCCCACAGCCCCTCCACCTAGTGGAATCCCAAGTGATTTGAGCATTTGAGGCCCGAGAAGCATTCAGGGTCAGAGTCATCCACAGCGTTCTGAAATTTTCAGGGCTGGTGATGCTGGTCGGTCTTCCCATTGTGTCCATCACGAGCCAGTGTGATGTGATCCAAGGTAATCTGGACTTAGAGGATCTGGAAGAAACTGCCTCCCAGCACACTCTGGTACTTGCCATTGGGTAATCGCTGCATTTGCTCATCTCAAGGCCTTGTGGGTTGTGGTTGTGGTTTTACACTCTATTTGGAGGAGAGGCCTTTACTCTCTGCCAGGTTAAATGACTAGAAGGCATTAAAGATGGCTGTCAAGCTGATCAGAAACAGACCTCTGGGCTGATCTGCAACTGAATCCCTGAGCTCTGATGTTCCAGCCAAGGTTAGGCAAATCCCAGCCGCACGTCTGGTCTCTTCAGGGTGTTCTATGCAGCATCTAGGCTGTGATTAGGAACAATAACGTTTTCCAGAGACATTGCCCTCAGGGAACTGATAATCTGAAAGAAGGTATAAAACAAGTACACTCAGATAAATCCAATATGGGGCAATAAAAAGAAATACTAAGGCCAGGGCTCATGTATCTATATCCTCAGTGTGCAATGTAAGTTGCAGATAATAGTTGCTCAGTGAATGCCTGTTGAAGGGGCGAGAGTACCCTCAGAACACAAAGTGCTGAAGGAGTGCCAGAGCTATAAGCCACAAGTTTTCAGGCTGTAAAGAGAGGAAAATGGACCTTACTTTCCCTGCCTTTCTTGCATGGTTAGAGAACTAAAATATAAAAATTATATTGTAACTGTAAAGCACTACTCAATTATAAGTGATTTGAAATGAAGAATGTGATCACACATCTGACCATTGGTAACTGGAATGACTCAAAGAGAAGATTCTTGAAGGTTGGAGGGGTAGCTCATAAATATTTGCAGCCTCTTCCCCGTGCTCCCCATCTCCACTGTCAGTAAGTTGGACTAGACCTAATTACGAAGAGGTTTCATCTGTTGGTCCATTGGCGATGACAGCCTTGTGTACTCATTGAGGACATAAGGCTTCATCTGGACTCAGAGGGGGAGTGCCATGATCAATTAATGATGTCTGCCGTGGACCTGGGTTGGAGACTAGCAGCACGTGTGGCATTTATTTTGTTGTTCTTTGTCTGAAACCCCATTTTCTCATTCAGTGCAATAGATTTCTAATTAGTCTGCATCTTCTGTTGTCCTTCAACCCCAGTCTCCTTTCTTGCTTCTGTCATCAAAGTAGTCTCTTTCCAAAACATAACTCTAACTGGGATATTCCCCTGCTAAAGTCGTTCGAGGATTTTCTCCTTGTTCTACAGAATACAGCCAAACTCCTCACCAAGGCTTCCAAAGCGCTCAGTGACTTAGTCCCTACCCTGCTAAGTCATTCTGGCCCTGCACCCCCAAACTGATTTCCAGCCACACCAAGAAAGCATAGCCAGCTTCATCTCAAAACACACCCTGCCCGACTCACTGCCTAAAATTGTCTTCTCATCCTTAGTCCCTAATGCATTTGTTGTCATCTCTGTGAAGTCTTCCCTCATCATCTTCAAGTAGAATTCATCTCTCCTCCTCTATCTCCATAGCATCCTGTATAGATATCTATGAGAGCATTTTTCTTATAAGAGATATTTGTCTGCTTGCTTACCTGTCTCACTAGACTGTGAACTTTGTAATACAGGAGACCATGTCTTTTATATATATATATATATATATATATATATATATATATATATATATATACATACATTTGTATTTATCCTGGGCACTGTGTCTGGGATAAAATACATGCTTAGAAAATATGTGAAGAACAAATAATTGAATTGAAGAATGTACTAATTGGCCTGACTTGCACACATCCCTTTCTATGGTGCTTCTTCTTCATAAGTCACCATCCTTGGATCTGATTGGATCTAGGGAGGGCACAGGCCTAAGACAGCAATTCTATAAGCTGGGTAGTACCTCATGAACTGCTCCATCAGGAGAATTCTGATAAACAGGTTTTTCACTGTTTATGAACTAACAAACAAGGTCTTCTCTCTCAAATATCTAAACTTGAGATAGTTAATAGCAGGAGTAGAAGGCAAAGACACAAGGAGAAGGCCAACTTGGTCACCATGAGACATCAGAAACTATGAGTAAACAGAAATTATAAGATAAAATTTAGGGTAATTGGTTAGTAGCAAGAAGAGGGTAGAAGCAATCCACTCTGGTCTCTGACGGATAATCTCTAGAACTATCTTGTATCCTGAACAATTTTCTGGTTTCCACATTATATTCTAGCTGTATTATTATATTAAAACAACTTCTGTTGTGTGAATGTGTTTCTGCTAAGTCTAGGGAGTCTATTTGGGAGGGTCTCATTTAAAATACAAAGTACATTACCCCATAAATAGTGAAGATGGCTTCAAAGGCCAGAGCCCTTTCTAGTCTGCAGCTGACCTCAGAGCTAACCATTTATGGTCAGCGGTGAAGCCCACGGCTGGAGGGGAACCTGGTGCCCAGTCCTGGTCTGAGCCTCACTCGTGCAGAACCCCTTAGATGTGTCGGCACTTATTTCTACTTGGAGGTTCAGTGCATTATCAAATGCCTGGAGGAAAAAAAAAAGATTAATTTCAAATAGCTGAGTAGTTATTTGAAAAGCTGAAAAGCTATTCTTTATGAGATAAAGAGCAGACATATACTATATGAATAGTTCTCAAACTTTAATGGACACACAGATCACCTGGGAAACTTGTTGAGATTCAGACTCTAATTCTGCAAGAATTGGGTGGGGCCTCAGATTCCTCACATCTAACAAGCCTCCAGATGATGTTGATGCTGCTGGGTGAGGACCCCACTTGGAGGAGCAGGGCTCCATGTGATCCCAGAGGGATGAGCCAGAGCGCACTGGAGGACATTAAAGAACAAGAGTTCTAGCTAAAGAATTCTGCCTACTCAGAGTTCCATGGAATGGAATGCAATGCTTTGGTATCAGGAAGGACCAAGCAGAAGTTAGGCAACAATTGGGCAGATGCACATAACAGAGAATGTCTGCTCTGTTTGGCAGGTAAATGACCACAGTCATTTTCAAAAAAAAATTTTTTTAATGCACTCCCTAAAAGATTTTGACCCTTCTGTACCTACTTGACCATTTTTAGATTGACATCTAAAATTTTATATCATATATTTACATACATTTATTTCTTAATAGAGGATAAAAATGTTAAGTGGTTTATTAAATAAATCAAAATGAAGATTAACTAATTTAAATAAATATTAGATCTTGTATGTAAGTTCCAGAAATGTTTTGCCTACCTTTTCCACTGATGTGTACCTAGTATGTGGAAGATACCTAATCAGTGTTTCCTGACTAAATGAAGGCACGTCACATCTGAAAGCAGAAATGTGGAGGTTTATCTATGGGCCTTACTTCATCTCAGAAAATGTGGTAGCCCCCAAAATATTCCAACTACATTTTAAAAAATAAATAAACAAGAAGTGTTTTAAATTCATTTCATCCAAAACTGGGTCAAAATACCAAGGTTTTAATACTAAGTTTTATACTTCTCAGAATTATGATCAAGACAAGAAAAGACAGATAGCCCTATAAAAGATAAGCTCCCTTGGTTACTTTTTTATAAAGAGAAGCTTTTATTAAGAAATCCTTAGACATCTACAGGCTGCTCTGAATCCCCATCACTTGTCCTATCTACCTGTAGAAATAACGTGGAGATCTGGGTTAGGACGCCAAATGCCAAGGACATCTCTGTGTTCCCACAAAGTGCCTATTTTCATGCTCTCTGGATGCCACATTCTGCCCATCAAGTGAAATTTTTCTTATTGCCCCCTCTACCCGATTGGGCAGCCAGTCCCAGGCCTTGTACAAGCCAATACTTTTCTACTAGCATGGCAGGCATCTGAGTGGTGGTTTGTGTCAGATACCCTCTGAGCACAAGCAGTTTCTTCTCCCTGCCCTCTGACACCCCTTATGCTCTTAATCTCCCCTTTAGGCCATTTTACTGTCACCTTTGGCATTCTCTCCCCTCTCCACATTGGCTTTCTGAACTCTGACCCTTTGGCCAGTGGACCTGTAGCTGGTATCTTTCTGAGCGATCCTATTTCTGTCCCCAACCTGGACTCACTTCCAGCTTCTGTCCCATTCATATTCCAGTGCAGACCCTTGAGCTCCAGAGCTTCCTTCACACTCCCCTTCCCTGGTCCTAACTCAGACCCCAGGCTTTGTCCTTTCTCTCTCCAGCCTTCCCTGAAGCCAGGGTTCCAGGAAGACATCAGGAGTCTCCTGCATCAGGCTTCCTACCAGCACGCTGTAGTGTTGTTAGAGGGGAGGTAGAGCCAGCCTATTTTGGTCTTTCTTTTCCTTGTTTACAGCCCATCTCACTAGGCAACAGGTCAGACTAAGACCCTAAGACCCTGCTACAGCCTTGTCCTGACACAGGGAGGGAAATGGGACTGAGGATGAGCCTTGGCCAAATAAAAAAATATTTTTGATTGTGCCTTTTTTGGAGACACACCATAACTCATCTGCCTGAAGGAAAGTGGTGATATTCCAGGGTCTGTTTGATAAGCACATCAGACAATCCCACAGACCATGGGAACCAAGAGAAAATGGCATTGAGGGGTTACATGAGTGTCGGCCGCGTTCCCGGACAGAACAAGTGTTACTGTGGGATGACACAGTCCAGAGCTCAGAGCAGATGCTAGTTTGTCCTGTTCTCAGAGGAAATGCTGGCTGAAAATGGAGCTTTGAGACAGGGTCAAAAGCACCAATGCTCTTTCTGGCTGGTAGCCCTCATCCAAGACTTGTCTCCACAGAATATCAATGAGAAAAAGACAGAACCCAGAAGAATCTATGTGACTGTCTTTAGAATTAATCGTGATTGATATTCGTCCAAGGGAGTGAATGAATCCAGGACAGGGAAGGAGATGTTTGATCAGAAGGCAGAGTAGGATATTTCCCAAATTTGCTTTCTGTCCTATTAAAATCTCATCAGGACAAATTTTTTGGGAGACCTAAGGCAGTCACCCTGAAAGCATTTGGAAAAGCTGATATATGGGCAAGAAAGAGGATGACAATTAAGATGTTCTGCACCGGATGGGGATAGTAGCAAGAATTGGGCAAACAGAATCTTCAGAGCTAAGAAAAACCTTGGAAGTCATCAAATCTTGATTTTGGAGAGGACAGTGGGGCTCGGAGAGGAACAAGGACATCCACAAGGTCACACAGTCACAAGGTGCAGGAGGAGAGTAAGCCAGGACACACACTTGGTCTGTGGACACCCAGCCCCAGCCTTTTTCCTTTGCACTGAGCCCTGAAGGACAGCCTAGAAATTGGCGAGGACGCTGCTTCCCTTTTCTGCAGCTCTGGGGCTAGGGAGAAATGGGCCAGGTCCTAAACGCAGTTCTCGGGGAAGTCTCTAGCAGGTTGTCAAGTGCTCCTGCCAGTGCTGAGCTGGCAAAGGAGTGTGGGAAGAAGGCTTAGAAATCCTGAGTGCTGAAAGGTGGCCTGTAATTGTAAAATTCCATTTCCTTTCAATTAGCAGCTGATTGCATTTGATGAGCTGCAACATTGTTTCCTCCGTGTAGATTAGGAGTCAGAGCAGTCAATGAGCTGTGAAATTCTCTCCCTGCTGAAACAATAGACAGTGATTAAAGCGCAGCTAATCCGATCATTATAGCCAGAGCCCACTGATCATTAGCTGCTAACCAGATCCCAGAGAACAGCTCCAGCCCGGGCAAGGCGGGCTGATGTAGCAGGTAAATGCTACCAAGAGGCCTGCCTCCCTCCTCTCCATGCCCAAAAGTCCTTGGTGGACCCAAGGGCTGGGGTGAAAACCAGGATGCCCCCGTGGAGGCAGGGAATGAGCCTGCCAAGGACAGCTTAATGTCTGGGAGAGAGCTGGGACTTCGGAGGCCAATGTGACAGATCTGGGATTAAATCCCACCACCCGCTTACCCCTTAGTTTGTCATTTAACCTCTGAGCATTAGAAAAATTATTTGCCCCAAATCCTTAATAATATCTTCCTTGTGTGGTTGTTCTGAGGATTAATGTCACAGCCTAGGTTAAGATCCCTGGCATAATGCTAAAAGTCAGTAATAACACTAACTAATATTTCAAGTGTTTGCTACGTGCCCAGCACTGTTCTCAGGGCTTTACATGGATTAACTTGTCTAATCCTTGTAGCAGCCCTGATAAAGTAGATGCTATTATTATCCCGTTTTTCCAGCGAGGAACACAGAAGTTCAGTAATGTGCTCGAAATCACTTAGCCGTAAGTGACAGAGCTGGGATTTGAACCAGGCGGATCAGCTCTGAGGCCCTGCTATTAATCACCCCACTTTGCTGCTTCTCAGAAAATGTTAAACCTCATTGTCTCCCTTTGGTAGGCCTGTAGTTTTAAACTTGACTGTGCAGATTAGACTGGGAGAGTGCTAAACCAGCAGGTCACCAGGCCCAAGCCCCAGAGATACTGACTCAGTAGGTGGGAGACGAGACTCAGAATCTGGGTGTCAATAAGCACCATATGTGATGCTGGTTGAGGACCTACCTGGAGAGATGCTCTAGGTTCCGGGGAGCAGGGGTGTGGCTGGCCAGGGCCTGCATCTCACCCAGGGCTAGCCCTCCATGCCTGATGAGGAAAGCCACAATTGCACTGACGAAGGACAAAAATGAGGCAAAAAGCACATATGTCAGGATTTGCATCTGTTCCTTCCCTTACCTCCTCACACCTTCGAGGTGGCCTCCAGACCACGGCCGGGTGCTGTTCCTTCATTTCACCACTACCTGCCACACACCAGTCAGAGTGCTAGGCTCTGAGAAATTGTAATATATTGTTTTTAAACCTGTTCTGAGATGCTGCGGATTGGCTACTTCTGAAGGAAGGCTCATAATTTCTTTATCACCTAGCACTTAGATTGAAGATCAACACACATATTTCCAAAGTCCTAACTTGATCATCAGTCCCTCTTTCAAACACTTTCCTTCGCTGCCACTGGACAAAGTAGAAATGACGCTTTCAAGGTCCCGTCTTAACCTCTCAGCTGCCCAACAGTTCTGCTGACACTGCTTCTGCTCAGAGGCCTCTCCCTACAGAGAAAAAATGCCGCTTTCTATCCCCTCTGCAAGGCTTACCTACTTCCTAGTCTCTCTTCGAATGAAGCAAATGTGAGATATGATCGCCTACTCCTTTTAATTTTTTTGCCAAGCACAGTTGAACCACTGATTTCAGTCATTTCTACCTATGGTTTCCTCCTTAAAGCTAATTAGTTTCTTTTCAAGTAATTGCAAATAGTACATTTTCCAGGCCCTTAGAGTCAAGGCTGACAACTAGTTGGTTGGAGTGGGCTCTTATCGGTAGCTCATGGAAATTAGACATGCAAACATCACACTGGGGCCCCAGGCTTGCTCTAAGTTGTTTAGAATAAATAGCTCAAGGAAGTCCCAGGGCTCTTTTATGAATGGCCCTGCTACCGTGAAAGCTTTGGGTTGCGATGGGCAATGCAGGAGTCTGGGGCTTCCCTCAGCATCGACAGGGATCAGCTTCATGCTGATTTGCTGTGTCCCAGGCACAATGTCTGATGCTGAGTGTGGTCCAGGGGACAGAGCCTGGGGTAGGGACGGAGGAAGAGACTGGGAAGGTTTAAAGAGGTGAACAATGATGTTCGCTGGAGAGCGTGGACAGGCTTCATGGAATAATAATAATCTCCCTCAGCTCTGAGCCCAGTTGGTCAGTCATGGCATCTCATCCTCCAGGAACCAAAAATGAGTTTGTGCCTATGAAGTTCTGGTTCAGTCTTTGGGGCATGACAAGTGCTCATTCTCAGGTTTGCTGTTTTCCTTCGCATCTGGGGCTATACTTTGAGGGGGTTTCTTTTATTCTTCTTTCCCTTCAATGTTAACATTGTTGTTTTGAACCTTGGATGAGGAGGATGGAGATATTCAGACTCCTCGGTTCACAGCACACCAGCTCTCATCACCAGTCTGCACAAGTCCCTTTATCCCTGAATTTGTTTTCCTGTTGCTGCTGTAACAGACAGCCACAAACTCAGTAGCTTAAGCCAGCATAAATGTATTATTTCACAGTCAGACCAGAAGTCCGACTCGGACCTCCCTGGGCTAAGATGAAGGTCTTGGCAGGGTGCATTCCCCTCTGGAGGCTCTAGGAGAGAAGCTGTTCCCTTGACTGTTCCAGCTTCCAGAGGCCTCCCACTTTCCTCAGCTCAGGGTCGTCTTTCCATCTTCAAAGTCAACAACTTCAGCCTGGTCCTTCTTACACTGCCACCTCTCTTAAACAGTCACATCTCCCTCTAACTCTCCTGCCTCCCTCTTCTACTTTTAAAGATCTTTGTGGTTACATTCTGCCCATCTGAATAATCTAGGATAATCTCCCTGTCTGTTGATTAGCAACCTTAATTCCATCTGCAACCTCAATTCCCCTCTGTCATGTAACAAAACAGATTCACAGGTTCTGGGGATGAGGATGCAGCCGTTTTTAGTGGTGGAGGTGGGAGCATTATACTGACTACCACAATTCCCAGTCCTACTTGCATTTCTTGTCCTTGTTAGCATCTACACTAATATATTCAATACATGCCCTGAAATAATGCAAGTTTCCTTATAAGCGTGCCATCGGTGTGCATATCTTTAACTGGCTTATATGGTATTGATCTATGGGCTATCTATGGTATTGTTCTTACATTTCTCATTCAATGCTATGTTTTTAAGGTCTCCCGTGTATTTCTGGACACTCTGAGTTTGATGCTGCTAACAACTGCATATTAGTCTGTAGTTTGCTTCTAAATCACTTATCCACCCCTCCACTGATGGACTCCCAGCCTGCCTTTACTCCACTCTAAACAACATCATGACAAATATCCTCATTTAGGTTTCTGTGGAGTTGTGAAAGAATCTCTCTGGAAAGCACACCAAGGCTAGGACTGCTGGGCCTTAGGGTATATATCCCTGCTCAATTTCACCAGCTAGTATTTGATTGCTCTCTTTTGGGCCAGACTGGTTATACTGGCATTAATATAGCCATTAAATTTCTCTCTACCATGATGATGATGACACAGCGTCTTCCCATGTCCAGCCTCTTGCCCAGGCGCAGAGCTGAGAGCCCTCTCTGCTCCTTCCTGCTGTGTTGTTTCCTACACAGGTTTTGGGGTCACTAAGTTGATTTTCCTCCAGCAACATTTCTGTCCCCGTCTACTCCTCTTTGCCATGTGGGAAGCTCCGTGCTGGCCGCTGGGCTCTGCTAGAGAGATATGCTCTTTGGTTCTGCAAGCTCAGAGTTTTATTTCCATCACTTCTTCTCTATCTTCTTGCCTCTGGATTCTGGTTTCAGTAATTCAACACATTTCTTAAGCACCTACTGGCTCTAGTGTATTGGCCTCACTCCCCACCCCAGATACTGAGGGTGTGAAAGGAGTAATTAAGGGGTTTACATTCTGGTGTCCAGTCAGTTCAATCTCCAAACCTTAGTCTACACTCACTCACTTCTCCCCAAAGCTAACATAGATCAAGCCAACATCATTTCTTATCTGAACAATTATATTTGTCTGCTACTTGATCCACCTGTTTCTACCCTTGACCCATCTAGTCTTTTTTCCAAACAGCTGCCAGAATAATTGTTTGAAATAGAGATCAGAGCCTGTCATTCCTCCATATTTGTTCATATTCCATTCCTTATAAAATAAAGTCCATATCTCCTGGCTTAGTTTACAAAGCTCCATGACTGCTGGCTGCTGCCTGTCTCCCTGAATTCATCCCATGACCCTCTTTTCTTTATTCACCATTTTTCAGCCACATTGTCCTTTCTCTTTCTGGAAGAGGTCTCTTGGCCTTTGCACTAGCTGTTCCCTCTGCCTCAGATGCCCTTTCCTCTGAGCTGTGTATGGCTGGCTCCTTCCTGTCACCCATACTTTTGTCCTGTGTTTATTCTATGGGTAGTATTTATTCATTAGCACCGTTTATGAATTCACTTGTGGGTTTCTTGCCTGTCTTCCCCTACAGATCACAAGCTTCATGAGAATGCCTTTATCTGTCTTGTTCACTGTTCTGTCAGCACCTAGTATACTGCCTGGCACAGAGTAGGTACTCAAAACTTCTTTTTTTGAAGAATAAATGAATCAGTCTGAAGCAGTGTTTCTCAAGCTTGGTTGCTCATTAGAATCACTTGCAGGAAGTTATTAAAAATACCGATGTCCAGGCCACATCCAGACCTACTGAATCAGAGTCTCTGGGTAGAGGGCTCAGGCACTGGCACCTGGAAAAACATCCCAGAAAAAAGTACATCTAGAGCTGTGATCCATCCATTTGAAAGATAAGAGCCCATCTCAAGCAAGGCAATTCAGGAATTTTCCCTGGGGTATCATATTCAAACTCAGGAGAGAAATAACCTTCCTCTTTATTTCTGGTGTTAAGTGGAGGTGCTGTAGCCGGCAACTCTCTGTAGCCAGGTCAGCCACCACTCTGCCACCACCCCTGGGCACATGGAGGAAACCAAGCTGTCAGGGGACAGAATAGGACCAACTCACAGAGAGGCCAAGCCAATTCAAGGTGGAGGAAGGATTTGGCAGAGAGAGTTCAGAAAAATGATAGGGTTGGGGAAGCCCCTAATTCTCTTAGTCTCATCCCACTTAAATTGTCTTTTCTGCTTATGCTGGTGGGGGTTAGGTTTCTGTCACTTGCAACTAGAAGATTCCTGAGCAATGTACCAACCAAGCGAATGATTGTGGGTAGGAGCAAGATGATTTAAATGGAATCCAGAAGACAGAATATTAAGGCAGTGCCTTTATTGATAAAGCCACAATTCCAAAGACAGCCTCTTGTTCTCTTCTCTTATTTCAGCCGATGTTGGTGTGTTTATGAAGTGTCACAGTTAAGCACTTCTGCAGCCAAATGAAAAGTATTAGATCACTTACTGTTTTTAATAAAGGGAAGCAATTGGCGATGGTCCTGGACTATACCCTGCATGTGCCAATCTCTCCATCTTCAGGGGCTCCTCTCCCAGCCTGAGACACAGAAAGAACTCACACAGATGGCCATATTATCTCCCTGGCCACCACACTCCTAATCGCATAGCTTCTTGTGAGCCTTCAGAAGGATACTGAAAGGGTAGAAGCTATGTAATGAGGCTGCAAGTTCCCACCTCAAGCAGAGAGGGAAACAGATCTGTAGGAATTTGCCCAACATGCCCATCTCCAAAGGGCACTAAAAGATTTAGAGAAATGGAAGAAGATGGATAAGATTACACTTAAGAGAACTCTTCTCAGAGAGAATACGGTATATGATTGGAAGGTACTGGGCTGTACAGAGCAGATATGAGGCTGGGCACACACTTTAGAAAGTAAGTGCCTCAGCTCTTTCAGCCTCGGAGACGGACAAGTTCAACCTTACAAAATCCCAGATGCCAATATCCCCTCTGCCTGTAATTTTTCTGCATTCTCCCAAAGATAAGCTACATAAAAAAGAGAAATAGATGCTAATACTCCAGGAAGATTCCTTGCTGGGTCTGACTCCAGCATATAGAATCACAAGGGGAAAATATGGAAACCAGGTCTCCAACCTGTAGGTAAGAGCCAGGATATCAAATTACGATTGTGTTAGGTTTCTGCCATTGTGTTGTATAAGTAGAGTAAACCCGAGCAATAATCCAAGTCAGAAGGCGGTGGTCATTGATTTCTTGGGCTTCTGAGGCTGCCATCACTCTTTAGTGATGCATCCGTGGTTGCAGAGAGCTCTTCAATTGGGTGGCAATCTGCAGCAAAACAGAGCCATCTTCCTTACTCTCTAAGACAAAGGAATACTTGATCAGCCTCTCAGGACAGGGTAAAATCCCAAAGACCCGTTCTAAGCAGTGTCCTGAGGACGTGGGCTTGGTTAACTGAGGGGCTTTTGTTTTGCTAAGGGAAATATGCAAGTTTGGGGCCAAGTAGAATAGTTCAGTATGACAGCGGAGAAGCTAGTCCCTCCGGCTCTCCGTGGTCTCCCCCCCACACCCTCACCCCAGCAGCACTCAGCCTCTCCAGTAAGTAGGTGTTGAATAACTACTTCAAGCCTATGGGTTTGAAGGAGAGCCATGTTCTCAGCCTCCTGAGGAGCTGCATAGGGCAGTTCTGTCCCGCTCACAGACACTCAGCAGCCCTGCACTTTCCGAGGTCTGGCATGGGAGGGGCAGTGGGGTGGAGAGTCGCCCTTCCCAGGACAAAGATAACGAGGAAAACTGCACCTCAGCCTGTAGGTGTCTCTTTACTGCTCTTATCTTTCCAGTTTTTGAAGCAGAAACTACCCCAGTCGACCAGCACTACCTCCTGTGGACTTTCTGTGAAAATGGTTGTATTTTGATGGGGCTAATGCCCAAATTAAATTCTCC
Source organism: Vicugna pacos (assembly GCF_048564905.1). Lineage (NCBI taxonomy): Eukaryota > Metazoa > Chordata > Mammalia > Artiodactyla > Camelidae > Vicugna > Vicugna pacos. The sequence goes on from NC_132996.1 coordinate 37,893,480, forward strand.
ACCATCAGCCAAAGCCCTGAAACCTATATGATACAGGTTCTTCTATTTGACAAGCTCTCCAAGACCTAGACCTACATCATATATTTTGTGATTGACTCTCTAAGATAAAATTCTTAAAAAGGAATCCCCCGTTGGGAGGCAGACTTCCAGTTCGGAAAGCAGAAATCTGCTGATTCTGTCATTGTCCATAACGAGCACTCCCTTTGCTGCAGCACAGCCACCCACCCCTGACAACACATCTTAGGAGCCTCCCTAGTTTAACATTAGCTCTCTAATGGGCACATGCACACCATCATACACACATAATTAAACACAAATAACGAAAGATCTGAACAAAAAAATAAAACTGTGAAACAACTTAAAAAATGAGATTTAAAAAAAATTTAGGGCTGTGATAATCATTCCCTTCCTTTCCTTGTATGATCTAAAGGTGCTTCTCCACCCCCAACCATATTGCACTTGGCTATGCTACTTGCTTTCCAATAGGATGTTAGTGGCTGTGACATGAGCACAGGCATGAAAGACTCTGTGCATCTGCCATCACCATGGAAAGAACCTGCCCCAGCTAGCCCGCTGATCCAAGGAGAATGAGAGTCATATGAAACAGAACTGAGCCCAAGCTACAGCTGAAAGCCAGACCCAGTGTAGGTCAGTTGATACTCAATCCACAGTCATGAATCGTTACATTTTAAGCCACCACATTCTTGGGTGATTTGTTATACAGATTTATTGTGACTATAGCTAAATAAGACAAGATGATACAGATTTTCTGAAGCAAGATATGAAACCCAGAAGTCAAAAGGTAAAACACTGACAGATTGGATCATGAGTAGTCTTAAAACTGGGTAGAGATTTTTAAGAAAACAATACCAGAACAAATAAACTTACAAAATTAATCTGAGCCAATAAATGAAAAAAATAAACTTTATCTGAGTTGAGGTTAGACGGAAGAATGTACAAAGAAGGATAGTAGATGTAAAATACGTGTGTCATGAAGAACCTCACCCCTGTCATTTATGGAACATTATACAGCTGATAAAAAGAATAAAAACAATCTTTTGTGAATGTAAGGATGGTCACAATGAATAGAGATTTCAGAACACATGATTAGTATGATAATATCCTGGAAAGGGATTTGTAAGGAAACCCACTACACTTGTCAAGGACTAGAATTGGGAGAGGGGAAGTGAAGATGAGGACTTCCAATTTAGTTGTCTATATCTTTGATCCTTTTCTGTGACTATGTATTAGATGTGCATTTGGTCTTAGATAGCCTTTTTTCGCAGTCACTCAGTATTATAATAGTACTATTATCATATGGTGGTCCAGCCAGATGTGTAAAACCTTCACCAGTGACAGAAAGCCTATGACCCTTTGACATTGGATAATTGCATTTTTTAGAATGTTCTACTAAGTATCTCCAGTCTGCTGCCCTTTCCCACAAGTTCAGTTTAACTTTCTTCATAGTCACTACAACTTATTTGTTCTTTATTTTCCCCATAGTGAATTTAGTTCATAGTAGGTACCCTTGATATTGGAATATACAGAAATGCAGGTGTGTAATCTCATTCTCCAGTTGCAGACACTCAGAGCTGCAAGACAGATCCCAGATCATCCTGTTAAACACACCCCCACACACACGTTCACAGATAGGAAAACGAGGCCACAGAGGGACAGCATCTTCTGGAGCTCCCAGAGCTGGGAGGTCAGAACCAAGACTCAAAAGCAGTGAGCCAGCTTTCAGCTCAGCCTTCTTTTCTTTCTTCTGCCAGCTCCCTCAACAGTCCAGCTCTAAAGACTGGTTGGTTTGGGGCTGGGAAAGCAGGAAGGCAGCAGGATATGGCAGCAAGAGCATGTGTCTTGGATTCAGATAAATGTGGGTTCAAGATCTAGTTCTGGGATTTATACAAACTGCACCATTGGGCACATTACTTAACATCTCCAAGTCTGTGCCCTCACTTATAAAATGGGGTGGTACTAGCTACCAAACAGAGTTATTATGAGAAAAAATGAGACAAGTTTCATAAAGCATTCCACGCAGTGCCTGGCAGAGAGTAGGAGCTAATTAAATGTGAACTCCCTTCCCTCCTCTGTGGAATACCTCGGGAGCTGAAACACTCCTTTATGCATCAAGGAATTAACACTACTGTTATGAGATTAATTCACGGCAATGCACATGAAAACAGTGATTCAGATCTTGCCCAAAAACTATAATTAAAGTATCTGGTATTGTTTGATTACAGGGTTGGCTTCATTCACTTTAGCACTTTGTGGGCAGAGAGCAGGCAGCCTAGGGGAGAAACGGCTTGGTTTAGGGGAGATTTCTGACCACTTCCCCAGGCCTTGCTGAGTGGTGATGACTCCCCTGAATTTTCTTTTGCACTGAAGGGTCTGAACCTTATGGAGTAGAGTAGAGAGAAGGGGACCTCATATTTACTGAACATCTATTATGTGCCAGGCACTTTAAATACTCATTCTCACTTTATTTTCCCCCAAATCCCAAACGGTCAATACTCATAACTGCATTTGACAACCAGGAATACTGAGGCTCATAGGCAAATCGCATAAGTTGCTCAAGATGTCATTCCCACTAAGAGATGGAGCTAGGGTTTCATTCAAGTCCATGGACTCCAAAGACTGCATTCAGTTCACCACACAGGCTGCCTCCTAGTTTAGGTACCCCATTTACAGCCAAGTGCATAACAGGCACTTTTAAAATACTTGAAGTATTACAACCAGGACTACTCATTAACTCTCCAATTACATTCTCCCTTTCTTCACAAACAAATCCCAAGTTTTCATTATGACTAGCAATATGCCCAACCATAGATCATTTCCAAGTTTTCTTTATAGCTAAGGAGGCCCAAAAGATCTAAGAAATTGGAACTACCAGGAAATTTCCTAAACAAATCCTGACCCATTTGAGAAACATGACATTATGTCTTCCATCCCTGCCACTTTCCATCTGCTTCCTGTCTAGAAAGAGGACTGAGAGTCGGTGCCTGGCAGCCATTTTGAACCATGAGTTTCATGAAGTGATCTTGAGAATGGTAGGTGATGCTAAATACATAGAGCAGAAAGATTGAGGAAGCTGGCCCCTGATGACTGTGGAGCTGCTGTGCCAACACTGAATTGTTAATTTTTGAATTTCTTTTAAAGGAGAGAGAAATAAGCCTCTACTAATTTAAGTCATTTTTTATTTTGTTATTGCTGCTGAAACTAATACTACCTGATACACCTATAATTTTTTTATTTAATCCTCCAACAGTTCTATGAAGCAGATATTATTTTTATCCCCAGGTTTTTAGGGGTGAGATAACTGAAACACAGAGGGTTTAAGCCCTAGGTCACTGAGCTAGTAAGTAACAGAGAGTAGATGTGAACCCAAGCCAACTTCCCCAATGCTCATGCTCTTAATAATCATATTAGACTGCCGAGTTGGACTAGACATCAAAGACGATTTTTCCAAGCTGAAGAACTTTCATGTCTCCGTGGAATTTTCCTTCAGAATCAAACTTTATTTCTGATGGCTTGAGCCCTATTTGCATCTGGCATGAGGTTAGTTTTTCACTTTGTAAGAAATAACATTCTAATGGGTTTTTAAGGGCCCAGAAGACTTGTTAGCCATTCCCTGGCTGCCGCAGGACAAACTCATTAAAAACATCTGAACAAAACCAACAGAACTTGAAGGGCAACAAGAAAATGAGGAAGACGCTCTGCGCGAGGGGTTAGGGAGTCTATACAGTTAATTACAGATGTCAAAGGACCCAGTCACCCAACTGGAGTTGGGACTCTGTGTCCAGAACGCTTAACTTGTTTGCATTCCCAGATCCCATAGCTTGGGAATGAGAATTGCAGTCACATAGTCATTATACCAGAATTTCTTCCAATAAAACAATTTGGATATCCCTGGAGTTTCCTCTTAACAGGGTTTTACCTTTGTGAAAAAAGAGTTTGTTAAGCGAATGAATGAAGCAAATAAAATTGGAGGAGAAATGTTTACTGAGTTAAAGAGAACAAATTATTTTGTGGCACAGGGTAAGTACCCAATTACAGTAAAATATGGTTTCTCCAGATTGGGACTTACTATTAATTGGTATCTGTAAAATGGGGATAATCACTCTGATGTTTCAGGGTGGTGCTAAGGAATATGTGAGCTACACCATGCAGAGGTGACCTAGCATAGTAACTACCACAGAGGCAAAAATACATTGAACATGCTCTTATATGTTTACAGGGCTCTAGGACCTGGGGCTGGCCATCATGTTCCCTCTTCCAACCTTTGGGAAGATATAGAGATGATTTTTAAAATAATGAGTGGAGAAAAGCAATAAATCCTCAGTTGCCCTTATTTAGCAATACAGGCATAGAGCAGAAAGCATTGGTTCTAGTAGTTGCAATAACTTTGCAGGCTTTCTGGCTGTCTGATTTTTGGAAGCCCTTTTGAACAAATCTCCTAACCCCTGAGCCATATCAAGAGGCAGCACAGCATGTGGTGAACATCACAGACTCCAATGCCAGTTGGCCTGGGTTTGACTCCTTGCTCTTTACCTGCTTGGCCAGGTTAGTTAAACATTTGCAAAATGGAGCCAGTAATAATACCCATGGTTGGTTGCAGTAAGGGTTCAAGCAAATAATACATATAAGGAATTAAAAGACTATCTAGCATATAAGTAGGGGTCCGTGTTAATGATTAGAATTACTAGTGCATGATCTGGCATGGTGTTCTTCCTCCCCTTCCTTCCAGGACAGCCCTATCATGGTGGCTCCCACTTGTATGTGGTGGTAACAAAGCAAACTTCACAAGAAAGTCAGGAGACTTGCATAGAAATAGACCCTAAGGAAGACTGTGAATAAGATCCGGCAGGCTTCTATGAAAAGATCTGAGCTAAAAATTTGGAGCCAGGTCAACCTGGGTTTAAAATCTGGGTCTTCTGATGATTGGCTGGCTTTATGACCTTAAGCAAGATCTCAGAGCCTCAGAATATTCATATATACTTATGTGTGAACTTTTGCTCATTAAAGAGTAAAAGTGCAAGTAAAGAACTCTTCCTCTTGTGATATTTAAACTTCTTAACTGATGGTCTGCATAGTTCCAAGGCCACTCTGAATTGATGGACTGGTTAGGTCCATGAAATTTTATTTGGGGGACCAGTATAATAATCCACCCTAAAGCTTCGTGGCTTGAAACAACAACCATTTGCTTTAGCTGATGCCTCTGAGGGTTGCCAATTGGTCTGAGCTCAGCTGGGCAGTTCTGCTGGTTGCAAATGGTTCACACCCACATCTGCAGTCAACTGAGAGTTTTGCTTTGCTGTTGGGAGTTAGGTGGCTGTTGGTTGGGGTGATGAAGGCAATGAGCTACGTGGCTGTCACTACCCAGCGGGCTAGCTCAGGCTTGATTACATGGTGGCAGTCATAGGGTTGCAGGAGAAGCAAAAGAGAATAAGCCCCAATATATAAGCAGTTTTCATGTTTCTACTGTGTCACAATAGCCAAAGTAAATCATGTGGCCAAACCCTGAGTAAGTACATGGGGAACTTCCCAAGGGTCTGGGTGCAGGGTGGTGTGAATCCACCCGGAGGTGTTACTACAGCAATCTACCACAAGCACAATGAAGCCTGTTCTGGGAGAAGTTCTGAAATTGGCACTTTGTATAGATGAGGCTGAAGTGACGTTCCTCTCAATGAACTCCAAGGAGATATGATTCAGTCCATAAGTCTGAACAAATAGTTTGAATGATGAAATTCTTTTCTTCTCAACCAATTGAAAGGTTGGATTTTGCATATAGATTTTCTTAGTCTGTGAATTAGGGCCCCAGAATAGGAGGTTTCTAAGTCTCTTTAAAGTCTGGCATTCTGTGAATCTATGCTTTTCCATTCGACCTAGAGAATAGTTGAAGCCCAGTGCAGGAAAAGTTCTGTTTCCTCCTGCAATGAGGTAGACAGGAAATTTCAGTCCAATACAAGAAGCAACTGGTCAACCATGGTTGTGTGACCATGGATTAAAATGCCTCAAGAAGTGGTGAGCCCTCTGTTAGAGGAGGTAATCAAGCACAGAATGGACAACCGTTTTTCCAAAATGGATGTGAAGCTGTGGTCCTAACTGTATGTGTGTGAGGGATGCCAGAATTGCCTTATTGCTCCTAGGGATTCTGATGCCTACCTAAGAGGCTGGACACACAGAAAAGTGGAATTAGTCCTCATATTAGATAAAAAAAAATTAGATTTATACAACAAAAACAACAACAAATGAGCACATACTATAAGCAAACTAAAAACTTTGATATCCTATACTTTTCTTTACTCTTTTATTACCAGTAACTGCTTTTTACGAAGGGGAGAACAAAAACTCGGAGAGATAAGAACATTTGCTCAGAATCAACCCGAACTAGTAAGTGTCTGAGGGGTTCTTTCACTACATTCTTGATGACCTGCTTTCTTTCCTTCTTTCCTTCCAGCATTGATTCATTTGTTCAGTCTGTCACCCTTTGATGCTCATCCTGGGTGAAATTTCTGTTAAGTGTTAAGAAGAATAGACATTTGTTATTCTCAGAACACATGTACACCTCAAGTTCCACTCCTGAAGGTTTTGGTGAGAATAAAATCAGATAATATATGTAAAACCCTTAAGCAGTACCTGGTACCTAGAAATCATTCCATGAAGGCTGGCTAATATTATTTTGGGAAAAAAAGACAGAGAGCTTTTGAAGCTGAGCCTGAGCTCAGAGAAACTGAGATGTCCAGTCAGAAAGAAAAACACACAGAAGGTTAGAGGAAGACCAGAGCCCTGAGCCCTTGAATTCTATGGTTGTGGCAGGAACCCTGGGGAGGGAAGGGCATCCTGAGCAGAGGACACCTCAGGGGAAGCTGATGGAGCAGGAGTGCATCCTGGGGGGCACCCCCCCACCAGTGCAGGCTTGCCTCCTCCCCTGACTCAAGCCAGAAATGTTCTGGAGCTTGCTAAGAGGGTGTGCCACCAAGACCACAGTGGGGACCTCTGCTCCCTTGAGACAGTGCCCAGACTAAGCTTGAGATGGAGGAGTTAATCTTCTCTCCTGGCCACATGCCCCCACATCCCCTCCAGATGGTCCTCTTGGGCAAGACCTAAGACACCCCCACATAGGCTGCCTCTCACAGTGACCAGCATATGGTCCCCAGAAAACACTCAGATAAATTTTGTCCTGGCAAACTCCAGGAGTGCAGGTCACACCCAGCAGCTTGCCAGCTTCTCCTTCACTCTGAGGACACATCAGCTAATCCGGTCTGGTTCTAAAGCATGTCAGACCCTGGCCACCCCACATCAGGCTCTTTGTATGGTCTCCTGGGAGCCCCTCTCCCTTGTTCTGGACGCAGATCCTCATGGAAGAATGTGCTCTCGGAGGAGTGGTGAACGGTTGAAGGGAGGACAGAATTTCCTTGAGAAGAAGATTCCTGCAATTATTTAAAAGCAATCTGCAGATAAGGCAATTCTTAATGCTGGCGAGAGATTAGAGGGAGCAGAGTGAAATGGATGATGGAAGCATCAGATGAAAACAAAGAGAGATCGAGCAGGTGGTCTACCTTCTCATGCACTTGCACTCTGAAGAATCTACAGCCCTGGCTGACCCTGCCTCCAGCTTCGCTTACATCTCCTGCTGTGGAAGCTGGGCTCTTCCCAGCCCAGACCCACAGCTGCAGGCCCAGATCTACAGGGGAGCATCCCACAGAGGCTGCCTTCTCTACAAAGCACTTTAGCACCTTGGAGCCATGGCAGTCACAGAAGTAGTTTCAAGGACCCCAGAAAAAAGACTTGGCACAAAGGAGGAAAGCACCAGCATTCAGGGTCTGGCTTGTGCTTCCTGCTGTGCCGAGGGCTTTTCATACAGAATTCCATTTCAATAGGGAGGCAAAAAAAGATAATTCTATACCATCCTTGGGACAGCTTGGTGTCTTAGTTAACCAGATATTCTTTTTCTGTTCTCTCTGCATGGTTCTTTATGCCCTGAATGCCCTTCTCCAGCATCCCCACATCTGCAAAGCCCATCTGTCCTTACGGACCCCACTTACATCCTACCCTCTCCACGAAGCCTCCCCTGATCCTTCTTCTGCCACCACCACCACCACTCGGTCAGAAATCATTTCGTTCACTTATTCATGCTGTACCGTAGTTTCTCCTGATCTGTAAAATGGGTGTAATAATAGTATCTGCTCCATAAAGTTATGATGGGAGTTAGTAAGAACACTTAGAATGAAGTTTAGCATACAAGCAAAGCTCAGTCACCATGATACTTGCTGTTGTTATCAATGGATTTGATTTCTCCCCTGTGCTACACCAGCAGATTTTGGAGGCAGGGCAGGGATGAGGTCTTATTCATCTCTGAGCCCAGGAGCTGACTTGATACACAACAGATATTCAGGCTCAGAAGAATGTTTGTGGGATGAGTGAGTGCAGGAGTGGTAGGGGCTAATGATAAAAGCCATTCTTGCACCAACAGACAGATCGCTCCTTACACCTCCCTCTGCCTGGTCATCTTTTTGGACCACCTAGTACTATACTGCTAAGCGAGGCAAACTGTCCTGGTGCTGGGTCTCGGCATCCTTGCCTTTAAACAGCCACCAGGGAGTTGCGGCCACTGCTGTGCAGGCTCACAGCATCATCGAAGCTGCCCTGGGGGCTCTGCTTCTCCAGGTCTGATGTAGACAGAACCTGTGTTCCTGGCAAAGTAGGGGCTCAGCGTTTCTGCAGTCCCAGCCCTGCCTGGGGCCTCCTTTAAAGCAACGAGTGTGGCACATTTGACTTTTTACCTTGTCTCTCCTGCTTCTCAGCATGGACTGTTCGCAAAGGATGTCAGACTTTGAATTTCTTATCATGTTGTTTATATCTAATAAGTGACTCGCCCCATTTTTTTAAAAGTCAGCTTGTAAAAATACTGTGTTTGAACATCTGTCAAGGGCTGGGGATTAGCTGAATAGGCACTGGATGCCAGGATATTATATTCTCTCTTATCCTTTATACTGTAATTATCTTGATCCTCAAACAACTCAGCACCAGTTACAACCACTTTCGCAGACTTGTTGTTGCTGCAAATTCAAAAAATTATTTTATTTGAATCTAAATTAAACTGATATGTAACAAGGTTTTTTTTCCCATGCTAAGTCTCAAAAAACAGTATCTGCAGATGATTAAAAAACAGTAAAACATGGACAATTTCAAAGTTTATTTCAAGAATAAACTCATGAAAATTCATCTAATTATGCAGCAGTGTACCAAAAATAATCTTTTCCAAACCTAAATTTGTTTAACAAAACACACAGTCAGCTAAGCCAAATGAAAGCAAACGTGTGTTTATGCCACAGTCACCCCTCCCTCTGGTGCTCGAGTGGGCACGAGGCCTTGGCAGGGCTCAGAAGCCGGTTGGAGGCATCTGTGTGCTGAGCTGGGCTTGTCATTGTTTCCAACGAGGGGGCCGTTGGCATCCACTGGTCACAGAGATGGAGCCTGTTGTGAGTGGCCTCTGTCACTGGCCATGAGCTGAGCTGAGATGTGGAGAGCTTACAGCATTGAACTCTCAGGAACTTAGGGGGCAGGAGACGCTCACAAAATGTCATGCACACGAATGCACACACACTCAGGCTGCGTCAGCCACTTAGTATTATTAGCAGTGAGAACGGTAACCATGTATGGAGCTCTTGCTCTGGGTCAGGTATTTATTCAAGGGTCTTGCATGCAATTTATCAACTGATCCATGGAACAAAACTGGGAGCTGGTTGTTGCTACTCCTACATTACAGATGCAGACACTGAGGTTCAAAGGTAAATTGCCTTCATAAGATCACACAAGTAATTGGCTGAGCTGAGATGGAATCTGTCTGCCTTCTAGAGCCATGTTCTTATCCGCTGTATCCTACCATGCCACTTCAGCCCCGGACCAGCCTCTTTGGGGAATCCATGGGAAGCCCTGCTCTCCTAATGCAGACAAGTTCCTTGTTACTCTCGGTGTCTCAATATACTCATCTACAAAATGGAGAACACAAAAACTTAGGACATAGTAAAAATTCAGAAAGTTATAAAATATTATTCCATTAGACTGTATACTTTCAGAGGGCAGGAATGTGTCTATTTTATTCATAATTGTATCTCTTGTACCTCCCATAATAGGAACTCTCACAGTGCATGGCACATAATGTTCATTAAGGTGCAGGAAGTGAAAGAATAAGGGAGGTGTCCTCCTGATATGTTGTTTGCAGTCTATTTGGGAAGAGAAAATTAACCAGTGAGAACAAAAGAGAGAACAAAATACCAGTGAACATATCATTAAAGGGATGTAGATTACCTGCCAGGTGACTCATCAGCAGTGTCACATTGGAATTGTACACCACCAAGCTTTAGACACTGCGTTCTGGACACAGTTTCCTAGCTGTGTGGCACAGGCAAGGTTTTGAACCTCTCTGAGTTTTTGTTGTCAGAGAGGAATCCTAATGGTCTTACTCTACTTTTCCCCTTGTATGGTTGTAAGGATCCCCTCAAATACAGAAAGTCACATGCTGTATCAAATGTCATGACCATCATTTTTGACAATGAGAATCGGGAAATGAGGCTGAACCTGCTGGAGGAAATGGTTAGAAGTTAAAACCAGGAAGGAAGAGCCACATTTTGCTGTAAATTAGAATGGATTCTAGGAGGAATATCAGATTCACAGCCTATGTTTCCAGAAGTCTACAGCATCCTGGGGGTTCTCACTCACTTTATCACTTGCCACCCAGTGGCAATGTTAGGCACTCACTAAATATTTTTTAAAATTTGGTTCATTTGCCTTAATCGAAATATGTGAATTGGATTGAATGGAATGGAATGAGTTCAAAACCTAACTAAAACCCACCTCCACCCAACACAAATAAAATTAAATCACCAAATCGACTGTCTTCTCATGTTCCATGGTCTGTCCACTAACTTTTTCTCTGACTGAAGCAGAAAAGGTGATGAAGGAACCTGGCTGCTGGGAAGGTGCTGGACAATGAGGAGGAAGGGGTTGGGGATTTCTAGGGAAACAGGAGAGTCCCATATCCCTCAAATTACTTGAAAAGTGCTTTCCAAAATTGGCTTAACCAATGAGGGTCTTTAATTTCAGCATTTATGTATCAATTCAATGTATCTTTTTCGTTCCTGCTGAGTACCTGGCACTGTGCTAGTCCCTGGGTCTTCAGGCTTTTTTTAACATTTTCTTTCTCTGTTACCTTGAGCACGTCCCTTCAACTTTCTGATCCTTAGTTTATTTATCTGTAAAATTGACATCATTTTTTATGCCTTCCAGAGTTCATAGGAAGATCGAATGAGATTAAAAAGCTTAGCGCACTACCTGACATATAGTGATTATTTTAAAAGAAATGGTAGTTAAAGAACTAAAGATTAAAAAAGGGACAAATCTCTGGATCTAATAGTGGGATAAGTCATAGGAAGAACTAATTACTGTCAGAAGTTGAAAGCAATGCATGCTTGTGCAAAACAGAGCTGGTGATGCCACTTCCCTGCTGGAAAGCCTTCCCCTGCCCACCGTTCCATTTTTATTGAGCCTAAACTCCTGGTGGGCTGCTCTCCTGACCAGCTCTCACAGCCCTGACCCCTGCCCCCGCCATATGCCCTCCTCTTCTGCTACACATGGATTTGATTGGTTAGTTTTTGAAGAGACTGTGTTCTTTCAGGCCTCCCTGCAACTTGGGAAAGTCCCAGTAATTCAGCAAGACCTGGCTAATGTCAGCCCCTCTGGGAGAACTTGTTCTCTTGTCCTGGCTGAACTCTGTTCCCTCCTATTGCCCCACAGAACTCGGACAGACAGTTGATGCAGTGTTCATCTGGGGGCCGGCTTTCTGGTAGACCAAGAGCTTCTTGAGGTAAGAGTCTGCCCTTTACTGATCCTTGTGTCTGTGGAGTCTAGACCAACGCCTGATACAGGGACCTTTGGTGATCAATGAGATAGAAGGACGTAAGCAGACAGGCAAGAAGAGAACAAGAGATTGTGGACAGCAGTTCTCGAAGGTGGAGCTGGGTCCAGGGACTGGCTACTAAGACTCACCTGGAGAAAGTCTGCAAACAAAACAAAATAAACTGCCCCCCCCATTTCCACCCTCCTGAGATTCTGTCCGTGGGTGGGGCCAGGCAAGGATGGATTTATGCTGAAGCTAATGAAATTTAAACTTTAGGATCCTTTACCTGCACAGCCCCTTTTAGGATCCTAGGACGAGCTCCAGCAATTTCTTATTCTTAATTTTATATTTTTAAAAAAGTGTCCTCCATAGAGAATGAGCTTAGACCCCACAAAACCTGGACCAATCTCTGACCCCAGGATCTGGAGTTTAAATAAGCTGGTCATGTGATTCCAATACACAGAGAGGGTTGGGGATCACTTGCTACTCAATGTGCAGTTCACAGACCAGAAGCATCAACATCATGGGTCAGTGTGTTAGAAATGCAGAATCTCAGCTCCCCCTCAGACCCACTGTATCTGAGTCTCCATTTTCATAAGATGTCTGGGCTATTCACATTTTAAAAAATCACATTCAAAATAAAATTTGTGAAGTGCTGCTCTAGTAGTTTCTCTGGGAGAAAAATTATTTCTAGCTGTGAGATCAGGGAGGCCTTCCTGGAGGAGATGATCTCTGAACTGGGCAGTGTTTGGGTGTGTGAAGTGTATTCCAGCAGAGGGCGCAGCATCAGTAGACTCATGGAGATGGGGAGTATGAGGATGCATACTAGTATCCGGGGCCTTTGGGGTGAAATAGACAGGAACATCGTCGGTAAGCTGTCTGGAGTGGGAATGAAAGAGACAGGCAGCTGTGGAGGCACACACAGGCTGGGTTAAGGATTCTAATGGGTAGAAATGTGGAACATTTGTGTTTTGGTCCAAAAGATATGAGAGATCAAGCTGCAAAAGCAAAATGTCCCCTGGGAAAGGGAAGAGGGCACCGATACTCATTCATGCTCTGGTAAAAATTATTTATGCCCAAGACTTTCCCCAAAGAAATAAAAGAAGGGAAGGGACAAGAAGCCAGGAGAGGGAGCTGAGAGAAAGTACTGGGAGACACTAATACTTCCCCCTACCCTGGAGGGCTAGTGAGAATCTCAATACTGCTCCCACATTGGGAACTCCATGAATATTGGCTGATTGTGGCTTGAAAGGGGGGGGAAATCTGGTGTGGTCCAGATTGAGTCCCGTGAATTCCTCATCATTCTACTCCTTTCAGGCTTCACCCCTGCTGCTTCCTCTATTTAACTCACTCCTGTAGCCCCAACAAAACCTCCCTGCTGGGTTGTTAGGAAGATTAAAGGGGATAATACAGCAAAGTGCCAGGAATATATTAGGATCTGAAAAAGTGCATGTAATCTTTTGAACTTGGAGTCAGAGCTCATGATTCATCCATTTTTCTACCCTATACCTGGTTCAAGTTCTAACACGGAGTAGATTTTCAATGACTGCTTGATGGAAAAAATGGCCATGATACCAACTAGTGGGAGGAAACTCATTAGAACTTGGCCTTATGGGTTTTGTCAAGGATTGTGATACTATACAAACTTTAATAACGCAAACCAGTAACAATTTAATTTGCACTTGCTCTGTGTCAGTCACTGTGCTAAGCATTTTACATATATTATTTTACCTAATCCTGTTGTACAGATGAGGAAAAGGAAACTTAGAGGTGTTGAGCATCTTGCTCAAAGTCCCATTGCTATTAAGAGGCAGAGCTGGAGATAGAACTGAGCACAAGTGTGAGATCAGCGCCACTTAACTGTGAAGCCTGTTGTGAGTGTCACAGGTGGAACAGGTTCCACCAGGAAATGTACATTTGGTATCTCCCCATCACCACCCCACCTTATGCAAATGCTAGGGAGAGTCAACATCACGTTTCCTACTGATGGAACTGTACCTCACAGAGTTAGAGGCAGAGAAAAGATTAAGGAATGAAGGGAAAATCAAGTGCAATTCTGCTGCCTTTTAGATGCTAAAATGTAGGCCCAGAGAGGTTGTTTGACTTGCTCAAGGGAACGCAGCATGAGAGTGGAAGGGTTGGGTTCCAGGTAAGGTTACTTGGCTCTTACAATATGGTTCTTACATTAAGATAAAAACAAACATAAGAAAAAAAAAAGATTATCTTGTTTTGTTCTACCCTCACTTTTTCAAATTTTTCCCCTGCACCAGCTCTCTCCTCTCTATCTCTTTTATTCGTTTATTTATATATTCAGCAAGTATTTATTGAGGCAGTAGAGTGAAATGAGTTACATTCAGGGAAGAGACAAGAAAGAGATAGGAATTTAGGGATAAGAAGGAGTTAAAAAGCAAGAAAGAAAAAAAAAAAAAGAAAGGAACCAAAAAAGGAATACCAAAAGTAGAAAGGAAGGAAGAGAGAGGGGAGAGGGAGGAGAGAGAAATGGGAGAGGAAGGAAGGAAAGAGAAAACAACATTAACTGAGCACATCCTCGGTGACGGGCACTCTCCTAAGCAGGTTGCACATGTTAATTTATTTAAACCAAACAGAAATCCTATGAGGTAGTCACTTTCATTATGCCCATTTCACAGCTGAGGCACTTGTGGCACAGAGACCTTAAGTAAATTGCCCAAGGTCAGAGAGCTGGAAGGTGGCAAGACCAATGTATAACATAGCAGGTCTGGCACCAGAGAACTTGCTGGGGCCTATGGCGGTCTTTGTGTTGAAATGTCCCCCAATTGCCCTGATGGCCACAGGAAGGGAAGTAGATACCAACAGTAGGCCCGACAGTGTTGCTGAGAGTCTTTCTCCTTAGTTATTTTCTGGAAAGCCACTCTCCCTGGTTTGCCAGGGAAATCAGCCCCAGAGCATGAAGAGGGGAGTGCATGGCATGTAGCAAACAGAGCATCCAGAGAGGGGCACAGGTCATGTGATTTAGAGCTGGGAGCGGGGACTTAGCTGTGTCCCTGCCATTCACTAGCTGTGACATATGACGAGTCAATTCACCTCTTCAGCTATTCGGCTTCTCATCTGGAGAATGGGGGCAATAGTTAATTCTACCTTATGGAGTTTATTACATCAAAAGGCAAAACTAAAGAGAAATCAAACATAGCCATCAACCCTCTCTGCTTATTTTGTGTAAATGTTTGTTAAAAAAAGAAAGAAGGCCTGTGGGAAGCCTGAGTCTAGGATGAGGAAGACGGAAAAGAACCCAATGAGGAAGAAAGGCTTAGGAGGTGAGCCCTCTGTGGGTAATCCTAAGAGGACAGATTATTTTGGAAGAACTCGAAAGGACCCAGGTGATAGTTAATTGTCTCTGGAATAAATGAATGGTTATAGTCAGCCATTCACTCAGTACACATTTATCGAATGTTTCTCATGTGCCAATCACAGTGCTAGACACTGGGGTGCAGTGGTTTAAAGAACAGACATGGTCCTGGTTTTCATAGAGCTTGCAGTCTGTAGAGAGTCAGACACTGAACAAAAACATACAGAATTTTAATGCATTATTATAAATGGTGACATGTGCTATGAGTCAAAGGAAGAGAATAATTTTCTATAAGAGAAAATAGTACTGGATAGGTGGGGATACACTAGAGGCCTCAATACCCCATTTTCCCCATTCTCCCCCCTCCCCCCCTCACTACACCTACCCCTGGCCCCTGCTTTACCTCCCGCCACCCACCAACTGCTATTCCAAAGATCCTAGGCCTCTGCTCCATACAGGCTTGTATTATCTTGTTTCAGTGAATATCTTAGTCCGTTCGGGCTGCTATAACAAAATACCACAAACTGGGGTGGCTTATAAACAACGAACATTTAGTTCTCACGCTTCTGGAAGCTGTGAAGTCCAAGATCCTAGTGTCTGGTGCAGAACCATTTCCTCATTGATGGCAGTCTTCCCACTGGAACCTCCCATGGGGAAGGGGGCAAGGGAGCTTTCTCAGGCTTCTTTTATCAGGGCACTAACCCCATTTATGAGGGCTCTGCCCTCCTGACCTGAACTCCCAAAGGTCCCACCTCTTAATACTATCCCTCTGCGGGTTAGGATTTCAACATGTGAACTGGGGGGACACCAACATTCAGACCATAGCAATGAGCAGTTTTTTGAATGCCCAAGAAAAATATGTGCACATATCCCCAGGTGTCAGGCTGCTTTCGTGGCCAGTCTTGGCTGCAGCCTTCTTTGATGGGCTTCCTGCGTATCATTATTATTCCTACTTCTACAGATTTAAAAAAAAATGTTCACAATAGTACAATGACTGTCTAAGATGACACAGCCAATAAGGCCATCCTGGAGCTCAGGATGCATGCCCTAAGAGAGGGTGGCATAGGAGATCCTGACAGTATAGAAAGGGCAGAGGGCATGCCTGACTCAGAATGAGGTCAGGCATCCAGGACAGGATAAGTTCTAACTCTTTGGAAGCTAAAAACAGGGACAATAGCCATTCTCTGGAAGACCCATGACTGGTTCAGTTCGAGTGACCAGAAACTGCCCTTCAAACCCAGAGGCAGGATCTTCAGATCTCTAAAGGGAGCTGTGGCCAGATGCAGGGCAAGGGGCTTCTCCTAGTATCCCTGTTTCCGGAGAGGTGAGGGCCTCAGCCACCCCTTAACAGTGCAAGTCAGGGAACCAGGGCTTCAGGCCAGAGGGACCTGAGCGCTGTCTCCGTGCCACAGCGGCCCAGGGCCTGAGATGGCCTGGAGATCGGCCCCTCCCCGGGGTGGCTTCAGAGGCCGGCAGTGCCCGACCCTGCAGTTCCCAGACGCGGACAGTAGGTGGCAGTGGGTCGTGAGAAATCTCTGTCCTCGCCGGGCCGGGGCTCCAGAGACCCAGCCAGGAGAAAAACGTGGCTGGGCTTCGGCCGTGCAGGAGAGAAACGCCCCCGGGGTGGGGCGAGGGGGCCGTCCCGGGACCCCGGGCTCTGCCCCAGCCGAGGTCAGCGAGGACCTGGGAGGCAGCGCTTGGACCAGGACATGGCGGGCTCCCTGGGGCTCCCGGTGCCCATGAGGTTGTGCTGTCACGGGGAGCCCTTGGGGACTCTGCACCCTGGCGAAGGCCCTGCTCGCTGCCTTCTTAGCTAGAATGTGTGCCCGGCGTGGGAATTTATTTCCTACGCAAATAACTTAAAAAAAAAAAAAAACCTGAAGAAGAAACTGCCGTTCAGAGAGGTTAAGAGATTTGACTGTGGCCACAGATCCATCTGTGGCATTGCAACATTAAAACCCAGTCCTGTCCGATGAGTCTGGCTTTCCTCTACTGTGCCAACACCCAGGGGGAGAAACGCCTGGGTCTAATATGGGGTGGCTTCTGGTCTGCGTTTGAAACTCTTGGCTCAGCCCCGGTGTGGCCCTGGGCTGGTTTTGCCTCCACTCTGAGGCAGTGTCCAGCGAGGGGAGTAGCTGTGATGGCCTCTGAGTGGCCTTCAAGCTCCCTCTCTCCCCAAGCCCTAAATTCACAGCCTACCCCTCGGCCCAGCATTCGGGCAGGGCCAGGCATCTCCTGAGCAAGGACCCTGACAGAGCTGGCTCGCTTCTGCCTCCTCTAGTAAGTAATGCCGAATCTCGGCCTCTTTCACGACCTGTGACATTTTAAAGCACGTTTACTCTTGGGAATTCGTTAGATCTTTACACGCACCCTGTGAGGCAGGCAGAGAAGGGGTGTTTATATTTACATAAGAGAAAACTGAGGCTTCTAAGAGGTGATATGCCTAAGTCAGTGCTTGGCTAGCCGGGTCTTGAACCTCAGGTCTTCCCAGCTGCCTCACTCAACCAGGCAGGAGCAGGGGTGATGGTTGGCGAGCTCTCCTGCAGGAAGGGCCACCTCCGAGCCTGCCTCTTCCACTCCTGACGGCGGGCGGGGAGCCGCGGACAAATTAATTCACGCTATCTTTACATTATGTATAATGCTGCATGATTTTATTTTGCTTCATTCCCGAAATCTTTTACAGTAATTAGAAGCCGAGTAAAATATAAAAATTAATGCAATATAACACTTTAATGGTAATAATACACCATCCTGTCTAATTAATAAAATCTGTTGTTTCCAAGCACGATTATTTATTTGACAAATTGATAGCACACATCCTGTTCATACCCTCTTTCCCGGCTCCCATCCTTTCAGTTTATTGAATAAAATTGTAGCAGGAAAATAAACAGATTGTCTTCTGACCTGACAAGCAAGTGAGAAATAAACCCCTCACTCATACGTCTCTAATTGTTCTCAACAATATTCTCTAACACATGTCCAGATGGGTTAGAAATGAATCTCAATTTCTCCTTCCCTTTTTTTTTTCCCCTCTCTGAATAACTGTATCTCCTTGTTATAGGAAAAGAGACCCATCTCCCCTTTTTCCCTGAGGAGTGTTTGTACTGGGGCAGTTTGAGGAAACGGATTTTGTGATTGTGTTCAGAGATTCCGCTGGCTCTGGGAGGGAGTAATTGCTCCGGCTCTGCCAAGAGAGGAGGTCTGGGCTGCTCTGAGCTACTGCTGCTAAAGAACGCTGAACCCACCTCAGAGGCAGCAGGAGAGGAGCTGAAAGGGAGCAGGGAGTAGGCAGACAGAAAGATTGTCATCAGGAGCTGGGAAAACAAAACCTGAAAAGGGGTTAGGGAGGATACTCAGGCCTGGCAGTATCTGTGGGTAGTGGGTGAGATGCAATGTCCAGTGTTCTCGAGAGTGCGTGGAACTTGGGATGAAACACTGATCTAATTACAAGCCCGAATGTGTACTATTTTATGTATTGCAGGGACATTTTATACGCTGTAAAAATATGAAAGCATTTTAAGCTATAAATAGGGATGCCAAAGCAGAGATGCAGAGAGACACAGAGACAGATGGAGAGACAGAGAAAGAGCAAGACAGAAAGAGAGGGAAAAAAAAGGAAGACTCACCATCTGAGGGTTATTTTGAAGCCTTTTTCTCTGAAAGAAAAATTGTGATGCGATCTGTGTTTGGGGAAAAGCTACGCTATGCCCAGCTTTCAAGCTACATTTGCTGTAATAAAAAAGGAGAAATCTCCAAGTGCACACAGGTCACCCTCTCACGGAAGCTGACCTCAATACACAGGCAAAGGTGTACACACCACACACACATATACACACATACACACACACATACACTCTACAGATGCAATGACACATGACACATGTGCACATATCCTGCTGAGCCCAGCCCATTGCATCAGTGCACTCTTGCCCCATTGCTGAGACTTCCTGGGCCACCTTGCCTTCCTCTTAGGTCTCAATACTCTGATCTTATTAAACCTGCCCCCACCTTTTCCTCTTGAGCCACTCCCCCACCCCATCACCATTATGAGCAAATGCATTATTTTAATAACAATTTTGAAAGGAATTTAAACAAGATTTGCATTTCCTAGCATCTCTGGAAGTCCATAAAATAGATGGTTACTGCGAGCTTTTGGTCCACACCCAGGCATACAGAAGGTGATTGATAAGTGCTGTTTGAGTACTTTACCTGGGATAAAGTGCTTCCCTATGAATTGTTTTGGGGCAAGTGTTACTGCAGTTTTACTGCAAGTTTTATTACACCCATTTAACAGATAAGGAAGCAAGTAGCTTTCTTCCAGGAGGACACAGTCAAGGTATTTATTGAAAAATAATATTTACGGAACACTTTACACAGGTCAGATACTATCTGCACACTTTATAGGCATTATTTCATTTAATCCTCACAATAACTCCATTGTTCAGTTATTACTCCCAATATGGTAGATGTGGAGACTGATATTCAGAAGATTTGTATAATTTGTCCCAAATTATACAGCTAATATATGATAAGACTTGGGTTTGAACCCTCAGTCTGTCTGGTTTTGCAGTGTCTCAAAGCCATGTTCTAGTCCAATCTCTGATAGTCACCGGCTGAATGACTCTGAGCAAGTAGCATTACTATAAAACAATTAAAATTATCACCACGTGAGATTGATATGAAGGCTAAAGGAGACTATATATAGTCTCCTTTTTACACACACACACACACACACACATACATATACACGAACACATATAGTCTATATATCATGCACAGCAGAGTGACAGGCTTCATGCATTAGGAGCTTAATAAAATGAATTTTCCTCTTGTCCTTATGTCAGCCACCCCTCCAGAAATTGCCTGAAAGATAAGTCAGTTGGCTGGAACGGCACCTAGCAGCAGTTCCATGTTCCAAGCCTCAGTTTTGCCATTTGCAAAATACAGAAAGAATGGCTTTTTGTGAAGACAAAGTAAATTAGAGCATGAGAACAGCACAGTGCCTGGTATACAGTTGGTGCTAAATAAGTATTTGTGAATGGAAAGAAAAGAGGGAGGCGAGGACCAGGGGAGAGGTGCCCAGGTGCTTGGAAAGGACCTGTGCCCCAGCAGCTCTCAGGTCCCCAGGACCGCTCCCATCCTGGCTCCACCAAGCACTGGGCAGAAATGTTCCAGAGGATGGTGAGTGTCCTGAGGACCTGCTCAGGGCCATCGATCAATATGTTTTATGATGGATCTAATTAAGCTCTCTAACGAGGGATCACAAGATGACAATTTATCCCAGAGCCATCACTCATTAAAATGCTATTTCAGGAGATGACATCGTTCCAGCCTTAATTGGTGGAGTTCGCGTGACTGGAATCTCTTGGGAACTGAGGTGCCCCTTGTCATTTTCTCATCACCTCTGGGGGAAGGGGCTCAGAGGGGCCCTGAGAGGCACATGAATTCGTCAGGTGTTGTAACAGCCCAGGCCTCACCTTCCCTACTCTGGTCCCCCAGCAGGTGGCAAGTCTCTGAGGGAAGGCAGGCAGCCTGTGGCTGTGCAGAAACCCACATTCAGGGACAGAAGCTCCTCCCATGTCATGTAGGCTGGGTAAGTGACTGCTCCTGTCAAAGCCTCAGTTTCCTCGTTTGTAAAGAAGCCCTAAAGACGCCTTCCTGCCCACCTCACAGAGCTGTGTGAAAGATTAAAGGAGCTCATGGAGAAGTTTATAGAGTAGTGGAAAAGACACAGACTTTGAAGTGAAAGCCTCTGGGTTCAACGCTCTATTCTATGACCCACTAGCTGTGTGACTGGACAAGTTACTTAGTATCTCCGAAACCTGGTTTGTTTTTTTTTTCATGTGGAAAATGAATCAATAATAGTGTCAATTTCAACAGATTGTGGGGAGATTTTTAGAGTTTTTTACTCAGCTTGGTTTCTGAGGATCCTGGGGACACAGAGATGAAGAGACAGGGCAGTTTCCTGAGGGATCCTATCACACTTTAATATCCACAGAATAATCTCTACACCAAGGACATGTTCCAGACTCAAAGAGGACCTGATTAAGCCATGCTGGCTGTATTCTAGAAGATGTAAGAGAAGAGGTGGCATTTTAGCTAGACCTTGAAACAGGAGAGGTTTTCAGGTGAAGAACAGAAGAGAAGGCGTCCCAGGATGAGGGAGCAGTCACTATAAGCAGAGAGCCCGGGGCTGGAGAGAGCTGTGTGCTCAGAATAGAGTAAGCAGAGAGAAGTGGTATGTGGGTGGATAGAGGACTGACATGGTGACAGAGGGAAAGAAGGCTAGAGGGGCAAGCAGATCGCAGGTTTCTATGGTCCTGAATGCTGTGCAAAAGCATTTGGACCTCATTATGAAGGTTGCTGAAACCTCACATAGAATGAGTTGAATGAAATCTCATTAGAGAGCTTGGACTTCAGAGGAGTGAGGCACATTTGGGTGCTTCTGCCAACAGAGGTGGCTTGGAACCTGTGGAGTAAACCTCATCTGTCCGCTGTGACCTGGAAGACCAGGGCCTCAGGTGCAAAGTGCCATAGCCTTCTGGGGACCACACCAGGAAACCAAAATGGCAATGGAACCTTGAATTTGGGAATGCTTTTCTCCTAGAGAAGGAGAGTAGGAGAAGGAAACTAAATTCACTGAGCTGCTAGCATGTGCCAGGGATGTAGCCGTTAATTCTCATAGCGCTCTCAATTATCTGTGATTGTCCCCATTTACCAAAGGGTGCACTTGAGTCTCAGAAAGGGCCAGTGGCTTTCCTGTGGTGAACAGCTAATAAACAGAGCTGGGATTTGATCCGTGGTCAGCCGGTCCCAAAGCAGTGCTTCCACCACTGCATGCTGTCTCGCCAAACCTTGTCACAGGTAGGACCTCCGACCCTCACTGGTTTGGGTTGGGCAAATTATCTCCATTTTTCAGAGGAGGATACTGAGACACAGAGAACTCTATGCGGACTCCTTATATCAGATAGCTTTCTGATAGAAAACAGAGATGGAATTCTGATCTGACAGCAGTGGTGCTGAGGAACATGTTTTCCTGGAACTCTGGGATGGAACTGATGGCCTGATTTCAATCTGTCTTTCCAGAAGCCTCTTGCCCTTGCTCATTCCTAACTCCAAGGGCAGATATGACCATTCTTGGCTCTTTGACTTTTGAAGAGGTAGAGATAGGGAGTGAACCACTTTCCTATTACATAATAATATTCTCTTAACAACAACAACAAAAAAGAATGGAGGAGGTCTCACAATTTCCAATTCAAGTGATTTTCAAAAAAATAAGGGAAAAACAGTTTAAAATATTTGAAGAAAGAATTCACCCCTAAGTGTTAAATTGTTCAGAAATAGGTATTTGTGATAGGATTCAAAGTGTTCATGACAGCTACTACTTACACTGTTTAAAAAGTTGCAATTAGTACCAAAAGGCTTGGATGAAGAAAACATCATATCATAGGCATATTTATAAAACAACTTCCATCAGCCAAAGGAAAAATGGACAGAACTCTATTACAAGCTTTTTATATTTGAAGAGCAATTTCTAATAATAAATCTAGAAGCCATTTCTGAAATTGACTTAGTGTGCATGATCTGGGATTAATGTTTTCTGCAAAATCACATGCTCGTTTGAACGTAAACATTTTGCACTTCCGTTCCACCTCCTGGTTCAGAAGAATGCACCTCCAATGTGTAAAATGATCTATCAAAATTAATTGTGAATGCCCTAATCCAATCAAGTCCACCTCATTAGGCAAACATTTAAATTATTAAGTTAAATAGTGGGATATTTCAATATAATCTTGTTATGCTATTTTTACGACAGTACAAATGCTGTCTGCAGATGGGCTCAGCTTCCCAGTCCTGCCACTATTGTCGACGCGTTTACCACTTCCACCTCCAGATTTCACATCTGTATGACATTGGTCCACTCACACTTACTCACTCCCTCATAATTACTAATGGAGCCCCTACTATGCGCTAAACCTTGAAAGCTGGAGAAGACTTTCCAGATTGTCCAGTCACCTCTTTTTACAGATACAAGAACTGAGGTTCTGAGAGGTTGGGTCATTTTTCATGGATCACACAGTGAGTTTATGGCAGAGCTGCTGGAGAATCGTGGCTTCTTGACTCTGCATGCATCCCTCTGCTCTCTTCTTTTTCACTCTCCTGAACTGGGTTACCTGTCTATCTCCCTCTCTACTTTAATTCAAATAGAAACACAAAAATAAAATAGATCAGGTCCATGCTGGACATATTTTAATAACTAGTGTTTTGCAAAATGAACTTTTATCCCCCCACCATACCATTAAAATATACTCAACCTGGTTGTTCTTCTCAGAGTTTTAAATAGCTTGTCCTTTTCAAATTCCTCCAGCCAGCAAACAGTAATTCATCATTTGATATTTCCTTGAAGGCCAGCCCAACTGAGACATGTTTGGAAGAAATAAGATCTGGATATCTCAGATTCCAGCCCTTAAATTAGTCTCTGGGTGTGTGTATGTTGCAGGGGAAAGAACAAAGAGGAAACAAACAGGAACCTACAGCAGGCCTGAGGTCGAGGCATCACTAGGGGCCGGATGCTCATATTGGGATCCTCTTGGGAGCCGGAAAATGCACAGTCCTGTCCTCACTGGAGCCTCCCACCCCTGCCCTTCAAGGGAGTGTGTCCATGCTGCCTAAAAATTCATATTTCACCCCAATTTTGGAGGCAGATCTAAGGAACCTTTATACCCTACCCTACTCTTGGCCATAAAGCGAAATGAAACCTTCCCCTGGGCCTTTTCAGGGTTGGGCTCAACTCTGGACACAATACTCTTTTTTTCTTTATCCCTGGGGCATGACAGAGCCAGGGATAGAACTACCAAAGACATTTTCAAGGGGAACTAAATGCAGAGAGGGCCGTGAATCTGGATAATCCACCTTGCAGAATTTAGCTGGTTCTCTGATCCAGGCCCTGGGGCTGCAGTATGACTTTCATGAGCCCTAGAGGGCACTTTTGCCTCCATGGGCAACTTCCTCCATGAAACATTAAAAAATTAAAAAACTTAAAATTGTATTTTATGACTGTGTTCACATAAAGATGAATATATTAATACGAGATAAAACTTTTTTTCAACCTGAAAGTATTTTTTTATGATTTTAAAAGAAGTTAAAATGTTTTTGTGAATCCCTAAATGCATCATGGGCCCTGGGCACTGAGCCTACTGTGATTCATGGATACATCAGCACTGCCTGGCCCAAGGATGGGAAGCCCACGGAGAAGAGAGCCTCCCACTCTGCTTCTGTTGGGTGGCTGGACCTCAACCCCAACAGTCTGGAAATGTCTAGCTTCTCTGGCTGTGGGCAAGAGGGAGGATTTTGCATTTCCCATTTCTTGTCTGGGGACAAACTGAAAATCATTGGTATAGGAAGATGTCACCCTCCCTAATATTAATCAGGCTCAGGCTCTCTAAGGTTATCACTGGAAAGGGATGAACTTTGTTCTTTCCTCCTGTTACCATCACACTGGTCCTATGTGGAGACAGTCTTCACACACTGAAACGTGGCTCAGTCAGGGTCAGGACTGTCAAAAACACCTTCCTAAGGGAAGGTAAACACAGACAGTACTGTGAATTCATGATACAAAAGGGCCCATAAGAACAGAAGATGTTTACAGCTAAGACTCAGCAGAGGGACCCAGGTAGCTTTTGTTTAAAGAGCTGTAATGAGAAGTTTTATATATATATATATATATATACACACACACACACACACCCCTAAATCACTATGCTGGACACCAGAAATTAACACAATATTATATACCAAGTATACTTCAAAATAAATAAATAAATAAATAGTAAGTTTCATCAAGGTAGAAAAAAAAAAGAGCTGTAAAAGTTGGAACCTTCCACACTACTGGTGGGAGGGTAAGTTGGTACCACCACTTTGCAGAAGCATTGTCAATATCTACTAAAGTTGCCATAAGACCCAGCTTTTCTACTCTTAAGTATTGCATTGAACCATAGGAAACTGCCAACATCTGGCTGTTTTTGATCTATGAAAATTGAAATTTAATTTGATTCAATCTAACATATAACCAACAGAAAAGCATACATATGTTCATCAAAAGTCGTGTGTGAGATTGGTCTAGCAGCACTACTGCTAGTAATCAAGCACTGGACATGGTGCAGACACCCATCACCCACAGCATGGATAAATAAAGTATGGCTAGTTCACATAATAGAATACTGCCTGCAGTAAGAATAAATTACAGCTACATACAACAACTTGGATGGCTCTCACAAACACAATGCTGATTGAAAGGAGCCAAACACAAAAGGAGATACATCGTATGATTCCATTTATATAAAGTTCAGGCACAAACACTACTAATCCACATTGTTAGAAAGGGGTTACCAAAGGGACTAGGTATGGACCTTAAAGGCACATGAGGGGCACTTTCTTGACCTGAGGACCAGTTTCATGAGTGTGTGTACTTGGAGAAAATTCACCAAGCTACATGAGTTGCACATGTCTCTAAATGGGTATTTTCTTTTCTTAAAAAGTTCAGCTGAAAAAAAAAATAGCCATAGGCTACAGAAGGACTCAGGCAGCTGTCGAGGCAGAGCCAACCCCAGCTGGCTCCAGGGGCGCCTGCATGCCGCCCTCCACTTCTTGTTTGTGCCTTAGCGGATTCTTTGACCATTACCTAACACAGGCTCAGCGCCAGCCACTTCACAGACTTCATCACACTCAATCCCCAACTCAACATCGAAGTGAATCCTATTTTTTTAATTTAGAAAATTTTTATTGAATATAGTTGACTTACAATATTGTATTCGTTTCAGGTATACAGCAAAGTGATTCAGTTACATATATATTTTTTCAGATTCTTTTCCATTATGGTTCATTACAAGATACTGAATATAGTTCTCTCCACTGGACAATAAATCCTTGTTGTTGTTGTTTACCTGTTTTATATATAGTCATTTATATCCACTAATCCCGTACTCTTAGTTTATCCCTTCTTCTGCCTTTCCTCTTTGGTAATCATACATTTGTTTTCTATATCTTTGAGTCTGTTTCTGTTTTGTAAGGAAATTAATTTATATTATTTTTCAGATTCCACGTATAAGTGATATTATATAATATATACTATATATATTATAGTATATATCATATATTTATCTTCCTCTATCTTCCACTATTCTATTATGTGAACTAGCCATACTTTAGCTTCACTCAGTATGATAATCTCTAAGTCCACCCATGTTGCTGCAAATTGCATTATTTCATTCTTTTTTATGGCTGAGTAGTATTCCCTTGCATGTATATACATCTTTATCCAATCATCTGTTAATGGACACTTAGGTTGCTTCATGTCTGGCTATTATAAATAGTGCTGCTGTGAACACTGAGGTGCATGTATCTTTTAGAATTAGAGTTTTTGTCTTTTCCAGATATTTGTCCAGGAGTGGGATTGCTGGATAATATGGTAGATCTATTTTTAGTTTTTAAAGAACCTCCATACTGTTTTCCATAGCAGCTGCACCAATTTACATTCAAGTTGAATCTTATTATTATGTTTAACCGATGGGTGGAGAAACCAGGGAAACTGATGCTTGGAGAGTCTAAGCAAGAGGTCTAAATACACACAACTTTAAGTGAGAAACCACTATTGGACCCTTTGTTTTTCCCAAGCCCTCACACTTCATGTCCACACTCCAGAATCTAAGTAATCAGGATTACCCCAGACAACTGAACATTATATCTCCTTTTTTTTTAACATTTTTTATTGATTTATAATCATTTTACAATGTTGTGTCAAATTCCAGTGTTCAGCACAATTTTTCAGTAATTCATGGACATATACACTCTCATTGTCACATTTTTTTCTCTGTGATTTATCATAACATTTTATGTATATCTCCCTGTGCTATACAGTGTAATCTTGTTTATCTATTCTACAATTTTGAAATCCCAGTCTATCCCTTCCCACCCTCTACCCCCCTGGTAACCACAAGTCTGTATTCTCTGTCCATGAGTCTATTTCTGTCCTGTATTTACGCTTTGTTTTTGTTTGTTTGTTTGTTTGTTTAGATTCCACATATGAGCGATCTCATATGGTATTTTTCTTTCTCTTTCTGACTTACTTCACTTAGAATGACATTCTCTAGGAGCATCCATGTTGCTGCAAATGGCATTATGTTGTCGGTTTTTATGGCTGAGTAGTATTCCATTGTATAAATATACCACTTCTTCTTTATCCAGTCACCTGTTGATGGACATTTAGGCTGTTTCCATGTTTTGGCTATTGTAAATAGTGCTGCTATGAACATTGGGGTGCAGGTGTCATCCTGAAGTAGATTTCCTTCTGGATACAAGCCCAGGAGTGGGATTCCTGGGTCATATGGTAAGTCTATTCCTAGTCTTTTGAGGAATCTCCACACTGTTTTCCATAGTGGCTGCACCAAACTGCATTCCCACCAGCAGTGTAGGAGGGTTCCCCTTTCTCCACAGCCTCTCCAGCATTTGTCATTTTTGGATTTTTGAATGACGGCCATTCTGACTGGTGTGAGGTGATACCTCATTGTAGTTTTGATTTGCATTTCTCTGATAATTAGTGATATTGAACATTTTTTCATGTGCTTTTTAATCATTTGTATGTCTTCCTTGGAGAATTGCTTGTTTAGGTCTTCTGCCCATTTTTGGATTGGGTTGTTTATTTTTTTCTTATTGAGTCTTTATCTCCTTTTGATTTGAGTCCAGATCCTGCCTCCCTGGACCCTACTGTCTCTCATTGGCCCCTGTTATTGTCCTGCCCAGCAGCATGGCTACCCATGAACCTGTGAGATCCCTCAGAAGGGGCTGGGGCCATGCCACTGGGGAGGCCACTCACCCAATTATGTAAGATGCGATTTCCCCTTGCTGCCTGTTAGGCCAGGCCCAGCCAGCCCACTGGGCCTCAGCATCCCTGTGACTCATGACAGGGACATCTCAGCTCTGTATTCTTGTGCTTATGTTCTTTTTTAGACTTCGTTTCTGAGTGTCCCTTTAAAGGTATAAGTTGGTTTGTGAGAAAATATAATATGTGGAAAATGATGGAATCCTGGGCCACAACAAAGGCAAATTCAGCTTCTGCCTTCTTCTCTGACCACAAACTCAACCTTGCCCAGCCCAGGGTCTTCCCACAGCACTGTTCCGGTGAGTGTGGGAAGAAGGGCCAAGAAGAAAGACAGGAAAGAGCACTTCCTGAGTGGATCGTGTGAGTCCATTTACATTCTCTTTCCCTTCAATACACGCGACACCCCTGGGAATTGAGTATCGTTACCCTCATCTTACTGCTGAGGAATCGAGGTGCTCAGGGAGGTGAACTGTGAGGTCCCCTGTTTTCCAGACGTGGGATGGTGAGGCGGGCAGAACAAACTGGTGAGCATTCGGGGCAGCCAAAACCCTTCCTCTCTCATGGTCTATATTCAACTTTCCCAGAGCCCCTGCATTGGGCGTGTGGACATACTCAGAAGGCTTGCTGCCTGGTGATCTTGGTGACATTAGCACATGCTAGAAGGGGCAAAAGAAGCGAGACATCAGCAGGTGGGTGTTCTGGTCCCAGCTCGGCCACTCCCTTCATGTGGCCTTGGGAAACTTCCTTCACCTCCCTGAACTTTCCCATCTGGGCAGTGAGGGAATGGGACTTGTTGATGTCTGCTGGCCCTCCCAGCTCTAGTCCTCTGGTATCTGTGAGAAGATGCTCGTGGACCTGGACCCTGAGGTACTAGTACCACCAGGGAAATACTCTGACTTTCCCCCAGAATGGAAAAGGCAGAAAGGAACTTGCCCCCTCCGTTCCTGGCTCAGGGCAGGGTCTGAGTGATGGAGACAAGCACACGCCTGATCTGGCAGGAGTGGGGGATGTGCAAGTCCATGGGGCAGCTGCAGGGTCTGTGGCCTGGGATACTGGGCAGTCAGAGGAAGGGTCAAGAAGGTGGCCCCTGGAAGGGGAATTAAAATAGGGCCTGAACCATACCCAGCTGCTGTAGCTTCCTATTTTATGTGTGCAACTCCCGGCCCCCATGCACCCCAGCTTATAACTCAAGGGTTCTTAATCTAGAATTCATGCCTTTGAAGCTGTTTACAAAATAATACTTGTAGGTGAGTTATGAGCATGTTTCCGAGTTATGAAGCAAGAAGCTTTCATTAGACTCTGAAAGAGCTTAGACACACACACACACACACACACACACACACACACACACACACACACACACACACGGTTAAGAACCTCTCTTCCAATTCAAACACATCCTTTCTCCATTCCCCCACCCCTTCCCCTTATATGGCCCTCATCACAGGTGTCCTGGGCTATTGCAATCACTTCCTATCTGGTCTTTTTGCCTCTAGCCTCATCTTTCTCCAATCCTGTATCCACAGAGCTCTCAATGTCCCCTTTCTCAAACTCAGCTTTATCAGCTTCCTTGGCTTTGCATTGTCTTTAGATAAAGTTCAGAGTGTTTAGCTCAGCCTGCTGGGTTCTTACAAATGTGGCCCTGATGTCTTCTCTAGCCTCACCTCTGGGCAGCCCCCCTCCCTGTGCACACTTAGCTACAGTCACATCCTGTGATACTGCAGCTCTACAGCTTGCATATTCTCTTCTCCCTGGTCGAATGTCCTACCCTCTTAATTTGTTGAACTCTTAGTACGTAGATACCATGAGAAAAGTCTGTTACTCTGTTTTGTTCATTGCACTAACCCACATAATGAGTGTCTGACACATATAGACATTCAGGAAATATATCCTGTGGACAAATAATTGACTGGATGAATCCTTCAGGATCTAGATCTAGAGTTCTCACTTCTTGAAGCCTCTCTGCCCTCCTGGTGGAGGTGGTCATTCTGTTGGATCCATATCTCATGTATTACAACTATTTTTATACTACATGTGACATTATTAGGTGACAGTTTATTTGTCATTATAATATGTCACTCACTGGAATGTAAACTCTAAGTTCACAGACCCAATTTGATTATTATTTTATATCTCCAGTACCCAGACCAGGGCTTGGCACCTAGTAGTTGCTCCACATACCTGTATCTTAAGTGAGGGGAAAATGAATGAGTGGACAATCAAACTCAAATGCATCCCAATCTTGGCCTTTCAAAATCCTGTCCATTCCTTGAGGTCTGTCTCAAATTCTACTTCCCTCGTGAATCTGTTTCTTCCCTTGGCCCCAATTTGATATGATTTCCAGCTTTTCCAATTTCCCTGGTATTTTGTCAAATCCTCTCTCGTGGACTGACTTTATTCTCTCTCGTACTAAGAACTTATCGGGCAGCTCTACCTTAGTAGTCTCACGCTCCTGGAACCCTGGAGGCACACCCATTCTGTCCTGTATCTGCCCCCACCCTTGCCTGCTAACCTGGCCCAGCACAGTGCTCAATACTGTGATAAGTTACATGAGGTTGCCCTTAAATTGAATTGCCTTTTTTTTCCACTTTTTGACTAGATCTACAATTCCTTCTCCTTAGACATGTGACAGCTCCTGCTTTTTAACAAAATCTTGCCCTACAGAGACGAAAGAGAAAGACCCTCTGGCCAGTATGCAAGCTTCCTTCATGGAGCAGTTTGCATCCTTCCCTTGCACACACCTCCAACCAAAACCACTCAGGGGAGGGCCAGCCAAACCCCCAGGAAACCTGACACAGCCAGGCATTCACAGTTCAGGAAAAATAAAGATGCAGAACAGGGAAAAAAAATCATTATGGGCCGCAGTCATCGCACAGTGAGAAGCACTAATTATTCTGTGTAGCCTGAGTTTTTCTTAGTAGGCAAACTCTTTTGAATATTAACAAATATTTATTTAGGAATTAATAATTGACATCTATTAAAGCATAATTTATGGAGAGTGAATTCCTCTTGGTTTGGGTTCCCACTGCTGGGCTACATCTGGCTGCTCCAGGAGTGACTCTTGCTTTTGTTAAAAGCTAGATGCAGGGGGGAGAGCTCGAGTCGGGGGACAGGGCTGCCCAGAACAGAGCCCAGGAGGAGGGCGCTGGGTCAGGACTCAGCCCCGACTCTGTGACTTCTGTTTGTGTGGTCTTGGGAGAGTTCCTTACCCTTCTGAGCCTCCTTTCCAAGGCTAAGAAACAGTCGTCTTTATGTCTACCTTTATTTCGGTGGACACGCTTGGTTGCAAGTAAAGGAAATTATTTTGAGTTGGCTGGACAAGAAAGAAGAGTAGGGTAAGCAGCCGATGGGCTCCTGGAGCCCTGCGCCGGGATGTGGCTGGGCCTCAGGAGCCTGGGGAGCCAGGGCTGCTGAGCTCTGCACTCACTCTCTGGCTCTCACCCTCGCTCTTCTCTGTGTACCTGCTGTCCTCGTCCCTTCTTCGGGCTCCATGGCAAAAGCTGCCCCCTTGCAGCTCCTGAGCTTTCCTGCCAGGGGTGCTGCCATGGAAGACAATGCAAATATCCCATTTTTGTCCCCGTTTCTACCTTGTTCTGAGTAGTGCTGGCTGCTTAGTGGAGAGATGCCTGTCACACAACCAACCATGGACAGAGGAACAGGGTCATACTTACCAAATCGTCTTCCAGGTACCACTGTTCATTCATTCATTCAACAGCCATTGACTGAGAGCCCACTGTGTGCCAGGCACTCTCTGGGTGCTGAGCAGTGAATGAGGCAGGAGGTGTGTGGATCAGAGAGGTCATTCTTGTCCGTGGGGACAGGCCGTTCCAACAGAAGCAGCACTGGCCGAGGAACAACAGGAAACCACTTGCTCATCTAACTCTGCAAGCCTGTGTGAAAAATACAATGAAAGCTCTAAGCCTTTGTAAAATTATAAGACTGTTATGACATTAGACATTTTTAGGGAAAATTAATGTTAGAAAAAGAAGAAATGGAAGAAAGGAGAGAGAAAGCAAGAGAAAAAGGAAAGTCTATGGAAATAGAAACAGCAGAGAAGTTGATTTTGGACCAATACGAGAATTATCTTTAATTTGGATGCTTTGAAAATTAAAATGGACAGTGATGAGCTCTCCATCACTGAAAACTATTCAAGCCCAAACTAGATAGCCTTCATTCAGGTCACTAGTCACTCATAAACTGGGCAAGAGATCTATCAGGTGACTGGAAGCTGTTGTCCCATTCCACGGTTTTGGGAACCAATTTGCATAGTCAAATTCAAGGTTTTAGGAGATGCCACACCTCTGGCCTTCAAGGAGAGAGGCTGCCTGTCACCTTCCCTAGCCTGCCAAAACAAGAGCCTAATACCTCATTTTAACATTAAATAAAAACAGCATTTCACCTCCTCTGGAATGCAAAACTGTGAATTTGAGTGAAATATGCAGTTTTCATTATGTTAAAAGATCTACTCATTACAATCAGGATAAGAGGATGTGAATAAGACAAATTGATCACCACTTTAAATGTATTAATCAGCTTGCAACTCTTGTCACCAGTCAAAACAGAACCGCCAGACATTTATTCTGTCTCAGTTGTGTTTTAGAGCCCATCCCAGGAGGTCACAGGATCAGTGAGCCTCCCTGTGCAGTTTATGGGCAAACAGTCTCAACACATTGCAGAAGTTCTTGCCTGCTTACAGTTTGACTCGGAAGACACAATTAAACAGGTTTACTCACTCTGCAAATATTTATTGAGCACATACTATGTGCCAGGTGTTGTGTAAGACTCTGGAGATGCAATGATAAGTCAAGGTGGCCCTTGCCCTCCACATTTTCATGGTTTAGTCAGGTGGCAGATGTGCAAGCAAAGAAGTACAATAAAGAGAAACTGGGGATGAATCAGTGGTCAGAGTGAAGTGCTATCAGATGAAGGACTAATCAGGAGGTTGTGGCTATGGTTGGATTTGCAGCATGAAGGATACTTTGTGCAGATCTGTCTAAGCTTTAGGTCTGGGAGGAAACAAAGATTCTGGTGAGAAGAGAGGCGAGCCCATCTCCAGAGTTAGGATATTGGAGGTGCAGTAAAGAGGCCCAAATACTAAGTTCAGGAAATACATGTCTTCTTCCAGTCTGGTAGGGGAAGCTCGGGCTGATGTCTGTATTGGCTGTCCTAACACAGCCAGCCCAAAGGAAAGCCATGAACCTGGTCTCAGCCCCTCCAGGGCAGTGCCTTAGTTCTCTCTGTCCCTGCCAGAATGGCCTCTGGAACTCTGTGGGCTGAGGCAGGTCCGGTCAGGACCTAGGATCAGTGGCACAGAGAGGAGAGTTGATTTCAAACAGTAGGAAGACCAACCTCCCAGAAAGTGAGTTTCTGAGGGGAAGATGGATTGGCAGGAAATCCAGTGGTTGGGCTGGGTTAAGCCTCGGCAGGATTCCCAGCCCTGGGACGTCTTCCTTCTCAGAGAACACAATGTCAGTTCAACGATTTGGGTACAGGGGAACCCAGAGCAGAGGTGGAAGCATGGCCAGGGTCGGAGGGTGCCAAGAACCAGGCTCCTTGCTCAACACCAGCACCTTCAATGCCCTCTGACTGCCCAATAACAGGAAGGCAAGGCTGAGCTGAAATGTGTGGGTAGCTAACCCTCTGCTGGGAGAAGGAGCTACAAGGACAGAAAACCTGACTTAGGACTACCAGCCCTTCCTCCTTCCAGTCAAGGCCAACGCTCACAAGTATCTCAGATCCTGGAGGTAAATTCATGGGAAGCCTGAATTGAAACACTTCAGCTTGGGGCTGGGGACTCAGATATCACTGGGAAAGTGGGGAAGGGAGATAGAACCACCCAGAAGGAGGGAGCAGCCCAAGAGCTTTCTTTAGCTGCCTTTGCTCCAAGCCTCACAGAAAATATAGAGGAACTATCTGAGGTCAAGAAAAGCCAAATATCTTCAGACATGATGTGCTGATCTGCTTTTACTCTGAGCCACCAATGAGGCCAAACAATCAATCCGCTGACTTGAACTTTACAAGTTACTGATTTTTTTTTTAATTTCAATTATCTTCTGTTGACGATTCCATTATGAGGAGGGAGAGAGGTGTAAACTCGATCTAGAGGCCTCTGGAGCAGGACATTTATCTGGCTTTATGAGGCTGTGAGAGACCATAATGCATGTTTTATGGGACCATTCTCATTTTTAATCTGCTTTGATAAGATCACTATGCTGGAAGGATACAGAAACTCATGGGCAGGCCCAGCTCAAGACAAAGACAATGATACTGGCTTGGGAAGGTTTTTGTCCTGAAGATAAGGCTCATGGGGAATTCCCTGCATGTTGCCCTGTAGGACCTTGCTCATTCAGGGCACTCTCATCCCATCCTCCCAGACACCTGCTTCACGAGATCCTGGGTGTGAGCAGGCACGAGAGGGCACAGACCTCAGACTGCAACAGTAAATCACCTTAACCTCTCCTTCAGGACATAACAATGAGTAGTATATGCAGAGAATAGGAGAAAATGGAATTCACATGCATAGAAATAGACAAGGTTCTAGGCAAAGACTTCTGATCCTAGCTCTTAGAGTCAAAGGTTGATTGAACTGCATCATCCCCAGCCTTGACCATCTCCACTCATCTGCCACTTGAAGGTTCCAATCCTATTTCCTGCTTCAGTTCTCCCACTGGAAGAGGGAGAGAGCACGAGCACTGCCTGAGGCAGGGACAGTTCATCCTCAGTAAATACCCACGGGCTCCCCTCCATTGTCTGGTCTCTTCCTCATCTGGGTTGGGGCTGCATGCTAGGTCCACAGGCTGGGAGTGGAGTCATTTGTGTTGCTTCCAGTTCAAAGCTGTTACAAGAGGGTGTGAATTCTCCACTGTCTTGCCCTTCCAAGGTGTGGAAAGTGAGGACCATTGAGATACCAGAGATGAGCAGTGGACATGATTCTGATCCCTGCGTCGCTGCTGGAAAAGTGCCTCCAGTAATGCTGCCTGACTCATATGGCACTTGTTTGAGTTCTATCACTGACATTTAGGGGTTGTTTGTTCTTGCTGTCTGGGTTAGCCTAGCCCAACTGATACACCGAGCATCTTCCATGTGCCCAGGATGGCACTAGGTTCTTACCTATAACTTAGCTCAAAACAACCTTATGAATGTCTGCTCCAGGAGAGTTTTGACCTAGTGCAGTTTGGGGGTGTGATGGGTTCCTTCATCCCCCAAGATCCTGCTTCTTCCTGTGTACCTCCAGATCTTATGCCAGAACTCCAGGCTAGAGAAAATCTTAGGTTCTGCCTGTTCTCAAAGATTCTTCCAGCTGTCACCACGTTTTGCCCTGGATTTGACAGTCTCTGAATGCTGAAAGAGTCATCATTTTACTGGATTTAGTTTACTGGAAGATGACTGAAGAGTGTATAAAATATTCACTTTTCAGTCAGACAAATCTGGGTTCAAATATTAACATTATCACTTTATGCATTCATGCATGCATTCACAGTACGTAAAGTGCGTCAACACCCAGATGCGCATCTCCAGCTTGGACCCCTACTCTAAACTCCAGATCCATGTATCCTACTGCCTTCTTGGCATTTCGAACACAACTAGAGGTCTTTAATTCTGGAGCTTCCTCCAGGCTCCCCCTTCCCATTAAATGATGCCTCCGTTAGCCCAGATACTCAGATCAGAAGCATCCTTGAATCATCCCTCTCCCTACTCACCCTGTAGTCTAACCATCACCAATGTCTATAGATGTTATTCCAAATATCCCTTGAGTTCTTGTGTGCATTTCCACATCCATGGTTCTAGTCCAAATTCATATGCTCTCTCACCTGGAATAGATAAAGTCTCTTTACTTCTAATTGCCCCACTCTATTCATTCTCTGACCAGAAGCCAAAGAATCGATTCAGAATCTGTTCAAGGCTTTGAAATGCCTTTGGGGATCAGATCCCAAAGTCATGTGCAGCCTTGAGTGATCCATGTACGCTCTGCTGACCTCCCTTCTGTCCCTGATGAGGTTCTCAAATGGGCCCCATCCTGCCTCTGCCTGGAGTACTTTGCTTCTGGCCTGGCCACCTTCTGTCATGCTTTTAAAACTCAATGTATGTATATCACTCTCTCAGAGATGCTTTCCCTAAACTCCCGATCTAGGTTTGGTCCTCCAATATAACTTCTAATCACACCCTGTACTTTTCCTTTACTTCAGTTGTTAGTTGTGTATTTATTTGTTTAATGTCTTCTCTTTGACTAGACCATGAGCTCCAGGGAGGCAGAGGTTACCCACAGTGTCTGCCACACAGCATGTACTCTGAAAGCACCGTTGAATATGAAGGGTGTTTACTGAGTAGAGGGCAGGTTGCTGATGCTGCAGTGGGGACTAGGGCCCTCGCTTCAGGGATCAACTACAGTGTACATATACTGGGACCCTACTGTAAGAAAAGCTCTGAGAAGTCCATATTTATTTATAAGTTATCAAAATGGAAGGATGTTGATACAAAACTAGATTTATTTTTTGGACACAGACTTCTTCCCAGGAATCATTCAATAGCTAACATTTACACAGTGCTTACTGTGTGTCAGGTGCTGTATATGAATCAACTCTTCATCCTCACCAAGACCCTAAGAGGTGGAATCTGATTTTGTGTTTATTTTAAAATTGAGGAATCTGAGACACAGAGGGGTTTAGTGGCATTCTCAAGGTCACACAGCTAAGTGGCAGAACTAAGATTCTTGCCTAGATTTTCTGTATCCAGAGAGTGCTCTTATCCACTTTGTGCTGCTCTAGGAAATGTCTCTTGGTGCTCTCCAAAATAAACGATGACTGACAAATGAATTTTAGGTCCACAACTCAGAAACCAAAAATAGGGCCATGTCATCAGAATTCTCAGACAGATCGTGAGACGCAGCTAGGACACAGCATTTCCCAGCAATGGTCAGGAAGCTGGGGAGACCTGGGGGGATCTAGTCCGGGCCATCACTAAATTACTGTGTGACACTGGACAGGCCACTTCACTCTCAGACTCTCCGAGGGTTGGATTAGTTAGTTCATCTCTGAAGTTTCCTCAAATTTAATACTCCAGTTTGTGTGCTTGTCTAGGGGACAGTGTTGAATAAAGTCCCAACTCCTTTTTCATTCAGTCCCAGGAAATTAACTAGAAGCACCCACTTCTACCTGATCATTTAGGTACAGAGCAAGAGTTGACAAGTGAATCAGAGAGAGAGAGACCGAGGCAGAAAGAAGAAAGAGAAAGGGTGAAAAGTGAGGAGGAAAAGAAGGGAATGAAGGCAAAAAAGAGGAAGGAGAGGACGGAGTGAAACTGAAAAGACAGTAAAGGTGAGCAAGGCTGCCGCGGCTGTGAGCGCCCTGACACGAAGACACTCGCGAGTCTGAAAATTGACTCAGTTGCTTCTCACAGTGTTGATGGCCATCAGAGGCTTTTGACTTGCTCTGAGCCAAGAGAGAGAAATAAAAAAAGGATGATTTAAAAGCCACAAACACACAGAGCAGAGATTGCAGATACAGAACAATAAATGTCCTGGTCAAATTGCCGATTGGAGTATCTGTATTAGGCCGTGTTTGTAGTCT
The DNA here is from genome assembly GCF_048564905.1 of Vicugna pacos. Classification (NCBI taxonomy): domain Eukaryota; kingdom Metazoa; phylum Chordata; class Mammalia; order Artiodactyla; family Camelidae; genus Vicugna; species Vicugna pacos. The sequence continues at coordinate 37,931,150 of NC_132996.1, forward strand.
CTGCGTGTAGAGCGATGGAGAGCCTAGATTGTGGCCAGGGAAGTCACACAACAATGGGGCCTGATGTTTTGTTTCCACTTTTCAAAGGCTCTCCTTTTTTTCCTCCCCGTGATAAGGCCCAGGAAATGGTTAGTGACATGCTCGTGGGAACCTATGGAAAAGAATACACACCGTATCAATGGCGCAGCCGCCGGCCGGGGAGCAGAGCGGGTGGGTGGGGGAGCGGCAGGCTCCCGGCGTGGGCTGTGGCGGTGAGATAGCATTGAGGAGGCTGCCCGGAGCTATGCGCCCCTAGTCTGGGGACCGGGCCCCTTTATCCAGCCAGAATGGGTGGAAGGCCAGACAATGTAGCGCTATATTTGGTCTGACAACAAAGGACCCTAGAAAGATTTGATAGTGCGGGGATGGCCAGGAAGGCGGTGCAGGACGCAACACAATGAGAGCTTTGCAAAGGTATTTAGCCGGGCCCTTTATGCCAGGAACACGTCTGGGTATGGATGTCGCCGTGACGTCTAATGGCTTTTGTCTGGGCCCAGGTTCTATTTACCGGAGTGAGGTCCCTGGGCAGGGCTGAGAGAGGTGCCAGGGTGCGCCTGGACCGTTACACTTAGGAACTACCTGAAGTCACACTCCACAAGCTCAGTCCCCTCCTTCCCCTGAGGCCAGGCTCTAGCCGGCCCAGAAAGCCCCAGGTCAAGGGGAAGTGGGAACAGGAAGAGCTGGAGCCGGACCTTTACAGGGAGTCAGCCGTCAAATAAGACTTCCCATAGGAAAGAGGCAAGTGCAGTTCCATTCCGGGCCAGGCGTCCCAGAGGAGGTGACCAGGGGAGGAGGGGGCGGGATGAAGGTGCAGCTGGGAAAGGGTAGAGCAGAAGGCTTTGAATGGCGTCGTGTATCAAGCCTGGTCTCTCTGGGAGTCCCTGCCAGTGAGAAAGCAAGAGGCACAAAAGAGTGCTGGCCCTGGGTGACCAAGCTGGCAAGAGTCAGGAGAAAGAGCTCCAGGATGTGTGTGTGTGTTGGTGGGGTGGGTGGTTCAGGCAGACCTGCTGCTGCCCTAGAATCTGGGCCCTTCTGGAAGGAGAGGGCAGAGTGAAGGTAGCAGCCCTAGAAGCATAAGGCAGTGGGGTCGGGGGGCAGGCTGGCTGGACCAGAGAAGTGTTCTGGACCAGGGTGTGGGAATGGGGGCTACACACTGACATATTTAGGGCTTCCGACCTGGGGGGAGAAGCAGCAGTGACTATTTTCAATCTCCATTCTGGGTTTTTCATTTAAAAACTAATGCCTGGCTGCCCCCACACTGGTTCCGAGAAAGGACTGTGGCAAGCAGAAGGGGGAGAAGGGCTAGGGCTGGGACAGGACAAGAGACAGCTCAGAGTCTCTTTGCTCTCCCAGGTGACCTCAGAGTTCAGGACCCATCAGACCAATCCCACCATTCTAGCTAGAGAAGTCTGGAACTATACCGTCTTGATGGGAGCGGGGATCCTGGTCAGGAACACTTTCTTCCTATTGCCCTCTTTGCAAAGCAGGATTAAACTTTGTGGGGAGAGCCTGGGGCAGGGTTCACCCCTGACAGACCTACCTAACTTCCCTCTGCATCCTTACTAGGCCTTGAGATCCCCAGAAGTGTTTCCTAGTGATTTCCTTCTCTTGTTCCATTATTATCAGTTCCATCCACTCATCTGCACAGTGAGGATTTACCTCACTCCTAGGTGCCAAGTTTTATACCAGATACTAGAAGCAGAGTAGTCATCCCTCACTATCCACAGGGCATTTGTTCCACGACCCCTGAGGATACCAAAATCAACAAATGCTCAAGTCCCCTATGTAAAATGGTGTAGTGTTTGCATCTAACTTACGCACATCCTCCCATATATTTTAAATTATCTCTAGGCTAACTTTGATACTTAATACCACGTAAACTCTATGTAAATGCTAGATAATAGTTGCCTGTGCACAGCAAATTCAAGTTTGGCTTTTTGTAACTTTCTAGACCTTTTTTTTTTTTTTAATATTTTCAACCCGTGGTTGGTTGAATTCATGGTTGCAGAACTGTTGATATGGAGGGCCAACCTGGCTCCTGAGTCCTCAGACTAGTAATGAAGATAGTGATCTAAACACATAATGGCCAGGACAAAATCAGAACAGCAGTTGTTATGGTAGCTTAGAGGAAGTTCCACCAAGGAAATTCCACCAAGGAAAGCCCAAGAAGTCTTCATGGGAAATGTGATGTTTAATAAAAAGGGTCTAAATCTATGTTATGGGCTAATCTGGGCCCCCCCCCTCAAATTTATATCTTGAAGTTCTAGCATCCAGTATTTCAGAATGTAACTGGATTTGGAAGCAGGATCTTTAAAGAGGTCATTAAATTAAAATGAGATTATTAAGATGGTCTCTAACCCAATATGACCAGCATCTTCCTAAGAAGAGGAAATTTAGACAGAGACAGAGGGAAGATGAGGTGAAGACACAAGTACAAGACGGCCATCTTCTCCAAACCAAGGAGCAAGGCCTAGAAGAGGTACCTTCTCCTCCCCACCCTCAGAGGGAACCAACCCTGATGACACCTTGAGCTCAGACTTCCAGCCTCCAGAACTATGCCAGTCAGTGGTATTTTTTTATGGCAGCTCTAGGAAACGAATGCAGTTACCACCCCAAAACACTGTGACAGCCTTTGAGGGGAAGGAACTCTTCTTGAGTGCCCAGCGCTTGACACATAGTAGGTGCTTAGTAAATGCTAACCTGAAAGGAACAGCAATGCATTGTTAACTCCAACTCTATCACCTGCAAGTAGAACATGCAAGTCAGAGAGAACAGCCCTGTTCCCAAACAGTGCTGCATCTTCTATCTCAGTTTACACTAACCATCCACAGTCAGTAAGTCAGTTAGTGATTTATTCAATGCATATTGAAAACTAATTATGTATTAGGCACTGGATATTATAGTGGGGGGAAAAGCCCTCTTAGATGGAAAGCATTCTTCCTCAGCTGCTCCCCAAAGCAAGGACTGCCTCTCACCATGCTCCAAGACAAGTTTGGTGCACTCTGGGCTGAAGTGCATGATCCAGCCAGTCCTTAGCACAGGCTTGGCAGAGGGCTGAGGTAGCAGGCACAGGAGGTGGAGGGCACCATAAGGGGCCTGGCAAGAGAGACATTTGAGACGTGGGACTGATTGAACTCTGTGAATTCCCTCTTTCTGATGCTGGGGAATATTCCTGTCTTGGGGTGAACCCAGTGCTGAAAGGGACAGACCTGTGGATCCCTAAGATACTGTCAGAGGTTTCAGCTTCTAATTGGCAGACATTCAGCTGCTGGGACAGTTTAGTGATAGGAAGGATGTGGAGCAATTGTGGTTGTTAATGAGGAATGGGGAGCCAGCCAAGAAGCACTGTGGCAGCATCTGCCATAACACTTCCTACAGCTTTGGAGACAAACACTATGGGTAAAATCCAGACATTCACAGACAAACATGGAGACACACCAACACGTGCTCTCACACACTCCTGGGAGCATGCCCATGGGTCAGCATGTAAAACATGTGTGTTGACATGGTACTTGAACATACCACACTGGGCAGGAGACATGGGCACAATACACATGCAGAGCCGTGCATGCTCCTGGGCTCACACACACACACACACACACATTTCAAAGCATATGTTGACACATTAAAAATTAAGTCCAGCTAATGTCCGGGCTATGAAAGTTACATAAGCATTACTACAGCACATGAAATTCATCTCTCATCAGGCTCTGTATCTTCTTTAATGCTTCAGAAAGTCCTCCTGGGACCAAAAGCTAACATAGGTTTTCCACCATTTGGGTTAAGGTTTTCTTGTCTCCCCTACAGGTCTTTGAGAAAAACAGTCAGAAATTGTCCTTAGTTACTTTAGAAGATGTAAAATGCCTACCAACATTTACCACCATTATTTATGATTTTTAGGAACAGAAAGACAGTGTGATGCAAGTGAAAGAGCAGTGGACTAGGAATCCGAAGTTTTAGATTCTAATCCCAGTTTTGCTTCTCTCTTGCTGAAGTATTGATCTGGATCTAGGAATAACAAGATTCTTCTCAATGCTATGTTGAGTAGTCTAAGGCTATGGACAGGCTCAAAAAGGAGGAGTGCCATGTTTGGTTAGTAATGTCAGACTTAGGCTCAGAATAAGGATGGTCCTGACCCTTTTATAGTCTCTAGGTATATAACAAGGTTATTACTCAGGAACTAGAGGAATAGTGGTCAGTCTGTATCAAGTCACTTCTCTGTGGCACTGCCAACTCATTAGTCATAACAGGGACCACGTATGCACCTCTTTCTTCTCCTCATCCTATCCTTCCAGCTCTTTTCTCACCTTAGAAAGCCTCTGATTAATTAAGAATACTTTTTTGGGGGGGGGAGGTGACCTAGATGACTTTTATTGAGACTTTACCACAGTGGCTGAGTTAATAATCTCTATATTTAAATGGAAAGATGCTCCCAGGGACTCCCCAGAGCTATGTATTAAGGGACTATCTTCTGGTTACCAAGAAATGGACAGGGCTGCCTGCTATGCAGTTTGCACAGTGTGGATCCCACTGCAACTCTATGCAGCAGCATTTGCCTCTTGGATCTGACAACAGTTTTTGTTTCTGAACAACATTTGCAATCTCTAGGCTCTGGTTATGATTCACATTGATGGGAGAATAGGGAGCAAAAAGACTGAGACCTTATATGATTCTTACAATATCCACAGAAAAAAGGCAACAACAAAAAATCTAGTTCAGACAGACCTAGGCTTTAAATTCTACCTGTTACATACCAGCCTTCCTCCACTGGGCCAAATGGGTTCTCCAGAGTAATTGAGCTGTTCCAGTGTTGCAGCCTCTACACTAGGCACTGGGCACTTTATATCACTTGTGTCATTTAATACCTTCCACGTGCCTATTAGGTAAGAAATACCTGCATTTTTCAAGTGAGAAAGCTGAGAAGGGAAGCTGAGTTAGACAGATAAGAAATAGTGGACCTGGAATCAGCACCCACATTGGCCTGACTCCACCATGATTTACTGCCACCTGGATGGTATCACTGCAGATTCATGAAGGCTACCCTAGTTCACCCTTCTCTGGTGGAGAGCATACAGGCATTCCAGCCAGGAGTGAGCACCATTAACCAGAATTCTTCCTGGAGCAGAGGAGCTGACCCTAAACACAATATCAAAAGCTTTGAGAACTCTACTTAACAGGATGGACCAACAGCCAGGACCAGACAGCCCACCAGGTGGTGCACACACAGGACAGATCCAAGTAGCATTGAAAAGTCTCTAGGAAAAAAAAAACAAAAACTGAATTGTCACCAAAACTTATAAAAGGCTATTTGAAACATGTGACCTGAACCCAATAAGGGCAGTTGCCTGTTACTAAAGCAAACACATTCTATGTGGTTTAACAAGACCTCAAGTCTCATAACATAATATTCAAAATGGGAAAAACAAAATCCAAAACTGCTCAGTGTATGAATAACTAAGAAAATCTAAATCCACTGGGGAATAGACATTAAACAGGCAAATAATATTTTACCAAGGTGACAAAGATTTTGAAATTATAGAAGACCTTGACAGCCATTCTAAAAATATTCCAAGAAGTAAGTATGAACACTCTTAAAACAAATGGAAATATAGAAACTCTTGAGAAAGAAATGGAACAGTTAAATAAGAACCAAATGGAAATTTTAGAACTGAAAAATACAATAACCCAAATAAAGCAACTCACTGGATGGCTCAATAGCACAAAGGGAAAAGTCAGTGAATTTTAATGTAGATCAATAAGAATTAGCCAGTATGAAAAACAGAAAATAGAAAAGGGTATATGAATAAAAATGAAAAGAGCCTCAAGGATATGTGAGATGATACCAAAAGTTTCAACATTTGTGTCATTGGAGAAGAAAGTGGAACATTTTTAAATTGCTGAAAGGAAGGAACAGTAAACATAGAAATAAAAATATCCTTTAGGAATAAAGGTGGGATAAAGAAATTTGTTGCCAGCATACTGCCTTAAAAGAATTGATAAAGTTCTGTAGATAAAAGGGAAATAATAGTAGAGGGAAACTTGAAGCATCACAAATAAGGGAAAAGCAACTGTAATGGTAAATAGCTAGCCAACTATGATACATTATTATTCTCTTGAATTATTTAAAATATGCATGATGCTTGAAAGCAAAGGTCATAACATTATTTGATGGGGTTTTCAATGTATATAAATGTAATGCTTAAAGACAACTATGACATAAAATGGGCAGGGTAAGAAACCCATGTGGTGATAAGATTTCCACATTCCACTTAATATGGAAAATATTGATTCTAAGTAAACTGTGAAAATACAAGTATGTATATTTTAATTCCTTAGTAACCACTAAAAATAAATATATAAAAATAGATGGTTAAAACACAATAGATAAGTAAAATTAAAATATATACATTTAAAATTTTCTAACAATCCAAAAGAAGAAAAGGAGAAATAGAAAATAAATCAGGGGTAACAAATAGAAAACAACAGTAATGTAGTAAGCCTAAATCCAAGCATATTAATAATTACATTTAAATGCAAATTGTCTAAACACACCAATAAAACTCAGATATTGTCAGAATGGATTTTTTAAAAAGACCTACATAAGTGACCATAAGTGGTCAACAAGAAACTTACTTCATATACAGTAATAGAGGAAGGCTTAAAGTAAAAGAATGAGAAAATATATACCATGCAAATACTTATCAAAAGAAAGCTGGAGTCTACAAATCTACAGTAATAAAAACAGTGTGGTATTGTCACAAAAAAATACATATGATCAGTGGAACAGAATAGAGAGCCCAGAGATAAACCTACACACGTATGGTCAGTTAATCTTCGACAAAGGAGGCAAGAATATACAATGAAGAATAGATAGACTCTTCAGCAAGTGATGTTCGGAAAGTTGAACAGCCACATGTAAATCAGGGAAGTTAGAACACTCCCTCACACCATACACAAAAATAAACTCAAAATGGCTTAAGACTTAAACATAAGACACTATAAACCTACTAGAAAAAAACATAGGCAAACATTTTCTGACATAAATCTTTGCAATGTTCTCCTAGGGCAGTCTACCCAGGCAATAGAAGTAAAAGCAAAAATAAACAAATGGGACCTAATTAAACTTACAAGCTTTTTGCAGAGCAAAGGAAACAATAAACAAAACAAAAAGACAACATATGGAAAGGGAGAAAATATTTGCTGTCTCCCAGTGGCAGATGGACATCAGGGCACTGCAATGGATTGTTCCGAATCAATAAAGTCAGTTAACACAATAAAGACAAGATAGCTAGCTACACTTATTCTGTGCCCAAAACTGAGGCCCAAAGAAAATATTTATCATGTTACCCCAGTTCATTCCATTGATAAATGGAGAAACCCAGTGTAGAATCCAGGCAGTCTGACTCCGGAGCCTGGGCTGCCACTCCTATGAACGTCGGCTTGCTACCTGAAACTTAATTGCTCTTTTTCAGTCGGAACAAGCAGTTTGCCTTTTATTGTTCATTTCTTAGACCAAGAAGGAGAAAAGTAATAGTCATTTAGTGCCTACTATGTGCCAGATGTTCCACATCCAATCTTCCCAATTAGGCCTTTCCCCCACTTTAGTGATGAGCAAACTGAAGCTCAAGGAAGCCGAGAAACTTACATGAAGTTACACAGCTCATTATGAGCACAGAGAAAATTTCAACCTGGGCCTGACCCTGCTACTAAACTGGCCATTACCCTAACACATTTTGGTGCCAATTGACTGGTGGGTAATTCAAAGCATATGTCAAATCCTTGCCTGCAGCCTGCAAAACTCATTAGCTCTCTCACTTTCTCCCCGATCGTCACTAACTCATTGTCACCTCTATAACTTTGCTCACACTGGTTTCCCCACTCCCCACACGTCCTTCCTGCTCATTTCTTTCTAGCCAATGACCCCATCCACCAAGGAACTTCAAGGCACTGCCTCCTCCAGGAAGCCTCCCTTCATCTCTCCAGGGCAGTGACTTCTTCCTTTGAACTCTAAGCTTTCAAAAATACCTCACTTTCATTGTAGAATAGATAAACAAGATTACACTGGGAAATATACACAAAATGTTATGATAAATCACAGAGAAAAAAATGTGACAATGAGTGTGTATATGTCCATGAATGACTGAAAAATTGTGCTGAACACTGGAATTTGACACAACATTGTAAAATGATTATAAATCAATAAAAAATGTTAAAAAAAACCCTCACTTTCTTAACTTGTGAAATATTCCTTGTGAGTGGTTAACTAGCTTTTGTCCTTTCAATTTTTTTGATGTAATACCTTGTTCCTAAAGATGTTGAAATTTCCTAAATGACAGAGCTGGTGTATGCATTGCACCCCTGTGTGCATGGTACATGGTGGCTTGATTTGTCACCTCCTCTTTCCTGATAACCTGATCTAAAATAGCAGCTTTCATCACTCTTTACCCTCTTGCTCTGCCTCTTTTTCCCAGCTGGTGTTCTCTAATATAGCTCTTTGTAAACTTCTTTATTGTCAGTTTTCCTCACTAGAATGTAAATCCCATGAAGGCAGGCACTTGGCTCTGTTCACTGCTGGATCCAGAGTATCTAAAACAGGACCTGGCTCACAATAGGTGTTTAACTTTTTTTTGAATGGTTAACTCAACATATGAACAACCATCAGACCCTAGAGTAGCAGTCAAAGGACAATAGCCACTGTCACTGGAGGTAACCACAGGGAATAATGGTGGTGGTGTAAACTCCTAGAAGGAGGTTTATCAGAAGCATCATGACCAGGAACCCCCCCAAAAACACGTATTTTTTTGCTCTTTCTTCCCTTCTTACCCTGCTTTCTACTCTGGGAAAATGAGCTTTAGAGACCCATTACCTAGATTCCTTTGCCTTTTGGCATCCAATTGAGTTCGGCCAATGGGAAGCTTCACCAGTAGATTAGAAGGAGAGAGAAGCTGGAACACTTATTCCCCCAGCTCCCTCCTTACCATGTTTCTCTACTGAAAGTCTCACCTCCATCAGGAAGTCTCTCCTATAGCCACAGATCTGCCCAGGTCTGGTAACTGCTCCCTCCCTTTGCCCCTTCCCCTAGGAATAGTAAGGGAAATTCACAGTTGCTAGCTTCATGGTGCTTCAACATCCCTTGTTAGTTGCTTTGACTCTGCCTACTCCTTTGTGAGTAGTTCCTTCTTTAAACTCTTTAATCGTCCTTCTCAGGTCATACATTGCCATACGTAGCTCAAAGAGCCCTTTGACTAGCAGCAAGCATGAGAGGTCAAGGAGGTAGATTCAGGGAGAAAGAGAATCATGGCAGAGCAGTGTTGCTGCCTGGAAATCCGTATGACAAGGGGGCAGGCCAGTTTCACGTGAAGGGCTAACCTATGAGATAAATCCTGAAGCAGTAGCAGGACCAGGTCTGGCTCTCAAAGAAGGTTCCATCCACCATCTCTGGGTTCTTTCCCCACCTCCTACAAGTTGGGGAGGATGCACTCCCCCAGTGAGAGTTGGAGTTGGGTGAGAGGATCAGCCTTGAGAGAATATTTGTCATGCTCTGCTTCCTCCCTAGACCTTAAACTCAGCCAAGCCCACCCACACTCCAGTTGTACCAATCTCACAATCCCATGGACCAGTCCTTGTGGTTCTTATTATAATTGTAAGATGCCCTTCAGCAACAACCATCAGGAAACTGAAAATAATAAAGGTTTATTACTTATGGGACCTGGAAATTACACAGCACATCTGGGGCCACACAGTGAGGTCACGGGTAAAGGGAGAGAGAGAGCGCAGGCAGGCCTGGGGTTCTGCTTTTATTGGGGTTGAGGGTGGGGGCCTAGAGTTTCTTGGACTCACTCTTTATTGGTGAATTTAAAACATAAGAGTTGGAATTTAAAGCATGAGACAAGGAAAAACAAGTGGCCCAAATTGTTAGTTACTGAAATTAATCAAGATCTTTAAACAAAAGAACCTCAGTTTGTGGAGGCAGTCTGGCTCTTTATCTAGTCCTGTGGCTGGCAATGTGTTTATTTGAGATACTCATTGTAGTGGATGCCTGTTTGTAGTGAGTACCTCCAAAATCAAAGCTTAAGTCAGGCATTAGCATTACGAAAAAGAAAAAAAAAAGTTGTCAGGGCTTATGCCATAATATACCCTGTGATGTTCAGGCATAGGTGTCAGTGGTGAGGACATTAACTACCTGGGTAGCTGACATGCTAGAAGTCAGGGGCAGTGCACACTGTAACCCAGACAGTATACATCTAAATAGGATTATAGTAGAAAACCCTATAATAATTACACAGACAATAGTCTAAAATCCAGTCTATAGTCATTGTCCCAAACTTGAAGTGTCCAGTCATGAAAACAGGTCAGTGATCCCAGAGGTTGGCCCTGGAAATCTGTTTAAGGATTTGGGTAATATTGTGAACTACTTCAACATCTTGGTCCATCTGTTGTAAGTAGGTTTGAATCTGTCCTGAGTTGGTAAATTGTTCCATATCTCATCAAATTAGTCTCTTAGTACTGAGAATAAGTCAGTTTAGTTAAAGTTTATGTTTCATTTCAGGAGGTGATGCAAGTGGGCACCCAAAGGTAGGACTGCATGGTGCCAGTATTTGTGTCAAGATATTTAATAAAATGCATTTCTATGGAAACAAGCAAGCAAAAAAAAAAAAAGGTTAATGAGTGGAGAAGATTATAATCCCAGTTTCTGAATTCTGAAGGCAGCTAGTCAAGATTCCTAGATGTTGGGCTCGAAGCATCTTCAGATGGAGTGAACAAAGGCAGTGGCAATCTGATAAACTTTCCTGGTTTGCAGTTTGAATGCTTCTGATGTTCTTTCAGCAGGCATGAAGATTATCTGCACATGAGCTATTGTGGTGATTTCTTTGAAGTTTATGTCAAGTACCACTTCAGCTTGCAAAGCTTTAGGAAGAGGGGAGTTTTAGTTCTCAATGGTCCCAAGTCAGAGGATTGGGAGAAAAATTGGAAATATTAGTTTGGAGAGTTGTAGTCAGATATCAGAGGAAACATGAAGAATTTAGTATCCAATCTAGTTTACAGGTAGAAAACCAAACTTCAAAGACAATTAGCAGCACTAGAATTTGATATCCAGGGATATGTATTAACAGAATATGTATTTTTCTCTCTACAATCGTCCCCATTTGTAATCAAAATGAGAGTAATTTGTTTGTAAAAATAAGTCTCATCTCATTAAACTTGGCTTGGTTATTTACATAGTGTAGAAAGAATAGTGATTGACCACATAGACTCTTTTAAGTCTGCTTTGCTAGAGCTTTTCATAAGAAACCTCAGACTGGACTTTTAAAAGATTTCTGGAGCCTAAGATGCCAAGCCAGGATCTTGACATCAGACTTCACCTGCAATACAGTATCGATCTGGGTAAACTCCTCTTTTCTCAAGGTTCCTAAAATACCCTTGGTCTCCTGTGCCTGCCAAGAAGTGACCTTCTTTACCCACCTGATAAGACTGCTAGGAATCCTCTAAGTAAAGTACCAGGCTAACTTTTTTAAAGGTGTTTCATTGGCTCCATAAAGCCAACCTTAGTTCCTTAAAGCACTCTGGTCGTATCTGCATCTATGCATGTCTCTTTCAAATATGGCATTTCAGTGCAAGTCTTAGTAATAAATCCAGTGTTTTAAATTGTGTCTGGCTATGGGGAGAATAGATTCTTATTGAACATATGCAAATACCTATATTGCCATAAAAATAATAATACTCACTAAAAGTTTCCTAATTCTGGAAGGATCAAGTAGGGAGAAAAAGGTAAATGTTTAAACTCTGCTTATAAAGGTATAATTTACCAAACTGCTGTAAGTCATAGTTAGCTTAAAAGGTTTTCTTATATCTGGGGAAAAAAAGATGAAAGAACCATCAATATTTTAAACAAAAATGTATAAAAGTTATGATCATCCTCATCAGTTTATTTAGCTACATGTGATTAATTCTTGTTAATATTGATCTTCTGTTAGTGGTTTTATGAAGCCAGCAGTATTTATTTATTTGTTTCCCTAGAGTTCTGTGATTTCTTATGCAGTTCAGTGGTATGACCTAAAATTTATCAAAAACCTGTGTTCTAGAGTACTTGTCAGAGTCCTTTCTATGAATCTCATTGAGGATTAAGCACTTTTGCAAAAGCACCAGAGTAAAACAATAACTTTAAATGACAAAAGACTTTAAAATGGTCATAGTTAAAGATCCAATTAGAGTTTATTACAATGCAATTGACAAGGAAATTTAATTATTTCTGTGACACTGAACATTTTAAGATAATAGCTAGAATCATAAGGGATAACATTATGCCAGAGAAAAATCAGATTTTTAGGAATTTTATACAATTTCTAGAACATGTATACTAATAACACATATTCACACAAATATAATATAGAAGGTTTAGCATCACTTAGTTGATAATGCTTCCCACGTAATTTAACATATCAAATAAGCCTAATTAGTTTAACATCTCTCCTTTTTAAAGGAGAGAGAACAAATCTTTTAAGATGTCCCAGGGGCCCTCTGGATAATCCTAAAGTTAGTTCAAGGTCAAATAGAGTTCATTTAGAATTTTATTTTAGGAAGTTTCTCAAAATATCAAAAGGTTTTGGACACTTGCCTAAACAAGATCACAAATAATTATGAACCAATACTAATTATTCATTTAACCAAAGTGACAAATGATTTTAATGGCAAATGCAGGAGGTTGCATAGTTCTCATCAAAACTTAGCTCTTAATATTGAAAAGGCTATGTTTAGTTAAGTAATCAAAGAGCTGTTGATAAAGGTAACATGAAGCATAATAAGTTATTTTGGTAAGACACAAAGCCTTTACTTTCCAGGTAGATTACCCAAAAAGAAAAACAAACAATAAAAAAAGCTCTCATAATTTCTTGTTAAGAGCAGACCAATAATCCAAGTAAATTTTGTTCTTTTAACAAAGAGAAAACCAAATTCTGATTTTTGCACCAATGTACTTCTGATACCAAAAGTTGTTTATTCATTATTTTAAAAAACATAATTGGATCAATTTCAATCTCAGCCAGCCTGCCTACACATAAAATTCCTTCAATTCAGGACAAAATTAATCCCTTTTCCTTTAACAAAAATTCATCTTTACACCTCATACTTCTTATCTGAAAACATATTCTACTTTCCTTGTATATGGAGTTCTTCTTCCTCATTTTTCTAGTAATTTTAATTACATATGTTAGAATTTATAACCTTAGGAATCTTAATTTCTAATGAAAACTAAGAAGTAAGCAATTGTGAACCATGTGTTACACCAACATTCTTTAGATTGGCAAATTTATGAATATATTTTATAATTTCTAGAAGCATACATTTCCTCACAGCACAGTTTTTCAATGTGACACAGAACGTGTTTACTAAGAGACCCAAATATCCAGTTTCTCTGTAGGAGTTTTAGTGCTTTTTGCATGATTTTGGGAGTCCCAATTAAAACATAGTAATGCAACCCTATGATTTGGGGGAGATTTCTGTAAAAAAGATCCTCTGAATTCAGGGTCAAAGGGGGCCTCTTCAGAGTCAGAAATGAAGAGAAGGTCATCCGAGTCACCATTATGGAAATGATAAACGCATTAGACCACACCAATTTTGCGAAGCAGGAGACAGTCTTCATTTTAATACTTTCCATTCCCTGTGAGCCTTAGCGGTGATCACTGTGATGGAAGGGTGGGCAAAGCACCGGGCAATAATATCCAAGTGAGGAGAGGGAGGGCCCTGGTACAAATGTTGGTGGCTTTAAGGTTCTTTGCCTTTTTCCCCCCTTTTCTCCTCACTAGGGACCTCAATAATCCCATCAGCATTCCCCCTGATGGCAGAGATGTCTGGTGAGCCATGTTTCTTAGTTCCCCCCTGCTCAGAAGAAAGCTGAGGGGGCTCAGGATCTATGGTCTCTCAAAGAAAATGAGCATAGAGCCCAGGTGGATCTTTAAGAAAATTACAGATTTTAGGGTCTTTAGAGATACTGGCTAATTCATGCATTTTGGCAGCAATGAATAACCATTCAGAGCCTATTCCAAATAAACAAACAAGTAAACAGCCTACAATAACCAATTAATTCCCCTCTTTCCTTCCTGATGCATAAAATCATTAAGAAAGGTTTGAATTTCAATTAAAGTATAGTTCCTGACTTAGTTTCTATTTCTCAGTTTTCTCCTGTTACCTTCATCTTGTGTGTTGTTACCAGAAAATTTTGAATGATGTCACTGTGAGCCCTCTTTGTCGGTGGCCATTTTTCTTTCTAAGGTATACCAAAAGACCTTTCTAGTGTTGGGGTTTGATCCCATTAATGTGATGTATAGGGGTCTCTGGAAAAATCCTCTGGGCCTCTGGAGTATAATACCAGAGTCTTGGCCTGTTGGTATGCCATGGCACTGAGCAATGCCCACGAAACTCCAATGGGGATTTGCATTTCTCAAGGAGCTGGTGTATATCTACAGGGTTCTTAGGAGGAGCTGGCTTCAGTTGTTTAGGACATTTATATTTGCTCATTAATTTTTTAGCAACATCACACCTGAGATTGGACTCATAATATCCTGTTGGGTCAGAAGACAAAGAGTGACAGTTGTGCGTTAAGTGGTGACACAAGCTGTAGGTCTTTGTTGTATCTTTCCTCAGTGATGTCATTATTTTCCAGTTGCAAGGCTGTTTCAGTCTTCTGATTTAGGACATGTAGTCTAGGCATGACCTGCTGACTCAATTGTCACAAGTGGAAGCCTCTTGTCTTTCTCACCTATGGGAATTTTTCCTCATGCCTTTAGCCCAGAGCCTCTCCTTGAGCAGTGACAATAGTCTTACAATCCAATCCACCTTCCTTAGCTCCTCTTGGCCTTGTGCACATTACTAGTTGGTTAACTGGTCTTAATAATTAGTGGTCTAATTTTCTTGTTAGACCCTATGGCCTTGATCACGCTGCTCTGGGGAGGTCATTGGATTATTATGGCAGCCCGGACCTTTTAAGCTGCATACCACATGCAACACAAAACATGAGCAATAAGCAAAAGCACATAGCAGTACAATAGACCTCCAGCAAGCAGTGCTCCTTTCCCAGATGGTGTTACACACCTGTTTGGTTAGTGAGCAAGTTGCAGATAAGGGGCATAAACCTCAGTTAATTGCAAGGAAAACCTTGCAATCCTGCCAAATATGCCAAGTGTTTTGTGCTGGTTTCAGCCTAACCATAACCAGTGCTGTGGCTGGACCAACCCTGTGGTTCTACTTATGATTGTAAGATGCCTTGCAGCAATAACCATCAAGAAACTTTGAAAAAATGGAGGTTTATTATTTACAAGACCCAGAAATTACATAGCACATCTGAGACCACACAGTGAGGTCATAGGTAGAGAAAGAGCAGGCAAATCTGGGATTCTGCTTTTATTGGTGTATCGAGGGTGGGGAGCAGAAGGTTTCATGGATTCACTCTATGTTGGTGAATTTAAAATGTAAGATCAGGAATGTAAAGCACCAGAAGAGAAAAAACAAGTGACCCAAATGATTAGTCATTGAAATCAACCAACATCTTTAAAACAAAGGAGCCTCAGTAGGTGGAGGCAACCTGTGTTTAAATCCTGAAGCTGACAACCTGTTTATTCAAGACAGCCGTGTTGAAGTCCATGCCTCTTGAAGCCGATGCCTCAGCAATGGAAGTTTAAGTCAGGTACCTGCATTAAAAAAAAAGAGAGGAAAACAAACTGTCGGTGCTTCCACCTCTGCTACAGAAACACAGAAGTGTCTCTTTTGGCTGACATCCATCACTGGACCAGCCCCTCTCTGCTGTCTACCGTATTCCTCTTTCAGTGCGTCCTGTTCTTGATCCTTGGCTTTTAGTTTCTTTTGTTTTTCTTTCTTGGCCTTGATCCTGATTTTTGGACTTAGCCACTAAACATAGTTTCCCTGACTTGAACTTCAATTCTCTTTAAGGACTTTGGCTCACACTCTGTCTCCACTTCTGGACACATAGGCAGGACACATTGACCTAAGGGTCCCTGTCCCCACTTAACTGGCACTCCAGGGAGTGAGTGTGTGAGTTGAAGTATGTGCATGCACAGCAGTGAGTGTGTATGTTGGGTTGGTGGAAGTGGGTTGTCAGATTGCCCGAATCTGAATCTTTACTCCCCCCACTTATTAGATGCATGACTGGGAGCAAGCTATACATCCTTTCTCTTCCTCAGTCTTCTCATCTATAATATATAAATCTGTAAAGTGGAGGAGTGGGGGAGTACATACCTTTTAAGGTTGTTATGTAGTTACTAATTCTCTTCAATAAATATTTCCAGTTACCACCCCACCCGACTCCCCACTTTTGGGTCACATGGTAGGATTGAACCTCCTGAACCCTTTGTGAGAGGAAAGGTCATAAGGTTAGTTCTGACCAATAAATTGTGAACAGAAGTGATGTGTGTCACTTAATGGCTGATGTGAGATCCTCTAGGACTTTCTTGTGCTCTGCCACAAAGGCCATATTCCAAACACTGGCTGTGTGGCTGCTGGGGTCCCAAAGTGAGGGCAGTATGGATCAGAACCCTCACTAACCTGCAGTGGACATGTAGCAAGAGAGAGAAATAAGCCTTGTCATTGCAAACCATGAAGATTTGGGGGTTGTTTGTTACCACGGCATAACCCAGTCTGCCCTGACTGAAACTACTTCTTGTACAGACTGAGATGATTCATGTAAAAAAACTCTCAGCCTAGCGTCCAACGCATAGAATAGATTCACTATCAGTTCTTACGATCATTTGTATGACTGTGTGGATGTGGGTGTGTATATGTATGTGTATTTTCTTTGTTAGACCAAACAGTTTGAATAACCTTCTATTCTCAGCACCGGGGAAGTGATGTGGAGCACAGCTCTAAGCTATTAGGACAGTTTAAAGGTAGAATTTCCTTATTTAAGGAATCCCTAACAGGGTTCTCTGACCTCAGTGTCTCATACAGACTTAGTAAATATGCCCCAAACATGTGAACAGGCAAGTTTTATCATAAACTCAACTTCCCCAATGCAGGCTAACATGGTAGCCACCCAGAGGCGGCTCCTTTGGCTGTGTATGAGACAAGGGAGAGGCTGTGTTGGATCAGCCTTTCGTACAGTCTGAATGATTGTTGGTCTGTGGGGACCAGAGAAGACCTCCAATTAATTATTACTGGAGAAGATGAAATCATAAACAAAATTCCTTATAATAAATTTTTCAAATGAGAGCCCATGTTTTATTTACAGGACTGGCCCATTTTGGGCTTTAAATCTATGAACAAAAAACAAACGTGCTTTTTTATCAAACAGACGGGGGAGAAAGTACTCAACAGCCTTTCTTTCTCTCCTTGCCAAGGAGGACATGCACTCCGAGCTACAGAGAGGAAGGCAGGCCCAGGCTCTGTCTGCTAGAAGAATTAATGGACTCATTTTGCTTTGCAGAGGAAGATTTAAGCTATAATGATCCTTCCACATTGAGGGAAATTTGAAAGAAGGAAAGAAAAGGGGGAAAACAAAGGGTCCTGCTGAGGTTCAGATGTTTTTACTTCTTAATTCAGCATGACACCTGGGTGGAAAATAGGATATATGCAAAGTGTAAGCTTCTGTATCTAAAGCGGCTGCCATTAGGCATGTTTCTATAGCTAAAAATGAGAAATACACTTGATCTGAACATTCTGCATATGGCTTAATGTCCCATTTGCCCTTTGTCTCCCCGTAGCAAGTTGTTCTGAATCTTGGGGAAGAGGCATGTGGCATAATTTCACATCAGTTCTCATAGCCTCAGATCTGGTGGGCTCAGAAATGCTATTGCCAAAATATCTATAAAGGTCTATTTCCTGACAAATATTAGTGATGAATCAGTAAATACAGGTCTACTGGAATAAAAGAATGGTCTATTAGAAACTCAGCAGGACACCAGTTTGGTGTGAAACCCTGAGAGGTTAGGGTGTTCTTTTCCAGGATGCGGTCTGTGTAAGCATAAACCAAAGAGTGATATCTAATGCTGTGTCTCTGTGTTCGTTTCCCATGGCTGCTATAACAAATTGCCAAAAACTTGGTGACTTAAAATAACAGAAATTCACTCGCACAGTTCTGGATGTCTGAAGTCTGAGATCAATACGGACAGGCCAAAATCAAAGTGTTGGCCGGGTCATGCTACCTCCAGGGCTGGGGATTCACTCCTGGCAGTGAATGACTTCTTGCCTCTCCCAGATTCTGGTGGCTTCCAGCAGTCCTTGGCTTGTGGCCACATCTTCCTATCTCTGCCTCCATCCTCTCATTGTTGCCTCTTTTTCTGTCTGTGTCACTTCTCCCTCTGTCTCTGTCTTAGAAGAACACTCATCGTTGCACTTAGGGCCCACCTGGATAATACAGGGTCTTCTCCCCATCTCAGGGTCCTTAATCACATCTGCAAATACAATTTTCCCAAATAAAGTAATATATTGGAAAAACCTTAGTTTTCCACCTAAGAAAAACCCAGTTTTTCCCAAATGTATGTTTCTTTCCATGAGTCTCTTCACTACTCTTACAGAACCCTTCACTTCTGGCCACTAAATATGTGGAGGTTTTCCACACCAAGTGTAGAGAGAACTAACAATTCTCTGTGACACCAGCTGGGTGTCCTCAAATTTTACTCAATGCTGACACTACCTACCTGGAGATAACATCAGATCAAACAGTGTTTAGTGTTTAGTCCCACAAAATTATGCCCCTGCCAGATGTACTTCAGATGCCAATCACAAGCCCAGGTTATCCCCTGAGATTCTGACCAACTGGCTACAGATTGGAGGTTCCAATGTTTCTCCTCTTTGAGTTCAATTAATTTGCTAGAGCAGCTCACAAAGCTCAGAGAAATACTCATTTAGGTTTACCATGTTATTAAAGGCTATGGTAAAGGACACAAATGAAGAGCCAGATGAAGAGATACCTTGGGCAAGGTCTATGAGTGTCGCCAGCACAGGAGCTTCTGTCCCCATGGGGTTGGTGGCATCACCTTCCCACTGTAAATGTGTTCACCAATTTGGAAGCTCTCTGAACCACTCACTGCTGAGATTTTATGGAGTTTCCTCACAGACATGATCAGTTATTAACTCCATTTCCATCTCCTCTCCCTTCTCTGGAAAAAAGGGGTGGGGATGAAAATTCCAAGCTTGTAATCATGACTTGGTCCTTCTGGTGATCAGCCCCAACCCGGGAGCCATCCAGGAGCCGACCCAGAGTCACCTTATTAGAAGAAAAGATTCTCCTAATACTCTTATCAGTTAGGAAATTACAAAGGTTTTAGGAGCCCTGAGTCAGGGACAGGCTCAAAGATAAATATTAGGATGAGCAGTGCTCCTGGTGTTCTTATAACTTCAGTATTACATGGGTTTTAGGAGCTCTGTGCCAGGAACTGAAGACAGGTCTGGGGCAGCACACATTCAATAACTGGTTGATGTGAGAGTACCAAGGCTGAGGCACCCTGACTCAATTCGGAACATCTCTGAAGGTCCATCCCAGCTCCAGAGGTCTTTCTGAGGTCACAGGAGCCTCTACTGTAAGCACATTAGCATTCACCTTCTGCCTCTACCCAGTTCTCTGAAACACTTCTCAATAAACTGGTCCATTTCCCCCTAAAGTCTGTTTATAAGAAACTCCACCAAAGACAGTCCCCCAAGTCACATCCTCTAAGCCCATTTCTGACTTCAGCCACATTTTCAGTGGACACTTTATGCAAAATCAGACTTAGCCCAAATGGTCCAGGTCCGATCTCAACTGTGTACTGTGCATTTTTTCACTTTCTGGTCCAAGGCCCTCTCTAGCTCCTCGAGAAGCCACTTTGTCTTTACATATTCAGAGCCTGGAAATACAGAGGAATTACTGGCCTCAAGGGAGAAAATCTCATCTGAGGGGATATGGGAGCCAGGAGGTAAATTTGCCAGCCTCCTATCCTTCAGAGGCATCACACTGGGGAGGCATTCTGAAGCTTCCAGTGGAATACCGCTCCCAATGCCCAAAGAGACAACCTCAACAATAGATCCTTATATTGACTTTTCCTCCCCAATCCATGCTTACTGGAATTATCTCCTTACAATTTCTGAAAATAAATCTTTATCTCAGGCTCTGCTTGGAGAGAAACCAAATTTCTAAGTACCATTGTCAGCTAGGTGACTATTCCCACACCCTACAACTTTATCTTTTTCAAAGCATGGAAATTGGTGGTGGGGAGGAGCTTTAAAATTCTCCTTGATTAGTATATAATAAAGGGGAAAAATACCATGTGTCGAAACCTGCTATGTGTTAGGATCTCTTGCGTAAATATTGCAATGAATAAGATAAAACATTTTCCCTAAGGAGGTTGGCAGTTTAGTAAGTGTAGGAGGGCCAGGGTAGGAAGGAGGGTTGAGATACAAATCTAAAGGTAAAGTGGGAAAAGACAAAGGAGGCAGTGGTTCCATCTCACTGGAAGAATCAAGGAGGGCTTCATAGAAGAGGTGGCATTTGAGAAGGGCTTAGTGGAGTGAAGAGGATCTTCTGCATTGGAAGAATGGAATAAGCAAAGGCCCAGGAACAAGGAAGGACAGAGCTGGGTGGGATTGCTTGGAAAAGCCCAAATGGGATGAAGTATCAGGCACATGAATGAAGTTTACCGGAGATAAAGCTGGAGATGAGGTCTATGTTGGGGGCCCTCAGAGGCCAGAAAGGGGAGTCTGGGCTTTGTTCTTCAGTGAGAAGTGACCTCACACATGTGCTAGCATTGACAGAACATTCAGATGCACTCTTGCCACTTAGCGGGAAGGCTTTCCATTGGCTCTAGAAGAGGGCAGGTTGGGTAGCCTGGAGGCAATTTATCAAAAGAGGTAACTAACATTTATTGAATGCTTACTATATGCCAAATACTGATCTTTATTTGCATTATCTAATGTAAACCTCCCAGCAGCCTTTGGAGATTGGTACTGATACTGTCTCTACTTCATAAGCCAGAAGACAAAGTTAAGCTGAGTAAGTTGCCCCCAGTAGAGCTAGTAAGTGGTGAAGTTGTGAATGTGCCCAAGGAAGTCTGGCTTCTGTGCCCAGCACTTACCCACTATTCTGGCAGGGGTGTGTGGACAGAGACAGTTGCCAGCCATCCCAGTAAACATTAAGGATGTTGCCCGCCATTCCAGTTCTACAAGGATCAAGTCATCAGCCACTGCAGCCACCCCAACCCAGCCTGACCCCATGGGGCGCCCTGAGGAGAGTTCAGGACGGAGAAACACAGGAAGCATTCTGTGCTTTGGAAACTGGCCCTAGATCATTAAGATGAATATCTAAGGAATAATTTTTATAAGTCCAGATCCTTGCACCTTCCCATACATAGAAAAGCAATAAATCATTAACTGGAGATGTCTGTTCTTTGTGATTAGCCATAAGTCAACAGTGGGATGAGAGCTCGGAAAGATTGGCAGTCAGCAGGAACTTTTGAGCAAAACTCTTGTTTCATCAGAGTCCTCTGCCCACTGTGGAGGGAGGGGGCTTAGGGCTGGGAAGCAGAAGTGAGGACTGACCCTTAGCTACAGAGTTAGGGGAGGTGACTAGTGTCGAAAGTCTCCTTAGCTATCTCGAGTTTTGAGCCACACAGTGGGCTGTATAACCTATCCATGTATGTTCAAGTCTGTGAGTCGGGAAGGAGTCCTGTCCTGGGCCAGGGTTCCATGGCTCACCTCCTAGTTGTTTGCAGCCATTGCTGTCACTGGTTGAATCTCCAAGTCTCCATCTCTTCAAAGACCTATAGCTTTAAGTAGCCCCATTAATGTCCGAATTATTTATTTATGAGGGATCTTCCCAATAACGATCCAGCTACCCCATGCCGTTTACTCATTACAATAACAACAGGTAACACAACTACCTACATGCAGCTTATCATTTAGTTATGACAACTGTATGAAATAGGTATGATATTATTATTACCTTCGTATTTCACATAAATAAGCTGAGTTACAAAGGGGCAAGACAGCAAATGTAGTCACTCCACTGTAGAGAGTTGAAGAACTTTTTATGGAGCATTTCACTAAATCGACTTGAAAGCACCATGGAGCTGCTGAGACCTCAGGGCGGGGTGTGATGATCGCAAGATCTTGGAACTCTTGTCTCTGGAAGCCTCTCCCTCAGGCATGCCTCCCACCAGCAAGAGCCATAAATATACTCTTGTTTACCAAATGCCTCTTACGAGCCAGACCCACGTCACACATTGTGTCCTTTTACCCTCACAGTGTCCTGTGAAGATGGAATGGCTATGACTAATCCTCATTTTTGTAGACGAAGAACTTGAGGTTCAGAGTTATTAACCTAAGTTCACACAATTGTCCTCAAAGGGCTCATAGTCTAGACAGGGGAAGAACTGAATAGGGACAATACAATAAGGCCAGCTAACTGTTAAGTGCTGTGAGAGTCCCCAGGAGGGAACAACTGACTCTGCATGGTGGCAACAGGTGGGGTAGAGGGTGTAGAAGAAGAATCTAGAAAAAGGTCTGTCACAAAGTGGCATTTATGGTGGGTTTCAAGGGACAGGAGGCATATTTGGGGGGAGGAAGTAGGGAAAAGGCATTCTGAGCAGTACAAGGAATAACTGTCTAATAAAAGAGTGGTGGGTATACGTTGGCATATTCTGGAAGGATGAGTTGTCAGGCATGGCAGGAGCACTGGGTGCAATGGGAGGGGTGACAGTGGAGAGAGAGGCTAGGGCCAGATCCTGGAGAGCCCTGTGAGTGAGGTCGGGGAGTTTGGATGCTATCCTGGAAATGATGGGAAACTAAGTCCTGGAGAATTGTGGTAAGATTTACATATGCATCCTCCACAGAGAAGAAGTGGAGATGCAAAGGGGAAGGGGAGGATAAAGAGAAGAAACATTTCTGCAGTCAAATCAGGGAGTCCTCATGATGGTTTAGGGTGTGGACATAGTGACTGAGAGCAAGGGCTTCAAAGATGACTCTCCAGTTTCCACACTGGAAGATTGAGTAAATGGATGGTGGCATTCATTGCGTTAAAGAGAAGCAGCTTGAGGAAGGGTGTCATAGATGATCCTGAATGAGCTGAGCTTGAGGAGCCAGGGACTCCAGGGGCAGATGTCCAGGATCTGAGACATGAGAGAGAGAAACTGAAGGAATCTGCCCAGCAGCTGTTCATTGAGTGTCTACCACAGGCAGATACTGTGCTCAGTGTCCTGTGAAGGCACAGTATTGGCTGGTGTCCAGAGGGCAGTAGCTGAGGATCCTACTCAAAGAGCCATGTCACAGGAGCCAACACATGACCTGGGTCTAGAAGGGAGCATGAGAAAGAAGTAATGGCCAGCTCTACTGTGTGGGAAATGACCAAAGAAAACTTTGTATAGGAGAGATCTTGAGATATGAGAATAGAAAGAGCTCACAGACCAATAATGAAGGAAAGGGCATTCCAGGCAGAGGGGACAGCAGTGATAAACAAGCACATAAATGTGCCCCAAGCTACATTGCTATGGTCTGCAAATAGCCCAGTATGAATGGGAGATGAAGACATGAAAGGTGGAGTATCATGAGTTATGATACTGAGGAGATAAGCAGAGGACAGGTGGCAGAGAGCCTGGGATGCCATATT
This sequence comes from Vicugna pacos, assembly GCF_048564905.1. NCBI lineage: Eukaryota > Metazoa > Chordata > Mammalia > Artiodactyla > Camelidae > Vicugna > Vicugna pacos. Next base: position 37,954,770 of record NC_132996.1, read on the forward strand.
AAGTGGTTTGGACTTCCCTCTGGATAATGGAATCCACTAAAGGAATTTAAGCAGAGTGACATGATTGCATTTAGGATTTGGGAGTCAAGGAGTAGCAGTTAAAATTATAGAAGTAGATATAATCTCCCAGGAGAAAAAAGAAAAAAACATTGAAGACTGAAGATTTATTTCAGAGGTAGGCAAAGAATTTTCATAGCATTCTGCCCAAGTTGGCTCTTGTACCAAATTATTAAAAACTAACTTCTACGAAGCATATACTCTGTGGCGGGATGCTATTCTAAGCCCTTTATATACATTAGCTCGTTTAAGCCTCCTAGTAATTCCAAGAGGTAAATTAGCTAGAACACGATAGGGCCAGGATACAGAGCTGGGATTTGAACCCTGGTCCCACAACTTCAAAACAGATGCATCTTCACCACTGGCCCACACAGCCTCCCTGCAATGATTATAACTAACGTTTGTGAGGAATTAATAGATGTCTCAATAAGTGCTTTATTTGCACTAACTGGTTTGGTCCTTACAACAACTCCTTGAGAGGTGAGAAAATGGAGACACAGAGGGGCACACGCAGATTTCTGTACATGCCCAATAAGAAGCCAAGTTTAATCTGAATTTTCTGCCTCAACAGGCTGTGCATGCAATGATTTTGCCCTGCCGACTCTGTAAGTGCTCCAAAATACTAGCTGAATCCATAAATGGGCAGTGGAAGAGCAAAGTTTCTAAGAATTGGCTTCTGCATCTCTAAGACACAGGTATCCCCAGGTCCAACACTCAGATAGTGACTTTCTAGAGGCCGAGGTGCAGGGAACAGTGTGCCTGGCTCCTACTCCAACTTGCCTGCTTCTGTAGCCTGACCCTTGGAGGGCAGGGCAGGCATCAAAGACAGCAGGGATGAGGCAGGGCCTGCTTGCAGCCCCCTCACTGGCTGGGTCCCATCAAAGGCACCTGTGCCAGGCTCTGCTCCACTCCAAGGCTGGGCAGATCAAAGGGCTCTGCGGAAGTTGGGTTTCTGGGCAGCCCCAGTTCTGTTCATCAATTGTCACTTTGGCAGTGACAGCAGAGGGTCTAACATGACAAGACTGCCACAGCCAAGACTCCTGGGGCGGACATCAGAGAGGCAGCTCCAAAGGCCAGGAAGCTGCCTGAGGCTCCTTTGGGCGTTGACCCCTGGTGGGAAGAGAGGAAAGAAGTGGAGAGGCCCCCCAGGAAAATGTTTGGAGCAGGATCACTACAGGAAAGTTGCTGCAGGCAAGAAACCTGACCTTGGCATTGATATTCCTGCCTTGGAACCGTGAGCTCTGATTACCTCTTGTAGCTGGGAGAACTGCTGACATGCCCACACACATTCACTCTCACGCGTGTATTACACACACGCACCCCTAAATACGTACACACACCTGAGTCACCCACCAGAACATACATGCACTAGAAACATACCCCTACACACCGACTCCCACACAAACGAAAACACACAAAAACATTTGTACACACATGTTCCTTCATACTCACTATACTTGCCTACATACATGAGTGTGCACACATGCACACAGCCATACACACACCTAAAGGTGCAGGTACATAACCACACACATATACCTGCTTACTCATACATGGGCATGTAATCTTTATTATATAGTCTGCCAATTCCTAGGGCCCAAATTTGATATTTTTCATCTCAGAAGGGTGAGAATAATCCTCAGAAATAGGCTTTAAATGCAGAAATTGACTATGACCCAGATCCTGATACCAGCCATTCTCAACTCCTCTGTAGAAAAATCTAGAGAAAATGTCCAAAATTGTAGCAAACTGAATTTACATCAGCTCTTGGAAAGGGCTTCCTGCCCCTAAACGTTGTAAAAAAAAAAAAATATTAGCATGTTAAAATTCTGTTCATTGAGGAATATTTTTTGCCGGAAATTTGAATGAGTTGAAATAGCAATTTTGCCTCAGAAAATAGTTATATGCTTTTAATTAATAGATTATATTCATATATATTATATATATAATGGCTTAGTTGTAAATTGAATGGGTCTACGATAATTCTGGGAGCTGAAAACACTTCAGTTTAAAAGACAATTAACATCAGAGTTCAGTTTAGCTAAAGACTTAACAAATGAGTATAAACAGAGCAGTTTTGGTGCCCGACTTTAGCTCTTGTTCAAACACCCTCCCTTGCATGAGTACCAGGCTATCAAGAAGTATTTGAGTAGTTAGCTTCTAATGCTCTTTTGTGTGTCCGTCTCCTCCATTAGACTGTAAGCACCCTGTGTTCAGTTCTGGCTTGTTTATTTCAGTATGGTGAGTACCTAGTCCAGAGCCTGGCCCATACTCTAGGCACACAGTAATACTTGAGACGAGTGAGTGAATGAATGAATAAATGACTGAGACTAATGATATGGCCTCCAGCAAGCAATACTTTGCCTCTTTCAACCTCAGTGTTCTCCTGTGTAGAATGAAGAGAATACTGACTCCCCACCCTACTACCCACCAGCCACCTACCTCAAAAGGCTGCTGAAAGTTAACAATATACTCTACCAACTTCCAAGCAGACAGGAATGCCGTATCCATGCCAAGGGTTCTAATACTAGCACTGGGCCTGCAGGAAGATAAATCGGGAAGTTAAACCAGATCCCCAGGTTCCATGAGACCAGAACTTTAGCCCCCATCTCCAGACTGCCCGGAGCCATAGACATCAGGCCTTTAAGATATTCTTTTGTAAAACAATGGCTTTTGTGTTTGCTGCCAATTAATTTCAGATCTTCTCTTCAGTCAGCCAGCAAATGTTCCCATGGTAAAAATAATACACCGATGACAGCCAAGAAAGTAGTGAAACAGGAAGAAAAAGCCCCCTAAAAATTCTAGAACCAAAGAGGGGTTGGGAAACCAGCATCTATTAGTCTACTGGCAAGGAAATGGCATAGAAACTCAGGCTTAGAACAATCGGACAGTGCTCTGAAAGCCAGGTGGTGATACAAGGCACGTTTTACGCAACACAGAGCCCCTTAGCCCTCTGCCCACAGGCCAGTGTTCCATTAGGCATGTTGGCTCGTCCCTAAGAAGAGTGCTTTAGGGGTTTTCACATCTTCATGCACACACCCGACCAACCACAGGAAGTCTGGAAGCAGAAAAGAAGCCCCTTTCCCGATCTCTATTCTCATGTCACTAGTCCTGGTTAGTGGAATCTGCGGTTAGTTACTAAATCCAACCTTCCTTACCACTGTTGCAGCCTAGGGGCATCATCAAAGGTGTAAAGCCGACATGACATTTGTCTGTCAGTGAGCTGAGATAAACTGGCCCTGATGGATGCACTGAAGTTGTTATCCTGCATCCTAATCTTGTATCCACGGTCTTCCTATGATATGCTTTGACCCTTGCCTCTCTGGCCTCTGTGACAAGCCCTGCTTGGCACTTGCTCGCTAGGACTCCAGTGGGGTTCTAGATTTCTCTAAGCAGAGCCAGTATCTTTACTACCCTCTACCTACACCCTCTTAACATTGGAGTCTTTTCCATAACAGCTTCCTTGCCTTGCTTAGATCCATCTTTTATTCTTTCAGGCTCTCATCAGCCCCAACTAAGTACTATTCCTGACTGCAGAACTGAACATGCAATGGCTTGGATGGGAGCCAGTCTGTGCCCACCTCCCTTCCCATTACTGGGGTCCTCTAGGGTCCTGGATTTGAAATGGACTCTAGGCTGAAACACATTAATTTCCAGCAGGCTTTAGCATCTGTTCATCTCAGAAAAAGTCAGGGAGCTAAATAATAACAAAAGGAGACCAGATATGGGGCAAGTCCTCAGTAATTTAGTACCTTGATTTGGTTCCATATGGGGTAACCCAGAAAAGCCTAGCCTGGTACCTGGTGGCAGATTCCAGGCATTCTGAGTAAACTCATGAGCAGCAAAATGCCAACGGAATGAGATACAGAAATCATCCCTGTCCCTCATTCTCCACATCTGACCAGTCAGCAAAGCTTTAGATTCTGATTCTCGAAGGTCTCTCCAACCCAACTCCTCTTTGCTTTCCCCAGTGCCACTGTTATTAATCAGACCCTCAAGTATCCTACATGTATTAAGAGATTAATAATGTGAAATATTAACCCAAGTGCTTTTATTCCCATTACTATTTCTATATATCCCATGGTCTTTCTCCCATTAAAACTAGAACATAAAGCTTGAACATCCATTGCTTCAAAGAAAGGTAGTTAGAGCAGAAATGCAGAAAAGTAAGTACATTTATTATTGGTCTAACAGCCAAAGTCTTAGCCTGAACAATAGATTAGAAAGAATACTTACTGAAAGCATAAAGCTTGACTGAGCTGGAAGAATTGGCAGAGAGTCAGAGAGGAAATTGATGAAGTGGATGCCTGGGTGGGTCTCTGAGGGGGGTCCCTGTGTTCTGCCTGCCTAGGCTGAGTGCAGGGGTGAAGAGGGGGGCGGGTGATAGTTCTCCCCTCTAGTTCTGGGATCTGAGAGCAAGGAGGGCCTGTGGTCTACTTTTCATTTTCAGCCTGGGAAGATAGCAAACTGGAGAGTTCCCCTGTGTTCCAGGGAGTGGGAACAGAAGGACTGGTGTCATTACTTAGGACATCTAGGAGCTTAAGTCCATTGAATTTCCCACAGAGCGTGGCCAGAGAACCTCCAGAAGAATAGTCTGAAGGCCATGGACCAAAGAGACCTTGCTGTCTAGAAGATGAAGAGGCCACATGATGACCTGTGTGGATCAGTGACCCAGGCCGCATAGGAGCCCAGATGACCCAGCAGATGCCAGCATCAATAGTGATACACTGCCACTCTCCCCATCCCCACCCTGTCCTCACCTCGCAGATGGATGTTGTAACCTCCCCCCACCCCCTACTCCCGCAGAACTTAGATACAGTCATGGAGAGAAGGAAATGGGGGAGAAATGCCTAAACTAGATTCAGCTTCAGCCAAGAGTGGACTTGGGTTTAAAGTTTATAGAAAATAACTTTATTTTTGCACATTTGTTTGTGGCTTGGAAGATTTTCCCAGCTCCCTAAAATTACTGCAGTTGTGCCCTAAGTGGTCTCCCTACCTCTACTTCCTGCCCCTCCAGTCCATGCCAGGGGCATTTATTTAACATGGGTGTGACTCCACCTCTACTAGTGACAAGCCAGGTTTTCCAGTAGGTAGATCTGGGTTCAGATCCTGATCCTAGATGTCAGCTGTCCTGAGGCAAGTTACTCCACCTCTGTGAGCCTCATTTTCCTCCCTGATGAAATGGTATAATCCCAGGGCTACCTCATTGGATGCCGTTAGGACTCTATGAGATGATGGAGGTCTTGGCACAGATTAGTGTTCAGTTAATATTGCCTGGTCCCTAGTATACGATGGTGTCTGTCATGGCCACTTCCTTGGCTTTTTGCATGTGCTTCTCCTCTTCTACTTCGCAAAAGAAAAGCAGAAAATTCTTTCAACTTTGCTTTATTCCTTGAGGCATCTGTGGGGCCAGCTTCTTCTATGCCCCCCAGGGTAGGTTTAGGGGTTCCTCAGTAGAGCACCTTCAGTTCCCCAAGCTCAACCTAATCATAGCATTCATCACACATTTTCTCATTACTTGTCAATGCTCAGCAAAGGCCAAAAGCAATCCTTAATCCTTTCAGTGATGGCTCTGAACCCTCTTACAACTTTGAGCTCCCTTATCTTAGAGAGGGCACAGGAGGCAAGAGAAAGTGGTAGGGAAGGGGTTGAGGGTCAAGCTAAGGAAGAGTCGGGCTTGCAGTCTTGCCTATGGTTTCTGGGAGAGCCCTCCATGACCCATGGGCCCAGGACAGCCTGGCGTCCCAGCAGGGTTTCCAGGTCAACTTTTATCTTTGTACATGGTGTTTGTCCCTTTGATCCTTGAGCAGATCAAACAAAATCCACTAATCAATGGCTTCCCTCCTTGCCTTTCAGAGCAGATCATCAAACACAGCCTTCATCTCTCCCTGCTTCCCTCCCACCCTCCTTGTTTTCCAGTCAGAGACATTTGCTCTATCAGGCCCAGCCTGTGGTCCACCCATCACTCCCTCCCAAGTAGCGCAGATGTGATTGTCTCTTTAATTTCTTTAATTCACATGAGTGTAGATCAATTTCAGGACTCACTCACTACTACATCCTGGTACTTACCTCTCACCTGGGCTCTTGGGCAGGCGTGGAATGAAGGATAGACTGCGACTGCATGGTCTTGGTCTAGGAAGTACCTGGTCGTAAAAGAACCAGGAGAAAGAGAAACCTTTCTGAGCCTATTTCTCCTTTTGTGTAACTGGACTGTTACTTCCTGCCCCACCTATCTCACAAGGTCAAAGTCAGCAAGTTAATGGATGTCAAAGCTCACTAGGAAATATGGCACTCTGGATGCATATTGGGTTTGTCTAGTTCTAGTCCTTACATATTGGGAAAGGCTCTATTCCGTTTCCCTAGGACTTCCTGAGACGTGGGAATTCCAGTGCTAAAACCAGGGAAATCCCAGGCAAAACTGGGCGAGTTGATCACCCTACAAAGAGGCAGCACTCGAGAATGGATGTTATGGGCTGAATTATATCCCTCCAAAGTTCATTTGTGGAAGCCTTCACCACCAGTACCTTGCAATGTGACTGTATTTGGAGACAGAGCCTTTAAAGAGGTGATTAGGTTTAAATGAGGTCATCAGGGTGGGCCTCAATCCATTTCTACTGATGTCCTAATAAGAAGAGGAAATTTGGGCACAAAAGACACCAAGGACACACACACACAGAAAAGACCAGGTAAGGACATAGCACGAAGGTGGCCGTCTGCACGCCAAGGAGAGAGGCCTCAGAAGAAATCGGCCCTGCCGACACCTCAGTCTTGAATGTCTAGATTCTAGGACTTTGAGAAAATACATTTTTTTGTTCAAGCCACCCATCTGTGGTATTCTGTTATGATAGCCCAAGCGGTCCTAAAACGAGTCCCACATACCATTTTTCTAGATATTTGAAAGTTACATGTCAAGAAAACAAACTGATAATAAAATGTTTCTATCATGTCAAATATACCTTCATAAAGACCTGAAAGGCCACACAAAAGTTTAGAATTCTCAGGATTCTGTGCCACGCCTGGTTGGGTAGGGAAGAGCCTGCCTCTGGCCCCCAGCCTATGGCCTGGCCCCTTCTTGTCCCCACACCCGGTCTTGATCTTACACCATGAGCAGTCTTCCGAGTCCACGTGTGGAAACCTGGCTTTGACAACAACCCTCATGGACGGCCACCCCTTGACCACCCTTCAGGCCTACAGGTGTGCACATTGTGTACTGCCTCGGGGAGTACAGGCCACTCGCAGCCTAGAAGCACACTCAGAGTCAGCTGGGCTGGGAATTGTCGAGTCCTAGGTGCCCACACCGTAGCCTGCAAGGAGAGGACCCCTAGGCTCACACAGCCCCTCAGCCCATCAAATCCTTCTCCTTAAGTGGGGTGGCCTAGGTGGACCAGAGTGGAGCCCTGTCAAGGGTGGGTGTCAGGGCAGGGATCCCTGCTGCCCTGGTCTGAGGGCAGTACTTTCAGATCCATGTCCATGCTGTGACATTCCACCCCAGGCCAGAAATGGGAGAGTGCGCCCCCCAGGAGAAGAAGGAGCCAGTCCAGGGTAGGAGAGATTTAAATCCACACCATCTGGTTCCAGAGTCTGAGCTCTTAATGATTTTTCACTGCTTCTTACCCAGAGCAGTGGTCAGAGGAGATGGCCAGAGAGGGAGAGGTCAGCACAGCCAGAGCTGTAGGAAATGCATGGATGAATGGAGGTGGTTCCCTGGCAACCAGCACGCTGGGACACCCACAAGGAGGGGCACGCCTCAAGAATGTGAACTCAGGATTTGTCCTGCCTGTGAGATTTGAGCCCTCACTCATTAGAGCCATTTCCTTCTGATAACAAAAATAATAAATGCATTTTCCATGTACATTAAGGAAAGGAAAGTAAACACACATGAAAGAAAGCTTTTGCACACAAATCACAGTCATGGAATAGGATCGGCTTCAGTTTAGGAATAAATAAAGGGCAGAGGGGATGCGGCTAGTCCGAGGTGACAAAGCTTGAGATTTGACTCCAGCACCCACGTGCATTTTGATCGTGGCCCGTGGAGGCGGTCCACAGTGGCACTGACTTACGTCCATCCCTTTGGACAGGCATTTATTAAGAGTGTTTCTGTGCCAGGCGTTGATTAACTGCCAGGATGGAGCTGTGGACAAGATCCATCTCTGCTTGAGTGGCTCACGGGCCACAGGAGAAACGGGCAGGTGAACTATGAATGCGGCAGCTGAGAAGTGCCAGCAATAAGGAAATGCAGGGAGGACCCAGGGGATGGTCTGTGAAGACCACCCGGGGGGCTGACTCAACTTCATGGCTAAGTGGGAAGCGGCGGAGAACAGAGGGAGGAAGCTGCCGCACAGGGGTCACCAGGGTTCAGGAGAAGGAGACCTGAGACTGAGGGCAATCCTGACGCTGCTTGGAGCAGGGTGGGGTTGAGGGTGGGCTTGTTGGGCCTAGGAGAGTCTGCTTGATATAAGGGAAGGCCCACCCAGATTTTAATCCAGGAAATGGCCAGATCAGAGACGCACCGTGATCTGTATCAAGTACCTCTCATTTTGTGCTGAAGTGGCCTTTCTCTGTGTCTGCTCCCCTCCCCTGTCTTTGAGTTCCTTGAGGACTGAGTTTTATTATAGCCCCAGTGCCTTCCAGTGTCTGGCATTCATTTATTAAATGAATGAATGAAGGAACGAACTCTGCTACCCGGTTGCATTCTCCTGTTTTGGCTCCCCTTTCTTTCCTGTGCTGTTTCTGATTTTAGTTAAGGATTGAATGTGGGCTCTGCACACAGGCCCTGAGGCTGTGAGTCTGTGTGTGTATGTTTTACATCAGCCAAACCAAATAAACAAACACATGGCAGAACCCCAGGCGTGCTGCTCCTACACTTGGCACAGCCGGCTGGCACGTGGCTGCCCCTCCCCAGCCACCCCAGCTCCTCCCTCCAGAGTCAGGATGCTGCCTAGAGACTTGGCCATGGATTTGGGAAGCCCCCTCCCGTGTCCGGCGGCAGCAGGACTCCAAGTGCACATTGATACGCTGCTCCTACCTAGAGGGAATTTGAAATTACAGCCCCTAAGACAATAAGGTCCCACTGGCAGGATGGCGGCCACAGTACCAAGGAGAGGACAGGGCTCTGAACTCCTGTCCCCAACGGGGCTTTCTGGCTCTTCTGTACTCATTCCAATTGGACTAAATGCCCATCCCCTACTGACTGGCCCCATAACCCCTAGAATTTCCTTCTGGGGAGGTGCCATGCCCTTCAAGAGTCCCAGATCAAATTCAGTGCTCTCAGTACCACGCTCACTCCCTGAGATCTTCTTGCATCTCCTCCAAACTAGTAAATGACTGCTCTATTTCCACAGAACTCAGGTCAGAAATTGGGAGCTAATTCTAGACTTCCTTCTCCTTACTTCACAGCCAGACATTGAGTATTTGACCACCAAGCTGCTTCAGAAATCCCTCTCCTTTCCACCCACTAGAACTGCTGTCCCAGTTCATGTCCTCTTCATCTCTGTGTGGGCTTGTACAACCACCTCCTACTGATCTCTGTGCCTCCAGTTCCTTACTGCAATCCCTTCTCCTTTCCGGACACCACATCAATCTTTCTAAATGACTGATTTGATTCAGTCACTCCTACCAAAAAACAAAGACAAAAAATAAACAAAATACGTTACGTGGTCCCTACAACAGAAATTGTGTGTGCATTGTTCTTCAATCTCCATTTTTCTCTAGTGATAACAACCCCCACATTTTAGGTGGCCACTCATTTAGGACTACATTTCCTGAACTTCTTTAGAGGTGTGGTCACTTGTCTCAGGTCTGACCATTGAGACTTACCTAGAAATGGAGTGTGCAACTTTGGCAGTGTCCTTAAAGGGAAGTAATGTGCTCCTCATCATCCTTTCTTTCTTTCTGCAGGATGGAACACAGATGTGATGGGTGGAGCTGCAGCAACCATCCTAGGCCATAAAATGACCTTGGCAATGGAGGTCATGCCTGGTAAGAGAAAAATATACCATGGATCATCACACAAATCCTGCCTTTTTCTTCCAAACTTTCACATGAAAAAGAAACTTCTATCCTGATTAAGCCACTGCTATTTCAGGGTTTTCTGACACTTCAGCTGATCCCAATTCTAATGAATTATCACTTACAGCAGGGTTCTGGAACACAAATGCCACCAGGAGCCAGGTAGGAATCATGACTTAGTGATACCTTCAGGAGCAGGAGACTAGGAATTGATTTGTTTATTCATTAATTTTTATTTCTTTAGTCAGTCAGTTTTTCATTTCACAAGTATTCATAAAGCCCCATTATGTGCTAGGCACTCTTAGGAACCAAGGAGGCAAAGATAAATCAGATTTGGTCCCTTCTTAGAGGAGATCCAGTGTGGTTGGGGAAGACATTTTAAATAGATAACTATAGCAAAGTATTATGGAGATTGTAACAGCCAATGTACAAACAGAGGCAGAAACACACACACACAAAAAAATGAAGTCAATTCTAAATAAAGATCTGAAAACATAAACTTCAAAGAGAAGGTAACTCCCTCCCAAAAGATGAGTGAGGGAGGGAATTCTAGATGGACAAAGATTAGGAGGATTCTATTATTCCCTGCTGTTGTAATTCCCTTCCCTTCCAGGGAATTGCAAACAATTTGGTAGAATAGAGCCCAGTTGGGCTCCACACAGGAGGCAATGGGGAGGAGCATCAATACTGCATAAGGAACTCTAGGATCTGCTCCCGGTTTGTTCTGTAGCCTGTTTTCTCACTGAGCCCCTTACAGGATTTGACAATAATGGAGAATCCTAGTGCCTCACCAACAGCACCACACTGTAGAAGACTTGATGTTTGGGGACTGCAGGCAATGCGTCTAAAGATCTGACACATAGTATGTGCTTGACCAGTTTTGGTGTAATCAGAAAAATCTTCCTGAGGGTTTTTGTCTCTCTGCTACTCCCCTGCTCCAATACCCCAACTTAGAAGTTCTGGAGGTTTGGGGGACATTAAAAATAAGTAACAAACCAGTATGGCACAGGACTGACTGATCAGATCAGAAAATCGGTATAAACAATCCATTTGGCACTATCTGCGTGGACCCAATGCACATCAGCCCTGCCTGGAGGAAGCTCTTTAAAATAACAGTATAAAAGTGACTTAGCTGCATTTTTTTATGAGCACTAAAAGAGAATATCCAAAGCAGGAATTATAAAGAGCACAAGGCACATAGGTGATGACCTCTCACTCATTTTCCCTTTGTAATTTTTGCTGCTTAATTTTGGCCGAGGCATCCCTACTGTGACTTCACCCTAGTTCAGTAGAGTCAGTTACCAGGGGCTGGACGGAGTCAGTTGGAACCCTGAGCAGCTCAAGCCGTCTCCAGGGCTCCAGGGCTTCCCTAAGGTGCTCAGAGCCCAGCTCCCTGCACAGCGGTCCCTTTCACTCTTCGAACAAAGCAGGGATTCCTGCTGCAGACTTGGCATGACCCTTCCTCTTCCCCTTTCCTTCTTTTACAATTTTTTGTGCTCCAAAGGGTCCTAAAGATAACCACGGGGAACACATACCTGACATAGTTCCCTCTCTGAAGAGCTTTCCTCATGGGAAAACTCTCCTCAACGAATGCTTTAAGAGAATAGAAAAGAACTAGCCTGGGCTGCATTCGTCAGCCGATAAGGACCTTGGAAATAACTCCTCCAGCTGCTCATTTCTAAAAGTGGAAAGCTGAGACCCAGAAAACAGGAGTGGCATTGCCTAAAAACACACAGAGCACTTTAACACAATTCTTCAGCAGTTTGAAGTATATGGACCTCCCAGTCCTTTTCTCTGCCTACACCTTGTAAACACATTCTAAACAGATGGGAGAGTGATCCACCGCAGTTAACCCCAGGCACACACATAGTCCCCATCGTAAGGGGATGATTCCAGACACAGCCCTCTGGGAGCCTCTTTGGTCCAAGCATGTTAGGGGACCTGAGTGGCTCTGGAAAGCCACGTGGATGGAGGGCCTGAGGTGGGGGGTCAGAGAGCAGAGAGCAGCAGGGAGCCTGGGTGAGGGGGGGCGGGGTTGCTGGCCTTCTTCTCCCTGGTCTGCAAGCTTTGAACCTCTTGGGCCCAGCAGGTGGGCAGCAGGGTTGGGGGCATTAGCATTTGTTTTCCCACTTTGATCTTTTGTCTTTTAAGTGTAATGGAAGATCTGTTGGGAGGAGTCTGACTAGGATGGAGAGACTGTGGCTTCAATACTGTGAAACCCTTCTCTTCTCAAAGCCCACTGCCTGCCTCATTGCATCCCCACAAATCATTTTCTTGCCCTTCCTGCCTCTCAGTTTTCCTCATCTACAAATTGGGAGGGTTGGACTCGTCCAGTGATTTTCAGACTTCAACTTCTGGCAGCAGAACCTCACCATTTCCCCCTCCATTCATACCTGGAAACCCAATACTCAAAGCAATGCACTGCCACTCTACCTGAAGCTCCAAGTGGGGATCTCTGTCTATTTGGATAACCTTGAGGCCTCCTTCCTGAGGACTGCAGACCCCCAAGTCCAGCGAGAAGCGCTGAGAACACAGTTTGAAAATCTCAGGATTGGATGACCTTTAAGTCCCCTTCCTGTTCCCATTTATAATTCTACAGCTAAGCCCTAGGAATCAGGGTAGCAGGGGCCGGGGGGTGGGAACTCTAGTCCAATTATATAAATGAACTGACTGAAAGTCATAAGTGGCACCTGATTGGCCAAAATTGTGGGGCCACTGTGCCTCTTTCTGTCAAGTCTTGCTCCCTCTTATGCCTCTGTCTGGAGACCATGCATGTGCTCAGGCCAAAGAGAAATACTTAGAGTTCCCCACATGTGACACTTTCATTCCTCTATGCCTATCTAGATACTCTTCCTTCTCAGAATGTGATTCACAGTCTTGTCAGACTATTGCATGGGCACATTTGTTCTTAAACTGGGCTCAATGGCACCTCTTCTTGAAGGGTGTCCCAAATCCCGCACCCTTGGCTTTGTGCATGCATAATTCTCTGGCCCTGCCTCTGCCGTAGTACGTTTCAGTCACTGCTGATTTATCCCTGTGACTCCTCCACTAGAGGGCCATATATCTGATTTCTATTTTATGGACTTTTCAAAGTATCTTGCACATAGTAGATATTCAAAAATACGTAGTGAATGAATGGATGAAAGAATGAAGGGCATTGGTGGGATTGACTGAGGTGCTGACTTTCCATCACCACAGCTTCAATATCGCAGCAATCATGGAGCAATTTCCATCTTCCTCTCTTTGGTACTGCCTGATATCTTCCTCCACAATATTTTCTAACATTCAGCTCCAAGGAGCAAGGGCAATTTAAAGGCAAGGCTGTCCTCAGCCTGCTTAATACAACCAACCTTATCTGCTAAGGATAGATTGGTGTGTTCAAAACTCCAAACCCACAGGGCAATGTTCCCCCAAGGAAGTCAGTCAGCACAGGTTGTAAGGGAAGAAAGAAACTTTCAGCTGTTGGCCCTCTCCTGTACGATAGATGCTTTATGCAAGTAGGAGAACCAAGCACTCCACCCTTTTTATCCCTTTAGTCCTGCCTCCTACTACTCTCCACATCCCCATCTGGGAGGGAGCTGTTTTCTTGGCACTTTGATACATCACAATATTGCTAACCAGATGACCCCTATTTTGGAAGTCTGTAGTCTCATGTAAGCTTCTCTGAAAATTATGAGATGGGAAGGAAGAGGGGCTTTGCCTTCAGAGATCACTTGTAGCTGCAGCAGCGAGTGTCCAGGGCCTGCAGCATGGTGGAAGTGTCCAGAAGTTCCCAGGTGTCCTGAGGCAGTGGCCCCAGCAGTGGTGTTGTAAGCCAGCCATTCCCAGGCAGAGTCTGGGCTGTACTGGCCCTCTCTTCCCTCCACTTGAGCCTCCTTGCTCTGTATCCTCCTCATTTAAAATACGAGCTACTTGGTATGGTCTAATAAGTCCCTTTTGTGCCTACATTAAAAAAGTAAATGGACTTTGCCAATTTAGACTCAAGGAGTAGCAACTCAGAACAGAACTTGTAGATTGGAGCACAGTGGATAAAGCCCAGACCCTTCAGAGATGGGATGAGAGAGAAGGAGGAAGGGAGACTAAGGTGGAGGGGAGATCTGGGGGGCTCCATTCTAGGTGAACTTGGTAGAACGAGAAGAGGATCTAAGTGTACCATCTTCTACGTCCCCAGTGGCTAAGGTATGGACTGAGTGCTCATGCCTTTCAGATGCCAGAGGACAAAGAACCAGCTTTGAGTTTCCTCGTGCTGTTCTCACAGCAGGGCTCAGAAGCATGCCCCCACAGTCTAACACTACCCAGAGCACAAAAGGCCTTTCCCCAATGGCCTCTTGCCATCTGGCTGTGTTCTGGAGGCCAGGGCCTTTGGCCAGAAGTGAGGGGCAGGCACAGGGCTGGAGGAAGGGTTATGTTCTGGTATTGGAAGAGTAGTAACCCCATGCCTCTTTGGGGTGATAGGGTGTCTACCACTGAGAAGTCTAGTGGAAAGAGACAGGAAGAGGACCTGTGTACAGAAACTTGGTGGAGAGGCTGGTGTTGGGGTGGAAGACATTTTCTTCTACCCTTCTAGGTTCTTCTGGCTGGTCTAAGAATTAAATTGACATGAGGCAGATTAATGGGAGAACATTAAACAAAAGTTTAATAACATGTACACATGGAAGAGAACCAGGAGAATCGAGTAACTCACCAAAACTGCTGAAGCCCTCCCTCATTACCTTCAGTACCATCTTCAGGCAAAGACAAAAAGAGGATGTTGGGGGTAGTGGTTTGGGGCTTCAGAGGAGAGGAAGGCAATTCTCATGGAGATGGAAAAGCAAATGTTTGGCAAGTAAATGTTTGCTGGGCCTTGCAGAGACAATGGGACACAGAGTGTCTCTGGGGCCTGCTGAATGTCCCCCACTGCACGTAGCCCATAGTTTTTGCAGATATCTCTGGCGATAGCTCTTTTCTGAGAATAGAAAAATTCCCTCTATCTAAATTCATTTAGGCCGTTAGCTGGGCAGGTCAAAGTTTTATCCTGAGTCTTTTGGGCCTTGATAATTTTCAGATTGAAATAAACTGCATGCTAAAGAGATATTTGGGGGCGGCAAGTTTTGCTCCCCTACACTGGTGAATTTTCCTAAGCCTCTTTCACCCCACGACAGTCCGGAGAGTTCAGATCCTAGAAAGCACTGAGCTTGTACCATGTGCCAAGCACAGTGCTATGCTCTGGCGCATCAGCCATGAACAAGGACATCCCAGTCCTCGAGGGTCTAGAGAGCAGGTGTACTGCCACAGCGGGTGCCTGGGGCCTGCGTCTCTCCTTGCCAGAACACTGATGGAATTCTGGGTCAAAAGTGACCAAGAGGGAATCTCCTGTTCCCTTCATTCTTTTATCCTCGTCCTCTGTTGTCCATTCACTTGGTCGTGTTTTTGTCTGCAAGCTGGAACTGTTTGCTGTGTGTTCTCAGTCTTCGATCTGAAATTGCTCAAGCTTTCTCCGCCTTCATCATTTTACTGACTTCATCAGCTGTGCTTACACTGCTCAGTGGTATTTACGTTGCTTGAGCCTCTTCTGTCCTTGTTTGCCATGGAACCGGCACATGAAAATGCAACTCCAACACAATGGAAATAGACTATTGTTCTCTTCAGTAATGTCGTCCACTAATAACTGGGGCAAGGGAGGATTCAGTTAAGTGAAATAATATATAAATTGTATTAAGATTGTGTCAGGCACATAGGAGGCACTCAATGTATGTTAACCATTATTGTTAGAAATTTGTGTCTTTCAAACTGACCATTACCTGGAAGGAGTCCATTATTCAGAAGTCCTTCTTGGCTCTCATTATCAAATAGCCCCTTGACCACAGCAGCCAGGGTTTTAGGCCACCTGCTTCCTGCTGCTGTTGGTTTCCCTGCTTAGCGGTTTCACTCCCACCTCCCAGCAGGTCACATCTGTTCTTCACTCATCACCCCACCCTGACCTTGAACTGTCAGTGCAGGCAGAGAAATGTTCATTCCCTATTACTTTTTAACCACACATTGAGGAGGTGAAGCTGTTTATTTATTCAACAAATATTGTGA
This sequence comes from Vicugna pacos, assembly GCF_048564905.1. Classification (NCBI taxonomy): domain Eukaryota; kingdom Metazoa; phylum Chordata; class Mammalia; order Artiodactyla; family Camelidae; genus Vicugna; species Vicugna pacos. The sequence goes on from NC_132996.1 coordinate 37,970,895, forward strand.
GCCCTTACTCTGTGCTGGGAGCTGTGCTGGGTGCTGAGGCTACAGAGATGAATGAATGAGAGCCCCTGTCCCTCAGCAACTCCAACATGTAAACAAAGTGGAACATGTTAACTATATCCAGGAATGAACAAAGAGTCCTTTGTGTTAGGGCAAGGGTTCCTGGACACTCCCATTCAAATGGAATTATCCCACCTAAAAAGAGGAACCAGCAACAGCTCCCCATTTTCTCCAGAATCAAAACAGAAGTTGATGGTACCTATGGCACGTTAGAGAGTTTTTAAACAACTGTTAACTCACTTCCCTCACCACTCCTATGGGAAGGAGCTTTTTCCCCCCATTCATGTTGGGTATGGCCACATGACCTGCTTTGGTAGAAGTGACAGTGTTTAAGTTCTAAGCCCAAGCTTTGAGAAGTATCCTTTATTTCTAACTGCTCCTCTGAGAGCTTTCAACCTCCTCCATGAGAACACCCCCCTCCATAACTTCTACCCTTTACCCTGGGCCCACAGTGAAATACTGGGTACAGACCAGGACTTGTCCCCAAGCCAGAATCAGAGTCATTGCAGTGACCAGAAATGCTTCTGCAAGAAATCAACGCTCATTTTGTTATGATCTGTGATTCTGTACTTGTTTGTTACACAGCAAAACTGACTACTACTATCTTCAAGAGCCAGTGTTCAATATGACTACACCCACCCTCTCTGGCCTCCTCTCCCTGTAACATTAACAACTCCCCTGTTTCCAAGCCCACAGCATGAGGAATTCCCTCTACCTGGACTTGTCTTCTTCACCTCCTTATCATTCAGGCTGGGATCAAATTTTCACCTTTTTTATGATACCCTCCTTAATCCCACCTCCAAAAGAAAAATAAATAAATGTGATAATAATATCACTAATGATAAATTGCTAATTCATTTAGTCAGTATTGATTGGGTGCCTACTCCAGGCAGATCCGTTTTCTGCTCCCTGTGTGCTGCCAAGCTTTTTACCCAAAACCATCTCAGACCCTCACCTCTTGCATTGCTATTGGCCATTTAGGAGGCCTGTTCTGTCACAAGCTGCCCCTCTTCCGGGGCAGAGGCTGTCTCTTTCATCTCTACGTCTGCGTGTGAGGACAAGCACAAAGTAAATGTCAGTTGAATTCAATCACTCTACAAGCAGCAGTTGACAGCATACGTGGCCAGTTCCCTAGCCGAGAAAGAGGCCAGCAGGACCCACAGCTGGGGCTGATGCTGCTCCCACCTGCAGGCCTGGGCTTGCTGGGCTCCCAGCCAAATCTGACCAGGGCAGGAAGTCCTTAAGCATCTTCAGAATCTAGTCCAACGGGGCTTAGTGCTGATTCACTCTGTTTATTGGCCTCATGTGTGAGTCACTTCCCCAGCACTGAGTTCAGGATTCCACTGGCTGCATTGGCCTGACCTGGAAAGTGGTCTGTGTTATCCCCAAGCTTCTGGGCTGCCTCCCTTGCCCTTCCCATCAGCACCTCCACAAAACTCAGGTTCTGAGCTGGGCCTTCTCGCTAGGGGCTACTTGTATAGGACTGGCCTGTTTGGTCCCATGTTCTGTTGGCTTCACCAGTCTCTCGGTTCCTGTAAGGAGGGATCCAGCATTGTTTTTACCAGTCCTTTCTCTTGTTACTGCAGTTCTGCCCCTGGTAGCCAGCTGGTGTCTGGGGCCTGCTCCCAGGTGGCAGTCAGCTCTGACTTTGTGCAAGTGAGCATAAAATACCCACTAGGATTTGGTGACTACAGCTACTCCTAAACACTCAGATCTTTGCAGACAGGGACTTCATTCCACAATACAGATAGGGCCTGTCTTATACATGCCACTGAAATAATATTGAATAAATAAATGGAAGGATAAATGCACAGCCTCAGAGTTCACCTTCCAAAGGATGAGAGAACCAGAGCAAACAGCGTATTTGAGATTTCAGACTGAAACCTCATTTTCATTTTTCTCATATTCTCCACTCTTTCTAATCAGCACCTCTGGCTGAGCCTGACAGTTCCCATCTCAGCCTAAGCCCTCTTCCATCACACTGCCCCTGCTTCCTAGTCTCCAGCTATTTTCCTGCCTCCACTATTTTGGCCAGTCCCTTCTGCCACAAGGCTTGTGTGGAATCATCTGCCAATGGTGAGGCATGTCCCAGTCTGGTGATTTCTGGGACCCTAGTCCTTGGGTCCTGCCTTTACTGGCAGCCCTCGGTAAGATACCCCGGCCATTTACACTGTGTCTCCTGAGCTCTCCTCTGTACCCCCTGCCCTTCCCTAAACCGTGATGCTGGGCTGGTTGAGGGGAGGGGACTGAGTGAGGCTTTGGTGTAGCTCAGCATGTCCCCATAGCTCTCTAATGTCCTAGTGAGCAGCCCTGCCTTATTGCTGACTCCTGAGATGGGTCACAGAAAGGGAGAAAGCCCAGAAGTCCTTCCCCCTGCCTGGGTTGCAGGTCTCTGTCCTCACAAGACCCTGAAGCAAATGATTCTGCTAAGAACCCTCCATACAAGATTCTGCCCCATCTAGGGAGGGTGAGAAGCCTTTAGACCATCCCCTACATCAAACAAGAAGGAGACCCCTTTGGAGGGAGTGCAGAACTTCAGACATGGGACCTGTGAGGGCTTCAGAGGAACAGCAAGGGGCAGACAGCACAGGGAGCATTTCTCTTTTGCTCGAGCAACAGTTCAGCTTTCTCAGCTACACCCAGATCCAGTCAGCTGAGGACTCCCCAGCTCAGGTTGCTCCCCAGGGTTGGAAGAATGCCCCTAGGAAACACAGTCCTGGAAGGGGAGAGGGCAGCCTGCGCTATGCTGAATCACACAAACTCAGAAGCTTGGAACTGGTGGGGTCAGAGATGCGTTGCAAACCAGCCGGTCCTCTACAAGTCCTCTGACAAAAGGCTGTCCTGTTTCGGAATACTGCAGGCAACAGGGCCCTCAGTACCTCACAAAGCCACACACATCTTCTTCACACATTATATTCTCCTTCAAATTGAGCTGGAAACCTGCCTCCATGTGAGATCAAGTGTCAGACTCTCGGCTTTTCCATGTGAGCTCCCGTGATGCCCCAGCTTTGGGAACATTTAATAATCCCCCAGTTTACTACACTCTTCTAAAGTGGCCAGAATTCTATTTCTCTTTAAATGTCCCTCTGGGGCTAAGAAGAGCATCTGGGAAGAAGATAACGTTGTGAGTTGGGTCACTGAAACAACCTGATGTCTTCCAGGCCTTTATTTATAGCCTGGCCCTAAAGAAAAGCATCACCCTAGGCTTCCTTTGCTGGTTCCCTCCCACTGTGGGTCAGGGTGGGACGTGTGGCAGCTGAGGGCAGCCCCCTCCCCTCAGCCCCCTCCCCCCGGCTCCACGCCTGTGCACACACTTCTCATCCCTCACACCCCTTGCCACTGGGGCTGCCTTTTTTTACATGCAAATTTCACATAAAATCCTTCAAACGAAAACAGGTACTTTTCATTTTGCTCTCACAAACAGACACTTTCTAAATATTTAGACATCTGTATATAATGCCCTTAAACTGTTTGTTCTGAAGCATAAATAGGTATCTCTGTGTTTGAGTTAGTGTCTGATATGTTTCTCATTTAAGGAGAAAACATAAAAAATAATTGGAATAACTGCAGCCAGGAACAATGCTTACACAGCATGTCAGTGTCTTTTATCGTGTCTTAAAGTAAAAGCTTCAGTTGTAGGAGTCTTTTTCCTTCTCGTCAACCAGAAGCACACCTCTTGCTTTTAACCCTTCACGGAACTCAGATGCCTCAAGCAAGGGGGGGCAGCAAAAGACTGTTGTTTAGGGCCTGATTTGCTACCTAGTTGCATTCACGGTGCTTGGGGCAGTGTACTGATTCCTCAGGCCTTCTCCTCAACTGTTCATTGAGGGGAGCAAATTCCCATTTTACTTTTAAGGAGGGAAAAGTCCAGCCCCTTCCCCAGCCCATAATTGCTCTTCAAGGAGCAGATGAAATGAGGAAGAAAGGCTCCAGCACTTAGATCTGCCCTTCTGAGGTCTCTCCTGGCGTCGACCAGAAGGCTCTGTGATTGTCCATCCATCTCTGAGACTGGGTAGGGAAGGGCAGGTCAGAGGGGGAGGAATTAGGGAGCTCGTTTGGATAGAGGTCTAAGTTATTTTCTCCAACCAGCTTTATACTATTTTTTAATTTTTTAAAATTGAAGCATAGTTGATTTACAATGTTTTTTTTTATTACTTTTTAATTTATTTTTTAATTTTGGGGGGAGAGGTAATTGGGTTTATTTATTTATTTTAAGGGAGAGACTGGGGATTGAACCCTCCAGCTTTATATTAATTTTTGAAAACCGCACCTCTCTGATTCTAGTTGCTTTCTTGAATAAGATGACCTCCAGTATGTAGCGAGGTGGACTTAGCATTACCCCCAAAGCATTACAACCAAATATGATGCTCCAAGTACTTGAAGCTCCCCTCTGAACACACAGATGAAACATTATATTTTTACTGCATCTTTAAAGTGGAGCTTATGCAAGATCATCATTAATGAATGGTGTTCCTGGGGATCCAATTCAACCTTCACTGGATTGTTTTTAATAGCCCTGCCAAACTGTTCTCTATCCAATCTTCTTTGGACATTCTGGTGTTGGGGCATTCTCTATTTTAGGAGGTAGCCTTTTCCATTGTTGGACAGCTCTGACTACTAGAACTTTTTTTTTTTTAATAAGTTGAAATTTCCTGTGATATCCACCCCCTGGCCCTGCTATGGACAGAACTGCATACCCCCAAATTTATGTTTTGAAGCCTTCATTTCCAATGTGATGATATTTGGAGATGAGTTAGATGAGGTCATGAGGGTGGAGCCCTCCTGATGGAATTAGTGCCTTTATAAGAAGAAACACAGAGAGCTTGCTCTTTCCTCACAGGCACAAAGAAGGGGCCCTGTGAGCTCACAGAGAGATGGTGTCACCTCAAGGCAAGAAAGGAGTCCTCAAAATAAAACTTACTTTATTGGCATCTTGAGATTGGATTTCTAAGCCTCCAGAATTTAAATTTCCATTGTTTAAGCCACCCAGTCTGTTTTTTTTTTTTTTCAAGAAACTTTAGCAGAGGAAGACAGGCCCTGTTTATTCATTCTTTCACTTATCATATAATGAAACCCTTGTTGTGTAAGACACTCTGCTGGGTGCTTGAGATTAAAATAAAAATGAGGAAGTTTCTGCAGAGTCAGTTTGGAAATCAGACAAAAAAGCCAGTAATTTCAGCACAAAGTATATTTTAGTGTAAAGACTACTGTGATAAAGGCAGTGAGGACCCAGAAGAATCTGTTTGCTTCTGAGGCAAGGCCAGCATCCGAATCCACAGAAGATAAGGGCAAACCATGCAATCTCACTTCCATAGGATGCGACCTGATCTCCTCCAGAAAGTGCACAGCAAGACAGACCGTCCCTGTGGAAGCAGTAAGGACCAGAGCCCCCACGCCTGGAGGAGAACCCAGAATCCCATGAGAGTCCAAACATTTGCAGAGTCAAGGAGTGAGGTCTTCCTTTCTGATTGGGGAGTGGCTGCAGGGTGGATAGTGTTGCCTGTGTCTTATGCCCTCCCTGTCTGAAGTCAGCAGCCAGATGGATCCTTCTAAAACATTACGCGACATCATTCCTCATCGCATAGCCCTCCACGAGCTCCAGATCACTCGGGGAAACACCAGCACACTCACGTGGCCAACGAAGATGATGTGATCCTGCCCACATTGCCTTCGTTCATCAATCTCCTGGTTGCCCACTTCTCTCAGCAACACCAGTCTCCTTATAAAATACCCCAGGTCTGCCCCTACCTTAGGGCCTTATCACAGCCTGTCCTCTCCCCCTGGGACATTTTATTCCCCCAGGTATCTGTGTGGTGCACACTCTCCTCTCCTTCACATCTCTGCTAGAGTATCACCTCAATGAGTCTTCCCTGACCATGCTTTTAAACAAAGAATGGTCCCACAATGTGTCCCTTACTCATAGCTCTATTTTTGTCTTCTCTTAACAAATCTCCTTCTCTAAAATAGCTTATTTGTTTATTAAGCCTATTGGTATTGCTGCCTCTCTCCACCCCCGCAACCCACCCACACATACGTACACACACATACATACACAAATCTAAGTCCCTAAATACAGAGTTTTAATCTTTTTTATTCACTGATACATTTCAGTTATCTAGCGCTGTGCCTGGTGCAGAGTGGGTACTTGTGATGGACTGGATTGTGGTCCTCAAAATTTGCACTGAAGCTCTAATCCCCCATAAGATGGTATGTGGAGAAAGGGCCTTTGAAAGGAACTTAGGTTTAGATGAGGTTATGATGGTGGGGTCCTCATTATAGGATTAGTGTCCTTAAGAGAAAGGGCCAAAGAGCATGCTCTGTCTGTCTCTCTGCCATGAGAGGACACATCAAGAAGGTGGCCATCTGAGAGCCAAGCAGAGAGTCTTCACCAGGAACTGAACTGACCTAGAACTTAGCTTCTAGAACTGGGAGCAATGGTATTTTGTTATAGCAGCCTAAGCAGACTAAGATAGTACTTAAAAAAAAAAAACTTGTCAAAAGCATGAATGAATAAATGCAATCAAAGGGACAGCGCAAACCAAATACTGCTTTGACGTCAGCCTTTTCTCTTGATTTCCCTTGCAGCTTGTGGAAAACCAGCATCTGACCAGTAATTCATGCAATACACATATATAGTAAACCTTTCTGACTCGTTTAAGCTCAAGTAAATTCCTCTGTTCATTCAATTTTTTGTTGATTTAACAAATATTTATTTCCTTCCCATCATAGATATGCCTTCTAATCTGACTACCAATCTTACTCTGCTTTTGTTTCCTTTTATACACTTATTCCCTCTGATCAGAGCTTTGACTCATACTGCTATGACTTGGAAAGAATAAATGTAGTTTCTTTGTGGACAAGCAGGATGACAGCTCCTTGATCCAAAATCCGAAGAAGCCCATGTCTCCATCACCCAGGGAGGCCTGATGCCCATAGATAACTAACTCTGTTGGCCCCTTCCAAGGCAGAGGGGAAGAAAACTCCCGTGAAGATACCATCTTGTGAAGTTGAAGGATCTCACAGGACAAATCTCATACAAACAAAAGAATACTTGGTGTGCAAAACTTTTCATTTTCTGATTTTTCAGGCTTTTCATCTGTACAGCAGAGATAAGAAGTACCTACCCCAAAGAGCTGTTGTAAGGATTAAATGAGATTGTCTATATGTGGACCAAGCACAGCATCTGGCTCTTTATAAGCAAGATTAGTTGCTATTAGCTTTGGTCAGAAGGAGTGAGAATGGATGGTTACCTGGATGGACCTTGGTTTCATCAACTCAGGGCTCTGTCCACCTGTATCCTGGCACTGCCTGCATCCAGAAGGAATATTTGCAACCCACACCCTGGGCCCATAAGACTGGCTTTTGATAATGAGCTCTACTGGGTCTCTGGACCTGAGTTTATACAGCTTCTATGCATGAAACCCTGAGCAATGTGAGCTGATAAATCTGGGCGAATTTGCCTCTTCTGTCCCTGTGTTCTGATCTCTGCTCATACACATTTACTGAGAATTCCATCTACATCTCCAGTGTTGTCCGATCCCTTAGCTAACCCTGAGAATGACAGAAGGGACCAGCCTGTAGGGCTTGGAACAAGTCACAAGTCATGCCATCACAGACCTGGCATCCTCTCTTCTGACAGGAACACTAGGCTGTACTTTTCCATCACCCTATCCACTTATTTAAACCCCAAGGGGTGTTTGTTGTAGACTGAGTTCCCAAGAAAGTTGACTTTTTTTAAAACATTTTTTTATTGAGTTATAGTCATTTTACAATGTTGTGTCAAATTCCAGTGTAGAGCACAATTTTTCAGTTATACATGAACATACATATATTCATTGTCACATTTCTTTTTGCTGTGAGCTACCACAAGATCTTGTATATATTTCCCTGTGATATACAATATAATCTTGTTCATCTATTCTGCATATGCCTGTCAGTATCTACAGATTTCAAAATCCCAGTCTGTCCCTTCCCACCCCCTGCCCTCTTGGCAACCACAAGTTTATATTCCATGTCTATGAGTCTGTTTCTGTTTTGTATTTATGTTCTTTTTTTTTTTTAGATATGAGCGATCTCATATGGTAGTTTTCTTTCTACTTCTGGCTTACTTCACTTAGAATGACATTCTCCAGGAACATCCATGTTGCTGGGAATGGCGTTGTCATTTTTTTTTACTGCTGAATAGTATTCCATTGTATAAATATACACTTCTTCTTTATCCAGTCAGCTGTCGGTGGACATTTAGGCTGTTTCCATGTCTTGGCTATTGTAAATAGTGCTGCTATGAACACTGGGGTGCAGGTGTCTTTTTGAAGTAGGGTTCCTTCTGGATATATGCCCAGGAGTGGGATTCCTGCGTCATAGGGTAAGTCTATTTCTAGTCATTTGAGGACTCTCCATACTGTTTTCCACAGTGGCTGCACCAAACTGCAATCCCACCAGCTGTGTAGGAGGGTTCCCTTTTCTCCACAGCCTCTCCAGCATTTGTCATTTGTGGACTTTTGAATGATGGCTATTCTGACCAGTGTGAGGTGATACTTCATTGCAGTTTTGATTTGCATTTCTCTGATAATTAGTGATATTGAGCATTTTTTCATGTGCCTATTGATCATTTGTATTTCTTCCTTAGAGAATTGCTTGTTTAGGTCTTCTACCCATTTTTGGATTGGGTTCTTTGTGTTTTTCTTATTATGTCATATGAGCTGCTTATATATTCTGGAGATCAAGCCTTTGTTGGTGCTATCATTTGCAAAAATTTTCTCCCATTCCATAGGTTGTTGTTTTGTTTTACTTATGGTTTCCTTTGCTGTGCAGAAGCTTGTAAGTTTAATTAGGTCCCATTTGTTTATTCTTACTTTTATTTCTATTGCTTGGGTATACTGCTCTAGGAGAGCATTTTTGAGATGTATATCAGATAATATTTTGCCTATATTTTCTTCTAGGAGGTTTATTGTACCTTGTCTTATGTTTAAGTCTTTGATACATTTTGAGTTTACTTTTGTGTATGTTGTAAGGGAGTGTTCTAGCTTCATTGATTTACATGCTGCTGTCCAGTTTTCCCAACACCATTTGCTGAAGAGACTGTTTTTATTCCATTGTATGTTCTTGCCTCCTTTGTCAAAGATTAGTTGACCAAAAGTTTGTGGGTTCATTTCTGGGCTCTCTATTCTGTTCCCTTGGTGCATATGTCTGTTTTTGTACCAATACCATGCTGTCTTAATTACTGTAGCTCTATAGTATTGTCTGAAGTCTGGGAGAATTTTTCCTCCAGCTTTTTTCTTCTTCTTCAGAGAAATTCTAGGTCTTTTGTGGTTCCATATAAATTTTATTATGATTTGTTCTAGTTCTGTGAAATATGTCCTGGGTAATTGGATAGGGATTGCATTAAATCTGTAGATTGCCTTGGGCAGTGTGACCATTTTAACAATATTGATTCTTCCAATCTAAGAGCATGGGATGTCTTTCCATTTTTTTGTCTTCTTTTATTTCCTTCATCAATGGTTTATAGTTTTCCATGTATAAGTCTTTCAGCTCCTTGGTTAGATTTATTCCTAGGTATTTTATTACTTTGGGTGCTATTTTAAAAGAGATTGTTTCTTTACTTTCTTTTTCTGTTGATTCATCGTTAGTTTAAAGAAATGCAACTGATTTTTGAACGTTAATCTTGTAACCTGCTACCTTGCTGAATTCTTCAATTAGTTCTAGTAGTTTTTCTGTGGACTTTTTAGGGTTTTCTACATATAATATCATGTCATCAGCATATAGTGACACTTTTACCTCTTCTTTTCCAATTTGGATCCTTTTTATTTCTCTCTCTTGCCTGATTGCTGTGGCTAGGACTTCCAAGACTATGTTGAATAGGAGTGGTGATAGTGGGCAGCCTTGTGTTGCCCCAGATTTTAGTGGGAAGCTTTTGAGTTTTTCACCATTGAGTATTATGATGGCTGTAGGTTTGTCATATATAGCTTTTATTATGTTGAGATATGTTCCCTCTATACCCACTTTGGTGAGAGTTTTTATCATAAGTGGGTGTTGAATTTTATCAAATGCTTTTTCTGGATCTATTGAGATGATCATGTGGTTTTTGTCCTTTCTCTTGATATGATGTATTACATTGATTGATTTGTATATGTTGAACCACCCTTGTGTCCCTGGATGAACCCCACTTGATCATGATGTATGATCTTTTTTATGTGCTGTTGGATTCTATTTGCTAATATTTTGGTAAGGATTTTTGCATCTATGTTCATCAATGATATTGGTCTGTAATTCTCTGTTTTGGTGGTGTCTTTGTCTGGTTTTGTATCAGGGTGATGGTGCCTTCATAGAATGAGTTTGGGAGTATTCCCTCCTTTTCAATCTTCTAGAAGAGTTTGAGAAGAATTGGTATGAGTTCTTTGTATGTTTGGTAGAATTCCCCGGTGAAGCCATCTGGTCCTAGACATTTATTTGTAGGGAGGTTTTTTTGTTGCTAATTCTATTTCATTTCTAGTGATCAGTTTGTTCCAGTGGTCAGTTTCTTCTTGATTCAGTCTTGGTGGACTATATGTTTCCAGAAACTTGTCCATCTCCCCTAGGTTATCTATTTTGGTTCCATATAGTTTTTCATAATATTCTCATATGATATTCTGTATTTCTATGTTATTTGTTGTAATTTCTTCATTTTCCTTTGTTATTTTGCTTATTTGTGCTCTCTCTTTTTTCTTCTTTGTGAGTTTGGCCAGAGGTTTGTTGATTTTATTTACTCTTTCAAAAAACCAGCTTTTGGTTTGATTGATTTTTTTTCTGTTTTTTTTTTAATCTCTATTTTATTCATTTCCTCCCTGATCTCTATTATTTCCTTCCTTCTCTGACTTTTGAGGGTTTTGTTTTGTTTTTTACTCTTCTTTTCTTAATTCTTTTAGCTGGTGAGTTAGATTGTTTATTTGAGATTATTCTTCTTTTTTGAGAAAGGCCTGTATCTCTATAAACTTCCCTCTTAACACTGCCTTTGCTGCGTCCCATAAATTTTGTGTGGTTGTGTTTTCATTTTCATTTGTCTCAAGGCTATTTTTTCATTTCACCTTTGATTTCATCATTGACCCATTGGTTTTTTTAATAGCATGTTGTTTAATCTCCATACTTTCCTTTTTTTCTCTCCTTTGTTTCTCTGTAGCTGATTTCTAGTTTCATGGCATTGTGGTCAGTAAAGATGCTTGAGTTAATTTCTAGCTTCTTAAAATTGCTGAGGCTTCTTTTGTGCCCAAGTACATGATCAATCCTAGAAAGTGTTCCATGTGCACTTGAAAGAAAGTATAGCCTATTTTGGGGGGGGGTGTAATGCTCTGAAAATATCCACCAAATCTAATTTATCTATGATATCATTTAATTTCTCTGTTGCCTTATTTATTTCCTGTCTGGAAGATCTATCTAGTGATGTTAATGCAGTGTTAAAATCTCCGGCAATGGTTGTATTCCCATCAATACCCCCCCTTTATCTCTGTTAGTAATTGTTTTATGTACTTAGGTGCTCCTATATTGGGTGCATATGTATTAATGAGTGTAATATCCTCATCTTGTATTACTCCTTTAATCATTATAAAATGTCCTTCTTTATCTTTCTTTATGACCTTTGTTTTAAAGGCTATTTTATCTGAAATCAGTACTGCTACACCTGCTTTTTTGGCTTTTCCATTTGCATGGAATATCCTTTTCCAGCCTTTCACTCTCAATCTATATGTGTCCTTCTTCCTAAAGTAGGTCTCTTGTATGCAGCATATTGAAGGTTCTTGCTTTATTAGCCAGTCTGCCACTCTATGTCTTTTGATTGGAGCATTTCATCCATTAACATTTACAGTAATTAATGATAGATGTGTGTTTATTGCCATTGAACTTATTTTTGCAGTTGATTTGGTATTTCCTCTTTGTTCCTTCTTCCTTTTGTGGTTTTGGTAATTTTTGTTTGTATTATCTTGAATTTTATTTAGTTTTTGTGACTCCCTTGTAAGTTTTTGGCTTGTGGTTACCCTTTTTTGTAAGTCTATTAACCCATCACTGTAACTGTTTGTATTTAACAGATAGTAATATAATCTCAAACCCATCCTACCGAGAACAAAAATTTTAAAAAAGAAAAAAATAACTCTATATTTTCTTGCTTCCCTCTCCCACTCTTAATGATTTAGATGTCTTCTTTTACAATTTTGTGTTTATTCTATTTGTAATTCATGAGTTATCACCTTTCCAGTTATGAGTTTCTCATTTCTGTAGCATCCTGCTTCTTTTCTATTTAGAGTAGACCTTTCAATGTTTCTTTTAGCATGGGTTCAGTGTTACTAAACTCTTTAAGTTTTTGCTTGTCTGTGAAATTCTTTATCTCTCTTTCTATTCTAAAGGATAGCCTTGCTGGATAAAGTATCCTAGACTACATCTTTTTTTCATTCAGGACTTTGAATATATCTTGCCACTCCCTTCTGGCCTGTAATGTTTGTGTAGAGAAATCAGCTGAGAGCCTTATGGGGGTTCCCTTGTAACTCAGTCTTTGTTTTTCTCTTGCTGCTTTTAGGATCATTTCTTTATCCTTGACTCTGGCCATCTTGATTATGATATGTCTTGATGTAGGTCTGTTTGGGTTCTTCCTGTTTGGGACTCTCTGAGCTTCCTGTACTTGGATATGTGATTCTGTCTTTAGGTTTGGGAAATTTTCAGTCATGATTTATTCAAATACCTTTCCAATCCCCTTTGTTCTTTCTTCCCCTTCTGGAACCCTTATTATGCATAGATTTTCAATATTTATATTAGCCCATAGGTCCCTTATATTGTTTTCTTTGGTTTTAATTAGTTTTTCTCTCAGCTGTTCTGATTGGGTACTTTCTGTTGTCCTGTCTTCTAGGTCACTTATTCATTCCTCTGCATTATCTAGTCTGCTTTGTACAGCCTTTGGATCAGCTCTCATCTCAGCAAATGTGTTTACCAATTCTACTTGGCTCTTCTTTATAGCTTCAATTTCATTTTTGACATATTTTATATCTCTAAACACTATCTCTTTTAGTTCCTTCAGTACTTTGATCACTCCTTTTTTGAAATCTTGATCTAGTAGACCATCAATGTCTATTTCATGGTTCATTCATTCAGGGGATTTCCCTTGCTCTTTTAATTGGAGTGGTTCCTCTGCTTCTTTATCTTGCTCATATCTCTCTTTCCCATCACCCTATCCAGTTATTTAAACCCCATGGGATGTTTGTTGTAGACTGAGTTCCCAAGAAAGTCGACTTTGAGACAAAGTCTAGCACATAGGATGTTCATTAAGGAGTGTCCTTGGGGTGAACACTTGGGAAAGGAGGGGAAGAAATCAGCAGAGGGAGAAATCTGGCTGTGGTGCAGGCTCAGTGACAGCCTCAGGCAACCCCTTGGAGGCTATGGAGGTGGAACGGTCCTTCAGGGTTGTCCAGGGTGGGCTGAGATGACCAGGTCTTCACAGTCCAGCACTGATCAATCACTGAATGTGGGCTTAGTGGGAAGGGTGTGATCTTGGGCAAGGGGATGTCTACAGCTGAGGTAGATCCTGAAGGGACTAACAGCTGAAGGCCCATCTGCAAACAGCACTCTCAGTAGCTGAGGCAATGAGTTCTTCACTGAAGAGGGAACTGGGAGCCACCTTACAATAGCAACCCAGGATGCTCTCTGGCCAACTCAGCTGCAGCATCAGTTTCCCATTCAGTGTACTAGTTACCCAAGCATATCATCAACCCTAGGTTATTTGGCCATGGTCCACCAACTTTCCAGTTCTCTCTGAACTTGAGAAAGAGGACAGAATCACGGTGTCCCAGAGCCTTGCTGGTGTCATGCTCTGAAGGCAATGATCACTCAGGCCTGAATGATAATACCTTGGACTTTGGCTATAACTTGCTGCTTAGACAGTATCACTCTGTCACTGGCTTGGGCCTCCTTTGACACTGATCACAGCTAGGATAAAGCTTAATTTCTATACCCATGGACTATGCACTGTGTCATCTCTCAGGTCACAAAGTCTTCCAAGGCCAAGTCAAATTCCGCGAGCCTTGTCTCTGTTCAGTGGAGCTGAGTCTGGGTTCATACCATTCTCAACACCTTTACAAAATAATAACAACAACAACAACAACAACAACAACATCAACACCTCTCATCTTCATGATACTTTATAATTTACAAGGTTCTTTGTCACCTATCTCTGTCTGTGAGCACTCCTGTAGGACAAGCATCACTCCACATTCCCTTATCCAGCTGAAGTTCAGGGTGACACAGTGACTGGCATAGCCCCACAAATGGAGCTGGAAGTGAATCCAGCGGTTTTGACTCCCATTCTCCACACCTTGCCAACTCCTGCTGCCACAGTTGGCTCAGCTTTGTGTCTGGTGTGCCCTCTCCTCTCCTTTTCTCTGCTCACTGCCATGCTCAGTCTCCTATCTTCCCAGCCTAGCTGCAAGCAGAAGCTCTTCTGAAGGTGCTTGGGTTAAATCAAAGGACAGATTATTTTTAAAATTTAGCAGAGAAGTATGGATGGTGGGGATTTCAGTGGTCTTTGCACTCAACAGAAAAGCCTGTGGAGAGCCTGTTTAACTTGAAGGAAAGACTCCAAGGTTGTAATATTTTTGAAACAGAGCAGGAAGCCCCCTCCAGCAGATGACAAGGCATCACGGCCAGCAGTGTGATATGACAGAATGTGGAAGGGCTCTCCAGTAAGTCAGACTTGGGTGCAACTTCCATCCCTCTTCTTACTTAGACTTTGTGACTTCTCTGAATCTGTTTCTTCATCTGTTCAATGAGGTTAATATTACCTACCTCATAGAGCCTTGTATTTCTTCAGATAATGAATGCAAAGCAATGAGCCCAGTGCCTTGTTGCAACATTCACTTACTTCTAAGAAAATGGATGTTCTTCCTCTTCTTTCTTGAACTCTCCTCCATCCCTGGCTGGGAGAGATGATGACAGTGAGACTGACTGGGAAAGAAGGAAGAAAAGCAAAGCATGCTAAGGCCTTAGGTGGCAAAGAGCTTGGTGTCAGCCTGTGGGAGGAACAGAGAGGTCAGGGTGGCTGTGTGTCATGGCAAGAAGGATGGTGGCCCAAACTGAGGTAGGCCACTGGGAAGGTACTGGATCACACTAACATTTTGCCAGCCAGAAATTGTTTTTTATTCTAAATACAAGGAGAAGCCACTGGAGGGTTAATAAAAGGGGAATGATGTGATCTGATTCTCACTGTAAGATTACTTGGGCTATTGATGCAAATGTTTACAAATCAAGCTTTCCCTCCTACTGTATTAGCTCTTTAAGGGAAGAAAAGAGGATTTGTATTAACTAGTTAGTTAATTAGTTAGTTAGTTAGTTAGTGTTTTAGTTTCCTAGGCCTGCTGTCCTAGTCCATTTGAACTACTGTGACAAAGTACCATAGACTGGGTGGCTTATAAACAACAGAAATTTATTTCTTACAGTACTCCTAGAGGCTGGGAAGTCCAAGATCAAGGTACCATCAAATTTGCTGCCTGGTGAGACCTCAATTCGTGGTTGATAGACGGCTATCTTCTCACTGTGTCATCACATGGTGGAAGGGATGAGGGAGCTCTTTGGGATATTTTTTAAAATACTAACCTCATTCATGAAGGCTGCAACCTCATGACCTAATCACCTCCCAAAGGCCCCACCTCCTAATACCATCACACTGGGGATTAGTTTCAACATATGAATTTTGGTGGGATAGAAGCATTCAGTTCATAGCAGCTGCCATAACAAAATACCACAGTGTGGGTGGCTTAAACTACAGAAATTTACTTTCTCATAATTCTGAAGGCCGGAAGTCCAAGATCAAGGTATCAGCAGGTTTGGTTTCTTCTAAGGTCTTTCTCCTTGACAGTGGTCACTCTCTCACTGTGTCCTCACATAGTTGTCCATCTGTCTGTGTGTTCATGTCCTAATTTCCTCTTTTTATGAGGATATCAGTCATATTGAATTAGGGCCTACCCTAACGACTTCATTTTAACTTAATTACTTCTTATCTCTAAGTTACCTCCAGCTACAATCTTATCTCCAACCACAATCACATTCTGAGGTCCTGAGGAGGGCACAACTCAAATTTTGTGTACAAAGATGGAATTCATCATACATGATCTTTTTTTGGGGGGAGAGGTGTTAACATAATATAACATATTAGTTAGCTGATCATTCAGTCATTTAGTAGACTGAATAATAAAGCTAAAATAAACAATTTGTAATTCCTCTATATTGCACAACATAGTGTTGCATTCACATTAGGAATTCACTGTAGGATTGTTGAATAAACTCAGATGTTTGTTGTTGTCATGTAAACAAACATACAAAGGAAAAGCTCTTATTTTGGTCCATATACTTCCGTACTATGTATATAAATGACTGTGTCATGAGATCAAGGACAGACTTTCATCCATAGGAGTTCAGGCACCTAGGAAACCTAAAGCTTGGTCAAAACTTCATACCTGGTATAGGAGGCTCCTGTATGGCGTCTCTGACCCAGAGCTTGAGCTGTGGCTTCAGAGGGGGATCCATCATCTCAGCAGTCAGCCCATTGCCTGCATGAAAATCAGGGCTAGCAAACTCAAGCTACTTGAAGTAAAGGATTGGGATCAGGGAATGTCTTTATTTCTCTAAAGGGAGCAGCCATCATGTACCTCCAGCTAATTTCCTCCTTGGAAACATGGGGCCAGTATTATCAGATTTCCTAATTTTTCCATAAGACTCAGAAATTTGGATTCTAATGTGAAGTCTCCCAGACTTTAAAATCTAACAGCTAATCAATATAAAAGCAAAATTTAAAAACAAATAAACAAAAACGATATACAGGCCAACAAAGAGTATCTGTAGCCCAGAATCTGCCATGGGCCACGATTTGGAGACCTCAGTTCAGGGGCACTACCAGACTATAAGATGGCTCTGTGCAAATTAGAAAAAGCACCACTCTGAAGCAGATGCATCCCTGTAGGTGCACGGTCTGAGGAGCAAAGTAAGGCATAGATTTCAATCTTCACTCATCACTGCAGCTAGATCCTTTGTGCAGTACACAAACTGCCTGACTATAGGCAATTACATGCCTGTCTTTTGACTATTATGTGGAACCTAGTTACCCTACAGTTCACATCCATTTGACCAATTTCTGGTCAGTTACAAAACCCCACAGAGCCCTTGATTCTCCTTGTTTTATCTTTTTATCACCAATCACACTTAAAATTACTCATTCAATATTTGTCTTTCCAACTAGATTACAAGCTCCAGGAGGTCAGGAGATCTCTTGTTGCCTAGTCTACCCTCAGTGATAAGCACAGAATCTGATACCCAATAAAAATGTTTTTAGTAACAGAGGGGAAAAAATAATATAATGGAAAAGAATCTGAAAAGAAAAATATATATGCATGTGTATATATGTATGTTTTATATATATATATATGTGTGTGTATATGTATAAAACTGAATCACTTTGCTGTACACTAACATTTTAAATCAACTACACTTCAATAAAAAATTTAAAAAAAACATAACCAGTCAGCTCCCTCTTTCAGATTTGAATGAATCATAGATGCGAAGGCAGTTATTACAGCTTCTGATCTTCTCTACATGAAATGCGTTCATGTCTTCCACCTACTCCTCATAAGGACTGGCTTCCAGATCTCTCACCATCTTGGTGAATTTCCTCAGGATCCAGTTCAAGTCATCAGAAATATTTTGAAAATGTGATTTCAACACTTGCGCCTGTGACACTAGCAACCAAAGGAATAGGAACTTCAATTTACTCTACTAGTCACTTTGCATCTGATATTTTATTCAGTCCACAAAACAGCCCTCATGATAGAAATCACGAGGAGAAACAAGGGCTTCTGGAATTTAAGTAACTTGTCTAACCAAAGTCATATTTTTTGTAAGCAGAGGGACTGGCATTCAAACTTAAATTGTTCTGACTCCCCGAAGCCATGCTCTTTCTACTATGCCAGGCCTCTCTGTTCCATTAAATTATATTTAACCACTAAGTCAGGGGCTGTCTTGGGCCCAAATATCTCAAGCATGAATGAGCTGAGATTTTCCAGGCTGGAAGGGTCAGAACTGGTAGTCGGGTCCATGGAGAGCAATGCAGCAGGCCACTCCATCGAAAACCATGCATCAGACTCACAAAGGGAAAGATGCCTCGGGCCAGGACAGCTGAGAGGATGTTTATGGGAAGAAAACCTGGCGGAGATTAAATCCTGTGCATCCACAACACCCTTGATCCCAGACTGTTGTTTATGGACAGAGCAGCAAAAAGCCAAACAGAAACTTTTTTTTTTTTCTTTTTCCCTGGTAATAGCTTTCGGGATTTATTTTAGGACAAAGGAAAAAGGTTGCTGACCTGGGCCAACTGTCCCCACCTACCCCGGCCCTCTGCTTCATCCTCCATAAAAGCAACATAACCAAAAAATCACAAATGGAAATGAGGGTAGATGAGTCCAGACTTCTCCACGTTTCACTTTCAGCCTGGTTTCCCGCTCTGGGTCTTTGGGAGTTGTCAGTGACTACGTGAAGTATTTGATTTGGGGGGTGACTGTTGTCATTCTGTCTCTTTATGAAGGACATTTCAAGACAACTGGGGAAGAGGAGAGAGGCCAGAATTATTCTTATAGTCCAGTTATCTTTGAACAAGTCTCCAAAACCTCAGCTGGAAAAAAGTCAAAATAATGTTTGCCGAGCCAGCAAGCATATTTTCTGTTGTTTCCAATCCTATTTTTATCTTTAAAACATTTACAAAGAAGACAAGCACATTAAAAAGAATTGGAGAGAAGTTTTGCTGAAGCAATTTAAAAAACAGATAAAGTTTACTTCTAGTCCCATTTTCTTCACCCACACACTCTGTATTTGCGTGTGTTTCCTTCCCATCTTTCTTCTCTCCTGCTTGTTACCAGGTTGCAATCACAGTGCTTATATAATGTTGTTTAGGTCTACATATTTTCAGTTAACATTATATCATAAGCTTAAAAAATTAATCTCTATTATCATTGAGTGCTGCATAATATAGCTTAATTGTTCCTTGACTCCAGCGTTTAAACTGTATTCTTATTAATGCATTAGATTGGTATTATTAATATAATAGATTGTGAGTATTAATTATTGTTTGAATTTAGTTTTAGTTCTCAAAAACCAAAGATATTTGACAAAAGAGCCCTTATTTTGTAGGGAATATGTAAATTACACAGAATACTGATTAAAGAATTAAATCCTGGATTCTTGGCATTAGAAGGAAATGTCAAAGTCATTTCATTCAAAATTCCAATTGATGATGGTCTCCTTTATGTTTGTGGTGAACATGTTCAGTCATGGGAAGCTCTCTCCTAAGAGAGGCAGCCAGTTCCATCTTGAACAACTCTGATGTCTTTCTATCTATAACTTTCCCCGTGTGACAACAAAATGTCTCCACCCCTTTCCATTAGTGGTAATCACGCTCCCCCATCCCAATTAAGGGAGCAATCCCAAAAGTCACTTAATTTGTATTTAATCATTCCATGAATATTTATTGAGGGCCTCCTCTGTGTCAAACCCTTTAATAGGCATTGGAGATAGAAGGAGAACACAATTTTTATTCTAGTGTAGACAGGTCTGGGAAGTAAAAGACATATAAAGTGGAGACCTAACCCAGACCGGAGGCATGGGGAAGGCAGCCCAGAGAAAGTACTGCTGATGCTGAGATGAGAAGACTGAGTTAGCCCATCAAAGAATATGGACAGTGTTTTTGGCAGAGGAAAGGGTACGTGCAGAAGCCCGTAACAGTGACATTTGTCAGAGATGCAGACACTAGCCCCGTCAGAGGTGCGGGCAGCGTGGGGTCTTGCTCACACTCACCACGCTAAAGGTCTTCGCTGGTGATTTTCCTTCTAGTTAGAGAAGCACATACTATCCCAGGACTAAGGAGCGTCAGTGATTACCAAGATTACAACTTCCTTGAGTGTGGGCTGAGGAGTGTTAGCTCCTTGGGTGACAAAGGCTTGTACTGGCGGATAGTGGGGAGAGACTCTTACATTCAAAGATATTCTGAGAATACAAGGTTGAATGAAGAGAAACATGTGTTTTCAGCACAGGATTTTTGGGGCCTTTCACAGGCACATCAGTGTTGTCATTTTCTAATGAGCATCATCACACATGAGGGTTCCAAACGTGTTTTACTATGAAATCATTTAATGTGAAGTACCTAATAGGACTAAGTTTCCCTGGAACCTTTTTTGGGAAATGCAGGTACAGAGCAATCCTGGATTTTTATAGATGAGGAAATTGAGACCTGAAAAGAAAAGAAAAAACTTCCCCTAAATCACACAAAGAAATAGAACAGTAACCAGTTTCTCTTGACTCTTAGACCACTGCACCCTCCAATATATCTGAATGTCTCACAATCACTAAGCTAATGTCATCATAAACTATATACTAGAAACCTGCAATGTCTCCATTGCATTGCCTGTGTCATATTATGCAGTGCCCACAACTGTCCTGAGAAGTTCTGGTTTGGCTGCAGAGAATTTTATTTGATACCCCCACCTACAGTTACATTTCTCCCTGCCGTGGAGACTTACCCATCTGATGGCTGTACCTAGGCTCTGTATCCTATCAGACCTTCCTTGATGGACCTGCCGTTCTGATGCCATTGCAAGACTGGTGGCAGAGGGCCCGGGTTCAGGAGCCTATCAAGTGAACTGGGACTTTAATGGTCAGCCGGTGTAATTCCTCAGCCAACCGAGGAACACTTATCCTCTATGCGAGCCTTTCCAGGAGTGAGGAGCGCTCCTCCTCAACCCATTCTGGGTCTGGATGGCTTCCAGAAAGAACAATTCTATGGGCCCATTACAGAAGCGTAGTCAGCAGCCAAGCACGGAGTTCCCTGTCAACCCTAGAAGACAGCAGCTGACGGTTACAGGCAAGTAGCCTTAGACACTGCCACCTTCTCCTTCCCCAGCAGCACTGCAGGGACGATGACTGAAGCGGACGCTGGAGCTCGGTGTTGGCAGCCAGCATGCGTCACTTTTGACTTGAGTGGCAGAGAGTTTGAAGTTGATGTGTCCCAAGAGAAGCAGCTATAGATTTGGCTTTGATTGCTGTTAATTCTCTTAATGAGAACATCTATAAAGAGAATGTGGAGGAAGAGAGATTTTTATTGTCTCTTCTTTTTTCAAATGACAACAAGAGACATAATGAAGAGGAAAAAGCTTTCTTGTGGGCGCTGGGCCTATTGGCCGCAAGAACAGGCTGGCTGAGTCCCAGCTCCACAGGAAGGCACTCGTGAGAAAACGAGGTGGTGAGGGAACAGTAAAACTTCTAGGAAAGGGCTTGTGCCTTCAGAAGGAAAACAAGAGCAGCTGAGGGAACAGAGAGCTCCTGATGAAATCAAGATTTGTGTGCAGCCTCGGCCCGGGGCCTTGGGACAAGGGAAAGGGGAGCCTTGCTGAGAGAATCTTCCCTGAGAAAACATGGGAGGCTTATAGACACCATAAATTTGCACTGGGCCTTATTCTTAACCTAATCATCACACCATGAAGCATGGCAGTAGCCCTGGCAAGGGAAGGGCCAAGAAGTGAGAGGGAGGCATGTCCATCCATTTGTCTGTCTGTCAGCAGTTGGAATGGCCAAGCCTGCTTTGGGCCCTGACTTTGTGGGCAAAATTGTTTGCTTCTCTGGTGCTTGCGGATTCTCACCTCCCTGGCTGCCCTCAGGTCCCATCCCAGAACAAGGTCATGACCATAAATCAGCCCCCAGAGGCCCAGGAGAAAGCTTCCAGCCTCCAGGCCTGGCCTAGAGATGCTGGCCTTGTCGCAGGCCCAGCCTGGTGGGACATTTTGAGCCAAGGAAATCAAACTGCTGTCTAATGCATTCATGGGCTGGTGGAATGTTAGGGCTGAAAGGCACCTCTAGGATAATTACTTTGCTTGACCAACTAACAGATGAGGAAACTGAAGTACGGGCAGAGGGAGTGGTTTGCTCAAGCACACATGGTTTATGAGAGTCAGAACCAGGTGTTCTGGATCTCATGTCAGCTCCCTTTCCTGGACTCATGATGGAATAGGACCAGGTACAAAGAGAGCTTTGCTGCCTTCTCACACATCCCAGGTCCACACATAGGCACAGGCTGACACACCATCAACTAGAACTTGTGGTAAGGAACATGACACAGAGCTGGCCTCTGCTTCAGGTAGTCAAACCCCACCCCCCGCATCAGGGGATGTCCTCAAAGCAGGACCATATGCAAAATGAGGTAACTATCAACATCATCATTGGATAGGTTTCTGGGTTCCCTGTATGCAATTTTCCTTAAGTATCCCTTTTACTGTGTGATCTTCTAGTCTGGAAGTCCTCGCCATTGCCCAGCATCTTGAGGCCCTGTATTGGTCTAGGTTCAGTCAAAATAATTTAGCCGCTATGTCATTATGGGAATAAGGGGATTAATGTTGGAATTGGGACTTCAATGTAGGAAGAGTTGAGGGAATGAAGATCTGGAAGGATCTGCCATCTGAGGATCAGAGAAACATTCACTAGAATGAATCCTGATGAACTGGAGTAGGGATGTTCTCCAGCCACTGCAACCATGAAGGGGTTGAGAGAGGTCTGAAGGCCTGCGGTGTCTGGCAACCACAACCTTCTGAAAGGAATCACCATTTCATTTCCACTTGCCAAATCTCATGCATCGTCTCATTGACGAGCTAACCCAGGACTCTACAGGGAAGGAGATTTGTCCTTAGAGGGATTTGGTGGTGATGCTGCCAAGACCCCAAAAAGGTCAAAAAGAAATTCTGAGGGGAGATTGGAGTATGTAGCATCTTGAGTGAAGAGATGGTTTCATGAGTGTGTATATGTCAAAAGTTACATCAGCACACTTCAAATATGTGAAATTTATTTTATGCCGATTGTATCTTCCAGGAAAGCTGTTACTAAAAAAGAATTAATTTGCTTTCTGAATTTTATGAATTTATACAAGTTTAGCTTATTCACTGTAACACATGTGGAATTCTTTCTACCCCACCTCCTTTCTGCCTAGATCATGCTGTCCTGGGGACATACTGTCACTGCTCCAGTAAGTGGGATCCTGTGATACTTCGATCAAGTCCAGGTAAGGGTGACTATCTAAATTGTATATTTTTATTATTTATGTAATACATTTTAAGTGTCATTTAATGTGTTTCAGAGCAATGTAATGGATAAAAGATTTAGATGGTAAAAATATGGAAAGTCTTCATTTACCTTTATAAGCTTTCTCACCATAACTTACATTTTTCTTAATTTAACTTAATCTTGATTTTAATTCAGAATATCTGTATACACCTGTGAACCCACAAAAACAAAGCCTTCTAGCCTTTAATTTCTGTGACTATTATAGTCCTAACATTAGCCATGTGGAAACCCAAGAGTCAACAGAATTACAAACTGTTATGAAGAGCAGAAGAATAAAAATGATTTACTCCCCTTCTTTCTTAATCTACCAACCAGGAATATGGTGTTATTTTCTTAAGTGTTATTTCCTCTGCTAGCGGTTTTACAATGCTTCTATTATAGCCCCCATTTTTCTCATGAATAATATTTTATCACTCCCTAAGGAACTTTGCTTACCTTCTCTGATCGAGAGTCTGGAAAGGTTAGAAATCTTTTGAATCCAAATTGCTTAATTGGAGTAACAGAAGAAAAGTATTAGAAGTCACTCCCACTATCCTCAGTCTGTATTCCAGGGTATGAGTTACCATGGTATTGGGATGGGGTAGCATTGGAAGGACATTAGAAAAGCTACTCTACTAGATTGTGGGAGCTCATCTATGAACTTTCTATGAAAATTTCTTCCCTGGGATTGTGTTATAACCTGGTACCCATTATACTTTGCTCCCATGATGTCAGTGAAAGTTTCACTCAAAACAATCTATTAAGGTTTAGAAAGATAGACCTGTATCTGTCTTCCTTATATCACTACATGACCCAAAGAAGAAATAATGAAATGAGGGTGAGGAAGGGTCATGGTCATACTTGGCCTACAGAGGACAAAGTACATTTTGTGCAGTCACCACATTCCTGGGTTGGGAGTCATTCATCCATTGACACTTATTAGGCCCCTGTTATGTCCATGGTACTTTCTTAGATACAGCACAAATGGCTAGAGGTTCCAAAGCTCAGTAGTGGGACCAAGATACTGCTTTGGGTGAGATTCCCTCAGAGCAGATCTTGTGTACTGATGAGAGGAACAGGGAAGTAAGACAGGAGGAAGAGAAAGACAAAGTCAGTGACTGAGCAGGTTACCACTGTAGATCTCAGCCAATCAGCACAATTTCACCCCCTTGCCTTTGTGATTGTTCAAGGGTGGGCTTTGACTTAAGTCATCCAATATGGAACCCATATTGATTGCCAGTTGGGGAAGAGATTCTCTGGACATGGGCCAAGAGAGAATATAGACCTAGGAGTTGTTGGTAGACATTTCTTGACAATGGCGCTAACCCTAAGATGAAGTTGAACTTTGAAAGGTGGAACAAAGATGGAAAGAAACTGGTTCTTGTTGATATCTTTGACTCCTATACTGAACCTGCCTCAGGACTTTCTCTTTACACGGCCAAGGTACTCCCTATTGCTGAAGCCAGTTTGAGTTAGTTTTTCTGTTGCTTGCCACATAAAGAATCTTAACAGATATATTGATAGTGTATGCAAAGCATTTAGTGTAGGACCTGACATAAAATAAGTGAAACACAAATGGAACCTATAAATATACAGAAAGAAGTGACAGAGAATAAAATTCAATCTTATACAAACCCCTTAAAATTGTGTGTTGCATTTGTATACACATCGGAATAGGAAGAGGGTGAATAAAGAAATGAAGAGGATAATATATGGTCAAAATTACCAGCACCTGCCCATCTCTGCCACCTAGCTTGAGAGAATGAAGACCTTCACCATGCCTCTAAGTCAATGAGAATGCATTGGACAGAACATCCAATGTCCATCACCCCAGCAGGTGTGATTAATCTTGATACCCAGGATGTGGAGGAAGTGCCTGCTCCCCTAATGCCCACTGCAAAGGCTCCCCTCATGTGTCTTCTTCCCTAGTTCCTGTTTAGCCTCTAGTTCCCTGCTGAGTCTGTAGGCTGACCTGAAATCCACACACTTGGCCTGGACACTAACAACTACATCAACCCATCCCCATGCAATCAGCTAGGCTCATCTTTCACATGCATGCACACCATTTTCCCAAGGCCCAGGGTGGCTGAGGTTGAGGGAGACACTGTAGTAAGAATTAGCTCTTCCCCATGATTATGGAATGATATCTGCTCTCCCTGAGTCCTCAGATTATTCTCATTTCCCTGAATTGTTGATTGTCAAGATGAGCAGTTTGGAAACAAGCGTTCACCACACTTCCTGTCCCTGGAACTACCATTGACGGCCCCAGAGTAGAACAACTTGAAGTCTGAGGCACAGCTCACCTGGTCTACTCCATGAGTCAGAGGACTCACCACCAGAATCATTCCCCCGTCTCCCAGGGCATCCCCATCTGACTCCCAAGGCCAGAGAAAGTCTCTCCCTTCTTTCTACCAAAGGCCTGCTCTATTTCTCACTCCAGGACAGATTCACAATTGAAATTCCACAATCTTCTCCATTGCTTCTAATAGACAATTGGAAAAACAAAATAATCTGAGATGGTTGCAATTCCCCCCATGGTTTAAGAGGTACAGTCTTATACTGTGGTCACTTCATTACATAATTATGTATAAATGTGTCTGCTCCTCTCTCTGGAAAGAAGGACTTTGGAGGTAGGAATCATACTATATGTAATTCGTGCCTATAGTCCTAGCTCCAGATTATATATCTGGTATATAGCAGAAAGTTAATAAACATTTGTTAAATAAGTAGAAAGCTAGATAGTGGAAGGAGACATGGATGGATAGGTGGGTGGATAGATGAATGAATGGATGAATGACAAATGGATAATAAATTAATAAGTCTGAAACCATCCCAGGAGCCAAAACAATGCTTTACAGGCCAAGCCCTTTGACTTAGAAGAGTAACAAACATCAGTATTTTCCACTAGAGCTTAAAAGACTTTCTCATAGAAAACCATCTATTGAACTTCCCCCCACAAATTGCAATGTACAGATTTTAATCTGATTGCATAAATGAGAAAACCAAAGTTCAGAGAAGCTGAAGACGTTGCCTAGGTTAAAGAACCAGCTAGCTACCATTGCATCCCTGGCCTAAAATCAGGTCCTATGCTCCAGGGTCCAGGCGGTTTCCATCACTAAATCGCCTCTCATAAGAGAGAGTGGGAAACCTCTCATTTCTTGGAATGACATTAGACTTTTTATAGAAATAAATGTTTAGTGTGTAAATTAAGAATCTGATGGTGACATGAAAGATTTCAGGGTAAAATGAACATAAGAACAGTTATTGCAGAAGAAGTTACAGAAGAAATGCCCATTTGTACTTA
Organism: Vicugna pacos; assembly: GCF_048564905.1. Lineage (NCBI taxonomy): Eukaryota > Metazoa > Chordata > Mammalia > Artiodactyla > Camelidae > Vicugna > Vicugna pacos. Next base: position 37,997,389 of record NC_132996.1, read on the forward strand.
ATATGATTTTACTTTCTTTTCTGTTCTTTTTTTATAAACCACCAACTTGCAACAATTAGATTGTCGTTTTAGGCAGCTTGGAGAAGGATGTTTTGAATTAACAACCAAATTGTCAGGTTTCTTTGTGGAGCGTTTTATTGTTGAGTACAGTTGGAAGGACTCCGTCCTGGGGGAGGTCCATTTGTCATTCACATCATGCTGCTGAACAGATGACTCAACCACAAAGCACTCCTCCTCATTCCTTCTCCCAGCTCTCAGAACTCCAGCCACGCTTCCTCAGGCCCCTAGGTCTGTGCACAGAGCTTCAGAGCTGGAAGGGACCTCAGAGAACAGTGAGCATGGGCCTCGGTTTGCGTCGGAATCCCTCTTCAATTCCCCCAACGTTGCAGTCACGTGGCTCTGCTAGATCGCCTACCGTAACTGGGTCCATGTGAAGTGATAGACCTTCAAATCTAAGCTCTTCCCTTGCTCCTCACTAGCTCTGGGATCTCAGACAAGCGCTGTAACTTCCCTTTCAGTTCTGTCATCATATAAAATTTCAGAAACACGATCAAGCCTCACACAGACCCTGGCTCATAGAAGGTGCTCAATAAATGAGAGTATTCCATATCTACCCCCATCGTTGTTGGGGCCCTTGAAATGTTGTGGACTCCTGAGCATATATCTGCAGGAAGCCCTAATTAAAAAAGATACATGGACCCCAATTTTCATAGCAGCATTGCATACAATAGCTAAGACAGAGAAGCAACCTAAATGTCCATCAACAGATAAGTTGATAAAGAAGATGTGGTATATATACAATGGGATACTACTCAGCCATAAAAAAAGAATAAAATAATGTCATTTGCAACAACATGGATGGACCTGGAGATCGTTATACTAAGTGAAATAAGCCAGAAAGAGACAGAAAAACACCATATATCACTTATGTGTGGAATCTAGGGAAAAAAAAGACACCAGTGAACTTATTTACAAAATAGAGACAGACTCACAGACATAGAGAACAACTTATGGTTACCAGGGAGGAAAGGGGGTGGGAAGGGATAAATTGGGAGTTTCAGATTTGCAGATACTAACTACTATATATAAAATAAATAAACAACAAGGCCTACTGCATAACACAGGGAACTATATTCAATACATTGTACTAGCTTATAGTGAAAGAGAATATGAAAAGAAATATACATATATATATATGTATATATATATAAATGAATCACTACGCTGTACACCAGAAATTAACACAACACTGCAAATTGACTTACGTCAATAAAAAAAATGTTGTGGGAATATTTTCCTTTGTATCTTTCTAGTTTTCATTTCTCTGACCATGAAGAGCAAGTCTTCCACATATTCACCCTTCAGATATGAACAAGCAGCTCTCATTGCCCCTGTGCCATCTTTTCTTCCACACTAAACAGTTCTGAGCTCTTCAGCTCTTTCTCACAGCCTGTTTTGTCATCCCCTCTGTATCCTAGGGTCCCTGATCTGCACGTATCCTGCTTTGCCAGTGATCCTGGAACAGTGTCATAATTCCAATCAGCAAGCCAGCCTTGAGGGTGGTAAAGTTTGTCCATCACATCTCTCCATCATTTCTGCTCCCACCCCAATTTCCACCTTTTTGTGCCTTCATGTGCCCCGACTCACCTACTCACTGAGGGTCCAGCATAACGAAGGCCACAATATTGAATTCAGTCCGGATGCAAGAGAAGATATTGAGAGGAAGGTGGGCCTCCTGATGTCCCCATGAGCAACCTCTTCCTGCATCTCCATCCAACCCTCCTCACCCTGTTTAACAGGGGAGGGCCCATATCACCTCCCTTGCCTTCTGATGATGGTGGCAAGGATCATTTTACCTGTCCAAGGGCTTCTGAGTTCCCAGGACACATAAGAAAAATGTGTGGATTTTTCTACAATGCTTTTGATTCCTCACAAGCATCAGGAATTATTGCCGAGAGAAGCCAGCAGTTGGGGCATCAGCTAAAGTGGATCCCTTCCCATTCCCATGCCAATTATTGACACATTAGTAAAGAGCTAAAGCAATGTTCAAAACCATAAATATGGGTCAAAGACTTTAATGTATAGCAAAAGCATCTGAATATATAAAGAGATTTTGTGATAAACTGGGGGCAGATTTTTGAGATTTCAGCAGCTCTTACTCTCATTTCTGATTTATTTATTGTTGGAAAATCAAAGATCTCAAATACTTTATGCTCAGTGAAGTCTCCAAGCCAGGCCTTAAAATGTGTAGACTTAAAAGACAGCTCAAGGGAGAGGCATATAATTTGTCATCAGCTTAAGTCTACGAGGTTTGAAACCAGGCCTGGGGAAGCCAGGGCTGAGCAATCGGAGGCAGCCTGTTCCCAAGGATTCCCAGCTTGATCCAAATCTGAGTCACCGATGGTGAACAGAGAGGTAAATGGGCACAGAGGAAAACACTGAGCTGTTTGGGCACTGCCTTAGTTCCTGCTGCCTTCTTTCCTCCTAGAAACAAGGTGGAGAGGCTGGCATGGGTCTTCAAGCAAGCGCTCGGAAGGGAGCAGTTCAGAGACTCCTAGGCACAGATGATATCTTGCAAACTCAGGGGACTGAAAATCCAACCTTCCTTTAAAACCAATGGTCAGTGGCAAAAACACTTACTCTCTTAGATCATTTTGGGAGGTGAATACCACTCTGATTTAAAGACTGACTTTTGGAAGTGGTCTAATAGTACATACTGTACTTTGAAACAGACTAAGCTGTGCTTTTGTCCTCGGGATGAAAGAAGGAAGTGCCTCTGCTGTTTCCTGCCTTTGGGCACAAGGTGAAGCCCAGAATGACAGGAGAGTGTATGGTGATCCATCACACAGAGTAAGCGGAAGGCTTCAACACACAGTGGGATTTGTTAGGTTACTCCAAAGTCATTGCACCCGAAGTACCCCCACTTCCTGTGCCAGGGTATCATATGGGAGTTGCCTTCCTTAAGTACCATTTTTTAAATCTTTTTTGTTTCATCTTCATTAGAGTTAAGGCATTATGTCATTCTAGAACAAGCTGAAAGATATCTCCTTTTTTTTTTTGGAAAATAACCAACAATTTATTTTCTAAATATTGATTATGTAAAATTCACACTTTCATACAATAGTTAAACAATATCCAGAATGAAGTTTACCGTCCTTCAACCCTGTTCATTATCCTATGCTTCCTCTACCTTTTTTTATTTTTAAATTTTTTTCATTTTATTGTTTTTATTGAGGTACAATCAGTTACAATGTGTCAATTTCTGGTGTACAGCACAATGTCCCAGTCATGCATATATATACACATATTTGTTTTCATATTCTTTTTCATTAAAGGTTATTACAAGATATTGAATATAGCTCCCTGTGCTATACAGAAGAACATTGTTTAAATCTATTTTTATATATAGTGGCTAACATTTGCAAATCTCAGACTCCCAAATTTATCCCTTCCCACCCCTTTTCCCCTGCTAAAAAATATCTTATTAAGAAACTAAATTGTTCTGAGACATTTTATATATGCTCTAACAATTAGTTCTTACGAAGTCCAATCCTCTGTGGTTGAACTGATTTCTCCCCTTCCTACCAATGAGAACACCAAGATGCAAAAAGTCTCAGTGTGACTTTCCCAAGGTCCCAGGGTGTGGTCACTAAACCCTGCATGATTGCCACTGGACAGTGTCAGCAGGTGGTGCCCACCAAAGGCCTGGATCCCAAGGGGAGAAGAGGCATCTTGGACTAGAGGAAAAGAACTTCTGAGGAATCTGTACTCACCAGCTGTGAGGCCTGGGGCAGGTCATTTTGCCTCTCTGAGTCTTAGCTTTCCCATTTGGAAAACAAGAATGTCATTCCTTACTTCACAGGGGTGACACGTAAGAAGGTTCTGCTCACGCTTAGGGTATGTGGTCAGTGCTCTACGTATGTGAGCGGAATCTGCTTTCAGCTCCAGAAACTAATTTCAACAAGGAAGCTGGGAAGGAGGTGCATAGACGACGCACAGGGTGTGGTAAATGAGAGGGACTCACTGTCCAGCCTGCAGGACCCTCAGAGGCCAGCTACCAGGGCTTAACCTCTGGAGGGATCTGGTAGAATGGCAAGAGCAGACTAGACTCTGCCTTGCCACTTCCTCAATTTGTGGAGACCAATTATCCCGCTGCGCATGGTGTCCAAGGAGGAACAAATATAGATGCCCTCATCTTCCCTGAATCATCGATTGTGTTTGTCTTGTGAAAAGTCCTATTGCTGTCTTTATGCCAAACTGTAAAAAAGTATTTTTGCTCCTCATTTATCCAAGAATAACACAATCCCCCCAAATAGCTATTTTATTATGACCGCAATCAAAGCTGAAAACAATTTCATTTTCCCCCTTTGAGGTCCTTGGAAACAATTTTAATTTCATAATAAAATGAGGAAGCCCAGGGTTTGCATCTTAGAGACAGCAGACAAGGGGTATGAATCCTGGGACCCAGGAGTCAGAGCTGGGCCTGCGTCGGGGGGCATTCCCCCAGCCTGTGCTCCAGATGTCTTGGAAAGCATTTCAGAAACCACTTGTAGGGCTCTTTCTCGGCAGGCTCTGCCTGTAGAGGAGGGCAGAGTGCAGATTCACTGCACTTGGAAGCAGGAAAAAATACCTATGCAGGAGAAATCTAGCACTTCCACAGGCCCCAGGCCAGGGTGGGGATCCAGAGAGGAAGTGGATCTGTGATGGGGATGGGCACCTCCCTGTGCTGCCCGCTCGGCAGCAAGGCTCCACCTGTGCCCGCATCCTGGAGAATGACCTCACCACTCCCACTGCCCCAAGTCAGAAGCTGGAGTCCTACTACATATCCCTGTGTCCCCACATGTCTTTAGGTGTCAAGTCTTCCTTATTTCTCTCTCTTTCATTTTTTTCTTTTCTGAATTCACCTGTCTCCCTGTCACCTTCTTTGCTCAGACACTATCATCTCACTGTCATCTAGACAATTACAGCAGCCGTTGACTGGTTTCTCTGCCTCTACTCTGCTCCCACGCACACCTCCTCCAACCCACGCCTCCTCCATGGCACCAGGCCTCTCTTACATCTTAGTCCCCTACTAAAATTCTCCAGGATCTCTCCATTAACTTGAATTAAGTCACAATTTCTTAGCCTGGTATACATAACGATCCATTCCTTGGCCTCTGCTTACTTCTTGTTACTTAAGAAGAATTATCCTTTTACGAGATTATTTTATAAAAATGAATCTAGGTTCTTGTTTCCCAACATTTTACGATGAACATTTTCAACACAGAAAAGTTGAAAGAATGGTGCAGTGGAACCCATATATCTACAACTTGGATTTTATAGTTAACATTTTACAACATTTTCTTTATCATATATTTACCTGTGCATTCATCCATTCCTCTATCCATACAAAAATTTAACTTATTTTGTGATGCATTTCAAAGTAAGTTCTGGACATCAGTGCTTTTCACTCCTTAACCATTAGATTTGTTTACATAACCCTTTTCCTCCAAAATGGCTTCTGAAAGCATAGATATATTAGGATTAAAGATTTGCAAAAGGCAAGTTAAGCATTAAAAAATAAAGGCAAGAGAAGGGAAGAGAAAAAGTTTATAAAGAATCTCTGACTGAAGAAAATTATGCAGATGAATGCAAAGATACCTCTGAACCTCCTAGAAACCAAAAATCATATTAGGTATATTGCTTTAATTTTCTTATAGAAGGCCTAGTAGGGACAAATTTTTCAAGTCTTGAGGTCTGTGAATTTGTCAGAGGAGTATATTTTTAAAGGGCACTTAGAAATGTAGGAAACAAAGCCAATAGTATAATGATTAAGAACTCAGACTCTGAAGCCAGAAGTCTTGGGTTCAAATTTAGCTTCCAACACTTACCATGTGTGGGAGCTTAAACCAAAGGCTTTTAACCATTCAGTTTCCTCATCTGCAAAATGAAGATCTTACAGTGCCAACTTCATCTTGTTTATTGGTGACTTTAATCAGATAATGCACTTAAATCACTTAATATTGTGCTGAACACATATCCAACACTCAATAATTATAGTCGTTAATTTAGCAATGAAAATAAATGCTTCTGTAGAAGGTGAGATTATAATAAAGCATAGTTTTATAAAAAGCTTTTATATGAGTAGACACAAGTGATGATATTCAGGAATAGTGTTTTCTCTCAGTCTGACTTAGTACAATGAAAAAAACTAGATACTCTTTGAGGAATGTGGAAGATACCATTGATTGCTTAGCTACTCATGATCCCTGCTTCTTCTTTCGAGCAGGATCTAAATTTCAGGTAACAGACAAAATTTATGGCAATATATTCATCCCCAGAACTTGAATCCTTCTAATTCTAAACTAATGATGCTAATTCCATTCCCATAAGGTAGTGATTGATCTAGAAACAAAGAACTAGACTTAAGGAGCAATGTACTACAGTGAGTGTGCAGAAAACCATTTTGATTAAAAGAGAGAGAAAACATCAAGGGAAAGGTCAATTCCTCACATTCTGTCCTAGATGATATATAAGGATGTGATGCATGGTACTGCAGCAGCCACTTTGTGACCATGAGGAGAAAGCCAAGGAATTGCAGAGAAGGTGACCCAAAGCCTTGTGTCATAATTTTTTTCTTATGTGAGCTGAATGCATATTTTAAGCCAGTTTTTAGGTGATCATTCTATAATATTCGTCTGGAAGCATTTTTAATTAATCATAAAACAAAGAGCTAATATTTCCCTTCAGCTTATCCCTATTGTTCATTAACTTTCTCAGGCAGATGTGACAATAGCTGAGAAGGCTTTAAAACAGGTTAGTCTTACATTGAACATAATCATGAAGAGGAGAGAGCAGCCACGTTCCGGGAAACCCAAGTCTGAGTACATCATGGCAGTCACTTTCTGCAGCAGTTGCAGAAGCCCTGCTCACTGAGCTCGGCAAATATTTGGCCAAATAGACATACCACCAAATGGCCCATTATCCAGAAACTTCATTTAGGAAGACAGTAAGCATCTAACCTGTCAAAGGCATTGCCTGGAAGTATCTGAATTAGTGTCTTCAAGAGGCTCTGGCAGTTAGGGGTTCTTGCTATCTGCTAGCACCAAGACCAAGCAGTTGTGGCAGATGGATAAGTCAAGCCCCCTGGGGTGGGGAAATGGCTATTTGTGTGTGCTGTGTTTTAACACATTAATTTATTGAAATCAATGTGCAAGGTCATAGAAACCAATTGTATATTTAGTCACTTATAACAGGGTTTGGGTGGGAGGAATCAAATTCTACTGTCAAAGTTGAGATGCTACTTGGTATAAATGTAAGAATTCATAAGTCAGACCTGCATTCTGTGTTTAGTAACATATCTCCAAAGTCATTATGGAAGTAAGGGGGAAATACATGGTCAAATATAAAAAATACCTGGAAACATGAAGCTCTTCAGAAATGCCTCAAATAAGAGGAATACCTGTGGGAGGGGTTGTGTGCACCCCAGCACAGTTGTGAACTATGTCCTCTGCAGAATATGAGGAAGGGAGACAAGAGAGGGAACTAACTTTAGATCGATGTGGCACAGACTGCTTGCTCTCCACTAAAATCCACTGCCTCGTCTTCCTGGGCACACAGCAAATGACACTTCCCAGCTGCCCTTGCAGTCGGGCATGACTGTGTAACTAAGTTCTAGCCAGCAGGATATGAATGCAAGTCATATGTTTGTCATTTTCAGGCTTGAACAATGAAACCTCCCATCTGGCCCACTCCATACTCTTTCTGTTTCTGCTGTTTCATTGTAGGCAAGGACCATACCCACCAGATAACAGAGCTTGATGTGGAAAAAGGCTGGATGCCTGAATTGCTGCATGGGAGAGATCTGACTACCACACAGCCTGGACACCTACTTAGGAGCACCAGGTGAGTGTGCAATAAGGTCACGGTGTGTTTAAGCCATTATGCATTCTTTGGTTCTATTTGTTGCAGCAGGTTAGCCTGCAGTAAGGGATACAATTGTGTACCTATTACATGCGTGGATGTTTTACCCCTCTGGGGTCCACATCTGCTGTAATACATGTCCGAATACATACAACAAGATCAATGGAAGTATATCATTTTAGTCTTTAGTAAGGTGATTTCCCCTAGAAATTCACCATTGTTAAAATAAATAAATGAATGAATATTTGAAAAGCCTGGTAGGAAGGGAGGTGGCCTCTGAATCATGTGATTCCTTCCGCTTGGCCCCCATGTTATTCACAACATCTGCATTGCTCAGGGATGCTTTTGTTTGAGTAGTGCAGCCCTAAAAATTTTTCTTTCTGAGCACATCCATAAAGAAGTTTCGAGTTCTGCACTCACTTGGGTATGGAGAAAGGGGCAGGCATTTCAGATACCCACTTAATTAGAGCTTTTCCAGAAAAATGCACAAGGGGTTCTCAGAGGGTAGAAGGGGACATGTTTTCTCTGGCAAAGTTAGAGAAAGCTTCAAGGAGGAACTGACTCCTCTTTGAAGAAGAGCTGGAACCCTCCAGGCTACAGAAGGAGCAAGGGCATTCCAAGCAGAGAATAACAAGTGGATTTCAGCCTTGTCAGGCCATGGCCTTCACGGATTTCCCTGATTACTGAGCCTGGGTGCCTGACCCCGTCGCCCCACCATGGTAAACGCAGCTAGCATCACCCTTATCACAGCAGCTGGTATCTCTGTGGTTACCTAAGGACAGGGACGCAGAATTTCTCAGACGGGCCTTGTGAGCATCCCAGCGATCTTGTCCATTATCCCTGCGCTGATCTGCACTCCACCCCTCTCCACTCAGCATTGGCTAGGGGAGGGGGCGCTTCCTCTCATCACTGCCTGTTGTGCTGTCAGGCTTGGTTTGTAACACAGTAAGCTTACAGGCACTTACAATTGATGTGCGTCTCATGAGTGTTCACAAACACATTAAAATGAGCAGGTAGCATATTATCTATGGATCCTGATAATCTGCACTTAAGTACACATCCAATTTTCAGGAGACTGGAATTGGCTACAAGTCCCTGTCATTTGTCAGGTGGTGTGTCAGCTTAATGGGCCCTGGAGCTCATTTACCGGTCACCATGTCCTGCTAAACTGTCTAAACTGTCGGCCTGCACTTCCAGAAACCCATCCACGCCTGAAGGGGTGGATCCAGAACATGAGCCTTAGCAGAACTTGACATCTGTATGTTTGTGTCCTGGTTCTCAGGGAATCCACTATGGAATTCTGGGAGAAGTTCCCTTTGGGTTTTGATTTTTTTTTTCCAAAATGTACATCCACAAGAAAGATACAAGCATGGACAGTATGGGAACTAGTACCTATGGATTTCGTTTGAGTGTCTTGGCTTCCTTGCTGTGTAATTTTGAGAAAGTTACTTAACATCTCTGAACATCAGTTTCTTCATCTGTAAACAGAGATATTCATAGCAGATTTGACATAAGGATTAAATGAAGCACAGAATACAAGGAATACCAAATGTACACAGCACTGTGTGCCAAGTGTTCTGAGCACTTTGCATTAACTCAGTTTATCCTCACAACAGTCTTACCTGAGGAAAGCACTGTTTTGTAATCCCATTTTGCAGATGAGAAAACTGAGGACCTGAGAGATTAAGTAATGTGTTTAAAGTTGCATAGCTAGTAAGTGATGGACCTGGGATTCAAACATGGACATTGTGATGCCAGAGACCTTTCTCTGTTGAACAGTCCTGTGCTGTGCTACCTGGTGTGGTACCTGAAAGGGTGATAGGCAGTGCTCTGTGAATGTAGGGAAACTACAGTGATGGATAAGATATGCACCTTAACTTAAAGAAAATACCGGTCTGTCAAGGAGATTTGTCTTGACCAGTCTATCAAAGCTGTTTGAGCACTTGGTTAGTGTTATATCTGGGGCAACCACATGTATCCACTTTGATTGCTACAAACAAATGACCGCAAACTCAGTGGCTTAAACCAACACCCATTTATTACCTCACAGTGTCCTTGGGTCGGGAGTGCAGGCACAGCTCAGCTGGGGCCTCTGCTCAGGGTCTCAAAGGCTGCAATCAGGAAGTCAGTGGTTTTCCTTTCTGGAGCTCAGAGTCCTCCTCTGGCCCATGTGATTGCGGGAAGATTTCAGTACCTTGAATCCGGAAGACGGAGGCCTTCAGCTCCTAGCGTCCCTGCCCGCAATTCCCATGGCTCATTCCATAGGCAGCTCACATCCCAGCAGCCCACTTCTTCAGGGAGAATATTTTAGGAGGACATCTCTCTTTAGTCGCCAAGATAGAGTCTTAGATGAGGTAACGTAATCAAGGGAGTGACTGTCCCATCCCCTTTGCCATATTCTCTTGGCCAGAAGCAAGTCACCATGCATGCCTGCGTGGAAGGGGAGAGGATTAGAAAAAGGCATGACTCAACAGGAGTCACCGGAGAGTGTGCCCATCACACCACACAATCTATCGTTCCACTGGGCATTTTTGAGAGTCGAAAGATGTTACTGATAAATTTTGGAACTACAGGCGTAAACTGGGACTGTGCCAAGCAAACGGGGACGTGTAAACAGCCCAGGTGGAAACAGCACTACCCACTTACTGCTTCTGGGGCCATGGGGACAGAGTGTAGTTCTGACCCGCTGGGTCTGAGAATACGCCTTTGAGCAGGTGGTTTTCCAGTCAGGCTGAGAAGGAGGGGTTAAATTTCTACCAGCAGAAATGGGATCAGAGCATGCCAGGCAGAAGGAGCAGCTTGGGCAAAGATGGTAGCAGTGAGAGGGAAACAGGCCAGCTTCTCAGAATGAGAGATTCCGGGAGGGGCTTGTGAAATGTGTATCAAGGCCTTTACTCAGGGAAGTGGGCATAGGGGTCTACCTTGCTCTGTGATCTTTGGCTGGCGTTTCTGAATAGAGGGCACCTCTCCAACCCTTAATGCATCTTGGATATGCCAGGAGACCCACAGATTAGGGGAGAGAGGCCCTTGGTGTTCTGCCTCCTAGGAGGGCTTCTCAAGCAGGCTCATATCACTTTTATGGAGAAAATCCTAGAGGAAGGAACAAAAAGGGGTCAGCTAATTCCACGCGTTTGGTCAATGATGTGTTAGAATTTGGATTCTGTAGCCACACTAGTCCCCACATCAGCTCTGTGGCTGTCGTATTCAGCAGTGTGGTAGGTGCAAGTTCCCTGTGTCCTTGTTTCTGCAGGGTCACATCTGTGGAGCAGTGTGTGCCCGGCTAACCTCCCTGCTTTAGGGGAGGTCTTGTCTGTTTCCCACCCATCCCTTTCTGTGACTCAGTGTCTGCCCTGAAAGGGGGCTTTTCTGGCCTCACACCACCTCATCCCTCACTTAGATCAATGGCACTGCTTCCTAACATGGCTACTGTCGGGTCCTCAGCTGCCACTAGCTCATCAGTCAGGTGGCACATGTGGGCACCACATGAGAACCACATCCAGGGAAGGACCAGGAAAGGTGCTGTGGAGGGTGAGGCTTTCAGTTCATACAGGGGGTCCCGTGTCGGCAGTTCAGGCTCCAGCAGAGAAGTTGGGATGGAGAGACTGAGCCACAGCTGTGCCAGCTGCCATGGTTTTGGCTTCCTGCCCAGGGGTGGCAGACTGGCCCTACCCTATAGCGTCAGGCACAGTGAAGCAGGTCCCCAGGGCTGGAGCAAGGAAGGAAGAGGGAGAGCCGGACAAGTCCAAACAGCTGGAACACATGTCTTCTTCTCCACTATAAGGCAAAGGATATACCTTTCCTGGGATGTGTTTACTCCTTTCCTCACCACTTACTGATGGATCTCCATCTCTGTGCCAGGCACTGGGCTGGGCACTAGAAGTGCAGTGGCGACCCAAACAAAATCTCTGCCCTCCTGGATCATATAGTCTCAGGGAGGAGCAGGGCAGAGATAATAAGGAAGAAAACAAATACATACAAGGCAGAATACATAAAATGGGGTCGGAGGAGGGGTGGTACCTGGTTAAACAGAGGGAAAGGAAGTTCTCTCTAAGGAAGTGACATTTTATTTCAAGTGTGAAGGGTGAGGAGCCAGAAATACCAAGAGCATTGCAGACAGAGGAAAGGGCGGGTACGGATGCCCAAGAGTGGGAAAGAGAAACTGGGAAAAAACAAAACAGAACAAAACAAAACTGTGTGGCTGGAGTTAAGGAGTGAGCAAGAGCATGGTCTGAGTGAAGTGCAGTTGGAGCCAGAGTCACAAACATACTGCTCTTGGGGGAGATGTTGATAAAGAGGGAGGCTCTTCATGTGTGAGGGCAGGGGGTACATTAGTATATCTCTGTACCTTCCTCTCAATTTTACTGTGAACCTAAAACTGCTTTAAAAACTAAGGTCTTTTAAAAAAAGAGCCAGGAGGATGTTGGGGCCCCTTCTTAAAGGGAGGATACTGGATGATTTAGATATAGATTGTATTCCCCATGATAACCATCTGACAAGGAACAGCATTCCTGGGATCATTACTAAGGAGACTGACAGAGTGGCTAGACAAATTCCTTGATGGTCAGATGCAGTAGTCACTTTGCCTGAAAAGGCAAAACAGGATGATGAGGGTGGTCCCGCTGCTGGAGCAACTTTTACAGGCAGCAAGTCCCTCCTTGGCAAAGTCTTCAGAACAAAGGATCCTTCGGCCCCCAGTAAAAAACAGAGCATTGGAAAATATGTCTGAAGGGAAGAAGGGGCCGGAAAGAGGTAAAATGGTCCAAGGCCAGGTATAGTGCTGCCAGCAGGTGATACCCACCAGGAGAGGGGTTTCCGGAGGCCTGGGGCAGGTGACACCCCAAGCAGGGAGGCCTGGAGGAGCCCACAGAGAGATGGAAGAGGCGTGCTCCCTTCCTTCCCCGTGCTTCCAGCTAGAGAATGGCCGCATTCAGAGTTTTGGTCCATGAACAGCAGACTTTTGAACAGAAAGGAACTGTTAGTTTTACCTCTTTCCCAGAAGGAATTTCCCCATGGAAAAACAAAAAGACCAATGGTGTGGCAGACACTTCTGCATGTAAATGCACTCCGAAGAAAGAGTTAAAGTGCTTTCTAATATAAATTGGTTTTCGGTATTTCAGTGCCAATATAATTAGATTGTAACAAGCAAAGCCCTGTAACATAACACAGCGAAAATTTGAAAATTTGATTCTGTCTGGCAAACAACCAAGTCCCTGCGTGTGCGCAAACCTGACATTAATAAGCTACAAGAGATTACATGATTTAGAAAAGAAGCACTTGGTGTTACCAAATCAAATAATAGATCTCTAGGCTATAATTAGGAGAATTGGGACTCAACAATGAAGTCATAATACTGTAATTTAGCTGTGAGTAACAGAGCCATGGAGGCACATTAGGAGGTGGGTGGTGTCTCCGTGGCAAGCAGCTCCCAGGGGCGGCAGCTCTGATGCTCCGCACGCAGCCACCTGTTGGCACCATGGTGCCACAGAATGGGCCCCGGCCCGCCATGGCTGCATGGCAGGGGGCCCTGGGGTCCTGGCACTTTAGATGCACAACTTTAAAGATAGAGCCCCCCAGGGACAGCTGAGATGGGCAGAGCAGCCACCAGGATGATGCAGGCAAATTGCTGCCCTGTGGTGCTTTCGGGGCCAACAAAGGACACATTAAAAACGCAGAAACATAAACAAGGCAAAATAAACACTGTTAAAAATAAAAAGAGAGTGAGAGGGGCCAGCAGCCTCATTCATAGTCCCTGAGCTGCGGGGGATTGTCAGGTTGGGCTAGCACATTTTTCCTCTGAAGTAGTTTCTACGGAGACTGTGCCGAACTTAACCACCTCCTGGCAGAGTAACACAATCCGTGCTCTTAGGTCATCAAACCATATAATTTCACATTGAAAAGAAACCTTACCAGGGTTTCTTAACCTGGGGTCCCCCAAGGGGTCTGTGGATAGAACTGAATTTCAATGTAATTGGTTTTCTTTGTAATCCTATGAATTTTATTTTATGTATTTCAAAACATTATTCTGAGAAGGGGGTCTGTAGCAGATGTTGGAAGCACCCCTCTGCATATCCCCAGACCTTTCTAGATGCTCCAGCTGGCTTCTAACTGCCAGTCTCTGCATCTCTGGGTCTGAGAGCTCTCTATCCCAGCTACTACGCAAAGCAGCATTGGCTGTGCAGGCTGGTGGTGCCAGGGTGGTAACGCCCAGGAGCAGGTGTGTAATTACCCCAGCTCCCTCCCGCTTCAGGTGGGAAAATGCTGAGAAGTGGTTTTGCACTCCTCACCCCAGGATAGCCTGCAGGATTGAGCTCCAGTTGTCTACCTTTTTTTGGCTGTCTTTCCTTTCCCATTTCTCTATGGTTATTTCCTATAACTCCCAAATAAATTACTTGTATTCAGGGTCTGCTTTTGGAAGAGCCCAGACAAAGATAGGATCAACAGGTAGATCAACAGACTGCTAAAGAGGTCAAAAAAAAAAAAAAAAGATTAGGAAGCCCTGCAAGGTGTGGTTCAGGTCTTCTCCTCACCCTCATCACCATTTCACAGATGAGGAACTGGAGCATGAAGAGCTAAGCATCTGTCTTGCCTACAAGAGGGAGTTCTGCTCTAGGGCATGCACTTCCCATGGCTGTGGTTATGATGATTTTCCACACTCCACGCTTTCAGCCTGACTTCTCTTTTCTCCTTACTCCTTCCCAAATCCTCTCCAACAGCAGCCACTGGCCTACGACAGCTTGAAAGCAGAGTCTGTGACTGGATGCGCTTTTCCTTCCTCCCTGAGTGCAAGGCATCTGGCAAGGGCCTGGCAATGCAGGACCCTGTTTCTGCTCCCAGGTTGGAGCTGGATGTGGGATGAGCTGCAGTGTTGGGGGAGGGTCTCTCCTACCACATTCAACACAAATATCGTTTCCATTCACTGATCCCTGTGTCTAAGCTTTATCTGTTCCAGGATTCCACAGTAGAATTTAGCACTAGGGTGACAAATAGTGTTCTCATTTTATTTACATTTATATCATTTACTTATAAAGGACATTATTATTTTAAACAGATTTTAGACACACTACAATACAGTAAAATGATATAAGGATGCAGAGATACAATTATAGTAGAAAGCCAGCGGTAAGTTACACAGAAACACACAGTAGTAATAGTAATAGTAATAATAATAATTAAGTGGCTCTTTATATATATTTAGTTATCTGATTTAATCCTCACAATAACTTCAGGAATTTGGTATTACTATATTTAGGTGGGGGAACTTCCTTAGATGAGGAAACTTCTGGGAAGAAGTTAAGTACTTTGCCATTCATTCCTCATGCTTAAAATTTATCTCTCTATTCTTTACTCTCCCTTCTCATTGAAAAAAAGCCCCCTTCCCCCTCCTCCTTCTGAGTCAAAGAATTAATCTTGACTTGCTGTTAGGACAACAGTCTGGTTAATTTTTTTAACCTTATTTTGAATGACTTGTAAGATTGTACTGTGATTGTTTCTTCATTAATAACTATGAATCTCTAAGTTATATACATTTTGACACAGAAAATAAAGTGAAACAAAAGCCATTTCAGGTACTATGAGTAAATTGTCCTCAAGCAAGGTGACTTCCCCAGAACTCCATAAAGCTAAACATGAGTTCATACTGATGTCTCCAGCACTAATCAATCAGTCTGTTTCCTTTGCTTACTTCTGACCTCCTACTCCAACAGTGAGAAACCTGGTTCCCATCATATACCATTCATTTATTTGTTCAATTCCAGATACCTTTATAATGATATCACAATTCTTAACATATATAGCATGGGGAACAATTTTATCAACTAGAATACAGTGCTTATGTGCAGTTTCTTTTGACTTTATCTTCCAGACTCCATTCATTTCCAAAGTTATTAATGTCAGCACCTTTTTACCCCAACCCTTTCAACGAAGTTGTTTTATACATTTGTAAAACAGTTACATTGTTTTGTCACATTTTACATTCCATCCTGAGATCCTCGACCTCCTAAATGATTTTTAATTTGCATAATTAAAGATTACTCTTTTGCTATAAAACCTATAAAGGGTTTTCACAAATGTATAGTGTAATGTACTCACCATTACGGCATCACACAGAACAGATTCACTGCTCTATCAAAATCCCTTGGATATCATCTATTCAGCCCTTCCTCTCTCTCTCTGCAAGCCTCTGCTGACCATTGGTATTTTCACTGTGTTTGTAGTTTTGCCTTTTCCAGAACATCTCAAAATTGGAATAGCACTTTATTTGGTTCCATTTATCTCCTCTCTTAGCATATCGATTATACTTCTTTAAAATTTTTTTTACTAGTTTCCCTGGAGTTTCCAATGTGCACTTTTAACTAGTCTAATTGTACTTTCAGATAACACTATACTGCTTAAAGTGTATATACAAATAAACATACTATTCCCAGCTCCTCCTTCCCTTCCCTTATGCATCGTCATCATTCATTTCACTTACCTCTATGCTGTAATCACCCAATGCATTGTTACTATTATTACTTTAGTTATCAATCAAAAGTAAGAGAGATTTAAAAGTTTTTATTCATCTTCATGTATTACTTCATTTCTTCTTCTATGTAGATCCAAGTTCTGACATAAAATTTTCCTTCTGCTTGAAAAAAAATTGTAACATTTCTTGTGATGAAGATTTGTTGGTAATGAATTCTCTAAATTTTTGTCTATCAGAAATGTCTTTATTTCTCTTTCACTTTTAAGGGATAATTTTACTGGATATAGGATTCTAGGTTGGTATTTTTTTCTTTAAGACTTAAATATTTCACTCCATCTCTTCTTATTGGCATGGTTTCTGATGGAAGTCTACTGTAATTATTATCTTATAGGTAAGATTCTTCCCACCACCACCCCCTGCCCTGGCTTCTTTCCAAGATTTTCTCTTTGTTGTCCCCCGCTCCCTGGCTTTTTTGTAGCTTGAATATGATATGCCTAGGCATAGGTGTAGATTTGGGGTATTTATTGATGATCTCTGAGCTTTGGATCTGAGATTTGGTGTTTGTCATTAATTTTGGAAAATTCCCAGCCATTATTACTACAAAGATTTCTTCTGCTCTATCCTATCTAAGCTTCTCCTTCTGATACTTCAATACACATGATATATGTTTTGAAATTGCCCAACAAACATTCTGTTGCTCTTTTTCTTTCTTTTCTCCATTCACTTTTCTCTTTGTATTTCACTTTCAGAAGTTTCTATTGACCTATTTGCAAGCTCACTGATACTTTTTTTGGTTGTGTCCGATAAGCTCAAGGCCATTCTTCATTTCTGTTACAGTCTATTGAACTTCTAGCATTTCCTTTTGATTCTCTCTTAGAATTTCCAGATCCCTATTTATATTGCCCATTTATTCTTTCATATTGCCTGATTTTTCCATTAGGCTTTTAACATATTCATCATAGATATTTTAAATGCCCTGACTGATAATTCCAGCATTTGTATCATCTGAGTCTGGTTCTCATGCTTCCTTTGTCTCTTTGGACCATGCTTTTCTTGATTTTTAATTTTTAATTTTTGTTGTTACTGAAAGCCAGACATGTTGTACCAGGAACTGAAGTAAATAGGTCTTTAATGTGAGAATTTATGTCAATTTGGCTAGGGTGCAGCTATGTTTAATGTTTGCTGTAGGGTATTAGCGGTTTAAAATTTCCCCTGTACCTTTGTTTTTATCTCCCCCATTGTCTTTGGGCTTCCCTAAGTACTCTTTCTCAGAGAGAATCTAACAGTTCATTCAGCTAAAATCTATCAGTATTATGCTGGAGCCCTGTGTATGAGGGGCCCAGGTGGATAGAAGGGGAAACATTGTGTAATTTTATGATTAATTCTTGGTCTCTTAATAGACCTATGTCCCTGAGCTGTGACCTTTCCAATGTTTCTGTGGCTTTTTTCTCCCTTAGGTGGGACAGGAAAGCTAGAGTGGGTTGGAGTTGGCTACTTGCCTTCCTCCTAGGTGGGATAACATTCTGGAGAGTAGGCCTTTGTTATGGAAAGTTCTGTGAATATACTTCACAGTGATTACTCTTCCCCTTCCCTGCCAGAGCCACCAGGGGATCCTTCTTGGAGCTTCACCATGAGAATCTAGCAGGGTTCCTAGAGGGAAAACCCACGAGTGTGTGGCTCCCCTAAGACTGCAACCCCCAGGAGTTTTCCACTCTCATGCTGGCCCACAATCAGCCTTGAACAATTCATCAACATTGTCATTTTAGTGTTCCTACAAGTTTATGGCTCCAGGAATACAGCAGTTTTGGCTCCAAGACTCCAGCAGCTTTGGCTCCAGGTCCCTAAATCTTACCTTTATCTCTCTGGATTCACCAGTCTCACCAAATCTTGGGGTGTTGGTTTATCCTGTTATCTTAGTTCTCTGATAGGTCTAAGAAAAGTCATTGATTATTAGTTTCCTCAGCTTTTCTAGTTGTAAAGATGGAAATGATGACTTGTAAACTCTTTATAAATCAGAGAAGACACTGGGAGTTCAGGTGTGAGACTTTTAACCTTAGGGTAGAAGAAGGTTATGACATAGAAGAAAGAGAATTCCTTCTTTTCTGTGTGAGGGATTTTGAGAGAAAGAATAAGAGACAGAGGAGGAGGAAGAGATGCCAGGGTTTTCATTTGTCCTCCTCCTCATCTCAAGGCTAACTCTTGAAGGGAGTGGCTTAGAAACAGACTGTGGTGAGGGGAACATGGACGAGGAGTTTTCTGCCCTGCTTCAGTCAGAGGGCTCTGGGGAAGGAGCACCTCCTGGCAGTTGGCCCCTCCCCTGCCACTCTGACCCTGCAAAAGGGTCCGTAGAAGGGGGTGCTGGCTTATAACTCTGCTGTAGGCTCCTCTTGGTTCCCATGGGGTGTGTAAAAGACTCTGAAGTTCCTGAAAGGTGACTCAAAAGGCAGTTGACACGGAGTCCGCCGTAACAATGGTAGCAATGACTCCCAGCAGAGGACACAGCGTGGAGGCCAGGGCTGGTGGTGTCTTGGCAGAGGCAGAGCCTCAGATAGGTCTAAAGAGCCAAGAAGAGCTGAGATGAACATCAGTTAGCCAGGGAGTCCAGATGAAGCTGAGAGAGAGAAGCGAAGTTTAGAAAACACACGGGCACAAATGGGATGAACGTCAGCAAACAGAAGAAGGCATTGCTTTAAAGACCAGAGAAGCTGCAGCACAGTACAAGAATGCCTCAAGGATCTAAGGACCCCCTCCAGAATAACACAGCATCCCAGATAAGACCTTCTCCTCCCCCTTGTCATCTTGACTTGCAGTCAAAGGAAGAGAAGCAAGATTCTATAGACTTTTTAGATTCTTGCATAAGATCAAAATTACACACTAGACTAAGAAAGTTAATTATTTTCCATGCTAACCATCAGGAAACACATGAAGACTGACCAAAAAAAAGTTTAGAAACTTAGATAAAATATGTTTTCTCTGTTCCCATCGAGTATAGTGAGAAATCTGTGACTCTACTGCATTCTCCTGTCCATTACTTTAATGTATGTTCTTTATAGCATTTTTCATTCTCTGAAGGCATCTTATTTATTTGTCTGATTAGCAGAAAGAGAATTCCGAGAAAATGGTGGCCTGGTCTGGCCTGGTCTGTCCCGGTCACCATCAGGTCCCCAGCCCCTAGGACAAGGTCTGGTACATGAAAGATGCTAAATAAATACTTGTCGAATAAATAGTGGTCTCTAGCAGGTGAGGCAAATAGGGATAAGGATTTTGAAACTCAAATTATTATATTAACTTAATATATTGACTAATATTTATTAAGTGCTGAGTACTTATTGACTCATTTAAATACTTATAACAAATAACACAATGAAGTCAGTACTATTATTATCCACAGTTTCCAAATGAGGAAAGGGAGGCACAGAGAAGTTAGGTAATTTGTCCAAGGTCACAGGGCTTAGAAGAGAAAACAAAGCAATCTGACTGCAAAGCCTGTGTGCCCATCTACAACACCATGCCGCCTCTCTGCATCTCCTGTGTGGCCTCAGCTCACCGCCTCCTTCCCCTCCTCCCTCACGCCAGATGAGCCACAGACGGCTAAGTAGGCAGCGAACACTTCTCAAGATGTTTTCATCGATTTTGCCAACACTCAGCTGCTTTATCGGCTCTGATGAAACATTTGTGACAACCACAGCAATTGCAATGATCATTTCCATGCTGAAAACATTTGCCTACAAAGCAGACATTTTCTCTTCAAAGTAAACATTGGTGCTGCTGAGAAGCTGCCACCCACACCCGTAGAAGCTGCTTCCTTAGAATTTAGAACGCCTCCAGCAAAATCCCCTCAAGCGATGATGACAACAGAGCAGCCCTTGGACTTCTCCTCCAGGTGGCCTCAGCTGCCACGCCCAGGCCAGTCATGAGGTGTCTCTCTTCATCCCCATCTCCATCCCCCAACCCAGCGCGTACTTCATACACACTAGTAACAGTAGACACAGGGCGTAACTCTTCCCTACGATGTGTCTATTTCCTGTCGTTACTCTGCATCGTATGGATGATGCTTTATGGATCTGAAGCCCAGCACTTAGTGCTTTTGCTTAATTAATTAGTTAATAGTAAACAGAAGAAGACCTTGAAACCCCCTGAAGCTGGTCCTTTTGTGTCCAGAGGGAAATAAGACAGAAGGTAATAGAATCGGATGAAAGGAGGAAGAACTGCCTTAGGAGAGTTTCCCAAAATATATTTCAGTAACTAAGCAAACATTCCAAAGGATATTAATAGGGCATTTGGTGTGGGGGTGGGAAAGGGAGGCTCTCATTGCCAAATAAGATTAATAAATGCAGAGTGAAGCTGAATTTAAGGTAAAAAGTTTCTTGTCTGCAGGAATTCTCAGAACCTTTGGCATGCCAAGGTGCGTGGTAAATCTCTAAAAGGGCTATGTGAAGTGTAACATTTTGAAAATGCATTTGACTACAGAGCCATTTCTTTGCCAGGCTCTTCAGGGTCCTAGTGGACATAAAACCAACTGAAGAAATGCCATCTGCACAGGGAGGGGAGAACCTCCTCAGTCTAACAGTGTTCTGTATGGGCATAAATGGGCAGACCACAGGAAGCCTACTATTGGCACAGATGATGTCTTCCTGAGAATGGAAAGACTTTCTCTAGGCCCAGGTGGCATCTCTGTAGGAACAGCCTTCCAGATACATGGAAGAATGTGCTGTGACATGACGCCAAGGATCATTATGTGCCAGGCATCACGCTGGGTCCTCTCAGGAAACTAACTGAGCCCCTGACAGCCCTGTGGGATTGGCATTACCATCCTATTGCACAGACAAAGACCTCAAGGACCACAGAGGTTGGGCAGCGGGCTCATGCAGACAATATATGAGCCTTCTGGACTGGACTCCAGTCCAGCACCTTCTCTACTTCTCCCAGCTGCTCAGATGAAAACTAAAACCAGGTTTTAGAGCCAAAGTTGAGGACAGTTATGTCTCTTTCAAGGGTGTGGCAACTGCAAGACCCACCCTCTCCTTGCATGACCTGACCAGAAACCACCTTTACCTGGGGCAGCCAGTGGGCAGAACAGAGACCCCCTCTCCCTGAGTCAGGCACGAGCCTCTTCTCGCACCTCATCTTCTCACCAAATTACGAACTTTGCCAGTGCTCTTAAGTGATTGTGACTGTTTCGTTTTCGAAATATCAGTCGGCCTGTTCGAGTAATTTTATACTTAAATTATTTAAATGCAATCTATCCATTGAAGCAATTTCCCCTGCACAGGAGAAGTGTTTTCTTTCTTAGGGAACTGAAGCATGATAAATAAATGAATAAAGACTCGTAGCAGTGTCTCTCTCTCTCTCTCTCTCTGTCTCCTGAAGAAAGCACTTCGGCTGGAAGTCCCTCCTGTCAGAAATCTTGGAACTCATAATATTCCCTGTGGTTCTGCCACTCAGCATTAAAAATAACCAAAGACTCAAGTCGCAGGGTCTTTTTTTCTAGACACGAAGCGCATTTTACGCCACAATGCCCGGGATGACACAGGGACTGCTCAGAGCTTGCTAATATTCTCCGCTGCCTCTCTCCCCAGGCCTGCAAGCAGTTAGAATGGCTTAGTGGTGATCACAAATGCTGTCCCATTTGGAAAGCACTTCTTTAAAGCAGCACAGATTAAAATTCATGAAAGGAGGCTTGCTTGCATAAATAAATTAAAAGCTGCAAAACTAAAGTTTAAACACCCATACACAACTAGCATTTTGCAAACACCATATGCATCGTGGTTCTCAATTCTGGGCTGTCATGCAAGAAGTCGGGAAAGAGGCCTCATTGGGTTTGAATGCGTGAAAGTGGAAGCACCTTGATCACCTTTGGCACAAAGGAGCCTCAGCAGCAAAATGTGAACTAATTGATTTGAACCTTATCTAAATGCATATGGATTTTAGGAGAGCATGCCAGTATCTGGAGAGTATTGTGAAAAGAAACCGAGAGAGAGAACGAGCACGGGCTTTGCAGTCAGACACTGCTAAGCTTGAAAACCAGCTCTTGAAATGACTCTTTTGCTTTACATAGATCATGGGAAGTCTTGGATACCCAGTTTTCTCAACTGTTAAACATGTAAGCAAACTAACCTCCAACCTTAGACTGTTGCGTGGACAGTCAATGACGTGCTGTGCCTGAAGCAGCTGGCAGGGAGGAGGCGCTCACAAGCTGTTAATCCCCTTCTTCCTGCTGTCATCTTTCGTTTATGTAGTGGGGGCATTGTGGGAAGGGGAAGAGTTCTGGGGTCAGAAGCCTCAGATCTGAGCTCCAGCTTTGTCACTCATTGACTGTGTGACCTCGGAGGACTCATTTCATCTCTTGGAGCATCAGTTTCTTCATTTGTAAAGTTAGGATGGTAACATTACCACTTTTCCACCCATACATGACATCTGCGAGCTATCTGTTCCTTGCAACACTACAAAGTAGGTATGGCTGGCAACTTGATCTCCATTTCCTTAGTAAGGAAACTGATATTATTATCTTAGAGGAGGCAAAGTGAGCTGAAGTGACTTAGCAGATGTGTAACAGACTCATGACCAAATGGCAGATGAACCTAGCTCCCCTGTCCATGTGTCCTGGGTCCTCCTCCCACTTCAGTACCTCCTTGCTTCCCCATGGCTGCTCAACACGAGCTAGGGAAATGGTGGTCCCAGCTGTAGGCATTTAGGGGTTTGCCCCATCCTGATGGAACAACTGTATCTTCATCCCTATGTTCCAAAGCCTTGCTGCCAAACTGATTATTCAATGCATTTGGCATCAATTGGTTGAATTTCAGTCCCTCCTAAGTTACAAGTAAGCTTCTTGGTGGGGTTCTCTGAGTTCCCAAGCTGCTAATCTCAGACAGAGAGCACGCTGGAGCTGGAATTCCACCAAGCTTGCCCATGGGAGTAGTGAGCTCATGGGGTAACTGCTTAAGTCACCTTGGAATAGGTCCCCCTTTATAAGTTACTCTAGTAGAGGAATCACATCAGGAGCCTAGAAGTACCCATCTGTCATTCTCTAGCTGGAGCCCTCCAGCAAGATATTAAACCTCAGGACTCATCAAGAATCAGGCCCATGACCAATGAGGGCAGATTCTAAAGCACAAATTGTATCTGCCAGTAGTCTGGGTGAAAAGCAACAGAAACAGGATTCTGTTATTATGAATTTAAAAGTTTGAAAGCGTGGTCATCTGAAATCCTCCTGCTATAAAATATCTAGAAATGTTGGAAATAAATGATAAACACAGTATATATATGAGCTTATAAGAATTTATGAAAAAGTAAGAGAGATCCCAAAGAGGATTAAAATGAAGAAGTAACTATACACCTGGAACTGCACTGGTAGGTAGGTGGGGAGGTGGGAAGAGGCCTGGGATAGTCAGTCTCATTGACCTAAAGGCTTGATTTAATGCCTACGTTGGAATGAAAGATGAAGCCTTAGGCCTACACAACTTGACACTTGAATGAAGGCCCTTGCATAAAGCCAGGACCCTCAAGGTGTCGCACCATGAG
The DNA here is from genome assembly GCF_048564905.1 of Vicugna pacos. Lineage (NCBI taxonomy): Eukaryota > Metazoa > Chordata > Mammalia > Artiodactyla > Camelidae > Vicugna > Vicugna pacos. The sequence goes on from NC_132996.1 coordinate 38,021,273, forward strand.
TAAAAGAATTGACTTAAAAATCTACTTAATTTATTCTGTGTACAAGGTTGCTTATCTATCTTGATTGAGCTCTAGCAGAGAAAATAAAATCTTCTCTAAGAATATGCAACCGTAAGGACAGAACTCACACAGGTTTGGAGTTTGAATTTATACTCTCCATGTTGTTTGGTGATCCTGCCCTCACAACACAAGAGACTATTAAAAAAATTAGATTCCACATAGGGGATATTTTAGGGCACCTGGCAGAAGCAAGACTCAAAAACTCTCTGGAAGGATGGGAGTTCAATCCAGGGAATACAGAATTTATACAAATAAAACCCCACTAAAAGTGGTCACATAATTCAGTATTATGAAATATTTTGAGTATGGGGGAGACTCTTTGTTGCTTATTCCCAAAATTTCCATCCTCCCTTGCTTAGATCCCTGGCAGAGGGAGGTAGCCATATGAGTAGGTTCTGGCCAATAGACTATAAGTAGAAGTGTTATATGACAGCATCCAGTACACTTCCCCCAAAGACAGCTGCCATGTGCCCTTTGCTCCTTCTTTTTGCCCATCCTGCTATTTGGACCATGTGATGGCTGTTGCTCCATCTTGGACCACAAGGACAACTGCGGTGTTGCACCATACCAACCCATATCACACCAGGACTTTTATATGAGAGAGAAATAGACTTCTATTGTATTAGGTCATTATTTTCCTTATTTTTGTAACTCACAGTAAAACTACATCCTAACTAGTGCAATGAGGGAGAAATCTACCATGAGTCAAGTCAGCAAGCAAAATAAACAACAAAGCTATTCTCAAAAAATTAGATGATATAACTATTGGAATGTGATTACAAAATAATTATCTACATAGTTAGAAGTATAAAATAAGAAATAGAATTTAGAAGAAAAGAGTACAACATTAAGGAAAACAGATTTTTTTTAAAGAACCAGTAACAATAATGTTATCCCAAAAGAAGAAAGGAAAGGACCCCAGTTCTTGTCTTGCCTGAAAGATAGAATTCATACCAGAGATGGAAGTGTTGTGTAGCAAAACATTTTAAAAGTTGTAAAAGGAGAGTATACCTCCAAGAATGAGAGGCAGGCCGACCCAAAGGAGGAGAGCAATGGTCTTTTTTGTCCCCTTCTCTTATACCCTTGCTTAGAGGCGATTTCTTGATTGATTGACGGCTCTTGCCCCTGGAGTGCTCAGTCACGACCGTCCCCTTTTGTGCATGTCCTTACCCATGATGCGCACAGAAAAACCCATGGTGAGGTGCTAAACTGCAATGCTAATTATTATATCACAATGAGTACTGGTTCATGTCTGATTAGGTCCTTGTCACTACTCCAGTTGTGGCTGTCGGGTTCTAACTGGTTTCTTGCTGGCATTCATCCAGAGTAAATAAAGCCCCTTTGTGCTGAAGGAGGGCATACCACCATCTTCTGGACCATTCTCCATCTCCTCCACCTTATCTGCCCAGTGCCCCCACTTATCTAACTAATTAACAGTAATAGAAACTAAAAATGAAGCCATTGAAACAGCCAAACAAACAAACAAACAAAAAACCCAGTGGATGAGTTAAATAACTCATTATGCAGAAAGAAAAGAGAATTATTGAACTTGAAGGTATAGCTGAGAAAATTACACAGAATGCAACACAAAGAGAGAAAGAAATGGAAAAAAATATAAAGGAAAGTTGAACAAGTAAAGATCAGAATGAAACTGTCCAACACACATCTATTAGGAGTTCCAAAAAGAGACAATATAGAGACTAAGGGAGACGTGTTATTTGAATAGTCAATAGCTAAGAATAATCTATAATTAACAAAAGCCACAAGAAGGAGATTATATAGATTAGCTAGCTAGATAGATAAAGAAAAACAGATAGCCACAGAGATGCATTATAATGAAACTGTGGAACTTCAAAGAAAAATCTCAAAAAGAGAAGGAAGAGATCAACTGACAGAAGGCTTCTGAATAGAAACAGGAGAAAACAGAATACAGTGGAATAATATCTTCAAAGTGCTGAGGGAAAGTAATTGTCAACCTAAAGTTTTATGTCCAGCTAAATATCATTTCTCAATCACAAGACTGAGGACAAAGACATTTCTGGACACACTAAAACTAAGTGAATTACCTCTAATAGATTTTTGTTAAAAAGGTACTGAGTGTTATATTTTGAGAACATTGCAAAAAGAATGGTGAGCAATAAATTTGAAAAACGTGTGAGTAATTCTAAATAAACATTCAATTATTAAAAATGGTAATAAGACTAATGTGGAGGCATAAAACAAACCTGAACTAGGCTACAGGACAATAATGACATGTGAGGGGGTTGAAGTGTGACAGGCCCTAAAGCACTCTAAGATCCTCTTTTTACTGCTCTTACGATTACACTCTGGTGACATCAGCAAGCATGTTAAAAATTTAAGGATAATAGCTAAAAGAATAAACACAGAATGAAAATTTTTCAAACCAGTAATAGGGGTAGGGAGATTTTTTTTTAAAAAATATCGTCAATTCATTAGAAGACCGAGATGGCGAAAACAAGGAAAGCATAGAAAAATCAGAGGGAATAAAAAGAGCAAAATAAGAAAATAGAAATCGAATTTTATGTATATATTTAACATAGATTATATGTAGTTTATATACACATAAAAAATTATATATATTTTGGGGGGAATTACTGAATATATATATATCCCCAAATAGAAACATACTAAAATATAAACATTCTTAAAAATATAAAAGTAAAAATAATAAACCCATAACCTAAAAGAGAATGTCAGGTTGGATTTAAGATAGGAGCTCACTGGGAAATTAAACTACCTCCAGTAAGGTTGGATTTGCAAATTCAGGCTTCAATGAGATCCTGCTCCTCTAAACACATTAAAGGATAAATACATAATTCCCCCATCCACGGTCTGTATCTCAGACAAACTGAAACAGACATAGCAGTCAGACACATGGAGAGCAAAGCATCACTTTTACCACTGATGATAGCTCTGTTGTGTTCTCAGGTGGGTGACTGAACCCTTGAAGTTAGACTGGCTTGCCCACCAGTAACAGAGTGCCAGACTAACTTAAGCCTTCCCCTGAGAGCGAGTGTCTGCCCGTTAAAAGTCACTGAGAAGGAAGAAGAATACATGTTCTCTGCAGGAGGTAAATAAACAAAAGAGAGGGAGGAGGAAGGGACTGAGCTGAGTTCCGCTTCAGCTCTAGAGTCATGGGTCTTTGGGATGGAGGGTGGGGCAAGAGAGCCAGCCCACTCCTGATGGGCAGCTGCAGCCACGTGGCAGCAGGAAGCCTGGGGAGAGTAGATTCCTATCCAACAGCCTTGATAAACAAAAAATAAAAATCAAGAATCAAACCCAGTACAGCCAGGCCCAAAAACAAGTAAACAGAACTGGGTACCAGAAACAGAGCAGAAGGTGAACCCTGCCGTGTGGGTAGGTCACACGGGCCTGTGGGGCTCCAGGCCCGAAATCGAGCTGTGATGTTCGGTTCAGTTCCAGCAGGGCAAAGGGGACCAAAAGCGGGCAGTACAAGATGAAGACATGCTGCAGTGTGGCTGCTCAACTTGGAAAAGAAACTGAAAACGTTTGCAACCACTAAGTTAGGAAGGTTGGCAGACACAGGAATAACCTCCCAATACAGTTCAGTGACCTGCTCATCAATAAACCCACTATTCCCATGTGACAGAAGCCCTGAAGTATTGTCATATGACAGGAGACCTGATTCTTGACTGGGGATTTGGGACCCAGTAAAAGTGACCACGAGAACCCAACACGCAGAGGGAGGGAAACACAAAGAAAGAGAAGGAAAATTAGCCTAAAATAAAACTTCTTACCTAAAATGATCGTATTGACCAAAAGTATAAAATACATTTAAAAAAAAAAACCAAACTAATAAAGACAGAAAACAAAATTAAAAATTAGAGCCTGTATTCTTGCCACATAAAATTTATTTTATTAAATTAGCCTGCCAAAGATGTTAAAGCATGAGTATTTAAAATTCTCAAAGAAAGCAACTAAGAAATAAATTCTATTAAATAAAGAGCAAGAAATGATGAAACTAAAAAAAGTCAGGAAATGAATGAGATGTATGTGTGAAAAGGAGCCAACTCACTCATAGAAGTGAATAATGTAGTCATTGAAATAAAATACTAAATAAAATAAATTCTGAATCAAACACAATTGAAATGAGAATTAACAAACTAGAAGAAAACAAGGAATTCATTCAGACCTCAGCACAAAGAGAAAAAAAGATTTTTTTTTGATTGGTGGAAAGAACTGTTAAGAGACATAAAGAGGCTTCAACATGTATCTAACTGGAGGTTCTGGTAAAAGAAGAAAGGAAATGCAAGAGAAGCAACATTTGATACAACAATAGACTTCTCAAGGATTAAAGAAAGATATGTAGACTTTTGGTGAAAGACAGACTACTGGATGCATTCATTAAACTTTCATCATGCCCTAAATCTCACTAAAATGATAGTGAAGTGATTTTAAAAGTTGTATATTAGCAAAGAAAAGACAAAAAAAAAAAAAAGAACAAGACAGAAGACAATAGCAACACAATTTTGGAAGCTAGAGATCAAAGAAGAAAAATCCAACTTAGTAAACTTGAGAAAGCTGAATCATACACCAGTGGTGGGAAAAGTCAAGAGGCAACTCAATCCATATCACAGAACTCTCTAAAGGTTCAAGAATTCACAGCAGCTAAGAACTTCTGAAAACCAGAGTGAAGATGGGGCTAAAAACAGGTGAGCTGGTTGAAATTCTGTCTAAAGATCAGTTAGATCCCAGACTGGTCTTCACAGCCAGGCAACTGCTCCTGCTTGCTTGGAGGAAGACTAGAGTTTCATTCTCTAAAGCTGGAGTCCTCGCAGTGTAGTCTCAGGACCAGCAGCTTTGGCATCACCTAAGAATTTTTACATATGCAATGATTGGACTGCACCTCTGACTTCCTGAGGCAGAAACTTTAAATCTGTGATTTAATAAGCTCTCAGGTGAATTTTGAGAACCACTGCTCTAAAACAAAGTGGTTTTGAACTGCAGGGCATTAAGCACAACTGAGATAGATATGCATACTGAAAATAGGGACATTTAGTAAAAGTTTACTGATTGAATTTTGAGCCTCAGCATTACGTCCTCCTTGACTCCAGGATTTTGGCAGATAGAATACATACAATTCCAGGAAAGAGACCCAGATCTCTTCTCTGGGGAATCTGACAGACACAAAGGGTGAGACCTTCAGATGCTGATATGGAGGGTTCTACAAATTAAAGCCCACTCAGAGCACCCTACCTTAAAACTCACAGCTGACAAGTCTCATAAGTGCTTACATCCCCCATTCATTCAGCTTTGATGTCACCCATTCTGAAACATGATTGGACAACTGAGGACTATCAGAAATCCAGACATCTAGTGAAAGCTTCTGACATTGTAGATATTAAAAGGAAAAAAAAATGATGCAACATCAGGGACATAGAGACTGGGGAGAAGCAAAATTTTTTAAATATCCCTCATTCATAGCTTTTAAAAATTAATATTGTGACCATGAAGAGAAAAATGGAAACTGAGGACATTCAAAGGGAAAAAGGAGGTCTGGGAAATTTAAAATATGATAACAAAAATGAAAAACAAAACAGAAAATTTCCAAAGTAAGATCTCCAAGAAAGCAAAGAGGAAAAATTAGAAAGTAAAACATAAAATAAATTAAAACAAAAGAGGAAATAAGACGAATGCAATCAACAAAAATATAATTCAAAAAAAAATTTCTCAGGACTAAAGAACATAAGTTTCTTGATTAAAAGAGTTCACCAGAACAACGGATTTTTTTCAAAGACCTGCAACAAGGCATATTATTGTGAAATTTCCAAATAATAAGGACCATAAAAAATTTCCCAAGTTTCCAGAGGGGAAAAAAGGTCACCCAAGCTCAGGAATCAGAATGGCTACAGACTGATATCAAACTGGAAGTTGGAAGACAATGAAGGAATGCCTTCAAAATTCCAAGGGAAAACAATTTCTAACTTTAATTTCTATTCCCAAGTGATAATAGATTAAATAAAATACGAGGGTAAAATGAAAACATTTTTAGAACAGCACTGTCAAAAAAAAAATTTCCTTCCATTCACTGTTCTTAGGAAGCCACTAGAGGATGTACCCCAACAAAATGAGGGGATAATTAAAATAAGATGGTGACATGGGGCACAGTAAAGGGGAGCATTACTCTAGGAGAGATGCTAAGGGAGCCCCTAAGATGCTGAAAAGGCAGGTTCCAGAAAGATCACTGGGCACAAGACAAAGGTGATTGAAAAAGATCAGGAGGCTCCTGGAGAGAAAATGATGGAAAATTGGATGTAAATGGAAGTCTTGAGGGGAGAGTTAGACATTTGGCAAATAATTTAGAATTTAATTAATGATTTGTACATATAATCCTGAGCAAATGAAAAATATTTCAAATATTACCTCTAGGAAAAACCAAATGTGAGAGGAAAGGAAAAATAAATCAGTTTGCTAAATGAATCTCCTGTAAAAATCATTACTTGGAGATAAGAGTATAAGCACTGAATATTTATGCCTCAAAATTATAATATTACTGCATGGTAATTAGAAGGATATGGGATACAGGAAGAGTGTGAAGTAGTTTAGGGGGAGTAAAGATTGCTAAATTCTCCTCTTCCGTTGTGGAAAATTCTGAGAAAATGCCTAAGCTGAACACTCAAAAAGTAGCAAGATGAACATGTCGCTGGGAGGTATGGAGGTAAATAACAAAACTGTCAGCTTTCAGGGTAAAGTGGTTGCCTCTGGGGAGGGGGTGATGACTAGATGAGGACAGAGTACTGTTTGATGTAGCTGACTTTATAAAGTCGTTGAATTCTCCAAATTTTGTCCATCATTAACTTAATTTAAAAATAAAAGCAAAGAAAATAATTAAAAGGGGGAAACATGGTTCAGATAAAGGCCCTGTGATTTGGGTTAGGACTTTACCCAAAGTATTACCATCTCTGGAGGATAATGTTCCCAAGAAGGTGTGTGACTGGTTTTCCTACTGAAATTGGTTCATTTTAGTAAATACATTTTTTAGGGAAGAAGAAAGATTGTTTTGAGGGTGAAGATAAATGTTCCCTTGGCAAGTTGGTCTTTTTACTGCTCCTGGAAGACAAAGCAGAAGTGAGGCACAGCAACCCTTTCTTTCGGTTGCCTGGAGACCTTGCTGGAGTAACGTGAGAACACTGAGGGCGTCTGAGACATGCCTGACAATGTCAAAACAGCAAGCGGCCTCATCTTCCACTTTAGATTTTGAAATAGGAAAGAAAACAGATGAAATAGCTTTTTCATTATTTTCCACATCCCAAAAGGAAATCCACTTCAATTTTAATAACATCTCTATTTCTTATTTATCATCATGCCAACCTTATAAAAATTGCAAACACCAAATTTGAGGGGTTAGGGTAGTGGGATGAAAAAGAAAATATTTCTGTCATCTAGTCTTTTTTTAATTATTAAACTAAAAATGAAACCTATGCTACTTTTGAAGGAGAAACAGATGGATAATAGCTAATTCAAAGCATGGCCGTGAAGTCTCAAGAACCTGGCTCAGGGCTACACAGCCAAGAACAACACCCAAGGTCACGGCACAGACACAAGTCCTGCCTCACCTCGCCCTGACCTTGGAGCTCATAGCAATGACACAACCATCCCTCGACAATGTCCACCACCACTCCCACACAGCTACGAGTGATGCTTCACTCTTCCCCCACCACAAGAAACTCTTCTCCTGATCTCTATTCCTTGCATCACTAGAAATCATGTGAAGGCCAGGTGGACTTCTGCACCAGGGGCACATAACCATGCCACAGTTACAGAGAGAGCCAGGAGAAAGAGTATCTGGCATTGTCAACTTGGACTAAAATTCCTAAAATGGAATTGGGGTTTGATGTCAACGGCAGAGACATATAATATATATGCCATAATGATTATTATACTTTGAGCTCCATTAGATGGTAGTAAAGCATTAAATTCTGCAGTCAGATTAACTGGCTTTGAACTTTGGCCCTTCCTTTCCTTAGCTATTCAGCCCAGCAGATTCCCACCTCAGGGCCTTTGTTCCCCACTGGTCTGTCTCCCTGGGATTCACTTCTCCTCGATAGGCGGTTCTTCACCTGCCTTATTATCTCAGTGAGGCATGCTGTTCAAAGCCACATTCTCCCAGGCATTCCCCTGTCCCCTTCCATGATTTATGTTTCTTCCTAGAACTCATCGTCTATATAGTTTACCTGTTGATCTTTTTCCTCATTCTGTCTTCCCTCTTCCTCCCCCCACCCCACTTGGAGGTAAGCACCATGAGAGCAGGGGTTTTGTCTGTCTTGGTTATGCTGTATTCCCCCAAACCCAGAAGAGTGCCTGGCACATCGTGGACGTTCTGTAAATATCTGGTGGCTGAATGAATTGGGTCGTTTCTTTGAACCTTAACTCATCAACAGTAAAATGGGGTTAGTAATAACATCTACAGGATAAGATTGTGTGAAAAATTACATAAGATCGTTTGTGTGTCGGAGGCTGAGTGTCCCCTTACTCAGCCACCTTGCATCCCTTGCGTCCATCTCACACCGCCAAACTGAGTCCATCGGGCCAAAGCCCCTACCATTTTAGGGAAGCTGTCTTGGTAGAACCAGAGAACAAAATCATAACATTTTTGGGTTTTAAGTTCAAAACCCTCAGTCCAGAAGTAAGGCAGAAAATATTTAGGAAAATATGTGATCAAGTGGAACCGGTTTTTCTTGTCTCACCACCCATTCCCATAAAAATCTTCCAAAGTGGGGAGAAGGGGAGAGAGCATCTGAGAGGAAGCGCTTGGACTCTCAGGAGTGGCTCTCCTGCTCCTCACCTTCCTCCCTCCGGCCCCGGGTGTCAGTTGCAAAAGGGGAAGAGTGCTCAGGAGTCTCAGACAGCTGTGGGCACCCGTGAGTCTCCAGTGGCCCCAGCATGGTGCTGGAAAAAAGCCAAGATTTCCTGTACCCCATAGAATTGTATTAGAATGAGGAGAGCAAGATGTCAGAGCAGAAAACAACAGAGACCACACAGTCAGGGACGAAGCAGGACGTAGTAGTGCCTGCATGCCCGGGGCAAGGATGCCAGTGACCAAGGACTAGGAGATACATCTTGGCAGCTGCCATCATTGGAAAAAGAATGACCTTGGGCCAGAAGCCTCAGCCTTTCCCCCACCCATACCCATGCCGGGGCACTCCTCAGTGCCAGAATGCAAACACCACACCAAGGGGAAAGAGAGAAAGGGAAACATTCTGAATTTACTGAGCTTAAACCCAGGGCAACTTAGAAAACACAGAGGTGACTGATGCCCCTGCCACGACTAGAATTGGGCATCTGCCATCAGGCACAATGGGGGCTTGAAATAAGTTTTGATAAACGAATAAGTAATTAATAAATAAAAATGAAGAGCACAGAGAAATCCACAGGGAGTTATATTTATCTGTCTCACGAATGTGTGGCCTCTGAGCACCACCCCTACTCAAACAGTGAAAGACAGATTATAACGTCTGGCGCTCAGCAAGCAATGACATAAATGTCAGCTGCTGTTAGCACTGCCACGACCGGCCAGACACCAGGCCCCGCGCTTCGCATGCCTCACCTCGGGCTCCCACAGCAATCCTGCAAGGAGTCTTATCAGACAGGGAGTTGCTATTTATAATTCTTCTAAGGCAGATTATTATTTCTATTTTGCACTTAGTAAAAATGGAACTTAGAAAGATTTGGTGATTTGGCCCAAGTCCCACGCTCGGGAGAGGCCAGAGGTGGGTTTGCACCTGGGCTGCCTGTTCCCCTCCTAGGCACGCATCACGCTGCCTCAGAGGGGAGGCAGTCCTGCTCAGGCAGGTGGGCGTTTGCTCTGCTGACAGGCTGAATGGGGCTTCCCTGAACTGGTGGGGCTCCTGTCCGTTACGGGAGGGATCCCAGGCAGTGAGTGGAAATCCAAATCCACATTGGTCTCTCCAGGGCTGTGCAGGTAGACCGGCATTGCTCCGTGATGGAGACAGAACCCGGGGGCCTGTGGACTCTGAACTGGGACACTGGTGGGTGTTCGCTCAAGTGGTTTCTAATCAGCCCCTCAACCTCACGATCCCGAGTCAGAAGAGTACGTATGAGAAGGGCAAAGTCTTCCCCGGGAAGCCTAAAACATGAGCGGAGACCCCAGTGGGAGGAAATCCTCTCCGTCTCAGCTGGGGCTGGATCTGGGCAGCTCAGTCTAACCACAGTGGCAATGAGGGGTTAGTCGCACTTTGTGAGAGTGAGAGAGGCCCAGACCGCATCCACGCAGGAGCTGCAGAACCCAAATGCCCCAGCACAGAGTTCTTGCGAGTTACATGGGTCTTCACTGGAGCAATGAGGGAGCCGGGTGGGGGAGCCAGGTAACTGCCCCCCGGGGCACGAGGAGATGAGGATTTAGGAAAATGAAGCTGTAGACTGTGGAGGAGTTTCTATTTTTCTCAAGGACCAATTACCAAAGCCACAAAAGCGGGTACCAGAGTTGAGGCCAGCTAAAACTGCTTGATAAAGCTCCTCACCTTCCCTGTCTTGTAAGACCTCGATGTCTATGCATAACGAAGGGCCAGTATGGGATTCTTTGAATGGAAACTTTTTGGACAGAAGCCCAGGGGGACAGAAGCAGACTCCCTGGCACTAGGAAACTTCAAGAGACTAAATGAAAGACTCTGGTCAATGACATGTGCTAACCACAATCTGCAAAAGGGAAGGAGGTGTCTGTGTCCAAGATGCGGGCTGAAGTGTGTGTGTTCTTGGGTGTTGGTGATGGGTGTCTGGAAAGGCAGAGGTTAACCCTGCATCAAAGTGCACCATGAAAAACCTTATGCACCCCCTCTCACGGTGGTTTCTCTGAACCGTGATGTCTTTATCCTCATAAAAGCTCAGCACTCTGGCAGAGAAAGAAATCGCCCAAAGCCAAAGCACCAATTAGATCTCAAAGAGTTCTGAGATAATAACCAGCCTTTCCTGAGCTCTTACAACATGCCAGGCTCCATTCTAGGTGTGACTGGGTTCTCCAACCATGGAATCCACACATCCACCCACTGAAGCAGATACCATTTACTATCCCCATTTTGCAGGTAAGGAAACCGAAGCACAGAGAGGTTGACACAGATTACACAGCCTGAGGTCACACAGCAAGGAAGTGACCAAGCTGGGATTCGAGTCCAGGGAATCTGACCCCAGCGCAAAGAACTTAGCCACCTCGCAGCACTGGCATACCTGTGCTCACTTCTGTCTGAGCCTCCAAGCCAGGGGACTCCCACTTTCTCCTCCACCCTTGGCAATGAGCGCCTTGAAGGCAGACACTATGTCTAAAATTATGACCCTATAGGTTTTCAGTAAATGAGTCTAACGATGAGTTTAAGTAATCCTTATAAGGTTTGCACTACTGCAGAGGAAAAAGGTGACTAGGAAAAGAGAATATTTGTTGAACTCCTGCATGTAAACAGCACCATGCCAAGAATACTGCATTTATTTCCCTCTCTTAATTCTCTGGAATTCTGTGAGAGGTAAATACTCTTATTAGTCCAGTTTTGCAGAAGAGAAACTGAGGCACAGAGAATGTAAGTGGCATGCGCAAGACCCCACAGCTAGGAATCTCTTTCAGACATTTGGCTCCATTGCCTGCGCGCTTGATTATGACCCAAAGCATTGCTCTGGACTAGAATGGGCCACAGGGGAAGAGACAGGACCATGAACTGTCTAAGGAGGAGAGTATGCCTTCCAATCAGAGGGTCAAGGAAGTCGTTCTGAAGGAGGCAGCACGTGGCCTGGATTTGGATAGATGGGTTGGATCTATACATGCAAGGTGGGGCACTCCGTGCAAAGGAAACCGTGTAAGCAAACACACAGGCAGAAAACTGCGGCATGTGCAAGAATTTCAGAATTATTTTCACTTGGCAGCAGCTCAGGATGAGTGACGAGGAATGTCGGAGATTCAGTCAGGAAGGAAGACAGGAGCCAAATTGCGGAGAGTTCTGAATGATAAGCCTGGGAGCTTGGATGGAGTTACTAGGCAATAGGGAGCCATTGAATGCTTTTGAGCAGGGAGTGATATATTAGAGCTGTGCTTAGGATGATTTAGCAATCAGAAAGAAGATGGTTTAAGGCAGGGAGAAAGGGGCAGGATAAAGAGCAATTAGGATTACTAGAAAAATGGGCTCAGGGTCTTAACCAGGCAGGGAGAGAGGAAAGAACGGAAGGAATAGATCATTTGAAGACAGAACCCATTACTCAGCTACGGGTAAGGTGTGAGGGCTGTGATGGAGCAAAGAGTTAAGAGAGATGTTAAGGTTTTCCTCCGGACTCAGAAGACGACAGCTCTCTTAGCAGAAAGAACACACGTGGGAGTGCAGACCTTGTCAGGGCTAGTGGGTGAGGGAAGCTAATGAGCCGATCCCCCCACACTGAGAGCATTTTCTAAAGGGTCAAATCGAAATTCCGGGCCATCTGCCCCCTCAGCCAGGAGAGCTCCAGTTACTAAGTCAGGGCTCCGCTTCCATCACGTAGAAAACTTCTCTTTCTAGATTTGATTTATGCAGGGCGATGTATATGTGATATCAGCGTCAAGCATCAAGCTGCCAGACACACACACACACACACACACACACACACACCACACGCACGTATGCACACCCACCGCCATTAATGACCAGCAGCTTAATGAAGCCCCCTCCTCTGCGTGCGCTGCATTAGTGAGCTGATCCAGTAATAGAAGACAAGCCGTACAAATTGAAAACTAAAAACTTCCAGATTTCATCCTGCTTTTCCTTATGTCACTTATTTTATGCTGCATGAATTGGATATTAGTTTCCCCGTTTCGCTGAAATGTCGGATCACTAGGGTAGCCTGCACCGACTCAATTTCGCTTCGAGTAATAGAGTGAGATTATTCAAAATTATTTCCAGTGGGCTGAGCCTGCCTGTTCCTTCTGTTATGAGAATAGAGGTAAACAACTCGCCACCCTCCTCGCAAGCTGACATCCTTGACACAGCGCCCCTCTGCCGAGCTCCTGAATCGCGAGAGCATTTTGGTTTTAGCCACGCTCAATTAATTCATCCAGGAAAGGGTCCAGTCAGAAGGAGTTGATTTAAAGTGAGATAAACTGGGCATCTGCTTGGAAAACCAGATGATCCCAAATATGTCTTTCATCGTGAGAAAATGAAGCGCTCTCTCCACATTTACAGCAGTAACTTCTCAGCAGCATTTTTCTCCTTGAGAGTTTAAGCAGTGGCAGTGGCAGAAGCGATACCAGGGTGCCTCTCCAGAGCGTGACGGGGCTGAGCTGCTGGGGATGGAGACTCCCAAGCCACCCGTCACCTCTGCTTGCCTCTGGGTCTGGCGGGGCCAGGTGAGGAGGCTGGGAGTCAGAGCAGGGTTTTCAGTCCCCAGCTAGACACACAGCTGGTCCCTCTTGCCGTTGAACACAAAAGCGCTGAGCTAGCACTTGGGAAAGTGGGATGTCAACATTTTTTGCTCAAATTTGATAAGCAGCGGAAGATTAGCACCTTCCTCAAGTCTCTATTTCGAACAATGTTCTTTTCAAGGCATCCAAATTTGGCAGAAAATCCAGACCCTGCAGACAGCTCTGAGGCTTGTGGGGAGAGGAGAAGGGTGGGAAGACTGGAGCAGGGGAGGGAAGATATACGGTGACAAACCCCAAACCCACAGCTTTTAATGCAGCAACGTCCGCTTGGGGGAAGAAGGAAGCTCTATCACGTGGATTTTCCACCGGAGGAGCCCTCCTTGGGCCAGTTTCAGGGTGTGCCCGGCTAAGAAAGGAGGCCAGACAGCAAAGCATCTGTCCAGTGAGCAGGAAGACCCAGGCCCCTGGTGGCCTCGAGTCACCCCGGGCATCCTGCTTCACTGTGCCGAAAGCATTACATGGCACAGGCGAGCTGGGAAATCAGGGACCAATCGGAGCATTAAAAACAGGCTTCTCTGGCCTCCCAGGGAAGGCTAGGGTTTCGGCTCTGCTGCCATCTCCTCACATTTTCCACTGATGTCACCCCAGGCAAATAATTGGTGGAGAGGAGGCTTAAAGGGGAAGAGAGGGGCTGTATGAACAGAGCAGTGGGATGGAGAGAAAAACAGGGCTGGGACGGGCCCCAGCTGTGACCATGGGCATCTCACCCTCACTTGGGAAGCAGGAGTGCGGGCCAGCCATTTGCTGCAAAATGAAACCTTTTCTTGTTCCTTGATCAAAAACACGCTAGCCAATAGTTACTTCTCTCAGGAGTGGAGGGACTTCTGCTTCGTGCCAGCCCTGATCGTGGTTCCCACTGTCCCAGCCAGAGAGACAGCACGATGCAGTCGCAGCCAATAAACAGGAGGCTGCTGATCGGGAAGAGGGTCTGGCCCTGCCTCTACTGCCCTGTGCAACACTGGGGGCTCCTCCGCCCTCTCTGGCCTCCGCTGTAACTGGTGCTTGGCCTGGGACCTTGACTGTGGAAAGGGCTGCCCATTGAATGCATTACCAAAACCCAGTGTGCAGATAAACTTCTTCAAATGAGCTGAAATTCAAGAAATAGTAGTTAAATGTTTCCTGAGTGCCAGGAATTGTGCTAGGTAGTTTCACATGAATCACTGACAGATTTATTTTTTAAAAATTTATGAGTGGCCTGTGTTGTGTGATCATTTTGCTAAGCACTGGGGATAAAGCAGTGAGCAAAACAAATGCTTCTGTATGCTCTCAGAGCTTCTGTTCAAGCTCTCCCATTTGTACCTGGCAACACTGTGATATATAGTATATTAGCTGCATTTTACAGATAAGGCACTAGCAACTCAGAGAGGTGGAGTGACTTGCCCAAGGTCACACAGCAGTCAAGAATCAAGTCAGGAGAGGAAAATCCATCTTCTGGCTTTAAACCCGCATCTTTTCCCATTATATCAGCTTGAATTCCCACGGACAGAGTAACAGGAGATGCTCAAATAATCTTTGCAGCCCATCAGGAAGAAAAGAGAAAGAAAGAGAGCACGCTTCTGCTTTGAAATTCTCACAGCAAAATTTTTGTAAATGCTGTCTCCAGCCATCAATCTCCAGGAGGCCAAAACTCTGACCTACCCAAATTCTGTTCCTCTACTCCAAATATTTCTTATTTCAATCGGGCAAGAAATGCTGAAGGGGCCGACCAAAAAATAAAGCTCTAATAATAATGATAGGCTTACATTAAACCAAATAAAGTCATTCCGAAATGACTAAAGAGAAATAGCAGAGGAGAAACGCCCCTGGGCTCCCGCTCTGTTTATGCACTGCACATTATACCTTTTCATCACAATTACCTAAAGTGGTACATTTGTACTTCCATAATGTATGGAATTCATTACATAGTTTTGCAATGAAATTATCACACTGTGCCTGGGACATCTGCACCCTGTCATACATCATTCTATTCATTTCTAGTTAATTTAATCCCAATATCTGCCCACATGATAAGACAGATGTTCAGCTACACTGCAGCTTCAATGGTTTTCTGCCTTGAAGAAACTTGAAGCCGTTGAAAGAAATGACATCTTTCAGACAGAAAGCTGACAGTATTAAAAGTTTGGGGCTTTTGCCACTTGACTATTATCAGCTTTATTATCTGTTGGTCTATGGTAGTCACCTCTGCCGTGAGGATCAACATGTGAGATTAACAGAGACATATGTCTAATGGGACAGTTTCTACGAGTATTTCTATAGCCACTGAAAATGAATCCCCATTTAGAAATAGCTGCATGCCACTCAAAAATAAAGAAAATCTAGGCATTTCATATATTACCTTAGTCCCATTTGCTGCTTCACAGGGAGAGGAAAAGAGACTGTTGTCCCCTGAGTCTTTACTGTCTGCTGGCATCAGTCTGGACCCTGGGCTCACATGATCTCCCCGAATCTACACCGCCACCCTGGAAGGTGACCACTATGGCAATTTCCCCACCAGAGTCTGACTTATATCCTCCGTGCTTTCCACCACTTCCCTGATCTAGTGTCCCATAGTAATACATGCATGAGCCTTGAGACGGCTCTCCTTGGCTGTGAATTCTAGCTCCGTGTCTGGGTAACTCAGAGTGAGTTACTCAACTCTCTTAGGGGCCTCAACTTCAATATTCACATAAGGTAAAAAATGACAATTATTTCATAGTGATGTGATGATTAAATGTATACATGTAAAGTATTGAGCACACTGCTGAGCTCAATAACATCAATAATAATTTTAACAGGGGGTAGGGTATAGCTCGGTAGTAGAATGATGCTTAGCCTACATGAGGTTCTGGGTTCAATCTCCAGTACCTCCATTAAATAAATAAATACATAAATGCATAAACAAACAAACAAACAAACAAACCTAATTATCCCCCCAAAAGTGAGAAAAATAAAAATAAAGAGGAAGAGTAAATTTTTTAAAGTAATACTTTCAACAATAAGAGAGGTAGAATGACTTGCCCAAGATCACACAGCAGTCAAGCATATGTCTAGCATAGTTCCTACCTGGTGGTAGCCTCTAAAGATATAGCAGACATATTATCACACAATTATCCTGTTATACAGAAAGCAATTTTTGGCCCCAGCAGCCACAGGTTAAAATCATTTTTGATTTTTTTGCATTGGTCAACTATTGCCCTTGTTAGAGCACACAAAAACTGCCATGGACACCAGAATTCTGTGTACATTAAAGGGGCTTTAGGTAAGGGAGTCACGAGTGAAATAAAAGCTTCATTTGGAGCAGGGATAGAAAAATATAAATGCATCATTTGTACAACCTTCAAACAGGCTGCCCCCTGAGGACAGGGGGAAATCACTGCACTATAGAAAAAGAACCTATTTTTTTCCATTTATTTGAGAAACATGTAGTGAGTAGTGAGCCCCAGCTAGCTGCCAGAAAATGTTGTAGGATATTATGCAGGGCAGGACTGATAAAGATATAGATTCTATGTTAACATGACCATGTATATGGTCATTTAGTATAGACACACATATAGGCATGCAAATATACATATTTTTAAATATAATGTCATTTTAATACAGGGATATACTTTAGCACGAAACAATGGACTATCCCATGGGTCTAAATGGGCTTCTTCATATTTGGGGATCCCTGGCCACCTTAGCAGGCATTTTGGTCACCAAGTTGTAAGCATGTTGCTTAGGAGGAATAACCTAGCTCCAAGAGCACCTTGCAAATCCAATGCATTGAGTTTTGTTAGCAGAAAATCTTCAATGCCCCTTTTTCCACCACCTGGGGAAATATAGTTCAATACGGGCTCCCATTTTCTATTCCCACTTCTTTTCTACTCTGTTCTGAACTCCCTTATTCACACACTCATGCATTTACAGCATGTACCTCCTGCACTGCACTTTAAACATACCTTCTAATTACACGCATGTAGATATAGAGTTTTCCTTGATTTTCTGCCTTCTAACTTGGTCAGAGGCACAGCATGTGGCTTTTTGATTATTTCATTAAAGGACTGCTTAATGTCTGGCTCTATATCTGCCATCCTACTCCAACCTTGAGAAGTACCCCTTCTTGAGTCACTCTTTCTGGAATGACTTTGGAAGGAATGGTCCACTCAGCAGCAGACCTGGGGTCGGGGAAAGGACAAGGAGGTACATACACTGTCTCTGCTTCCTCTCATCCTGTAAGTTAGAAGGTGTGTGCCTCTGGATGGGCCAGTAGGAATAACAGTTTGAAGACTGAGCCAAAACTGAACAAACGTCTCAGTGCTTGAGCTACTGAAGTGTGTTGTGAAAGATGGTGCGTGGGAATGGGATTCACCGTCGGGCAAGCAACCCTGACCACCAGGCCCTCCAAGTCACAGCATCAATGAAGAGCCGAGAGACAGAATGGTTCCCTGGCCAGAGTCAGGAGTCATGTTTCTGAGATGGCTGCCAGACGTGGCAGAGAATATCGGAGGTAAAAGTGGCCTTAGGGATAGCTAGTCCAGTCCTCTTTTACAGAAGAGAAGCATGAGATTGAAATGTATCTATTTCCAAATTTACACCTCTTCTCACTGTGTGCATCCTTCTCTCTCTGTGTCCCAAATGTGTAGCCCATTGGTAAGCTTGTAGTGGAGGTTCGGTGGCAGTTCAATGAACTAAAGTGAGGCAAGGCTCAGAGAGCTCCAAGGGTGGAGCTCTCTGAGTGGTCAAATGAGTAGCAGATTCCTCTGTGGAATCTAGATTTCCCAGCCCAGAAGCCCTTGTTTCTGGTTCTGATCACCAGACAGATTCGCCAAGAACTCAAAAAGCCTTGTGGTCAGGAGTGACTGACGTGCTGGAGGGCCAGTTCCATCATGTCCATCACTCACAATACGGCCCATCATCTGAAGTCCTGCAACATTTGCCTCATCAGGAATCCAAGGTCAAGTCCCTTTGCTCTCTGGGTGCAGTTTTCACCGTCTTGAAGTTGAGGCGTTCAGTCCACATCACTGGAATATATGTTCCAGGACTACATTTCTGTTCACTTCTGAATCCCTAGTGCTTGAAGCAGTAGCCATCACATAGTAGGTTCTTCACAAATATATATAAATATAAATGAGGAACTTAATCAAGAACCCAGGCAATCAATGGATAGGTTGCAGCTCATGGGCCAAAATCTATTAGAAGTAAATGCCTAGAGTTCTGCTTAGGAAGAAATCTAAGGCAGTTCCTGGGTTTTGTGGGAAAGAATGTTGTGATTAATTGGTAAGGCCTGAGCTGGGCTCAGGGGCACACAGTGTGGCTTGGGTGGTAGTCGCTGTTGCCAGGAAAGGTGATTAGGTGGTGGGAAGAAGAGAGGTAGGGAGAGGGTGCAGAAGGGGACAAAGAGTGAAAATCAGAACCAAGGGTGAAATGAAAAATAAAAGCCACTATCTTCCACCTCCAAATTACTCCCATGACACAGTTAAGAGAAAATGTTCTTGATGTTCTGAATGGCGTTTCCCTTCTGTCCACATCTGGCCTTCACTTGAGGCCTAGCTAAGTGCTCCAGCCACTCCCCTGGTATCTCTGATCTCTAAGTGGCAGCATCTGATCACATTGACAGTGACACTTCCAAGTGGCCACAGAGCCTTGCCTGGAGGCTGGTTCTGATTACGAGATTCCTAGCTCAGGGTTGAGAGTTTTAGCAACCAGTTCTGCAAATGATGCTTTGTTTGACATGAGACAAAGAACGAGTCTTCTTTGTGTAAAATGGGAAGAATAATAATGATACCACACCGTGGGACTGGACACAGTAAAATGATCCCTGTGAAGGGATTAGCACACTTTGTATCTTTGCAGCGGGATCTCACCGGCTCCCTGGCTCCCTCTGCTCGAGGCCAGCCGTTTCTAGCAGCTCCAGTATTGCTCCCCAAGAGCCACCATTGCTTAAGTGGATGGAAAAAAAGAGGCCTCTCCTGTGTGGTTGGCTGCAGCAGCCGCTACTTTTCCTAGATCCTGGAAGCCAGCTTAATACTGAGTTCCCTGGCTGGGGGCCTCCAGAGCAGATTGAACTCCAGCTGTTGAGCTGAGGAACAGCTGGAAATTAAACAATTGACACCTAAATGGAGGCGATGATCCCTGCACAATCACCTCTCCATTACCTGCACGGAGCTGCTGCCTCAGCCTGGCTGATTTGTCTGTGGTTGCCCCGGCCCATGCTGACGTCCCAAGCCGGCCCAGGCTGGAATGGGTCTGTGTGGTGGTGGTTGTTGGGGGGTGGGGGGGGAATGTGTGTGTGTATATACAGCTGATTATCCCAGCCAAATTCTATACATTCTGGGGAGTGCACCTTGATTTCTATCATCTGTGTCTCTGCTTCCTAACATATCAAGAAACCCAAAGGATTCCTTCCTTAGTCATACACTGGGCAGAGCACAACCATTCTGAGCTGCTTTTCAGCCCCCGAGCCTGCGGCACCAACTGTCCCTGAGAGACCCCGTTGGGAGGGCAGGATGGTGTGAGAGAAAAAGCATAACCTTCTGCCATCGCAAAGTCCAATTCCCAGCTCTGCCATGTTGAGCTGTATGACCTTGGGCAAGTTGTCTATATTCTCTGTCTTACAGATCCCTTGCCCAAGGTCACATTTGGGATTACTGACTCTAACGTCTTTCAGTCTAGCCACCGGGTAACATCACCTTCCTCATTCCTGCACCAGTGCATTCTGATCCCACATAGGCATCTGGACTCGTAGTCCTTGCCTGCATCCCTCTTTCCCACCCCTCCACCTGTCCCTCCACAACAAACTGGGGACGCCCCTGTGGTCCAGATGGAGGTGGAAGCTAGTCTCTCTTTTTCTTATAAAAGGCAAGGGAAAGAAAATAAGCTTTGATAGTGTAACTACTATCTGTCAAGGCCCTGAGTTGCTGATACATCCACCAAGCATCATTCTTGATTTGTAGATAAGGTTTCTGAGGATCACAGAGGTAGAATGACTTACCTGCTCTGTTGGCCAACAGAGGTGGAAAAGCAGCATCTCTGCCAGAAAGCAAGGCCACAAAACACTGGCCTGAAGCTCCCTCCCTAATGTGGTGGCAGTGATCTGGCAGGAGGCCTGTGAGGGTGACCACAGACCCAAGGTGACTATAGGAGTGGGACTTCTGTGGGACAGGGAAGGAGAGGAGGATGGGGCAGGAGACTGGGGAGTGAGGGAAGCGGGGATGAGGCTGCAGACGTGCCTGGTTAGTTCTCATGGTGATTGGGACCTATCACCGACTTTTCTGGAGAAGCCTAAAGGGAAACATCTATCACATTTCCAGAAAAGCATCCTCATCTTCTGTGTGCATCCAGCGAATATGCACTGAGTGCCTGCTCGGGCCAGGCATTGCTTGAGACTCAGGGGATACAGCAGTGAGCAAGACACTGCCCACAGGGGCTTTCATCCTTGTGAAATGAGATAGATGATTAACACACAGACTGGTGGTTCTTACCTTGGGCTGGTACTGCCTCCCTGGTGGGGACATCTCCAGTCCGTGGGAGATGTGGGCGGGGCAGCGGAGGGAGTGCTGGTTGTCAGAAAGACTCTCCCTCCCCACCTCATCCTCACTCTAGCACTCAGATTGGGCCAGGAATGTGAAATGCTTGCAATGAAAGACTCATTTCTGCACTGTGAAGATTCGCCCTGCTCCAAGTGCCAGAAGCATGCTGGTTGGGAACACCCTGGTTGAAAACGCATAAAGGAAAAGAAGACTCTAGACAGTGAAAATGCTCTAAAGGAAAGAAACAGGGTAATGAGATAGAGGAGCCAACGCAATCTACTATGGATTGGATGATGTAGCGGTTTGAATGATATGTCCTTGTCCTAATGACCAGACCCTGTGAATGTGACTTTATTTGGAAAAAAGGTCTTTGCAAGTGCTAAATTAAGGATCTTGACATGAGAAGATCATCCCAGGTGATCCAGGTGGGTCTTAAATCCAATGGCATGTGTCCGTATAAGAGAACTGCAGAGGATAGTTGAGTCAGACAGCAGAGGACAGTCATGTGAAGATGGAAGCAGAGACAGGAGCAATGTGCCTACGAGTCAAGGACAGCCCCAGACACCAGAAGTGAGGAGAGGTGAGGAACAGGTCCCTCCCTAGAGCCTCTACAGGGAGGGAGGGTGGCCTCTGGAACTACAAGACAGTGAACTGGTGACAGTCAATGAATCTCAGGAGATCACAGTTATGCGAGGGACCAGCCACACAGAGAGACTCCAACACAGTCCACAGACTGACATCTCTAGAAAAGAGGAGAGACAGAGTCCCTAAGTCAAAAAGATCCATGCAAGGGACAGAAGAGAACAGCTTAACTGTGTGGGCCTGGACTTGACTCCTGGGGTTTAAGTCCTGGTTCCAGTAATTAGTAGCTGGGTGACTGTGGGCAAGTTGTGATCTGAGTTTCTTCCTCATCTGAGAACAAGCTTAATGATGTGAGGTGAATAATAAGAGGTGAAAGGAACGAGTTAATAATCATTAACTCAACGCTTGGCATGGAGTGTGAGCTCTGAAAAAACATTAGCATAATCACTTTTATTAGTAGTATTATTTCAATTTGAAGCCGCCAACAGCCAGAACTGTCTTTCTTGATCACAAGGACTTCAATGGGAAGGCGGAAGCTATTTATAAAACTATGGAAGAATCACCTTTGGCCAGCTGAATCTTCAGGGCTGAGACTTCCCATCTCAAGTCCTTGGCTTTGATGGGGTTGGAAAGGCGGCCCCCAGCTCACAGCTCACAGCTCACAGGAGGACAGGGCCAGGGGATGACAGCTCGGCTGGAGCTGCACACAGCTTGCAGAGTCCTGCCTTCCAGAGATCCAGGTACGTGCCACCCAGCTCCTCCTTTAAAGGCACAAAGCCACCTGATAAACAGATGACTGTCAGATCCTCTGATCTTGCACCTGAGGGCCAGAGGGAAGGGAGAGGCCCTTTCACAGGACCTGAGGAGGAGCTGGCTTGACAAGTGCAATCCTGCACCACACCTGCCCCTCTTCAAGCATTTGAGGGCTCCAGAAAAAAAAAAAAAAATCTCCTGGTGCAGATGAAGAGATTTTAACAGGAGGGGCTGGTGCCTTCTGTACGTCACCTCCCAGAGAGGCCCCACACTGATTCCCAGCCCAGCCTGCAATCATCAGCAAGTCTGTGCCTGGGGCCCCTCCCCACCCCAAACACCAGGCTGCTCAAGGTCAAGTTGGGTCCCTGTGGGTTCCAACTCCTGCCAATCATGATGATCAGGGAGAGGATGCCAGGCTCAAGCTGAGGAGGGGAGGCCCTGGAACGAGTTGAGGGCTGAGCAAAGGTTGAGGTAAGGGCTTGACTAGCAGGCAGATTCATTTAACACCTGAGTAGTCATGGCGGAAGCACTGCGTCCTGGATATGTGCTGGGTTCTGGGATGTAAATGTAAGATGAATTAGACAGTTGAACCCTCCGGGAGCTGACGATTTGGTGGGGAATCTGAGTCTAACCTAATAATTGCACAAATAAAGGCACAATTACAGAGTCACATCAGCCTGCTGAAGCCCCCCTCCGCCCATCCCCCAGCCTGGGGCTTCTCGGGGAGCTCCCGACCTCCCCAGAGTCTCTGCAGTTCCCCTCAAAGCCCAGCTCCAATCGCCACCAACCAGGCACGGAACTCTTTCCACTCTGTCTGTCTGTCCTGGGCCCAAAGACGGGTGTCTCCCTCGTAACTATCCAGACAAGGTCCCAGCCTGAATCTCTGAATTCCCTCTGAGATGTGCAAATTAGGTTTTCCTGGTTGTGGGTTTTCCAAAAGAGAAAAAATAATAATCACTTTGAACAAAAAATTCTGTACTTCTCAAGCATAGATAAGTTACCAGGTGTGGGCTGAGGTACCACTGAGAGTCATGCAAACATTCTACCCATATTTTTCCTCTCTCAGTTAGAAGGTTCTGGCTTCTGTTCCCCAGAGTGCAGCCAAAAAAGATAGCTCAGAGGCTGGTTTCTGCTGATAAGTTTAAAAACCGCTCCCCACTTCTAGACTCCCAATAATTCCAAAGTTTTCTTTGCTTATGTTAATTTTACTATTTCTACAGAGTAGGAAGAGTTGACATTTTAAAAAAGTTTCAGGTCATTGATACCCTGATCAGTCTAACCACGGAGGCAGCACCGTTAATGACAAGCAAGGGTGGGTGTGCAAAACCAGTAATTATCATGATTTGAGGCAACAGGACCATTTGAAATTGGCTGCTCCCATGGGCACTGGGTGGCACTACCAGTGGTCCACGAGCTAGTAAGGATCAAAGATTAGAATGTCCCACAGAGGGTTATGAATGAAAGAGTATCACTGTTATCTATTGTTTGCCGAGACATGTCCCAGCATCTCTTAGGGCTGAGAACTAAGTCTACTTCCTGGATTACAAAGGTCCACTGATGGACATGCCATCCCAGGTCTCTCAAATGCCAGACTTGTATGTATGAGTGTGCAGGTAGTATGTAGGAGAGAGAGAGAGTGAGTATGTGTGTGTGTGTGTGTGTGCATGCTAAACATTAGAAATGGACTTCGTAGACCACTGACCCCATCTACCTGGCAAAGATTCTAAGGCCCAGTTCTAGGCACTCAGGCATATGGATGTAAATAATACAGAGAGTTGACAGCTGGTTGGGGAGACTCAGTAGGGACACAATGATGACGCACAGCATAGCAGGAGTGCCGTGAATGAGGTCCAAACAGAACAACACAGAAATCTGGAGGGAGGGAGAAACATTACCTGTGGTTGAATTCGTGGGTCCTCAGAGGTTTCATCTGTCCTTGGGGGTTTCATTGGACAGGTGCGGGTCCTTTTAGACAGACTACATGGCATGGACAAAGGTCTGGAGAGGTAAAGGAGGAGGAAGTTCACTATACAGTGAGCCAAGCAATCATGAAACCCTCTCAGGGTACAAGTGCTCATTTCAGGGGAGTCTCCTGAGACTTCATCCTAGAGCATCCTTTGTATCCTTCAACCTGTCACCTCCCACCTTCTAAACGTTCTTCAGTGTCCTTCTCAACTATAATGACTAGAACACCATCCCCACCTGGACTTCCTCAGGTGCTTTAACAGCCCTGCAAGTGGTCAGGTCAGCCTTCAACTGGCTCCCTGAGGAGGTAACAAGACCCTAATCCCTGTCAACATTCAAGCCAAGGCAGAATGTCCTCTTGTTTGAAATATTATCAATGATACATATTTCTGGGCATTATAAACCAAAGCAGGAAACAAGGATTAGTTGTTAGCGTTTGGGTAGTGGCAGTCACGTTGAGGATGACAACATAGGAAACACATTCACCAGAGGACGGAGTCAACCAGAGACTTTGTCGGCTGGAGGAAAGGAAACCAGCTTCCAAGAGAAAGTGACTGACTCAAGGTCATCCAGCTGATGAATGATGGAACCTACATCTTCTGGGTCCTTTCCACAGCCCTGTGCTGCCTAAATAGTGTGTCACATTCAAACCTAGGAACAACATCCATTTCCCTCTGCCTAAATAAATTACAGGTTACTAAAAATGACACTCCTGGGTGTTAGCATTTATGTTAGAAATCCCAAGGTTAAAAATTGTTTTCAAACATGGTGGGTTTTTCCTTCAAAAGTTACGTTCAGATGATTCTATAATTTTGGCAATAAAATGCACTATGAGCCTATGGACACTGACTTCCTATCCATTTGGAAAAATCTAGTGTAGACATGAAGGAATCTGGAACCGACTGCTTGGTTTTGTTTGACACACTAAAGTAAATCCTCAGGCAGGATACTTAACCTTTCCGTATCTCAATTTCCTCATCTAGAAAATAGTGATAAAAAGAATACCTATCTTATAAGATTGTCGTGAGGCTACAACCAGTTGATACATACTAAATGGTTAGAACTGTGCTTTGCCATGTGCTGAGTGTAATAAAGCCTGCTACTATGATTATCATCAGTAATATTGCTACCGTCCATAGCAGAAGCTCTCAACCTTTATATTAAGGGCTCAGAATTTGATTAGAATCAAGCATGCCACAAATGAGCCTTGTCCATGCATCTGGACTCCTTGTGACCAGATCTGAGTTACTCAAACCCCTAAATCAGTTAGGGTCCAGGCAGAAACGAGATGGCATACTCAAACAGGTGACAGAGAATTTAATGGACGGACTGTCTGTAAAGGTGGGAGAAGGTCTGAAAGGACAAGTGGCAGAGGAGTGGTTAGGGGAGACAAAAGGGGGATCTGGAGCTGTCAAAGAGTGTCACCTGGTAGGAGCTGTAGCCTTCAGAAGGGGATATAACTATCCACAGTACCCCAGCAGCAGAACCGGGTCTCACTTTCTGTTCTCCTGTTGGTGCTTTCCATTGACCAAACCCAACCACAGCCAGAGGGCAAGAGAATTTGAGTAAAGCAATCCAGAAACTTGAGCCTCCTGGGGCACAGAGCTGGATGGAGATTGGTGGAAGGTCCAGAAGAACCAGTGGAGAAGATCTAGCACAGATCCTTTCTCTTTGTAACGATGTTTTATAAAAAATTCACCAATGATAGCAGTATGAGACCCCCATAAGTAGGAGAAGAGGAGTTGTTCCCTAAGTCTTCCCAAATGGAATGTGGCTTATGAAAAAGTTTTTGGTTCAGTATTTTCCATGCAATATTAAATCCTACTAGAGCTTCACTGCAACCAGACTAGTGAACCAAATAAAAACACACCTTCTGCAAAAGATGTGAGACTTGGCACCTAAATTCTGAGTCCAAGCACCAGTTGCCCATCTTGTCACCTGAGTAACCCTGGGCATGGAATAAATTAAATGCAATGAGGACAAGGGAAGTAAGATATGAGAAACATTTAAACAGCACAAGCAACAGGTCATGATAAACGCTTAGAGGTAGGAAATATGTACTGAAGAGTACAGTGGAAGAATCCAGGAAGGCGGCGAAGCCATGGGCTGTGCTCGGGGCCCCAGGGGAGGAGGTGATTTCTCTTTTCTTGGAGGAGCACCTATTATTCCCACTCTTCCTTCAAAACGCTAGAGTCCTTCGCTTTCCTGGCTAAATGGAACCAGGAGGAAATATTCACACTGGTGGCTTCTTGGCAGCTGAGATCTGTACTGGCCCAGGTCCCCAGCACAGAGCTGCCACCTTGGAAATTCAGTAAGTGGTTTGGACTAATTCCCCTATTAACTAGGATTTTGCAATCTCAGGAGAGGGATAATTAGCACAAGTGGTGCGATTTGGCTCGTCTTCAACTGAAAGCTACAAGGAGACAATCAACATCAAAAAGCCTCTTGGTCCGGAAGTCTGCAAGGAAGTGACTAAGGATGGAGGGATTGTGATTTTGTGCTTTTAATTTTCAGCTGGACCAGTCCCACTAATTGGAACAATATCATTAATTACACATTTGTCTCCATGTGGTCTCCGGGCTCCTTAATCTGCTGCAGATAAGGATCCCTACCATGGAGTGGTTTATTACCACGTCCTCTGTCTTACATTGTAGTTAAAGGCAGTGTGGGATGGTGTGTTTTACTGCTAGGATAGCAAATGCAGCTGGCAAATTTATTGGATTTACCCCTCCCTATCCAAACAGATTGCTCTTCTCTTCCTCCCTTGCTGATGGCATCCCCTGCAAAGAATTGCAGTAATTAAGACATCTGGCCACCAATGTCCAAAAAGGAGGAAGAGGTGCTTTAACAGCTAACTCTCAGTGAAAAAACTTCCCAAGAATTTGCTTTCCCAAGTCTTGGGTCAAAGACTTTTTGGATATTTCTAAACCAAGTGATAAATTTCCACTGTGGTGTACTGGAAGAATGGGGACACATGCACATTAAAACATGGCCTCTGCCATCAAGTGACTTAGACTTAAGTTAGGAAAACAAATACATACACATAAGCAGGTGACCAGCAATGTAAGTCAACCAGAAGTCCTATGCTTCATCCCAGCTCCACTGAGCTTAGGATAATGGAATATCTCTGAGTCACGATCTTCCCTGTAAAGGATTATTGTGAGAATTCAAATAGTGACTGCTTGTGAAAGCATCTTAAAAGCAAATGTATTTATTATTACCTACTGTGAATTACAAAATTAAGTTGGAAATAATAATTTCCCATGGTGCCAAATGCAAAAGTAATTTTTGGTATTAACCATTCATGAAAACTATTTAATCATCTAAAAAGTTGCTTGAAATAACCAGAAAATACTCATGTTATACCGTTAAATGAAAAATCAGAAAAAAAAAATTCAGCATGGTTCAATTTTAAGTTTGCAAAAACAACTTATAGGAAAAAATGCAAAGAGAAACATCAAAATGTTAAGTTAAATATTACAATGACATCTTCCTTGGCAGCAATAAGAACACCTAGCATCCAGATCTTGGTCTCTAAGTACCATTCCTCACTAGAAGGGCAAGGAATCCTTAGAAAAATGGCTGACTCCAGGGCTGAAATGGGGAAAGTATAAGATGTGCTTGGGACATTGTTTTGTCTCAAACAACATGGAAGTACTCAGGAAATGATGGGGTTTCAAAAAAAAGTAGAAATCAGCTTAAAGTGATTCCCACTGGCCAAACATACGACAGTGTCATTGAATAAATGAAAGTAACGGATTAATACCCATGGAATAAAATAAGAATCCATGAGCTCACACTGAAATTAATTTAATTTCAGCATGGTACAATTTCAAATTTGTAAAAATAATGCATGGGAGAAATGTATTAATTAATCAACTTAATTAAATACAGAGGTTGAAGAGAATAGAAGTTTCTTACAGCAGAGTTTCAACCAATCAATGAACAAAGAATTTAAAAACTAAAAAATTGCTACTTGACAACCAGATGAATAAGTGATCCAAGCAAGAAGTAGCAATATATACTAGAACTAACAGATGAAATTCTAATGAGAAATAGGATATCTACCTTATCTCAAAATACCTTCTCACAAAATAATCCCTAATTTCAAAGAAAAAAGAGTAACTTTATATGAAGCAGCCTGTAGATGCCACCTTAGCCAAGTGAACGTCCACAGTAATGTGGCTGATATGTTGTAATGATAAGAACACTATTTCACTTCTCTGATGTTCATGCCCAAAATGCATAATTTGAATCCAATTGTGAAAAAAAAAAAGGCACACCAGATTGAGGGATGGTGTACAAAACTCACCAGTACGCATCTAGAGTTAGTTTATGTCTTTAACGATTACAGTCTTTTAATTCATGCTGGTGGCTTTTGAAAATGAAAATCTCTCAAAACCATCATTGATTTTTTCACCAACAAACTCTATATGCCAATGACCACACCCAGAATTCTTTTCAAGACATGCCTCTCTTTCTAGAATTAGTTAGAAGTGCCTCAGATTCATCAAGCTTTCATGAGAGAGCAAACCCTTAGTTTCCTTTCCCTGAAATATTTTGTCCAATTTAAATAACTTACTGAGAGTAACCTTAATTCATTTAAAGGTTTTAACAAAGGGTATGGAGGTAACGCCCTTGATTTCAACTTTACCTTGGGTCCTTAATATAATTAGCTTTTGTCACTCAACACATTTTTCAGTTAAACTTTTATAGGTTGTATATGAGAATCAGTTATATCCCACAAGTCCTGAAAGTTCTGGATTCTCTCTTTTTCCTTTTCTTCCTGCTTGAAAGCTGGACAATTACTTCTGAACTCACCTCTTTCTTATAGTACCTTGTATCCTGCAGCCAAGACAAGCAAGCACACAGGTCTCCTTCTGTTTGCCAAACTCTTCACCTAAAGCCACACCTTTATTAGGTAAATTATCTATCTTCCAAGTTATCTCAGGAAATAATATTACCAAATGTTTAACCACTGCCTGACATGAGTCACTTTGCTGTCAACTTCAGTAATAGTTTCCTCCCTGCCCGTTGCTTGACTCTGAAGCCAGTGCCACATAATTTGGTTGTTTTTGTTTCATTTTGTTTTGTTATGGTAACACCCCACTTCTGGTACCAATTTCTGTATTAGTCAGCTTTCACTGGGGAAGACCATGGTAACAGCCCCAAATCTCAGTGGCTTCTGAAAACAGTGTTTGTTTTATTTTTTTGTTTTTTTTTTTAAGTGTAATGTGAGCCTTACCCAGTGAAGGTTGGCTTACACACTTTTATACTAGAAATGTGAGCTCAGAGGAAAAGCTCCAGTGCTTCAGAGATGGTGTTATAATGACAAGAAATTCTACAAGAGGGGAAAAACTGCCTCCTCTTGCTGTATTCCTTAATACAGTGAATGACTTCACCATCTCTCTGGCTTCCTGAAGCTGCAAATAGCTAGATGAGTAATCCTCTACTTCTCCCTCGCCTTCACCCCCTACATCCTCCAGCCTGCAAATAAAAATATTCTTGGCAACTAGAGCATTATCTGACTTGTTGTGTAGGCTCTCTAAATGTTTGTTGTTGTTTATGTTAATGCACAAAATTATCTGATTAAAAGAAAATCTAATGTTTATTAAATTCCTACTCTGAATCAGGGGCTATAGCTCCCATAGCTGTTAAGTGATAAGACAAGGAAATAAATCCAGTCCCTGTCTCACTGAAATGCCCCTGCTCTTTTCCTGTATTATAGACCCCTAACAGTCATTGCTTTGGGGCTACCTGGAGGTCCATAAAAACAGGCATAGGCAGATCTTCCTTTGCATTATCTCATCTCAGCTGTGCACTGATTGAAACATGCTTTCTATAAGGTGCAGCATGGCCTACTCGTACATGAAGACTAAGAGTGGACACATATCCAGAGTCACCTTCATCTTCATCTGAAAGACTTCAGAGTAGCTCTTTGATTAGGAGGAAATCTTCTTGTGAAGTATTAGTACCTCTTTCTAAACTCTAGGATTACCCAGGAGGGAGAATTCTATGTTGCTGTTTAATTACCTGGACATTCTTCACATTAGCGAGGAAATTATGAGAGACATGCACTGAGAGCCTTGCACTTCAGAAACTGATTATAGGTCATAGTAGCTATGGTGCACTTTTAGGAGCCTTGAGCTGCTAGGGTAGAAATCTTGCTACTTGCTGGAAGGCACACTTGGAGAAACCAAGGGGAGAGTCCACTTGGAGTGGGAGAGGTCCTAGATTACAAGAAGACAGGAAGAAAGACCCAGCCATCTCAGCATCCTAGCTGAGTTCAGCCTTCTAAGTCAACCTTCTGATTTTCATGATCATTGTGAAAAGTCTACTGAAATAATGGTTGGAAAGGTTCTGTCTAATCTCTGCACAAGCACACAGTTTTGTGTTATCAGAAGTTCAATCAGCCATAAGTGTGTGTTGAGCACTGAGTTCAGCCAGACTGTGATGGATGGAATAGGGAAGGCAGATGTCAAACCTATCCTGAGGGACCTTCCATTGGAGAATGAAACAAACTAGTGTGCAGTGATGGCTATATTCCCAGACATTCTGCCTCTCAGCTCATGTCAGAACCACAGAGATGGAAGGGAAGGAAAGATGATCAGGGCTGGGTGATGGGGCCGGGGGAGGTGCCTCTGAAGGTCAGAGCACATAATGAGGTGGTCACACCACCTCTCCTAGGGGATGCAGATTTGTTATGGCACATTCTGGAGAAATCAACTGACTTGTCATGGACGCTGCTGGTGAAACTCCATCTCAGACACAGGATCTTGGAGGAGAGAGAGCAAAGTGGCATGGCACCATCCCATGCTGGAATTCTGGTCAACCCTTCTCCAGGGCACATAGGAAACTTTTTGAAGCCAACTACCCTCTGAATTAGCCTGTAGCTCCTGAAAATGCCTTCCAGTCCTTGGTGGGGGATCACATTTCCTGGAAAAGGGCTACAACAGGGGCAAGAATAGAGACAGAGCAACAGGAAGAGAGCACCATGGATTCACAATGTATGGGTCCAAGAACTAACAAGGAAATAAATAAAGGAAAGTTAAATCAGCTCTCAGCTGTAGTGGCCACAGCAGCCCTCAGAGGTCAGGGCGGCTCCACAAGCTGCAGGAACTACTGAACTGGGTGCCCTGGACAACCTTCCAGGGCTGAAATTGACCTGCATTCTCCTTAACCCCTCCACGTGGCTGGTCCTGTCCCATGAAAGAGCCTTTCTCTAGATGTACTGAATTCTAGACTAATCAGAGCTTTAAGTTTCCAGCCACAACCTTGCTGCTTTCTGGGCATTTCAGCATGAGGTGTTCATGGTTATAAGTTGGACAGACTCACTGCAAGACACGCTAGGACCTTAGCAGTACAGATGGTGGGGTAAGGAAGAAAAACCCTGACTGCTTTAAGGGAACACCAAAGGCCCTTTAGAGATTCCCACATGCGTGTGGTGAGCCTAAGCTTGAATTAGGCTGGAGTGTCTGTCAAAGTAAAGCTACTCAGTGATTCCGTATAACAAAAAGGGATCCAGTTGGAATGGATCCATGTAACAGAAATAATAGTAAATCGGCAACACCAAGGGCACTTGAATGAATGACCTCCAGGTCCACTGACTAACGGACTTCAGCAAAGCTAATCCTAGGCTCCTCCCTATTAAAGGGCTGATCCTACAAAGGCCCTGCCAAGTCTTGGTCAGAATTTCCTTGGGAGCGTGGGCCTGATGGAAGATACCGTTGTCTGTAACTTGAGAAGTCAAGGACTGATCATCTCAATGACAGAGTGCTCTCAGTTTCCTCCAGTTTTCTGAAACTTTCCCCATTAGGCCCATTCAGTCCCTGCATACACATAACTATATCAAAGCTTGGCTCATATCCTGGTGGACCAGTTCTCCACATATACATAGTTCCATATTTAATGTACTTTATTTATTGTTTGTTTGTTTTTAAGATTTTTTTATTAAAGTATAGTCAGTTTACAATGTGTTAATTTCTGGCATACAGCATAGTGATTCAGTTATACATATATATATATTTCTTCTATATTCTTTTTCATTATAGGCTATTACAAGGTATTGAATATAGCTATAAAGTAAGACCTTGCTGTTTATCTATTTTATATATAGTAGTTAGTATGCACTTTAAAGTCCATAAATGCCATGATTAATGATTTAACATGTCTCCTGCCGATGCTTAGAACCAAAGACACCTTCCCAGATTGAAACTTTACCTTGACCACACTGATCCTCCATGGAGGGTCTGTAAGTTGGTCAGTGATTACCTCGTCACTCTACCCTAGCAAGTTACACTAAAAGATTTCCTATTCGCCCCTTAGATACATGCCTAGACCTCTTCTCCACCCAGGTAAACCGCATATACCACACAGGGACATTTTAATGAAGTGAGGTGTAAGTACAGATCAAACAGACACCAAAGGACCACAAACTATTTTAGCTGTCAAACTTTTTTTTCCCCCAACAGTGTTTTCCCCAGTGGACTGGTGTATACACTTAACAGATATGAGCCAAGCTGCTCCTAGTGAAGTAAGTGTGGAGGAAGGAGTCTTCCAAGGCAGATCCTTAGGTCTCCTAGGGACTCAGGGGCTCTCAGGGCAAAGAAAGAGAGCCACTGACCTAGACTAAGTCACTTAAGTTGAAAAGGAGTGAAAGGAGTTTGCCCGGAGTCATAGAATAAGTTGGTGCTAGAACCTAGATCAGAAACAACATTCGCTCTGACTTTACACGTGGAGATTCCTATGATTTCTTTCTAAAAGTTACCCAGGATGTCCATAGAATCAGATAATGAAGTTGTTCAAATATGTCCATTTGACTTGGTCCGTCTTATTTAGGAAATGCATAAAATAAAAAATCCAACATAATGTCAAAGCATGTTTTATTAAATTTCATGCATCCCTATTAGGATCACCATAAATCTTTAATTTTAGGAAAATCAGAAAATGCTCAAATTGAATAAAAAGAATAAGTTAATTACATTAGAGAAATAATTCAAATGTGCTTTGAACCAATGCATTTTTCTAATGAGTCATTGAAATCATCTTTCTATGGAAAACTGCATTGTTAAATTTAAATAGACTTACTAATGTATCTGCTCGTGATCAATGCAAAGAGCTGGGATCAGCACTTGTTTGAAGCACGTGCAGAAAATTTAGTAGAATGTGGGATTTGCTAATACCTGCACGAAAGGGTGAAGTTAGTCTAGAGACTCAAGTTTTATAACATACATATGGTGACCATATTTTCTAAATGAAAAACCAGGACACAGGGTTGACAAGTAGGAATATCCTTATGGGGACAGTGAAATAGATCTAGCAATCAGGTATGTTCCAGAAAACCTGGAACATATGGTCCAGAAAGACAGACTGCAGAAGCAATTTTGTGAGGCTAGTCTCCTTCACAATTAATTGTCTTATTCATGGATTGGGAAACCAATATGTAGTCCCAGTGCCTGGGTCCTTAACTTTCACTTTGTCCTCCTAAGGCAAACTTTATTAAGAAAAAGAAAAGTCTTTGAAAAGTTAAAGTGCTATAGAAACATGAAAGCTGATAATTATTAACAACACTATAATATAATTTAAATATATAATTTGTGGATTGATGTACTGGACCAAATATTTCTTTACTCATCAATTCAATAAATAGTTTATCTGCCTATTTTGTGTTAGGTACTGTTCTGGGCACTGAGGATGCAGTGATTAGTCAACCCCAAATCTTGCCCTTATGAAGCTTACAATCTAAAAGATAGTATATTAACGTAATAATAATCATGGCTTACTAGTCATACTTGTAGTGAACAGTCCACTGGCCACCTTTTCAACCACTTTTGTGTGATGTAGCAGATCATGCATGCCTGT
This sequence comes from Vicugna pacos, assembly GCF_048564905.1. Classification (NCBI taxonomy): domain Eukaryota; kingdom Metazoa; phylum Chordata; class Mammalia; order Artiodactyla; family Camelidae; genus Vicugna; species Vicugna pacos. The sequence goes on from NC_132996.1 coordinate 38,055,413, forward strand.
TAATAGCAGACCTAGGTTTAGATATCCACTGCTGTGTAAGTTGGAGCAAGTCACTTCATTGCTTTGGCCTCTGTTCCCTAATCTACATGGGGGTAGTTAATAGCCTCTCTTCATAGGAAAGAAGAGTAAATGGGATTGTGCATATAGAATGTTTTTCCTGAGACAGCCCTACAGTTTTATTCTTTACAGTAAAGGTAAGCGAGTAAAATACAAAACAATCTCAGTTGATGAAGGCATCCAGATAAACAATCTTTGCAGAATAGGCTGTGAGTTCCCTAGAATACAAACACTTACGCAGCCCTTGGTCCAATTCGCTCAGACTCAGAAAGAAGAGACTTGCTTCAAGTAAAGAACTCTCCTGTCTTCACTGCTCTTTGTGTACATCTCTGGTATGCATGTGCACAAAGGTATTACACTGAAGTCTGAAAAATCAGGCAGTGGGTATGGCCTAGCAGTCATCAGTGTCCCTGCAAAGAACTAGGTTCTCATACAGCAAACAGGAACATTTTTGCAGGTGGGAAAGGAGAAGACTCCCCACTTTCTTTCACAGATCTCGATTTGAAGACTGGTATACCTCTCACCCTAGTAGCTAGATGGTGAAATGGCTTTTGTCATAAGGAGGCAGGTCTGGAGCAAAATATTGTAGGTCTCTGAGCAAAATATGGCTTGTCAGTCAGATATGATCGGTTTCCAGTTTATTCTCCAGATGTTTCCCTTTTCCCATCTCCAGCTTTAATAAAAATGTGGAAGTGGCCAAGCCTTTTCACAGTTTTGCAGAAGAGTATTAAGGTGAAGTCTGGCGAGACATTTTCAAGCCTTTATTACACACAAACACACTCTCAGATATGTGATATACACCTTTTTGAATGTCCAGGATGGCACGCCCTGCACATTACGCCCGGCTAGGTCGGTCCTTAACCAAAGAGATGGCTGTTTGATCTTCAGACAAAAGAGATTAGGGGGAAGCCTTGATAGAACATGATACATCAACACCCCTACATCTCCCTCACGCTTAACATCATCAGGTTGTAGCCCAAGACTGTACCGTCCTGGACTAAATTCCAGCCAATGGCGGTCTTCCTCCCCTTCCCGCCCATGCCAACAGTCAAAGGAGAGGGTGGGGTTATCTCCATCTGGACCAGCCCATGAGTAGCAGAGAAATAGTAGTCATTTTGCATGCCATACTCAGTCCTAAAGAAGCCATAACTGAGTGATGAAGAAAATGGTAGGAGTCACCAGAGGCAGGAAGCACGTGACTCGGCGAGCATCTCGGCAGCAGCCTGTGGTTCTCTGCTGGCTGCGCTCCAGAGGGCCTGCCTCCAGACATGTAGGCAGTGCAGACATAAAAGGAATCCTCTGGAGGCCAGAAAAGCCAACTGGGCACCTGGGAACTTAGCCATCACCGACATGTACAGCATTCTTACCATAACAACTGGTTAAAGGTAATCAACTCCCTCTTATTTAAATGGCAAGTGACTAGGACTGTTCATTTTTGCTTTCAACAAAAGTGTAAAAGAAAAGGATTCAAAGGGAAGAAAAATAGCCCTGACTCGTTCCCTAAGCAGTGAGACAGGAATTAGAAGAGACATGTTTAATAGAGCCCATCGATGGATCCCCAAACTGGTCTCCTCTTTTTCATTGTCCCCACACATTCCTCTGTCAAAACTCTTAAGCAGGAAATTTTCTTTGGGGGATGTGATAAAAATTATGATAAAAATTACGATATCTTACTTTTTAAAAATTTATATACTCAAACTCCCTAGGCATGCTCCTTCAGGGACCACACACACTTATTCTGACATCACATATATGTCCGTTACCTGCATGATGTGACCTGAGGTACCCACAGGTGTTGACCAGCCGCTGATGAGGGAAAGTTCTGCTCCTTCTGGAAAGTTCATCTTCTCAGAATTTTCTTTTCTTCCTTCTCCTTCACAAAAGTTTTATCTTCCTCTTTATTTTATGTTACCAGCTCTCGTGTTCTAACAGGACCAGAACTCCTCTGTCTTCACTGAGTGCAGCTTCATCTAAAACTCCAAAACCAGCTGTGCAATCAAAATTTTAACTCTCAGGTAGATTGCTTTTTACCAGTAGATGTTTGGATTTGTCCTTGGTAGTTTCCAAGTCACTTTTAGACATCTTCAGGAAGCGTGTGTGTTCTCAGTGTCACACACACACACTCAGATATCAACATCATTCATGCCACCGGTTGGTTGACTCACATCTTAGAATTGTCTTAGAACAGAGGCCTGAATGTCAGCCTCAGCTCTCTTCTTGAAGAAATTCCAGTCCTTCCTGCCTTTCAGCCTGGGTAAGCCCACCTGCATTACTAAAAGTTACCACATCATTTGCCCTGGAAAACTCTGCGGATCTCGCTGCGGATCTCGAACAGATATTCAAAGTGTTTAGGGGGAAAATAAAACACGTTAACAGCACTGCCAAATAACTTGTGGGGAAGGAGCCTCAGAAGTGACCACGGGCCTGACTAGAAGCCTATGAATCTTTGCAACGTAAAATCCTTTTAGCCCAGGATCCCGCCAGGCCACAGAAAGGGCCGTTGGGTACAGAAAGATGGATGCGAGGCTGCCGTCCACACCTTGGTCTGCAGGAGAACTTGTGCATTTTTTAAAACGATGTTTATCGGGTCTATGTTGTTTTTCCAGCTCAAAACTGAGACATGAAAATGGAATTTTTAGCCAGTAACTCATACATTTAGATTCCTGGTTTTTAAGGTTTTGGAAAAAATGCACCTAGTTGTTTTCTTATTACAATACTGCTGGTTTTGTTCACCGGTCCGTGTTTTTCTTGGACTGTGGTGGAGTGGAATGTTTTAAATTATGGGCTTTTGCTTTTTACCCTCCGATGTCTACTAAATAAGTCCATCGTCTAATTCTAAAATTGTGAGGCAGCAAACATACACTTGTAGCCAACAAAGCTACATTTTTATTCCAGAAAGGGTATTTCTGTTCTAAATTTACAGCAAAATAGCTCTGGAGACAAAGGTAGGATTTTGGCCAAACCAGACGGGCTTCTTTATAATGGCCTGTGGCCTGCAGCGCGTTGCTAAGTAGTCTACCTTCCTGAATGCTTCTCTTCATTATTAAAATCTATCCTAAGTGTTTTGAACCTTCAGCTGATGTTAAAAAAAAAAAAGGCCATATTTTGATGTCGCCATTAAAAACAAAACTCAACAACAACAAAAATAAACCCACCACTCTGCTGGATGAAGAAATTTGATACTATTTGGAATCAAAAACTAAGTCATATTTTAGGCTTTCGTTACCAACAATGTTACCAATCCAAAGCGATCGTAAATTAAATTTAAGTGAAATGGATTAAATCTCTCTTGGTAGAGCTACTGCAATTTGGCTAGACTCCCCGTCCCTCTCTTTTCTACCGTAATTCTTTTCATACAAGGGGCTGGGGGTGGAGACTGCATGACCTTCAATGCCCTTCCCGACCTGAGATTCCAGGACTTTGTAATTCCCCAACTGTGAGCTACTCTGAATCAGCAAGTCTGAGCTTTTCTGATTCTCCGCTGACCAGTCTCTCAGACATCACGGCAGGTCACTGGGGCGCACTCCTCGCCTTCGAAAGGAGCCACTGGTCACGATGAAGCAGAGAACCAGGGCAATGCCTCCTTCCCTTCTAAGCAGGAGTCCAATTATTGATCCTGATCCTGCCAACTTCTGGGGAATCAAAGATAAAATGAGAAGCACTGATTCAGACTTTCGACCTGGTTTATAAGTAAACAACAACGGTAAGAACAAAGCCATGAATAGACCATGTCAAGGTTTAAACTCTTCAGTTTCAGAGTTAGTATTTCTGCTTAGGCTTCAGAAGGAACGATTCAAATATAGACTAGAAAGATCCTTGGCAATCTTTCCCTTCTCCCAAGGTCCTTCCTTCTTTTTTTCTTTTAGAGTTTGAATTAGTCAGCTTTGCTACTTTTTAAAACTGTGAATCTGGACGAGCATGATTGTGTTGCTGTTTGGACGTTGATGATGGTAGGTCTTGAAGGAGCATGGGGTGACTTACAGAGTCTGCCCTCTCCTGGTACCTGGCTTAGCTTCAGTTAATTAAAAGCCAGCCTCTTGCCTGGCATACAAGTCAAGGGAGTGAGCACATACTTTCCTGTGTTGCTAGAATTCCGTGTGAAACCAGTTACCCTTACAAGGACTCCTTTCTTCCATCCTTGCTCTAAACCACATTTCCCCATTTCATATCTACTATTTACAATCAGTGCTAAAATTTAGGATCCTGATAGAAAGTCCTATTATTGGGGGAGAGGGAAGAATAAAATCAGTGTCATGTTAGCAAAATGTATTCTGCACGAATCTAACTGGTCTGCCCTGATATCCTCCTCCAGTCCCTGTCTTCTGCCGCTGCTTTAACTCCTGCTGGTTTTCAGCCTGGACTCTCTCTCAAATGCTAGCTCTGATATGCCCTGTCTGGGCCCTTAAGTTGCCCATTAGATGTAGCTTCTTGCGATGCCTCCCCAGTTCCTCCTGAGTGGTTATGATATCTGTCTGCCGTGACTTCAGAATCTACTTCCTATTAAGCTATACTTGGCTCTAGTCAGGGTGGAACACCACGAAGTTCTCAGTCTTCTGATGCTAAGAGAGAGGGGAGCATTTCTGCTTAAGCCAAAATACAATGGGAGTCCGAGCTTGACATTGTACATTAGAATCAGGTTGACAGATGGCAGCTCTTACCATGTGTGGTTTGAAAGCTCTCTTCCCTCCTACCTCCCAATACTGGTCATGTCCTAAGATCTGGAATGCTTAATTTTGACCCTGGGTCACTCTATGGAAGGAAGGTCCTAGTGGAAATGACGCAGAGAGGCTTTCTGGGTGAAGTGCATTAGTCTGAATCTGTTTTATATAGAATTGTAAAGAATGGACTCTTGGCATTTAAAACACACCCTCAGAGTTTCTTACTCTATCGGCTCAATTACAGCCCCCAAGGAAAACTCACTATGCTTTGCACCATTCTGCTTCTCACGAAGTCAGTCCTGGTATTAGCACTGATCATCTCTAGATGGTCGTGGCTGATTTTTCAATTCTTCTTTATATTTTTGTCTTTGTATGTCATAAAAATTCTGTAATGAGATTTAATTTCAGTTTTAAAAAAAGTAAGCTTCATTGTTTTAAAAATAGGAAAGTTCTTTCCTATAGGAGCCAAATTCTGCATCCCTAACCATTTTCCCTTCTGAGTTTTGTTCTGACATCTGATCAATGAGCCTAATTCCTCTTCCCTTGACAACTATTCATATACCTTAGAGTATCAAGTACATTCTTGAGTCTGTTCTTTCTAAATGTAACCACCCTGTCTGCCCCTCAGTTCATATAGTTTCTAATGCCTTCTTCAGCCTGGTGAAACATTGAATGGTCTCTAGCCTACCAGCAGTATTTAATAGTGGTTTAGATCTGAATACAATATAGCTAGTGTGTGCTTGCTCAATGCAGATAACAGTGCAGTATCACCTCCTCTAATCTGAGCAATCTACTTCTATAAATACAGCCTTTAACTTCTTCAGCAATCATAACACACTTTCTATTGACTTCTATTTTTTGACTTTTTTTTTAATTGAAGTTTTGTCAGTTTACAATGTTGTGTCAATTTCTGGTGTACAGCGCAATGCTTCAGTCATATGTGAATATACGTATATTTGTTTTCATATTCTTTTTCACTGTAAGCTACTACAAGATATCAAATATATTTCCCCATGCTATACAGTATAAACTTGTTTATCTATTTTGTATATACCAGTCAGTATCTGCAAATCTCAAAATTTGTTGACTTTTTATTCATTTAAAATGCTTAGGGTATTCCCCAACACATTCATGAACAATTTCTTTTCGGTGTTAAAATTAAAACAATCAGCTTTTCAAAGCTGAGTCAAAGACATTGTGTTCATCTTGCCACACTGCCTATTGTACTTTGGGCTCATTATTTTGGCCCTTTAATGTTATTCCAATTCCTGGTCCTGCCATCTAAGCCTCAGTGATTATTCTGCGCTTTGTGTCATCTGTGAACGTGATACTCATAAACTGACAAGACTAAGATGGTCTGGGAGACACACCAGTTGGAGAGACTGGCCTCTAAGCCAACAGGTGATTCTGAACATGCTGGAAAAAGCACTGGAGAGAAGATGCTAATTAGCATATCCAAGTCTCAGTTTCCTTATTATTATTATGTGATCTTTAATTTCTTCTTTTCAGGATTGCTGTCAGGAACAAAAAATAATTTTTTTATTGCCTTGAAAGATGTCTGTCAAGTAGAGGGGTAGAGGGTGTACTTTACTGTTAGTTTCACTTCCCACGTTGGTAAGATTGTTCAAATAGTTGGGAACCAACATAACCATATAATAATCTAGCCCACACTTGGCTTACAGTCTTGCAGAGAACCATCTCTGCCCTATCTATGATAGCCCTGCCCAGAATACTGAATAAGATGCCCTTCAGAGATGCACTTGAAACGTCATTTGAGCTGTCTCTCACTTTCTCACAGTGGCCTTGTATCACATTGGTATGAAGTTGAAAATGTAACTTTTTGTAATAATAATGGTACTTTATGCAGATTTGGGGGGTTTCCAAGGTACTTTTGCATGCATAATCAAGTCATCTGTTACTCATAGCAAATCTGTCCATTAGGATTTCTAACCCCACATTACAGATTAGCAACCTGATATCTGAAGAGTTTTGATGACTTGCTCAAAGCCACGTAATCAGTGACTAGTCTGGTGCAAAACCCAGGTCTTGGCTGATTGGTTTTGTCCTCTTACTTTCGTTCTACCCCAGTTTATTTTGGTTTTCAGAATGACTAAAGGTCCCAAGGACTATGTCTGAGTAGATCCCTATAAAAGGACTTGGTTTGATACCAGTGGGACCCATTTCTTTCTGACTTACACAAATTTGCTTGTGAGATTAGCCTAAGCAAAGAGTGAAACTCTGAGGACTGATCAATTTTCATCAGGGAAGAAGAAGGAGTGACAAGTCAAAGATACAAAGAGTCAATTTAGACTGAGATGTGACAGCAGGGGAAGGTGGGGCAAACTGCTAAGGAAGAGCACTGATGAGCATCTTTTATCAGCATCACACTATTTCCCAAAGGCAGTTCTGTGTCTCATTTTTAGATCTCCACTCTTCTGCCCCAAATCTTAAATAGCACCTTTCAGCGCTCTAATATTCTCCACCAGCCCTGGCTCCCTCCTCCAAGAAGGAACTGTATCACTCACCTGCATGCATTTGCAGAGTTATTGCTCCTGGACTGTGCCAAGGAAAACACACCCACAGTGTGGTCACGGTCACGGTCTGGAAGACGTGTTTTAACACCATAGTACCCAAGCTTTTCATTGCCAAGGACCACTTTTCATGTTTTCCCCCAAGGATCACGGAAAGGCCTACGATGGCAATGTCAGACAATCAGAACTACTGATCCACATGAGAAACCCAGGGTTACCAGACACAGTCCAAGAAGTTCTTGTCCAAAGCACAGAAACTTGACTGTAGGCTGCTTGACTTTAGTTTGGGCAAGTGTACATTTTCCAGTAGTTTTATTTATTTATCTGAATATTTGTTTGTATATATTCATGCTCCATTTCTTCCCACTAAGTGTTTGAAGTGACTATACAGCAACAGTGCAAAGATTGAAATAAAAACAAAGTGAAATGAAAAAATTGGGAAATACAAGGACGCATGAAAACTCAAGACCAAGAAAAAGAATACTGGATCAATATGAGCGCCATGAAAGGGCGTCTTATGTCACGATGACTGTCCTGCAAGACAGGACAAAAATGGAAACAAAACCATTCTTTGGTTTCCACTCTCCAAAAGGGAGACTCATGGTGGACTTTTTGCAGCACTGAAAATAGGGCTAAGACTTCTGCTTTAACTTAATATTTTCAGACCTGAGGGCTTCTACACAATAAAGCCAAAGATTCATTCTTGTCTGGGCACCTGCTCCGCAAGCCTAACAAGTCCTTAATGAGTCCGCCAGTAGTAACAGCAAAGGAAACAGACCCCTGGACCACACAGCTCTCCTGTTTTCTCTCCTCAATTAGAATTTGTAGAGAGAGAGAGAGAGCAGGATGCCACCCCTCCCCCACAGCCGCAGGCAAACCTTATAAAAAGGGTGTGAAACCCAAGAAATCATTCCATCACTGTGGCGTATATACAGAGGGGCTCACATATGCTAGAAACTGTGCCAAAATATTTACGTCTACAAATACCCAACTTGCCAAAAGTTTAAAAAAAAAAACAAGCAGCGATAGAATTAATATTCATTCCTAGGCTTTGGGAAAGTGAGAAAATTCAATAAAAAGTGCTGCAGTGAGCTGAAAACTACAGTAAACCAGGGGTCAGCAAACATTTTCTATATAGCCTTGCAGATAGCAGATATTATAGATAGTAAATATTTTAGGCTTTGCAAACCACACATTTCTGTTACAATTATTAAACTCTATCATTGTAGCACAAAAGCAGACGTAAACAATATGCAAATGAATGGATATGGCTGCACGCCACTAACAATGTTATTTACCAAAACAGGCCAGGAGCTGGATTCGGCCCACAGGCCACAATTCGGGGACCCCCTGCTATAAATGGAAACAGAAATGACATGCTATACCTTTGAACAATGACCCTAAAGAAACAACTTTACAAGCTGCAATGTGTTCAAGACTTTGTCTGCTGTTTCTAAGACTCTTGGAGTTTCCAGCACTTCCAACCAAGGAATATGCATCTCTACTTAAACTTCCAAAAGGTCCTGGATCTGATATTTTTTTTTTTTGCTGCACATGAATAGAGAGTTATGAAACATGCATTCCAGTGAACATACTGATGAACACGGACACATAGTAGGTGCTTTATCTATTGACCTCTTAACAGTTTTTTCAAAAATACTGAGTGCATGTCTAGAGGGAGAATATGATTATCTTCATCAGGTTATCAGCCCAGTGTGAGATCTTGGGTAAGTCACTTGATCTGTCCCAAAACTTCATTTTTTTAAATTAAAAACATTCTATTATACAATATAGTGTTACGAACTATAGTCAGTCACCGTATGCATCTTGTAACTGAAAGTTTGTACCTCTCTTACCAACCTCTCCCTATTTCCCCTGCCTCGGCCCCCAGCCCCTAGCAACCACTTTTCTGCTCTTTCTATGATTTTGACCTTTTTAAATTTTGTTTTTGTTTTTAGATTTCACATATAAGTGCTACCATGCAATATTTGTCTTTGACTGTCTAGCTTATTTCACTAAGCCTAATGCCCTCAAGTTGTCACAAATGGCAGAATTTCCTTCTTTCCCAAAGCTGAATGGTATCCCATTGTATACATATACACCACATCTTCTTTATCCATTCATCCATTGACAGGTAGGTTGTTTCCATATCTTGGCTACTGTGAATAATGCTGCAATGAACAAGGGAGTGTAGATATTTCTTGGAGGTCCTGCCTGTCCTTTGGACATATACCCAGAAGTGGAATTGCTGGATCATATGGTAGATCTATTTTTAATTTGTGGTGGAGGAACCTCCATATTGTTTCTATGGTGGTAGCACCAATTCACATTCCCACCAACTTTGCCACAAGAGTTTCTTTTTCTCCATATGCTCCCCAACACTTGTTATCTTTTATCACTTTAATGAAAACAATTCTAACAGGTATGAGATGGTATCTCATTGTGATTTGATTTGCATTTCCCTGATTATTATGACATTGAGTACCTTTTCAAGTACAAGTTGACTATCTTAAACATCTTCTTTGGAAAAATGTCTATTCAGTTCCTCTGCTCATTTTTAAATCTGATTGTTTGTGGTTTTATTTTTATATTGAGTTGTATGAGTTCTTTATATATTTTGGGTACTAATCCCTTATTAATATATAATTTTCAAATTTGTCTTCCCGTTTGATACATTGCCTTTTCATTTTATGGATGATTTCCTTTCCTGTGCAGAAGACTTTTAGTTTGATATAGTTTGTTTATTTTTGCTTTTGTTGCCTATGATTTTGTGTCAAATTCCCCCAAATTTTGCCAATACCAATATCAAGGATTTACCTCCTCTTTTCTTCTAGGAGTTTTATGCTTTCAGGTCTTATGTTCAAGTCTTTAACCCATTTTGAATTGGTTTTGTGTACTGTATAGTATAGGAGTCCAATTTTATTCTTTTGCTTGTGACTGTCTAGTATTCCCAGCACCTTTTATTGAAGAGACACTGTCCTTTCCCCATTGTATAGCTGTGATTCCTTTGTCATGAATTAACTGACCATATATACATGGGTTTATTTCTAGGCTATTTTATTCCATTGACCTATGTGTCTGTTTTTAATGCCAATGCCATACTGTTTTAATTACTGCAGCTATATAATATTGCTTTTTCTGGTACCTTGAGGTATAAATTTAGGTTCTTTATTTGTGCTCTTTCTTTTTTCTTAAAATAGGCATTTATCATTATGAACTTCCCTCTTCCCTCTACTTTTGCTGCATCCCATAAGTTTTTGTATGTAGTATCTCCATTTTCATATACCTCAAATTTTTTTTATTTCTTCTTTAACCCATCGGTTAATTAATAGCATGCTGTTTAATCTCCACATATTTGTGAATTTTCTAGTTTTCTTCTTGTAGTTGATTTCTAGTTTCATACCACAGTGGTGAAAAAATATGATGATTTGAGTCTTCTTAAATTTATTAAGACTTATTTTGTGGCCTAACATATGATCTGTTTTGGAGAATGTTCCATGTATGCTTGAGAAAAATGTGTATTCTGCTGCTGCTGGAGAGACTATTCTGTCAATGTCTGTTAAGTTCAACTGGTCTAACATGTAGTTTAAGTCTAATATTTCCTTATTGATTTTCTGTCTAGATGATCTATCCATCACAAAAAGTGTGGTATTGAAGTCCCCTTATATTACTGAATTGTTGTCTATTTCACACTTCAGGTCTGTTAATATTTGTTTTATATGTTTAGATGCTCCCTAGATTCTCTTTGATTCCATATTTTAAAAAATCGAAAAAAAAAAAAAAAAACAGGGTTCAAGCTCTGCCACTTAACTGTTTGTGGGTCCTGGGGAATTTCTCTTCGCTTTGCTGAGTCTCAATTTCCTTTTTGTCAACTGAGGGTAAGTTAAATGAGATAAGACATCTAGCATAATACCTGACATGTATTAAAAGGCAAAAAAAATGTAAATGCTGCCTCCCACATCTTTATCTTTACCGACCTGTGACCTGGAAATGATGGCTGTCTTTCTTATGGGAAATTTTCAAGAAGCCTAAGGGTGCCTTTTGTAAGTAGTGGGGAAATGAAAAGTGGGACAGCAGCCACCCTGACTACCTCAGCCCTGTCACCCCTCTCTGACTCTCTCCTCAGCCCGTCAGAAGATCTCTCTTCTTGTCATTCCTGGCTCCATAAAAGCATCATAGGCCTGGAGTCTTATTATCAAACAAGGGGCTTGGCTGTGAATCTACCCACAAAGCAATAGCTTGCAAGGTCCTTGAAAGTCTTCTTTGGATCAATCCAATGCCCTTGGTTACAGTATCTTACTAACAATTTTCCTATTGGTTCTTTGTTAGGAACAATATCAAAGAGCATCTATCTTAGATTGAGGAAGAATTCACTGATCTTGCTTCTTAACTGTGCATACCAGCCTGGAGTATAATAGTTGGGGAGAATATTAGAGGTAGAGGTCCAAGAATTTCCCTGTACCCTTACAAATGACAAATAGCCATTGATTTAACATTTCAGTAGTGGGGATTTTACTACCTTAAAAAACATCAATTTGGAATAATGCTGATAATTACATAGTTTATTTCTATTGTCCATGCTGTTTAAGTCTTTTAGGTTTCTAGTTCTTGTTAAACCAAGATATTTACTATTACTTCCAGCTGTAATTATCCACAAATTGAGTAGATGACATCTGTGACTTCATCAATGACCTCAACAAAAATGTGAGTCTGAACAGTAACCATTGACAGGGTCTATTGCCTGCCCTCATTCTCCTCTCTGCCATTTTGGGTAGAATCATTCACCAGAGTATGAAACCCATGTACATCCACAAGATATGCTTCCTAAAGATCTGTGAACTGTGCTGTATTGAGAGGCAGAAATCTCCCTCCAATAACTCAAAAAGACTAAGAAGAATAGGAGATTTAATCAGTTGGCTCTGGCCAACCAGCCTAAGACCTTAGACTGGATTCTGAGGAAATCAGGCTGTAGACAAATGATAGCAGTAAGTCTCATTTTGAAGGTGCCCTGGGCTGGATCACTGTTAGAGTTAGTTTATACTCATAGGGCAAATTGCTGTAGAAGAATAGTGTGACCTAGTAGACTGATTTCCAAACTAGGCTGGAAGCCAGATAAATAAAATAGCCTGAAGCGGAGCTGCTCTGATTGAATCCCATCTACATGGACCCCTCCCTATGCATGAGGTTCCTCAAGCAACTAACAGACACTCTAGAAGAAACATCAGAGAGCAACCTGCAAATCATGCTGCTGGATGAGTCTCAGGGCTGCCACTGACTCACTGTCTGTCTCTGCTGAAGTCACTTTACTTCTGAGCAATTTTCCTTCACTATAAAGTGAAGTTAATAGAAACATGTTTTGTTTCAATCCAGTAATACTATGGCTCCTTATATTATATCCCTAAATCTACTAACCCATTTTATGATTACATTTGGGCCACCAGAGAATAACCTTTCCACCATAATATCAATGGAAATATTTGGGAATAAAAAAATGATGACACTAAATTATGTAACAGTCTTACCAGCCCAAAGTAAAATTCTTTATACAACTCAACTTGAAGAAATTGTTTCTACTTTAAAATCTCTTCATAACAGGAAATCTGTTAGGAGAAAATTAAGCATTTTTCCTGTTAAGATAGTTCCAAGTAAATGAAATGTTTTGTTCACACAATGATTTTAACAGAATCATTACTTTGCAAGGAAGCATCTAAAGATTTTATTTTTAAATGTTCACCAACTTTATTAAACTTGGTTTTAGTTGTTGCTGCTGGGTTGTTTTTTTTTTTTTTTTTTTGTCTGCAGAGATATGTGCACCTTCATTGTAGAAAATCCAACATTATATAAAAATATACACAAAACAACAAAAATCTGACAAATGAACAAGACAACAAAAACCATCACAATCCAGAGAAATCACCATTAAACTTTTGGAATATTTTCCTAACCCCCCCAATATCAAATCCTTATTTTTCACTCAACAGTAATATATAGACATTTACATTTTTTAAGGGTAAGATAGGTTTTAATGGAATTTGAGTAACCATTAGATAGGAATAAATTCATGTAAGTATCTTTCCTCTGTACTCCGTGGTATATATGTACCAACTTTTACTTATGCACTCCACTTTCTGTGAATATTTCCAACTTCACTATTATTTACAACTCTTTAATGAACATGCCTGTATAATTAAATTCTTTTCCAATTATCTCCATAGAATAAAGTCATATTAGAAGGATCTCAGGACATGTACATTTTAAATCTTTATGCATCCTGTCATCCAGGAAGACTGTACTGGCTTTGACAACTAGTACTTAATGTTCCCATTTCCAATTCCCTACCTCTTTGCCAACCCTGGATATTAACTCTAGTTTTCCTCTTTATTGACCTGATATGGTACAATGAAAGCAGGTCATAGGTTTTATATGCATTTATGCTATTGAAAGTTAAGTTGAATATGTCTTCTGATGTTTATGGGCTATTCATACTTTTATTTCCTTAATGGCTGCTGGTAATTTTTACCCATTTTACTATTGGATTGTATGGTATTTTTCTTACTTGAGAATGTTTTGCAGTTTGATTTTAGAATTTTGACTTTCTATATTTTTCTCTATATAGAAATGTCTATCATAGTTTCTTCCATTATAGTTTATGAGTTATCCTCCATATCCCTATGAAAATAAAAATATTCATCATCATTTTTAATAATCATGACTTTAATTTTTACATTTAAATGTAATAGCTATCTGAAATTAATTCTTACATAAAGCAAAGACTCAATTTTTCTTTTTTTACTGTTTATTATTTCCACTGTTAACACTATTTATTAAATACTCTATATTTCCTAGCACAGATCTGAAATATCATGCAATCATATAAAACATTTCCATATTTATTTAAATCTGCTTGTTAACAAATCAATTATCATCAGCTGTATTATCTTTCTAGCCTAAAGAGGTATCACATTGCTTTATTAATAGAGCATACAATTTTTTAAAAAACAAGTATGTTGTATGCTATTGTTCTTCCTAATCTTGCATATTTAATTTCCAGAGATAAATTTTAGAGTAATTTTAACAAGTTTCCATTACCAAGACAGTGTGTAAATTGTTTTGGATTTTGTTAAATTTGAGAGGCTCTATAATATTAAGACTGTTAATGTCAGAACAAAGAAGTAACTTCATTTTTTTCATGTTTTTAAATATTGTTCAGTATCATATATCTGTTTTCTTCAAAGACACTCCACATATGTTGAATTTACTCTATGTATTTCATGGCCTTTTGCTACAATAAATAGGATCATTATTGAATTATATATGCAGTTTACTGTTGAAATGTAAGAAAGCTTTGTCTTTTTTACATGAATCTTTAAAAGACTTTCATGACCGAACACTTGATATTTTCTAATAGTTTGTTGATTATTTTGAATTTTCCAGCCAACAACCATATGAGCTGCAAGCAATGACTGCTGTTCCCTTTCATATTAACAGTGTTCTGTAATCATAGTGGAGATGGTAGATGTGTAGTTTTCTGTGGTTGCTGTAACCATCCACTACAGGCTGAGTCCCTTAAACTGTACACATGTACTATCTGACAAATCCATAGGTATGACTGGGAACAAAACCAAGGTGTTGGCAGGGGTGTGTTCCTTCTGGAGGCTTTGGTGGGAGTCTATTTCCTTGCCCTCTGTAGTTTGAGTCCACCCACAGTGCTTGCCTCAGGGCCTCTTCCATCTTCCAAGCCAGCACTGTTGTATTTCTTTGTGCCTCTCCTCTGTAGTCACCTCTTCCTCTGGCTTAAGGGAGAGATTCTTTCCTCAGCTGTGTCAGTTTTCTTACAAGCCCAGTAAAGGCGTTCTTCATTTCTGTCAGTGTTTTTGATCTCCAGCATCTCTTCTTTGGTTCTTAGGGTTTCCGTCTCTCTGCTTACATTGCCCATCTGTTCTTGCATGCTCTCTACGTTATACATTAGAGCCCTTAGCATATTTACCATGGTTGTTTTAAATTCGTGATCTGATTACTCCAATATCCCTGTCATGTCTGCTTCTGATGCTTGCCGTCTATACTTACATTGTGTTTTTGCCTTTTAGTATGCCTTGTACGATTTTCTTGATAGGCAGACTTGACGTACCAAGTAAAAAGTCCCACTCTACACAGGCCTTTAGTCATGTGCTGGTGAGGTGTGGGCTAGTCTTTTAGTGAGCCTCTAAACTGTGGATTTCACCATTGTTTCTGGCTTTTCACTCCTCCCTCAGGTGGGAGATGATTGCTGGAGTGTCCTGGAGTTGGGTATTTTCCTTCCCCCTTGTCCGTTAGGCTCTGATAACACCTCAGCAGGTTAGGCTCTGACTAGCTAGTTTCTTCTAAGGACAGGCCATGTTAAGAAGAACAGCATGCTCTGGTTCCTTTTCCCATCCCCCGGCCAGTAGCCTGAGGAGATTTTTCTCTGATATTTACTGTGGGAACCAGGTTGATCTCCTGAAGGTAAAGCTCATAAAATTATGGGAACCCCCCATGATTGATTTCTCCTGGAGTTTTTAACTCTCAGAGTTGTCCACACTAAGCCTCCAGCAATTCATCAATTACAATTCAGGTTTTCCTCCCTGGCAGTGGTTCCCACTGAGGTTTCCTCATGAGCATCTTTGCCCCAGAAAGACATCACTCCTTGTATTTGCCTTTCTGTCTCTCTAATCTTGGAGGCAGTGGTTTTTCCCTATGTGCTCACCTTTTTTTTTTTTAGAATTTAGAAGATTTGTTGATTTTTCAGTCTGCTCAGCTTTTTCCTTATTTTCAGGGCTGAGTGGTGACTTCCAAGATCCTTGTATGTGGAACTGGAAAACTTTCCAAGATTCTGAATTATATTAATAGATGCCATAGTACTAATACATATTTGCTTTCCTGGCATAAATCATTCTTGAACATGGTACAAAATGTAAGCTCCAGGAGAGACAGGAACTTTTTATGTTATGTTCCTTGTTATATCCCTAGAACATGAACATAATAGGAGCTCAATAAGTATTTGGTAAATTAATCTAATTGAGTAGTTAATATTTCATTTGTTTGCATTTTTATATCAATATTTATAAATGAGATAAAACTATATTTTTCAAATCTAAATCTATTGACAGTAATCAGTTCTACCCCCACCCCCATGGTAAAATAAGACATGAAATATAATTACTGTGGGATGCGCTGGGATTTTCCCTCCCATCTATTATAATGTTGTTTTCAAGATCTTGCCATTGTCATTTTGTTTTTAATTTACCATTATTTTATTTTTTAATTATAATATTTACAAACCATCTTTAACTACAATTACCACAGTTCCTTAGATATAATTATATGTTTATCATACTTAATTCTCAATTGCCTTTCATATTTGGAGTTCCCTAGTCTTCAGCTCTTTTACTTTTACTATTCTTAAAATTTTCTGGCTGTCTAAGTTATACCTTTTAGTAGATGTCTCAGGAGGAGTACAAGGGTAAAATATTTCCCAAGACCTTTTATATTTGAGAATAAGTTTCTGTTGGTTTTACACATTTAACTAGCTGTAGAATTCCTATTTCTTGCACAATTACATTCTAGCATCCTGAACTCAACTTAATTTATTTTTCCCTTTAGGTAACCTGTCCTGAAATTTAAAGGACTATTTTGTTTGTTTTCTTTGAAATCTAATTGTTTCACTGGACTATTTTTGATAAATTTTTGCTATCTGTTAAGTTTCCTGAAATAGGGTGAATGCTTCAACTTAGAAAATTAGTCATTCCTTCAAATCTGAAGTTTTCTTCTCTTAGGTCTTAGAATACATTTCTGTTCCATTCACAGTACTTCCTTTCGTCAAATACCATGTTTTGTTCTCCAGTGTCTGTTCTCCCTGTCATGTTATCAGATTGGTGAGTATTTCCACATTTTCCTATTTGTTCTGCATCCTGTTTTTTTTTTTTAACCTCAGTGCTGTGTCCATATCATTGACAACATTTTCAGACATTAACTTTGGTCTTTGAAAGTCTATTTCAAGGCTTCCGGTATATTTTTCTTCACTTTAATTCATTTCCTTACCTTTATCAGTTTCCTTTCTGTTTTAATCAGTTGCATGATTATTAATACACCTCTCATTCCATAAAGTCTATGCTTGCCTTGAGAGTGTAAAGTAATTGCAACTAAACTGTTCTTCTATTTCCTTGAAGGTATTTTTGAAAATTTACTCTTTGTATTTTTCATGCTGTGTTCCATTTGTTCATATACTTGGTTATTTTTGCTAATTCTTATTGTGGTTTCCCATTGCAGGAATTTCTTTTCACTCATCTTTGAACAGAGCCATTGTATCTCACGCTGCTCTTTTTCCAAGTTGGTGTGGATTTACTGTTGCCCTCAGCACTGTGTAAATCTTTTCCTTGGAATATGAGCTGAAGCACTGGATGTTTCTGGGTTTTTTTTTTTTTTTTCTCCCCCAGTCACACAAGTGCCCGAAGGGTGTAGACAAAGAGCTTGGGCTTTGCGTAACCACAATTAGAGAATTCTGTCTTTGCTCACTTTCTCTGTACTTTTCGAAAATAACTGAAGACCGCACCACCATATTGGTGACTCAGTTCTCCTGTCTCATGGAGGAGTGGGAGATGAACTTTGGGCTTGGATATGCTCTCCTCTCTGGGTAACTGGCTATAAAGGTGCTGCCCTTATTTTTGTCCCTGTTCCTCACATGCTTTTGATTTGCGTTTGCCACACGTTGGTTTCTACACCCTATTCAGCCTATGTTTGCTGCTGCTGTGTTGGCCCAAACAGGGAATCCTAAGAAGTAATTCCTCCATGCCTCCACCAGAGGCCAAAGAAAAAGCTGAAAGCAATTCAAGCCCAGGCTTAAAGTGCTTTTTAAAATCAACAATGGGAAAAAGGTTCTTCAACAGGAGGTAGTCCCCAGTTCCCCCCCTGGAAAAACCTGCACCTTAATCCTAATCTCTCCAACTCTGAAATATCAGCAAAATTCAGCTTTGCCTCCCCTTAAGTCCTGTTCTGTTGCAATGTTGTTTCTAAAGGGAGCTATATGTCTATGCATCCAGCCATCTTTCAGTTCTTTCCAAACTGCTCTAAACCTAAACACCATTTTTCACGATGCTCAGAGTATGAGATTGAGATATTTCCATAGGTTTGCATTAATTTTTCGTCATTGCTGACTTTTCTTCAGTTTTCTTATCCTTGTTATTTTAGGAAGAAGCAAGTTTTATGAATCTTCTTTTGGGGATGTCTGTCATTGGTTTCTTCTTTCATACTCCAATTCAAAACCTCTATTTTTTCTTCTTTTTCATTCTTCAATTCAACTTGTACTGTTTTACAGGGTACTTTAATAAAATTACAGTGTACTCAAGAACATACTATCATTTTTTGCTTTCTGTTTATGACTCAGACTCACTGTATAATCTTCTTTATACGCTTCAGCCCTCTGGGCATTATTTTGCTCAGCTACTAAGTAACCAGTTTGCACCAGGTGGGCTCTCAGTACTCTGGCAGTGCTAGGAGTCCATGAAATGGTAAATACTAAGCCTGAGTTTCTGAGAATTGCCATCGTCCTTGGTTTCTGCACTGCCCAGGGAGGGGCTGGAAGAGCAGGTAGGTGTTGAGTTCTTATCTGTAACTAAATTATCCTGGCTCCAAAAGCACACAAACTGTGAACAGCACAGGGGAGACATCTCGAATCCCCAGACTTCAGGAGCCTAACAAACAATTCCGAAGGAAAACCATGGTTCAGATTTCAGCCACTGGCCTGGAAAGTTAACACATTCATTTGGCAAGACTCCCAAAATAGTAGCAAAAAGAGAAGACTCTGAATCTGAAATTCATATCTAAAAATATGTATTATTTGAGAGTTGTGGAGAAACTGTATCCAACGAAAATCATTCCACTGTCCATTGGCACTGGTTCATGGAGAGCTAATCACAGCCAATCCAACCTTATCTAAATACAGTTTAAGAAAACAGACAAATATCTATCCCAGGAAATTTCACAGAACCCAATCTTGTTTCAGAAGCAGCTCCATCTCCAAGGGTGAGGAATAAGCTTCCCTGCTCCAAAAATATCTCATCTTATTTCACTTACCCAAAATTCGGAGCCAGACACTAACCCTGTCACTAAAGGATGTAGGGCCTTGGATTTCTTGATAGACAAGATTCCCTAGAGCCTGGAATTCCTGTGGTCTGAGTGGTCATGAAAAAGCAGAGAGGAAAGTGACAAACAGGAGGCAGTCTGGGAGTCCAGCAGGAGCTGGAGGAAGACCTGTGCTCCAGTGCTGGCTAGATTGCTGGTGTGTTTTGAGCCATAAGTCCTGGTAACCCTGAGGTCAGCTGGAGTCTCCCTGCTCTATTACAGTCTAGACAAAAATGAGTCAAAATCTCATTTCGTGTCTTGTATGAAACTATTGCAATTTCTCAGGGGACTTATATACTTTGGTCATATTTGCCTTGAGACTCCTGCTTTTGTGGGTGTGGTCTCTTCTGTGTCAGCTCAGATGTAACATGCATCCTTTTTATAAAATTTCACTGAAAATCGATTTTTACAAAACACTTGTGATTTAAGGATGGGGTTGAGATGAAAGAGGGTTTCCATCATGGCAGGGTTAATGACTTCAAATTATATACTGGACATGCCCATGCCAAAAATCACCCCACTGCTCTACCTTTAGGGGTATCCCCTGGCCCCTCCCACACACAGTTCGCTGCTTCCCACAATCTGTAATAGTCAGGCTAGGCTGATTGCTATAACAAACAACCCCAAAATTTCAGTGGCTTTAAAAAAATATGTTTCTTACCCACATCATAGTCCAGTTGGGTATTCAGAGGGAAGCCATATGCAGTGATCCAAGAATTGAACCTCCTTTTCTCTCGTGGTTCCATCTCAGAGTTCTCCTCTGGATCTTCTGCATCCAACTGGGAGACAAAGAAGTGGGTCTGAAGCGCAGAATATAGAGAACCTCACAGGATGCCTCAGGGGCCAAGTCAGAAAGTGGCAGATCCTATTTTTGCTGACATTCCATTGACCAGAACTTAGTCATGTGGCCCCGTGCAACTGTAGAGGAAGTTGGGAGATAGAGTCAAGAGTGGTCCCAGAAGGAAAACGAAGAGTTGATGAAAATACAGCATTTTTTCTGCCTTCCATCTCTTTGGTTCCTCCCTCAGACTTCTTTTCCCTCCTCCTTCCTTCCCTACCTCTCATTCTCATAACAGAATAGTTTAAGCATTCTTCTGTTCTTTTGTAATGTTCTCTCCCACCAAGTATGAACATGACCTCAGAAATCTATTCAATGCAGCAGGCACTACCACCAGAGTTGGCCTAAAAATTCAAATCTGTTTGCCATATAATCCAGTTATCTCATTTTACAGAAAAGTGTCTGAGACCCTTAGGTTTTGCTTAAATTTGAATCAACATCTTGAGCTCAGCACTCTTTCCACTACATGGTAAACTATCATCTCTTCAGTGAGATTGTGAGCTCAGTATCAGATGAAAGCCCCTGCTGTATCCACCCCCCAACCAGCCCAGCACCTAGTGCAGAGAGACACGTGTCAGGTGACAGGATACTTGGTAACCACTGAGAGGAACAATATCCTCAATGGGCCAACAAAGGGGGTGTTCTACTTCGGTGGCGGTGAGATGCCTCCCACGGCAATGTAATTTCTTTACCTTGGTTTAATTGAGGCCAATTGGAAACAATAGAGCATCTTTTGATCCAATTAAAAATGTTGCCCATAAACTGTGAAAGTTTTCGTGGCATTCTTCAGACCAGAGCATTGTTTTACAGCCAAGTTTCTGAACGCATTTTTTTAAGAGAGATTTTTATCATGGAAAATGTGACAACAGAACTCCAGAGGCGTGAACATGCTGTTGTAATTACTCCTCTAGACACAAGGAAACCAACCCAAGTTAATTATTTATCAAAACCAACCCACTCTCTAGAAACATCTTTGTTTTGGCAGAATCTTTTTTTTCTTTCTCCAGGAAATAGGTCAATAGTTTTTCCTCCCACGTGTCTTTATCATAGTATCTGACTTTCGGAATTAGCTATGTCAAATCTTGAGACACTTGCCAAGCACCCAGGTGGGCTGGCAAGGATGCAACAAGACTCCTAGGGTTTCTGTTTCCTAGACGCTTCCCATTTCAGCATTCCTTGTCAATGGGAGAGAGCTTGAAAAAAAAGGAGACCAAGGATTGTTTAAGTATCTTCTATATACCAGGCCCTATAAGAGGCACAAAGTTCATTGTTTTGCTTAATCCTATGAGACAACTGTGAGGATGTTCATTTTACAGATAATGGAATTAGGCTCAGAGAGGTTAGCTAATTTTCACACACCATTCTCATGTATCTAATTCCGTGTACATGGTTTTCCATGTCTGATAAGGAGGAGTGTGAACTATATAAACAAATTTGCTATTGAACCAAGACTTGACCCTGGTGATTTAAAGATGGGGCCAGATTTGAGCAATGGCATCAGATACACCGAATGAGGTCATCTGTGTGAATCTGGCATCTCTGATGTCATTGTTCCAATTCTGCCCTCCAGATGCCCCTAAGTTCCCGGGGTACGTTCCTGACCTTTGTGCTGCCTGGGTCTGTCCTCACCTGTTTGAATCAGATGCAAAAGAAAAGATCAGTTAAATAGAAAAATGGGAAAAGCAGGCAACAAAACAAGAAGAAAGGGATAGTAGAGCAGAAAGGAAGAGGAAAGAGTTGTACCTTGAGACTTTCCAGACTTTTCAGATTTTGCAGTGAGCCGCATGGTTCCTTAGCGAAAGCACTGAGCTAGGGGTAAGGAGATCTGGGTATGAAGCCGGCTCTGCCAGTCTTCACTATTTTAGCTCAGCTCAGCCTTCTGTCTGGGCCTCAACTTTCCCATCTGGATATAATCAGTTTGAAATTCTCCTCAACTCCCCAGGCCAGCTCCCTTCATATCTCTTTCATTTCTCCAAACTCTATTTCAAATAGGCTACAGCTTCCGGCCACCAGACAGATAATACATTCAGTGTCACCCTCTTCAGCACTTTACCCTCCAACTGTCCCTGGACCTTGAGGGCTTGCATAATCGTAAAGGGGTCTACAGAACATCCACTTCTGAGCAAGAGCTCTCTATCTGCTCTTCAGCGGCCATCCTTGCCAGCAAAGCTTCTCCCTGCCACACGGCGCCACTGTAGAGCACTGGCCCGCTCTCGATGGCACTGCTGCTACCTGCCCAACAATGTCTGGCTTGTCTCAGCTCTGGCTCAGGCCAGTATAATCCTCCAAGGAAGAGTGGACCCTGGGTGACTCCATGTCCACAGGGCTACACTTACCCAGGGGGCTGCTCCCCACTGAATCCTGTAGGTGGTGTCTCTTTGAGCCCAGTCTTTGCAATCACACAGCCATTCCACCTCCATCCTGCCCAGCCCCAGAGATGCTGTGCCCTTGATGAACCATTATATGCAAACAGATCAAGCTTTCCTGGGCTTAATCTCAAATTAAGGCTAGGCATTTATAAAGGTCCCTGAGCCCTTTTTCATAGATCCAGTACATCTAGGGTAGAACTTAGATACATTCATCAATCCCAAAGTAGCAAAATCGTGATTTAGAAACAAAAATTGTTCTATTTACCTTCTGAGTTTACATGGGGAGGGGGAGACTATCTTCCAAAAGCCGACTGTCTAGGTTCTAGCCCACCCCATGCCAAGCACTGATAGACGTTTTCTTGCCACTCTCCTGTTAATGCAGCAAGAATCAAAACAAAAATTGATGATGGGGAGGGTAGAGCTCCATGGTGGAGAATGTGCTTAGCATGCACAAGGTCCTGGGTTCAATCCCCAGTACCTCCATTAAAACTAATAATAATAATAAATTAATAAAGATAAAACCTAATTACTCCCTCCTCGCCCCCCCCAAAAAAAATCAAGGATAAAATACTGGTCTTTAAAAAGAATATATATATATATATATATATATATATATATATATATATATATATACACACACACACAGAACACAGAATAAGAAATATAAAAGTTTAAAAAATAAAGTAACAATATAGATTGTCAAATAAAAAAAGTATTAAAACAAAATTGATGTTTTAATGGGTCACTTACCAAGTCAGGAACACTCAATTTCCATGCAAAAGTTGACCTGGAAATTCTTTCTGAGATTCTACCACCTCTGTTATTTGAAGTCATACGGTACAAAGAGGGAGACGTTTTCATGATGAGTTACTCTGAAGCAAAGGACTGTGATGAGAACTAATGCAAGGAAGAAGAACTTCATCTGTCAAGGATAACTTGAGCCTTTAATCAGAAGAAAATACATTTAAAAATTTTTTTTACATAGCTATCACTACCGTAGCAGAACAATTAGTGCCCATCAAATATCCATGTACTTACTTTCATTTATCAACTTCTCTGGCAGTTAGGCTGGGCATGTAGCTAGTTCAGAACAAGGGGCCACGAGTGGAAGCGACATGTGTCGTTTCTAAGTCAAGACTGATAAAAGCCTGTGTGCCTCCTCCTTGCATTCCAGGTTGTGAGGTTACAAGACTGTGGAGTCTTTGCCATCTTGGGTCCCTGAGTGATTACGTGGAGTGAAGTCTCTTGACTACTGGTGTTGTCACGTCAAGGGAGTGAAAAATAAACTTGTATGTTATGAAGTCATTGAGATGCCGGAGTTAACATGCTACTGTGGCATACCCTCGTCTATCCTGACTAATATGGCTAGAGCAGTAGAAAAAAGTACTAAAACTAAACAATTGAGTAAATCAGTGTAGACACATTAGATCAGCAGGCTAAATGTTTTATTCAGTCTTGGAAAGTGTCAGCACGTGGCAGGCCTTCTAACTAATCTATGTGCTCTATCTGTCATTTCTTAGCCTGAAGGGGTGGGGGATGAAACTACCATTTATGGAATTTCTTTATGCTAGGCACTTTACATAAATTACTACACTTAATCCCCCCAATATCCTATGAGTTAAGTCTTATGACCAATTTATACAAGAGAAAAGAGAGGCGTGACAGTCACACATTACTAGGCGAGAGGTATAGCCAAGATTTGCGGGGCAGGAGGGCCTGGCATCAATGTTCTCTTTGTTATATTACATCGTCTTCCCATAACTCTAGAAAAACAGAACTCCAAATTGGGACTAGCTAATGGATGGCTCAAGTCCTCTTCATTTTGCCACCTGGAGTTTACAAAGGCCTCCCCAACAAGTTTCTGTATATCTGATCTCTCCCTCTTTAATTCCCCCAGCATGCTGGCTACCAGATCATTTTAAAACACAAAGCTGATCATGTTGCCTACAGGCTGGAAAACCTCTTTGGCTCCCCAAGTTCAAGTTCAAACTTCTTAGTTCAGCAGATAAAGCTTTTCTCATCGTCCTTCTTCCTGCTATTGCCTCTCTGAACTTGAGGTGCTCCCCAGGCACAGGCCCTCCGTGCTCTTTCATCTTCTTTGCTCAGCTCTGCTCTTTACTTGGAATACACATCCTCCCCAGTACCTACTATTTCTCTCCATATTTGTCAAGAGGCAGATCAGATGATGATTTGTCTTCTAAGTCTTCCCCCAACAAAATTAGTAGCCACCTTCTCAGCCTCCCCAGCACCAAATGCATGTGATCCCACGGAAATTTAACTCTTCTGGGGCGGGGGTGGCTTCTGTCTTCCCTTTGGCATAAGGGTTAATTAAGTGTGTAAAAGTTCTTGGATTGAAAGCTGGTTCCACTTCCTGGAGGCTGGATGACCTTGGGAAAGTTACCTAACATATTTTTAGTTTCCTTATCTTTTAAATTAAAGTAAATAGTAGTGCTGAGCCATAGGCTTGTTTCAGTGGATGAAATGCAATAAATAATACAATACAAGTGCTTACTATGATGCTCACATATAGTAAGAGTTAAATAAATTTATTTTATTTCTTATTTTATTTATTCTTATATCCCCCAGCCTTAGGTGGGTAGGTAGGTCCCCAGGAAATATTTGTTAAGTGAATAAATGGTTAAGTGAATAGTTCAATTCATTCAGGTGAGTGAGTAGAGTGAGAAGACTTACTAGGTACCCAGAGATCTGCCGGAAACCTTAGTCTCAAATGGGAAAATCACTGTTTTAGTTTTGTGTGTGTGTGTGTGTGTGTGTGTGTGTTGGAGGGGGTCGGAGGTGCTTTCAACTCTTCGGCAAAATTTGGGCAGCAATTTGTATTTAATTTTAAAGTGAGGATTGCTTAGGGGAGCTGACGATTCTCTTCCTCAAATCCAGAGCTGAAGGTTTTTTGTTCCAAGCCCAGAATCAGGATTGCATAAATCTTGCCAAACTTCCCCTGCTTTCATCCTTAAACAGGTCGCTCTTTGGTGGATTCAGCCATCAGGAGAGCATGGGTTCTGGCATCTGTCATAAGGTGCTGTGTGGCGGCATCGGGGCTCATCCAGACAACCAGCAGAGCACAGCCCAGTTCCCAGAGACCATCTAGAACCTGGCTAGCAAGTCAAGAGAGAACAAGAACATCCCTCTTGGGAGATAGCATTCTTTCTTTTTCCTGTCCGTGTGATTTAGCAGGACCACCAGTATCATCAGATGAGATAAAATAGGATACAATAGGACGATAGGGCTGAGGTGTTGAGCATCATTCAGAAAGGGCTTTCCCCTTCTGGGCAGTTCTACCTCTCTCTTACATTTCCTGCTTCCAGGACTCGCCCTGCTCTCCAGGCCTCTTTCTCAGGCTCTTTCTCTCAACAATGAAGTCAGACACACACGCTCACCTTATCCTACATTCCTTTCTATTTCTGGTATCATCTGTCAGTGGGAAGCAATCTTTGATATCTCTCTGTATCAGGAGTTCTCACAGTTGTAAGTAATATTATTTTAAAAAAGAACTCAAGCCACTTCTTGCATTATAAATTCACTGAATAGACAAGCTCTGAGGTCGGAGAGCAGCAACCCTGCTTCTCTGCCATCCTCCAGGTCCTGCCTTTCTCTTGGTCTGGTCTTGATTTTACCTGTACGCTGGCTTCCCTTAACTTGGCAGGAGGGCCACCAGCAACAGCTGGGGCCCCGTGCTTCCGACAGAGAGAGAGAGAGAGAGAGAGAGAGAGAGAGAATATCCCACATGCATCAGTTCAAAGGGCCTCACTTCACTCCACTGGAGCCCCGAGGATAATCAGCAAAGTCTCCTTGGCTTGAGCCTGGATGGGAAGGAGGTTTACTTTCACTGATTTACACCAACCAGGATCCATCTCCAGCACAGGGCATGGCTTCCATCCCTCCCAAATCGCAAGGCTGACCTAGGATGGTGGCCCAGCACCCTGCCCTGCATGACTTTTCCCTCACTCTCTCGACCCCTTTTATTTACTGTGCTCAAGTTCAATCCAATTTCCACATCTATTTTTTTCTGATTTATTTTGCTTATAAAAATAATATGTATATATTCTGATTGAAGAGAACAGCAAAAAATAAAATAAAATAGAATGATCCAGAATGTCCATTAAGCAGAGGCGTGTAAACCTGGCAGGTGTGCTTTCCTGCTGTGCCTTTTTCGTACACGGCCACATTCACACTGCATGCACACAAATTTGATTTAACACTGTGATGTTTGCATTTCCACAGGTTGTTGGAAATATTCTAAGAGTTGCACATTCTCGCCTATAGAAGAACCGTGGTTTACTTAAACATTCCTCTGTGGTGGTACAACAGGTTTTTCTAATTATTCATTATGATAAATAGTAATTTAACAAACGTCTTTAGATTTTAGATTATTTCCATATGACAGATTCCTTAATTATTTTCCAAAACAAGTATCTCCTATAGGGTAAACGCCTCTCCACAATGCAGGAAGGTAGCTGTTTCACCGCCTTCACACCTGCACCAGGGATTGTTTGTAATCTTAACTAATTTGGGTAGAAAAAGGGGGAGAGGAGCATCCTGTTGCTGTTTTCATATTCATTGCCCTGACTAGTATAGCAGATACTTCGTTCAAATGTTTATTAATCATGTATTTCCCCTTTATTATGCATGTTCATATCCTTTCCCCATTAGCCATTGAACACTTAGTGTTTTACTTATCAATTTTTATAAAAGTCTCCATACTCCAGCAAGGATATTAATCCTTAGACATTTGTGCCAGTTTTCCATTTTTCCACTTTAATTGGTTTATGTTAATTTTCATGACAGAAGTATTATATTTTTATGTAGTCAAATATATCAATCTTCCCTTTTGGTATTTGTATTGGTTTTAAGATTATAAAGCCATTCAGATATGTAATAAAAATTTAATCGAAATTTTTCTTTCATTTCTGTGTTTTGATCTTTTTACACTTAACGCCTAATCCTATGCACTTCAGGTGTCCTTCCTTGACAAGATCTTTACTTAAGCATTTCTTGGTAAATCCCAGACTAATACAGGACAGATCTGTCCTTTAATGTAACAAGGTTGGCTGACCAACCTGCTCTGAGAAATCTCTCCTCCCATATGGGTGCTTGAAGGAGAGAAGACAACCAGCCGTGATGGAAGACGTGATACACGGTCCATCAGGAGGCTGGTTTCCTTCTCTGATGCTCAGTTTCCCCATTTGTAACAGAGGGACGTTTGACCAGGCTTTCTTCAAGTTACGTCTCAGGTCTGACTTTGGTGGTTCCAGAACAGACCTTTTTATTTCTGTGCATGTCCTTATGGTTTCTTCTTCCCCTAATTCCTTCTCCTACTCCTAGGATGACTTGCATGGAGATCAAAATCAGATGCACCCCTGTTTACAATGAGTATTTTATGGTGTTTGTCTCGGAGAGTCTGTGTGCTCTCCTATCCAAAACCAACCCACCTGCGTCTCTGCTGAGGGACGTAGTCATAAGCTGTTCTTAGTACCAGGGGACCGGCAGTTGGCTTAGAGGTCGACATCCCATCCAAGGTGGTTTGCCCATTGTCCTGATTATACCCCCATGAGGCAGTCATGAAGGACACTGTCCAGCGGGACCAACAGTAATTAGCTAAGCCAGTTACAGGAACTCCCTCCACAACCTGAGTTGCAGCACACAGATGTGATTTTCTGCTAGATCTTGGGATCTGATTGGAGCAGGTGGAAGCAAGAGATGTTATGAACACAGGACTTTTCACAGTTCATGAGAGAGAGACGGGGAGAGGAGTGGGTCCACAGTCTATCTGGGTTTGAAACGTAAGCAAGCTCAGTTCTGGTCTACACTCATCCTAACAACAAACCTCTCTTGTATTAAAATGGTCTTTGTTTCTTGCCAACAATAATCTGAGTAACCCTCCCCAAATGGTTTCCTTCCCACTCTTATTCACATCCTTTCATTAGTCTGTCTGGGGCGGGGCTCAGCTGCTACTACATTTCACCATCAGCCAGGAGCCAGCGTGGTGTTTGGGGTGGTGAGATGACTGATTGGACACAAGGAAGACGTGACAGTGAGGATGTGCACACAGACACACATGGCCAGCTTTCACTCCCACTAATGGTCTGATGCTTCTTGTGTATTCAGAACATGCTCACAACCTCAGCAGGTCCCAGGGAGCTCTTTAACTTGGCAGGATGTACTTAACTATGGAAAGGTACTCTTTGCTTTCTCGTACCAGCCTTCCTGAGAATTGTTTTATAGAAACGTTATCATTGTGCCCAGGGCTGGCCCCAGGCAAAACTGGAAAGTGGGAGAAGTTAGCATTCTGCACTCCACACACCTCTCTGGGCAAGCTCCCCCCTGCTGACTGCCAGCTGCGCCTGTGCCCTGCCTCCTGCCATTAAAAACTACCCTGTCTGTCCCCAGCCTCTTCAGGGCCCTGTTCTCTGCTTGAAATATACCAGAGGATTTTCCTTAACAGGAATCTCCTAAGAGTCAGTGCCTTAACCCCCAAGTATTGTCAAGTCTGAAAGATGACTTTAAGCAGTAAGAACCTTGTCTGTTTAAAGAAACCAACAGACGCACAAAGCCAGCCCCAAGCCCACATGCCAGTCGCAGCTGGGAGCCTGAAGCCTTGCACCAGCATTCCCCATGCTCCTTTCTGCTCTTTTCTGTTTGTTTCCGAGAGTCCTGCCTGCATTTCTCATGTAAAGCTCTGCTCTCCCTAGGGCCCCACTTCTCAGTGCTCCGATCCTGGACATGACCACTCTCTCCCCTCCCCCATTCCGCATGCTCTCTCTTGCCCCGGGTCCCTTGTTTAAAGTAGCCACACCCTCCTCTCACCCCGTGGGCAGGTCTCTTCACTGGGGCTCCGACCAGGTTCTCCAGCAGGATCTAGATGATAGCGACTCTCATGAAGGAACCCCAGACTTTCAGGGCAGGCTCCTGGCAAAAGTCTCACATCTCACCATACTGGGGATAGAGCAGATCCAAGCCTCAGTCTTACTACTTGTGAAATGAAAGTAGTAACAGTAGCCACGTCCTAGCATCCCTCCGGGAGGTAAGCATTTAGTAAGGAAGTAGACGTGAACAGTGCCTGGCACAGACTTTGGCTCTGAGTCTCGGCTGGTAGTAGCAGCAGTTATATTATTTGCAGGGATATTAACCTGTGTGAGATCCTCTGGGCCAGGCCCTGCAAGTGAACTGTGGCAGGGGCCACCTGGACCAGGTGGGGGCAGCAGAGAGCTATCTGAGGGCAGTCTGGGACCAGTGGGCAACCTGGGAGCCCAAGGTGGAGAGCTGGGACCCAAGGCCAGTCACCAGGAAGAGCACACAAGAGAAGACATAGAGCTGGAGGAGTCTATTCCAGCTGCCATCCTTCTGGTCCCCCTGCCTCTCATCTTACCGCCTCTGATTTCCCATTCACCCTTTGCTAAAGTGATCTTTCAAAATTGCAATTCCAATGTAGTCACTCCCTTGATTAAAACCATTGGATGATTCCTCTGCCCATGGGGAAGAGATCAGGGCTGTTAAGCTGATATTCAAGGACCTCCAAAAACGGATCATTGCATCCCTAAATCTTGACATTAACTCCACTCTTCCTCCATTGGCCAAGCCAGTTATTCCCAAACACACTTCCAGTTTCCTTCTCTTTACTAAGACATTCTCTGGCCTTTTCTCTGCATGTCAAAATCCTACCCACTGAGCTCCAGCGCCCTCTTTGCCTCTTTGCTGGTTTACCAGGGACCTACTAAAAGACATCTCTCTTCAGATCTTGCTCAGTCCTTCATATCTGACTTTCTAGTGGCATTTGTCACAGCCAACATTATTCTAGAATGATAAAGGATAACATCTCGCCTTCCCTGATGCCATGATTTTTCAGAAGCTGTCTCCTCTTCTGTAAGATGGAGTAAGACCCTCATCCCTGTAGTGTGCTGAAGGATATAGGAGCTAATGTCTGCAACATACCTAGAAATGGGCCTGGCACGTGGGAAGCACTCAGCGAGGTCTTGTCATTAGCATCATATCAGCATCATCCTCACCATCACTGTCATCCCTAGATGGACGCTGCCCCTGAGTGGTCAAGGATTTGCACACTAAGGTCTTCAGCCTGCCCCTAAGACAAACTCATTTACAAAAAAAAAAAAAATCCTACTAAAACCTTTTGTTCAGGACAGGAATGGCAAGTTCAGATCACAAGGCTGGAGGGAGGCGTCTGGGAGCCACAGAGCCTCAGAGAGGCAGGGGGAGCCTCCCGCGGAGCAGAAGTGAAAGCAGGTAAAAGAACAAACTAGCACAGGGACAAGCGAAGGAACTTTTTTTTGTTGTTTCGAAAGATAGTGATGTTTTCAATAAAAATTTCAACCCGGAAATTAAAATTTAAACAACGTAAGTGCCTCCGAGAATCAAGTGGCAGCGAGCAGTCCCTTAATGGTACGATGCACAGCCTTTATTTTTTAATGTGGAGAAGGAAAGGATTTGTCATTAAAGTTTAAAAATAATCGGAATCAAAATCCCTTTTGTTCCTGCGGGCTGGCAGAGCTGAGGGGCCGATTGTGTGTGCTGAGTGGGTGTCCAGGAAACAGTAGTCATTTGTGTGCGTGTGACAGGAGTCGAGTCCAAATCTAAATTTAAGCAAGTGTTGGCCTTCTTGGAACCCATAATTTTTGGATCAATTATCCCGGACTAAGTGTCTGAGTTTCTCGTACTCTCTCTCTCTGCTGCATTTAATAATTACAACACTTGAGCCAATAATTTGCCGACCAGCTGCGGTGGCCTGTCTGGTTCACTCATAATTTCTGGAACTTGATACAATCATGGCCTTTGAGCCAATTAGGGTAATATTTGGTGTGTTGGAAGTCTGCTCCTCACCCTCCCACCAAACCCTCCGCTCCTTCCTCCACCGATGAGAAACAAACAGTCCATGTCTATCCTGCAAGAGAAATCATGTGTTCTCAGATCTTACTGGCCATTGCCCCCATCGAACATCCCATCCCATCCCATTCCTCCCCACAGCTTGGGAAAGAAAGGCAAACTGGTGGCCTGGACAGAACCTGATCTCAGAGTCAAACAGCCCAATCTTGCCCTTAAGCCAACTGTGTAGACTTGGCTTAGTAGCCTATCCTCTTTGAGTCTCAGATTTCTGTCTATAAATAACTGGACTGCTTGAGTTCAAATCTTGGTTCCGTGACTTTCTAGCTGTGTGACATTGAGCAAATAACTTAACCTCTCTGAAATTTTGTTTTCTCATCAGTAAACTGGGGATGATGATAATATTAACTATCATATACAGTGTATGAGAATTTAATGAATTAATACAAGCAAAACCACACACACACACACACACCCCCTAGACTCTAAACTCCATAAGGGTGTGGTTTTTGTCTGGTTTGTGTGCTACTGCAATGATGCCAATAATTTTCCAAGGATAAATGAGTGACTAGAAGAGACCCGTTCATTTTTATTTGTTCACTATTCACGCTCAGCTTATGTCCCAAAATGATTTGTCATGGTTCATGTTTACCATAGAGTGATCACAATGAAACCAAAACATCAAAGACCAGAATAAGAATGATCAATCAAAAGTATGGCGTCCTGTCTCTTGGAGCTTCCCGGCTACCAAAGCAGCCTAAGAGACTCCTTCCCAATCCAGCATTTCAGGAGTCTAACTTTTAGAGTCAGGACAAATGTTTCTGACTTTGACTGTGACCTCTAGCAACTCTCCCACCTTCTCCCAAGTCTCAGTTTTCCCATCTGGAAAAGGTGAAGACTAGACCAAAGGAGCTAAGATTCATTCTTGGATTTTAGCTTTTCTTTTAGTAACTAGACATGGGGATATAAAGATAAAAGGGATTTGATTTCTACCATCAAGGAGTTTACAAACCTGTAGGAAAAATTAGGTGCATACATGACTTTCTAATTCAAGCGAGAGAATGGTACCCTAAGAGTGTTACCAAAGGCTAAAGGAATGATGAAGAAAGAAAAATACGCCTGCTTAGGAGGACTTCATAATAGCTTTAAAAGCTGCAATTTGCAATGACCCATAAAAAATATTACCAGATATTCACCAGGAAAGAATGCCTAACAAACGGGAAGAAGATGGAAAAAGGAAACAGGGTATAAGTGTGGCTTAGCTAATGAAGCCAATGTGCTGTGCATAGACAAGGGATGGTGGATGTGTCTGCTGCTAAATCCTCGCCCTCACCTATGGCAGACCTCACTAATCGATCACAGAGCTTCAACCTGCTGAGTCAGGATGTGGCCCCAGAATCCTTCTCAACACAGTGTTCCAGGCAGCCACTCCCAAGTGATCACAGTTGATACATAGAATGAAGCCCCTCTGCCCTCTTGATTTAAGGTATAAATAAGCCAGTAGTAGAGAAGCCTGGATCAAAATGCAGAGGGCCTTAAAAGTCAAGATCAAGAATATGAATAATCAAAACATGTTGCTGAATGTGGATTCCACTGCTCCTTACCTTGGTATGGTAACTACGGAGTTTGTGGGCAACACACGTTATTGTAATATATATACACTGAGCCTGGAGGAACTGAATCCCTCCCGCTGAGGCTTTCCGCCATCATCTGGGGCGTAATCCACCTCCCAGGCGGCACAGTGCCGGGCTTGTGCTTAAACAAGGATTGTACTGTAGCAGCATTCTCACATCACACTGTGGGAAGGAAAGCAGCGCTGGGGACCTTTGCCAAAGTTGTCAAAGGGGCTGCCCTGAAACGTAAATGTGGCCTCTGCACATTCTTAAGGCAACGCTAGTGATCATCCCTGTGGTACCCGGGCCAGCACAATGATCCTCTTAACATCCAATGGCTGTTCTTGATGAATGCTTCCCTGTGATGGTTCCATTTAACCTTACTCCAGGAAAAGGAAAATCTATCGAAAGGAACGTGAAACAGAATTCCATGAGCTCATGTCTGGTGGGGAAAGAAAACGGCATCTGAGGGTGATGGGAAGTGAATCATATTGTTTCCCGGCTCCAGGCGTAATCCTATCCTCCTGCCCTCCTGGGGATGGGGGGAGGGTGCTCCACTCTCAGTCCCCGTGTGTGGGCACATTCTGGCAGCAGGAAGTCGAGGGAACCCAGGCCGTGTGTTCTTGGGTGAGTTCCTCTTTATACCGCATTTGTTCATACCCTACCTCCTTACAAAATGGTTTCCAGGTGGCTCACCTAAATACTTTTAGCCTAATAGAAAGAAATAAAATTAAAGTAAAAGACCCACACATATTAAGAAGACCAGATGAGGGGAATGTAAGTGGCAGGATTATAAAAATGCACCCTGGATTGAGGTAGGCCATTGCATCTTTCTGAGCCTCAGTATCCACATCATAATAAAAGGAAAATAATATCTTTAGTACCTTACTCATAAGGTTGTCATGAGGACAAACAACTACTCAAGAAAATAAAGGGAAAACAGGTCAGAATGGGAAGATTACTGAACAGATTGTCAGGAGACTCAGGTCTAGGCCAGCACTGCATCTGAATGGAGTGCTCCCTGGGACCTCTATCGGCTTGAAGAGTCTCTAATCCTATGAAGTAGGGATGCTTGAGAGGAGGGTAGGGGACCAGGAAAGGCAGAAGGGAGAAATGAGGAGTAATGAAATATCTTACTTCAACTCATTACTAAAGTATTATTGTATCTTTGGAATATTTTTCTCATGACTGTATCAGAGACAATCATCGAGTTTGCAAATATTGTATAACTAACTGTTCATTCTGTACCTGGTCTGGGGAAAAAACTTCCATGTGGATATTCTAGTCCCTACTAAGGCCATGGCCAGTCAGGAGAGGTGGGAAGGACTGACCCAGGTAACATAATACAAAGCTTCCTGAGCCTAAGAAAGATGTGGATGAAGGGGTATGGAGCCAGAGTGAAAGAGAGAGCCTGTCCTTGACATAAAGGAAGGTTTCCTGGGAGAAGAAATTGAGTCTGTGCTGAGAAGAGGGCGATTTCTACAGGTAGAGTCAAGAGAGGATGTTTCAGGTGGAAGGGGTCAGGTAGGTCAAGGAAGAAAGACTGTAAAGCACATGGGATTTGTAAAAAGAGTAGACAATTATTGGGTTTCCATGAGCCTATCATCAATTTACCCTCCTTTGATACAGCACCTAAATTCACTCTTGGGGAGTATCCTTAGAGTCTAGCTGGCTTGGATAAGGTTAACCTCACCCCATCTAGCTCCAGGGGAAACATATGGTCCTAGCTCGGCCAGTTAGGATATTTCACTCCCCTTGCCATAGTGATTGGTTTAAGGATGGGTATGTGACTTGGGCAGATCCAATGAGACTCACACTGAAACTTTTGCTGAATCCTCTACCAAAGAAAAGCTCTTTCCACTGGACTAGGATGGAATGTTAGCCAGGAGCTGTTAGAGTTAGTGGATATCTATCATGAAATAAATCACCCTGAGAAGGAAGTCCAATACAAATAAAAGTAATGCTGAGAAATAAAGCATGGTGAATTTTCATCATCATTTGAGCACCTAGATCCAGCCTTGCCTGAAGGCAGTAACCCCTGGCTTTTTTTTAGTTTTATTAGTTAAATTTTTCTCCTTTATTCTTTTTTTTTAACATTTTTTATTGATTTATAATCATTTTACAATGTTGTGTCAAATTCCAGTGTTCAGCACAATTTTTCAGTCATTCATGGACATATACACACTCATTGTCACATTTTTTTCTCTGTGATTTATCATAACATTTTGTGTATATTTCCCTGTGCTATACAGTGTAATCTTGTTTATCTATTCTACAATTTTGAAATCCCAGTCTATCCCTTCCCACCCTCTACCCCCCTGGTAACCACAAGTGTGTATTCTCTGTCCATGAGTCTTTAGATTCCACATATGAGCGATCTCATATGATATTTTTCTTTCTCTTTCTGGCTTACTTCACTTAGAATGACATTCTCTAGGAGCATCCATGTTGCTGCAAATGGCGTTATGTTGTCGGTTTTTATGGCTGAGTAGTATTCCATTGTATAAATATACCACCTCTTCTTTATCCAGTCACCTACTGATGGACATTTAGGCTGTTTCCATGTTTTGGCTATTTTAAATAGTGCTGCTATGAACATTGGAGTGCAGGTGTCATCCTGAAGTAGATTTCCTTCTGGATACAAGCCCAGGAGTGGGATTCCTGGGTCATATGGTAAGTCTATTCCTAGTCTTTTGAGGAATCTCCACACTGTTTTCCATAGTGGCTGCACCAAACTGCATTCCCACCAGCAGTGTAGGAGGGTTCCCCTTTCTCCACAGCCTCTCCAGCATTTGTCATTTTTGGATTTTTGAATGACGGCCATTCTGACGGGTGTGAGGTGATACCTCATTGTAGTTTTGATTTGCATTTCTCTGATAATTAGTGATATTGAGCATTTTTTCATGTGCTTTTTGATCATTTGTATGTCTTCCTTGGAGAATTGCTTGTTTAGGTCTTCTGCTCATTTTTGGATTGGGTTGTTTATTCTTTTCTTATTGAGTCGTATGAGCTGCTTATATATTTTGGAGATCAAGCCTTTGTCGGTTTCACCTGCAAAAATTTTCTCCCATTCCGTAGGTTTTCTTCTTGTTTTATTTCTGGTTTCCTTTGCTCTGCAGAAGCTTGTAAGTTTCATTAGGTCCCATTTGTTTATTCTTGCTTTTATTTCTTCTAGGAGAAAATTTTTGAAATGTATGTCAGATAATGTTTTGCCTATGTTTTCCTCTAGGAGGTTTATTGTATCTTGTCTTATGTTGAAGTCTTTAATCCATTTTGAGTTGATTTTTGTATATGGTGTAAGGGTGTGTTCTAGCTTCATTGTTTTACATGCTACTGTCCAGTTTTCCCAACACCATTTGCTGAAGAGACTGTCTTTATTCCATTGTATATTCTTGCCTCCTTTGTTGAAGATTAGTTGACCAAAGGTTTGTGGGTTCATTTCTGGGCTCTCTATTCTGTTCCATTGGTCCATATGTCTGTTTTGGTACCAATACCATGCTGTCTTGATGACTGTAGCTCTATAGTATTGTCTGAAGTCTGGGAGAGTTATTCCTCCAGCCTCTTTCTTTCTCTTCAGTAATGCGTTAGCAATTCTAGGTCTTTGATGGTTCCATATAAATTTTTATTATGATTTGTTCTAGTTCTGTGAAATATGTCCTGGGTAATTGGATAGGGATTGCATTAAATCTGTAGATTGCCTTGGGCAGTGTGACCATTTTAACAATATTGATTCTTCCAATCCAAGAGCATGGAATATCTTTCCATTTTTTAAAGTCTTCTTTAATTTCCTTCATCAATGGTTTATAGTTTTCTGTGTATAATTCTTTCACCTCCTTGGTTAGATTTATTCCCAGATATTTTATTACTTTGGGTGCTATTTTAAAGGGGATTGTTTCTTTACTTTCTTTTTCTGTTGATTTATCGTTAATGTAAAGAAATGCAACTGATTTTTGAACATTAATTTTGTAACCTGCTATCTTGCTGAATTCTTCAATCAGCTCTAGTAGCTTTTGTGTGGACCTTTTAGGGTTTTCTATATATAGTAACATGTCATCAACATATAATGACACTTTTACCTCTTCTTTTCCAATTTGGATCCCTTTTATTTCTTTCTCTTGCCTGATTGCTGTGGCTAGGACTTCCAGGACTGTGTTGATCTCCTTTATTCTTAAGTCAGTTTGATTTAACTTTTTATCACTAACATCTCAAAGAGTCTGGGGTAATATAAGGGCCCTGGTCCAGACGAACTAAGGATGTTAGCCATGGTTGACAGGACTGCCAGTGTAAGCATTGATGGAGTGGGCTTTCAGGACAAAGACCAAGCTGTCAAGGACCAAGAGAACCTAACCTGAAAGGACGAGGTGAATAGTGAACCTGGGAGTAGAGTGGAAGATTCATTAGATGGGGATGCTGGTTTATTATAGTTGAAGAAACATTCCTCTGTCAATGTGAGAGAAACTGAACTGGAGCAAAGACAAGGAAAGTAAAGGCTTCCCCCATATGGGTGTCTCCCCTCAGACCTCTAAGCAGTGCATCTGGGAAGCAGTAAGTCTATCATTCATGTTACCTTGGCTACCAGGCCATGCAGTGCAATAAAGGACACAGACTTTGAAATCAAACTCACTTAATTTTGAATCTCACTGGTTATTAACTCCCACTTTTGTTAATTCAGTGGCCTTAACAAGTGAAGGCTCAAGCTCGTTCAAGTCCACTTAAATGAGTGGCTTCATCCTTTGAGCCTCAGGTTCCTCTTCAGTAAATGTGACTGGTGATGCCCGCCATCGTCTCTCACTGGAGATACCTAATCAGTCTCAACTCATTTTCAACCACGCAGCCAAAATGAATTTTTTAAAGACAAATCAGATGTCATTCACTCCCATTAAAACATTTTCATGATTCCAGTCATCACTAGGATAATGATCCAAATTCATGCAAAGAACTTCAAATAAGTCTCTGCATCATCTAAAATCAAATCCTGTTCACCATCCTAGCCCTCTAGACACTCTCTTTCTTGTTTCTCTCAGTTCTTGAAAAACTGTTAATAATATAATTATAATATTAATAATAAATGTAATATAGCACATTAACAAAGTGAAGGATAAAAATCATATGATCATCTCAATTGATTCAGAAAAATCACTTGGCAAAATTCAATATTCTTTCATGACAAAAACTCTCAGCACAGTGGGTATAGAGGGAACCTACCCCAACATAATAAATGCTATATATGATGAGCACACAACTAATAGCACACTCAAGAGTGAAAAGCCAAAAGCTTTTCCTCTAAGATCAAGAACAAGACAAGGATGCCCAGTCTTGCCCCTTTTATTCAACATCATACTGGAAATCCTAGCCAGAGCAATCAGGCAAGAAAAAGAAAGAAAAGGCATTCAAATCAGAAAGAAGAGGAAGTAAAATTGTCTCTATTTGCAGATGGCACAATATTATATGTAGAAAACTCTAAAGATTCCACCAAGAGACTGTTGGAACTAATAAAGGAATTCAGTGAAGTTGCAGGATACAAAATCAATATATAAAAATCAGTTCAAACTTTAAGCACTAAAAAGTAAACTATCAAAAAGAGAAACTGAGAAAATAATCTTATTTACAATAGCATCAAAAAGATCAAAACACTTAGGAATAAAGTTAACCAGGTCAAAAATCTGTACACTGAAAACTGTAAGACATTGACAAAAGAAATGCAAGAATACACAAGTAAATGGAAAGATATCCCATGCTCATGGATTGGAAGGATGAACATTGTTAAAATGTACATACTAACCAAAGCAATCTACAAATTCAATACAATCCCTATCAAAATTCCAATAGCATTTTTCACAGAAATAGAAAAACAATTCTAAAGTTTGGATGGAACCATAAAAGACCCTGAATAGTCAAAGCAATCTTGAAAAAAAAGAACAAAGCTGGAGGCCTCCCACTTCCTGATTTCAAACTATCCTGCAGAGCCATAGTAATCAAAACAGTAAGATATTGTCATAAAAACAGA
Organism: Vicugna pacos; assembly: GCF_048564905.1. Classification (NCBI taxonomy): domain Eukaryota; kingdom Metazoa; phylum Chordata; class Mammalia; order Artiodactyla; family Camelidae; genus Vicugna; species Vicugna pacos. The sequence continues at coordinate 38,094,471 of NC_132996.1, forward strand.
CATATGGAACAGAATAGAGAATTCAGAAATAAACTCATGTATATATGGTTGGTTAATTTACAACATGGACTGAGGGCATTATGCAAAGTGAAATAAGTCAGACAGAGAAAGACAAATAATATATAATACCACTTTTACACGGCATCTAAAAAAGTCAAACTCATAGAAGCGGAGACTAGAGTTGTGGTTACCAGGGTCTGGGTGGTGGGGAAAATAAGGAGGTTTTGGTCAAAGAGTACAAACTTTCAATTATAAGATGAGTAAGTTTGGGGGATCTAATGTACAGCATGCTGATTATAGTTACTAATACTGTATTATGTACTTGAAAGTTACTAAGAGAGTAGATAGATTCTAAATTCTGTCACCACAAAAAGGAAATGGCAGTTAACTGACATGATTGATAGATATGTTAGCTAACCTATGGTGGTAATTATTTGCATAAGTGTATCAAATCAACATGTTGTATGTCTTAAATTATACAGTGCTGTATGTCAATTACATCTCAATAAAGCTTCAAAAATAATTAATAAATAATAATAGTTAATGATAAAAACTAACATTTTTTGAGCACATACAAGATGTCAGGCACAGCTCTAAATGCCTTACTTGAAATCTTATTCAATCCTTAAGACAATGGTATAAAGTAGACACTATTATTAATCCCACTTTATAGGTAGAAAAGCTGAAACACAGGGAGATTAATAAGTTGTCCAACGTTACACAATAAAGAATCAGTACAGTCAGTCTGTAAATGTAGATGTCAGTATCCAGAGCCCCGCAGTTTAATCAAGACATTAAGCTACCTTTCTAAATGCATTCCACAGGCTTTTCCCCATTTAGCGGCTATAGTGGACTGAATAATGGTCCCCAGCTATATCCACATTCTAGTCTCCAGAACCTGTGAATGCCACCTTATATGGCAAAAGGGACTTAAACTGTTCCGGCCTCCAAAAGGAACCAGCCCTGCCAACACCTTGACTTTCACCTAAATTTGGACTTCTGACCACCTAAATTTGTAAGAGAATAAATCTGTTCTGTTTTAAGCCATCAAGTTTGAAGCAGTTACTTACAGCAGCCATAGGAGCACAGCCTGCACCTTCCTAACTCCCACTTGTTCTTCAGCTCATAGCTTCAGTTTCACCTTCTCAAGGCTGCCTTCCTTGATGCCTTTACATTACCCCTGCCCATTATATCCTCACACAGCACCCCAGACTTCTTAATAATGCATTTGCAATTGTTAATGAGTGTGGCTTGTGTGACCAAATCCAAGGGACAGGGTATAGTGTCTGTCTTGTTCCCTATTGTATCCCATGAGTCTAGCTCAAGGCCTAACAAGTTATAGGTTCTCAATAAATATTTGTTGAAATGAATGTATGAATACATACATACATGCATGCATACATAGCTGTTCATAGGACTATTGGATGCTTTCAAAAGATCGTGAATGTATAGAACATGGTACAGGCCTAGCATTTAATACGTTCCCAGGAAAGAGAGCTCTGTGTGAGATCTGGAACTTATCTGTGTGTCTTTTGAACAAAATTACAGATCTGGTCTTGGGTAAGTCCAAGGAGGAGTGCTCTGTGGTAGCCCTTTTCCCCCAGCACTCTAAACACTACTCTTCTTTCCTGCCAGTTCTGGTAGTCACTGAGGCTTGATGGCGACACTGAGCATTTTAGAAAGGAAAGGATCAGGGTATCCCAGAACACAGTGAGACAGAGGACTCCAGCAAAGCTGCCTTCTGCTTTAAGACTACGGCAAACCCTTCGGGCCAATCAGTGAGGCAGTTGGAGTAGTTAATTCCAGCCCTTCCTCATCTTTGTTATGCATGTGTGTGAGCCTCCAGCCAGGCCAGGGACTGACATTCCAGGCCCGGAGGAATTCTCATCATTTCCCAGGGATCTGTTAGCTTCAGTTGGGTCCTGGAGCCAAGGCTCTGACAGCTTTATTAGCACCTATAATTCAATGTAAGCATCAACGTGTTGGGAAACACTTTGAGGCTATCTTTTAAAGTCAACTTAATTCCCTCTCAAATGCCTCTTTGTTTGCCAAAGTGCCAGCCAGAAGACTTCCAGGTAGGCAGGAGATGAGCTCCAGACAGGGGACCTGCGGGATGTGTCCGCCGGGCGCCCAAGTCACTTTGCTGGTAGCTGATGTCATTTCCAGTTAGTGGGCTCCTGGCAGAGGTGCCTGCAGATGCTCAGATGACATCACTGGGGACCAGTCTGTCACCAAGGGAGATAACAAATGGAGCCCAGCCCTAAGTCCCCACTGCCCCAGGAAGTCACAATTCATTTTGTGGCTTTGCTGTGAGCCTGGAGAGTAGACACTCTGTGCTTCCAACCTGGCCAAGCCCCAGTGAGCCAGTGCACACCCTCCTGCTGGCTGCTCTGCTTAAACAAAATGGAGAGGAACATGCTGAGCTCACCTAAAGGTGCTCAGTGACTCTGTAATAACAGAACCTGGACAAGCCTGATGTAGCAGACTCCTGGTCATCTACTCAACATCTATTTACCCTTTCTTCTGAGTTGGTGGAACCCAATTTTGCTCACATGTGCACCCTCCTCTGGGAGAGATTAGCCCATCTCCATCCCTGAAGGGTGGATCCTCATGGGTCCAAGCCAATTATTCATTCATTCATCATTCTCTCATTTAACATTATTGAGCATCTATTTCATGTTGGATGTTACTCTAGGCCCTGCAGATAAAGTCATGAAAAAAAATCAGTCCATGCCTTTGCCTTCATGTAACCTTAATTCTAGTTGGGGTGATAGAAAATAAACACACAAATATAAATCATACAAATACACAATACCAAATCAGGTTTTTATGAAAAAAGTAAAGCCAGATAAAGGGATAGAGAGAAACAGTTTTGCTGTTTTAGATAAGGGGACAGAGGGAGGTGACTGACCAGAGACATGAATGAAGGGAGGGCAGCAGCCCTGTGAATCTCTGGGGGTAAAGTGTTCCAGTCAGCAGGAACAGCAGGTGCAAAGGCCCTGGGATAAACCTGCATATTGAGACCAACTAGGAGGCCAGTGTGGCTGGAGTGTTGTGAGAAGAGATTAGGTCATGGAAAGGACTTTAGATTTTGCTCTAAATGTGATGAGAAATTATTGGGGGCTCTTCACTAAGAGAGAGAATTGATCTGATTAACCTTTTCAGAGGATTACTACGGCAGACGTGTAGAAAGCCAGCTCAAGCAGGGCAAAAGGGAGGGTGGGAGACCAGTAAGCATAGTGAACCTGGGTGGTAGCCAAGGAGTGGGTGATAACTGGCTGCATTTGGAATTATTTTGAAGGTAAAGGCAAAAGGTTTTGCTGATGGATTTGGAGTGGGGAGTGAAAGTTTGAGGCCCTCACAATAGTGTCATTAACTGAGATAAAGAATACCAGAGGCGGCGCACTTTCGAGTGGGAACAGATCCAGAGCTTGGGCGGACAGGTGGGTGTTTGAGCTGCCTGCTAGTCCCCCAGGGGCAGATGTTAGGCAGGCAGCAGCTGGATACAGGAGTGTGGCAATCAAGGAGTTGGCCCTGGTTCCCTGACCAGTGGGTGGGTCAGGCTTCAGCATGGGGTGCAATTCTAGCCAATGAGATATGGCTGAAAGAGGCCTCTGGGCAAGGCTTCCTCATTTCTAGTGAGGAATGAAGGTTGTTTGGTTGACTGAATGCATGAATGAATCTCTAAGTTTCCATTCATCTCTGATGATCATTCAAAAAATTTCAGTGTACTGGAATTGGAGTTAGGAGACCTAGGTTCTGTCCCCGGTTCTTCTGTGAACTAATTGTAGCCCTGGTCACGGGTATACCCTCTTTGAGCCTCGGTTTCTCCAAATTGGGCTGGATAGTCTCTGTGGGCCTGACTGGCTCCACCAAGCACTCATCAAGTTGTAAGAGCATGTGCTTTGAAACTGAAAGCTCTGGGCGAAATGGTGGCTTTTCCCTACTTGATATGTGACCTCCAGCACCACAGAGCCCTTCCCTGTCACTCTTTCCTCATCTCTGAAATGAAGATTTATGGTCCCGCCCAATATGAATTTCCATTAAGTCACAGCAGAGTTGACTGGTTACTTGTGTTGATGGAAATAGTGAAAACCTCGAGGTGAGCAATGTTTAGAAGGAATCCAACTCCTCCGTGCAAGCATACACATACGCACAACCTGGGAGGGATCGCCAAGGCTTTCCTTTCGGAGCCGCTGCACCCCGGCTCCTTCTGAGTCCTGCCTCTGCTCAGGATGGGCACCAGGCTCTTCCTGAGCTCAACTGAGATGTCCTGGGGGCTCTTGGCCTCTCTTATCCCCAGAAACTAAGAGTTATCCTAAGAATCCCAGAGCTTAGCCCTGCTGCAGCACCCCTGTGGTTCTGCCTCAAGGCTTGGGGACGCGTGAAAAGAGTCAAGATTCTAAAGCCCCTGGCCTGGGCCTGGTACACAGAAGCTGTGCGGTCTGTCTTGTGCCTTGGCCCCCAGACCCCACAGGCATTAACGGCAGAATGTCAGGTGACCATTAATGGCCACGTATAAGGCAGCTTTAGATCTCATCTTTTTAATGTGCTCAAGGGCAGTGATTCCTGGCTAATTCATTCATTCAAAAGGTCTAATAATAACTGCTCAGTTTTGGAAGTAAGTTAAAAATAAAAATTTAAAAACCTACTAGAAACCTTCCTCTGATGATAGTTAGACCTAGACTGACTAAAATTTCTTTGGTCTGAAATTGTATCAATTCTGTGTTGTTAGTGTTGTCTGATCAGCACTATACATGAAGGTGGATTAATAGGGACTGGGCAAGTAAGTATATTATGGCTTAATCAGTGCTTTATATTTGAAGACTTGATCCTTCAAAACTCAGAGGGTGGGATTACACAGAGAGGTCTTTGGTATCAGAAGGGTTGTGGGGCAGCAAGTCAAATGTTGAATGTTTTGACGGGGGCTGCTGATGACTATATCCCTCCCTTTGATGTCTGGGCCCTAAGCACCTCTGAGCTGTGCCGGAGTGTCCCCAAGGCACAGATCCAAGGGAGAAAGGGGAAGAGACACTGTGCTAACAGTGACTAATGTCATTTCCAGTTAACTGGCTCTTGGCAGATATGCTACAGATGTTCAAATGACCTCATTAGGGACCAGGATGTCAACAACAAGACAGATACAAACAGAGCCCTGCTTAAGATTCCTGCACATTCCATGGCTTAGGAATTCCCTTAACTCGTTTCCCAAGCTTTCCAAAGGGTGAGAATTTCAGGCCGTGGTATGTGGTACCACACAGAGCTTTAGGGAGGATGGAGCTTCTGTTAGTGGAGAGGGCTGGCGTGGCTGCAATAGCAAAGAACCCCCTAAAGCCCTCTCTCCCCCCGACCCCACTTCACTTTGTGTGTTGCTTTCATCGTTTGCTGCATCAGATGGGCTCCCTCCGGGCAACATGGACAGACTAAGTACAGCCTCCAGAGGTGTCTAGGCCTGCATTGAACCAGGCTCTGACCCTATAGGAAAGAGACAGCTGGCATCTCTCCGTCACCACGTATAAAATCCTGAGGAAGGACTTTGGTCCAGGTTGGATCAGGTGTTCATTTATTGCCACGGCCAGGGGCACAGGATACTGTGCATGGCCAGGCCTGGGTTCGTACATCTGCCCCACTACTAGGCTATGAGATCAGAAATGGGTCTCCCTTTGCTTCCTGTCTGCAGCCTCTCCCAGCCTGGGCTCTCCCTGGAAGGGACAATCATTCAACATTAGTTGAGCCCAATATATCAGCAAAGCTGGAGGATTTTTTCTGGTGGACCCACTCAGCACAAACCAGAAAGGAAAAAACTCAACTTGTAGAGAAGGCTGATAACTGAGGTGATTCATAAACCGACTAGTTTATGAATCGACTGATCAAAATTTTGTTACACACGACAGCGGCAGCAATTCTGAGAGTGCCCTGGAGGTATTTCATCTAATAAACTCCTTCCAGAGCTAATAATAAAAAATTTCGTGCGTGGCAGTTTACAAAGCGTTTTTACATCATTTATTTTCACTTCGATACAATTCAACAAACGATAATGAGAGTCTTCCGGGGGCAGGCCCTGTGCTCCATGGCAGACTGTGGTGTTAGAAGCGGGCAGGGTCCTCATCCTCCGAGAACTCTCAGCGTAGTAGTTCTAAAGAGAGACAGAATAATTGAAGAGAAAATAATAGCTGATGCATTAATACCTAACCTTTGCTGTGTTTCAGGCACTAGGCTAAGTGCCCGATACATATTAACTCAATTAATCCTTACAGTAGTCCTTTGAGAGAGATACTATTATTAGCCATGGAAGGTGGTTAACTTATCCAGGGTCACCAGCCAGAGAGCAGCAGAGCCAGAAATCAGACCCATGGAGCTTGGCTCCCGAGTCTCTGCTCTTAGCCATCGCACAGACCACTGGCCAACGGCAGTGTTAGGAGAGTGAAAATGCAAAGTGGATGGATCAGGAAGGCGCTGGCCTTTAACCCAGTCAGGAGGTCAGGAAAAGCCTTCTCAGCTGAAGCCTGCAGGATGAGCACATGTTAACATCACAAAAATAGGACCCTGAGAGCCCCACAGGGCAGACACTGGTCAGCCCTGTTTTACACTGATGGGTAAATCAAGCTGGGGGTGACTGTGAGACTTGTCGAAGGTCACACAGCAAGTAAGGGATGACTCAGGTCCTAGAGGCAGGTCTGGCAGGCTTGAGAATCCAGCGTCCTTCCCACCAGATTGAGCACAGAGACCGGAGCGGTGGCTGCTGTCAGCTGAGCTCACGTGTCTCCAGGGAACTCCAGGTATAACACCCCATGGCCTTCTCCCAGTTGCCTCAGTGTAAACAACCAGCAGGTTGACAGATGCACGTCTTACAAAACACATCCTATAAAGAACTTAGAAACAAATTGCCCTGCTGGTAATTGCATTACGGGACCATGTTTGTTTACCTTAGAAGTTAAAACAGAATGACCTTGTCTTGAAAATTGTGAATTAACAATCAGAAGTTATTTGCTTATGTTTATATTTGGAATTAGATATTCACATGAGCAAAAGCAAAACAAGGAGGGGGGGTAGTTTACAATACTGGCTACTGATTAAGAGCCTTCAGAGAGGTGGAGGATTATTATTCATTCAGCTATAATGATTAACAGTTAAAAATCCACTCTTGCTGTTCTCCATGGCTGGGGAAGAATAGAAGCTTTTGTTTGCGGTTTCTTTTTTTTTTTTTTTCCTGAAATAAAAAGCTACATCTTTCTTTCCAGGGAATGCATTAGAATGAGGGGTTTCCACAGAGCTGGAAAAAAGCCAGGGTATTTTGGAGTCAAGGTCCCAGCCCCTCCTCCTCTCTGCTCCCCTCGCAGGGGAGGGTGAGGGTCACGCTCAGGCTGAGAGCTCCGCTGGGAGGGAAGGAGGACTGACTCCACCTGGAAGCACAGCTGACAGTCGCAGTGTAGGTGCAGGGAGGTGGCCAGAGCCGGGCAACAAATCACTACTAACAACAGCCGATCCTTAACCTGCACTGAGGACTCACTATGGCCAGACACTAGTCTGCGGGCTTCACATCCCTTAGCTCTTTTAATTAGGTTGATACAATTAGTACCATCATTTTGTAGGAAAGGAAACCAAGACACAAGGGCTCCCTTGCTCTGGACCATATTTCTAGAAAGTAGAGGAGTCGGAATTCAAGCAGGGTGACTCCAGCATCAGCACCTTTCACCAGGATGCCACAGCAAATTGGTCATCCTGAGATCACCCCCCTGCTGATGCGACTTTTGAGATGCTCTTGGGGTCCTCCAGAGAGCACCTGTGTCATGAGCTCCGCTGGCCCTGAACTTGGTGCTCAGTAGTCAGTTTTGGTTTACAGCCGTCTCCTTACAAACTGTCAGCTTAATTTTGGCCCCTGAGCTTCCTTCCCTGGGGAATGGGAATGAGCGGGGGAGGAGAGACAGAGAGAGAAAGAGGGACTGGCTAATTACTTTTGAAGAAGTCAGACAGCATTATAAGCAGCCTCTCGCCCAAGTGGTGAAAAAGCTATTGTTGGGTTGTTTGGGGCATCTTGGCACCAGAGAGGAAGAGAGAGATTTTCCTGAATCATTTCTCATTTTTTTATTTAGCCTTCACACTTTTCCTGGGGCCTCTGGGCAGCCTTCCAGCCCCCATCCCCAGGACTGACTCTGAGTTCCCGAGGTAAGTGATCTGTCCCTCCCACCCTAGAGAAGGGGCGGGCGGAGGCCCGGACAGGCCGTGCTTGGCTCGGCCCCCTGACATTGTACACGCTAATGCAATGTGAAGTAGCACGTCTAAATAGCCTGTCCAACTTTTTTGATGTTCTTGAACCCACAGATGGGATTCATTTCCACACTGTTCGCAAAACGTAAACGATACAAGGACATTAAAGAGCATTAAACTACTTGATGACATTTTGGTCACATTAATGAAAAGTGGCAGTTTTTAAACTACCAGAAAGAAGGAGAAAGAAGGTGGGGGCAGGGAGGGGTGGGATGAAGAGGAAGAGAGACAAAGTAGGGAAGGGGAAGAAGGAATGGGAGAGTGATTGAATCCATCTAAAATGTAGAAGAAATGTGGCGGTCCCAGCTCTTATCAGCCCACTTGGGACTTCACTGAGTAGGACATAAGAAGCAGATATTTTTGATGACTGGATAGATCTACAGAACATCCCAGCACCTATATAGTGAGCAGTGCAGACATACTAATATATTAACATTTCCTTCCAGACTAGCTACTGTGTCCAACACGCCACTGGGACACAAGAGAAAACAGGAGGAATGTCAAACTCACCTTCTCCAGGCAGCCTTCCCTGAGTGCCTCCCCAGGCTGGAGTAGGTGTCTCTTCTCTGGACCCCTAGAGACCCTAAGCTTACATTCATCGTAGCCCATATCAGCATGTCATTTCCTCACTGACTGACTTGCTGAGTCTAGACTAGACTGTGGGCGCCCTGAGGGCATAAAAACAAGGATTAGAGGACAAATTTGCTGGGGCTCAAATCCCAGCTGGCTCATGTGTTGGCTTTATGACCTGGAGAAAGTTAATCGACCTTCCTGAGCCTTAGCTATATCATCTGTAAAATGGGTAAGAAGAAAACCTAGCTCACAGAGTTGTACTGATACCTAAATGAGGTAAGAAATGAAGAATATAGAGACCATGCCTGGTACTCATACCCTCCACACATGTCATATATCAGCACCAGCCCCTTGTCCAGTTCCCCAAGTACTTGGCATTTAGAAGGTACTCAGTAAATACTGTTGAAGAAATGAGCCTCAACAGACTCACTTAGACAGAAAAAAATTCACTTATGGAGGGGACTTAAGGAATTGGGCATGGAGCCACAGAGAGTGAAAATGAGTGACAGACATTTGTAACTTATCAAGTCCTGGGCACCTTGTTTTAAAATGAAAAGCATTCAGTACCGTGGGGTCTCTCGGGAGCTTCTGGGGAGATGATGGCCTGCCCAGTCCTCCGACCCAGCATGGCTGGAGAGTGGGGGTGGGCAGCCCCCTCCCCCAGCAGCCCCCGCCCCTCCCCCCACCCTCCGCCTTGGCAGGGCTTTCTCCTTCCAGCCCTGGTGGTTACATTAATTGCTAATGACAATGGCAACCTTCACTCTGTGTGGTTTCCTGCCCAGATTCTGGATCCTTTACAAGGCTCCCTTTTCTTTTTTTCCCAGATAGGAAATGCAACCCGAGACGTGTGAAGGAAAAAACAGTGTGCTTATTGTCATAGCCTCCACTCCTCGCCGGGCTCCCAGGCCGGCTGTGTGTGCTCTGGGGTGTCTGCCCCGCCACGGGGAAGAATAAACCCAGACTCAAATCATAGGAAATTCATCAAATGTGCTTCTCAGAGCTCTGTCTTTCAAGGTCTGTTTCCCTGCCATATGATCTCTATAAACCAAATCACTGTTCGCTAGGGCACAGGACCAGAGGCGCCGCAGGCTCATGGATAATGAATGCCAAATGCATGTGACAATAGACTGATCAGGGGGCCAAATGAACATTTCTGAGTCGTGCTTTTATATACGTATACATGCATACATACATACGTACACGCACCTTTGTGTGCGAGCGCGTGCGCACACACTCGGGCATACACGTCAAGCACACAGCACATCTTAACAGAGGCCAACTGTGATCTTTGGTGCCAGACTTAGTTAACTCACCTTTGAATAACACTGTTAAATTATCACAACAAAGAAGAGTAAAACGAAACAGAAAAAAGTAGCAGATCCCAGTTTAGCTGGAGACACTCAACAGGGAAGAATCTCAGATTTGACCTAGGAATTCAGAATGCCTTTTGGTTAGGGACTAGCACGGTGGAGGGGAGGGGAGAGCTCAACTGAAAACTGAGAAACAAGGACTCATTCTGGGCACCAAAGGTAAATGGGAGCAATTGCCCTCCGTTGAATGAATTATCCCATGATCTTTCCCAATAATGGTTTTGACTCCTCCTGGCTCTGACCAAACCTGACACTGGATAACCAGTTACCCGTGTGGCAAGGTAAGAGAAGAGAACGTGGGACAGAAAGTAGCAAGCCACCAGCTAAAAGCCAAAAGGTAATTAATGTTATAGCCTTTTAGATTCTAGAAAATACTGCACCTAAAACTGCAAGTCAACGAAGCGGCTGTCGGCAACCGATAAATGCTTCCATATTCACAGGCATCAGCAATCTTCCCCTTACAAAAAAAGTAATAATACATACATATTAATGGATCACATTTTGTCCTTTGGGGAGCATAATTTTTAAAAGGGCCAAGACAGCAATAATAGTTCCTTTAAAAATTCTAAATGCTGTAATTGTTTTCTCTGAATTATGGTGCTAGGATTTAATTAGTGATGAATGTTCGGTATGGGGTTTGGACGTTTTTGATGAATTCAGCCAAACAGAAAAGTCGTCTTGTCCTCACTGCCCTCTCCCTCTCTGTCCCCCGCCCCCTTTCCCTCCCCAGGACCCTGAAGTGTTTTGTGTGCATGAAATCGTGTCCACCTAGGAATTTCCTTTTCTGCAGTTAGGCTGTAGTTAAGAAGGAGATTGCTTTGAGCACAGTTCAAAGAGGAACATGAAACATGATCAGTGAGGTCACACAATTCAGCACAAGTTTTGAGGTTCCCTAGTCATAAGGAGGGAAAATAACAAAATGCAAATGGTAGAAATTTCTTCCTGGCGATATTCTTATCACTAGGAAGACGTTGCCCAGGTTTGGGGCCTGGGCTCTGGGGCTTAAGGGGGCTCATGGGGAACAGGACTAAAGGTGTGTGTTTTGGGAGGGTTTGGGGTGGGGGGGTTCTTCATTTATTCAATGAAGTACCATTAAGCAAAGCTTACTGGGTCCAGATTCTCTGAGCTGGGCACTGAGAACACAGCCCTGGCAATGGAGCACTTGCAGGGAAATAAACACAATCGCTTTGTTCTTCTCCAAACTATTGCTTTGTAAAAGCAGCTGGAGGGAAGCCCAGACCAGCGGCCATCCACAGAGGCTGACTCAACGTGGCCTCCACAGCAGGGCCCCTGGGGGCTGAGCCACCCCTCTCATCCACCTTCAGGACTTCTTTCATTTGAGACCTGGAGGCTGTTCCTGGGTTCCCAGTATCCTCTATTAACATGCAAATGCCCCTGGGAAAGGTCGCACCTTGAGACCCCGTCAGCTAACCTCTTGCTCACCAGTTACTTCTTAGCAAGGATTAGCAGAAATAGAACACCGAAAAGGCTTGTGGGGTAGGGGGAAGGTTAGGGCTTGGGATGGGAGGTAAAGGACGGCTTCCTCCTGCAAAGATTTTCCTGGACAGCCAATTTGCTTTCATTCAACACAACCAATCAATATATTTATTTCAATAAAAGTTGATATTTTTTAACTGCAAGACTAAATGAAATCCATTTACATACCTTTCATCTCTACCTTGATTATGTAGTATCACCTGTTTCTAAATTTTGCCCAAATCATAAAAATGCTGCCTCCCAACATGGCAGACCACAGCAGTCAATGGTTTTGTCTTTTGTTCCCCCACTCACTCTGTCTCATCTTGTTTCTCCCCATCGTCTCCCACGACTGACCTCCCTTCTAGCATTCTCACCTCCTAGCTCCAGCATAACCACCTTCCTCTTCCTCGTCTTCCACCACTGCAGGCGTCTCAGTTCATCCAGCTGCTACAGAACTTTCATCATTCTTCTCAATGAGGCCTTTAAAAGGCCATTCAAGAGGGTCATGGTTAAGAGCATAGGATCCTGAGTTGGCCAGAAAGATCTGGGTTTGAATCCTGACTCTGCCACTTCTAGATACTGGAGGCAAGTGACATACTCTCTAATCGTCAGTTTCTTCATTGTTCACCTTTTGAGAGGAATAAGTGAAACTTTATATTTAATATATACCATATAAATATTACATAGATATTTTGTATATATCTATATACATACATATATATACACACACACACATATGTATGGCTTAGCCTAGTGCCAGGCACATAGTTAAGTGCTCAATAAATATTTGCAATCATAATTGTTATAATATATCTTACATATTATATCTATAATATAATTCCATTTCTTTACAAAATCTTATAATCCAATTCCTTAATGAAATGGGATTCCAAAATAATGTTCATGTAGTTTTTAAAAAACGCACCATAATATACATACCAGTGAGTGTCTGCCTCCAAAATTATTCCCTTAGGGAAAGGTTTACTTATAACATTGCTGCTATTGATTATAATCATTATTCATTCATTCAACAATTATTCCATGTGCCCCCACTATGTGCCAAGCACTGAGCTAGGTACTTAGGACCCAGGGGTAAGCTCACTTGATCCCTGGCTTCTAGGGACTCATATCTAATGGGTCAAAGCAGAGTGGGCACTAGCAGGTGTCCATAAAGAGCTATAAGAAAACACTCAGTAAAGAACAAACTGTCTGGGGTAGCTGGTGAAGACATCCAGTGGGGCATTCGAGCCGAGTACTAAAGGAGACTAATATTTGTTGTAATTTTACTAAGATTCTTCTAAGTGCCAGTCACTGAGCTAGAAGTTTTACCATTTTAATGTATTCCACATAACAATCATGCAAGATAAACGTAACTGTCATTTTGCGGGAGAGAACACTGAGTCACAAGGAGGTTAAGAGGCGTGTCTATAATCTTACAGCTGTACGTAATAACTGAGATTTCAGTCCAGGTCGGTGGGGTTCCCAAGGACATGATCTTCCTTGCAGCCTAACGGGCTAATTCAAGTGTCACTCAGGCCAGAAAAAGGGGGAAATGGTCTTGTTATTTACAGGTGCATCTTCAGTTTTTATTTTTTATCAGGTACTATTTGATACAAACAAAATAATTTGCTATATATTTAAATTTATTACATAGACACGTATATTTATTTTGGAAAACATAGAAATGCATACACACACAACATATTTAGTTTTAGATGAATAGCTTGCTAGGTATTTTTACATGTGGAGGAAGAGGGCTTTATCTGTACAGGAATATGAGCATATTTGGATACATACTTGTAACTTCCTTCTTCCACTTAGCAGCAGACCAAGAACACGTTTTGATGTCAGCAAATATACATCTACACCATCCTTAATAATCAAAGGATTAATTAATTAACACTGTTTTGTGTTCTTTGAGTGGAGAGACGCTGTCATTTATTTAACCTGTTCTCTCTCTCTCCAGACAGCTGACTTAATTTCACTTTTTTTAATTATCATGAATAACATTGGGATGATCATCCTTTGCACAAATACCTTTGCATAAGATAAATTTCTGGAAGGGGAATGGCTGGGTTTAATGTTTAAGGTCTTTGATGTATTTTGTCACATTGTATTTCATCATGTGTAAATTTATACTTCCATTAACAATCTGTGAAAGTGGCCTGACTTTTTTTATATTGCTGTGTTCACCATTTTTTCTTACTGATTTTATAAGAGTTCTTTATATACTATGGCTATGAACCTTTTGACTTTCATATATTCTATGGTATATTCACTATACAGAAATACTTGTTTTATATTGTGAAATCTATAAATCTGTTTATGGTTTCTGCTGTTGATGCAATATTTAGGAAAGCCTTCCCTCATCATATCTTAAATTTTCCCTTAGATAGTTTGTGGCCTCAGTTTTTATATTTTACTTTTTCCCTCTATCTAGAATTTAATGTGGTATATGATTGGAGGAAAGAATCCAAATTAATGTTACTAGGTACAATGTTTTGCCCAACCCTCTACATATGAAATACTACTTCTATTATATACTAAATAATAGTATGAAGGAGCTTTCTGTTATTTTCCACTGGTCCACTTGTTTATTTTCATTCACAGATCACGTGGCTTTAATGACTACTGTTTAAGATCTGGCAGTGCTAGTCCTTTCTCACCATTTTTCTTTTTCCAAGATTTTTATATAGTCTTTTCTGGCTTTCTTCCTTTCGAAAGTGAGGATGTGGAGTGCAAGGTACCTTAAAGAGTATGGCAGTAATATGTATTATAAGATGTATTGTGTTTTTTAAAAAAAAATCAGTCTCACAACTTCAAAGCCATGCTCGGTTCATTTCCATACTGAATGGTGTTATTCTGGTACTTAGAGTAAGGCAGGCCCATTCTATCACTAGATCTATAGTATCCTGTTTGCCAAGAACCTTGGCAGGAGGTTCTGTTCATCCTGTCCAGATGAAAAGGCAATATAGCAGAGTGGTTGAGAGCACCAGATCCAGCTGTGTGAACTTGGCCAAGCTAGTTCACCTCTCTGAGCCTCCATGTCCACATTCGCAGTGGGCAGGGGGTGGACAATACACTACCTCACAACATATGCGCTACGTCTGGAAAGCACTTAGAAGAGTGCCTGGCGCAGAAAAAATATTACTTGAACGTTAACGAGTATTGGCGCGTCCCAGTGGTCTTGTCATTCCAGGGGTTTGCTGATCTGTCTTGACTTGGAAGAGGGAGATTGAAAGGAAGACATTAAATTAGGAAACATGAGTGAAGTAAAATAAGATTTCACAAGCCTTTGCAAATGTTTATAGGGATGAGTAGTTGTCATTAAGTTGTTATTCCTCACGGCGTCCAGGGCACTGCCATTTAAAGCAAGCTGTGCTCAGACGTGGTGGGGACGGACGGTCAGAGGACAGTTTGCCACATGACGACCCTGAACAAGCCAGGTCATCTGAACCCACTGCAGATTTTACTCAAGACCCTCCTCTTGGCCTTTGTCTGTCCTGTCAGCTCAGACTCGCCCTGACCCTCACCCTCAGGCTCCCCTCCCCCCTCTGCTCAGAGCAGGTGTCTTCTGTCGCCTGCCCAGAATCCGAGCACCGGTGCGTCTGAGCCCTGCAGTCAGACAGCCCTCGGTGAAGACCCCAGCTCCGCCACAGACCACTTCAGTAGTAAAACTGGCATTTTCTTCAGTTGAAAAATGGAGACATTATGCCCTCTCTGCCAGGTTCCCATGGGGTTAGGTGAGACTAACACACACAAAAGCATTTCGTGCAGTGGTAGGCATAGAGTCAGTGCTCAAAAAGTATGACTGTACAAATAGGGAATGCTTGATTCTAAGTCACAGAAAACTCAGTTCAAACTGGCTTAAACAATAAAGGAAAATTATTGTTTTATATAACTGGAGATTCAAGAAAAAGCTGGACTTCAGGAATAGTTTGCTTCCATGGCCTAACCACGCCAGCAAGAATTTGTTCCTTGGTTCGCTTGTTTCCTCTCGTCACCCTGCCCTTCGTAGATTCAGCTTCGCCCTAAGCCTGTCTCCCTCTCACGGTCCCCACAGAAGCTGCAAGTGTTCAGAGAGAATGAAAAAGGACCACCTAGACATTCCTCCAGATGCATGAGGAAGAACTCTCCTAGGAACCCCCAGCAAATTCCTCTAACTGACAGCTCAATAGCCAGAACGGGCTCACGGGCCTGACCCAGAACCAACCACTGTGGTGGGAAGATGGGACTGTGCACCCGAGCTTAGGTCTGGACCACAGCCCCAGGTAGAGAGTCACCTCTGCTGCCAGGGCAAGAATCATGGAGAGGCAGGAAGATGGAAAGTGGACCAACAATCAGAGAGAAGGAGTGGGTACTGGGGGGATACTTACAGTGCCCAGCCATCGTTCTGCCAGTCCCCGGTAGGACACAGGTGAATGGATAGACACGTCTCCATCGAAACCTGAGGCCTCAAACTTCGCACTGAGTTCTGGGTCAGTGAGGGAAGGGATGCTCAACCCACCATGTGGAGACTGAAAACATCCTTTGTAAACAAGAGCAGGGAATTGGTATTAACAGATACACACTACTATATATAAAATAAACAAGGACCTACTATATAGCACAGGGAACTATATTAAATGTCTTGTAATAACCTATAATGGAAAAGAATCTGAAAAGAATATATATATACACACATATATATATATAAAATATATAAAACTGAACCACTTCACTATATACCTGAAACATTGTAAATCAAGTATACTTCAACAAAAACATTTAAAAATCTTAAAATTTTCTTTAAAAATTTCAATTTTAAAAAATTAATAAAAGAGCAAGTAAAATGGTAATAATGATCATATGCATAGTTTTTTTAAGTTAAAATTTAAAAAGCCTTTGCAAAAGGAAAACTCTTGCTCCATACCACGTGAGAAGTCGTTATCTGGATGTGTGCTGTGGGCATAGGCATAATTGCTGTTTTTCTTTTCAACTCCTTTCATCTCTGAGACTTTTGTCTTTAGGTGGCTCCCTTTCTCTCTGCTTCTCTCTCCTCTTCCCTTTCTTTCTCTGTTTAAATCTTATTGGCCTCAAGCACCTGGGAAGAAGTCTGGCAGCAGAGGGCCAGTGGGCCCAGGGCCTGAGGGAGCCCGCCTTCCTTCCCAGCCCATCCGTGCTGCTCGGAGAAGCTTGGTCCCCTGAAAGGTTCAATGGCCCAAGTGGGCCCTTCACGCCTCTGGGTTGCTAAGCGACAAACACTTCAAGTTTGGAAATCTTTCTCCACACCGGATATATTATCCTGGCAAATTGGACTTTCAGATCTGGCAGCAATGGAAAGAGTAACTTTTTTTAAAAATAGAGACAATTTAGATGATTTCAAAGACATCTGGTCTCTTTTTCCAGCGCTGTATGACTCTTCTCCTTCACTGAGCTCACTGGATCCAAACACTTCACGGCTACAAAAGCACAAGGTCCCTGAAGAAAGAAGTCTTCCAGTTGTGAAAGCAGACTCACAGAAGGTGCTGCGGGTTGGAAAGGCCTGGAACCGACTAGGGCCCCAGCCCCACAGTTGTTTCCCTCTATCTGAGCCTTATTTTAACCTGCTTTCCTCCAAGTTCTCTTTTCTCTCTGAGCCTCTCTGCTACACAGTCCCTTCCTGCCGTCCGTCTTGCCCTCCGTCCTCTCTCTCTCCCCCTCTTTTCCTCATTCCCACCTTTGTCTCTGTAAACTTCCATCCAGTGTCCCCGCTTTTCCCCAATCCTTCTTTCCCCCAAGTTGAGACAACACAAGGACAAGATGAAGGAGAATGGCTCACGGCCAGGATTCTTGGTCTTCTTGCCATCTTGTCGGTGGGGCTTAGAGTTGTTCACGCCTCTTTCCTTCCTAAATGAGAGTTGGGGTAATCGCAGGGCAGAATCTCCCTCCCCTAGGTCTTTTTAAAAAATTTTTCAAGACAAACCCGAACACTAAATACCTTCTCCACCTGCTTGCTAATATCTAGAATTCCTCCAACGGAGAACATTACATTCCACAAAGACTAAGTTTCAAACCTAAATAATAAACAACTCACATCTGGGCAGTTCTTAACAGTTTTCCAAACATGTCCAGCTGTTTTCAACCAGTTCCCTCATCTGACCCTCAGAATAATCCGGAGATGATGGCGGCATTCTTATACTATCGTCTGCATTTCAAAATGAGGAAACTGAGGTTCAGAGATATGAACTATCTTTCCAAAGGTTGCTCTAACCCAGATCTGTCTAAGTCTAACATCCACGTTTTTCACACCCTACCCAGCTTCTCTGAGAGAGAACCAAGCAGCCTGGTGCTAGGCAGACACGTTTCCCTAATTTCTTTAGTCCCAAGGTGGCTCCCAATTCCCATCTCTCTGAGATCTTTGAGATATTTGTAGTTATTCCTGTCGCCACCTGTCAGTAGGGTATGCGGCCACCAGATGGCAGATGAGGCTCGGGTTTCATGGTAAACTCCAGATTTTTACCTTCACTATTAGAGACAAGGGTTTTTCTACATTTTATCACTTTATAATCAAAGCTATAGTTCACTGAAAAAAATAGCTAAACATAGTAGTATCCTCATCTATATAAACTATACAAAGAAGAGACATATTTAGAATAAATATACAGGTTGGTTGTATGCCTATTAAAATGGTTTTTGATTATTGACAGGCACAACTCAGTTTACTTCTGCCTACAGAGTCACAACCTACTTCAAGTTTCCAAGATGTTGGCCAAAGCACTGTAGGGTTACTGTCTTCCATCCTGGCCATTCAATTCCCCAGACACTAGCCAACAGGAGAGGCCAGAATGCTGCTCCAACTGAAAAGGACAGCAGAATCACCGGGAGGGCTTGTTAAAGCACACATTTCCTGGTCTCAATTCCTGAGTTTTTCATTCAGAATGGGGGCCTAAGAATTCGTATTTCTAACAAATTCCTAGGTGATGATGCCACTGGCTTGGGGACCACATTTTGAAAACCCCTAGACCAAAGCAAACGACCCTGTCTGGCTCTTGGATGTGCCCTCTTTTCTCACCAGCAGCGTGGAGGTGGAGTTTGCCCTCCATGGCCTCCCAGCCACAGTCTGGGGTCTTACTGTGAATGATTAGCCAGCAGCCTTAAATACCGTGGCTGGTACCAAACCAGCACAGCTCTGTGTCACTTTCAATACATATTTCTGCTGCTCAGTGCTACCTTCTGATTAGACATTCTCTGCTATCAATGCCTATCAGCACTTTGTATACCATTCATCCTAACCATAGAAAATGCTAGCATTTATTAAAGCTGTCATTACTCAGGTCATTGTTGCTTTCATTACTGATCTAATCCTCACCATGATTCTGTGAGGCAGATTGTCAGCCCTCTTGTACAGATTACAAAACCAGTAAGTTGCAGAGGACCTGCACCAGGACCAAACACCAGTTTGTCCGTTTCTCTCAGCCACTGTAGATACTGTTCCTAAGTTTTCAGTTTGGAAACAGATTGGATTCCTTGCTCCCTCAGGTCAGTTTTCAGTTTGGAAACAGATTGGATTCCTTGCTCCCTCAGGTCAGTTTCTTCGGGCTCCTGTAGTGTAGTCCTAGCATTTTCCCCACAGGTCCACATCCCAGCACCCCCGCTGGGATCCATGCATCCCAAAAAGGATGACCCATGAAGTCTTTGATCTAAATCTCTGCCTCAGTTCACCACGCTGGACAGGGAAATAGTGAGAAATGGAGGCCCTGAGGCTCCTCTAGAGTCTTAAGCAACAAACCTAGATTCAGATGCATTCCCCAGATGCTACTTTCTAAGGCAGGGAAACAGAAATCAGACACTTTATAATGAGCTGCTACAAATGTTGTGTTGGTGAGTTGAAACAGCATCATAAAAATTCCTCTCTTATTTATGAAAGAACTACGCAGACGCATTATGAAAGAAGGAAAGAAAGAAAGTGAGGCAGGAGAGGGAAGGGAGAAAGGAGGAAAAAGGGAGGAAAGAAAGAAGGAAGGAAAGGAGACAGACAAAGAACCAACATAGGAGAAAAAATAGCAAAGAAACAAAAGGAAATTCTTCACTATTCTTTCATGTCACAGAACATTTTAATAAGAATATAAATTCAGGAACCGAAGGGCTGAAAGACAAGATAATGAGACTAAAAACAAGAAGGGAGATTGAGGATCTAAGGAAACAAATTGAGCACCCAAACCACATCATTAGGAGCTAACACAAAAGTTAGAGCAAGGAACAAGTATATTCCACTGCAAATAAATTATTTCTATGGAGGAGACTTTGAGATAATCATGGCAAATACAGATTAAAACAAAGATATTTGCAACAAGTACGGAGAAGCTGATAGATTTTTTAAAAAACTAATAAATAAAAAATAAGAAATGTCCAACCCAAAGGTAACATTTTAAAAAACAATCTAAATCAAGAAAAAAAATTGAATATGCAAATTGAAAGACATACCATGTTCCTGGAAAATTTAATGCTAACAGCTGGAGCTAGATGTGCGCTAGTTAAACAAGGACACTTGAAACACTCAGTCAGGTAAAGCAAACCATTCATTACAAGGAGTTAAAATCCGGCTCGCCTCAGCCTTCTCCACAGCAACACTTAATGCCGAAAGACCGTGTTCACAACATCCTAAGAGAAAGAAAGTGCACCCCAGGATGCTGTAGCCACACAAGAATGTTGTTAAATATAAAAGCCACAGCCTTTCTCAAACCTGAGAAACCCAGGAATATAGCACCCGAGAGTCCTTCTTGAACAAAACTGAGTGACAACGACATTCTGCCAACTAGGAAATAAAGAAGGAAAAAAAGAGAGCTCAGGAATTGAAACCCCAGGGAAAGCGCACTAGTGGGAGGCGGTAAGTCCATTTACTATGTATGCTAATGTGAAGCAGTATCTCTCAAGGAGGCGAGTGCCCCAACTGCCTTGTTTACTCTGGCAGGATGCGCCACAGACACTGAAAGTTCAGAAGAGCTAGGGTCACACCCCAGCACACCGCATCCCTGCCCCTGCTGTACTTGTTGCCCTTATTCTGTAGCACGCACCACCTTCTAACACACCGTCCGTGTGTTTACTCTCTTGTCGTCTGTTACCTGCCCCCGCCCCACCCCACAGAAGGTCAGTCAGTCGTTGGGGCTGGGATTGAACAGCATGAAATAAGGGAACTATTCTAGTGACAGAGCCGAGAGTCAGAGCTACAAGTCTGGACAACAGAAAACTAATCGTCTGACTAACAACATGCAGATTGTGCAGGGCGGGGAGCTGGAAGGCACGTGGGAGGACCAATGTCCTAATCTTTCCCAGCCCAGACACGATTGATCCTAAAATTGAAACTTGCTTAAAAAAAAAAAGGAAAAAAACGATGGCTGCCCCCTCCTGAAGTATTCCGTAATCACTTTGATCAACCTAAAGGGTTTCTCACGAAATACTGTCCTACCGTGACGGAGCACGTACTCAGTACTCTGCAGTTTGACTCCGGCGTGTGTTCTTGTGCAGAATTCCAGGAAGGTTGAAGGTAGTACTTCAGATTTTAAAACTGTGTTTAGAATGAGCTCATTTCTATTAAAGTGAGTTTGAATACCTATTTTTCTATGTATATATATATACAAATACAAAGATAACAGTGATGGCGTTTATTTATTCTCAGTAAGGGTTATTTCTGAGCGGTGCTACGTGGGGTTATCTCACTATCCTTAATCTTTAAACTTTTCTCCATTATATTATTTATAATAAGCTTGTGTCATTTTTAAATGTCTATTTACCTGGAGGGTAATTAGTTTTGGTGGGGTTTTTTTGTTTTTTCGTTTTTAAATGGAGATACTGGGGACTGAACCCAGGACCTCCTGCATGCTAAGCACACACTCTACCACTGATCTAACCCTCCCATCTGTCTTTTTCCAATACAGTTGAATGGTTTGCCTTTGTTCTATTTTAAAAAGGGAAAAGACTAGAAGCATCTATGTCATATAGAAATAGTTACAGAGACAGACATACACACAGATACAGATGCAGATACAGATATATACAGAGGCGTTTCGCACCCATAGTGGAAATAACAGAACTTGAGCCTGAACCTTCAGCTGACTTGCATTGTTTTCTGTCTACCAGAACGCCCGCTTGCCGATGGCAGGAAGGAACCAGCACCGACCGGAAAACCCACTGGGTGCTTCTCCACAAACATTTGGTTAAGAATGGAGTAGGGATTATCTCACCATTTCAGATGAGAAATTTGAGGCTCAGAGACAGGCTGCGATTTGTCTGATTTGGTACAAGTGGGAAGGATAGTAACAATCATCATAACTGTGCGCCGAGTGCCCACCGAGACGGGCTCCGTGCTAGGCACGTCTGTGAGGAATCCCTTCTAAACCTCACAACAGCCTAGGATGCCTGCAATTTTCACTCTTATTTTTAAGATGTAGTACAGTGAGAACTGTATGGCCAAATGTCACACAGCTAAAAAGTTCCAGCGCCGGGAGCTCAGGCCTGTCCCGTGCCCAAGCCCTGGCCGGTTCCTCTACCCTGTGCCCTCTCTAGGCTGGAAGAGGGATGGCCTGTGCTGGTCACCCACAGGGGCTGTGGCCGGCGGCCCTAACTCCATCCAGGTCTCCCAGTGATTACAAGTCAGCTGCTTATGCAGCTCCCAGAGGGGCCTCTGCCACCGACCAAAGTCATGAGTCCCCTGTCGCCGCCTGGGTGTCCCTGCTGAGCTGAACAGGCATATGGCAGCTCTGGTGATTCCTGAGATGGCTTCAGGGCCAGCCCAGGAGCTGACGCAGGTATTTCTTGGGCGGCTCTGACATAAAGAATGCTCAGCCAGGAAAGAGGCCCGAGTGGTGGTCAGTGGGGGTGCAGACAACGGATCCTTTAGAGACGTGTCAAGACATCTGGATTCCGACCCCTCTTCTACTATTCCTTTGTGGTGTGCCCCTGGGAAGTCCCTTGGTGTCTCTGAGCCTCATTTTCCCCACCAGTAACACGAAAGGGTTTTCCTACTGGGCAACTTCGAAAGTTCCCAGTTCAAAACTTCTATGATTCAGTCAGAGAATGAGGTCTTTTTGTCACTAGTGTCTGGGTGGTTGGGGGGGCAGGCTTCTCTTTGAGAAGGTAAGATGGTGGCCAGGGAGCCAAGCCAGCAAGGAGTAGGAGGGCCTGGATTATCTCCAGATGGGAAAGGAGTGACTTCAGGAGGACTGGGCTTCGAGGCTGTGGGAAGGGGTCTCTGTTGCAGGCCTTCACTTTCTCCCACAGGTGGGTCTTGGCAGCTGGACCACAGGCCTTTATGAGATTATCTTCTAATCATGGCCTGGGCATGAGCCCCTGAGAGGTGTCACGTGCAGAATGAGATGCTTTTTTATGGCGCAGTAAAAGAGAGGAAATCGCCTTGGCCTCTTGCCTCATCCTGCGCTCCGTAAGGAAGCAGGCAAGCCGAGTCCAGCCTCTCGTTGGCGAGGGCTCTGCGAGCTCAGAGTTTCCACCCAAGGGCTGCCGTTTCATTAGAAGGCTGCAGGCAGGAGCTGGAGGGGGCAGGAGAGACAGGCCCCCTCTCCAGACATTTAGGAGAGGCCAGGAATTGGTAAAACCCACAGACACTAAAAGTTTAGAAGAGCTAGGGTCACACACGCTGCATTAGCGACGGTCTATACTCACCACGGGAGAGTAAACCACTGGCCCCACTAGGGAAAGGAGTTTCTCTCCAACTGCTATGACTGGAACAATCTAGTAGATTTTTTTCTGAAAAGAAGACCATATCCAGAACCACAGCTCTTCCTTCTGACCACTCCCACTCACTGGCAGGATGTCTAGTGATGATTTTCACCCCAAAGACAGAACGGTGGATTCAACTACCAATTACTGATTGCCAGCTCTGGGCCAGGAGCTGTGCTGAGCTCGTACACTTTCAAACGGGTCAAGGCAATGACAACACTGACCTGATAGCTTTCCACGTGTCAACGTATTTAATCCTCATAACAACGCAGATTCAATCCAACACAGTATGAAGTTGATGTTATTATCAATCCCCATTTTACGGATGAGAACATTGATTCCCAAAGATGTTAAGGAACATGCCCAAGGTCACACTGCTAGTAAGTTGCAGAGCCAGGATGAGTCCTGTGTATGTGCTTTAACGCATCCCAAAGCTGCTTCTCATAACTTACCACTGTAAGTATAGTCTCCAGGTTCTCCTCCCTTCAAGGACCATCTTTAATCTTAATACGTATGAGGAAACCATTCTCTCTTTTCCCCAAAGTATTAGGAAGAAATCTTTTGCCCTTTGCTTCACCCTCTCCTAGGCTCCTTCCTGGGACAGGCAGTTTGTCTGATGGATGAGCTGGCGGGCATGTGACTTCCCTGGGTCCATCCATTTGTAACAGGAGGAGGTGATGGGTGGCTTCGCTGGTTAGGGCTGTTGAATCCTCCTGTTGTCAGATGAGGGCGCTGTGATCTTCCATGCAGGCAGCTCAGGGTGTCTGGCCGACCCAGTTTTCCTTCAGACAGCTGACAGCTAGACTAAAGTGCAGAAGAGGACTCTCATTCTGGTGCCAGGTGCCTCGTCAGCGGGACTGCTGACACTGCACTTTGACCCTTTTGTCTATTTCTCAGAACCCAGAGCAGGGAGGAGATAACCAATTAGCTCTGCAAAACAGAAACAACTCCCAACTCCAGAGTCCAAGCGCCTTTCCTGGGGGACTCCAGGAAGCCTGCCCTTCCAGCGGGCTCCCAAGCCCAAGGATTCCTGCAAGGCCTCCGGTGGGGGTGAGGGTCACCGCAGCCGTTCTTCCTCTACCTCCTCATGCTGCTAACAGCCACCTTCTCCCCGGAACTCTTTGCCCTAAGTATAAACTTTGGCTCTGATGTAATTTTCCAACACTTAGTAAGACCAGGAAGGACTAACCAATTAGCATCATGTTGGCGAGGATTTGAGAATAATCAGAAGGAAAAACATGAGAAGAGGAAAAAACACCTGAACTGAATACAGGGCATCACGGCCCCTGAAGACCACCAGACGTGGCCTCCATGAGACGGCCCTCTGACTCCCCTTCTTTAGGCTACCCCTTCCCCACCTGCCACCATGTTGCAGGGATTCCCCCTACCACGGAGTGCCTTTGCCCCTGAGCATCTATCCTCTCAGAACTTCCTGGACTAATGAAGAGTGGACAAAAAATGCCCCACCTCTAGTCTCCTCACCAGTCCTGCCATCATTATCCACGTCATCTTCTAGGGGGCTGCTCCATCTGGGCTCTTCAACTTTCTCCCTGGACCAGTAGGGAGGAACAAATAAACAAAGTGAAGCAAACCATTTCTCCAAAGCCAGCCAGCTCCCATGTTGGCACCCATCCAGCAAGTCATCCCTAGAGAAGCAGTCCCCGTACAAGGCGGCTTCTCTTATTTTCTCAACCTCACCATTTGGGAACAGGAGCTGGGTGTCCCCTTTACATGCCCCAAAACTCCATTGAAAGCTTTATCCAAGACCTAAAGCACAGGCTCTCTGCAAAAATGACTCTATCCCCCAGGAGCTGCAGGGAAGATAGCGGTAGACATCACCAAAGGAGTTGGTTCCTCCTGCACAGGGTCCCAGGGCAACTACAGAGGGCCTCCATGGCGTTACCGCCTTCCTTATTTTGCAGCTGAGGAATCTGAGATTCAGAGAATTTAAACAACTTATCCATGGTATCTTCACCAGTAACTGTTAAAGTAACCAACAGACATGAAATCAGACAGAGTTCTTGACACCACACTCTGCTTAGGAGAAACAAAACACAACGCCTGGGCCTCACAAGAGCTGGATGAAGCCCGTCCCGCACCCCCGCCTCCCTGCAGCATCCTCACCCACACAGGGAGGGGTGGAGGAGGTAAGGTGGTGTCTGCGGGCAGCCTGGTGGGGCAGCCTCTGGGACTCTTGTTTTGTGACCGCAGGGCAATGTCCACCTCACTCCCTGAGAAGAGCCCTTCCAGACCCAGAATTCCACGGCTTACAATTGGCTTTCTGTCTCAGGCGAACTCAGTCTGACCCTTGATGTTGAAGACAAAGGTCCTAGGAACCCAAGTCAGTCATTTTGAAGCCATGGGTTACATCTTTACCAAGAGAAGTTTCAGATGCAACTGCTGCCTGAGATTCCTATCATGCTAATGCTTTTGTTCAAAATTCAGTCTTTTTCCTGGACAAGGGGTGGAGGGAGATGGCAAGACACAGAGTTAGATTTTGAGAGGAAGAATCTAGAATTTCTGAAAGAAAAGCTTTCAGGCAGCATAGGAAATGTGGGGAAATGGCACATGTACTTAAGCCCAGCAAGGTGCACTTCTTCTTGCAATGGTTATGTCACCAAGGACTCCCACCTACACTTGTCCTGGCCTCTATACCCAGTCTCCTCCCAGCCCATGATCCACACCTTTTCTCCAACCATGGTAAACTCCCTTTCAAGTTTTGTTTTGTTTTTTCCCCTGATCACTTTTCTCATTGTCTGAAATACCCTTCCTTCTTCTCTTCCACTGGTTAATTCTTATTTGTCTTCCAAAGGTCAGGTAGGCTCAGGGATCAACTCCTCCAGGAAGTCTTCCCTGATCTGTCCTTTTGTCTGGGCTCTCCTAGCATTCTGTGCACATGCCTGCTTCCTTCACCGCATGCACTGCCATTCTGTCTACATTGGCACATGCATAAGAATCTTAGGATGCACTGTGATAGCATGAAATTTAGCATCACACATGTCTAAGCCAAGTCAATCAGAGATGATATTTTTTTAATATCATAAGCCCCAGTATTATAATAATGGCTCCACTCTCCTTCCAATTTTATTCCTCCCATCACCATAATGACCTACCTCTAAGGGGAAAAGGAAACAAACATTATCATGTCCATTAATCCTATACCTTCCTTTAAAATTCTACACAGGGTGGTATGCTCATCACCCCATGCATCAAACATCCTGAATTACCCCAAATGTATAAATATTTCACAACTGCAGTGGCCCAGCTCTGGCCAATCAGAACTGATGCTAGCCTATCAGGAAAGGTCCTGGGGCCCCGGGTGTGCCAGATAGTCCCTGTTTTCTGCTGACTCACGGGAGGTGCAGGTCCAAGAGGAGGCAAAGGTATCGAGTTTGGGAGGTAGATGAGTGTTACCTAACTAGGATGGAAACATTTCAATATTTTAACCACAGTTCACCAGAAATGATAGCCTTGCAGATGTTATAGATCAGAAAGGCATCTGGATACTCATCTGATCTCACCATTATTCATGGGAGCTCCAGCCAATCCCAAGCTAAGGGACAGAATATATGGCATTTCCAAACTGTCTCACATTTTGCCTTGAGGAGATAATGTCAGAGAGGTTGTGGGAGAAGGTCCAAACTCTCATCATTCCCTCCGTTTTTATTTGCCTGTTAGACTTTCTGCTTTTTGAGATAGGCTGCTCTAGCTTCAAGTCTCTGTAAACTAATCTGGCTTATACCCCTCAAGAACATTCAGGGTCCAGGCGAAGGATGATGGCTACAGCATGCTCTCTTTTCCTAGAAGGAAGGATTTTTCAATTCTCAAGATAACCCCCTGATAGTACCATTGCTACTGATAGTAATTGTGTGTTTTTAAAATATCCATTCTTTTCAGTTATTTTTTAATTAAACAAATAATGCATGTACACATTCTTATCGTAAGAGCGAAGACGATATAGACACAGGGAAAGCCCCCTTTAGCCATCCTTCCTCCCCTCTAACTCCCCGCAGTGGTAACCACTGTCATCACTTTGGTCTGTGTGCTTTCGTTCTCTCAGTATGTGTCTCCATACACATATGTGCATGTAGAAAAATCATGGTTTGGTTTTGTTGTGTGCTTTTGTTTTATTTTTACATGTCATTACATGAATTATTCTGCAGTTGGCTTTCTTTACTTAAAAATATTTGAAGATCTTTCCATCTACCTCATTCTTTTTCTCTCTAGCTTAAATTCCATAGATGGGAGGTCTCGTCATTTACTTAACAATCCTTACAAATGGGCATGGCTGTGGTTTCCAACTTTTTCCCTATCACAGACACTTCTAATGAGCATTCTTGTACATGTATCTTTGTGTACCTGCATTTTTCAGCAGTAGGTTCTTAAATGTGTGCCCTTTCTGGGTAAAAAGTTACCTGTAATTTTTTGCTCATTATCAATTTGCTCTCCATTCAGTGTTGTTTGACAATACCGGTTTCCCAAAACTCTGGCCAAAACTAGATGTCATCAGTATTTCTTTTTTCCCAATATGATGGATAAAATATGATTTCTCTTTATTATTTTTATTTCCAACTTCCTCATTATTAGTGAAACTGAGCATCTTTTCATAAGTCTATAGAGAGTTCGCTGTCTATGGATTGCCATGGGCACCCTCTGGTCAGCAGACTTCTAACTGGCCCCCAGTGGCCCTCACCTCTTGGTATTCATGCCCTTGTGTAATCCCCTTCCTTTGAGGATGGGTTGGCTTGCTTCTAATGAATAGAATAGGGCAAAGATGGTAGTTTGTCACTTCCGAGGTTATGTTACAAAAGACTGTGACTTTCATCTTGTTAGCACACTTTCTGTCTTTCTGGCTTTCCTTCAGTCTGAAGCAAGCTGCCATGTTTCAAGCTGTCCTGTGGAGAAGCCCACATGGTGAGGAACTGAGAGTGGCTTCCAGCCAACAGCCAGAGAGGAATTGGGTCTCTCAATCCGACAACCTGAGAGGAACAGATTCCTATCAACAGTCATGAACTTGGAAGCGAGTCCTTCCCCAGTCAAGCTTGAGTTGATTACAGCCCCAGCCAACACCTTGAGTGCAGTTTTGCAAAGAGATTCCAATTAAGAAGACCCAACTAAGCCATGCCTGGATTCCAGACCTACACAAACTGTGAGATCACAAATGTCTCAAGCCACTACGTATGAGGGCAAGTTGTTATGTAGCAATAGATAACTAATATGTATCCTTTGCCCATTGTTCTGCTTTTTGTATGTAGGCATTCTATACAACACAGCTGAAGATCTTTTGCATGTTACATAGGTTGCAAATATTTTCTGCCAATCTTTTGCTTACCATCAACTTTATGTTGTATCTTTTATACTGAACTTTTAATTTTTGATGTCTTTAAGTGTATCAATCTTTTCTTCTATGGCTTTTAAATTTGGACTCTTGCTCATAAAGATGCTTGCAACCCCAGGGTTGTAAACACGTAATTACTTGTTTACATCTTTCTTCCAACCTCCACTTAAGTTCCATGAGGGCAGCTGCTCTGAGTCTTGCTCATCTCTGGATTCACAGCCTGAGCCCAGTGCCTCACAGGGAGCTGGCATTCACTCAGGAAGACTTTGCAAGTCTGCATTCCTCCCTCTCAGTAAAGTCTCCCCAGTGTCTAATCTCCATTCCCAGCCTGAGTGTGTGTATATCTCCACTTGCTCTTTGCTCAGACGGAGAACAGACGCCCTTCCAGCTCCTCCCATAGCTTTCTCCCAGTGCCCCCATCAAGCACTTCAATGCACATACTCCTCTGTAACTACACAGTCTTGGCACTTAAATATTGCTGGTATGCTAAAAGGAAAAAAAAGGGGGAATAAAATAATATGAAGATTTCACTTAAAGCACTGGTAAAGATTCATTGCCCAGAAATGGAAAACTGGACGGTCCAAATTAAATTGGCAGGAGCCACAACCTGAGGAAAGGCTGTCTGAGAGGCAAACACAATCCCCAAGTCCTACCCCAACCCCAGACACTACCATGAAGTCAGAGGCTAATAGGAGTAATGGCAGAAGTAATGGCAGGAGTAGAGAATTCCAAGGGAAAGGAGCCAGGCCAGCAGTGGACTTTGAACACATAGTGCAAGAAAACAAATTGAGACCCAGAGGGACGAAAAACTGCACCAGGCACCTGGGATATAATTTAATACAGAAAGGGGTGACTTAAGATCATACACTTTACCCTGCCATCAGGTACATCCCTGAAAGCTGAGTCCCAGAGAGGGGAGGTGCGTTGTCTGTGAGAGTTGGAGAGGGATTAGAACCCAGGTTCCAGTTCACTGGTCAGGGCTCTTTCTGCACAACTGGAGGGAAGAAGTCCAAGAGGGAGACCTGGCCCCGTGCAGAAGGATGAATATCTTTCTCACTCTACATTTCTAGAAGTATGGAGGGAGCCATTCCCATTCCTGGGAATTTGGGAGGTGAGCCATGCTGTCAGCCAGCATTTACTCCCCAGACCTTCCTGGGAGAAACTGGTTGTTGAAATTTTTGTAGCTGGTAACTTCACTCAGGCTGTTTGTACCCTCAGTCTGCGCTCCGCACAGTCTGAGGTTTGCTCTGGCCAAGGAGCCTCTGGGCCCAGCCAGCCAGGCCTGGTACATCAGGGTCAGCATTGCTTTAAGAGGAAGAACAACCACACATGAGACTAGAGGAAAGGTGGGGAGTGGAGTCTAGAACTGAGGGGATGGGAGAAGGAATTGCTGTCTAATCAGCATCATCACCAACCTCTGGGGTGCTCTGTACAAGTTAAAAAAGGCACTCCTTCATTGAAGAGCTTTACTACCTGCCATATGCCAGAAAAGTATAATAAATACACAAGTCTACAGTGAATGGCATGTCTTAGAGTCTCACAGTGCACACCCAAAACATGTGAGTCAGCCTGCGAGCCACCCACATTCTTCTCAGTCCTGGAACCAGCAGAGCCAATGACATTCTAATCCCAGGATTCATGGGCATTCATGAATGTCCACAGGCACTCATGATGCCTCTGCCTGCAAGTTCTTCCATGTCTAGATGAGTGCTACCTCTTAAAGGATGAATAGATTTTCTTCCTTGATTATGCAAGATTCAGAGATCACCAATCAGGAAACACTACAAGGATTAAGCCTTGCTTTCATCAGTCCCCAGCCCCTTGCTGAAGCATGAGCAAAAAGGAAAATTCCCCCTGAGCCGGGTGTGGGCCAGGGACTTCCTTGGCCATGGCAGACCAGGCCATGCTGCCATTGACCTCTGCAGAAATGGAGGTACCTGTCTGCAAGTGGACAAGCTTCCACAGTCATTGCCTGCACTTACTGAAGTGTGCATACTGCAGGTCAAGAGAATAAAACATTGAAAAGAGATGTCTTGTTTTCAAACTATATTACAAAACTATAATAATCAAAACAGTGTAGTATTGGCATAAAAAATAGGCACATAGATCAATAGATCAGAATCAAGAGACTAGAAATAAATCTTCAGCTATATGGCTAATTA
The DNA here is from genome assembly GCF_048564905.1 of Vicugna pacos. NCBI lineage: Eukaryota > Metazoa > Chordata > Mammalia > Artiodactyla > Camelidae > Vicugna > Vicugna pacos. The sequence continues at coordinate 38,125,355 of NC_132996.1, forward strand.
ATTTACAACAAAAGAGCCAAGAATATATAATGGAGAAAGGACAGTCTCTTCAATAAATGGTGTTGGGAAAATTGGACAGCCACATGCAAAAGAATGAAACCAGGCCACTATCTAAAACCATACACAAAAATCAACTCAAAATGGAAAGACTTGAGCAAGACCTGAAGCCATAGAACTCCTACAAGAAAATGTAGAGTATAATCTCCTTGACATTGGTCTTGGCAATGATTTTTTTTTTGACACCAAAAGCAAAGACAACAAAAGCAAAAATAAACAAGTGGGACTATATCAAGCTGACAATTTTCTATACAACAAAGGAAATGATCAAAAAAGATGAAAAAGCAACCTACTGTGTGGGAGAAAATATTTGCAAATTATATATCTGATAAGGTGTTAATAGCCAAAATACATACAGGGAAAAAAGGGAAATAAAAGAAATTCAGGCTCTGACTGGCTTTTTAGTATAGCCTTGCAGCAAAAGCTCGGGGAAGAACAGATCCGATGCCCAGCTATACACATTCATCCACACACAGTTAATTATCTTCACTTATGTGGTTTTGCCACGAAAAGATTTTTCATGTAATTTGGTTATCAGAATTTCCTGGAAGAATGGAGGAATATTCAGTCTCATTTTATAGATGAGAAAATGGGCACTGAAGCAAAAAGACTTGGCCAAAATTACACCCCGTGCTAATAACCACATTGGACTGGGACATAGATTCCTCATCCAGAGCTCTCTCTGGTGTGTTGCTTCCCTGTGGCCCCATCCTTCAGGGCCTCCTCAGCCAGCAGGCTCTCATCCCACACGCAGCCATCTCACAGGATCCTCCACTCACCCTGGCTTGCCTTGGAGCAGAGGAACTGGAGCTCCTAGGAAATGGTGCAGGAGGTACAGACTTGGGTAGGTTGTCGGGGGTGAGTGAGGCTAGTCACCACCCCAGAAGTGGCCACTCTGCACCCAATCCTACCAGGAGCTGAAGACAAGCCATATCCCATAGGTTCCATTTTCTTACTCCAGTGGTAGAGTGAGTACATGAGTTCTGTTATGCATGTTACTTCTCTTTCACAGTAAAAAGACAAAAGCATGAAGGAAGTGGTGCAATTTGAAGATTATTGAATGGTATTTCCCCTCTCCTCCACCTTACCAAGCCCACCTCCAGGACCTGATATATCACTATTTATGACTCCTTGCTTTGCTTAAAAATAGTCCCCTCTTAGATATTTATGGGGAGAAAAGAGAAAGCAAAGAAAGTAACATTTTAAATCACTAACTATGAGCCAGGAAAGTTCACACTTAAAAACTCACACACACTCCTACCAAAATGGTTAAAATCAAAAAGATGAACAATAATAGCAGCTGCTGGTAGGGACGTGGAGCAACTGGAATGCCCAGACACGGCTGATGTCACAACCACTCTGGAAAACCGGTAGAAATGACCAAAGCTAATCAAATGTGCTCTCTATGGCCTAGCAATTACACATTCAGGTTTACACCTTGTAGAAATGCGTTCTCAGTCTTCCAAAAGAGAGATAAGAGAATGATCATAGTAACTCCACTTCTGTTAGCCCCAAACTGGAAACAAACCAAATGTCCATCCACAGTAGAACAGATAAATCAATTACGGTATATTCATATAAAAGGATACAACATAAGATATGACATGGATGATTCTCACAGACATAATATTGAGCAAAAGAAGCCAGACACAACAGAGTGCATACTGTATGAGTCCATTTACAGAAACTGGAGAACAAGCAAAATCAATAGACATTGATGGAATTCAGAAGAGTGGTTATCTTTGAAAGGGACATAAGGGTGTCCCTTTCTGGGGTGCTGGAAATAGTCTGCCTCTCATTCGGGAGGAGTGGTGGTTATGGGGAGGGTGGTATACAAATGTAAAAATGTATCGAGCTGTACACTTAAGATAGATGTACTGCTACACCTCAGTGAAAGAGAACCAAAACTCACAAGCACTGTAAGACAAGGGTTGGTTCTCAAACTACGGTTCCGGGCGCGCTTCAGCAGCACGTATACTCAGAATGTGGTTCCTAGTACCGCGGCGGCAGCAGCACCAGAGAACTGGTTAGAAACCCAAAATCTGCGACCCCCCCCCACAGACCCACTGAGTCAGATGGGGATGGGGGCGAGCAGTTTGTATTTTAACAAGCCAGGGAGATTCGGATGCATGCTTAGGTTTAAGATAAGATGTAGGAAGTATTCGCCCCACTTTACATATGAGAAAACTAAGGCTCATGGAGGGAAAGTTCAGATCCACAGTCAGGTAATTACTAAGAGGTGGAGCTAGAATTTGAACCCATAGCTGGTTCAGTCCTGTGCTTCTCTGACCCAATCACACCACCCGTTTCTACGGAAATACGGCTCAGCTGGCGGGGAATGTGACGTGAGGCTGCACATTACATCCATCAATGAAAAGCCAACTCCAGCTCTGCGTACTTGTGAGGCAGTCAGGACAGAAGGGCATGAAGTTCAATTTCACAGATTTTTGTCATGGAGAAAGCCAGCTGAGACCTATTTCCTTGTTTCTCTAAACTGGTGTGATACAGGAAGAATGGCTGGAGGTGAAGATAGAGACAAAGAGCCTGAGATTTGGCGAACTTTTTAAACTATGTTTAGGAGCTGGGACCTTGACCCAAGTGCAACAGGGAGCCATCACCTGCCCCCTCCACCCAACTATAAGCCCCATGAGGGTGGGTACCAGGTCTGTTTTAGACACCTGCATACCCCCTGCCCCTAGCACTGTGCCTGGCAAGTGGTGGGAGCTAAACAGAGATTTTTTTTTTTAATTGAAGTATAGTCCATTTACAGTGTATCAATTTCTGATGTACAACATAATGTTTCAGTCATACATATAAACAGAGATTTGTTGAACTGATTATTTTGTGCTGGAGGTGAAATGATGCATTTTCTGTTTCTAAAAGCCAGCTCTGGGGGGGGGGGCGGGGTAGAGGGTGGGAAGGGATAGACTGGGATTTCAAAATTGTAGAATAGATAAACAAGATTACACTGTATAGCACAGGGAAATATACACAAAATGTTATGATAAATCACAGAGAAAAAAAAATGTGACAATGTGTGTGTATATGTCCATGAATGAGTGAAAAATTGTGCTGAACACTGGAATTTGACACAACACTGTAAAATGATTATGAATCAATGAAAAATGTAAAAAAAAATGTGCACAAATATCCTAAAAAAGCAAAAATAAATAAATAAATAAATAAAAGCCAGCTCTGGCTGAGGTGTGGCGAATCCGTTTGAAGAGATCAGAGTTGGAGGCAGTGAGACAGACTGTTTAGAAAACTGGAGCAATGATTCAGGCAAAAGTGGAAGGGTGGAGGGGCAGGGTTGAGGAGCTCTGGATTGGCCAGTCAATGATCTCCTCACAGCTCTGCTTGACCTCAGGCCACTGGCTTCAGTGACACTCTCTCTCAAATAAGGGGTATGTCTAGATGACCTGACCATATTCTGCGAATGCTTTTATCAGCCCAGGCAGACAGACAAACATGCATTTACAGGAGATGGGCAGTTACTTTCAGCATGGAAATTTAGCACCTGCCAAATTTTTGGTTTGGTGCCTCTGACTTCACGGAGTTGAGCTTCATGAAAGCAAATTGGAGGACAAAGAATATTAACTGTAATATCTATTCAAGGGTCCTTTATTAGCAGAACTATTAGTGGGGAGCCGGGATAGGGGGGGAATCTACACATTTCTGAAATATCTGTTTTCTTCCTGCAAGACAGGGAACAGAATTCAAGCTTTCAAATTGTTTATAAAGTAATCAGCATTAATTTGTTCTGTTCAGGTTTTAATTATACACTGTAGGCCATTCTGACAGGACACCACCACCGCCAAGTCTGTCAGGAGATAATTTCCCACCAGGATGACCACGCACCTCATGAATTATACATGAAACTTTGTTTCCTCGTGACTGTTGCTAAAAGATGCTGTCAGCCTCCTGAAATCTCAAAAGATCTGCAATTGTTTTTCAATAAGTCTAATTAGCAGGAAGTAGGTGGGGAGGTGTTAAGAATGACTTCCCAGGGATGTGAGATGCTGAGAGATGCTGAAAGGGCCCCTCCTCAGTTGGTGACCCCAGTGGGCACCATACAAAGTCAGCCTCATGGGTGGAAGTCAGGTCAGGATACTGACTCCCACATAACCAACAGGCAGCAAGATTTACACTTGTTCCCCCTGAGACTGAGCCCCAGCAAGCCAGCCAGAGACTCCAGACATAATTCTGTTATTCAAATGGAAGAAGAGTTTGATAGCTATGCTAATGACTTTTATCTGTGAAAACATAACTAATAGCTTGGTTTACATTTGCGTACATTTATGAGCATAATTTTAGCACATAATTTTATTGCACAATAAAACATAATGCAGCATTAGTCGGCTTCACCAAAAAAAAAAAAAGGGATACCTTAGAGTGATCTGCACGTAAACCTTCACACCGCATTTATATGACAGTATCATTTAAAATGTTGACCCATTTGAATTAATGAAAGAGTTTCCCAGTTAACAATTAGCTGCATAAGGCCATTTCCTGTAGACATAATATTTGGGGGTGATGCTTATGATTTGCTGCTTAATTCATCACAGCATTGATTGCTAAAGATTGTTTTTCACCGCTGTTATTCTTACAGTTAAATGGATTGAATGAAGGTGAGCCTTCTCGGTTGCACACACCAGCTTTCTTGGAGCCTGCGCAGTGTGGCTCCCATTTGAAGAACGTGGAGGGATCAACTAGGCCAAAGGGACTGACTTTGGGCTAGAGGAGGACCTTGGAGATGGCACCGGGACACCCCTCTGTACCAGAGGTCTAACGGAGCAGAGCTTAGAGGCGGGGCATGGGGGCAGAGAAGGGTGGGACATTCTGACTGCAGCAATGGGAAACAAGGGGACAGCGATGGCTGGGATGTCATAAAGGAAGGAATCTGCATGACCTGAACTGAAGGCAGAGTCAGAAAGAAGCAAGGAGGTTTGGTGATGCCTAAGGTCAAACACAGCCAGTCCTTCCTGGGTGGCCCCTAGGGGAGCACTGGCTGGACGGGATGTGTTGGAAAAGACTCTTGTTAAAGCAGCAACCTGAGTCAAATGAGCTCAGGCAAAGATGGAACTTTTAGGCTCACATTACTGGAAAGTCCTGGGTGGATTAGCATCAAACACAGTTGCATCTAGATGCTCCAAGAATATCCCCAGAAGTCACTGTCTCTCTCTCTCAGCCTCTTTCTCTCTCTCCCCCTCTTTCTCTACAGTTTTCCATTGCACCTGAAGCATTTTCCATTATGGCCACTCCCAGGGATGAGAAGATAGCCCTGAAGTCTGATGGGGCCATTGAAAGCAGGTAAAGACAGTTGTGATGTAGTGAAAGGAGTTTTGGACTAGGAGCCATTTCATTGTACCATCCCACTGGCCCTCTGGGGCAGGTAATACTGTTCCCATTTTACAGAGAGGAAAATTGAGGTTCTGGGAGGTGAAGTGACTACCCAAGTTCCCACAGCTAAGAAGTGGCAAAGCTGAGATTTAAATCCAAGACTTCTTTGATTTCCATATTCTTTCTGTCTTAGATTTCGTTGTATCACGTGGGCCGGTGATGATTCTGCACTGGGGGGCCTGTGTCCTGGTACCTCATTCTGTAGGTCCAGGCTATGCCCTCTGGTTGGCCTTTCCTCATCGTGTTTGCTAATAGCGGCTCCGATCACCAGTGTCACTGTCAGCAAGTCCGGAGAAGCAGTGCAGTTAGTTACTCTTACTGAGTCGGCCGATTTCAAAGATGAGAAACTTAGGGTATTTTCCTTAAATATCTACAGAGATAAGGGATCCTGTGGGGTGTATTGAAAAAACCCTGCCTGAAATTCCAGGGGACCCCTTTCCTTCCAGGCCTGGCTCTGCCGGATTTAGAACCAGCCATGGTTTGAAGATTCCTATCTTAATGGTGCTCTCACGGCTCCCGCAGTCGCAGAGAGGCCCAGAAACTTCCCACTGTGTTTATTGTTCAGGGAACCGCCATCTGGTCCCAAGTTATCTCATCTTTGCTTTTTCTTTTTTTTTCTCCCTTTTACAATTTCTTGTCCTTGGTCCTTTGTCCAACCTGCTCCTCTTGGTAATTAACCTTTTTTGTGTCTCTGGTGGGATGCAGACCAGCCCTTTAGTGGCCTCTAATGACACCCTCTTTGGCTCCTGCTGTGGCCCAGGAGATAATGGCCTCGAAAGCTTTCTCGGCAGCGCACAAGCCTCTCCTGCCCAGCCCTCTGTGCCCCAGCGCCGGGCAAGGTTTTGTATTAATAGACCCTCAGTTTAGAAAGAGAGACAAAGAAAGATGACTTAGCCCGTCGTGTCTAAAAGACACAGAACCATGTAAGTGTCTTTCCCTCCCTGAAGCCAAATGCTCAGTAAGCGCAAAGGCCGTTCTCTAGACTCCCTAGGAGGCACAGTTCAACCTTGATTAACCAGAGTGTTCAGGAAAGGGCAAGAAAAGAAGGAGGGGAGATTGAGGGTAACTGGAAAGTTCTAGCTTACTGAGAGGTAACGAGAAAAGCTTTTATTCCCCCTAATCGATATTTCAGACTTTTTCCTGAAAACTTTCGTGAAATCGCATGTTTCTATATTAGGATGGGCTGGTGAACGTGGTCACTGATCCCTTCTTAACTTTCTCAAGAAGAGGCAGTGGAATCTTTCTCTCTGCTCCTAGAACTCTGAGTTTGATGCCGGTAGCCCTTAGCTCGATGATTCATTGGTTTTGTTTGTTTGTTTTTGTACCCATTCTTATTCCTCTACACCTTATAAATATAAGACCTCTCCGTGTCTTATATTCACATACCAAAAGTGGGATGTTTTGGCCCTGCCATTTGGGCCAGAAAGATACTTGATCCTGTGTCATCCTGCTTTATGCCTCTGTTGCCTTTGAATGGGAAACTCAAGTATGGGCATTACAGTCTGCTTCCAAGAGATTTAATCGTGCCAGAAGTAGACAGCTTATTCGTGCCACAAAAATGTCTTAAGTGCCAACAATGTGCCAGGCACTGTTTCAGGTAGAGCCACTACATCATAGTGGACATTATAGTCTATGGAAAGGGCGTTTCCTGGAGCTGTCCAATATCTTCTCCTGGGTTCTAGATGCTAGGGGCACAAAACTAAACAGAAATGACCAAATTCTTTGCTTTTCTGAAGTTTCCATCCCAATGTGCAGGGACAGATAATACATTTCACAGACATAAGTAAAACAGAGAGTAAGTCAGATGGTAACAAGGGCTGTGGGGAAAACAGAGCCAGAAAAAGTGGTCAGAGTGGTAGAGTAGGGGGTATTCCGAGAGGGTCTCATTGAGAAGGTAGCGTTTGAGCAAAGACCTGACAGATGAAGGGTGCAGCTTTGCAGGTCTCTGGGCTAAGAATGTCTTAGGGAGAGGGAATAGCCCTGTGGCTGGAGCATGTTTAGTCTGTGAAGGATCAACAGAGACCAGTGTGGCTGAAGTAAAGGGAGTGAGAGCGAGAGCAGCAGGGGAGGAGCTCCAGCAGATCCCAAGGCCATGTTCATTAAGTAAGGCCAAGTGAGGATGGAGATGCATGCAGAGAGCAGCACGGCTCTCCAACTGGCCACTGGGGCAGAGAGAGGTATTGAGTCAACTCAGTCCTTCAAGCACTGAATGTACATGTTGAGGATGTTCAAGAGATGCATGGCCTGGTGGTGGGTGGGTAAGGAGATCGCCAAGAAGATCCTCACAGCCTGTCCTTGAACTGGGCATCACTCTTGTAGAGCAGGAAGAGAATTTGGAGAGCCATCTTCTTGTTGCTTGCAGTTCGTGGGTAGGAGCTTGGAAAACCACAGAGAACAGATTTGCCCAAGGTCACCTTGCAATCAGTGGCAAAACTGGGTCTAGGACTCTCAGAGCACAGTGATCTTTCTTCAGTCACTTTCAGCCTTCACTCCCTGATTTGGACCATAGGCTTATCTGGTTAGCCTCCTCATGGGATGGTTGTGAGGAGTCAATGTAATCTGCACTGAGATTAAGTGGTGGGTACCACTGGGACATCAGTGGTCCAAAGGAATGGGGCAGGGGATATAGGCTCCTCTTTCCCTTTGGAGAGAAAGAGGATGTAAGCAGGAGGTAGGAAGGGGCAAAAACATGGAAGGGAGTGACAACATAACATCTGCTGGGGATCCTGGCCACCTAGTCTAGCCAAAGAAGCTTTACTGTGAGCCCATGGAGAGAGGAGCTGCAGCAGAAGAGGGAGGAACAGATTTCCAGGGGGACTTGATGAAACAGTCCATAACCAACACAGTCTGGGACCCAAGCAACAGGTGTAAGTTGAGAGTGGAAAGAAGGAAGTCCTTCTGCTCGGAGTACAGTCATATTCCAGCCTCTGAAGGCTGGCAGACTGAGGAGCTCTGGGGGACCTGGACCTACTCACTGATGTCAGAGCTCTAGTGACTGCTGCGGGCAGAAGGGCAGGGGAGGAAGACTCTATCACTGGCTGCATGTGGTAATCACAGCCAACCAGCTAGTTCAGGAGCTGCTGGGGGCCATCCTGAGGCCTTCCAAACAGGACCTGGGAGCTCTGCAGGACGGGGCAGGAGCCAGTGAAACACAAGACACCACTGCCACAGAAACCCCATCTAGGCCTCCAGGCTGGAGAGACCTTCAACAAAGTGGCAATATGCTTGTAGGGTACTGGGCACACAAAAAGTGCTCAACTAACGGTCTGCACGAACCCAACACTCATGGAACATCCCAAGCAGGGCCCCAGCCAAAGGCCCCTTCAGTTGCAGTGACTAAGAGTCAATGCCACAGAAAGGCTATTGGAGGACTTTGGTGACCAGGAGGATTCTGCATCTCTGTATGGCCCTGTGTGGTTGGGAGTGACCCCCATTGTGAACCCTGAGGGAGTTGCCAAGATTGAAAGTTGCATGTGTTTGGCGTGTGTCAGTGTGTGGGTGTGCAAGTGCGTCTGTGTGCACCTGCCAAGTTTACATGATTGGTAGTGGGGGTGGGGGAACAAGAAAGAAAAGGTCAGGAAGAGGGAGAGACAGTGGGTCAGGAGGAGCAGAGCAGAGAGCCTTGAAGTCGAGACTGAAGCGGAGACCTGGGGCCCACCCGCCCACTGGGAAGGCCACGCCTCGGCCTCAGAGGCGTGTCTGGGTGGAGCTGGGAAGGAAGTAAAAGGGAGCCGGGGACCCATTCTGTCTCAGGTCAGGCAGCCAATTGTTTCTGACATGGGCCAGAGTTCTGCCAATAACTACTGGGCTTATCCTCACATTCGAAGTGAAAAAAAATAAAAGGGTTTCCTAACATCTGTTCCAGATTTCTTTTTGATTTCAGGCAGGCCTCGGTCTCATTATCTTTGAGCATGTGACATCAGTGACGGGCAGGCTGGGCTTAATGGTGAAGCAGCTCACAGTGGTCCCCCCGGAGCCATCCCTGCTCCCTAAGCCTTAAGAAGGGCCCACTGGGCCCCTCTGCCCCTCTGGACCGGCTGGGAGAGGAGCTGCCCCAGACTCTCACCCACACTCCAACACCCAATCTGGAACCCCCAGCCCAGTGCCTCTGCCCGCATCATCATACAGCCCCCGCCCCCTTGTCCATCTTTAGAAATCACTTTAACATGCTGTTACTGTCATCTCTCTTCTAGTCGCCCATGTTCCTCCTGTCTTGTCTCAGAGCTTCTTTGCATGTGGCTTCAGGGCTTCTTTGCAAACTGCCATCTCAGGGTCTGGGGATGCGACAGCGTAGACAGGCTATGGGATAGGGCAGTATCAGCTGTGCCTCTTAATGGCTGCAGATGGCCCTTGAGGAGTTATTTACTTTCACTGGGTCTGTTTTCCAATTTTCAAATCAGCTGTAACAGTAACCATCTGGATACAGAGCCCAGCACAGTGCCTGAAACATAGTAGGTGCTTAATAAATTCAGCCTCCATCCCACCATGAGGGCAGCAGCTTTCCTCTCTTTTATTCACTGACGCGGTCCCAGCACCTAGACAGGTGCCTGACAGACAGGGTAACAGCTCAGTAAACATGTCGGGAAGGAATGCAGGAATTTGGGGAAAATTCTAACCAGCAGAAATAGAAGCCACCCCATTCAACTTATCTCACTAAACTTATCTTAGTGCCCTCTTCCCACACAGAAACCCATCCTTCTCAAATATGATTGAGTTTCCCTCCTTCCCTTCAGAGCAACCTCCTGCACCTGGCATCCTTGCTTTCCGCATCCTCTCTCTGCCGCCCTGAGATGTTGTCCCCCTTTTACAGATGAGGACACGGAGGCCTAGAGTGGTAAGTCACCTACTCAGTGAGTGGAGAAGCTGGAGTTTGAACTCGGTTCATCCCAACTCCAGTGCTTCTGTTTTCCAGCCCTGACGTGGCCTTCTGTCCTGCGGCTCCTCAAGCCACTTCCCAGGACCCGCTGGCCCCACTGGTGCAGAGGGGCGGGGTGCAGCTGCCCCTGCCTGCTCTCCCTTCTCAAAGTCCTCTCTGCCTTCAGCTCCCACGGCTCAGGGTCTCCTGTGTTCAGAGGAATTTCTATAATAATTTATTTTCTCCCTCTGAGTTAGAGTCAATTAAGAAGTAGGACTCTGGAGTTGAGCAGCTGGTGTGACAGTTCGGCAGTTCAGTAAATTCTGGGCTCACTGGGTGGGTGGGGCAGATTTCCCTGGTCCAGGGAGGCTGGGCTTCATCATGTGACTGGCTTTGGCGGGTGAAACATTTGCAGATGTGACACAAGAAGAAGCCTTCGTGTGCCCAGTAGTTTGGCTGGGCTCCTGCTCTTCTGCCACCACTACGGCTCTCACCCAGGTGGGCCCCTGGCCCTGGAGGGAGGAAAGATACTGGGAACAGACCTGAGCCCAAGCCACAGCCCTGGGGCCATCCCAACTGGATCGGCCAGGACCCAGATGCCCCACAGGCACAAGAGCAAGGAAAGAGCGATGTTTGAAACCTCAGTTACAGGTTTTGTAGCTTTATTCTAGCAACAAATAAATAAGAGATACAGATGGAGATTGTGAAACCAGATTCCTAATTGATAAGGCTGACTGCCACCCTCCCCCACAGCCACATCTGTCTCTGGCCACACTCACCAGCCATTACTGTGTCCTGGCAGGTGTCACAGAACCAAACACACCGAAACCCACAGCCAGCAGCCCTGCCCAGAGAAATAGAGATTACTGGGCATTTGGATCCTCGGGTACCTAGAAGCTCAGACCCCTTCTGCGTCCACCATTGTTACTGAACATCTCTGTGACACATCACTGTCCACTTAGGTGACTCAGTGTCGCCCAGGCCGTGGCAGCAGCAGGGCTAGGACTGAATGTCAGGATGGCGGTTGGGCTGCGGAGGGCAAACTGGCCCTGACTCTTTCTAGTTACTGATCCTTTAGGGGATGCTGCTTGCTTCAATGGACTCCTGGATCTTAACTTGATTTGTGATCATTCGACTTTCAGCTGAGAGGTAAGCATGGAGGAAAAAAGCAATCACTAAAAAAATTCGCTATGGGTATCTAACACTGAGGTTTTTCTGTAAAAGCAATAAAAAGAACCGTCTTGTATGTCAGTGAGCTGTCAGTGAGCTGTCAGTGAGCTGTGAAGGTGGTCAGGAGCTTCCAGCGTCCTGGGGGTGTCCTCTCTGGCCCCGGGCAGGTCCCCCAGCCTCGTAGCTTCACTCTTCTCCACAACGTGGTGACGTCTCCCTGCCTCTCCCACAGAGCTGTGGTGATGTGCAAATGACAGAAAGCCAGGACGGGGATGCACTTGGAAAACAGTCACACCCTGCACATGCAAAACGGGAAAACAGTTCTCACCTCTGGCAACCTCGGTCTCACTCTAAAAGTCAACACGTCTAAATAAAATGTCACTAAATTGTATTTCTTTAACGAGAGTTATCTGTTCTGTTCCTTGCTCTTCCTAAAAGAACTGGCTATTTCTATTTTTACAATGTTCAAAAGACCACAGGCTGAGGAGACAGGGAAACGTGGGTCCAAATCGCCGTTCTCAGGTACTGAATGCTGTGTGACTGTGGAAAGTCAAGTAGTTGCATTGGGCTTGAATTTTTTCATCTCTAAAATGGGTACAATAATACATGTCCCTTCAGATTGCCATGGAAGTCAAAACAGACATCAGTATCAAAAGTACTTTATAACTGAAAGTGACATGTAGGTGTCAGATGTCATTATTATTATTTTTCAAGCATCTGTCAAGACCTAGGATATATAAAGACCCAATGCCCTGTGCTCTGGGTGACCAGGATCAGGCTGTGTAGGGGCAGCCTCTGCTGTTTTCCCAGGAACTTCTGCTCTCCCACTCCAAGGCACCTTTTGCAGATAGGAAATTCCACATCTTCCCTCAGCAGCCGGAACTGAAAAAAGAAATTGGCCAGAGAGAGTGAAGGAACCGGAGCCGGCTGGGGTGCCTGAGACACTGCCTGGTTTTCCAGGAAGCTCCCAAGCGTGCTGGGTCTCCTCGGGGTCCAACAGGATGAGGAGTAGACTCACTGCTGGGTAACAGTCCCAGTCATAAAAACAACACTGCGAAAAACCCATGTTGTGGATGCCAATGAGAAGTTAGTGCAAAGACTCATTGCCCTTCATTAGCAAAAACTTTGGCAGCGACTTTTCCAGGCTCCCGGGAAGCCTTTGGAGAACGCTGATTCCACCCAGAAGCACTTCATCATTTATATGAATGAAAATGAGTGCAAACAGATTGTCGGGATGTCTGTTAACATCACCTCTTTTTTCTTGCAAGGAATCCCCTCTGTAATTACATTTTGCCTGTCAGTTCATAAATTTTTCTTATTACAAACTGGCCATTATTGATTGCTTTTTAAAAGTACAAAAACTTGAGCCCAAAGCAGGAGATCGCTCGGTAAATTCAAAACATACTGTCTTCGGGCCCAATCACCGGTGAGGAGCGAAAGGAAGAAAGTCTCTGCGTTGGTTGTGAGCAGAGATCAGCCTGCCATACGTTTCAGTTTAGAGACTTGGCTTTGAGGGCTGCGTGTTTTAAGCCACAGTGAAAATAATAAATAAAGGATAAACTTATTTGGCAAATGCTGGCACCCTGCAAGCCAACATCCTTCCATTGTTCTTCAGCTGGGTCCCACCGCTCAAAGGCTTCCATTTGGGTTCTTGGCATTTATGACCAAACGTCATGATGAGCAGAGAGAGGGAGGCGGCGGGGGACACGGGCGGGATAATAAAGACTTGCAGTCAGAGTTTTTAAATAACCAGTAGATCGTGTTCCTAAATCCTTTTAAAATGAGATGGTGTGGTTCTATATTTAGACCTATCTGGTTAAAATGTGAAAGAGTCAGATTTCAAGGGATTTCTGCCTTCTGGGGAAAGAATGGCTTTTCCTCATTGTTCACAGTCTGAAGGCAGTTTCTAGAACCTTTACTGGTCACAAGTGAGGGAATGTATCAGCGGAGGTTTCCATTCCGGGTCTGCTCTGGCTCAGAGGTCTGACCAGGGGACACCTGGGGGGGATCCTCTGCCCCACCAGCCCAGCACCCTGAACACACAGAAATCAAAGCAGGCTGCCAACCCCCAAAGCCACTCCTTTAAGCTGCAACTGTGGAAGATGGGTGGGGAGGGAGAGCAAATGAAAACCTGGACGTGTGTGATCCGTTCCTGATTGGAGCTGGATGGAACCAAGTAATCAAAGCAAGCCACAACGCGGTCTAGGCCGGGCTGCCAGTCTTGGACGGCTCGCTGGCTGAATGCAGGCAGCAGCTACTGATCTGGCTGGGAAACAATGCCCCATTCAGTTCTCAGTATCTGTTCTTAATATCAAGATGCAAGATTGGGGTCCCCATCGGTGAGGAAGCAAAGTCCGGGCCAGGAGAGCAATTATACCTTAGGCGACCGAGTGAACAGAATGGGAAACATAAAAACATTTTTAAAGTGGAAATAATTTAAGGGCCTTCTAAATATCTTAACGGCGTGCTTGGCCTCACTTGGGATTAGGAAGCAGTATTTTACGTTAGGCAGCAGGGCCTTTGTTTTGTGTGCATGCGTTTCTCTTTTTAGCTGGAGATCTGAAGAGAGGACTGCGTTGTGTCAGTGTGGCATGGACCCCTCGAGCCCCCAGCGGAGCATGGCATCCCCAGCACTTGGCGAGAAGACAGCGGAGTCGGTGATGGAGCAGACCCAGGCGGGGGCCGCGTCCTGACAGCCTGACACCCCCACCCCCACGTGCGGATTCCCCCAGCCTCACCAGACTGGGTTTACCGGCAAGGGCTGCTCTCAGAGCACAACCCAGAAGACAGGCAAAAGTTACAGAACGCAAAGGCTTTGGCCATGCCCCGCAGAGCAGGGTAAGGCTGGAACTGGGTCACCCTCTGTTTTTTGTCAGCTCCCAGATAAAAAGAGAAAAGGACGGCCCTGCTGGGAGGAGCCAGTAATCCTAGCAGAATCCCTCAATCGGTCCTAATGTTGGCCTCTGGCTATAAATCTGCATCCTGTGAGAAGAGTCCCTGCTCTGCCTGGCCTCAGGGCTTCACACTTGACTTCTGAGAAAATTCTCTGTGCTGGGCACTGGCGTCAGAGAGAAAGAAGCCAGGGCTGGAGGGAGGCTGGGCGGAGAGAGATGGTGAGGACCGCAGAAATAATGAAGAGGAGAGCACACTTATAATGGGCTCATCCTGAGAGCTTTACCGGTGGTCCCTCATCTAATCCTCCTCCCTGTGAGATAGGTAGACAACATCATCCCAACCTGCAGACAACAAAACCGAGGCTCAGAGATGTTCAGTAACTCGCCCCAGGTCATACAAGCAGAGGCAGAATTTGAACCCAAAACATCTAGCTCCAGGGTCCATGTTCTTAACCATTTCTCACCTAAAGGACTTGAGGGTAGAAGCAGGTCAGAGAAGACATCCTGAAGGAAGCTTCAAGAGGCCAAGCGGACATGTCCTGTGGCACAAGCCCGGTCTGTTAGCGCTCGGGGTAAACACGGGGAAGGAAGATACCTTGACTCTGGCGCTGCCTACACAGTGTGGCTCAGAGTCCAGAGGATGAGAACGGGTTACTCAGAGTGTGGTCCCTGGACGGCAGCCCCAGCATGGTCCTGGAGCTCCAGGAAGTAGAAGCTAATTTTTAACAAGCCTGGAGGTGACTCCCAGGCACGCTCAGTTTTAGGGGGGCCCTGGCACAGAACACGGATGGGAGGCAGCTGCCGTGCTGCTGCCCCAGCTCTTCCCGCAGCTGACGCCCCCTCGGGGCCCTTCAAAAGGAAGCCCGCCCCCGACTTCCAGAACATCCTTTATTTAGGGACAGGCTGGGCAGGAACTGTCTTGGACACTCACTCACCTCATTTCTCATTCTCAAGGGGGCTCTCTTGACCTGTTTCTCAGACCATGACCTAGGGGCAGATGTCCGACCTCTCTCCCTCTCCCCATCAGTAATCTTCAGGAGCAAAACCAGTCTTAGTGTAGCAAGCACAGACTCTGAAGTCACAGGCTCAGTTGTGAAAATCAGTTTCATTACTCCCTACCTGTGTGACCTTGGGCAGTTTGCTTAACTTCTCTGAGCTGCATTTTCTTCATTAGTCAAATGGAAATGAGAACAGCTATCTCATAAATGGATGGGATAACATGTGTCTAATGCCTAACACAGTGTTCCCTTCCCTGACGGCCTTCCATTACTGATCACCAGGACTGGCACCCAGGTGTCTGGGGATGATGTGGATGGCGCCAACCCAGGAGGCAATCACCTGGGGGTCTCCAACTGACTCCAGCCCCACAGTGGGTGGGACGGGTGTAAAGACAGGATTATCAGTCAGGGACTTCAGCACCCAAGATTGACCCATTGCATTCCCGTCTCTGTATTAGCTAAAACCACCTACTGCTTCTTTTCTAGGCTCAGACTCGTGCTAACAGCTGCAGGTGGGGCCCAGGAGCACACCTCTTCTAGGATCCCAGTGACCTCAGGTGAAGTGGCCTTGGCTGGACAAGCGGTCCGGATCAGACCAAAGGAGACACGGGAGAGGCTGAGACCCAGAGTCTTGCCTCTGGGACTGGAATTGGCAGTCCCCAGGCGATCTTGTTCTGGCTTGGCATCATCTAAGTCATTCCCAAACACCCTCCGAGCCACTGCTTCCCACATCCTGGCCCAACATGGTGAAAAGGATCCTAGGGAGGCTTTCAGGGACCACATCTAAGAACAGCCCTCGCCTCCCCACCCACAGGACAAACATCACACACACGCATCACACAGGCATCATCCTGGCACAGTCAGAAGAACACGGAGACGAGGCAGAGCAGCCTGAGACAGCCGCTGCCCACAGAGACCCCAACTCACCTCCTCGCCAGTCTTGTACACTTGCCCAAAGCTCCAAGGCCATTTAGCCCATTGCTGTCCCCGGCAGGGGTCCCTTCCAGAACTGTACTCCTCAAACACCTTTAAGGATGCCTCCCTCTCTCGCAGAGTAAGTGTAATCATACTTATAATCACTGCTATTTGTTGAGAGCATGTTAGGCACTAAACATATTATGTAATAGATTACCCAAACTGACCCTTGCAAAAATCCTCTGAGACAGAGCATCCTCTTTTACAGATGAGGAAGCTGAGGTTCAGACAGAAAGAAGAAAATATTTGTTCAAAGCCACACAGCCAGCAATATGGAGCCAGTATTCCCACTCAGATCCCTTTCATTCCAAGGTCATGCTCATAGCTGCATGGCTAACAGATATCATTATCGAAAAGATTTCCCCTACCTTTCTTAGTTCTACTGCTTACCCATTAATTAATTAGTGGTCTAAAAAATAATCAAACCACTCAACCACCCTCTTCGCTTAATTTTGCTTTGGCTGTGTACCTGTTCAATTTGGGGACCACACACAAACACTCTGATTTCACTGGAGATGATAAATATGGGGCTGGCAGGACTATCACCTCCCTCATTCAGCACAACCTACCTACATTGATATGATCCCAACCTTCGTCCTCAGCTGACACACACTGAGCTAACACCAGCACAAGGATCTAAACATTTTTCACCTTCACAGATTTCCAGAGCGGCGGGGAGTGAGCCTGCCCCCCTCCTGATGGGGTCTCTGAGTTAGGTTATAGAAGAGCAGTCCCTAGAATCTTCTTTGCCAGTTCAGGCTGTCCCCGCTGCTTTTCCTTTGCCCTGAGCCCGTAAGCTCCACATTCCTCATTAACAGCAGAGTCAATAATTGCACTTCTTCGACAAGCAAGAGTCAGACCCATCCCCAGGCACCCCAGTTGCCCCAGACCTGTGTACTTATTCAGAATTTATATCTTTTTTAAAAATAACAATTGCTTATTCCAAATGGCAGATGCATCCTCCTGACCTGTAGCTTTCATTTTTGCTCCAGAGCTCAAGTCAGAGGCCTGAAGCTAAAGGGCTTTCCCGCAGATTCAGAAGGTTCTCTCTGACCCATAAGGCAGCGCCTTCCTCATTCTTTTCCTAGAAAATGATACGAAAGTTCTTCCTAATTAGAGTCTCCCTTTAAGTTCTGCAGACTGCTAATGAGTAAGAAAGGGGAGGCACTTGGGAGCCCTGAAGAAATTATTTGAAAGCAAAACCAAGTGGCCTCGGTAAAATATCACCATTTCAGTCAAAAGGATTTTTTCCCCTTACACACAACCACCTGACACAGCCCAGCTGGCAACATACTGAGAAATTAGAGACACTGGCTTTCTTCGGAGAACACGGACCTCTACTTTATACTCCTGGGCTTCTTTGCTTGGCAAATTGTCTCCTTATCAACATGCCCCTTCCACAATCCCCGATCTCTCTCAGCCAAGACAGAAGCTGGTATCCCCTTTTGCCCAGGGGTCCAGAGAAGGTAAGTGAATTGCATGAGGTTGCACAGGATGTTGACAACCGGCAAGATGTGGGTCATTTCATTCCATCGCTAATAATCCCGAGTCCTGTCTGGCAGGAATGATGCTTTGCAGGCACTAACTCATTCATTTATTCCTTCATCAAACAGTTATTGAGCAATGAGTTATTCAGCTGCTGGGCAGACAGTAGTGAGCCAAACAAAGTCCCTGCTCTCCGGAAGCTTACCTTCCAGCCAGGGAGCCAACTAGAGACCGATACACATCACGAGGCCAGCCACACCTCGTGCCTTGAGGAAAAATGCATCATGATAAGGGAATTGGGAAGGACTGAAAGTGCTGTTTAGAGAGAATCTGGAGTTGTCTCTGGGAGGAGGTGCAGAGATTTGAGCAGAGATTAACTAAAGGCAGAGGCAAGCTTTGCCATTATCTGGGGGCAAGGCCATCAGGCAGAGGGAATAGCAAGTCCAAAGGCCCCGAGGCAGGAAACTGCTATGTTCACAAATGGCCAGGAAGCTGGTTGCTGGCAAAGTGCAGGAGGGGAATCTAACTGGAGGCAAGAGGTAGCAGAGGGCGGAGCACTTCAGATTTTATTGCAAACACTCTGAGTTGCGTGCTCGAGAAAACAAGTTCTAATTTCAGTTTGAAAGGGCTTATCTGGCCGCTCTTTGGAGAGCAGTCTGGAGGAGGTCAAGGGTGGAGGCTGGCAGCTGAGTAAGGGGCAGATGAGATCATCAAATCCTTCGGCAACCTTAGAAGATAAGTCCTATTATTATGAGGCTGAGAGATTAAAGAACCTACTTCAGGTCTTATATCAGGACGTGGGCAGGCTGGGAAAGAACCCACATTTGACCCCCAAGCCTGAGCTGCCCGGGACTGGAAGCTCAGAGAGCAAAAGACACCAAGGAAAAGGGCTGGTGCTGGCTGCTGTCTTTAAGGAAGAAAGCTCTCTTGTTTCAGGCTTGCCTCTAGCCAGGCCCCCAGAGCCCCAGCTCCCTGGAGAAGCACCGTTTATCAGGGCCTCGCTGTGTCCCAGGCACAGGTCGGGGCTTTGACGTACAGGATCTCATTTAATCCTCCCTGTAGCACAGGGATCTGGGTACTATTATCCCTGTGTTACCAGATGAAAAAGATCTCATTTTCTCAGTGGAGATAGTGAAAACATTCCAAAGCTGCTTTGGGGTTTAATTCACAGAAAACCTCAGCATTTAATCTACTAAACCAGAAAGTAATCCCCTCTTTGGCTGGCACTGGGAGCCTGGGTCTGCCCACAGTCCACAGTCTGCGGGGGAGATTTGGTGGCTCTCACTCACACACGTGCGCTTGCGCACCCCGGCAACGCTCCACCCACCGCACTGATCCCGACCCATCTAACAATGCCAGCCCGCGTGAGTCCTCGATGGCTCCCTCTCCCCCTTCCCCGTCAGAGGGCTCTTGTCTCCTCCTAAAGACCCCCTCTCTCTTCTACTCCTCTAAGCACACACAGCCGATGGCCCCCCTCAGGCCACTTGGCAGCCCCCAAACCCACCTACCATGCTCCCACAGCTGCAGTAACACACTTACACGCGTTCAACCCCTCTGCGCCCCCACCTGGCCCTCTCCCCTCCCTGCTGTCTCACCTGCATCAAAACTTACCAGAATTGGGTTGCTTTTTTCAGGACCTGGTAGAGCGAACCTGACAAGCTGGGCTGGGCTCAGCGGTACAGAGCTGCTGCCAAGCAGCTGTTGATACCAAAATCACAGGTAATCCTTTCGTCTGTCAAAAGGGACCTTCTGGACAATTGTTTGGTCCCAGGCCGTGAAGATAATAAGGAATATTGCTGAGCGTGGCAGACAGTAAGGAAAGGGATGTTTCAAGAGGAGTTGCAAATGAGGTTTAGGGGTATTTCATAAAATTCTGCTATTCCAAGACTCCTGACCTTGGAGACGAATTCACTCTGATAAGATTTAAGCACCTGTAATGTGCGGGGCACTGTGTCAGGAGCTCACAGTCCAGCAGGGAACCAAGCCTGCAGATAATTACAATGGTGGGCGATCTGCACAGCCCTGGCATTAGGTACATAGTGCAGAAGGGCTGAGGAGGAAAGGGTTAAGTCTATCCCAGGAGGGTTCACAATAGCTTTGGGAACAGATTTTGAAGTATAAATGTAAATGTACTGACATAGCTGATGAAGAAGGAAGGGCTTTCCAGGCAGAAGAAATAGTGGGGACAGAGGCCAAGAGGAGTGTGGCCTGGGGGGTCTTGGCATTGTTAGTGTGGAAAGGGAAGTGGGCAGAAACAGGAAGATGGTTTTTCCTGGGGATGTGTTTACACCCTGATTTTTCAGTGAATGCCTCACCAAACTCCATTTCCCAGCCATCCCTCTGGGGCAAGAGGGTATAGCGGAAACTGCAGGGGCTTCAGCAAGTGCATGGGTTTCTGATGGGGTCATTAGCATGCTCAGTAACCCTCCATGGCTCCCCAGTACCTAAGGAATCCAGTTCATATGAATAGACAAAGACGGGGGCCCCTGCTAGGTTCCCAGCAGCCTCTCCAACCTCTGACCCTCGCCGCAAATCTCCTGCCTTCTCCATGAAGCTGTCCTTGATTCTTCCTTGCTGGAAGGGTACCTCTCTTATGATACTGGGATGGCCCTCTCTGTGTCAGAGACCTCTGTGAGAGCCACCTTCAAGGGCCAGCATGGCGGGAAAAAGCAAATGCTCTGGGGTTATCACAATGCATTGTGTTCGGGGCTGCAGTGGAGATAAGCAGGGCCAGGGCAGCGCAGCGGGGATAAGATTCTCAATCTTGGTAGAACACAGCAGCCTGGGGGTGAAGTTATTAAACGTCAGTGCCCAGTCCCACCCTCAGAGATTCTGATTTTACTGATTTAGGGAAAGATCTAGAAATGGTTACACTTTAAAAGCTCTCCAGGTGACACAAATTGGCCACCAAGGTCAAAACCACTGAGCTAGAGCCTGACTGTGGAGTTCAAGTCCCAGCTCCACTGTCACCATCTGGGGACCCCAGGTAGGCTAAGTCACCAAGTCTCAATTTTTGAAACTGCCAAAGGGGCTAGTACTCCTCTGAGGAGTGCCGGGGGACTGAGATAAAGCGCATCGGCTCCTGGCAGGAGTCCTGCCTGTCGTAGACACTGGTATCAGCGCTCATTAGTGTTGCTTTAGGCAAGATGGGCTCCACTCTGCTCTGCGTCCCCCGCAGAGCCCACCACAAAAGAGGCACCTGGGAGGTAAGTGTTGTATTAGAATCTGTTTAATTGAGCTCCTCGGGCAGCCAAGCACTGCCCAGTAGAGCCCAGCCCTGGCCAGCTCTTTCTGGGGCTTCTCTGAAAACTCACGCTCACTCCTCAGCGGGTTGGAAACCTGGGTCCTCTCCGGAACCCTTTCAAGACCATCTCAAGTGCAAACAGGTGAGGGCTCAAGGCAATCGCAGGACCTCTCTGTCCTCTTGGTCCCGGCCTCCCCACAGCACGGCCTGTCCTGTCAACAGGACCCCAGGCCCCTCTCCTGCCTCTTGGGCCCTCTGGCTTCCGGTCAATTAATAAGATTCTGACCAGTGAACGAATCGGTTTAGATGTGCTCATCTCAGCCTTCCCTGGGACCCTGCCAATCCAAAATCCTACGTCCCGGCACCCTGGAAACAAAACTTCGCGTTTTCCAGGAAGACTGGGAGAAGCCGACAGGCCTTCTGCTGTTACGTTTATCAAGAGCTGTAAAATTTAAGAACATGTAAGCGTGACAGTTACAGTTGCCAGGAATTCATTTGTTGTTGTTGCTGACTCTTTACAGCACAAATGAAAGAAACCTCTGTAGGGGAAGGGAAAGCCTTCATCCCTCTGACCAGCCTTTTCCTCACTCCTTGTCGCCAAGAGGAAACAGCCTCCTCTGCTAGAGAGGTTGTGTTTCCTAATCAGCCGGGTCCCTGCTTGGAGAGACCCAACCCCCGCGGGGCCTCCCTCTCCGCTTCCCATGGCTCCTTGGCAGGGTTGCCAGGGGACCGATGGTCGCCCCTCTTTAGGGCAGGCCCCGCCACTTTTCTCTCTGCGTGTCTTACATGTGCGACAGCGGTGCCACTAACGTGGTCCACGGACCAGTGTCCGTCTGTGAACCAGTTTTCACCGGTCTGAACGAGATTAGGAGCGGAGCCCGAATTAAATTGATCGTGTCACTAAGCACACTGTTTAGCTGGGCTGACGTTTTCCCAGCAAGACCGTCTCGATGAAGAAAGCCCGGTGCTGATGTACATTCCCCGCGCGCCGCTCCTCTCGGTGCAGACAGGAACAGCTCGTGGAGGCCTCCTCCTCCGTGTAGCACTCTGCTGCAGGACGCCCCTCACTCCTGACGGGCTGCCTGGCTGCTGCTAAGGTTCAGATTTGAGCTCAGATGGAGGGAAAGAGGTCCCAGCAGTGCTCCACCCTTGCCATCCAGGCCTCTGCACGGAGCTGCGTCAGGCTTGGCCCAGGTCATAATAAAGTGTGTTTGTTCCTTTCCTCGTGTGTTCCATCCCCGCAGCTGGAAGGAGGCATGATTGGCCAGCCAGAATTCAGGCTCAGATTCCATCCTCAGAATCTTCCCGATGCCCCTACCTAATTGCATTTGTATTTAAAAATGTTTTAATACATAGTGTATCCAGGGTTACCATAAAGGAGCCAACAGGTTTTAGATCAGTCCCCCACTTCAGGCACAATCCTTGCTTGCAGATGGACCCAGAAGACCAAAACTCAGGAACTGAAAAAGAAAACCCCGTCCAAAGTGCATGCATCTACAGAGGTGTGGAGAGGAGACACCACTGGGGTAACGCGCCTGGTCTTCCAGGGCCACAGCCGAGCCCTGGGCCCGCCATGACAGGGCTTGTTCCACAGCGAGTGCTTCCGAGCACCACGGTGACAACCACACACCCTTACTTGTGGACTGTGCTTGATTCCTTTCGCTGCCAGGGCGGATAGCTGAGGTTCTCACATCTCTCAGAATACTCAATCCAGCACTTCCTATACATGGGACCCTAGAACGTTGCCAAGACTCAGTTTCTCCATTTGTGAAATGAGAGTGAAAGCAGGTATCACGGAGGGGCAGGCGTGAGTCTCGTGCAGGGAAGCGCTTTGACAGAGGTGCCCTGCCGGGGAGGGGGTGGCTGGTGCCGCGCAGACTCTGAGGCAGTGGGACAGCCCCTGGGTGTCTCCTTGGTAAGAAGGTTGCCCAGGAAAGCCGGGGGCTTCTGAAGTTCCACCAAAACAGTTGGCAACTCTGTCTTTTTTTTTTTCCTGGACACCAAGAGATCTACAGGAAAAAGAGCCACAGGAAAAAGCCACCGGCCTTTAACCAGGCACTCCGGCCTCCATGTCTCCATGGCCAGATATGGTCTGAGGGGTCCATGTGCACATGTGGCTGTGTATTGTCACTTATTTTCACTGGACTCAGTAATACGCTGTGTACAGTGATGTCCTTCATTCCTTAGCCGGAGGCGGCCAAGTACCTCCAGAGGAAAGTGGCTCAGCCCCTGGTCCTGATGAAATGGCCAGCCATCCCCCTGCATGTCAGGAGTGAGGGGAAGGGGCCAAGGCATCTTTCTGTCCTCCAATGCCAGGTGCCCTAGGGCTGCCTAAGTGGTACTTTATTATCACCAACTGGAGAACTTAAAAGAACAGAAATGTATTCTCTCATGGTTCTGGAGGCCAAAAGTCCAAAATCAAAATGCCAGCGGGGCCATGCTCGCTCCAAAGGCTCTAAGAGAGAATCCTTCCTTGCCTCCTCCAGCCTCTGGAGGCTCTGCGTTCCTCAGCTTGTGGCCACATCACTCCAACCTCTGTCTCATGTTCACACACCTTCTCCTCTTCTCCTGCCTCCTCGCCTGTCTCTTACAAGGACAATTTTCACTGGATGTAAGGCCCACCCAGGTGGTCATCCAGGATGAGCTCATCTCAAGATCCTCAGTGACATCTGCCGAGACCTTTCTTCCAAATAAGGTCACATTTACGTATCTTTTTGGGGAGGAGGCCACCATTCTCCCACCAGCTTAATGCCACCAACAGTGAGAAGGGCGAACCTAATGTAAGGTCAAGACCACACCTGTTGCTGAATGAAAAGATGAATCTGTTGTGTCCTCTTCAAAGGCATTGCCTGATGCCTGCCCTGAGCTAGACCCTGCGCCCTCCTAAGGACACTAAATGAGTGAAACACAGTCCTGAACTTGAGGAGCTCAAGGTCTAGAGGAGAAGATAGAATCGGACAGAGCCAGGTGAATTTCAGCTTCACCTCCTATAACTGGGCAGCCTTGGAGCTCAGCCTCCCTTCCCTGCCTGTAAGCAAAGAAAATAATAGCAGTGGCGGGGGATGGGGGCAGAGGGGAGGGAAGGTGTGATGTCTCCTTGCTCGTTTCCTTGCTCTTTCTGCCGTCACTCACCTGACCTCAAAGAGTGAGAAGGAATTCTCTGACTGGTCGATTTGGTAGTACTAACGTGGCCACGCTCCCTCAGCATCTCTCTTTATCTGAGGAGCCTGCTTGCCCACCGAGATCATGCAGTTTCTCTCTCCTGTTAGCAATTTAGAGATCAGTGCTCCCTCCCGAGTCTGCCTGTCCCCGGACAGTGTGCATGTATCCAGGGAAGGGATAACTGTCAGGCTCAGAATTAGAAGGCTGGCTTGCCTGCAGACACCAGTCACCTTCTGCAGTGTCAGCTTTAACATCGGTGCAAGCAGGATATTTCATATCAGCAGTCAGCATGGTGGCTAAGCATGATGTCAGCGGTAGGCATGATATTTGGTCTCTTGTTTGCCTTGCTCTTTGATCTCATTTCTCAACTGGTCCAGAATAAGTGAGGAAAAGAGGAGTATTTTATCGAACTCTCTAGAACCCTCAACAATTACAGCAGGTGGCTGTTGGAAATTTTAAATAAGATAATGCAGGTAAAAGTTCTTAGCATGCATCTGAGACATAGTAGGTGCTCAGTGAAGGGCAACGATGCCATTCTCTATCCCCTCCGTCCACAGCACCCCGTCCAGGGCCCTGACACAGAGGCCACCTGGCTTCTAGGCTCCCCGAGCCCGCTGGTCCCGCAGCCAGGGCCCTGCTTCCGATGCCGCCTGCT
Source organism: Vicugna pacos (assembly GCF_048564905.1). NCBI lineage: Eukaryota > Metazoa > Chordata > Mammalia > Artiodactyla > Camelidae > Vicugna > Vicugna pacos. The sequence goes on from NC_132996.1 coordinate 38,150,250, forward strand.
CCCGAGTGGCCCACAGCCTGGGTGGTAATCAGAGATTCCAGCTGAGTCTTTGATGCCACTGCCGGAGCGGTGAGCCAGGCACTGTTTGAAGTGCCTGCCTGTGTAATAAGGATTTCTAATTCGCTCGAACCAAAGCACCGTTTGCAGTAAAGATCATTTTTGGAATGAAAAATAAATTGTGACTGGAGGGTCTGGGTTTGTTTCAAAAAGGGAGATCACCCACAAGCATCGCGTTCTCTAAGAAGCCACCCGTCCGCCCGTTTTAAGATGGAGAGCACGCCACTCAGAATTTCAAAGTGCTGTTAATTAAGAGCAGTTTATTAAAATGTCAATCTTTTAAACCAAAACAACTCTCTTCCCCAGCTTGCCGAGTGAGCTTCCTAGCCATCCTTCCCACCCCAGATAATCCAGCAGGCAGTTTCACTCAGGCCCATGGAGGAGGATCCGTGGCTCTTAAAGAGCAGAGAAGAACTGTTCCCAAGGATGGCCCCCAACCCCTGCCACCTGTTGTGAGCTCAGCCCCACGGAGCCTGTCTCTCACGGGACAAGGTGGCTCAGGGACGCAGTGTTTAGATGCAGGAGCCAGACAGCCCAGGTGGAATCCCAGCCCTGTCTGTCTATGAAGGTGGATCGCAATACCCGCCTACAGGCATGTTGGAAAGATCGAGGGCATGTGTGTGAAAATGCCTGGCAGAGCTTTCTAGACTTTTCAAGGTAGAAGCAGCTAGAAGAGGCCTCTGCCCTCACTCTCATGCCACCTGAGAGCCCCAGCTGTCCCTTCAATGATTTAACACATAACCTCGGAGCATCTGTCGTGCTCCAGGCTCTGCGCTAAGCACCGGAGGTATAGACGTAAATAAGATAGCACAGCCTCTACCCTCATGGACTTGCCTCTGTAGGAGAGAGACAGACGTTGACCTAACAAGGCCAGGGGTGAGAAGCCCAGGGCTCTGGGAGGGTAGACGTGCAGGGTGCAGGGACGTGGGCTCCTGGGGCAGGGGAGGCAGAGAAGTCTCCACAAAGAAGTGGTCTTTGAGCTCAGAACCAAAGGTCACTGGAGTTAAACTGAGTGAAGAAGATGGCAGAGGGGTCAGCATGTCTGAAGGCTCCGTGATGAGAAACAGCAGAGCAAGTTCTGATCCAAGAATTATTTATTTAGCATATACTATATGCCAGACACTGTTCTAGGCATTGAGGATACAGCATTCATCAAAATACAAATTTCCTCCTCTCATGAGGCTTTTATTCTAATGGGGGAAGATAGATATGAAATAAATATACGTTTTTTTAAAAAGATAATTTCAGATAGTGAGAAAGACTGGAAAGGGAATAAATACTTCCCCTAGACAAGGGGATGAAGAGGGACTGAGTCGGGGGAGGGGGCACCCATTTAGCTGGTGTCATCAGGAAAGGCCTCGCGAGGTGACTTTTGAATTGCAGTGCCTGAAGGAACGAGGTGTTTGAAGTTCTTGGGGAGCAGTATTCCCCTGCACGGGACACAGTAAGTAGAATGGTCCCCAGGCTGGAATGACATGGTGTGTTCTAGAACCATCAAGAAGGCCGGAAGCTGGAGTGGAGCAGTCAGGGAGGAAACGGCCAGAAACCAGGCCAGTGAGGCAGACAGGGAAGCCCGCACAGAGCCTTCCGGGGGGAAAGGCTGGTTTTTCATCCTGGCACCAAAAGGAGCCACTGAAAGATGGGGAAGCAGACATGCCACGAGAATGTCTGAGTTCTGGAAACACACCGTGTGGAGAATGAATAGGGCCAGGGTGAGCCAGGAGGCTGGGTAGCCAGAGAGGAGCCGCTACAGGACAGGGATGAGAGGTAGGGGATGAAGGCGAGGGCTGGCTTCCAGAGCCCGGGATGCCCCGTCAGCTCTGCCTCACCTGGCGGGAGGATCACCCAGCCTGGAGTCCACTCTGGTCTCTGACAAGTCCCCTTCCTCTCGGACTCCTCCTGCCAAGGGTCCTTCCCCAGGTGGGCAGGAGAATCACCACGTGTCTCCCCAGATCTTCAGAGGACTGCCACCCTCCCCCATTATAGATCTGCCGTCAAAGTTCCCTGAATAAAGGATGGCCATGTAGTCTCCTGATGCAAATGGCTGGGGTTCAAAGGCCAGCTAGCTGTGGAACCCAGGGTGAGTTACTTAACCTCCCTGCACGTCAGTTCCCTCAACAGCAAACGGGCAGTAATATAACCTCACAGGGCCGCCAGTCGCAGAGATTAAGTGAGGTCAAGTGCTGGAGCCCCGGTTCAGGGAGCGCTCCCTGGCATGAGTGATGGCAGGATTAAAGGGCCTGCAGGCCGCCCTTCTCCGTGACCTCCTCCTCCCCAAGCTTCAAATCTCCAGGGTTTAGAAAAACAAATGACAAATGATGTCTCCCCACACCCAGTGCCTCCACCCAATTTGGCTTGACTCAACAGGTCCCCTGAGGAACCCGTGGATTTCTCACCTGCCCCACCCTGCACTGGGCCCAAGGCACCCCCGCCCATGTGTGCACACTGTGAGCTGTGAACAGGTGGGCCAGGTGTGCGAGGCACCAGCATTTCCAGGTCCTGTTACCTGCCCTCAGTTTCCCTCTTTCCAGCAAGCCCCTTCTGGGGGCAGGTTCAGGGAGGGACTGTCTCTTCCCTGGTCTCTGCTGGGTCCTAACATCCACCTCATGCTCAACAACTCTGCCTTAAATCAGTGAATGAAGAAATCCATGAGTGAGGGGAATGATTGAAAGAATGAGCATCTTCTCCATAGATATGTGGGTTTCTTAAGGGCAATCATTCTTTTATCCCACAGGTATTTACTGTGTGGGATCTTCTCAGGTGCTCCTCTAGACCCAGACTCTACCCCACCTCAGGTCCCAGGGGCCTGACCTGGGCTGCATTATCCAGGCGCCCTTGTTCTGTGGCTTCCAGAGACCAAAGGGCAGGACCAGAGGGAGACCCCTGCCCAGTTGGGTGGCACTTTGGCCAGGGCCCTGCTTTGTCCAACAGCATCCTGGAAATCTCTGTCCCCCCTAGGGCTGGTGAGCACACGACTGTCGCCAGCCCAAGGGTGCTTCACACCCTTGTTGGTTCCCGTTAACCATGCACACGGTTTATAAATTGTCCCTTCATTACATTCACATCCCCCATCCCACTTAACCCCCTTCCCCCTGACATTTGGAGCAGGACACCACTTGGCTCCTGCCAGGTCCCTGAGCCACACGGCCTGCTGTGTCCCAGGCATTCTTCTAGTCCCTGAGCAAGGGAGTGAATAATTCCTGCCTTCTGAGAACTTCCATTTTAGTGGGAACAGATTGACAAGAAGTGTAATCAGTAAGTAAAATCTGTAACATATTAGAGAGTAGTGAATGCTGAGAGAAGGGGCATAAGAATTCTTGTTGGCAAGGATGGGTTGCCATTTCAGAGGAGACAAGGGAGGCCTCACTGAGAGGGCAATGTTAAAAGACTTCTGGGAGTGAAAGGGTGTGGATTATGAAGGAAGAGAAGCGGAGGAAGAGATATGCAAGGGCCCTGAGGCACAATGTTGTCCTCCTTGATCGAGCAACAAGAGGAGGTACAGCCCAGACTTTTCTGTCATACAGCGCCTGGCACCTAGTGGGCTTTAGTGAACATTGTCCTTGAAAGGGAGAGGGAAGGACAGAGGGAGGCAGTAGTGGGCAGAAGGAGCATTGAATGGCCAGTGTTCTTATTACCATGCCAACCATGGTGTCTTTCTCAGGCCCCCACCCATCAAGGGACTGGCACAGCTTCTTACCTCACACATCACAGGCTCTAGGTTATCCCCAGGTGGACCCCACCTGCCCACTGCTAACTAACCCCCACCATGTTTTCTCTTCTGGTGCTCTCCTGGGAGGAAGCCCCCTGCCTCCTGGAGTGTACAACCTGCCCTCAAGAGAGCTGGGCAAGGATCCCAGCGGCAGCTCCAGGCTGGGCAGAAGCCCACCATTGAGGAGGCCTGGTTCCTGGAGCCTCAGGCCTGTCCTCCTCCCCAGGCCCACCGTCCCAGGGTCCCCTCTGCTGACCCCAGGCAAGACCAGGGCCCCGTAGAAGGCTGGGCACTGGAGAGGAAGGGAACGGGGAGCCGGCAGAGGGCGGCCCTGCCCTTGCCCGGGAGCCTGTCCCTGGGGAGTCTCTCCCTTTGGTGATTATTTCCCAGGCTCCCTGGAGCCAGAGGAGTATGGAATGTTCTTATCGCTTCCCAGAGAGAAGGCTTTCTTCTTCCTTCACAAAAATGTTAAGCTTCATAATCCGATAGGGAACCTGGACAGGCTGCAGCTGGCGGCCTGGGTCCTACTTCTGGGAACCGTGAGAGGGGGAGTGAGATGGAAGGGAAGAGGGGCAGGGAGAGGAATGAGCCCTGTTTCCCCTAACGATGGGAAACCTTGGGGACCCACCTCAGACCCCCAGACTGAGGGAGATGCCCCTCCACCCACCTCACCACAGCTCTGAACCATGAATGGGGGGCCCAGCCAGGGCAGAGCAGCCCCACCATCTCTAGGTGGCTGGCCTGCCCGCTCAGCTCCACAGCAGCAGGCCCCCTCTCTGCTGTGTCCCATGTGGGGCAGTGGGTCTGGGAAAGTCCCTCCTCACATTTGCAATCACAGGTCAGAGGCCTGCACAGGAGAGGACAGGACGGCTGACGCCAGTGGGGCCAAACTCATCAGAAAGCCGGAGCTCCGTGGAGCTGGGACTGTGGTTTCCTAGGGACAGGTCTACTTCCTGAAATGGGACAGGTCACAGAGACTGCCTGAGACTCAGAAGTACAATTAGAGCCAGTGAAGATTATACCAACATGGGGACATGCTGTTCATCCATCCATCCATTCATTCATTCATTCATTCCCCAGATGCTCATTCAGTGATGGCTGAGTGGGGAGCTGAGGAGAAGCCAGCCAGGCGCTAACTCCCCTTCTGCTTCTGTCCTGTCCCTGGGCTCCATGACACATCCCAAGTTGGCTTTTGGAGCTATAAATGCCTCCAGGGACCAGAGGCTCTGGCAGGCCAATAGGGCCCAGCCATTTCCTCCTCAGGATCCCCAGATCAGTCTGGTCAGGGGAGAAGATGTGCTGGGGGTCCCATGGCCAGGCCCCTTGGAGCCAGTGTGCTCCCCTCACCTCCTTCCTTAGGGGTGACCATGGTGGGTGATCTCTGGCCCCATTGGTTATTGGATGCTAGGAATAACTGTGCTAAAAAGACAGCAATCAGCTTCAGTTGTGTGCCTGACCAGTCAGCCTCAGTGAGCCAGCCCGTCCTGAGGCTGGGCATCCTGGAGTTGGCACTTCCCTGCTTACCCAAAGTCGGGTGTGGAGTGAAGTGGGCTCTCACGTCAACTGGCTTTAGAAAGTCAACACTACACGGGGATCTCTTTCCACGCACACACTCATTGCAGCCTTAGATATGTGTATAAGTACATTTATATATGTAGATTAAAAGAAAACTTTTAACAATGGTTATCTAAGTTCTATATAAGAAGACTCCCTGTTTTCTAACTGGTAGATTTAGATATTGTTTGAATTTTTATGAAGTATGCCTTATTTCTATAATAAAAAAACAAGGACATTTCTATTCTGAAATTTAAAGTAAATATGTTGTTTTAAGAAATAACATATTAACTTGTGGGGTAGAGCAAGGACTAACTGAGGGAAAAGACCACAGCCCTGGGGGTCATGGGAGGGAGGTGTTCCGACGCCACTCCCCCGCCACATGCCCCAAGCCACGCCCCCAGACACAGAGCTACTCCTTCTCAGATGGGGCACTGACTCTTCTTATGTGAGGCAGTGAGGGAAGGGTCCAACCCGGACACCGGGCGCTGCACAGGGGCAGGGTCAAAGTCCAGCCAACCGGGCAAAGAGCCACTCTCCACACGAGAGCAGACTGTGTCATCCACGGGAAAGACGCATGTTCACCTTGGTGCGTGTTTTCGGTGTCGTGGGGAGGGAGCCAGCTGCAGTGCAGCGGTCTGAGGGCACGCTGGATGGACACTGTGGCCAGCCCTGAGCTGCAGGATGGGGTCTGAAGCAGAGGAGAGCCATCCTGGCATCCGTTCAAACCTGGGAGGCATCCAATTCTCAAAAAAAGAAAAGCAGAGTTGGGAGGATTGGGACCAAACCTCTTCCTTTGGGACAGGAGAACTTCCAGGGTAAAGGAGGGAACACAGAGGTATCTGTGTATCCTGGACTTACTGTCCTCACTCTCAGGAGAGAAAAAAGAAGAGAAAGACAGAAAAAAAGACCTCCATGCTGCTCTTTTGAGATGGGCTCTGCACACCTCTGCAGTGATCATTTGCCACCTTCGAACACATTTGTGTATTTAGGGAATTCTCCACTTGGAGCCCTGGTCAGAGACCACCTCTTTGTATGGAAGTCAGATTCCTCCCTCCCCCCACTTTTCCAGCCTCCTTGCAGCCATAGCTCAAGCCTGTTACCTCACTCTGTTGACCCGACTCACCCACTTTGGACTTTGGAACTGAAAGGAAATGATGCAACAAAGCAGATGCTGCCTGGAGCCCATTCCAGCCAGGGTGCAGGAGCACCGCGCCCAGCTTCTAGAAGATCCGGGGCTAAGCTAAGGTTCTGGGACATCCAGTACCCGCTGCTGGCAGTGACACAGAGCTGCAGCAGTGTCAGCACCCTGCAGCGACGGCCATGGGGCTCTCCCAGAGCCGTCAGTTCCAAGAAGCAGTTGTGGGTGTTGTTCCTGGCTGGGGGGCCTCCAGGCCAGGAGCTCTGGCCCAGAGATTCTGCAGATTTCCCAACACCCTTTAGTAAATCTCCATTTCCCCCCAGTAAGCCCAAGATGGTTTCTGTGTTTGCAAGACAGAAGCCAGGCTGGAATCAGAAGCTCCTGTGTGTTTGGTCCAAGGAGGGACAGGAGGTTCTCAAGAATGGACAGGAACTGCTTCGAGCCACTATGGACGTGTTAGCTCGTGGAGAGCTAAGTAACACTGGTATCAGCATCAGCGGAGAAAATCTCTCCCCACCCCACCCTTTCCCTGACGCAGGAAACAACAAAACAAATTCCAGAGTTGCCTCTGCAGGATGACCCGGCACTCCCAGCTTCTGTAGGCCCAGAGGGTGCTAACATCCCTTCCCCACGGCAGCTTTTCTGGGTCCAAGGGCTCTTGGTGCCGCCTCAGCGTGGAGCCCCAGGGGGCGCATTCACAGTGCATCTCTGAGAACAGCACCTGAATTCCAGGGACAGGAGTCGCAGAGCACTCCGTGTGAATGGTCTGCTGCAGTTGTGCGGCACAAGGAGGTGGCCCTGGCTGGCCTGGGGCCGTGGAGAGAGAGTTCTGAGCTAAGACCCACTGGGCTCTGGGCCGTACATACTAGCTGGGAGAATGAAAGGACTTTTCTATAATCAAAGGGTTCTGTCCTCCCAAAGCTCTCGCCTTCCAGCATCCACATCTCTGGTCCCACCCCAGATGTCACAGCCTGAGACTCCCTGCCTCCCTCGGCCTAGACCCCTACTCCTCACACACGCCCACTCCCTTAATGCCTTCTGCATTGGAATGTCTGCATGTAAGTGTCTGTTTCAAGGGGCTAATGGATGAAGGGTGTGTGTGTGTGTGTGCCCACCCATGCTGGAGAAGCACAAGACCTATCTCCCCGGAGGCTGGCCGGGCCCTGAGATGCTATCAGCAGCTCCTCACTCTTCCTGCACTGAAGCCAACATAAACAGAGCCGCAGAGCCGCCCCCAGGCCGGGCCGCCCTAGAAGGCTCACGCCTCCTTCCCACCCTCTTGGGCAGCTACCCATGGAGCCAAGAGCCAGGTATCAGGCTTCAGCTGGCTGGACTCCCAGCAGCTCCTGCTGGTCTGTACTGGGCCTGCCGCCCAACCTGCCCGCAGGCGCTGGCCGCAGCCCGGGCAGTGGGACCTCAGAGCTCAGCCCATCAGTGCCCACGGCCACCCTCCTCTCCAGCCCCTGGGGTTCTGGCTTGGCAGAGAAGCAGGGTGTGTGGATAGGGGTGCCCTAACTCACTGGGCTCCCCAAGACGTCCAAATCTGCCCAGGACCCTTTCCATGAGTCAACCGGGAAACCCACGCACTCCAGCCAGAAACAGAACGTTTTGAACAATTTGAGGGGAAAAAATGATTCAGACCAATTTCAAGTCATCTGAGAGCTCCAGGGGAAAATCGCAGCCACCTCTTCAGGCACCATTGTGTGCTCGCGCCAAACCCCAGACAGCTTGGACTGCAGTAGCACAAAGGCTGCGAGTCCTCACGTCCCTCCAGCAGGGGCTGGCCTGGCGCCCGGGCCTCCGGGCCTCCAGACCACTGGGCTCATCCTCTCCTCCATGACTCCGCTTCTCTGGACTCCCGCTGCGCGTGGTTGATGCTCGTGGTCCCACCCGCCGGCTGGAGCCACCTCCTTGTCCTTTAGAACTTGGCCCAGACATGTTTCCTCCTAAAAGCGCTCCGGGTCCTCCGAGACAGCCCGCTGCGTGCCCTGACATGTCAACTGTGCCGCACGGTCCTGAGGACGACCTGTTAGGAGCCCTTCCAGGGGCTGGGCTCAGAGTAGGGCACTCGAATAGGTCACCCAGTTTAAAGGGAACCACCACCTTACAGGTGGGTGTCAACACTCGTGTCATGGATAGGGTCCCTGAGCCTCAGAGTTGAAGTCGCCCACCCAGAGTCACAGCTGGGAGGTGCTGGAGTTGAGATTTGAAACCAGGCAGTGTGGAGTCAGGCTTTGCCCAAACCATTTCACACCAACTCTCCAGGAGCTGCCCTGGGAAGGGAGGGCCTGGCTCGGCTCTGGGGAAGGGGAGAGTCGAAAAGGGCTGAATGGAAACGTCCCCAGGGGAGCCAGGTATTACAGGCCGTGTGGACGAGGTAAGCACAGCAGGGAAGAGCATTCCCAGTGGAAAACACGGCAGGTACAAAGGCCTAGAAAGGAGAAATGGCAGAGGGTGGCAGCTCGGGGCCCTGAACGTGCGGTATGAGAGGAAGGCCCTGAGGAGTGAGGCTGGAGAATGAGGCCAGACTCTGGCAGCACCACTCACCCACCATCCCCTAAACACACACACACACACACACACACACACACACACACATGGCCCAGGGGCTCGGTCTGGGTTCTCCAGGTGAGGAAGCACCACGCCCGCGATAGGAGGGAGGCGGAGGGCCCAGATCTGACTGGAGACGCATCCCTCATGGACCCCTGTGGAGCCCAGTCAGGGCCAGTCACACAGTCACAGGGCCACGTGAGCAATGTTCAGGATGTGAGCAGGCGCAAAGGACTCCTCTGAGAGCCACTTAGGAAACATGATTTAAAATATATATATATAGTTCAGTTTCTACGGCATTTGATAATATTCAACTGGCAGAGTCTTTTTGGTTTAGTTTTAATTTTTTCCCTTTAAAAACAGTTATACATGCTTATAACACCAAACAACTTTTTAAAATCAGACATGAGTAAAGTACGAAGGAGAAGTCACCCTTGTCTCTGTTCCCACCCCCTTCCCTTCTCCAGAGGCCATCGCTGAGATAAACGTCGTCCTTCCTGAACTTTCCTATTTGCATGAACATACACATGGCCATGCCCATGTACAGGATGTTTTCTTACTTAAAAGTTACACACCTTCTTCTGCATCTTGCTTTTTTTCTCGTGCAATAATACATGGCAAATATCATCACTCACCCATTCAATTAAATATTCACCGAGATCCTAACTGTGTTCCAGGTCCAAGCCAGGAGGCTAGCAGGACGCAGCAGAGACAGGGAGGCCAGGCCCCGCTGTCCAGCTTCCCCACACCAGCAGGACTGAGGAATGAGGCCGCCTCTAGTAGCTGGAAAAGGCCAGGAAACTGATTTGCCCCCGAGCCTCCAGAAAGTAACACGTCCCTGCTGACAACTTGACAACAAGCCCAGTGAGACCTCTGTCAGACTTCTGAACTACAGGACTGAAAGATAACAAATCTGTGCTGGTTTAAGCCACCAAGTTTTTGGTAATTTGTCACAGCAGCAAGTAGGAAATTAATACAAGAGGCTAATCCTGGAGTTCAAGGAAGAGATGCTGGGGCTTGGTCTAGGGTGGGAGAGAAGCAGATAGATCAACCTGGGTACCTTCCAATACAGAGAGAGAGACTCATGGGGGGAGACTTGGGGATCACCTGGACACGGACGCTGAAGGAGAAGGGACTGAACCAGGGTGACTGTGGGTTTGGGATGGGCCTGTGGGAGGTGGTGGAACTTTACTCTGCAAATCTTGAGAGGCAGGACTCTGTCTCATTCGCCCATCCGAGTGCCTGGAACACAGCAGGTGCTCAATAAATACCTGTTGAATGAATTCACTCATTAAACACAGGGAGAATCTAGGAAGCTTGTGTCTAGGGAGAAGATAGTGAGTTCAAAGGTCAGCACCGTATCTCCCAAGCAGCCCTCAGAAAGATCTGTCAGGATCAATGAACACATATCTGGGGTGGGAAAGAGGAGCCGCTGCAGACAGGCCCTCAGCCGCCCCGGCCTGTGAAGCGAACCCCAGAGAGTGTGGCCAACCAGGGGTCCCCGAGGCAGGCAGGCAGACTGGAGGCAGCTCCGTGCTGACATTACCCACTAATAGGAGGTCCTTATCACCCGGGATGGAGCCGGGTGCTCTACTTAATTCAGGAGAAAGCTACTCTCCGGGAAACAGGTGCCAATTTGCAGCAATCACAATAAGAAACATCCTCTCTCTGGCTGATGCAAGCTAACAAGGTAACAGGGCATTGTGCAGTGGGGAGAGATCAAAAGGGTTTTTTTTCCCAAGCGCATGGTGGGCACTTAATCCATCTTTTGCGCGCTCTCTCTCTCCCTCCATTACAGCCCGCAGATGCACTATTTACAGGGCCTACATTAGCTGCCTTTTCAGATATCGCACTTCCTCAAAACCACTTCAGAAGGAAAGTGAATTAGAAATTAATTTGAGACACAGGCAGCGGCTTTTACCGCCTCCTCCCTGCCTCCAGGCCAGCAGCACCTTCCTGCCTAGATGTGGGAGCCCAGGTCCCCACCCTGTCAACCCCCAGGCAGACAACTCTCCTGACCCTGTGGACACACTGGCTCCAGCCCATGGGGCTGGCCTGGGTGCAGTGAGGCAGAGGGCGGGCTGAGGGCAGGGGTGGATAAGGAGATGGAGCAGGTAAGGTCATGACCCAAGACGGGGCAAAGGTGGAAGCCAGGCTGAGAGGAAGAAGCAGATCTGGGATGTGGATGGTGGGGGGCAGGGATGGGCATTGTGGACAGCCCTGCCTTCTTTCCTAGGACCCTCCGCAGGCAGGAGCTTCCCACTCTTCTCTGTCTGGACCGCTCCCACCTCCAGGCAGCCCAGGGCCCCTGTTAGGTTAAGGTGGCTGCCTGGGTAAGTACCAAGTTGATAAAGCCCCAGGCCAGCTTCCTGCTCCTTCTCCGCCATCTCCCTCCGCCTTCACCTGACACCTTCAGGAATGCAGCCACCCCTCCCTGATGCATGGGCGTCTTCCAGGTGTGGGAGTCCAGAAAGGGCAGAAGGAAGGCAGGAATGTGCGAGCTTTCTGTGCCCAGAATAGGAGGAGATTTCAATATGGGAGAATGTTCCACTAGAAATCCCCCATCCAGGCTCCTGCTTTTACGGGTAAGAAGATCTGTGAACTGAGTGACCTGCCTGGAGTCCCTGAGACCCGGACTAGGACCTGACATTTCTGACTCACAGCCAAATGCTTTTGCCTCCATTGGATGGGTTTAAAAACCTAAGCAGCACAACTGGAAAGAAACTTGGGCCTCACCTAGGCTGAGGCTCCTGAGGAGCTGGGGGCATGGGGGGATAGGGGGATCCCACCCCAGCTCCACTTACAGCAGCGTGTTTATTGGGATTCCCCCAAGAGTATGAAAGCAAATGAACTATTAAGCGAGGGGAGAAGCCACAGGCCACCTTCCCCTCCCGCTAAGTATGGGGAGCAGACGCTCACAGCCTCCAGTGGTACCCACCTCCTGCCTTCACGCCCTGGTGTGAATCCCTGCCCTGGGTGTGGGCTGGCCCTTGTGACTCACTTCTAGCAAATAGAATATGGCGAAAGCGAAGGGATGGCACCCCAAGACTGGGTTACAAGAAGATTCTAGTTCTGCCTCTCTGGCCCTCACTCGCCTCTCCCCACTCTCCCTCTGAAGGAAGCCAGGCGCCGTACCGTGAGCCCCCTGAGGGGAGGCCTCTTGGCAAGGAACGGGGGTCTCTGGCCAGCAGCCTGCAAGATTCTAAGGTCTGTCAACAACCACATGGGTGAGATTGGAAGCAGATCCTCCCTAGTCGAGCCTTGAGAACATGGCAGCCCTGGCTGTCACCCCAGTAGTGTCCTTGTCAGAGACCGTGAGATTTTTCAAAGGCTCAACGAAGCTATGCTAGGTTTCCTGACCCACAGGAACTTCATGGTAATAAATATTTGTTGTCTCAAACTGCTATGTTTTGGAGTAATTTGTTACAAAGTCTGTGTTTCATGAGACGGACAAAGCAAGAGAGAGAACAGAGGCAGCTGTGAGATTGTCGCACACCAGGGCGGATTAAGTCAAGAGACCTAGGCTCCGTTTTGGGACCTACCATTGACCCACGCTCAGGCCTTGGACAAGATGCATTATTTATGGGCCTTAGTTGCCCCAACCACTGGGGAGGACTCTGTGATGGCTCTAACTGCCTGTAACTTGAGAACTAAGTAGGGAAGCTTACAGGCCTCCGTCACAAGAAGGGGAACATGGAAGGTGCCGACCACCCTGCACCAGCATGGCGCAGTGACACCAGTCTTAAGTGACACCAGTCTTAAGTGACACCCTCTGACTTCAGGGGCCTGGGGTTGCCAGACTTGGCAGGAGAAGACTCAAGACCCTGAGGAATCTTTGGAAGGAAGAGAGACCTCCTCACTGCCGTCACTGCCCTCACTGCCCCATGCCCTCTCCATCCAATGTGTCTCCTGCCTTCTGCACTCAGGAACCCTGGCCTCACCTCCTTCAGCTGGTCCCCTCAAGGACCCAGCTGGGCTCCCAGCTCAGCCATCCCCTGAGAGAGCCCCCCTCAGGGGTCCAGAGTGCCAAGAGGAGGCTCCAGAGGTAAACACCTGCCCCTTTCTTTTCTCCAGGCCCCCAGCTGCAGCATGGGCCTCCTGCAGAGCCACAGGAGCCTGGCTTCCCGCCCTTACCCCAGGTGGGGGATGGGCCTCCTCTCCACACCAGGCCTGGGGCAGTCCCCAAGGTCCCACTTCCCTCCCTGGAGCAGCAGGAAAGCCTGGGAAAAGCAAGTCGCTTTAACACTCCTAGGGGATAAAAACAAGCCCAAATAAGGGTCCATTTCTACCACATTCCTCCAGGCTGCAAGGGAATGCCAGACCAGGGCCAGCTGCCCACCGCTGCCTCCCCCTCAGCAGGGCCAGGCTGCCGTCTCCAGGCCAGGAAGAGCTGTTTTCCTGGCCGGACTGGCCAGACACGCAAACTCCGTCCTCTGTCCTCTGCGAGTCTGTCATCCTCTCACAGGCTTGGGGCGGGGACTCCTGGGGGACCTCCATGGCAGGGCCAGGACTAGTGGGGGCTCCCCAGGGGTCCCTGAAGTCCTGAAGGGCTATTGTCTGTGGGTGCTGGATCCCTCCAGAAGGCTCCGGCGGCCTTTTGGCTCCAGATGATTCAGCCACCCCACTCTTCCTCTCACAGCTAGTCAGTCCTCCTAAGGCAGGGTTTCTCAGCCTCAGCACTCCGGGCATTTGGGGCTGGTTTCCTCCTTCCTGGGGGGAGCTGGCTGTGCTGTGTATGTCAGAATGTTTGGGAAGCATCCCTGGCTTCCACCCACTAGGTGTCAGTAGCACCCCCCCACCCCCACAGGTTATCCCATCCAAAAATGCCTCCAGACATCCCCCAATTGAGAACCACTGTTTTAAGTGGAATAAAGGACTTTTGCTGGTCTTTGATCAAGAATCCTGGCTGCAGGGCTTTGCAAGAAGAAAGGTAGGTGGCCGAGAAGAAGGAAATCTCACTGGACCCATGACCACAAACCCTAACACACACACACACACACACACACACACACACACACACACACAGGATCAGAGCTCATAAATGGAATTGAGAAGCCAGTATTAGTGTCCCTGCTGATGAAGTTCAGGGGGGCTACGTGGCTTGCCCGAGGCCACACAGCTCAGCAGAGGCAGAGCTGAGACTCAAGGCCAGGGCCGTGGGCTCCTAAACCCATGCTCTATGCCCCGCTGCCCTCCCCAGTCTGCAGATGGGAGCCTGCACCTCCCTCACTGGCCACCCATCTCCACGTCCACTTTGGGGTGCCAGTTCCCCACATGCCCCAGCTTGGGGTGGGTCTCCTGAGCCTCCTCGGCTGACTTCCCCCTTCCCGCCGCTGCACTGTCCTGATCATGGGCGATCGATTTGCATACCGTATCGATCTCAAGGGCTGTGTAATATGTTTGACTTGCGGCACTTTGCATAATTTTCTGATTAAGTTACTTATTTAACCTATTGACCTTTTCTCTTAATTAGAGTACCTGGGTACTGCAAATGTTGAGTAGTAATCAAGGTGTGCATTGCTCCGAGTGGAATTCATGTCCTCACTACTTGCCTGCTCCTTCGTGACTCCGACTTCCCCTGCAGCGGCTCCTGTTGCACTAGCTGCCCCCCCCCAATCCCTGCATCCCCTCTCGCCCTGCCCCACTTTCCCCAAGGTGGGTGAGAAGCACACACGTGGAGCCAGGCCCTCTCCGGCCTCTGCTGTCCAGAAGGTCCCCAGAACTCAGGAATGAGTCAAGACAGGACAGCATTGGCTGGAATAAGTATTCCCAGCTGAGTGGACAAATCAAAGCACTCAGGCCAGAGGCGCGGGTCAGAGGTTTGGACACTGTGTCAGTTAGCTATTGTGCATAACAAACCACTCCAAAATGTAGTAGCCTGAAACAGCACCCACGGATTATTTCTTAGGAGTCTATGGGTTGGCTGGACAGTCCTGAGGATCTGCGCAGGCTCTGATGATTTGGACTAAGCTTGATCATCCATCTGCAGCCAGTCAGTGGTCTGCAGGGCACTGGCGGGTCCTGGCTGGGACAAGTGTGGTCTTCTCTGCCTATCTCTCAGTCTTCAGCAGCTAACCTGGGCATGTTCTCACAGATGATAAAGGAACAAAAGTGACAAGAGAGCAAATCCCAATGCACAAGTGCTTGTGAAGCATCTGCTTATATTATACTTGTTATCTGGTCATTGGACAGAGCAAGGCACCAGCCCAGCCCAAAGTCAAAGATATGGCAGAAAGCTCTGCCCACAATGGGAGGAGCAAAGACCTTGGCCAGGTGAGCTTTCTCTGTCCACTTTAGAGGAAGACGTGCCTACTTAGATGCTGAGAGTCTTGATGTAAGTGCAAAACAAGGGGATCCTCCTCCTCCTGCTCCCCCCCCACCCTGAGCATCCACCCCAAATGTCAAAGCCCCATGTAGTGAGCTTGGGGCCCAGGGAAGGGGGTGCTTGAGGGTGCAGTTTGCTAAAACCTCTTGCATCTACTTCTTAGAGAGTCTGGAGTAAAATACCATTTCACGGGCTGTTAAAAATCTTCCTGCTCTTCTGGGTGCCCTGGGGCAGGGGAGACTGAGAGAGGCTGTCTCAGGTCCTCTGTGCCCCTGGCCACCACCCTCTCCCCCACTGTGGCCACATTGTCTCCACTTTGCCTGCACTGGCCCAGGGAACCCTGACAAGGCCCCTGCCTCCCCCAGCTCCAGGCAGGACGGGGCATAAGTCTCTCCAACTCTAGCCCCAAACCTCTCTGAAAGGGCAAGAGTCAGCCCCCAGGGAGGCCCCAAGACCACCCTTCAGAGACCACAACCCCCTGCCCACTGCCAGCATCATCTCTCCTCTCCCCTTGGTGGTAGACACTGACAATTGTCCACCAAAATCTACCCTTGTTCCTCCCATAGTAAGAGCTTTTATTTTTTATTTTTTGTTTCATAGCTTAATTGAGATATTGACATATAATATGTCATATTATATATTTTGCAGCCATTTATTGAGTATTGCATGTATTTAAAGTGCACAATTTGATGAGTTTGACACATGTACATACCCTTGAAAGCATTGCCACTATCAAGACAGTGATCACATCCATCACTCCAAAACTTGATTCATGCCCTTTCATAGTCCTCTCCTTGCTCCCTCCTCCCTTGCCCCTCATCCCCAGGCAGCCCATGATCTTTATGTTAGTAGAGGTTAGATTGTATTTTCTAAACTTTTATATAAGTGGAATTGTACAGTAGGTACTCTATTGTCTGGCTTCTCTGGCTCAGCATAATTACCTTGAGATCCATCTATATTGTTTCAGGTACCAACAGTTCACTCTTTTTTATTGTTGAGTAGTATTCCTTCACATGGATGTACCATAACCTGTTTTTCTGCTCACTTATTGGTGGATAACTTGCATTGTTTCCAGTTTGGGGTGATTACAAATAAAGTTGCTACATTCACCCAAGTCTTTGTGAAGACATATGCTTTCATTCTCTTGGGGAAATAAGTAGAAGTGGATTGTCTGGATCTTATAGTAGATGTGTATTTAACTTCCTAAGAAACTGCCAAACCATTTTTCTAAGTGGCTGTACATGTCACATTCCTGCAAGTGATATATGAGAACTCCAGCTGCTCTGCATCCTCATCAACACATGGTATGACCAACTCTTTACTTTTCACCCTTCTAGTGGGAGTTTAGTAGCATCTCATTATGGTTTTAATTTGGATTTCTCTACTGACTGATGAGCATATTTTTATGTCAATAGCTCTTCTTTGAAATTGGGCACAGGAATGCTCAACTACAGACCATGTCTTTCAGCTTCCCTTGCAGCTAAGTGTAATCATGTGATTAACAAACTGTGAGAGAAATTGATTTTTTAATTTCACTCATACTTATTTAAAAAAAAAACTACTTGCCCCTCATTCCATACTTTGTATCAGTTTGCTCTTGCTTCAATAATACTGCATAAAACCACCCCAAAATTCAGTGTCAAATAAACCCGAGTATTTATTTCTTGTTCCCAGGTCTGCAGGTCTCTAAACACCTGCTCTGTTCCCAGCCAGGGGTCAAGTTCATGTCTGCCTCAAGTCTCACTGCCACACCAAGTCCGGGAGGCAGCAACCTCACTGGACAGGTTCTACTCACAGCTGCGGTCAGAAGCTCCCAGAGGATCAAATGGAAACTTATGATGCCTCTTAAGATCTAGATTTAGAACTGGGGCAGGGAAGTTATTCCCCCTGTGGGGGTGAACCAACAAGAAGTGAAAATTTGCTGGACAATGTAACCTCCTAGTGTACTCTTCCTCTTCCCACAGGAAGGAACATAGATGTGTCTGTGACCCACACTTGACCATGAAGCTGAGGTTATTATTCTAGAGGAGCCACAGGATGGAGGGCACCTGGGTCCCTGAGGGTCCTGGTGGAGCCGAACTGCCCACACACCTGCTCCTCTCTCACCCGATTGTGCAGTGAGGATGCTGTTACCTCCATCTTCTTCATGACACCTCAGTTTTAACCCTCTTTGTTCCAGCACCCCAGACTGCACCCAAATGTACGCTCCAGTGTTTTCTTTTCTGACACAGGGAAAATTAGTTTTTGTTTTGCTCTGCTTTAATCTCTTCTCAGGTGGAAAAAAGATTACCCAGCAAGCATTCTTTCATGTCTAGCAGCCAGAAGAAGGAAGGTCCCGGGGTCAAAATGCAAAAGTTAATACTTCACGTTACTCTCCTGCCATACGACCTACCCTGGTGGGTGTTTCCAGCAATTCTGGGAACTGGCTTGTCATATTTGGAGCACCACCTTCGCTGCTCTCCCATCTAGCGTGTTCACCTTCTTCCCACACAGAGCTCCTGGCCCTGCTGCCCCTCGTCCTTCCTTTTCCAAGTCTGTGGCTGGTCCTGCAGAGCCAGGTGCCAGAGCCAAATCCTTTCCTCTGACTGGCAGTGCCTCCACCCAGCCTTGCTCCACTCGACAAGCACTAAATAGCAGGCTCTGGCATCTCCTGAAGTTCGGCGCTCATTAGCACGCTGGGAGGTAAGTGCAGGCAACCGGGGAGAATTTACCCTGCAGCAACAGGCTTCTCCCGGAGAAGCCAAACACACCCCAGCAGGTATCCAGCGCCGAGGCTGGGGGCCTCCAACTGGAATATGTTCCTGGAAATGTTCCTCTTCCCTCTCCATGGAGCCGGCCCCTTCCTCCCTTGCTCTGTGTCTTCTGTAGTCCCAACCCCGTTTTCGTGCTCCTTTCGGCAGGTACGCCTGTCAGGCTCTTCTCCAGGGGAGCTTCTGAGAGCCTGGGAAATCGCCCTAGTCTGCTGCTGCTTCTCCTCCCTGCATACGCTCTCTGGCCTCTAGTAACTCCCCGCCATGGCAGGAGAGCCTCCCTGCCCTCAGCGCCCTTACCTTCTTCTCTGTCTGGCAAACTGCTTCCCGGCCTCCAGATCCTGATTAAAAGACATCTCCTCCAGGAAGCCTGCCCCACAGGTCCCCCCACACAGTGGTTATTTTCCTCCTCTGGTGCCCACTGGTCCACGAGCATCTCTATTCTAGCTTTAGCCCCTCAGTGTCATTAGGTGTTCATCTGGTTCCCCCGTCTATCAGTCTGGGCTTGCTTCATGGGGAAGGTCAAGATCTTTGTGTGTGTGTGTGTGTGTGTGTGTGTGTGTATTTGAGTCTCCAGCACCTGGCCTAGTGCCAAACAAATGACAAGTATTGTGTCCACGTTTATGGATGCCCAGAGGAACGAATGAGCAAAAACAGACACCAGAAGGACACACAGCCGGTGAGATGCGCATCTGCTCGAATGCGCTCTCCCTTTCTAGCACTTCTGTTGAAGTATGTCTTACATATTTGTTTACAAGCTCCTCTTCCACCCGCCTGTAAGCTCTGTGAAGACACAGGCTGCGTCTGTCTCATTTACGGCTGGATCTCCAGTCCCCAGCTTAGAGCCTGGACCTTAGAAGGTGCACAATAAATGTCTGTTGTCTAAATGAAAAAAAACGAATGACTATTGGATTGGAGGACAAGAGGGTGTGTGAGTGGGTACCAGGGTAAGAGCAAGAAGCGTCCCGTCTAGTTTATAATTGTGAGAGACCTGGCCACTTCTTCTTGAGGAAAAAGACATTTACTTTTCACTCTTAATTTCATAAAGATAAGGCCCAGGCTTAATCTAAAAGGGTAGGTTAAGGAAATTGAGGGTCAACCTTTACAAAATAATTATGAAGCATCTGCCCCGTGGATGGGGGCATATATATCTGTACATTAATATTTTTTTTAATTGTTAAAAGAATGCCAGTTTTTCCTCTGGTTCTGTTTTGCTAGTCCTGATGAGTGAGAGGTGGAGGAGACATGGCCTTGGACCCAGAGAGAGAAAAGAGACAGGAGAAGATGCTGAATGGAAGCAGCAACACTGCTCCTTGGCCTCCGCCTCCGCCCACACCCGGCGGGCCCCCAGGACCAGGGAGAGAGGCGGGGACAGGGCTCCTGTGATGGGCTGGAGAGGATGGCCACGGGACTCTGATACAGCAGGTTTAATTTTAAATCTTCTTACTATATGCCTCAATTTCCTCAGGATATCCTCAGTACAGTCCAGTACCCATGACAACTGTGTGTTGGGGAACTCGGAGAGTAAAGAAAGTTGCTGTGTCCATGCTCGGAGCAAACTGTTATAGAGGGAGGAGAGGGGACCAGAGAAGCAGGGACAGCCTGGAAAGATGTGGGGAGAAGCCCTCAGATGCAGCTCACAGAAGGAGATGAGAGCAACAACAACCACAAGTCAACACTCCCCGCAAAGCCCCCGGGAGATGCAGGCGGGGCTGAGATTCCCTCTGGTCAGGCCGGGTGAGGGCCCCGGGGATCATACTAGAACAATACAGAAAAGAATGCCTGCAAGAGCCCGGAGAATGGGAGGGCACAGACTATTAACGGGTGGGTAGATGGAGTGAGGGATGGATGGATGGGTGGGTGGGGGGGGGGATGGGTAGAAGCAGAGTGGGCAGTGGACAGAAGAAGAGATGGATGGAACAGCAGAGAGTGAGTAGATAGATGACGGATAAGTGGCCATTATTACTACTTCTACCTACAGCTATGTGGAGTGACTGGCCACCTGGATGTCTGAGTGACAAAGGAGATGGGCAAACGTGCTGCCCATCTGGAAGTCACCGCACTGCCTACAGTCCTAACAAACAAGCCTGTCTCTCTGCTTCCTGGCCCTCTGCCCTGGCAACCCCTGTCCCAGGCTGGAGCATGGATCTGTCTCAATCAGCCCAGGGGAGGAAATCTCTCAGTTAAAATATTCAACGGCAGCAGCTAAGAATGCACACTGATTAGCCAAGTGGATCCCAGGCCTGCTCCTCCACTCCACAGCAGAGGCCTGATTACTGAAGGAGGAGGTTCAATCAGCACAGCCTGCAGCCCCTAGACGGGGCCCCAGCACCGCCAGCAACTCGCGGGCTGCCCCTCCTGGGCAGATGGGGCAGGCAGAGGGAGGGACTGTTGCCGACTCGTAGGAAGTCGGTCCTGCTCCCGGTCTCTCTTCCTAAGACTGGGACCCTATCAGCACCTCACAGTCTGCCAGGCAGAATCTCCTGGCCAACCACCTACCACTGAATCATTCAATCATCACAGTACTTTGAAGCTGATAGTATTACTACCCCCACTGTATAGAGGAGGAGACTGAGGCTCAGTGAAGTCAGGCAGGCCACAGAACCACAGCTTAAACCTAGGTCTTAAGTCCATATGTAATACTGTCCCCAGTACAGGCATCTGACAGTGTGGGCACCCAGTCAGGCACCTTTCTGTCCCAAGGGGCTGGCCAGGTAGGAGGAGGCTGCTCAGGGAGCTACTCCTTTCTGGGAGCATTATGGCTTCTCCAAAGGAGACAGCCACACAGACCTCCATTGCTAGGCTTACCCACAGCTCTCAGACCTGCCATCAGACCCTCAGCCCCCGAGGACTGGCCCTTCACCCTGCCCTACCCCCTCGCCTCATAGCCCTCACATCTGGAGCCAGGGACCCGGCCTCCTGAGCTGGCATCATTGGGTCTGAGGGACCTCCACCCACCCCAAACCCTCTTCTTTGTCAGAGTCTAACAGGGTGCTGCAAAGTTGCCCCCAAATCAGAAGACGAGCGGGGATGGCTCGGTCTCCCCCAGCCTCCCCCAGCCTCCCCAACTCCTGGTGGGGCCTGTAGGAGCCTCCTCAGTCCTTCCAGCTTTCCTCTCTCTCCTGCCCTGCCCACATCACTCCTGTGCCCCAGCCACACCCAAATAAATGCCACGCAACTTCCCAGTCTGCTCATTCTGCAGAGTGCCATGCCATTCCCTCAACTTGCTCCTCCCATCCACCCAACAAACCCCAACTCTTTTTTCGAGACTCAACTTGAGTATCATTTTCCTGATGGAGACCTTTGCGCTCCCTCCTCCATCCACCCCAAGACTGAATACTCACTCCCTCTTTGGGTTCTCTCGGGTCTGCACCTCTCATCAGACATATGCTGCCCTGCACCTGAGCCAGATACGCTAGGAGGGGGAGAGATGAAACAGTGAGCCTCTCCTTGTGGCTGGCCCCATTACTTTACTTGCAGAACTGATAACCCCAGAGAGCACTCTTGGGCTGGGTTGGGTGGTCAAGAGAGGCTCCTGACCCAGCCTCCCACGTTGTCCCAGCAACCTATCCCCAGGGCAGTATCAGCTCCAATGCGGACCCATGGCCACAGTCCAGACACCCCTTCCCCTGTGGTAAGTGGTCCCTCAAGTATCAACTCCATGGCAGCATAACCTCTTAACTGAAGGCCACATTTCTCACACTCCGTTGCAGGTAGGTGGGCCCTGAGACTAAACTCTGGCCAATGGGCTGTAAGCAGAGAGTAATAACTTGCTTAAATCTTTTTAAAGGGAGCTGGGATGTACCCTTTCCCTTTATTTTCATCACTCGCTCCATCCTGCTGCCGGGCATGCAGCTTCGCTGCCTAGAGCTCCAGCTGCTGCTGTTGATCATTTGAATGAGAACCACATTCTAGGGATGGAGAACAAGAGCTTAAGAGGAGCAAAACACCTTATCAGCCACGCATTATTTACCTCCAGGTTTGTGAATAAGAGCAAAATAACAATTTCCCTTCTTCTTCCTTTTTATTTTTTTTAAGCTACTGCTTGTTCACGTCTCTGCTGCATGTAGCAGAAGCCAGGACAGGGTCCCTTTCCTGCCCACTAATCTCCATTGATATCATCTCCAGGAGCCCTCAAAATGGGACACGGTCAGATTCTCCATCCGCTCCCCTCCTAACAAGCTCCACAGTCCTTCTGCAGACCACCTTATTCTTATTCTAAAGATGGTCCTTAATCTCCACAACCATGCCAACAACCTTTGAAGACCACATACCAAAGAAACATGAGAAGTATAACCTTTGTCAAGCCAAAACCTGTGTTATAAACTCTAGTATTAAATATGGTAATAGCGATGAACTCTTAATTATAGGGTGATTTTTATTTCTTCCCTTTTCTATATAATCTCATTTTCTTCAATGAGCATTTATTACCCCCAATAATAAAAAGTAAACATCATAATTTTAAAACTCTGATACATTTCAAATTAGAAACTAAAGCAATGCCTCTGAGGACAGCCCAAAAGTCCAGGGGATTATAGGTATTTCCAGAGCGGGCAAAGAAAGGAGTGATGCCTCTCTTAAGGTACCATGCACAGAGGGTGTCTTTGCCCAGTCACCATGATCAGTGACTCACATGTGCTGCCTCTAGTCCTCATGAATCCCAAAGCCAGGTACTATCTCCATGTCACAGATGAGAAAACTGAGGCTCAGACAAGTAAGTTATTTTCCTGAAGGTTGTTTATCACATAGCTGATCTATAGAGGTGGAATTTGAACCCAGGTCTTCCTAAGCACAAAGCCTGCACTATTTCACCATATGAAGCTATTTCATTCTCCTGGATTTGTGGAGTAACTGGACCCACCACATCACACTTATAATAGTTAGTAACTATCGGTTACATATGGAAGAAACTCCAACCCAGAGCAGAGTAAGAAAAGGGAATTCACAGGCTCACAAAACTGAAAAGTCTGAGGGGAATCTCAGCTGCAGTTTGGCTGGACCTCATACCTAATCAGGCCTGCCTTCCTGTCTTTCAGTTCTCTTTGTCTTAGACTTCTCATGGTAGCAACCTAGGCATGAGCACTGACCCACAGGTATCGGGGTTTACATCTGAAGGGGGAAAATCACGTATCTTAGTCCCAGAATTCTGAGAGGAAGTGTCTTTCATCTCACTGGCTCTGTGCAAGTCACGTGCCCATCCGTGAACCAATCACTGTGGCCTCAGGAATGTCGGGGGCGGTGCTGTCCCCACCCACAAAAGTGCTGAAAGTTGAGATGAGATTTCCCAAAGGAAATTCCAAGGGTCATTTAGCAGAAGAAAGGTACAAGGATTTTGTGGGCAGAAAACAGGCACCCTTCAAGCTCCCAGTACCCGTATGCAGCCTTGGCCTCTTTGGGACCACTTCTTGGTGTTAGTGATAGAAACAAACCCACCACTGATGCGTGCAGCCCGTGGAAAAGTGGCTTCTGTAGGACCACCTATTCCTTCCCCCAATGGACTTTGTTCTTCCTGAAATCCTTTCATGAGGAGCAGCCGGCATCACACATCTATCTGGATGTGGACTCAGGGCCAGAGGCGTTTGATGATTTATTAATTGACCCACCAAATCTCATGCCTCCCAGTGGCCCGTGCTAACAGACCATTTCATTCATTACTCTGCAAAATTTGAGTCCATGAAGCAGATTCTTTCAATTACTTGTTACAGAGGAACTTCCTTTGGCAATCCAAGTCAACGAGTACTTATTAAGCACCAATCATATGGCATGGACACTGGGCTGGGAATGTAGAGATGGAGGTCACCCAGATCCTGCTCACAGGCCAGCGGATGGGACAGGCCTGTGATAATGTTTTCAGTACGATGAAGACAATACTGGTTTAGTTGCCAGGGCAGCCTTTAGGAGCTGCCACAAACCGAGTGGTTTGAAACAACCGCAATGTTCTGGAGACCAGAAGTCCAAAATCAAGGTGTTGGCAGGGTGGATTCCTTCTGGAAACTCTGAGAACAAATCTGTTCCATGTCTCTCTCCCAGCTCCCAGCTCAGCATCCCCTGGGAGAGCACACCTCAGGGGTCCAGGGCACCCACCCTAATCCAGGATGAGCTCACATTGATGATCGTTAATTTCATCTACAAATACCCTTTTTCCAAATAAGTTCACATGCACAGGTTCCAGATGGATATCACATTTGGGGTCCTCCATTCAACCCACAGTTAACACTATGCAGGGTACAGAGAGGCATCAGAGAGGGGAGTGGTTTCTGTCTTTACAAGGTGAGAGCAGTGGTGTCCCCATGGAGGAGAGCAAAGGGGAACAAGGACTTTGCAGGAAGCAGCAGGGTCTGAGGCAAAGGAAAGAGAAGGAGCATCACCTTCAGGAAGGAATGGCGTGAGCGGCTGGGGCGCGGAGGGAGAGTGACAGAGATGAGGTTGAAGAGGGGAGTGGGGCTGGACCTTGCTGGGGCTGAAGAGCCTTGCAGAGGATCTGGATTTGACCCTATAGGCAACATGGAGCCATTGAAGTGGGAACCTGTTTGTTCTGTGTAGACCAGTACTCGGCTCTAGTCAAAGGCTCCTTTCTTATGGAGTTTACACATTTCCTTTGCAATCTTGGCAAATAATAGATTGTGAGTTACTTGAAGGCAAGATTCACATTTAATTTACCTTTGTATCCAGCATGATGCTCACATATAACACACAGTGCCTGCTCGGAAGACATGTCCTGTTTAATGAAAAAGCTGAAGTGAACTGAAAAGGTGATTACCGAGGGCAGGCGGCCTCCAGCCCTTGCCCGTTGGTGGCAGCGTGGGAATAAAGCACAGAACTTGTGTTTATGAGACTCTGTCCAAATCACAGCTCTGCTGCTTAGGAGCTCTGTGACCTCAGGCAACCCCTGCACCCTCTGGTTCTCAGTGTGTTCCTCTGAATGATGGAAATAATCATCGCTGCCATAAACACCGCAGGTTAATGTCTGAACTTCAGGCGTGTATGGCCTGCCGCATGCAGCCTCCACTAAACAGGCATTGGATCTGAAGAGGCTGAAGTGCTGAAGGGGAGGGCCCGGAGCCGGGTTGGCCACGGCAGCTACTTCAGCAGCTCGGAGGCCAGAGGCTCGGTGACACGCCAATGACGCATCTGGCATTCAGGCAGCCCCTGGCTGTGGCGGTGTCAGGGATGACGCTTCCGTGACAAGCCCTGGAGCTGCGTCTGCAGCTGCTCACACACGCTGTGTGGTTGTCCCTCTGATGGCACCTGGAGTTTCTCAGTCCCCAAGCCAGAGGGTGGGCTCCAGAAAGGCCAAGGTGCAACCCTGCCCCAACACAAAGGACCAGGAGGCCCTCCTCCCTGACCTGAGTCCACCTGGCCTGCTCCCAGCTCCCAGCTCCACAGGCTGCCTGGGAGGCCCAGGGATAGATCCTCTACAGTGCTTTGTGCTCCACTGGCCTCTCCTAGGGCGCGATCCTGGCTCTGCTTGCACCATCGCTCTGTCAATGAGGGACACCCACAGGGGTCTCCCTCACCACGACCTCCTGTGCCATGTGAAGACCAGGTTAACACTCCCTGTTCTCCCTGTAGTGTCCTCACTGCTGCAGAGCCGCAGCGCCTAGGGAAGCTGGGACAATCAGAACATTTCCCTGGAGGATCTGGATTTGGGGCCCTGCAGGATCAGGCTCCAGGGCTCCAGCACCCGCTGGCACTGGAGCTCACACCGGAGCCGCGCACGAGCCCCGGCTGCGGGAACACGCGGCCCTGCGTGAGGAGAACGAGGCCCAGGCAGGAGCCGAGCGTGAGAGAAAGTGACTGCGGCGGGGAGGCCGGATCTCGCCCCTTCACGTCCGGCAAGCCCGGCCGCCCTTCCTTGTACCGGAACTAGATCGGGTGCGTTTCGATTTCCTACAGTGTGGAAATCCCTGCCACAAATACGCTTCCTCTTCTGGCCACACCTGACTCTGCCTAAAAGGACCAACTTGGGTTGTTCCTGGTGCCCTTGCCTGCCGCTGTGCACGCGGGGCTGATGCGGGAGGGTGGCAGGCAGCACGCACTGCGCCTCCTAAGCGCCTGGCAAGTGTTAACTCTTTAAACTTTTGCAGCAGTGATTTCAAGAAGTAGTATTTTAGGTCCAGTTTTTGGATGAGGGACCTGAGGTACACACAGAGGTGTTAAGCAATTGTGCCAGCATGACCCAGCATTACCTAGAGGGGTTGGCCTCTGGTTGCAGAGTCCACACTGGCAGCCGCGGCCTTGCTGCGGGTCTGAGACATAGAAGTGAGTAAGACTGGTTTCTGCCTCGGAGTCTGGTGAGGAGCCAGCAGAGCAGGAGATACTTTGTAACCACTGAGATAAGCAGGTAAGAGAGGGATGTTGCCAGCACAGTGGGTCACACAAGAGGGAGCCACCAACAACCCAGGATAGTCAGAGCTCTTCACTGGAGGGTGGCCACTGAGCTGGATGTTGAAGGATGCGTAGGAGGCATCAGGGTAGAAATGGAGGCGAGATCATCATAGACAAAGGGAACAGATGGAACAGTGATGTGCGGAGAGGAAAGCCTGGCATGCCTTTCTGGCCCATGAGGACCTCGTTCCCTTCTGAAATCCTATAGCACTGCCTGGGGGTGCTCACGGGCTGATCAGATGCCCAGTGGACAGGTGCTAGTCAGGTCTCCTCGGTATCCATAGAAGCACATTTGCGAGGCTGGTCCCTGCCTCTTTAAACCTGGTGTCCCACCCCAGGACTGTGTAGCAAGCTCATCACCAAGAGGAACAACCTTGTTGCCTCAAAGCCTTTCTGTCCTGGCCCAATTCCAGAGATACCAGCCCCTTGTAGCAGGTCTTGCCTTCAGCCCCTCTGTCTCCCTTCAGACCTGCCATCTGGTCCTTCCCTCAATGCCGACCTCACCCAGGAAGTGCCTCTGTCCATCAGGTAAGACCTATGTCTGAACCACCCAGCACTCAGGACCCTGCCCTGTCCCCAGCCCAGTGGCTTCTAATGTCCTGGCCTGACTGACCTGTTCCAACCAAAGGGGCTCAGTTAGAGCATGGAATTTGTGTGCAGCTTCTCTGTCTGGCAGTAAGGCCCCAGTAAACTCTGAAAAGCCCTCCCATTGGATCCTGCACTAATTACAACAAACAGAATTTTTATGTATTGCTGGATTCCCTAGAAATTAAGAGAAATTTCCATGAACTGATATGGACCAAAAAAAAAAAAAAAAGAGAGAGAGAGAGCGAGAGCACGACCAGCAAACTGAAACTCACATGTA
The DNA here is from genome assembly GCF_048564905.1 of Vicugna pacos. NCBI lineage: Eukaryota > Metazoa > Chordata > Mammalia > Artiodactyla > Camelidae > Vicugna > Vicugna pacos. The sequence continues at coordinate 38,177,589 of NC_132996.1, forward strand.
AAAGGCAGGGTTTCCTTGAGGCAAATGTCAACACTGTGATAAGGAGACTAAGCCCTGCAAGGTCTGGGGTCTGACCAAGACTTCAGCTTTAATCAGGGGACCTATGAAGGGGATCAAAGTGCATCCAGATCTCTAGAGCTCCTCCGCTCTCAGCAGAAGCATAGATCAGTTCTCTCTGAAAAAATAACCTACCAATCTAGGTCTGATGGGATTCTCGGATAAGCTTAATTCAAAATGAGCTCGCAATAGAAACTATCAAACATACCTGAAATGGGTGAGAATCAGCTGAATGACAGATTCAGACCTTCAAATGCTTTAGATGTTGGAATTGTAATATGCAGTACACCATACCCCTATATGAAATAACCTATGTTAAATAAATAAAGAGCTAAAATATGGAGCTAAAAATGTGCAGGGACCAAGAAACTATCAAAATAGCCAGACAAATAAGAAAATGAGTAACATAGAACTTATAAAAGTAAAAAAATAAAATTTTTGAAATTAAAAATTCAGTGGCTGAGTTAAACAGCAGATTAGACACAACTGAATAGAGAACTGGTGATCTGGAAGATAGAGCTAAAGAAGTTAATGAGAATGTAGCTCAGAGGGGAAGATGGAAGCTGTGACGGGGTAAGAGACATGAAGGGTGAGATGAGGAGGAGCAACAGGAAATGAAAGGGAGCCAATACTCAAAGAAGTAATGGCTGAGAAGATTTCAAGGACTGATGAAAATTTATGAATCTACAGATGCAGAAACATAAATATATCAAACAAGTCTAAATAAATACATCCACACTTACAGTAGTGAGCAAGCAGAAGAACCAATGACAAAGAGAAGCTCCTAAAAACAGCAAGAGAGCAGCGAATCAGATCGTCTTCAAAGGAGTGGCAGTTAGACTGACAGCAAAATCCTCAACAGAAATGGAAGCCAGAACACAGTGGAGTAAGACCATCAAAGCGCTGGGAGAAAAACTAGCCAAGAACAAAAACCCAAACCAAACAAACACTAGAAACTCATTTCAAGGATGAGGGCGGAATAAAGACATTATATTCAGATAAACAAAAGCTGAGTTTACAATCAATAGCCTTTACAATCAATGACCTTCCCTAAAAGAACTTCTAAATAGTGAACTTCAGAAGAAGGAACGTGGTCCCAGAAGCGCAAGAAAGAACGAAGAAATTGGTAAATGTGTAGGTATACACAAACCAGATGTTATCTCTGTGCTGAATATAATAATAATCACAACCACAATAACAGTATAAAAGTATACAAATATGAGGTTTCAAAAGGGCAGACCTAAAATACGCAGTGACAAAGCCATGTCACTCAGGAGAAGGGTGACTGTGTTAAAGCGTCTGAACTTTCTTTTGTCGTCTCCTGTCCTGTTGAGAAGAGACATTTAGATACTATTTAATGAATGTTAAGTGTGCAAGGTAAAAAGCAAATGCAATATACAAACTAATAAAAATTAAATGTTAACTTACAAAAACATAATGTTTAAAGTTAAACCAACAATAACCATATTTTAGCAGGAAAAATAAAGCAAGAGAAACGATGTAAAGAAAAGGTGAGGCACTGCAAGAAGCAAATATAGATATATCAACAAACACAACAAATACAAAAGGACTAAAGTCATCCATTAAAATATAGAGCTTATCATCCTGGGTAAAAAATATAACTGTACGCTGTTTCAAAGAAATAAATTGAAAACACAAGGACGTGAAAAGGTTGCAAGTAAAAGGATAAAAAACATACTAGATCAAGTTTAACTAAATAAATCTGGGATAGCTGTATTGATATAAAAATAGACTTTAAGACAAAGAGCACTAAAGTCATTACTTCTTAACAGGTTTACTCTCCAGGGAGTTGTACAGGCTATTAATTTACATTCACCTAATAAAGTAACTTTAAACTTGTTGGATATATAGAGAAAAAAAATGAAAAGTTGATTTTATAGTGTGAGAGTTCAACACATCTCTCCATTGACAGATGAAGTGAAGAAAAATTTGGGAAAGATACTGACATTGGAACAACCTAATTAACTAGCTTTGTTAAAACTCTATACCCAGTAATTGGCTGGTGCATATATTTTCAAGCACATAAAGAACATTTATTAAAAAAAATCAACCACATGTTAAGCTATAAAGTAGTTCTCAACCAACTGCAAACACATTCCTATTGTGTAATTAAGGTATAAGTCAGTAACGAAAAGATACCCAAACAATCAAAACAGCCACCACCAGCCTGCCCAGGCCGGCCAGGCAGACCTGCTTTCCCACGTTATTCAGGGGTGGCAGTCTCTCCCAAGTCCACGCCTGAACCTTCCTTACGACGTTGTCATCTGCACGGGTGAAGTTTGGCCATGGACACATTTATCTGCCAGCTTGCAGAAAGAGAAAACGTCCAGGGCAATTTTATTTTAAACTCACATTTACTGGTGCTCATTTAATCACGTGGATGGGCCGCATTCGACTCGATGGAGGCTGAGAATGTCATCTCTGGCTGTGCAGTCCAGTCCAGGAGCACGCAGAGATCAGAGCTGGAGGACCAGCCGACACTCTGCCACACGCCCGACTCATTCTCTGAAGTATAACATCGTTACCAAGCCCACGAAAGAACAGTCAGAAAAAAGAAATTGCTGGCCAATCTCACTCATGAAAAGAGATATAAAAGTGCAACACAGGAATAGGAAAAGTCCTACTCCAACAATTTAGAAAATATATAAGCAGAATTAACAGGTTTTTTGAAATGATCATCTCAGAGTGGATCTCCAGCCAGGAGATTCTTGCAGAGGAGACATTGAAGACAATGAGACACTGACTCTCGCAAGGTCCCACAGTAACTGAGGGCTCCAAGCTCCCACCTCCACTCCAGCCCCCTGGATGCTGCCCAGACGTGTGACACAGCCAGGATGCTTGGAAGGGACACATCTTTTGTAGTTACGTCAATTATTTCCAGTTTTCTGAATTCAGTACAAATCAGACAAGCCCTTGGCTTTCTTGTCTTTTTAACTCGGCTCATGAGCGCTGGGACAGCTCTTCCTTTACAGAGCACCCTGATGTGCAACATTCCTTAAATTCTCACGGAAACCCAATGAGGTCGGTGGTATCACTGCCAATTTGCAGATGAAGGGGCCAGAGTTGGCTTCTTGGATTACTTTGGCCATCTTCTCATCCCTAGGGAGATGCCTACTGTTGGGTCCCTAGACACAGTCCCTGCAGAATTGTACCTCTAGCTCCCTGCGGGAAAACCTCCCGTTCCTGAAGGCATATCTGAGGCCAAAGGACAGAAGCTGCAGGTGAGAGTGCAAAGGGCAGCAGGCTGGGTTCAGCAAGCGTGATTCCTCCAGCTGTCCCTGGAAGGAGCACCTGCCCCCAGCCTGCTACTTTGATGTCCCGGATTAAAGACTACAGCAGGATTCTAGCTCTCCTCTCCTCCCCTCTGCACCACATGCACACATACACACACACGCACATACTTCACAAATTATTTTTAGTTTTATAGACGGATGGGAGGCTCTGCTATAGGGGAAAGAGGCCTGGATTAGGAATCAGACGTCCTGAGTTCTGATTTGGGCTGTGTCCCTCACTTGCATATGATCTTGGACACATCTCTTCACCCTTCTGAGCCCTGTTCCCTGGTGCACCCCCTGAGGCTTCTGTGAAGTGCTTCACAGAGAGGGATGTGTTGGTGTCAAAGGAAGAAGATGCTCTTGGCAGCATTAGGGTTTTTCAGTCCAGGAGGCAGCTCTGGTCTCTGGCTCAGCAGCCTCTCTTGAGCATTGGCTTTTTGGGGATGGCCAAGGGACCCACAAGTCCTATCTGTATTAAGTAGGATAGACATGCAGCTGTTGCAACAAAACCTCAAAATAACAGTAGCTTAAGTTAAGGAAGAGTGTATTTCTCTTCCATGTAACCATCAACCCAGGCTTGTTGTCAGGGCTCTATCACATCAGTGGCTCAGGATTCTTTCATCTGCTGCTCTGCCAAACCCACGGGCCTTGCCCTCACCATCTGGTTCAAATGGCTCCATGTTCCAGGATGCAGGCTGGAGGAGCAAGGCCCCCCCCCCCCCCTCCAAGGCACCATCCAGAAACTGTTCACATGACTTCCACTCAGTCCCACTGGACGGAACCTAGCTGTATGAGCACACCTCGTTGCAGTGCAGACCGGAGCTACAGGCTTTAGATGCGCAGCCACATACCCAGCTGAAAATTCTACTACTATTGGAAAAAGAGGGATAGACATTGGAGGGCCGTTTTCAGTCTCTTCCACACCATCCCTCTCTTTCCACACTTAAGGGGAGTGAGGAACTTCTCGGACTGAAAATGGCCTTTCTGGTAGTTTTCTAGATTGGCACGTGCGTTGAATTTGTGATGATTTTTCAGAGGCTCTGTTCAGAGACACCAGGTCAGAGAACCCAGCAAATACACACGGTTTCACACACATCAAGCCCAGAGTACAGTCAGGAACATCCCCCTCCCTGCTCTCAGATGAGAAACCTGCACCAGCCGTTAAAGGACAGAGGCAGGAATCAATACAAGCGTCAGCAAAGGAGGGCCCCCAATAGCTACAGACACGTGTCTGCCCAGCAGGCCTCCCCCGGCCCTGGAGGTCCTGTCCTCAGTCACCCCACATGGCACCAGCTAGAGCAAAAATGACTCTCTGGACACTTCGCTAGTTTTTGCCACCACAGGCGTCCCCATCTGCAAAAGCAATGACCGAGAGCGAGCTGGGAACGGGGCACAAAGCTCAGAGCTGAGGTGCAAGGACTTCCTCCCCCTCCGTGGGCAGCTTGGCAGATCTGGGGACTCGAGGACACCAGAGCTGGCAAGGTGTGTGTCCAGGGAGACAGAGCCAGGGGCTCAGGAGTCCCTCTCAGAGAGCTGCAGAGCCCTACTGAAGCCTGACTGGTCCACAATAAGGGCCAAACATGGCCTCTGGCAGCAGGGATGCTGGGGACGGCACTCCCCTCTCCCAGGGCCCTTGTGCGGGGGAGAAAAGCTGAATGCCAGTAGTTGCTTAGCCATTTATAAAGGGCTGTTTGTGCCAGGCATCATGTTAAAGGCATTATGTATTTTTTATAGAGAGAAATTTTGTCTTTAATGTTCACAAAATCCCTATAGGGAATGAGGAAATCAAAGCTAAAAGAAGTGAAGTAAGTTGCTGCAAATCACATAGTCAGTAAGAGCAGGGTGGCAGGATCCAAGGTGGCTCTGCCCAGCTCCCAGGCCAGCCAGCTTCTCCATCAGCAGCAGAAGCCAGCACTTCCTACACTTCTCTTCCATCTCAGCCGTGACTCCGCGCGCTGCAGGACCTCGCTCAGGACCTCATTGCTCTATCCCGGCATCTCCCTGCCTCCCCAGCTGCCCTGCTCCACTGTTTTCTGTTTCTTTTTTTCTTTAACCGGTTTTATTGTTCCTCTTAGCTTTTCTCATCACTTGATTTACTATGTGCCTGTGCATTCGTGTTTTGTCTGTTGCCGTGTGCTAGAATGGAGGCTCAGTGAGGACAGGGATTTTTTCTGGTTTTATTTGCTACTGTATCCTTAGTGTCCAGATAAGAACCTGGCAAAGAGTGGGCACCGGTAACATGTGTGAACGGATCTATCTTTGAATCAACATCTCGCAGACTGTACAAATGGGCACCCAGTAAATGTATTGAATGAATCAATTAATCAATGTCTAGCCAATGGTACAAATGCCTTAATTCCCCCACCCCCGCCTCTAGGGACAGGCTGAATAAAGTCTTAAGTGCGTGTGTGCCCACAAAGACACATTCAAAAGGTGTGAGGGGTGGGACTGCTCAGCACCGCAGAACCTTCAGGCTGCCGTGGGCTGGCTTGTCTCCAGCTTGAGAAATGGAGCGGTAACCCCGTCAGAGGGATACAGCTCTGGGGAAAGCAGAACCTTGCCCCCTAGACACCAGAAGTCAGGTACCTCTTCCCGCTCCCTCCCAGGAGCCCTTCACACTCAGGAAAGCTTCCTCTCCCAGCAGAGGCTGAACCACCCTTCAGGGTTGGGGCCCCCCTCTCCCTGTTACCAGCCACTGAGCCCCTCGAGAGGACAGCTGCCTCAGCTTCCCCAGAGCAGGACACCCAGGCACTTGGCATCCCCAACCAGCCTCCACTCCTGCAGCACAGTGGGTTCTGGAACGTTCTGAGGAATGGGCTTCTTTGGCCAGCCAGAGCAAACCCCAAGAATCAGATAAACACCAGTGGCCCGGCCTCCACCCCTCTCGGGGCTGATTCATGAGGCCCAGGCGTGCCCATTAACTGCCAGGCCGGCCCTCTGCGCTCAGAAAAATATTGCCGCTGCTCTGGAGGCGGCGGCAGCGTTTCTCAGAAGAGCCGCGGCCATAATAACAAGGCGTCCGCCTCCCCGCCCGGGAGCCCATCAGTTATTATCTGCAGCACAAACACCTACCACTTTGTACTAACATTTTGGCAGTTTCATACAAACAGAGCACTTAGCGCTGCCCCATAACTCTGCGCTCTTGCTGGGCCCCAGCTCCCAGCTGGCACGGGCAGCCAAGTGGTCTGTAGCAAAAAAGTGCAAAAGCAAATGAAACGTTTGGGGTTGTTTTTATGGGCCTCTCTGCAGCCCCCGCCACTCCCCCTACGCCCGTGGCAGACACACAAGTATGAGTTCAGTCCCTGCACAGCACAGTTTTCGGACAGGCCCCGGTGACGCCGGCCCCGGGGATTACAACAGGACGGATTGTGCGGCCCGAGTGGCATTTTCCGTCCTGGGCCAGGGGCTTCCGCTGGAGGCGCCTGCGAGCCGCAGACTTCACGTCCGCCCGCCGCCTACGCGTGGCTGCGGCGCTGTCCGCGCGGCTGGGCCCCCTGGCACATGCTGATCCAGCGGGAAGGACAGCAGGCCCCGAACGCGGCTGCTGGCTGCCCAAATATTTGCCTCCCCAGCCCTAGCCCAGCAAGGAGCCCAGAGCCTGAGCAGTTCAAAGGCCTTGCAGCTTTTCCTGGCAGTGCAGGGGGGTAAGGGGGAGGATTCTAAAAGCCACAAGAGGTGGTGGAGAGTGACTCCTTGGGCCTGGAGCCTAGTCCGCTGCCCAGTGCATGGGTTCTTCCAGCCTCCAGACTAGAGAGGTGACTCCAGGGCCGGGTCAATGGTCTGGCTGCCTCCTGTCCCCTGTCCGTGCCCCTCCCCTCTGGCCCATAGCTGTTGCCTCTTTCTAATGATCTCTGGATCTTTCAAAAACTGAACATATTTAAGAGAGGTACTGGGGAGGTCCTGCTACATCTCAGGTGTTATGCTGAGCCTTTATGGCCCATACCTCATAAATCTTCCTAATAACCTTGTGAGAAGGTAGCATTGCCCCAAGGCAAAAAACACTTATGCTCAGAGAGGTTAAGTGACCTGTTAAGGGTCACACAGCTCATGATGAGGATACTGGGACAGATGCCCAGAACTGCCTCAATCCAGAGGATTGCTTTTGCCTTCTGCTGCCTCCTGAGAGAAATAGGGAGCTCAAGAGAGCTCCTCGAGAAGCTCAAACACCCTTGCTGACTTGGGGATGGCACAGTGCATGTGCTGTGTAACACTGGGCAATTGTCTTCTCCTACCTGGTCTACAGTGTCATTGTCTGTGCAGTAAAGGGTCTCTTTTACTGTCCCCTTAGGTCTCGCCTGTCTCTTAGACACTTGACCATAGTGAGCTCTGTCCTTCAGAACATACCCACTCTTCACTTGGGGCTTCCCATTCACCCCAAGATTGCTTCATTGGCCTCCAGCTGCCTCCCTGTCTTCAGTAGGCACCCCCAGCGTACACCCACAGGAGCCCATGTGGGTCTGCAACTGGCCACCATGTAATAGTTACACTCTTTGGCTTGGGGTTCCAGGCCTGTCAAATTCTGGCCCCCATCTCAGGCACAAAGTATGCTGGGACCAGACCCAGAGGGTAAGAGGAAGGAGAAAGGATCTAGATTCAGGATGAGCAGGGAGATGGAGGCTGACCTGGGCCAGGACTCGCCGGGCTTGGTGGAAGATCCAGACACAGGAAGCTCTTGGCAGTGGCGGGGTAATAGGCAGCATGTTGGGAATTCAAGGCCAGGTTCAGGCACAACCGCAGAGACAGCAGGGGCTCACCACGGCCTGGCTCCGTCTCAGGACTCAGTCAGCTGCTGAGGGTTCAGGCCAGGGCTTGGCTCCTGAGGGAACCAAAGGGCTAATAAGGGAAACTGAGGCGGCCATCAGTTCTCAAGACACAGTGGGGTTGGAAATCTCCCGTTAGTCCTCACCCAGGCCCAGTTTGCCTCTCACCTTAACTCCCACTCCCCCAGGATGGGCTAGGGGCTGAGACTTTTCATGCACAGCCTGCCACAACCAGGACTGACCTAGGATCCCGTGGGAAACACATATAGGTATCTTAATGGCTCCGAGTTTCAGCTTCTTCTGCAGCAAAATGGGAAAAATCATGCTTACCCTTTATGAAGTGCCATTGCTAGGCAAAGGTGATTGGCAATAATGTTGATAATAATCAAAAAGGGAATAGTAAGAGGCCTCCCCTCAACCTCCCCAAGGCATCCAGAGGGGCCTAAGGGCCAGAGCCCCTCTGAGACCAGTTAGGGCTCTGAGTCTCCCTGCCAAGTGGAAACCTCAGCCCTGGGGTGGCCCATGGGCCCTCTCCCTGCCCAGCTGCCCAGGCCTGGGAATAGGCAGGCCCAGCCCACCCTAATTATTCCCATTCTGGCATCTGCCTTTGGTTAAATGAACAGCTCCTCTCGCAGTCTTGGAACATCAGCCATAAACAGAGCATCTGCATGGCGGATGCTGACGTTTAAAAATAGCCCAGCCCTGGGAACCGCATTTCCCTGCCCTCGGGAATTCCTGGAATGGGAGAAGGACCGTCTTTTGCGGACTTAGCCCTCCAGCAACACGCTCGCAGTCCCCAGGCCAGGACCAAAGAGGGGCTGCCATGCTGGTGAAGTTCCTCAAGGAGCCACAAGGTGGCGTCGGGGCCACCGCCTGGGGGGTGGGGCGGGAGGGGCTCCGGGACGCCCCTGCCTTTGGCAATGCCCGGTTCTCCCACCACTTGGCCCTGGGAGTTGGCTGCGGGCAGCGGCTTGGCAGCCTGCGGCTGGGGGCGGATGGCGAGGCTGGTGTGGGGTTTCAGCCTCCCCGGAGGGCCCTCACGGCTGTGTGCTGAGCAAACGTTCGGGCCTGATGTCGGCAACATGCGGAAGCAATTTTCGGGGAACTCAGCAGCCAAACCATCCACCTTTGGGCGGGAAGCAGGATCACTGTCAGCCCTGGGGGCTCAGTGTCTCCCGTTTGGAAAACCAGAGAGGTCTCCTCTCCGTGGAGGGGGCAAGGCCATCCGGCTGTGCCGGTTGAGAATGCAGAGCCCGGACAAGTGCTGAATCCATCTGCCCTGGGTTGGGGAATTACCGTCTGGGCCCAACTGGTCACTTTTTAATGAAGCATCTACTACGTGCCCAGTATTGCCCTGCATTTTCCACGCATTTTTTTTTTAATCTAATCCTCACAACCAGGGAGTCTCAGGGAGAGTCAGCCGGGCTTACTGCCCAGGGTCCCAGTCTTTAAGGGGGCACGAAAACATCACCAGAATCAGCCAGAAACGTGAAGTTAATTCAGATCACCACACAGAGAGAGAAGCGTAAACTGATTCTTCTGCCACCCCAGCACCCCCACTTCCAAAGAGGCCTGGAGGCTGGAGCCCTTCAGAGCACCACCAGGGCTCCAAGTGTCCTTGCCTGGTAGGTACCGCAGCATAATCTCTTAGGCCACCTCCACCTCCTAAGCCACCCCCACTAAGTGAACGTAAAACAAATATTTAAAGCACATATATTTGAAACACAGAATTGTCATCTTTTCTGGGTTTCCATTGTTTGGCCCTGGACGCTATTGTTACCACTTCCATTTTACAGATGAGAAAACTGAGACCCAGGGAGCAAAGCAGAGGTAGACCAAGTCCCTGTGGAAGGTGGGGGGCCATAACTGGAAAAGGAGTGTATGGTATGACAGGCAGGCAAAATCAATAGACGGTTTTCTCTCCTTCATGGATCTGTACTGGGCACTTCACTGATCTGCGACTTCAGTGTGTGGTGGGACTCTTAACAGACCGTCCCTCTTTGAGAATCAAGTGATGTTCAGAAATTTGAAAGTGCTGTGTATGTTCATTAGTTCCAGAATTGACTGTAGTGCAGGCTGTGGTGTAGAGTGGTCGGGAGTAGACTGAAGGGGCAGAAGAACCCTTGGAAGAGCAAGTATTCCCAGGAAGTTATTCCAGGACTAAACAGGAAGAAGCAAAAGAAAGAAGGAAAAACAAGATGTGGCTTCCAACCAAAAATTTGACAGAACCTCCCTGAGAAAGGAAAATTCCATAAAAAAAAAAAATTAAGGAAGGTCCCCCTCTTACCTACTCCCTGCCCCTGCCCTCATCCTCCCGGCTCCTCAGCCAGGGAATTTGGCCATCCCTGAAAGTGAGTGGAAATGAGTGTAAGTGGCATTGAGCAAGTGTGTGTCCATGGGAATAAGCAGTCCGACCCCTGAGTGTGCAGCACCTAGGTGTGTGGAACGACCGGAGGAACGTGAGTCACACGGAGGGAGGGTGCGCGTCATACTCGATGGCTGTGCATGGCTGGAGGAGGTCAACACATCAGCTCTCATTGCTCACTGTGCCTGGGATGGTTTGTTCAAATACGACACATCTCATGTTGTCTCCCCTCTGAGAAATGAAGAGGGTGTGTCCCCCATCCCTTCCCCCGCTGCACGGGCAGCAAGGACGGGATGATGGTGATGGATCCCATGGTAGTGGGGTTCTAGCAGCAGATGCTGGGGACAGTTCAACACAGGGAGAAAGCTGGCGAGGAGGCTTGGGAGCAAGACAGCCCACTTCTCATCTCCCGGGCTGTGGCTGTCCTCTCCCCTCACTCTCAGTTGTGTGGAGTTGCTTTTTCAGGGTCATTATAATGGTCCCCTCATATGAACTTGTATGCGGAGGCTGTCTCAGAATCGGACAGGAGGAATAATCACAGTGTGAGGGAATCTTATTAGGTAATTAATTACTCACCCACCAGCATGGCTCTTACAGATTCCAGATTTCACATCCACTACCTCGCTTAATTCTCCCAGGGGAGGTTATAATTTCCATCAGATGATCTCGGAAGCTAAGGCTAAGGCAGTGTGCTCCGCTGAGGTCAGTGAATATTTGCTCAAATGCCTCTGGCCAGGCCCTCGTCTACTGGACAAAGCTCTGGGCACTTAACTGGGCTTTCCAGGCCACCTGGATCAGGCACACACACTAAGCTGCCTCATCCAGCACCAGGTCACACAGCTGTCCTGGTTCTAGTCATGCACAATGTCTTGCTGTTCTTTAAAAAGTTCTTCTGGAAGAACCTTCCCCCTTTCCTGCATGACAAACTCCTATTCTATTTTCAAGACCCGCTCTAATATCGGCACATCTTGCTCCCCAAGGAAGAGTTGGACTCCTGTCTTGGTGTCCACTGCACCGCTCACGGAGTCCTACTGAAATTCTGACAACGACCCTCGGACCTGTGATTCACCGAAGTCTGCTTGAGACCCATACTGCACTGGGCACTTTTACATACCTTACCTGTGGGTACCCTAAGGGCCGGGGGTAGGGTAAGGCGGATGAGGCACTCACTTCGTGTGCCCCCCAAACCCAGTAATCAAGATCATGTTAGAAGGTAGTATTTTTAAAAATAAAAAACAGCACCTGTTCGACACACACAGTATGCTCACGAGCACACCAGCCAGCATTTCCCTTTTATACATGCCTGGCTCTTTCTTTAATAAGGATACTTTGTGACCAGGGAAATGGTTCTTAGTCCAAAGGTGTATTGGGAAGATGTCTCAAAAACAAAAGGGTTTATTAATTTTTTTAATTGAAGTATATTCAGTTTATAATGGATCAATTTCTGGTGTAGAGAGTAATGTTAAAAAAAAAAAACGGAGTTAAAAATGCTTTCCAGGTGATTCCTGGGGATACTAGAACTAGTTACTCACTGCCCTAAAATATTCGGCTCCTGGGGCGTCTAAAGGACTTAACTCCTTATTCCCCTCCACGCCAGCAAAATGACAGCCAGAGCTGCTATAGATTCAGCCAACCCCAGCCTTTCTTTTCTGCTGAGGCGGCTTTCCAAGCCTCCCCTTAGAAAGTGATGATTAATTCTATCTGAAGGACAGATAAGAATGAACCAGAAAAAATTTGGGGAAGAGGGTTCCATTAAGAGGGAACAGCTTATGAAAAGCTTGAAAAGCTCTTTTTACCTAAAGTAAATAGAAGGAAGGAAATAATAAAGATGAGAGTGGAAATCAATGAAATAGACAAAACACAAGCAATTGAGAAAAATCAATAAAACCAAAAGCTGGTCTCTTGAAAAGATCAATAAGATTGATAAACTTCTAGCAAGACTGAGCAAGAAAAAAGAAGAGGAGACAGAAGCCCCCACTGGCTGCTCAATCTCAACCCTCCTTCCCCTTTGGCTCCGTCTCTTGACTTCAGGAGGTGAGCCCTGCCCCACCAGCTCCATCTGGAGAACCCAGTCCAGACAGGCCAGGCATTCCCCGCGGAGGACCAGGCATTCGGGCACTGGCCTCTACCTCCACAGGCCTCGGTGGGAAGGGCTCTTCTCAAAGGGCCCTTCTTGCTTTCTGTACTTCCCTGTTTCGGGGAGTCCCAACAGGAGACCCAGACCAGACGGTTCCCAATCCGTCAACTCCTAGGAGCCAAGCATTACCCTCATACCTCACCACGCACCCTCACACAGCCCCTTCCTGAAGTATTTGCCTCTGTGGAATCTCAGGTTCCCAAGGAGTCTATCAAAGGGGAATACCACCTAAGAAAAATGTTTCAGAACCTTTGAAATTCATAGGCTCCCTTAAATTTTCACGGGACAGGGGAACAAATTCTTAAAGGAAAAGTTAGAAATATGAATATCTCTTGGTATAATTTGCCATATTTCAATTCAGCCCCATAGGACATCTTTGGAATTGATTAATGGAACCTAGCTTCCAAGTAGCTGTTGGCATCTGCTGACTCAAAACTGAAAACCTGACCACCCCAGGGCTTTGAGGGTAGAACTAGGAGGCAGGCAGTCACTGAGCCTGCTTTGGAGGTTGTAAAAGGGTTTTTTGAAATTCCCCAAACATTCTTTTGTATATGTCCCTCTAGCATAACCTCCCAACTCTCCTTTTCACCAGATTACTCTAAGTCATCTTTTAGGTCTGCAGTGTTCAATATGGTAGCCACTAGCCTCATATGGCTTTTTAAATTTAAATTTAAGTAAAATTAAGCAAAATTAAAAATCCAGCTCCTTAGTCTTACTGATCATATTTCAAGTGCTCGGTAGAAACATGTAGCTAGTGGCCACCATTTGAATCAGCACAGACATAGAATGTTTCCATCATTGCAGAAAGTTCTGTAGGACAGCATTGCTCTAGCCTAGATATCACTACCCCCCTCAAACTGATGTTGGACTAATTTTTGTGAGTCTTTTGTGAGCTCCATGGAGGCTGTACAGCAGTGTGGGGACTAACAGCCTGTATCTGCCACGGTGTCCTACCCAGTGTTGAACTTGGGATTGGCTTTCTACAGATACCCACAATTCTAAGAAGGGTCAGGTCAGTTCAATATGATTTGTTGAGCATCTGGGCTGTCCTGGGCCCTATGCCAGGTGCTACAGGGTTTGAAATGATGAAATGAGGGCTGTGCCCTTGAGGAACTCACTCTCTGGGGTAGAAGGAGATCATATAAGCACATACTAACTTGATGGACACCAGGCAGAGGAGAGAACACATGGTAGGAGCAGAGATTATCACTAGAGGGGAGCTTTAGAAAGCAGTCTACGTCCAAGTAAGTTCTGAATGATAAGTGGGAGTTCCCTGATGGCCTGATGGAGAAGGGACATTCAGAAAAGAGGAACAGCATGCTCAAAAGTAAAGGGGCAAGACCCGTTACCATGCACTGGGGAACAACAAGCCAGCTGGTACTGGTGACCCAATATCATGTCTCAATCCCCACAGCACTTGGCATGGGTTAGGTGGTCAACAAACATGAAAATAATATGAATATTGGCTCTAAAACTCAGGGATGCAAAAGCTGCAACTTCAGACCTCCACTGAATTTCTCTTTTGTACCCCCTTTACGCTGGGATATTGAGAACTCAGAATAAAAGGATCCCGGATGGCATTGTTTGGGTGCTGGATCGAGCCTCACTGGTTTTGGTTTTGTGAATCATTACATTCTTTTTCTATTTAAGCTACTTGGTGCTGGGTTTTCTGCCATAAAGTGTCCATTTACAGAGAAGGACACTGAGACACTGATAGTTCAAGCAACCGGCTCTCACGCTGAGTGTGCATCCGAATCACTTGGAGGACATGTTAAAACACAGATTCCTGGCCCTGCCATCAGAGACTCAGATTCAGTAGGTCTAAGGTGTTGACTTGAATTGGAATTTCACCGAGACCCCAGCTGATGCCCCTGGTGCAGGGACCGTTTTCTGTGAGCACTGGTTTACCACTCACCGAAGGTCGCTTTGCTGGGCAATGGCAGTCTGGGATTTGAACCTGCAGATTCCAAGCTCAGCATTTTTTTCAACTCATCACTTTCAGTAAACAGGATAGGAGAGTATTTTAGCAGCAGGATATTGAATGTATTTGTCTTGCTTACAACCAGAAGACCAGCTCTAGGGGAAAAAATCCATCACATGTAAGTTGTTTATAGAATAAGGTGCAATAATTTTCAGCCACCTTTGCTTGATTATTCTCCCTTTAAAACACCAGCCTTGTTCCTTCCCCAGCTATCTTTCACCTACCAAAGGCATCTCCCTCTTTGCACACACAGTACTTCATTATGTGGGCCACTTAATTACATGTGTAAAATGGAATGAAATTTCATATGTCCATATGGAGTCGTGTTAGGTAATATTTTTATAATGTTGCTTCCAGCCATCGTGTGAAAGTTATAACATCATTGCCACATAATTTCTTGGAAATTCCCACCTCATACTGTATGGGTAATGCTAAAACCAAATAAACTTTCCTGCTCCCTCCCCCAACAATCTGATCAACTGCTCCTAGCATGGAGGTTAAATTCACGGACGATTCAAGAAGATTCAGAACCCAAAATTGCACTGAGCCTCCAAGCCCACCTCAAAGGTGGGGCGAGGGCTATAGCTCTTTCCTTTCCCATCCTCCTGGAATTTGGAATATCAGCTTAGGAGCTTTGTTTTTTCTATAGGGATGGGGTAGGAGAAAACCAAGGATGTGAGCAGAGGAAAGCCTGGAGGGCAGTGGGAGGGGCCTCACGGAGGGCATCCAAGGCCGAGGAGAGGGAAGGCTGTGAGCCAGGGCCGCACAACAGCAAAGCCCTCCAGAGGCCCGGAATCAGATCTGGGTTAGAATCCTGGCGGAACCCAACCCACTGAAGGGGTGGAGCGTAAGCTCCTGATGGCTAGAGTCTGGTTAACATTTACGGGTGCTGACCAGCATGCCGGTCCCTGCACTAAGTGCGGAGGACACGGAGGCAAGTTAGGCACTTCCCTGAGCGGGAGTCCCTGCCAGGCAGCTGTGTTGGACGTTGGCAGGCAGTGGGAATGTCCACCACATCTAGGTCTTAGGCAAAAGAGCAATATGATCAGATTTGCAGTAGAAAGACCATCTTGGCTGCAGATGGGGTGGCGGGCTTGGAGGCGTGAAGTCCAGGTGGGACGTTACTACAAGGTCCAGAAAAGCGATCCCCAGAAGCGCTGAACCAAGGCAGGGCTACCGGGGAGCAGGGGAGGGCACAGTTGAGGAATATTGAAGAGATGAAAGTTGAGGGATATTGGAAGGACGATGGAAGAGTCTAGATGATCCCAAGTTCCAGGTTCAGGCCACGGAGTAACAACAAAAACTCACCCTCGGCAGCTCACACAGTTTGGGGCACATAATAGTTGTTGTTTCTATGATGGATTAAACCGATCAGCATCAAGCTATTTATCTCCTTGAGCCTTTCTTTTCATTTCCAAGAACCTCACTGTTGTGAGGCATAAGTTCAATAGTGTAGATAAAAATGCCTAGCTCTGTATCTGGTGCAGAGTAGGTACAAAAGAACTTTAAGTTCTTCACCCTCTAAAAAAATCATTAAGGATTCAGAAAACAGCTAACAATGTCAGATTGAACGCAGACATTTTAGCTCTGCTTCCTCCTGAACCATCACTGAAATATTTGTAGAGGAGTGTTTTTAAAGGCAGAGGACAAAGGGAACGGTAGAGAAGACCTTACCACTCAAGTTTCAGAAGGCAGAAGGCAGACAGTGAAATGTAACTGATTTTGCAGGCCCAGGAAAGCAGACGCCCGAGCCAGCAACCAGGAACCGCAGAAGCAAGATGACTTGTGTAGCAGGACCCCCTAACCCTTAGAGTCTAAAGGCTCAGGGATCACTACTGATGTCCCTGGAAGTGAAAGCAAAAGTGAGGCGAAAATAGAAGAACTGGTTGAAAGTCTGTCGAAGAAGTGGATGGATCCTCTCCCTGGCTCTGCACACATGCCGTGACTGCTCTCCGTCTCTCTAGCAAAGATGGGAAATCAGTCTTTATAAAGGTGAAGCAGAGAATCTCTAGATATCAGTCACCGAAAATGAGGGATTAAATGGATGTCAACATACTGAGTATTTCCCAGCTCTATTCTCAGGGGTCTGGTATCCAGGCAGGAGACTGGAAGGTCTTTTCTGGATGAATCTTACAGAAGATCCAAAGAGGCTGACATCAAGGGTGGAGGGTACAGCTCAGGTGGTAGAGTGCATGCTAAGCATGCATGGGGTTCTGGGTTCAATCCCCAGTACCTCCTCTAAGAATAAATAAATCAATAAACCTAATTACCTTCCCCTACCAAACAAACAAACAAATAAACCAAAAACTGAGGCTGATGTCAGTTCTCCAAGGAAACAGCCCAGCCACATCACTTATAGGAAAGAAAAGAAATGACAAGTCCCGCCTCAGACATGCTACGTCCCATGGGGTTTTTTGGACCCGACTCTTAGACGTGAATAGAGAGCTGAGGCTCACCAGCCACATTAGCAAGACAACAGAATAAGCAACCAAAATATAATCTGCACAGGGACTTAGATCTTTGTTTTATCTCCAAGTTATGCCAAATTCCTAGCTGCCTAACATATAGTAAGTGTTAAATAAGTATTAGTCAAATGAATGAATGAAGCAACTAGGAAGAAACAGTGATCAAACATGCAAGGAGAAGAAATTAATTAATATTTTCAGAGGAGTAAGAAAAGTAATCACTTTTACAAAATCGCTAATACAAAGCCAGGGTGCTATACAAAAGGAAACTTTTAGGCAACAAAGAACAGCACTTGGAAGATAAAATTGAAGATATTTCTCCAAAACACAGAGAAAAAAATACAAAGAGATAAAAAATGGAAAAGAAAAATAAAATTAAAAGACCACCTCTGGAGGTTTAACATCTGAATTTATGAATTCCTGAGAAAGACAGAGAAAACCATGAGGAGAAAATCATCGAAGAAAATATTCAAGAGGACTTTCCAGGCCTATCAAGTAACTGATCTACGCTGGAACAGAAAACAGTTCTTCAGGAAGTTAAATGGATAAAAGACTAATGTGTTTGGACAAGTTGAGTGGATATTTACATGAATGGAAGTGCTATGTTTGTGATTAGTACATGGACAACTTCATAAATGAGAGAAACTAGATAAAAGTCTGAGTGCAGGAAAAATAACTCATGAGGGAAAGAGAAGTTAACCAGAATCTTCCACAGGTCTCAGCTGCGAGCGCTGACTGAAAAATAGGTCTACGAAGTGAAGGCCAGAGTAGGAAATCCGCTGTTAATTCTTAAAACTGAACGAGGGGGAAGCAGCCATATTAGCCCTCTTTCTGTGGAACTTAAAGCTGAGAGACCGTGAGTCTGTGGCCGCAGAGGGATAGTGCACGGAAAGAGACTCCCTGGGAGCAAGGCCAAACAGAGCGGAGAGGAGAGATGGAGACATCAAGTCTGGAAGGCCCTGTTTGAACACCTGTATCCAGCCACACTTGAAGCCATGCTATCCTTGCACTTTTTCAGTTATGTAGCCACTAAATCCCTTTTAGCTGCAGAAGCTATTTAAATTGAGTTTCTGTCACTTATAATCAGCAAAATCTAAATAATGCAGCATTTGATCTCACCAAAGCTTTTTGGGGTTTTGTTTTATTTTATTTGAAAGAGGGGTTTTCTCAGCTGTCTTCAACTCTGAATTATCCCCCGAGAGGGCCAATCAGAAAACTTGATGCAATTATATATCTGACTGCTTTGACCCTCACAGTTGCAATCGAGAGGTTAATCAACATTCAGTCCTCTTTAGTGTGCCCTCTGTTTCTTTCATTGTGGCTATCATTGTGGAGTTGACTGGAATTTAAGGTTAAACTGAACTTCCTCTAAACAGCATATTAAAATTTGTGAAATTAATTTCAATTCTAAATTTTGCCTGGACATTTTAACTCTTTTGGTCACCTCTTAACCTCCCGGATTTTCTTGGTTAAATTAACTGGACTTTAGCCATTTCTTGCAGTAGAGTGGCAAAAAGGGAGAGTCCCAGATATTACACTCTGCTTGGCAGGCATTTGAAATTCAACAGCCTGAAAAATAATCCAGTTTCTTGAGCTGTATTTATAGCTGCAGTACTTATCCTTTGGTATGTCTTATCTGACACGGTTTAAGATCCAGACCACTTGGCTTCTCTGTAGCTCTGTCCAGGGCAGACATGTTTGGCTTACATCAGCGAGCAATAAACTACCTGCCTTCCTGGCATTTGCAAAGGGTCCAGGTTATCTCTGCAGGTGGCGAACCTGGGTGCCTCCAGACCCGGGACTAAGGCTGCTCAGGAACCTGCTTCCCATTTCTCCAGTGACTCAAGCCCATTTATATATTTAGCAGGTGTCCATATTTTCAGTACTAATAAACAAGTGCCTTTTCTAGGTGAATTAATTTTTTAATGTATAATAAATGCATTCAAATGATTCCATAACATTTTTTATCCAAATATGGACGACATGAGTACTTTTTGTAATGAAATGTATTGTACCTCAAGGGTGAATCAGGGCAGTATAATGTCACATCATGAGGAATGAACAATTGGCTCATCCGTGGATCCGGATCCTAATTATTCTTTGTGATCATATAATTATTTGTTTGTTTTGTTCTAACTTTCCGACCTGCCTGGGTCATTCATCAATAAGATCAGTGCTTCTTTAATTTCCAAAAATATATCTAAATTCTACACTTTGCATTTCATGATAAGGATCCAGCTCATTTATTCTTTTGATATAATGACACTTGTAACAGAGTTTTTATTAAAATTAACATGTAATAATACTTTAAAATAGAACTATAAATATGATTCAAATAAAAGAATGTGCTAAATATCCTTGCTGCTTTAGATCTGGCTTGACTATGTATAATAATATCTGCTACCTGATTAAGGTTAATCCAAAGTCAGAAATTTAACAGATTCTTTTAAGGTTGACATTGTTTTTCTCAATCTATAATTTTTTGGGTTTAACTGATAATGTAGGTCTTCTTATGGACTAATAGAACATCAAACTATTAGTTCCCAAGGCTGAAAAATGCTAATTTAAAAATACACTGTATGGTTCCTAGAACTGATTATTGCCACTTTAAAACATCTCTTGTTGTATTGATAATAGCAGTGTTGACAGACATAGCAATACAGGTAGAACATTACCAAAAGGGATAGACAAGTATTTTGCTGATTAGTGACAACATTAGTTTCTAGAAGGTGAAAAATCTTTCTTCTTTTTATGAATAAAGCACAAACATAGAGTGCATAAGCATGTAGTATACTTGTCATGTTTAAATTATTTGGGTAGTAGAAGATTATTTAGGGGAAAAGTGTCTAAAAAGTCTCCTTCAGTGGTGACAGTGAAAAAACAAAAAGGTTGAGGAACTCTGAACTCGGTGGGGAGAGATTCATTTTGAGCTGGAGAAATCTGAGAGCAGTTCACCTGGGCAGAAGACCACCTTCTGACTCCCTGAGAGACCCTGACCAAGAGACTTGATTTCTCCCAGGTTCTGTTTCTTCTGTGAAACAGGGAAAATGACACCTAACATTCAGAGCTGTTGTTAAAGGTCAAGCGAAATCTTTAGTAAAGTTTCGGTATATAGCCGACTCAGGACTTCACAGAGGTTATTGAAGGAGATGCACCTGGAGCGGACCCTTAAAAGAAAGATGCTGACTGAAAGATATGGGGGAGGGCAATTTAGACAGGGGACATGAGTGACCAAAAGTCCAAAGAAGTGGGAGTACACATTACAAATAAATAGCCTGATGTGTTACGAGAGCTAGAAGCCGTGGAGTTAGGAGAATAGGCCAGAAAAAAAAAAAAAAAAGCCAGTGGCAGAGTATAGAGGACTTTGAATTCAAGGATAAAGAGTTCATTCCTTTATTTTTTGCATTGTTTTAATAGTACATACATGTGTTGAGCACCTAGTATGTGCCAGGACTGTCAGATTGAAAAAAGTGAATGTGACACAGGAATTGATCAGATTCCTGTGACACAACATGACGTGACAAATGCAACCAGATCATTTCAGTGCAGTTCACATTTTCTGGATAAGAGAGGAATATTGAGAGAAGGTTTCCCACAGGAGGTGACATTTGGGCTGGACTTTGAAGTATGGCAGGTGACGGTGACAGGGGAAGTGAGAGAGGGACATTCCAGGGCGTGGAGCCTGCAGGCAAGGGGCAGTGTGCATGCATCAGGACCGCGATGGCGTGTGGACTGGAAAGTGAGATCGTAGCCTGTGTGCACCGGGAAGGACCCTGTGGAAATGCAGACAGCTTAGGCTTTGTGTTGGGTGTGTTACACCATGACTGATTCTGTGAGGGGAAGACCCTCATAGGGAGCAGTGAGGAGGGGATAGAGTGGGAGTGGAAGAGGGAGCAGAGACAGAGCTCACAGTCCTTACTGACTGGTGGGAAAGGGGGCAGGATCAGGGTTGCCCACCAGGCGGTGAGTTTGTATGAAGCCTGGTGGATGAACAATTCACATGGGGTCCTAGGAGCCCTACTGCCAGGATGACATGTGATCAGACCCTTCCCCTGATTACTCCATTCACTGGGCATCTCACTCTGTCTCTCACTTCCAGAGTTAGAAAAGGTGCCCCAGAACCTACACAGCTCCTTGTTGATCTGCTCAATGGCCACTCATCCTGGTGCCAAAATACAAAAACTGGGTAGGTGGACTATGGACAGAGGGATTATAGAACAAGCTCTTAAGAGAGTCACCCTATCGGCCGGGTCTCTCATGGGCCCTCAGTCAGGGCCAGGCAGCAGGCCCAGCCAGAGCAGGGGATGACGGTATTGGAGCTGCCAAAGGCCACCATCCCTAGATGCCTCAGTGTTCCCACAGTGATACAGCCCAGGACTCCTGGCGATAATCAGGGTCCAAATGGCTCCCCCTGAACAGAGATGTTTCAAATAAAACTGTTTTCCAGATGAAATAATACCAAGGTACCCCTATAGGCTCCCTCATCCGCATCATCTAAGACCCTGATACACGCTGCCTTCAGTACCACACATGGAGGCCAAGTTGCCGCCATGAACACATTCGTTCTGTAAACAAGTATTGAGCACTTACTCTATGCCATGCACTGTGCTGGCAGCTGGGAGGACCAAGGCACAGTCCTTGGTTTTGGTAACTCGTTATCTAGCAGAAAAGACAGACACAGAAACAGATTATTACAGTGTGGCAAATGTGGTCACAGAGGTCCTTCCAAAGTGTCATGGGAGCCCCGAGGGAGAGCCTGACACTGTCCGGGCTGCTGGGAAAGGCCTGATAAGGTTGTGATATCTGGGGTGGAGTTTAAAAGAGGAAAGGAAATTTCCCAAACAGAAAAGGGGACAGGTTTACTCTAAGCATGAGGAGAAGTGAAGGCCCCGTCATGGGCAGGCTGAGGGGTGTGAGAGAAGCAATGAGGTTGAGGCCATGTCCACATGGGCACAGTGGAAAATGAGGCTGTCTGGTCTGCTGACACTTGACTGTCAGAGGAGGAAGTCTGGTCAGCTATGGAAAGCGAGAAGACTTTAGGAGAGGATAAGAGAGGGAGGACAGATCAGACCTGTGCTTTAGAAAGAAGATCGAAGGCATTGGTGAGGACGGACTGGAAATGAGAAACGTGTGGCCTGAAGACCAGCTCGAGGAAGGAAGGGGAATCCCAGACGGGACCAGGTTCTGAACTAAGCCTCAGCCAGTGGCCCCACGGCTCTCCCCCAGCCGAGACATTCTCTGATCAGAGGAGGCAGGCTTCACTTGTGTGCTCGAAGTGTTTTACATGTGCCACTTCATTTAACTCCCCCAATAACCTTGAGAGGCAGGGACTATTACCCCATTTTATAGAGGAGAAAACTCAGAGGAGTTCCTCGGGGAAGGTCACAGAGCTGGCAACTGGCAGAGCCAGGTCGGTGTGACTCCGCCCTGTGCTCAAAACCCGCCGGGGCAGAAGGGAGGGCCTTGGAAAGCTAGGTTTTCAGGACTTACAATGGTTTGCAGCAAACATACAATTTGACTGTGATAAAGAAGAGTTCCACAAACCCTCGGCTTTTCTCTAGTGAGGCATTTTTCACAGGAAATGCCAAAGAAGAAGTTGCTAAGCACCCCCTCTCGCTCCCTGAGCCCTTTGTTTCCTTCTCCAGGTGTCGGTCACTAACCTCTGGAATCCGCAGCATTGGCTTGATGGGTTGGCCGGTCTCCTTTAAGGGCCTGCCTCACTTCGGGCCGCAACCCCACCGCCAGCCCTCAGACCCTTAGAGGCTGATATCATTCGCTCCTCCTCGGCCAGCTGAGGGCTGGGTGAGACGGGAGCGCCCCTCCTGTGAGGCAGCAGCAGCTGAGAAGTCAGCCCTCCGCTCCCAACTGCAGTGGAGGCACTGGTTCCAGAAGTGCGGCCTTTTCCACTCTTGCTGCGAGGCTTGGAGAAGTTGGTGTCAGATGAGAGGTTGGCCCTTGAGATTTGTTCATACAGGGAATGCTGGGAACTCTTATAAACTGTTTCACTCTCATGAAGAAGTCAGGCAAATAGGAAGTGACAGTCTTTCTCATCTTCTCTTGACCAAAATCCACCTTGGATCCTGTTCCTACCGTCTAAATCCGCAAGCATTTCCGGCTGCAGCAGTGTATGCGCCACAATGAAAACAGCAGGCAAGTCCTCCAGGCTAAGGGGGTTGCGGGCCTTCGAGACTTACCTCCCAGCAAGGCAGATGCAATGGCAGGGGGCCTGGGCTGGGGGCACAAGCCCAGGGCTGAACGGGCTCCAGGGGGGAACAGTTTGCAGGGCACAGACAAGGCCGTACACAGAGGTCATAAAACAAAATTTATCTTTAATTTGTAAGTGTCAACAGCAGTACAAAAGATGGAGTGATGACGACTAGATTAGGGTAGAGAGGACAGTCTTGAGGTAAATGAGCATAAATAGGCAGTTCTTATAGACACTCCCCTGAGGGGCCGGGGCCCCATCATGGCATATACATTATCACCCAAAGATGGCATGTTTAACACATCAGGAAAGCACCTTGTGCAAAAAGGAAAAAAAAAGTAGCTAAGGTGCCAACATACACCAGGATAGATAAAGACAGTGTGTCTTTCGATTTTGTCTTTTCCCTTAATTATGAGGCAGAGGAGGGGAAGACTTTGAAAAGTACCACTGAAAGATTATTCAATGTTGAGCTTTATCTCACATCAATACTGCACAACGAAATCCAAGAAGTCTGTGTATGCAACAAAGCTAAGAACAATGATTCATTCCTTTAAATTTGAAGAGATCCTTTTTTTTTCATTTCTTTAATCCTTAGCAAACTTTTTTTCCATTATTAAGAGGAGAGTGTGAGAAAGATGTGATGGCAACCCTTAAGGTCATTTAAAAACTTTACACTGGACTGTACAAGATTTTTTTTTTTGATAAACTATTTACATTTTCAGACTTTCAAACATATTCAAAGCAGCAATAGACACTAGTTTTTATGGTTTCTGTTTTTTTTTTCTAATTGCCCAAATAGTTACCAGCCATGGGCCAAGTAGGTACCTGCGTTATACATAGAATTTCTACAAAGAAAATCTGCAGCTAAAATTTGCTCAAGGGCGCATGAAATGCCCTCAGTGTCCCAAGGGCCGCGCATCCGCGGCGTTGCTAGAGGAACCAGCACAGTACCTTGACAACAGAGTCGTAGTTGCCCCAACAGCCCTACACGAACTTTACACTTTGAAACAGCAGCCAGCATGTCAGTCCAGCATGTCAGTGAATTGTGCTGATTAAATTAACATAGAATACAATCTCACAATATACATCACAAACAAATTACAATGTCGGGAAATAAAAAGAGTTACAGTAAGATAAGTTATGTAGTAACAGCTTATAAGCTTGTCTAAGGTAATAAAAATTTTACATGGCAAATACAATAATGAATGAACATAAATGCTAAGCATTCTAATTTGCTATGAGCTGGAGAAGGGTACAACAAAGACTGCACTTTCAGAAAAAGCAAAGACACATATGACAAAGGAAGACAAACGGAGAATGCACATGAGCAGATCTGCAATGTGCAGCATACAAACAGTTAAATATTTGCACATTCCCCATACTCCAAGAGCACCAGCACTGAGGCCTCACTTTATGATGCTTGTGGTTCTTCAGGAATAAGAAACTACTGAGCAAGATATGTCACTGAGTTGCCTTCAAGCTTTCAAACTGCCAGGGACGCCAACCAGAAGAGTAGCTCCAAGTTAGAAGAGCGTTACTTTTCCACCCCTCCCCCACCCACCTCGAGCCCCGCCCCAAAGGTGCCAGCGTTCTGAATACTTGTTCATGAGCTTTTGGAAAGAAATCTGTCCCCAAAGGAAAAGATGGAATGGGGACGAAAAGGAAATGTGTCTGCATATCAATTTCAGTGATGTTAGCAGGAGGTTACGCTCAAGAGTATATGGCATCAGAAACAGAACATAAGCATAAGGAATAACAGAGAGAAGTTGTTTATTCAGGAAGAAAACAAGACAGGGGGCAGATGACTTAAGGAAATGATGCAAGTGCTTTTGTAAAAGGACAAATGAGGTCATACAATATGATTATACTTTGAGAAGTGAGCTTAAGTGCCAACTCAGTCCTTAGACAAACATGTACAAAATCAGGCTACAGCAACCAATTTTTTGTCATTTTCTCATTAAAAAGGAAGACCCAGTCATAATTTCAGTACATTCCCCTAGCTGCATTCTTTGCAGTTGTTGGCACTTGGTACAGGACTTCTCATATGGTTTAAAACTACTAACTGATTCTTTGTCTTTTCCCTAAATGAGTAGGTAGAGGTCACCTCTTTGCAAAATGAGTAAACTGAGAGAAGCAGCCTCAGCTATGATGTTCAAGTGGCCAGGCTGCCTTCCTACTGGGGGTAGATGGGCTTCCTCGGAACAATCCTTGCTTTCAGCTGGTGCCTGTGCTCCCCGCTCGCTCAGGAGGGTGTGCTCTGGAGCAGCAGCCTGGCTTCACAAGGAAAAGAAAGGAGCCTTTAATTTCAGCCCTCGAGTGATCACACCCTTTTCAAACACCCAGGCTCCAGTGGGGCCGATGTTCAGGGGAGGCCAGAGTTGGCTCAGCAGCACTGCTAGCCCACACCTGAATTTAGAACTTGGCCTGAGGGCCCGTGTCAGGACCCTGGCAAATCAAATCAGGCCTGAGGACAAGGCTGGGGAGTATCAAATAACAAATGAAGCAAACTGATGTGCTCCTAAAAGGGCGAGCTGAATATACATGGAAACAACAAAGCTTTCGTATCTTCCTGGAAAAGATACTGCATCACATCTGCCAATGAAATAGAGAAACTGCCTGCCTGGCTGCTACTGTCCACAGACTGACCTTTTCTTTCTCTCTCCCTCCCTCTCTTTCTCTTTCTTTCCTTCCTTTCTTTTCTTTCTTTCTTTTTCTTTCTTTTCTCTTTCCTTCCTTCCTTCCTTCCATCCTATTCCCTAGGGTCCATTTTTTTAGGACAGGATTGTCTGCCAGTGTCTCTATTCTAAGTAACAAGGAAAATCCTGATCCTGCAAGTTCTTTAATAAAATGGACATAATTTTTACCTTTGATTTGAAGATACTATGAAATAGGGGGCACTGAAAAAAAATTGATGAACATTCTTTAATATAATTGGGATGGTGGGACTTTTATTAACGGCCAATCTCAGGTAGATTTTTCCCTTTATAATGACATTCAGCCTTCCTGCCCTTAGATGGTCACAGAACTACCTTATAAGATTTATGTGGATTTACAAAGCAAACTGACTCTCTCCCAGATGTACTGGAAATTCACCATGTTGAATCCATCAACTTTCTCTAAGGGAAAAAAAAGTGAAAGTCTGAGTCTGTGGACAGTGGGTTCTAAGCTGTATGAGAACCCGAGTGAAGGGTTTTCCTGCTCCAGCTACGGGTGGGACTCTGCTCTCTCACTGTGGCTGATAATTCACTACCCTGTGAGGTACAGTGACTCATCAGCTTCTAGTCTGGACCAACATGTATGGACAGAGAACAAAAAGGAAATACATAACTTATATTTCACTAAGTATTCATGAACCAAAAATAAAGTCTATTTCTATGTTATATTTACACAATTAGAAAAATCTAAAATGAGATGGTAAATTCATAAAAACTTTGTTTAAGCCCCACTGAAAATAAAACGAAGTGATCCCTATGATTGTCATTCTTAATTTCCATGGTATTTAGAGCCAAACTTGGCTAATAAATAGAATAAACTGCTTATGTGCAGAATTTAGATTCAAATACAGCATCACTGTTTGACCCAATGAAAGAGACGTTTACAATCAGATCATTCCTGAATAGCCTTTCATTTTTAAGAACATGGCTAGAAGTAACTGAACCCCAGTACTGAGGCAGAGCTGGAGCTAAAACAAAGTGTTCATACACACATGTATTTTGCATAAATAAATGAAATAACAAGACATAAAAATGACTCAAATCCGGCAACTGTGAGGCAAGCCCACACGAGTCGAAACAGATGACTTTTGTTCATGTAGTTTTCGTACAACAGCTTCACATTAGTCAGAAGTGATAAAAAATACCATTTATATCCAGTGCTTATAACACTTACGAAACAACATCTGTGAGTGTGTGTGTTTTTTGTTGTTTTTTTTTTGTTTGTTTTCTTTTTTTTTTTGTTTCTTTTCTTTTCTTTTCTTTTCTTTTTTACTACAAGCAAAATCAAGTTTCAGTCCTAAAGAACAGTCCTTTGTTCTCCACCAGCCCAGAATATTATTTTGGCATGGTCATAAAAACAAACAGAATTACCCTACCATTCTAAATGTTTGCCTTTGTGCAAAATTAATTACATACAATACAATGCTAGCCATGCAGCGCTCTACCTATGCAACGAAGTAAAAAAGAAGGGGGAGAGGGCAAGGCAGAGTCAAAGAGAAAGAGGGAAAAACATGAGAATGAACTGAGGAGGAGAGGTATGTAATCGAAAGAAATCGGTAAGACAATAATAAATACTTTTTTTTCAGAAAAAAATGACCTCCTCCTCATTTGAAATAAAATGTACAAAAACAAAGTTCCAATCCCCAACCAATATTAAGAACCAAACATTCCTATCAGTACCTTAATCAGCTTATAGAGAGCACTCCCAGCTAATGACATGGACAATAATGTCTTGGCGAGACCTATTTATTGCTATTAGGTATGGCCTTGAGCAGTCAAATAAATATGAAGGTATGCTATTCTCTTCCAAGTGACAAAATGGCTCAAGAACTCTGATGGGGCTGTTCTTATGTCCTGTGATCAGATTCTGGTTGTCCCATGAGGTGAACTGTCCTATTTTCTGACATTCTTCCATTGAGCTACTCTGGCTGAGGCCACCCCCCGCCCCACAGGCAATCAGTCCTGGTTTCAGGAAGGTCAAAATGGCACAGCCGAGCTCCCTGTAGTTAGGAGATTGGGGACAAAACCTCACTGCCTCCCAGCCCATCAGTGCGTCTCCAGAGAAACCCCTGTGTGACAAGTGCAGTTAACCTTGTTCACACGCAGGCATGATCCCCATGTGGCCACAGATGGAGGGAGTGAGCCAGAGGCACTTGTCTGCTGCCCCAGGAGTGATCTGTTCCCCAGGGTTAACAATAGGAACAGCCCATATGGGGAATGTATTTCCCCTCCTTCTCCTTCCCTGCAGTTTTCTTTCATTCTCTGGGTATCATGACTATTTGCCTCTATCTTTGCTTTGAGGCTGTCATGTGGCTTCTTGCCTCCCGGGGATTTTGCAAAGCACTCCCTAGATGTGCCAGATGGGACAAGACAGCTCAGT
Source organism: Vicugna pacos (assembly GCF_048564905.1). Lineage (NCBI taxonomy): Eukaryota > Metazoa > Chordata > Mammalia > Artiodactyla > Camelidae > Vicugna > Vicugna pacos. The sequence continues at coordinate 38,205,949 of NC_132996.1, forward strand.
GTAAAGGTGCCAGCCCATGACAGCACCACTGTTGACTCCTACATGGCCCGCAACTTTGGGCTTTAAGATTGGGTGCAGGACTCTCCTGCCTGGCAGTCACCACTGTTGACTCTTGCTGCTGAGTGGCATTCAGGGTGAATGCCACTGATGCAGATCCTACCACTTGTTGCTTAATTGAATTAAGGGGCAATTCTGGCAAAAGATTCAAGGTCAAGGCGAACCTCAGGGGCATATCTGTTAAAGTGTAAGACTCTACACCTGTATCCAGATACACAGCTCTGTAGCCATATATACAAGGATGTTCAAAAACAATATAGGTATTTAGTAGTAACTTGTTTCAGAAATGCTTCCAGATGATCTGGGGACATAAAATTACTATGTACATCTTTTGTATCTAGCAGGAGAAGGAGGTGAAAATGGCTGAAAAGTTATTTGGGGAAGGAGGGTGAAAAACAAGAATAATTAAATTAATGCCACCAACAAATTTTTTTTAAATAAATAGTAAGTGGACCCGTGACATTCTGGAATGAATAAATTATTTAAGAGAAAAATGTGTTAAGACTGAATGTCAGGGTTAAAGGCAAAGGGATAATGGATGTAGTGAGAGGTGGTCTCAGGCAGAGAAGACCACCGTGTCGGTATCTGGTGTGGTGATCGCTCTGGTGTGTGGCTGTCGTATCATGTCACACACTGATGGCACGTCAAGAGGCAAACACAATTGGGTACATGCACTGTGGCAACCTTGTTCATTCCTTACAATATCTTGTCTCCAGATTCCTGAGTACTTTACCATTTTCTGGAAAAAAAAAGTGTGGTTTGCTATTTTATTTTAAGATGCCAAAGATTGTCTAAGACTTTGCAGTGTCTCCTTTAAGACTTTCAAAATATTAAGATTCAAAAGTTATGAAAAAGTTTGGCACATTCAAAGTTTCACTCTACACGTGGACAAATGGAATTCCGAGGCCTTTTGAATATGCTCTACATGCAGCTGCACACGCCGTGGACTTGTTCTGTTTCACAATATGAAATCCTCAGTTGTTTTCTAAAATAATTCAGAATAAAAACACATTCACAACCTGTAGGCCGGCACAGCATACCTGAGTGAGAATGTTTAACCCCATCTAAAACAGTAACTTAAACCTTTATCAACATCCAAAAGAAAAAAAAAAGTAAGACAAAAAATATAAGACTTGTAAGACAGCTATGGGTTGAGATAAGTTTTCAAGTCCTGGTGTCTCATATTTAATATGTCTTCACCTAAATTAAAAACAACAACAACAACAATAACAATAACGACAAAAAACTCAAGTTCATGAAAAATCAGGGAAAACTTAATCTGTCTCACACTTTACGAAACAATTAAGACCATTCTGCTGATGTAATTGTGGAGCCACAAATGCATGCGGGCTCTTTAAGAACTTTTTTGTTGGGGGAGGGGCAGTGAAATGTCAGAGTATTTTAATTCGGCAAACAAACGCTCCTCAGTTGGCACTGACAGCTTCAGGGGCTTCGTTTTCACTGCTATAGTCTGATTTGGGGTCATCTTCGTAGTCGTCATACATTTCCATTTCATCCTCTCCATTAATTATTTCATTTCCAGCTAGGCTTCCGCCGTCTGTCTTCATTCCATAAGTGCTCTGGATGACCGGGAGGCTGGGCTCTGGGCTGGCAGAGGTGCTAGAGCAGTCAGATGTCATCTGAGGTGACGGGGTGGTAGTTGCCATAGTAATAGCACCAGGATACACAACACCTGTTCCTGTGGTGATTGGAATCTGAGGCTGTTGCCTGTATAGATTCAAAAAATAAAGCAGAGGGAAATATCTACATACATCTGTTCTTCTGTGTGGCACTGGAATTCATCCCCCACACACTCTAAAAAGGGGCTCTGTGGAAAGTGTAAGCAGATGACAGAATGTGACAAAGGTGTTTCCTGGAGGGGTCCTGCAAATCTCCCTGACACCGTGGCTGGAGTTAAGGAACACAATGGAGGAATTTACTGATGGTTTTGCGACATAAAATTAGGGTCCTTATAACATGACAAATACGGCAAAGTTCCGATAACTTCTGGCATTTGGAACAAACACTGTGGTTAATTCCACAAAGTTACTTGTAAGATCATTTTTAAGATCTCCCAGAACATTACAAAAAATAGGCTGGTAACATGAGACATGCTATAATGTCGCTCGCTGTTAAGCAGGCTTGTGTCTTTACCTCGGTTTGAGAACTGTACAGTTCAAGAAAGATCAAGATGAGAAAGTATCCAGTATATCCCAAAGAGTCAGATTTAGCAAAGCATGTATTTGGTATCTTGTAAATGTCTATTTATTTCCACAGCTGAACTTGTAGGGAAGCCCCTGGAAGCTTCTATTTTCCTAATTATGGAAGGATCATCTTGGGTGTCATTACTCCTGTGGCCCTGGGCTAGAGCTGGGGTTGGAGGAGTCAGGAGTGAAGAACAGTGAGAACTCCTCCAATCACCTAACAGGAGGACACACGTCGCCTCATCCTGGATCCCAGCAGGCCTGGTCACACCAGATCACTTCGTCATAATGTCACTCTAGTTCAAATAAACCTACCAGACCCTTTATGAAGGTCAGTCTCTCCTTCTGCAGGGAGACGTGGCTATCTGTCTCTCAACTTCCCTGGAGGCATTATAACTGGTTGAAAGAATTAAAGACCTACTACCTAGCTCAAAACTATGACTGAAATATTATTCTCCTGGCTGTAGCATTCACTGAGTATTTCTCAATCGTTATGAACAGTAATATTAAGTTCACTTCAAAATGTCATTGTAACTCTCCTTTCTGAGCCTCAGTTTCCATGCATTTCTAAAAGCTGGGGTCAGGGAAGTCCTGGAAGGTCCTTCTACCTTTTAGTACTTGGCTTCAGATCAGACCATCACTTGAACCATTCTTATTGACCCCTTCATTGAAACTTTCTATCCACCTCAGTCTAACAGGAAAAAAATCTGAATTTGTGAAGAACTAGCTTACCAGCGATCCCTTGACACTCCCTAAAGGAGCACAATTTCTCATAAAGGCCTGCGTGTCCTCCAGCCTGGTAGATGGAGAAATGACACCAACGGCCTGGAATCACACTGTGGGATATCTGAAAATGCTATCTTTAACAACCTCTTTCAAACACTAGGAGGCATAATCATGATAGCACAACCTTTGACTAACATAATATATATAATATTTTCATATGTATTACCTCATTCAATTAACATGGCAACTTTATGAGGTATTATTAAGCTCAGTTTTCAGATGAAGAAAATGAGGCCTTGCTCAAGGCCTTGCATTCAAAAATCAGCAGGGCTGGGACTTAAGCCTAGGTCAACAGACTTGAAGTACATCACTCTTCCCTTTGTAGATATTCAACATACAGATACACTAAGCTCCCTATATCCCATAAAAACTCCTGATTTCTACACAGCCTGTAGGTATCCAGCTGATACTAAGCACCTGATACTGATTCATTTTCTATGATGCTCAAGGTAATTTTTTTGATTACTCAAAAGATGATGATGATAGAGGAATCTAAATCCATGTGTAGAAACATCTGATAAAAGGCTGGCTTCCCTTCCATAGAGTCAAATTCTAAAGATAGTATACTTCTCGTTTCCTAAGTTTGGGGCAAATTAACACAAAGTAAATTACATGCTAACCTACCCAAGACAGTAAATGCCTCATTAATTTTTTTTTTACTGAATTTCGATAATTGCAATAAAAATATTTTTGCCTCAATCACAAAATGCCTGTAGAGTGATAAACTTTTATTGTAGTATTGACCCATTTTACAGATTTCCCAATTTGGTGAGCTAATCTAAAATAGAAACTCTACATACCATATACAAACTATCAAATGGTATATTTTCTTTTCATGAAGGACATTTTCTTTTCATAAAGAAGAGATCATCATTTTCTGCAGGATTTTTTAAGTAAAAATATCTATATGTCTATTATATAAATTTGAATTGAGCTCCTATTATGTGCTATGGACAATGCTTAGATGCTTTCATGTTATCTTCTTTAATCCTCACAATCACCTGAGGGGACAATTATTATTTCCCCTATTTTATAGATGAAGTAACCAGTTAAGGTGCAGAGAATTTGCTATTTGTCTAAGGACACACCAATAGGAATTGAACTCTTTCTTATTTCACAAATTCTCTACTAAGGATATCAAGATTGGGGTGAGAAAGGCAAGTTCACACTATCAGAAAATTAGTTAGCAATTTGAATCAGAATCCAAATATATATAAAACTTCTTATCTGATGTGGATGTCAAAATACCATTTCAAACTTACAGGGGCAAAACTGAATTCCTGATCATTCTCCCTTATACTGGCTCCTCTCATGACCTTTCAGATCTTGGTTAATGATTACTTCATCTTTTTGGCTGCTGGGGCCGATCCTATATCCCTATACCCCATCCATCAGCAAATCCTATTGGGTCACTCTTAGGAATATTGTCCAGAATCCCTCCACTTTTGCCATCTACAAACCTAGTTCAAGCCACCATCAACTCTAATCTGGTCTATTGTAAGAGCCTGCCTCCTTACTTCCAGTCACATCTCCTTCAGACAATACTCAACATAGTAGACAGAGTGATCATTTTAAAACCTAAGTCAGATCACAATACTCCTCTGCTTATAGACTTTTCAATGCCTCTCCATCTCACTCAGAGTCAAATTCAAGTCCTTTCAGAATTCGGCTCCCTACCATCTCTCCTCATCTTTCTCTACTACTACTGCCTTTACTCATCGCACCTACTCATTGTGCTCCTATCGCTCGGGACTCATGTCTCCCAACAAGCCAGGCACAACCTCTCACCATCTTCATGGCTGCTGTTCTCCCTGCCTAGTTCTTCTCCCAGACATCCACCCGCGTGGCTGGCCCCCTCACTCCTCAGGTCTTTGCTCAAGTTTATCTTCTCAGTGAGGTTTTCTGTGGTCACTGGTTTAAAATCGCACTTCAGCCTCTCAAACCCCCTATACCGTACCCTCCTTTACTTTGTTCTAAGGCACTTATTACTGTTTGATATTATTTATTAATTCATTCACTCACTCGTCTTCTGACTTTCCCCACTAGACCGCAAGTTTCATAAGGACAGGGATTTTCACTGATACAGTCCCAGAGCTTAGGCAATGCCTGGAACACAGGAAGCATTCACCAAAAGTCTGCTGAATACATGGAATAAATGAACAAACGAGTGAGTGAGAGGGAAAAGAAATGAAAAGGCTAGGTAACCTATTTTGGAGAAGAAAAGATGTAAAGAGCTTAGCTATAAGGGAGAGAGGGTGGTGTGGAAGGAATGTGAATATAACCATCTTTAGGTCTTGAGTGATTTTCTTCACAAATAAGGAAGAGATTTGTTCTAGAAAAGACCAAAGAAGAGCATCAGAACCAATCTATAAAGTAGGAGGCTTAGTTAAAAGAAAAGAACTTTCTAGTATTAAAAGATGTTTCCACAAAGAAACTAGCTCTCTTGGAAAGTGGTGAGCTCTCTGGCCCTGGAAGAGTTCAAGCCGAACTTGGAAAGGACTCCCACAACAGCTGGCTGCTTGAAGGATATGACTTCTGAGGCCCTTTCTAAGTTACCACTGATTCTGCAAAATCATAAACTGACTGTCATGCTGGTCTTGCTCCCTCACTGTCATTATCAGCATAAAAAGAAACTAAAAAAATTAAATGAGCATAGCTAGCTATACTTGAAGAAGCCTGGCTTTCAAGGGTTTCCAAAATTGTCCCACCCTACATATCTTACTTTTCTTTACTGTCAGGGACAATTCCTAGGCTAGCCTCCCTCTTTATTATTGAACATTTTCATATTTCCCCCATGTGTTCATGCTCTCCTTCATGCTAAAATAGGAACCTGTCCTTCATCAGCCTGCCCCCTGCCCACATCTCAAGTCCCCTTCCTCAAGAATGGCCTTTGGTCGGTCCTAACCCATAGTAATCTCCCTTCCTCTGAGCTATATAATCAAAATTAGTACTTCATTACACACTCTGTGCAGCACTATGCAATGTATTGTGTGTGTGTGTGTGTGTGTGTGTAACAAACTGGTATTTGCTAACCTATTTATGTACATGTCCGGCTTCTCGGTTAATAGCATTCTCTGATAACTCACTGTGTGTAGAACTGATGCCTCATGCACTAGACTAATTTAGTACAGTGCTAGGCACACAGCTGGTTTCCAACAGGCCTTTACCAACTGACCAACTAATCAATTAACAAAATGGAAAATCAAGCTTTGTCTATCGGAAATTACTTTCCTAGAAAGCATTTTCCCTTCCTCTACAAATCAATTGTGAGGTCAAAATTCAAACACTGCAGATTTCACAAACAGGAATCGCTGGCAAGTGCTGGGCTTTACAAATAATGGATGTATGCATCAGAACAAAAGCTGTGGATGTTCGTGAAAGTATACATGTGCAGCTGATGTGAGCAGAGATGGCTGAGGACCCTCCCTCCCCGCCCAAGAGTTTAAGCTGGCCCTGACAGAGTCCAGCGTTGTCGCATGGCTTCCAAATCACAGGAACATTTCTGGAGTATGGTCTAGCTTTTGCTAACTGCGGTGGAATTATTTATTTATATCGTCAAAGCCCCTGTCTGCTGATCCTTCAGGCCCTCACAGTATCTATAAATGAAGGCAATGACGTTTGTCTCACTAGTAGGTAAGCCTATAAATTGCACATCTTTTTGCATTACCTATGAGAGATTCTAATCTGGCTTTCTCTACAGGAAGACAATACTGAAAACAGAATGTCTAGTCTATGCTAATCAATTGAATTTATAAGCATCTTATAGGTTTCATTCAGCCTCTTTAAGATTCAGATCAAAATAGCAAGTATTCATACCATTTATACCATAATGCAGCAAACACAATTCTTTATAATATGAAATATTTACCTGACACATAGCATCCTTTCTCTAGAATAATATTTGCTTTAATTGGGGCTTACTATGTGTCAGACACCATTCCAAGCACTTTAGATATATTAAATTATTCAATCTTCAGAAGGATCTGATGTTGTAGGTATTACTGTCATCCCAATTTTTATATGAGGAAATTGAGGTACAAAGGGCAAATGGAGAGTTTAGAGGATAAGGATTGCTAAGCATTAGTTCCTAGAGCCAGGCAGAAGCAGATCTAGTATTTGAGCCAGAATAGTCTGGCTCCAGAATTGGTGTTCTTAACCACTACACTATACAGCCTCTAAACAATTTGTAGGCTCTAATTGAGAGGTATGTGTAATGGTGAAAAGGACATATGTTTCACATAAGCCTGGTTTCAATCTCAGCTCTGCAATGTACTAGCTGTGTGGCCTTGAACAAATTATTAAACATCTCTGAACATTCTGTTTTTCAACCCCAGGATGCAGATGATACTGCTTATCTTACAAATTTGTTGTGTTTGCAATAATCTGTATAATTCACCCTTATTGTTACTCAAAATGTAATCCCAATTTAAATATTTTATAGTATCTGAATAATTCTCTATTAGTTCATAGGTAAACTATTGAATAAGCTTCGAATAAATTGGAAGTACATTTCATGTGGCCACAGTTCTTTGGGGAAAGACCCTAACAAATATCATTTTAACATTAATGGTACTCCTGTCAGGATTACTGCAAAATTCTGATACTTAAGCTATCAATTGAAGGGGTTAAATCCAAGGCTAGAGCTAACATTATTCTATTTCATATATTGATAAATTCATTTCATAATAATTGAGTAAAAAAGAAAAAAAAACTCACTGAACTTCCAGTTGTATCATCAGTAAAATGCATGACAATGTTGAGCAATATATGTCATTTTATTGGCTTGAAAGTTATGCACACCTTTTCAAAATCAGCTATAAAAATTGATCTCACTCCCATTCCCTCAAGAAGTCAATAGCAATCTTTGAATTTCGTGTTTGGTTTTTCCTCTTCTAATAACCTTGCATCTAATGAAGATCAGTTTCCAAAGATGAATCCAAGGGAGTTAATAATCCATAAAATACAACTACCTGGGAGAGAATGCGAATCCTTAAGTGAAGACATCAGCTGGCTTCACGTAGTGAGTATTACCTAAGCTGGGTGGAGGAAGATACTCAGCACTGAAGATTAGAGAACAAGGCATTCTGGCCATTGCCTGCATGCCTGTGGCTCTATTCCACAGACTAAAATAAGCTTTCCATAGAGGACCTCCTACACTAGCTACCAGGTCCTTGGTCTCGAAATTTCAAAGCTCTTTTTATGCCACCGTATACCACAACAAAAGCCCTTATTTTCTCTAGGTTCTAGGAGCTCTTCCTCAAACGGTAAAGTCATACTTGTAACTGTGCCAGGACAGGATGACAAGGCACATTTTGAAGCAACGTGGTAAAGACAGTTCCTCAGTCATTCGGCATGACAGAGGCGGAGGCCTGATTTAATCCCTGGCTCCTTCTCACCTTTCAGCAGCCATAGGACCTCCTGGGGCCTCTATTTCTTTATCTTATTTACAGGATTATATAATTTGTATACCTAAAACACGTCGTCTACAGTAGGCATTCAATAAGTAGTAGATGCTATTGAGTTGTTTTAGCTAAGTTCATTTTACATGCATTACTATGGAATGAGGTATTTTGGTCCAGAGCTGTCACCAATGTCCCTTTGGTAAAGAGGACTAAATTGAATAGAATTACCGCCATCTCCTATTTGGAACTAAGACAGTACCTTCGATACCCTTCCAGATTATGGCAAAAGGACCCATTATGCAACACAGGGAACATGACTGGGGAGAAGGGTGGGAATCACAAAATATCTCAGATTTAAACTTTTGATTCTCTGTTCAAAGGAGGTTATATATATTCTCAGAGATATACTAACAGGATTAAAAGAAGACATTACACAGTCTTAAATTTGTATTTTGTTACCTACAACTATATTTCCTAAAGTACACTGCGAATTGGGGTATTGCATAAATCCCCTAATTAACACATGGATAGCCCAATTACATTGCATTGTACTTTTGTGTTAAAAGCTTTACTTTAAAAGGTGCAAACATTTATAACACGGAAGAATGTGACATCCTATTTTGGCATGTCTTCATCTGTTAATATATTGGTATTCTCAAATAACACAGTGGTTTAAGCCTCTCTTTACCTAGAAAAAGTTCTGCCATAGTGTAAAGAAATTCATTGATTAACTAGTGTGACATAGGTAAATCCATGTTTAATAGTAATAATAATGACAGGAATTCACCTTTATTGATATTGTACTAAGTATTACATAAAGCACTTTTGAAAGCATTGCCTCATTGAATCCTCTCAACAATTGTATGAGATAGATACTATTACTCGTTTCATTTCACACATGAGAAAACAGAAAAACAGAAGCTTAGAAAAGTTAAGTAACGTGGCCAAGTAGGTAGCACAGTCAGTGTCTGAAACTCGGCGGTCAAACGCCAAAGTCCACATTCTTCCCCAGAACACTCTGGTGTATTGTATAGATTAGTGACCCACGCAGCTTTCATTGGCCTTTTTTTTTTTTTTCTTTCTATTTTCACTATTTACTTTTCCAAATTAGTTTTCTGTTTTTAAACACGTGCTTCTGAAACCAACTTTTTGTTCCATGAAGTTATTTTTTGAGTGCCCTTAAAAATAAATAAATAGTTCTTTACTGCTCCTTAAGGTATCTCTTTTCTTCGCCTCTAAGTAAAGCTTTCTCATGTCCTTGGGACAGCACAGCTCCTCAATTCCCCTTTCAGTTAACAGTGAACACAGCTTCCTTTTTACTTCCTCCACGTCTCTCTCTCAAGCCCTTTCCCAAGTGTCTCTCCAGTCTGATTCCAGCTGCCTTAGGCTGAGGCTTCCAGAACAGTCCGCTGGTTTGCCACCCCCCTGTGCTTCTAGGTCTGGGTAAGCTGGAACCTACAGGCATCCGCATCCCCACTTATTCTGACTACTGTGGTTACAAGAGGCCTCTTCTGAATGCAGACAGCCAGTCAGCCAAGTCGAAATTTATACCAGAAATCTATTACCTAATTTTTAAACAAAATGACATGAAATCAGACTTGAAGATATCAAAAACATGTCTAGTTTCTGATTTAAGCAAGAAAATCCACATTGTTACTGCTTCTACCACAGAATAATTTACTGCAACAGGAGTTCTGGATCTTATGCCAAAAATGAGGTCCTCTAACCAATGTCAAGGCCAATTATCTTGTGGTAGATCCCACAACAAAAGCAGACTATTGTGATTAGAGTCAGAAGCACCACCCAGAGAAGCTGGAAAGCTTCTGGGGATTTCTTAGGGTTAGTTTTAATTTTTTCCTCCCTGTGTGTCTGCTTAAATAAACTACCAGAAACTTTGTGTGTGGGCACTGAACATCTTAGATTAGCCTGGGAGACAATGAAAGGGGTGAGCAGTTGGGAGTGACCTGTTGCAGGTTTGATCTGATTTGATTTGAGCAGGAGCCATGCTGCAAGGCTGTGTGCTTGTGACACTGCAACGATTACTGTAGCTGAGCCACTTCAGTATGTCCCAGCCTCCTCCCTTCCCTAGTCTCCTTCCCAAACACCCTGCCAGTAGCCATCCTGGGGCTTCCTACTGGGGCGGGAAGGCCCAGGTGGCTAAATGCAGGAGCACTTACCCCACGGTGAAGAACTGCCTCATCTCCTGTCTCCGAGACCTCATCAGTTGCTTATACTCCCCGATCCGGAGCTTTTTGCCGTCAACAATGCAGGTGCGTTTCGGTCGAGGTTTGTATTTATAGTTCGGGTACTTCTCTAAGTGGATCTTGCTTAGCCGGGCCTGCTCCTCATAATAAGGTTGCTTCTCTTGGTTGGACATGGATTTCCAGCGAGACCCTAGGCATAAAAATAGCCCTAAATACCTAAGTGGTCAAAGCAACATACTCCCGGCAAAGACTTCTTACACTTCCCGCCACTTCACTCACCTGCGCTCTGAGTGGCTCCCGTCACCACAACCACTGAGCCTCACAACCAGTGTTTTAGACTACAGAGCAGAGAATAATGTTGTACGTGATAATGCATTATATTACTTCTCTCAATAATTTAAAGTTGATGCTACAGTAAGTATGTTGTTTTAAAATATGTCTTTGCTGCTTAAAGATTATCTCCTACACCAAGGTCTTGCCCTATCCTTCTGCCTATCTTTCTCAAGAGTGTTAAAAACCTAAATTTCCTAAGCATACTTTTGGGTGTTACAGAATCCTCAGGAAAAGCTCTCTTAGTTCCAGAAATTCAAACATCTCCCCGCACCCCAAGCATCTTTAGCGAAGCTCTCCTTTGATAGGATGTCAGCAGATGTTGATATTCCTCCGTATGTAAAAACCTAAGGTGCACACTGTCTCCCCTGGCCTAGGGTAATTAAAAAAGCTAAACCTTACTTAAGAAGTTGTAGCTTTAGAACCGGAAGGTACAGTTGGAATTATATATACCATTTTCAAGTACTATAAACATTCATTCAAAGCTGTACCAATGAAAGTACAAAAATTTTTAATATGGTTTACACAGGAAGAAGGAAAAGTATTCACTTCTCTAATATTGTTTATAAAGAATTATCTAAACACTTGACGAAGAAGGGATGTGTTTTTTTACGTGTATCGAATTGCATTTTTGTGTCTCGCTGGTGAATAAAGCGGTAACAGCTGTGCTGACTGGATGTTAGCTATTCTTCAGTGGAGATTTTTCATACATAAACAAATGGAAAAGTTGTACAAATATTCTCTATAGCCAGCAATATCCTGGTCTGTTTTAATAGCACATCCATCCCTGTTCTTTCCTGATTGTTGTGCAAAAGTTGTGTAGAAAGTCTACAGGGATAGGATTCTCTGTTCCGCTGGTTCCCAGCTTAAAGCCCCAGTTAACAGAGGATTTTTGGTGCTCTTGAAATGCTTGTGCTGAAGAGTTTATATTTTAATGAATACACTTATTATATTCTTAACTTTTTTTCACAGAATGCACACTAGTAATATAGATTCCCCACAGCTGCCAAAATGGAAACAGAGAGGTTCTGTGCCCATTTGAGAGCTTACTCATACTGCTGCTAAAATGGCAAAAAAAAAAAAAAAAGGAAAATTTCAAGTTAGATATCAAACTTTAGGGAGAGAGAAACACTAACTTTTCTTTTGACTGTCCATTAACTAGAAAAAAATTTAATATATCTACAAGGAGCATTATGGTTTGAAAGATTTTTAAATTTATTAATTTAGTTTATAAGAAAATTAAATTTATAAGAATAATATAAGAAGAATGTGTATCTCTGAAACTCTAAATAAAACCCCATTTAGTTGTAATAACATTTAGTATTCATCTTGAAATTCAAAAGTCAAAATGAAAAACTTGTATTTTAACATTTCACCACTATTTGATCTTATGTATGTTTTAAATTTTCTTAGAGGTCACTGACTGCCTCAAAATGTCTCAGAATCAAGTTAAATTATTTATACAGTGACAAAACATGTGTATTTGTGTATGTCCAGATCACTGATATTTACTCAGGTTAAATATTTATTGCTTTTGAACAAAACATTTAAAAAATGAAAACCACAGTTTAAGTCTCTAATGTTTTTCGACTTCTTAAGCAGCTCCCTTTGAGATTTTGTCACATCATGACAGCTTAAATAGAACAGTGCCTTCTGTGTTTTTTCTTCTTAAAGAGGAAACATGTTGACTGTAATGCTGCATGTTGAATGAAATATGTTCAATATGTTGAGCGCAATAATTCCAAACTGTATAATCTGTGCTGGCAAGCTTTACACTAATAGAACAAGGCTTGAATTTAATCCGGAGAAACGGGAGAATCACTCTGGTTATTTACCACAAAATGGGCCTCTGCCCTGTGGTCTATGTGTTCAACTCACTGCTCTGAAATTTGAACTAGTCATATCTTATTAATGTAAATGTAGTTTTATTTTACAAGTTTCAAAGTTATCATTAGAGGCACTGTTCTACACTCCATAAATTTCACACTATTTGGGGGCTCACCCCTAGTCCTTGGTGAGTACTTTCAGAGGGACATATGAACCCAGGAACACTAAAGCAGAAAACTGTAGCGTCTATGAGCGTTTCCAGGGTTCCGTAGCAACTTATGAGTTTTAAGACTGAGTTAAAGAAAGGAGATAAAGCTCGTCTCCATGACTCTTAGTTAGCAGTGACTTCTTAGAGTTGCCCTCTTAACACATACAATAAATAGTTTTGCCTCTAAGGTAAGATTTTAGTCAGTCCTGCCCTGGCATCTGGTGGGTGTTCTAGCTCCTAAAGGTAAATGCTACATTGCAGCGTGACGGATGCAGAGATGACACAGTCTCCTGGGGCAGCTTGCTGAGCAACACCTAACTTCTGCAAACCAGTCTCCCTTTGGTGTCAAATCAGGCCCCTTCTTGCCACTCATGCGGTAGAGGATCAGCATCAGGCACTGCACTCACCTAAGATTTTGCTAATGTTGGAGTTATGCATGTCAGGAAAGGCCTGAAGGATTTTCCTCCTCTCATCCTTCGCCCAAACCATGAACGCATTCATTGGTCGCTTGATGTGTGGCTCGCTGCTGGCCCGGCCACGGGCATCCCTGTAGACTCGTGCTTCAGCCACAGTGGCACCTCCTGTTGGCCAACAATAATACTGCTGTAGTTTAGCTGCAGAGCCATTCATTGCTTTGCTTCCTGTAATGTCAGGGCAGGAAGAACAAGACGGGGGCAAAGCGTTATCATCTGGGTAATGCAGCACAGCTTGCCACCGGGCTCGGCTGTTTTCCCCAGGCCCTTCTCTTCTTTTTAAGTGAAGTCTTGGAAGCAGAAGACAGTTTCAAGTGACAATGCTACGGGCTCTTCTGATGTAGGCCTCAAAGACACACCAGGCAGAATGAAACTTCATGTTTTCATACACCTAGTACCTTTTTACTACAGTCAATTCCAGGGGACAAAAAGGCAATTACCGGCACTATATTATGCTAACTTTTCCTGCTGTGATCTCTCCCTTCAAAAGCAGGCTCTTACCTATCATTTTAGCCTCATTTGCCAAACACTGAAGCCTCTTCCAAATAACTTACCCGAAGGACCTGTCTTTCACAACACTGTGCCATGGCCAGGGCTCCTCTCACTGCCTGCAAGCTCCTTCTCCTACTTCTTCATGCTAAGTCCCACTCATCCTTTCAGGCCTATTCAAATATGGTGTGCTTCGTGAATGAATGAATGAATTCACTGAAAACTATTAACTGAGCAATTACTATGAGTTAAGCTTTGTGCCAGGTGCTGGGTATACAAAAGTGGATAAAACAGCACTTGCTTTTAAAGGAGCTCATGGTTCAGAAAGGAGACAGACCCCAAACAGACAATTATAACAGAGTATAGTAAGTGCTTTAATATTGAAGTAAACAGGGCACCAAGAGGGCACCAGACAGGACAGTCAGCTAATGCCTCCTAGGAGACTCTAAGCTGAGTCTCCGGAGGATGAACAGGAATTAGCAGGTGAATAGGGGAGGGCAGTAAAGACAGATGGGAAGGGTATTTCAGGCCAAAGGAACAGCATCTGCAACGATGCTTCCCAGGTTGCATTCATTCCTCTTTCTTTTATGCTACAAGTTCCAAAGTAATTGCGTTATCTTACGTGAATATCTCCAATATTTCCCTTCCATCTCCAGGAATATGGGACCCCTAAAGTTAGTGTTTATGTTGTAGTCATTCTTATATCCCCAGGATTTCCTATATAATAAATACTCAATAAATATTAAGTAAAAGATTGTTCGGTTTTCAACTCATATGCAAAGGTAGTAGACTAAAAGGCAGTCATTTCAAGGTCCTGATATATTTTTCTGTTGTTTAAGGGTAGTTCCTTAACATCCCCTATGGAACTATGTCTAAATTCCTGATGTTTTATAGTTCCCAAAGAAGTGACCACAGTAACACATTAGACTGAAAGAAAGTTCCTCGAGGATGCGGCAGGCACTGGCTCTTCACTAACTGTATTCCTAGGTTCCAATAAAGCACTCGGCAAACAGAGCTTCAATTAGTAAAATACATTCAATGAATGAATGAATGGGTGAACATAGCGTCTGTTGTTTTTGTTTTCACGCAGCCCACCAGCATGACACACTGATGTGTGCTTTACATGGGGCAGATACCAAGCCTCTCCCTGTAGATTGTGGACCTCTGTAGTTAAATGTAAAGTTGGACTGATGGCCTCAGCCAGGGCCTCCACTGCTTAGATAGGAAAGCCTACTCCCAAAAGTTTAGAAGCAAAACATACATTAAAACCAACATTTCTACATTTTGGCAAAAGTAAATCCTTTCAGCTGACTGGAGTGATTATACAGGAACAACACGACCCAATCCATCTCTGCCCTTCTACTCTATTTCCAGCTACCTTGATTAAGAAGAAATTTGTTTGTGTCAGAGCTAGTAATAAATTAGAACATTAAAGAGCACTATTATTTGGCAAATATGATCATCATTTGTTGCAAACAAAAGACAGGATAAAAGGGCCGAACTGGGTAATATTGTCAGTTCTTTTCCAAACATGAAGAAGGACAGAGGGGCCCCTTTCTGAAGACCATGTGAAGTAACATATCTTTAAAACTGCCCTTCTTCTAGGCCTACTAGGCAAAATGATCCCTTACATGAAAAGTCTCAGATCCCAAGATGCATAACTAATACGCTACCTTTTTGCCACCATACCCACAGTACATTAATTTCATTTAAAATGCACTGACCATACAGGATAAATTGATTTCACTTTATATGGGTTTGACAGCCATGTTTATTGTGCAGTGAAATGTAGTGTAGCTTCCAGCTGACAATATCCATCAACACAGGGCAATATGCTGACTGCTGGGCCAGATGAAGGCATACATTACTCTGGAAGTGAAACACTCATTCAGATACGACAGTGGCTTCTTCTGAGGATCACTGTGGTAATTTATGATGCCCTCAGTGCCATTACTTTACAACTGACATGGATTCCGCAATTTATATACTTGCATGCATACACATAAAAGGAGACAGGCTTGTGGAGAATGTCAGATGCAAAAACACTTCAATATTATTCTAAGTTAACTACTGTGCCACAGGTGATTAACATTTGAGATCTGCTTTTACCGTCATAGCTTTTCTTCATCTCTAGCAAAACCAAATAGCTGGCTTCCATTTATGTATTCATTGTAAATGGGAAGTTTTAATCTCCTACACACTGATCATGGTGGATTTTTAGACTCCGGTTTTAGCAGATCTTCTACTCATACCAATGGATTCTCCCAGACATGTCATACCTATGTCCAAACTCTCTCCCTTTTCATTCCACACTGCAACCTTAGCATTGCCTTCCTACTCACTTCTACCTTACTAAATTCTACCTTCTCCAAGGACAGTTCAGGTCCCACCCCACCAGCTGTCTTACACTGGCCTTGTCCATCCTCCTATGGTACATATTATTTGCACGAGACTGACACTGCATTAATTACACAGCAGATCTCTAGTCTCACAAGAGGTGCTTCCAGAAACTGAGATATTCAGGCACAGTACACAGTATTAAAATGTGAATTAAGAAACCAGGGGGTATATACATCTCTTTTTTCTTATCTCCTCTTCTCTCTCCCAAGGGGAGTCAACTGAAAAGTAAATGGGGACATTCCAAGTTAAACTAGAAATGTTGTATTGATGAGCCAATATTTTGGAAGAAGAAGAGGTATCCAGGAAGACCAAGGTTTAAAACGACTTTTAAACTGGACCTGATATTTGATCAGAGTCAGAATTTTAAGAAAATACAAAGAGGTCACAGCATCAAAAGAGTATTTCAAAAATGTCCCTTAACTTCCATAAATTTTGCTTCATGAAACAAAATAGTTAGAGAATTATTCTTGTAGCAATAGAAATACATATGACTGTGTATGGGTGTATAAATTCAGAAATTCAAAAATAGAGATTGTATATTATGAACACTTTTAAACAAATAAGAAAAATTCTATAGAATACTATACCATGATTTTCAAAGATATGCTATTAGCCTGAATATCTGAAGCCTAAAATTGACTTTCTGCTATAATTAACTTTAGAATCTATATATCAAATGTGACTTCATGCTGCTCATTTTCAAAAATAACATCAAGTTAAAAAATAGGAGGGGGGGTACTTCATTCTAAAATAGCCAATGCTCTCTGTCACAATCCAGAGTTGTCCTAGGGAATAGCTCATAATTCTAAGAGGCAGATTCTTTTACTTTTAATAGCAGAGGAATTATTTGTGAGTTCAACGCTCCTAAATGTCTTCTCATGGAAAGAGGCTGGAAGATGCCTAGACCTATAGCTATGTATGCGGAGACTACTGCTTTCTAGCTGACCTAAGTGTCTTTAATTACCAGCAGCATCATTCCTGAATAACAGTTACTGAAAGGCCAGGAGGTCAACAGTACCACACTAGGCACAGGTCCCCTTTACTCCAGGAATCCTTAGTCTCTCCAGTTCCCCAAGGCGGCTCAGACTGGTTAATCCATCCTTCATTTCTCATATCACAGTTTATGTAAAGACAAACTTTCAGTTAGATGAAAAAAGATAGTCTGTGAGGAAAAAATAGAAATTGCCAAGGCAAAGACTTCCTTATGAATCTATTTAAATGATTTAAAGAGAATACAGAAAGTTGAGTTTTTCCAGGTGGGTTGGAAAGAAGGCCAGTTTAACCATCATAGCCTATGGCAATGGTCCTGAACTAATCCTAGAGAGGCCCCCTTCCTGGGTAAATTCCAAGGGCTATGTGAGTGAATGAGTAAGCGTTTGGTATGGATTTGTGCATATATAAAGTTCTCCCTAAGGAGGAATTCTGGCAAATTCTATAATGTGCCTAGGAATAATTTATTTATACATTAATGCAGCAAACCCTTCTGACAGATTTCAGATGTACCCAGCATTGTGATAGAGGGTGCAAAGATAAACACATGTGCCTTGTTTTCAAGGAATTTGGTCCAGTGAGGGAAACAGATGCTTAAATAGAAAATTACAAAACAGTGTAAGTGCTAACAAGGGTAATTTTAAAATACTATGAAATCAGAGAAGAGAAGCTATTAATGTTGGAATGGACAGAGATGAGGATCAGGGAGCCATCAGAGAGGAAGTACTGCTTGAGTAGTATCTTAAACAAAGAGTAGGAGTTTACCAGCAGGTATGAGTGTGAAAGTATTCTAGGCTGAGAATCCAGTGTGAATATAAAGGCACAGAGTTATTTAAAAAAAAAAAAAAAGCACGAGGGTTTTAGGGAATAAAAAGGATCTGGCTATGGCTTGAGTTTATAGGAAAAAACAGGGGAATACCAAGAGATTAAACTGGGAAAGTAAGTAGGGGCCAGATTGCTAAGTATCTTGAATACCAAGTCAAGAAGTCTAAGGTTTTTTAAAAAGCAGGGTAGTGACATGAACAAATATGTTCTACAAGAGATCAAAATGGGAGCTAAATGAGAAATTACCACTGAATAGTCTCAATGATTACTAGTGAGTTGGCAAGAAAGAATAGAGAAAAATAAGGTGAATAAATACCTCTTCACAAGCTCATTAAAACTTACATTTTGTCAGACAGAATAAATGTAATATAAGTAAAATATCAGCACAAAAGATTCTCTTCTGGGATCCAGTTCTGGTAACAACAGAATAGCTTTTATCAGACTAACCTTCAAGCAGATAATAACTATAAATTCTGAGGAAAATATTAAAAAACAACCAGTTGAAGGTACTTGAGACTTATCAAAATTAAGAAAAAACTGGAGAGGATTCAGTCCTATAAAAAAAGAAATTTCACTGAGTGAAACCCTTGTTTTCATAGCTTTTCCATGAGGACACTCCCCAGTCTACACAGCACCAAGTGGCTAGAATACAAACAGAAAGTCAGTCTTAATTGGATTAATGTGTCTGAAGAGAGAATTGAGGCTTCTGAGTGGCTAGCCCCTGAACTTCACCTGTATAGAGATGACTTCTATGATCCCAGTGGAAATCAGTGCTGTGTATTTGAAAAATCTGAGCATAAATTTCAACTGATGCCCACTGCAAGGGAAACAGAATTTGGATTTGAATACTACCAAGTTAGAAAGTGTTCATGAACAACTTAGGCTTTCCACTGAAACCCCAGAAGGACCACTCTTTAGGTATAGAGACTATATGCCAAGACTAAGGATTCATCCTAGACTACAGACAACACTGAAACAGTTACTCCCTAACAGTGCAAAACTGAGCCTCCATAACTTCACTGTGATCAGCAAGAAAATTAAACTGCCTCCTAGCACAAAAATTTAGCATTGTTAACAGAGTAAGATAATAGAAGCCAGAATCTCTACAATTTATAATCCACAGTGTACAATCTATAATAAAAAAAATTACTAGTTGTGCAAACAACCAGGAAAATGTGACTCAGAGACAAAAAAAAAATCAACAGAAGGAAACTGAGATGGCTGAAATAGTGTAATTAGCAGACAAGAACTTTAAAGTAGCCATTATAAGTATGTTCAAAGACCTAAAGGAAAAGATTATCATAATTAATGTATAAATGGGGAAACTCAGCAGAGAAATGAAACTATAAAAAGAAACATGGAAATTCTAGAACTGAAAAGTATATTTGAGATGAAAATTCATTGAATAAACTTCATAGCATTTTTGAATACAGAATAAAGGGTCAGTGACCTTAAAAATACAACAAAGAAATTAGCCAGTCTCAAAGCAGAAAGAAAAAAGCTGAGAAAATAAAAAGAGACTTTGCAACATGCAGAACAATATAAAGTGTTCTAAAATATGTGTAATTGGAGTTCTAGAAAGAGAGGAGAGAGAATCATGACTGAAAAATATTTGAAGAAACACTGGTTGAAAATTATCTGAATCTGGTGAGAAACATTAACTTACAGGTTCAAGACATTCAGATAAGTGCAGGCAGAATAAATACAAAGAAAACCATACCTAAACAGCAGTAAAACTGCTGAAAACCCTAGACAAAGAGAAAATGCCAGAGAAAAAGGACACATTACATACAAGGGAACAATAATATAAATGATTGCTGATTATTCATTAGAAATAATAAAGACTGGAAGACTATGGAACATCTGTAGACTGCTGGAAAAAAAAAATAAAGTCAATGCAATCTTATCCAGTGAACATATGCTTTTAAAATGAATGTGAAATATATTTTCAGATAAATAAAAGCTGAGAGAATGCATTACCTGCAGACCCATACCAAAAGAGATAATCAAGGAAATTATTCAAGATGAAGAGGAATAAATATGATGGAATCTTAGATTTATAGGAAGAAAAGAAGAGTGCTGAAAATGATAAATATGTGACTAAATTTAAAAAGTTTTTTCTTCTGGATTTCATAATAAACAACTGGTTGTTTATTTTTAAAAGACAAGGGACTGTTTAATACAAAATATAACATTGAATTCTGGGATTTATGAAGATATATGAAGAGGTAAACTACATGAGGAAAAATAGCACATTAGCAAAAAGGACAAAGTAGTAAATGTTAAAGGTTGCTTTATTTTATTAGAAGTGATACACTTTTAACTATAAGGACACTCAAATTAAGGATAAACAGTAAATCTCTAGAAAAAAAATTTTTTTTTAAATAAAGAGGTATAGCTAAAATGCCAATAGGGTAATTCAAATGCACTAAAAAAGGATTCAAAACGAGACAGTAAAAAGATCAGTGGTTGCCAAGGGTGGAGGAGGGAGGGATAAACACATAAACACACAGGATTTTTAGGGCAATGAAAATACTATATGATACCATAATGATGGATATATGTTATCATTTGTCCAAACCCAAGGAATGCACAATATCAAGAGTGAACCCTAATATAAATTATGGACTTTGAATGATTGTCAGCATAGGATGATGAATTATAACAAGTGTACCACTCTGGTGGGCTGTTGATAATAAGAGGGTACACATGTATGAGGGCAGGAAGTACATGTAAAATCTCTGTACCTTTCCCTCCATTTTACTTAGAACCTTAAATTGCTCTAAAAAATTGTCTTCATAATAGCTTAGAAAAAGGATTCAATTAACCAAAAGAGGGAAAGTAGTAATAGAAAGTCAAAAACCAAGGGAACACCCCATCCTCGTGCCAAAAAACAAAACAAAACAAAACAAAAACAAACAAAAACTAAGGGTACAAACAGAAAAATAGCAAGTTGTAAAACTTAATCCTATCAAATCAGTAATTACATTAAACATAAATGAATTAAATAATCCAATTAAAATTGGAGATTTCCCAGAATGAATAAAAGGTAGAACAAACAAAATAGAAAACAACTTACAAAGCCAAGAATTGGTAATTTGAAGACTGATGAAATTGATAAACCACTAGTAAGACTAATCAACAAAAAAGAAAAACAAAAATATTTGGATTGAAAGAGGGGATATTACTATAGATACTACTCACACATTAAAAATGGAATATTGTGAGTAACTTAATTCCAATAAATCCAACATCTTAGATGAAATGAAAAAATTCCTTGAAGGACACAAACTACAAAAATTCACTCAGGAATAAATAGAAAATTTGAATATTCTTATAGCTAAGGAAGATTTTTAATTTATAACCAATAACCTTCCCACACAATGTTAAATGGTTTCATTGGCTAGTTCTTCCAAACATCTAAGGAAGAACTAATAGTAATCTTACATAAACTAAGAAAGTAGAGGAAGAAAGAATACTTCCCAAATTCATTTTATGAAGTAACATGATACCCTGACAGAGATTTGAACATAAGTGTAAAAATTCTTAATAAAATGTTAGCAAATTAAATGTAACAATAGGTGAAATTGGTAACAAAACATGATCAAGTAGAATTTATCTCAGGATAAGTCAATTTAAAATGCAATATTAATTTAATATTTTAAATCAGAAAATGTAACTCTCTATATTAACAAAACAAAAGGAAAAACATTATCTTCACACAGATTCAGAAAATGCTTTTGACAAAATTCAATACCTACTCATGACAAAGACTCTCAGGAAACTAGCAATAGAAGGGAACTTCCTCAGTCTAATAAACGGCTTTAAGAAAAACCTGTAGGACATTATACTTAAGAGAGAACTACTGAATTTTCTTTTTTTCCTCCAAGATGGAAAATTAGAAAGGGATGTCCACTTTTACCATTGTTAGGCAATATTCTTCTGCAGGTAAAGAAATAAAAAGCATACAAATTGGAAAAGAATAAGGAATGTTATCTGTATTCATAGATGATATAATTGTTTATACAGAAAATCCTAAGAAATCTACAAAATAATTATTAGAACTAATAAGTGAATTTACCAGTACTGCAATATACAATATAAAAACATAAAAATCACTGTACTTCTGTATATTAGCAGCAATTTAAAAAATAACTTTTAAGTTTACATTCACAATAGAATTAGAAAATAAAATGCTTAGGAATAAGTTTAACCACAAACGTATGCAAGACCTTTACACTGAAAACAATACGACATTTATGAGTTCAATTAAAGCAAACATAAATAAATGGAGAAATACACCATGTTCATAGATCTGAAAACTCAATATTGTTAAGATGCCAATTCTTTCCATATTTATCTATAGATCCAACCCCATCCCCCCCAATTGCCAAAAGACTTTTTAAAATAAATTGGTAAGTTCATTTTTAAAATTATATGAAAAAAAAGCAGTAAAAACATCCAAAACAAACTTGAAGAAAGTTGGAGGATTCAAAGTACCTGATTTCAAGGCTTACAGTAAAAATATAGTTTGTGACATTGCAAAAACTAGAGTAAGTAAGACAGTGTGGTAAAGAACAGACAGATCAATGGAACAGAATAGAGAGTCAGAATTAAACCCTCACATATATGGTCAATTTCCAATAAAGACCTAGGCTATTAAAGTGGAAAATGATAATTTTTTCAATAAATAGTGTGAGAACAAGTGGATAATTATGTGGAAAAAGTAAACCTCGACCTCTTATCACACACTACATCCAACAATTAATTGAGATAAATCATAGTTTAAAACAAAAGCAAAAACTATAATGCCTCTCAAGAAAATAGACTGGAGAATATTTTAGTGACTTTGTAGTAAGCAAAGATTCTTAGATATGGCAGGTAAAGCACTAATATACAAGAAAAGTGATAAATTGAACTTTATAAAAATTAAGACTGCTTATCAAAAGTGATTATTAAGAAAATGAAATGTTTAAGCACAGACTGGGAAAAAATATTTACAACATATCTATCTGACAAGAACTTGTATCGAGAATATTGAAAGAACATCTGCCAAAAAAGTAACAATCTAATTTATAAATAGGCAAGACTTGTACAAATACTTTACAAAAGGAGATATAGTTATGGCCAATGAGTACATGAAAAGGTATTCCATATCATTAGCCACCTGGAAATGGCAAATTAAAGCCACATACAATTTTGCACCCACTAGAATGGCTTAAACACTAAATGTTGGCAAGGATATGGAGCAACTGGAATTCAAATATATTGGTACTGGGAGTGTGAAATGGCATAACCATTTTGGAAAATAGTTTGGCAGTTTCTTATAAAATAAAATATAAACTTACCAATGACCTACAATTCCATTCTAGGTAGTTACCCAAAACAAATGAAAACTTAGCTCAGAAACAGATTTATGTAAGAACATCATAGCACTTTTATTCAGAATAACCAAAAACAGAAAATAACTGGAAAATGGACAAACTGTGGTATAGCCATACAATGGAGTACTATTCAAAATAAAATTGTTTTACCACTCAGTTAAAAAAGAAAAAAAAGGAAAAACAAAAGAACAAACATAAAATGGAAAACCAAGCAAACAAACAAAGGTGATATTTTTCTGAAGATTCTTTTCTCTGTAAACCTCAGCATGTGGCATATTCAGGCCATTGTGAAATTTTTTAAAAATGGTTTCATTTACCAAAAAGAATTATTAAAAAGGCAAAATTGGTTGTGTTTTAATACAAAGAGACTTAAATATAACATACATCCTTGGATTGCTTGACAAGCACACTAGTTTAGACTACTTCAGTCTATCAGCAGAATAGTTGAGTTTCTCCGGTGACACTTCGGAAAGAGTTACATGATACATTTTATAGTCCCCTATTTGGGTTAACAGAGACAATAATCATGAGTGCACTAGAAACAAAAATCTAGAAGATGAAGGAATTTTAGAAGGGGACAGAAAAAATTAGGAAAGAAGGAGGGTATTGATATTACACAGGTTGGATTTTTTCACCAAGTTTATTTCACCAAATCTATCTTAATATTGTAGAGATCTAATTCACTACATTGTAGGGATGACTGACAGTTGTCTGCCTATGATTAGGGAACTTCTGCTAACTTTGCACTTCCGCTTCCTGCCGGAATGTGAACTTACTTTCATTATAGGAAGGCTGCTTGAAATTCAAATTTGATTTCTTCTTAGGGAAAAAAAAAAGACAATTTGGCTATCCTAGTGGTTTACTTGGCAGGAAAATACATTCCGTGGCTGAGCGAGAACCTTAATCGTTAGAGAAGTGATGTGTTCATTCTTCAGAGAAGGACGACACCAGCAGTGGAAGAATATGGTTTGTTCCCTGTATCTTTTATAGCAGATCAGTAGATAGTTTAGCAAAGAATGAGTTAATGATAGGTGCCATGATTTGGAGAAGGTAAATGCAAACATGAACACATAGTTCTTCTGAGCTAGAAGCTGGTTAAAAAAAAGAAAAAGAAAAAGAAACCAACGGTACAGGAACAAAGGATGGATTAACCATGGTACTTTGATCAAAGTATTAATTCTTTAACTAATGCAAGGGAAGGCCACAGGTAAATTTTCATTTCCCTGTTTTCATTTTAAGGCTCTTTAATCCCACTAAAAACAAATACCCTGCTTACCTCAAGTGTTGAAATTATCTATACCAAGAAATTCACTGAATAAATTAGATAGATAGATAGATAGATATAGAGATAGATAGATAGATATAGAGATATAAACATTTATAGTATACACATAAAGAAAAATTCTATTGGGCAATTAGAAAACAGATATGCCACTAAATATAGTACCAAATTAATTCTTTTAAAGAATAACTTAGCTTTTTTACTAGTCTAGATCAGAGACCCATTTCCAGAATAGGAACACCAGATGTATTAGAGACTTTTACTTACTATAACATTTATAAAGTGCTTTCAGTAAACACATCAATCCTCTTTATAATTCTTTGAAATACTTATGAAGGTAAATACACGTCTCACTCTATAGATGAGGAAACCAAGACTCAGAGAGGCAATGTTCCCTTCCTCTGAAATAACTGGTTGCTCAGCTAACAAGGAGCAGAGCCAGATCTGGAACCCAGGTCTTCTGACTTTAAGCCTAGTGTATTTCCCCTACACCAAAGCTACCCCAGCCACCATTCAGAAATATGAAATAACTCTGAATTTTAGAGCCCACTGTTTCTTACCTGGAACATTACTTTCCCCCTGTAAGAATGCCATTTCCCTGCACTACTAAGCACATGAGAGGAGCCTGTTACCAGTCATGAAGTTGATGCCGCTGTCTATTTGGCCTCTGAAATACTGCCCCACCAAAGATCCAAGAACATGCAAAGAAAGCACTAAGGACTGAAATTATATCAGGGATTAAAACGATGCTAAATTAATGCATTCCTTGGCTGCAGGGTTATGAGCAAGTGTTACTGTGGATAAGGCTTCTATTTTTTTCCTATTGGAAACTCCATTCTCTTTAAAAGATCAACCAGAAGAACCAAAAGGGAATTCCCTGAGGTCAGCTCTGAGGAAACATAAACCTCTAATTCAATAACTCTGCTACTGCTCTGAAAAAAGGCTTTATTATTGCAGCATCCATATGGAGCCAATTGGACATTAATGACTAATCAATCCCTCCCCTTTCTATTCTACTTAAAGTGTCACAAACCATGTTTAGATTAGCCCATTTCCTGCTTAGGATTGCTCAAGATGTCTTTTGTTCTTTCAGGACCAGCCTGATGGAGGCAGCTTAAACAAACACCACGACCAGAGTGGCGCAGGAGTTATAAAGTGCCATATGTGAGCGAACAAAGGGGCTATACTAAAGCCTTTTGTGGGATTTGTTAATGTTTTTCATCTGAGCTTAAAAAGGCTTAATGACTTTGTGGTGAGCTGATGCATGTGGCTCGTGGCTTTGCAAAATGAAGGAAATTCTAACCAGTGATATAGCAGTCTGTATTTTCAAAAGTCTCCTGCTTTCAGTTTTGGTGTCCGTGTTTACTTTTTTTTTTTTTTTTAATTCTCAAGTTGTATTTGCTTTCCACAGACAACTCAACAGAGCCCTTTATCTTGTTTCAACTATAGGATCCAAGGGGCAATGAGATAACTTATGTGATTATTTTAATAACCGGAAAGTAGCAGGAAACATCGCACATTCTACTTTTTATCTATTTGCTATTTATATACACAGGAGGAAGGTTTACAAGCTGTTGAGCCCAGGCAAAAAGGCATCATTTAAGTTTGAACCAGAGATCACTGTGGAGGAAATCAGACAATAATAGTTTCTGGCTTCCTAAGTTTTCAGGGGAACCAGGCTCAGATTCCAGCAGATCCCCTTGAGAATACAGAGGCTGGTGAAAGGCTGGGAGACTAAATAATTCACGCTGCTCAGTGGCTTCTGGCTTCATTCGACTCAATGTGCGACCATAGACTGTACACGGAATTAAGAAGCACAAACCAAGATGAAGCAAAACTCTGAGTAGGTTAACAAAGATACTACGAACTCCATCCTCTTGTTTCCATCCTTATCACTCTTCAGTTGCCTTGGCTTCACTGCCTCTGGTGGATTATTTTAAATACTAGCCTTTTAGCTGCTTTTTCCATTTTCAGTTTTGAGTCCGCAGTCCCTGCTTAAACAATTCTTCCTAGTTTCAGCCAGGGTGACCTATCATAAATATAATTCTGACCAGAGCACTCCTATACAAAGTTCTTCAATGGCTCCCTAATGCCTGAAAGATGAAGTCCAAACTCCTCAGTGTGATACACAAGGTTCTCCACGACCTGGCTCTCCACTTACATCTTTAGTTCCGTCTCTGGCTACTTGAAAATTTTTTGCTTTATAATACTGAACTACTTCTAGTTCTCCATATATCATGTTCCTTCATACTAAGAGTTCATGCTTTCCATTTTCCTGGAATTTCCTATCAAACCTGCAATCAACTCATTCTTTGACTCGTGTCAGGGATCATCTCCAGGCAGTCTTTCACAGTTTGTCAGGTTGGGCTAAGTATTTTAGACCCTGACAGCACCCTGTGCCTCCCTCTATCTCAACATTTACCGTATTTTGTCCAAATTTGCAGTTGTATGCACCCACCTTCTTCACTAGACTGTACTCCAGAGGGGCAGAAACCGCATTGTGTCTTATTCATAACTGCTTCCCCGGGGTCTGGTACATAAGCTAGCATAAGATAAGTACTCAAATGTCACAGTAGAGAGCAGTGGACAACTTCAACAGTGAAAATTTTAGAGTCAGATTCAGACGTCTACATGTTGCACTAGAACATGGGTATTTCTGAAATCAGATTTTATATAAATGCCATTTTATTTCTTCTACTCTGTCAAGCACTTTGCCTTACTTGAACCCTCTGTAAAATAAGAATGGCTTTAAAATAAGAATAAGATGGGGAAATGTACCCACAGTTGTTTGGAACTCAGTGATCATTGATTCTAATATTACTTCTTTTATTGACTTTCCACACTGTACAGTTTTGAAATCCCAGCTCCCACTTTCAGGGAAATCCTGAAATGATGAGAAGGCAAGTCTGAGCTTTTTGGAAATACTAAATCTGAAAGCTAGTCTAATGCTGTAGGGTGTGTATAAATACATACAAGTGAAGCATGTATTCAAACAGGCATATGGTGGGACTTTTCCTAGACAGTCATTATGAAATGGATAAAACATGCTCATAGAATGAGAATGTTAACATCAGTATACTGAAGATCATCTAATCCACATTCCTCATTCCATATGAAGAAACTCCAAGGTTTAGAGAGGTTAAAATGCCCAAGTATCATATTTAGTAACTGGAAAAATCACAACGAACTCAAATATAACTATTTCCAAAGTTTCACAATTGCCATAAAAATAAATTTCTAAAATGGTCAGCTGAATTGTTTCAATGGCATCCAGACTTAGCTTTAAAAACTCTTAACAAAATTAATTTAATTCGTCTCTCTTCTTCAGTTCATTCCATTTGTTCCAGGGAATTTGCTTTTTACTGGAATGAGAGATGCAGATCATAGGTGCAGTAAAAGCTAATTTTTCTAAGGTTTGGGCTATGGAAATAGTATTAGAAGGAGATGGCTCAAGGATTTGGAGCAATCAATTCAATTTTACAGATCAAAACTTCTTGCCCTGCAAAAATGGTGAAAGTATTGGAGAAGTACCTAATATTTGTGTGGTTTGAAAGATCAAAAAAAAAAAAACAACTTTCACAAATTTCTATTTCTCATTAAATTTTTCTGCTTTTTAATGAAAACCAACAAGAAAATCTACTTCAACAAAGGCAACCAACTCAATCAGCTCATCTGGGAGAAAAATGGGAGTCAGTGTGGCTCAGATGCTATGAAGTTAAAAAGGTCTGAGTTTGAATTTTTTTAACATTTTTTATTGATTTATAATAATTTTACAGTGTTGTTCAAATTCTAGTGTAGAGCACAATTTTTCAGTTATACATGAACATATATATATTCATTGTCACATTTTTTTCTCTGTGAGCTACCGTAAGATCTTGTATGTATTTCCCTGTGCTATACAGTATAATCTTGTTTATCTATTCTACATTTTGAAATCCCAGTGAGTTTGAATTTTTATTTGATCTTTCCTAACTAAGTAACCTTGCATAAATTATTTCCCTTCTCTAAACTCATCTCCTTATAAAAGAGAGTTAATAACTTCTACCTGGTTGGGTCCTTGTCAGGATTCAGTGAGAATGTAAATTTCCTAGCAGTGACTGGAACCCAGTACCCACTCACTAAACAGTAGTTGCCCTTAGAAATAGTAGCAGAAGTAATGGCAAGAGAAGTAATAAAATGTCTATTCTAGTACCAGGAACATAGCAGGTGCTTAACTCATATGTGTTCCTCTTCTAGTCTTTCCCCACACCTGGCTGATATTTCCTGTAATGCACAGTCCTGCTGTTCAGGGTAGTGATAAAATGAACCCTTAGCTGTGCAGTGCAATTTACTACTTAATGGAGCCTCTTTTCTGCCCCAAAGCTAAGAATATATTTCAATAGTGTCCCTATGATATAGAATTAAAATGAACTGAATATGCATAAGATGCAATCAAAAGACCATCTCACATCTCTCCAGTTTCCACCTCTGAGTCCTGGAACCAGACTATGCTTGCTGCTCAGTCTGAGCCAGAAAAAAAAAAGGAAGAACCCATTATCTTGTGAATTTATGGATCAGCTTTTTATAAAGGACTTGTTGGAATAACAAAGAATTAGAATTATTGACTGTATAATAAATGAAGGGCAAAAAGTTTCAGGGACATTTGACAGTTGATTTTCCTTTCTCCCCTACAAGCAGTTCTGCAATTCTGCAGCATGGAGTAGCTGTGGTTTCTCTTTTTCATTCTGTCCTTATGCAGGATGAAACTTCCTAGTGAAAAGTGAGCTTATATTGAGGAAGCATGAAGTGATTTCTCTGCCGTGAAAGTAAACATATATACCAGTAAGCAGCCATTTTTATTTTTAGTAAAAATTTGAAATGGTTGAATATATTGCTTATGAAATTCTTCTCTCCAGGGCTGAGACCTAGGATATTAAGTTTTAGTTCAGAGTTACTTTTTACAGCCTACTCCTAAATGTAACAGTCTACAATACAGCGCAAATGCCTATGGATTCTTATACAATCTCTTCCCTCTGGTACCACAACCTAATCTGGGGCATCAGGTCTAAGGGTAAGTAGCCACTGAACAAAGTAACTGGAAAAAAATTACTCTCCTCTAGTGAGAGGCAAAAGTACAAGACTGATCTGTAAGACATCAAACAGTCACAGCAAGGTGAAATTATACATAAATGAGTATTATACCCAAGAGGAAAAAAGGTATTTTTATTTTATTCATTTATTTATTTATTTATTTAGTACAAAAACGGCATTTTTAATGTGACTTGAATGAAACCCTCCTAACACCTAGTCAGCTCTCTCACGATGTAACACGAAAAGAACCCACTGAATATCCCCTCTGAAAGGACATTTAAAAAGAACAGAGGAATATAGAGACTAACAGATTGCCAAGACTAACCTAACTGCTGCTTTTCCATTATTTTTAACCTCTATACATAATCTAAGACAGTCTTGAACAACTAAAGGCTAATGTCTGTTTAGTTGGTAGCAAAGTCCAAATTCCTCAGCCTGACACTCAGGGCCCTCCATAATACGCAACCCAGCTATTTTTATAACATGTACAATTCAACAAATATTCACTGAGTACGAACACGTAGAAGGCTCTGTACTGGGCTTGGTGGAGAACACAGAGATGAGAAGTGACTCTTTCCTTCTGGAACTTCCTATGAATGTCTGTGTGCTTTACCGTTTCTGTGTCTGTTTGGTTTACTCCCTCAACTGAAAGTTTTTCTCCTCTTTTTAAAATCCAAACCTAGGCTTATCCCCAGCTATATTCCTATCAGGCCTTCCAGAATTACTGCTGTCTACAAAGCACTGTAGCTTTCTTTTCTAAACAGCACTCTTTTCTGTTTCTCTAATGATGTACTTAAACACACAACACCTTAGGCTGCTCTGCTTTCTGTGTATGCTAATATTATTATCCCAGCTATATTACTAGCTCTTGGAGAATACAGCATAGTCCCTCTTTTAAAAAATCATCCTCTCCGTGCCCATAACAGTGCTGTGCACAAAAAAGATAATCAGTAAATTACAACTTAAACATGTGGGTAAAACTGAAATTGGGGGACTCTGAGTAGAGACAGATCCTGACTGGAAAGACCTGGCTATCAGTACTGGTGACTCAGGGTACAGAGAACCACCTCTAAAGAGTAGGAAATGACAGATAGTGTGTGTGAGAAAACAGTGATAGACAAGCAGAGTAAAATGAAATGATGAACCTAAAAGAAGGAGATATTCGAAGATAAGAATTTCTTAATTAAAGAATAAAAAGGAAGGAATTCAGTAACAGAACACAGGGGAGAGCTGGTAGTTATCTACTTTTTGGAATAAGTCAGAAGCGCAGTTATCGTAACTTGAAAAGAAGGAAAAGACCAATCAGGAAAAGAAAATAAAAGGCTGGTCTCAAATTCAATCCTGACTTTCAGCAGAGAGAATTTAAAGAGCACACCAAATTGGCCTGATGCTCTTTACATTGCACCAGCCCAAGGCTGGGCTGAATTCTAGAGCTTGCAGATGGGAAGTCAAGAAGCTCTTGCTGCCAAGAGAAGAGGATTCTGGGACAGGGAGTTAGATGAGCTCCACACCTCAAAAGCTACACAGTCAGTCCAAACATGGCAGATAGACCTCTATCAGCCAGGGTTTAGTCTAATGTGTTGGTTTATGGGAAGCAGACATACATACTGCTGAGGAAACACAGACTGATTCTGCAGTCCCACTGGGAACACATGCCGGCTGCTCTTGTCTTGGGTCTAATTTTCACGATAGATGGTGTTAAATCTTTTGTCGCCCAGTTGCTGTAGCAATCTGTGTGATTCAGTAATGGCACAGACAAGCATTTCTTCCCCAGAACAGAGGATATTCACCCAGAAAACTAGATAATTTTGTGTGTGTGTGTGGTGATTATATACACTGTCAGTGATACCTCTTAAGAGAAGGCAGCTCACTGAGAAACCAGCTATTGGACAGGGCTAGGTTCCTCCCTAAAGGAAGGCTAGGTCTTTGATTGGGCTTTCTAGCTTAAGCAACTCTGAGCTCCCTTTATGGAGTATTAAGAGGATGGAGTTATACAAGAATCTTGACATTTCACTCTCTTGTCCCATCAGGACTATCCATCACTTGGAGAGTTCAATGGAAATTGTTTTCAACCAACATTAAAAGTTATTTGGGAGCTTTTAAGTCACAGCAAATATATTTCTTTAAGAGAAGTTTATTTGCTTGTTTAAGAGAGCTGCACTTTATATATAGTGCTGATATAAACTGGTGCACAGGATCCTCTAAAACTGTTTATATCCACAGTAAAATACATTTTTGTGATACTCATACAACAGAGTTAGTCCAGAGCCAAGGGCTTTGTGAACTCTGCTTATCTCCTAGCCTGGGAGGCTGTTACTCAGTCCTCACCATGTCTCAGGTCTTCCAGGCCACCTATCCTGGCCTCAGACCTCAGGCTGCTGGTTGCATATAGACTGCTTTGCTTATTCATTTCACTGAGCTGCCTGGAAACACTGTTTTCGGCAGCTTTGGAAGGGAAGACCCATAAGCCCACAGCAAGGCTCTGGTTAGTGCTCCCTTCTGATTCACATGGGTCTTTAAACAGTATAATTCCTCATCTTTTATTCCAGGTGTATACTCTAGTACTTGGATACCTTCTTGGGCAAAGATGCCTCATCCTGGATATATTTCTATAATAATTGCACTTATTTAAAAGATGGCATGGTCCCTAATTGAAACTTGTTACCTCCTAGTTGAATTGAAGGTGAATTATTTCAATTGTAAGGCAGTAGAATAAGAGTTAAAAAAAACTATTGACTAGAAGTCATCTAGCCCAACTTCCTCACCTACAGATGAGAACATTCAGGGAAAGAAGATGACTTGCTTAGGGTGGAATGACGCGAAGTTAAGTTTCCTGAATGGGGATCATGTGGAGAAGTGTTAAGTTTTATCTTGTTGGAATCCAAAAGTCAGACGAGAATCAATGGGTAGAAGTTACAAGGAAGCAGACAAATAACAAAGAATTAATAATCAGAACTGAAATGAACTTCTCAAGAAGTAGTCAGTTTTCTGGCATTAGACTAAGGCATTTGAACAGAAGTGAGATGACTACTTGTCAGGGATGTAAAAAGGGATGTCTTGGATGGAATTGTACATTTGATTACGTCTCTCCTTTATTCCAGTTTTGAGAATCTAAGTGTTGTGATGTGAAGCACTATATTCTGGTAGGCTTGAACTAATAATGACCTTTACATTCCAAAGCATAAGCAGATGTAGCCTTTAAATCCCACCCCAGATTATGCTGCAGTTTGCCTCTGCTGCCTTGAATGAGCCATGTATCACTGAGTCAATCTTCCTTTTCTACCATGAGTAAGGATGCAGGGAGGGGAAAGGAAATGAGAAAAGCTTCAAAGATTTCCCAGAGTATGGATCAAAGGGTAAGCAGAATTTTTAAGAGAAGACATGGTGCATTTTTCGGGAAAAAGAGGAAAAGTTGCAGTCTCTGTTATTTGTCTATAAACAGAGAGCTTAAGTTGACAATAATAAAGCTATCCTGAGATTTAGAACTTAGAAGCAATCAGAAGTTCACACACACAAAAATAAATAAATAAAAAACGAAGCTTTCAGAAGGGTTAAGGCCATCTTGGCTGGGATCCAATTCACAAACTCAGTACAAATCTATAAAACCTTTCTAAGCAAATCTGAGACTCTGAGAGCAACAGTTCTAAAAGGGGCTATTCTTGGTGCACATATCCATTTCCATTCAAGTCAATGCAATTTTTAATACATGGAAGACAGCACATCATTATTGTTCCAACCCAGGGTCCAAAAGCCTGCCTAATACTAATCACTTTCAGAGCTCATCCCTCCCAGAGCTCATGCTCCACTATGCCCCACATCAAAATGAGGTGTGGCCTCCCTCCGAGGCTGGGACACAAAAACTGAATTTGAGAAGTAAAAGAAGCGTTAGAGGAATACTTTCTTACCCAAACTATTTGGTGAAACAGAAAAAAAGAACAGTATCCCTTTAGGGACCCCAGGTGTGTGAGGGGGAAGAAACAGGAGGGAAAGAACATGAAAAAGAAGGCGAGCTACAACTATGGTTGCCAGGGGAAAAGAAGGAGAGGAAAGGAAAAGAAGAGCGGGGCTCCATCTGTGAAAGGTAATCAGGAAATGCTACTAGAGAGATCTTCTCATCAGTAAAAAGAAAAGATCAAGGGACTTGAAAACACGACTCAGCAAGTGGTGCAAACATACTCTCAAAGGTATTATTAGTCTCCTCTTTTATTTCTCTGAAAAAAATACTAAGTGGAAGGTATCGTGGACATATCACCTTTCTTGTAAGAAACACACTCTGTATTTCATGAAGACCCTAGTAATAATCTTGGATTTGGAGGGGACCCTGGAGATAATGGAATCCAACATACTTCTTTTAAAAGATAAAGAAAGTTAAGCCCAGAGGCATTAGTCATTTATTTGCCTTCATTTAGCAAAGGAACTTTAATCCAAATCTCCCAATAACCGGGCCAGAGCCCTTTCTACTATACTCAGTGACCCTGAAATTAGGAGAGAGTTGGGACAAGAACTGAACTCTTGCCTAAGGAGGAGAGTGGAAATGCCATATGAAAAGTCCATAAAAAGTTGAACATCTGTTCATCATTCTTAATGCAGGGTGACAGACTCAACTAATTGAGTCCTTCCTTTCTTACATGCCTTACACAGGACTGAACAAATTTTGTGTACTCAATACATATAAAGCCTTCAAATGCTCCAAAGTGTAACAAACCTTAAACATGTTTCCTAAGCCCCCAGCACCAATGAATTGGTAGTTTTATAAATATCATGGTGAACAAGAAATGCTGTCTTGTCATATTCAAGCCAAATAACAGCTGGACTTTAAAAATAAAATTTTGAAGACATTTGCCTTTTATATTTTTAATTTCTGTTTTCCTGGCGTATGGTTTTGTCATTTGATTTTGATGAGTGGTTAATACACATGCACAGCTGCCTCTTTTGGTGACCTTTCCCTTGCTGCTTCCATGCTCAAAACTATGAAACAGGTCTACAAGTTGCTTACTGAGCGATACCGGCATTTTCACAACTGGCAAACATTTTCCTTGTAAGCCAGGCTTACTTTAGTCACTTCAGAAGCAATAAAGGAGAATGGGGTGAAAAAGGAAGAAGGGCATAGTCCCTTAAAATTGTTGTTATGCATTATTCACAATAGGAAAGACACTTAACAACCTAAGTATATATTAACAGATGAATGGAATAAAGAAAATGTTATATATACATATTATCCATGTGATGATATATTTGTCATTTATATATTATGAATGCATATATTTATATTATATATTATTATATAATAGTATGTGATATAAATATTATTCATCAATTAAAAATAGAAGGAAACCCTGCCATTTGCAACAACATGGATGGATCCTGAAGGCATTACACTAAGTGAAGTCAGATGGAAAAAGACAAATACTACACAATCTCACATATGTGTGAATCTAAAAAGGCTGAACTCATAGAAACAGAGAGTAGAATTATGGCTTCCAGGGACTAGGGCGTGGGGGCAACGCGGAGATGCTGGTCGAAGGGTATAAACTAGTTATACTGAGGATCTAGTACACAGCAGGGTTACTATAGATAAGAACAGTGTCTTATATACTTGAAAGCTGCTAAGAGAGTAGTTTTTTAATTTTCTCATCGAAAAAAAGGTAACTTGTGAAGTGTGGTGTTAACTAGCCTTATTGTGGTAATCATTTCCCAATACATATGTGTAACAAATCATCAGGTCGACACCTCAAATTTGCACCGATGTTATATATATGTTAATTATATCTCATTAAAGCTGGAAAAAAAATTAACTGTTGGTCCAAAGTCAGAGGAAGCATGGAGATGATGATGGGTGGACTAAGAGGGGAAGAAGACATCCTGGGCAAGATCTGCAAAACTCAGCAGCCAATGGATCGATCTCACCTAAGTAGCTTTCACTCTGAATCTCTGTGGGGAACAAAGGCTTAATTTTTTTAGCAATTTTCTCAATGATAATTATATCTGTCTTATCTTTGTATGCATTTTCCTTTTAATCTTCTGTCTTCCTTCACTAGACTTTAAGTTCCAAGAGGTCAGGAACATATTTGTTTTGCTTCCTTTGGTTTAACCAGTGTCTGGTTTAGGGACTGGCACACAGACCAGGCACTCCAGAAATGTCTGTCTGTTTGTTTTCAGCCCACAGACTGACTGAAGGAGTGAACAGATTTTTTAGGTATTCTTTCACTTCAGTCCCTCCTTCCTCC
The DNA here is from genome assembly GCF_048564905.1 of Vicugna pacos. Taxonomy (NCBI): domain Eukaryota; kingdom Metazoa; phylum Chordata; class Mammalia; order Artiodactyla; family Camelidae; genus Vicugna; species Vicugna pacos. The sequence continues at coordinate 38,242,107 of NC_132996.1, forward strand.
TCCTCATAAGGGAAATATGGAGGAGCAAAGTGCAGAAGGTATTATGCATACCTGTTATCTACTCTGACTTTAAGATGAACTGTAACTCCAGCAGGCTTTGCAATCAGCATACGCTTGAACAGACGCCAGGAAATATCCTGAAGTCAGCAGAAGGCTGCTGCCCATCCCAGCAGTCCTCACAAAGGCACTGCACTTCTGTAGGTATTAGAGCAGGTAACCTGACTCCATTCATGAACTCACAGTCCCCCAGAAGCACACGAGGTCTCAATGGCAGCTCTGGGCAAGCTTCTGAAGGGAGATTTTCACACGCTCCTTAAGCTCCTGGGCCACTACAGCCCTTCTACGATTACACTCGTCAGGCATTGCTGCTGTGTGTGACAGAGTAACACGAGAGCTGGTGCACGGCATGACTTGCTATATTTAGGAGAGAGGAAATGGGCCATACTGAGGAAGGTCACAAGGAGTTTGTTCAGAGAAATGAAGGCACCGCATGTGTATCTGTACGTACAGGGGGTGCAGGACAGCACAGAGCTTCGGGTCTGGGGCTCTGAGTCAGGCTGCCCGGGATCAACTCCCAGCTCTAGCCTTACTAGCTCTGTGACCTGTGGCAAGTCAATTATTCTCAGCCTTAATTTTCTCGTCTGTAAAATGGAAGAAAAATACCTTCTCTACAGAGTTGTATATGATTTAAATGAGAAAATATGCATTAAAAGTCTAGCACGTTCTCTAGCATGTAAGTGCTTGATAAATGTTTGCTTAAAAAAAGCAGAGTAACCAGTAAATTGGTTTGGATTCAGAAAACCTGGGTATTGAATGGAATTCCCAAAGTATTTCTATACAATATGTTTCTCTACAGTTGTTTTTTCATTTTTTCTTTTCATAATGGTTAATAACTCAAAGTATGATTTTTAACTTACCAAGCACATACCATCATCAACTAGGTTATCAGCATTAGGGAGAGGTAAATAACTATATTCGTACCCATTATACAGTTAAGAAAGAAACCAAATGAAGAAAGGTGAATGACAGATTAAGAAAAATCTGTTAGAACAAGGACAAGGAGATGTACCTCCTAGTTTACAAAAAAATGAACAGACTGAATACTCCAAAGTGATGAAAAGTATTATTTCATTGTGTCTGGTTAAAGATATAGGTACTCCACAGTACAATCTTCCAACAAAATTGAGATGGGCCAGACCTGAATAACTCCCTAGACCGCAGAGTCTCAGTCTTCACCAGGGGAAAAACCCTGTACTTGTAAGTGCCTGTAAAAATGTCAGTGGCACTGTGCCCTCAGCACACACTTTTCATGGAAGACAGTGAGTGTATTTCTGGTTCTGAGTCCTCTTTATTCCTCCTTTCCTGCTCCTCTGCCTCTTCATTTTCCATTTCCTCTTCCCTCCCTTTCCCTCCCTCTCCCCCCACATACCAATCAGAGTTTAACACCTTGTCCCCGGGACTATCATTAAACATTACTCTCTCCTACTGGTATGAAAAATCTGCCTTCTGAAAACTCCCTGAAGTGCTTCCTAGTGTCTGATACTACCCATCTCTTAGTGCTCATGCCAGGGATTTCTGAACTGCCTAGGATGGCCCCAAGCTATCACTAGAAGCCATGCCTAGTTCAGATGCTGCTATGAAATGTCTTCGTGTGTTTTCAAGGGATTAGGGTCCTGAAAGAAATCCTGCCAGTAAAAGGAATAACAGTAGAATTCTTCCTCTCAAGCTAAAGAAGGACTTCAGCTGGGACCCGAGATGGGTAAAGTATTGTGTTACTCTGAAGAGAACAAATTAATCTTCCCTGACTGGTGGGAGGGATTCTGCCAAAGGAACAGCTAACGGGAAAACCAGTCCCTACTCTGTGATGACACCGTAAATAACCAGGCAACATTACTACTGAAGTGCTGACCTAACTCATAAATTGTACCCAGCCTCTGGGGAGCAATTTCTGCTGATTTGCTGCTTGTGCGTTTAAAACAAACAAACAAAAAGGGAAGAGGAGCGGACAGGCATTGACAGTGCTGTGGGTAAACACACTGAGAGTAACGCTGGTCTTTCCCTCCAGACCTCCGAAAGACTTTATAATGGTTAGTGCCCAGACACAGGCTGGATCTGGCCCAAGCAATTTTTAATTTTATGCTAAATCTGCTGCAAACTATTATTTAGCTTCCTAATAAGTTCCATTGCACCTGGGAATCTCTTGATTTGGGGCTAAAAAGTCCTCGTGTGTATGTTTGTCCTTTTTTTAAACAAGAATTCAGTGAGGTGGAAGAAACGCAGAATTCTGTTGTTCATTGGAATGTAGAGGGCTCTTTCAGTTTAAAACTTAAAAATAGAACCTTGAAGTATTTGGATCGTTGTGTGTTCAGTAACATAGGATCTAGCTAAATCTCAACGTCCTCAACTATAACATATAATGAGGATGAACATTTCTTCTGCTTTGCCAAGAAAACCTATGAGGTGACTCCCAAGAAAGACCATAAAGATCCTACATCTAACTCTGACACACCCTTAGAAATACATGGAGCTGCAGAAAAAGCTACGGTAAAGCCACTCACCCTCTGCATCTTCTGGCCGAGTAAGGTCGATGACACCTGGGCCCAGCTTTCCATCTTCACTTGACTTTCCTGTTAACTGGGGCCCCAGATTCTCAAAGCGTGTTCTTTCCTAGAGGAAAGAATAATCAAAGGCTTATTCTAGCTTCCAAAGCAGCCACTTTTTCCTTCCAGTTTCTATCTTGCTTAATGGGTAAGATTTGAATTTAAAAACATTATTTCTGACCAACTTGGGCTCAGAAAATCTTTTGCTAAAGCCTGTTTGTGGCATTGAGAGGGCCAACAGCACCTAAACCATAATACCTGTGAAGAAAGAAAATTTGTGACAGGAAACCTGCCAGGGCTGTACTGCACAACTTCTCCCTGCTGGATTTGCTCCAGTAATCTAAAAGGAACGCAATCGAGAAAGTACAAAACTTGAAAGGGCAGTTTCCATTAAAACATACTATTATTTAATAGGAGAGGAATTTTCCCACTGAGAGATCAAACTTTGCATTGGTACTCCTGGAAAAATACGAATCAGAATTTTAGGCAAGAAGATTTCAAAAACAAACATCTCAAAGCAGGCAGACTCCACGATGCCATTGATACTATTAGTTTGCCTAGGAATTTCAACTGTAACTTCCTGGGAAGTGAAACCGACGGAGGACATCATTCCTAGAAATACTTCTGCCGCTATAGTAGGGAAACCCAAAGATGTTTCACTTGTTAGCCTGTTCTTCTAGGAGCGGGAGTCTGAAACATCACAATGAACTCTCCCTCTGCAGCTCTCTGGATCAGTAGCAGAGGGCTCACTGACCATCATTAACATGGTGTTCTTGTCTGCAGAAGCACAGCACGTGTGTGCCCCTTCTCTCCTCCTTGCTACTCTTCAGACTCAACTTGGCTTTGTGTTGTGCTTATGAATGAATGAAACCTTGTTGGTCATTACTATGAAACAATATTAAACGTCATGTCAGCTTGAATTTACAGACATGAAATAGCAGCTTCCAGCTCCGGGAATGGTTTCTGCATGTTATACTTAATGCATTATGCAGCAGTAGAGTGCTGATTGCTGTTCAGTCTATTGTTCAATGACCTAGTTCTGTACTGAGCATGTTCGGCATTAGATGGAAACACTCTGAGCGTTCTCTTCTGTAAGATGTTTAGAAACTTGGAAATATTCTTAAAGAGCAAACATACAATTACTTGATAGAGGCTGTGTCTCATTTGTACAGTCTCACTACATTTGTGCTTTCTAATATGATTATTTTTGAATATCATTATATTTCTATAATTAATTCCCATCAGTCAAATTGTGCAGGAAGTCTTCCAGTTCCCCTTCGTCACAGAATACGTTGAAATCTGTGTTGGAAGAAAACACAGCATAAACCTTGCTTTAATCTAGCACGATTTCTATGAAAGATCTGCAACAAAATTATAATCATGAATTTCCCCCACCGGGTAATACTAACTAGTTACAGTAGCGGTATGTGGGGAAACCTCTGAAATACGATACTTATAAAAAACAGAATGAAAATAAAAAGCAAATTAGGTACGGTTCCCCAATATCTCCTTATATTAAAATACTGCTGCACGAGAACAAATTGACCCAGATGCAGGCCACAACAAAAAGCAACCACAAGCCATGTGGGAGTTTCACACATTGCGGGGGGGGGGGGGGGGGACGGGCGGACAGCTGCTTTTAATCAGACAATTTCTATTTTTGAGTAGCACTTTCGGTTGTCATGATGTAAAGAAAAAGAATTAAAGTGAAGATGAGTAGTACCAGGGAAAGCAAAATATTCAACCTTTGTTTTATCACATTGTTTCGCATTTCAAATATTTGCATGTGAATGCTTTCCCTATGTTAAATGCAAAAGGAGTTTTGATGTGACACCTGCAATCTTCTTGGAAGAACAACCTTTAGCTGTATTTTCATGGGGGGAAAAACAACTTTCTCTGAAAACCAACAGACCGTGCTACCTATCAATATGCATATTTCAAGTATCTTTCTAGTCATTCATTCTCTTTGATTTTACCGGAAAATATTCTCAGTAAAAAAAAATAAAGTTCCTGAAAGAATATCAATATTTTGACAAGGAAGGAGAAGAGGGAAAATTACATGCCATGGTTTGTAAAATCCTAAGACAACAAAGCTTACATGATGATAATATCTTTTCTTTTATAAAAAATGAAGTGCACTCACAATTCAGTAGTATCAGCTTGTTTTTAATCATAACAAAAAACATTCAGAACATTCAACAACACATTCACAGTGTCTTTGAAGTCATACATTTTTCTGACTTCATTGAAAAAAAAATTCTCTGCAGAGATACTTTCCTTATAAAACATCAATATTTTGACAGAGTAGAAGTGAAGGAAGAATATCCCATGAAACACTTGTTAAATAGGCAGAAAATAAATCAATGATAAAAATTGTTTTGGGCAGTGGGCTGCATTTTATATTTGGTAATATTAAGCACTTGTGTTTGAGATTAAAGAAGGACCCTGCAAAGCCATGCCCTTTCATATAAATTTCTACCTAGTCTCCCAGAAGATTTCCTTCTTTTCTTCAAAGAATAGCTCAGAATATTTATTTGCCAGCCACATAACCATAAGATAAGAGAGCCTGATGTCTACAAGTTAGCTCTGGGCAGCTGAGCTAAGCAAAGATTTTACCAGTGAGGTTGAACATGAGTCTAGTAAATATAGGATGTGGACATGGGCACAGAAAGAAGTTCAAAGATACTTCAGTTCCAAGAGGTCTCAACTTTTGGCCATTAAGTGCCAATGGGTATGCCCCTATATGGAACAAATACAGGCTGTGGGCAGCAAGCTCGTAATCTAAGTTTTCCATGCACTTGAACTAGCTCTCACAACATACACAGTTCCCAAGTAGATATTTTGGAGATCACCTCAAAGCTAATTTAATCTCAACGCCCCCCACGTGGGAAAAATCCCCAATCTTCATGATGACAGTGAAATGCACATTTTACATGCAGCGATGTGATCAGACACTTACTTATGCATTGTCAGTCACAAACATGCAGGCAACATAAAAGTTATTGAAAAAAATTAAAGTCAGCTCTGCTGTGTTGTAGGATTGTTGGCTCTCTAAGTGCTTTGAAATTATGATGTATGAGGTAGATGTTGCATATTAAATAAAGATATTTAAATGATAAAGCCCCCTTTAGTGAGAGCTGATGAATGTTAAATGTTACAAGCCACAAGACGGTAGCATCCATCATCTTCACATATTATCAGAGTCAATGACGGGGCAGCCTCACTGATGACAGATAGACTGCTGCATTATTATCCCTTATTTCCAGAGTCACTGAACAAACCATTCAACTCCTCAGGCATTATTTTTAACTTTGCATTAAATTAGCAACTTTTCCCTTCCTACCATGGCAAGATTGATCAAGTCTGTCTTTGCATCGATGGAGAGACAGAATGAATTTGAGGTAACTTAAGAAAAAAAAAAACAGGTTTCTTTTCATCTAGGAAAAAAACCCCAACTTCCTCTTACTGGCAACAAATGTAAAATTGTGATATGGGGAAAGAACAGCAATGAAACAGTAAGCACACAATAATGGCTTTTCTTTGCACTTAGATAAAAGCTGAATTTTTGATGTGCACAGTATATTTTAATAAAATTTTATATACTATGTTTTATACACTTATTGGCTATTCCATAATAATGTGTGTGCTAACAGTAAAATTGCTCTTAAATTTATGTGTGTTATTTATACGTTCCCACGTAACAATGCTTTTTGTTGTAAAAAATATTCTGTTTATTAATGTAACTTTACAACCACTGCATCCAAGATCCGTGGCAAATTAATGACATTTTTATTATTTTATAGTGTCATTAAATTTTTACTGATCACTCCATCAAACAGAGGCAGTAAAGGCCATAATGTAAACTGGGACACTTAGATCAGGCAGCAGGAAGACATTCCATATAGTCTGAAGAAAACTGCTAGCAATAAATGATATTTATACCATCTTTAAGCATGTGAGAATACTTGGATAAGTTTGGCAAAACTGTTTCAGTAGTAGAGTGGATTGTGTACTTAAATAACAGTTTGCTAGCCAGAGAGACAAGCCTTTTTCAGACCATATGCGAGATGACTGATTGCAGCCATCTCCCGAAAAACAACACAAGAAAACTAATGATGTACGGGGCACCCTCCCTCTGGATTCTCAAGACTGACCAACCTACACCACACCTCAAATGATTTCAGCATGGTCCTCTTTCCCACAAACCAAAGTGGAAAACTGTACATGCTGAGAGAGGCTTTTTGTTTGTTGCCTTACAAACAAATACATTTCATTTGACAGGCCGACACGGCTGGACAATGATGTGATGTATTTTATTTCAATGGTCTAAATGAGAGGCACTTTACCAACCTGTATTCAAAGCTCGTTTCTAAAGAATGTCTGAATACAAGGTCATTCGTAGCAGCCACAGAACACACATCTAAGAGGCCATTACTTATACGGCAGTTAAAATGGGTAAAAAATAATTATCTCATGTTATTTTCACATGTAAGATGCATCATAATCAGCAGATTCTACAATGGCTTTCAAATATTCTGTTCATAGAATATTTGTATATATTTTTATACGAATATTTTATAGTATCTTATACAAATGCATACATATTATATACATTATACTTCGGCATATAGAAGATAGCAAATAGGAAATTCTATGCTCATGTAATTACAAATTTAGAATCACCCATCTTCTATGTGGTATGAATCTTTTTTTAAGCAAATAAGAATTCTGCTGTTATATCCTAAAATACATATTTAAATACTAAAGACAAAAACGTTTCAAATTTGCAATAATAAGAAATTTTGCAGGGAAAGTTAATACTGCAGTGCCACCAGTCATGTTTTTGTGAATTCCTGAAGCAGTTTTCTAAGAGAAATAACACATACATGCATTATGAATAGAAATTCTCGAAGGCTATCACAATATCCTGAGATATCATCTATCCTCAAAGTTGCTGCTAAGTTGTCGAGTACAAAAGAAGTCCTTTCATCCCAGCTCTAAGCGTTTGCATCTTTCCAATCCAGGAAAACCTTTTCCTGAAAGTAATGACTTCCCTGCAAAGGCAGCTTTCCCCTTACACAACTTCCATTCCCGTCCTCTGTTTACATCAATACCAACTGGTCAATACTCTTCGTCTCACTGCTTTCCTCACCCCTCTATGCCCAGTAAATCTTCCCAGCTTGCTAAATCTTCTCCTATAGAGCCTCCTGCACCGATCCCTGCCCCCCATGGCCTCGTGCCATCACTGACCACACCAGCACAGGCCTGCACTCCCAGGTAGATCCCTGCCACACCTCGGCTCTGGTCTGCCTCATCCTGGACGCTGCCCTCCCGGCCCATCTCCTCTCACTCCTCAGAAGGTTCTACTTCATGGCTTTGATTTAAAACCTTCCATGGCTTCTTCTTTTCTGTTGCATTTCACCCAAACTCCTCTACCTGGTTTTCAAGGTCTTTCATACCCTGCTCCCCACACATCTTTTTAAACTCAGTTTCCTACAACTCTCATCAAATGCATCCTTTGCTCTTGGTGGACAGTAATGGCCTTCTCATGACAATAACAGGATCGGGCCTGCTTCCTCTCCCTCATGCCTGCTAGGATGATGCTGCCTTCTTGCTGCTTCCTTGCCAAGTCCTTTGCATACTGAAAAGCCCAAGCTGTCGGTGAACTCTACAGCCTCTTTGACCTCTGCTCTCTGGTATATTTAAATTTTTAGCCTTCCCTCTATAATTAGCCCCTAGTTACATACTATGTTAAAGACTTGAACTTTTGACTCACGTGCACCTCCAAGTTTCCCTCAACAAAATCCAAAGAGTTTTCATGCCAGGATTGTGCCTAGCCCCTTTTCTATCTATGTCATACTGCATTTAGTATTAGTGTCCATAAATTCTCACAGGGCTTTTATAAGCCCACCTCACTGATTTACTCACATAAATCAAAGTGAGTACAAAAGGAACACAAACTACTAATTTTCTAACATTTCAAGTTTGTGAAAAAGATGTTTAGACTCAACACACCACACTGTATTGATGGTGTTTCTTTGAGTAATAGTAATCAAAACAAGGAAATCCAGAAAAATACCATAAATAATTTGTAAAAGAGGGAAATGAGTCATTTTAGAAGAGTACAATTAACTATATAACAAAATGAAGAAGAGAGTCTTGAGTCTGACTTGGAATTTCTTTAGCTTAACACTTGCATCTTGGCAGAGTTTGCAAAACATGGGCAAAAAGAGGACAATACCCACCACAAGTGCTTGGCTTAAAAAGCAGTACACATTTAAAAATAAAATTTTTTTTGTGTTTGTTTGTTTTTAAATAGGACAATGCTAAGTATAATGTTGAGAGAGAGTCTGTACCTTACTCTGAAAGACTTGGTCTAATTCCTGGCTCTGGACATATCTTGGCCATGATATGATTCTCAAGAAATAACTACTTAAGCATATATGTGGTTTCCTTTTTAAGAACTTAACAGGCTATCACTTTATTAGCCCTTATTTTACATCCTTTATTATAAATTTAGTATTTAATGAAGGATCAAAAATGTAAGCTTTACACTGGAAAGTAACCACATGTACTTTTTAAAAGGTGATGCTTTTTTTGGAAGGAGTTATTTTGGAGGCACTGGAATTTACTTTCATAGTGATATTTTGATGGTCCCAGAGTCAGTCATCATGATGCAAAAGACTCCGGCTAGGAGGAATGAGGTAATGAACCCCATTGTTAAATTCCTACCTTTTAACACACTCTTAACACCAAAACTGTGCTAGGACTCATGAATCACTGAAGTCCTAAGTTTTCCAACTGTGTTTGCCTCTACAGCACAAATACATGTATTGGAGTGGAGGTAGGAAAGGGTGCCATTTACTGATCATATACTATGTGAAAGACTCTTTCCAATGAGTGTTTCCTTTAACCCTCACACTAACACCTACAAGGAAACATATTACTATTGCTATCAGTTTTAGAAGAAAGTAAGGCTCAAAAAGAACTTTTTATATTTTATTTAAGTCACTTAACTAAAATTGAGACTGGTATTTGTGCTAAGGTGAATTTATAATCATAACTCTACAGCATGATTTCCACGTGATCTCTCTGAGCCTGTTTCCTCATTTGTAAAATGGAATAGGAAATTCTCATGCCACAGGGTTGTGATAATTAAATAAGAGATTGTATGTATGAGTGTTCTGCAAAAATAAAGCAGCTCACAAAATGTCTACTTCTGTTAAAGATGTTATTTAGTGTTTGCTAAATGTTTCAAAGCTAAATACTAATGAAGATAGTGCCCTGATCTAAAGGCCAACATCCAATCTCCTGTATCAACAGCACAACGATATAACCAAAGATGCTTTCCTTTTTTCTTGGCTGCTGAGCATCTCGGACCTAAATTTAAACTTGACCTAAGTTAACAATGTAGTACCTGGATCTTGTTTTCCTCCACTTATAAGCCCTCAGATACTCTCCATCATCTGCATAAGGACAACCAAACTTCTCTGCACAGCTTGTACAACCTTATCTGAGCTGGCTTTACTGACGGACGACATCATAATTAGTCAATTCTAGGCCTAATTAAAGCACCTCTCCTGGACAAAATCCTTTGTCGACTGCCCTCCACCAGCTCCAGGCAGAAAGTGTCACCTCCTCTTTTGTTTCACCACTACACCATGTTTGCAGAAAAATGCATTATAATTATTGGTTTATATGTCTGTTTACACATCTCCCCAATTTACCCCTTCAGGTGTGGTGTCCATGTCTTTGTATCTTTATGTTATCAGTGCCTCTCACGATGCTGGCACATACTGGGCACTTTGGTTGCCAAATCCCGGTAACGCTGTTAAAATTATTTCCTTCTCTTTTTTTAATCTTAATTTTAACTTAAAATTAGATTAAATTAATTTTCAGCTCTTTTTTGAAAACAAGGAGATACAGGTAATTAAAAGGTAGACAAACACAAAGGAAGATATGTAAATTGATTGAACTGTAAGAGTGATCTGGTCAGGGTCGGCTTAGTGCTGAAATATAGGAAGTCTGCCTAGCTATTATTATTCAAAAGGGCTCTACAAAAATCTTCCCTAAAAGTTCAACCACCACCACCTTCAAATATTCTTACACACTCTTACATTGCTGAGCGAACCATTATTAGTAATTCATTCTTGGAACTAATTAGTAATGCTAATATTTTATGATAGGACAATAGAATAAAATGTTAAACAAAATCAATATTAATTTCAGTTTAATTCCTCTAGAGAAACAAGGAACAGATAGGGAAGATAATCCAGATGAAACTACATGAACAGAGACATAAAGAATTTGTCTTTATGTCTGCAATCCCAAAGAAAATAATTTCAAAGAGTTTGGGAATAACCAGGTTAAGCAAAGATGGCTGTTAAGGGCTGAACTGTGTTCTAAAATTCATATGTTGAAGCCCTAACCTCTAGTACCTCAGAATGCGACCATGTTTGGAGACAGGGCCTCTAGAGAGGTGATTACATTAAAATGGGGCCATTAGGGTGGGCCCTAATCCACTCTGACAAGCGTCTTGATGAAGGGAGTAGATTACGACATAGAGAGACACATCAGAGATGTGTGCTGGCTGCGCGAAGACCACGTGAGGGCACAGCAAGAAGGTGGCATCTGCAAGCAAAGGAAAGAGACCCCAGGGGAAACCAATTCTTCCAGCACCTTGGTATTGGACTCCTAGCCTCCAGAATTGTGAAAAAAAGTTTCTGTGGTTTAAGCCACCTGGTCTGTGGTATTTTGTTACGGAAATACAATGGCAACTTCTGCCTCTTATGTCATAAAAGGCTCTTTTTATTTTTTATTGTAGTATAGTCAGTTTACAATGCTGAGTGAGTTCATAAAAGGCTCTTGTCACTGGCCAAAAAATATCAAATAATAAGGCAACAAATTTTAGATATGAGGTCCTACTACCCTCAGAAACAATTCTGTGGAAGTTTTTGCCAATAGGATCTAGAAGTGATTCTATCTATTGACAACCATAGCTAGCGAGCTAGGATTCTTCAAAAGAGAATATTCTTCCTTACAGGGAAGAAAGACTTGTAAGGGGTAGGCAAAAGTTTTCAAAATTCCAGAAATAAATACTTGAGGCAGGTCATAGAATCAAAGACCGACATAAGCTGTTCAGATCACCTTGCAGGAGGCTGATACAAACCACTGGACCATAAGTTCTTTGGGGGAGGGAAAGCATCTCAGTCCTCTTTCTCTGGCTAGGACTATATCCTATAAGCACAGAAGCATGCAGCATAAGCCTGCTGAAAGGCGCTAATGTCTGCAGAACTTCTCGTGGATATGTTTTATGGAGCTTTCAGAAACATTCCCAGATGATGTATGACAAGTTTCCCTCAGGATTTGAAGAGTACACCAAACTAAGCAAGTCCTCTCTCCACACCCCTGGCAAGGACAGCATCCTGTATATCTCCTGTAACATACGCTTAGGCTCTTGTCATTGATCATCAGATGATAAATGATAAAGTAGCATTAACTCTGAAGATATGAGAACTTTTCAGGCTTGGGAGCCACTGAGTTAAATTAGTTTCATCAGGATTATAGTGCTTACTGAACCCCTTTAACCAAATGCTTTCTGTCTCATTCATATGGTTCTAATATGGTTTTACCCAATTTCAAGGTTATTTATAAGTTTGCAACTCCCAAGTTGAGTTATAAAGTGTTTAGATTTAAGCAAATCCAGTTGTGTGGCAGCCCAACTCCTATTTCTATGTGGTTTCCAACTTTTTATTCCTGGACAGAGGCATGATGCGTATTTGTTCCTGAATATTCTCTGATTAACTATTTGTTTCAGTAACAAGTTCACAAAAAGTTCCATTGTAAAATTATACGAACTCCCATTAAAACTGAATATATGATTTAAAAACTGGAGAATTTTATCTCCACTTAAACCACTAGCAAGACTTTATTATTCTAACATTTATCAAATGAACAGAGAATATCACAATAAAATTAATGGCCAGCTAAGCAAATGTCTTCGTCTAAACAATTATTTTAGGAATTCTACTTGTTCAAATCTAGGTACTTGACTTCAGATACCTACTTAATTTACAATGTATACTTTTTAATATTATTTGTGGAAACATAGGTGCAGTTTATTCAAGTAAAAGACATCTAAGCTATATAAACCAAGAATAAATATTTTCTTCAAGAATACAGCTTCTATTTCAATTCTAGCTGGCAAACTGATAAATTTGAAGATTTTTTTTATCAGAAACATAAACACAAAAAAATGGAAAAATGTAAGGTATTACCACCATGTATTTGTTTTAATTTATGAAATATATAAATATACCACATCTCCTAAGAGATTTTCCTGTAATTTTAAAAAATATGTGTGCCACAAAAATAACATATATCTTAAAAGGAAAAATAAGGGGCATGAGAAAGCCTTAGTGCTGGAAGGAAATGTAAAGGTCTTTTCCTTCAGAGAGAACAAGAGACCAAAGAAGTAGGATGCCTACCCCAAGTCCCACAGCTGGCCAGCAACAGATCCGGATCACACCACTTAGCCCACATGCTCTCAGACTCCTGCTCCTTCCACCCAACTGTCTGCACCACATGAGCTCTTTACAAACCATGCTAGTTCCCAATTACTTCACCTGTAAAATGAGAGAGCTGAACTAACTTATCTCTATGGTTTCTTACAGCTCTGAAATCTTATAATACTATGATATTCAATTTTTTCACTCTCGAGAACTACACTGCAGCACACATTAGTAAAATCACTTTGCCATGTCATAAAAATTTTTTGAGCAATTATTCATATCCTCAAGGAAATCACTCAAAGATAATCCACTTGTCAAATAAGCCTACCAAACCATGGTCACACTTAGCCAGAAAGCATTTATTTGCTACTTCTGAAATTCCATCTCCACCAAAGGCAAAAGTCACAGAAGGGAAGGGACACAAAGGAAGGGAAAGGCAAAGGAAGGAGGCAAGTAAAATCAAGGGAAAACATTTTCATCTAAACTTGGCACAAGTGTGTCCCTAATTTGATACTCACTATGGTGGCACTAGCACAGAATACAACCATTTTTGTTTGAAAGCAAAATAACATAAATACAAAGACTGCTAGTAAGAAGAGGGCCTCTCTTCAGAAAAACACTAACTCCTTGATGTCAAGATTTTGCATATTCTATTGTTATCCTTCTCTACGAAACAGAGAGTACTAATAAAGTCATGTGAAGTCACAAATGACTTTTTAAGGAATAAAAATAAAAATAAGCCAAGACTACATCTGATTATTTGTGAATGAAGCTTTCATCAAGATTAAGTAAAATTAAAATTTGGAAACTATGTTTCATTTCACAAAAATTAAAATATCATTTTAAAATTGGAATTTTTAAAATGAGTTTAAAAGAAGAAAATATTTAGGACCCTATTCAAAATAGTACTCCAACATGGCAACATTACAAAGGACAAAAGATAGTGTCCAACTGTGGTGATATGTGTTAATTGTATGGTTTTCCAAAGATGTGGGAGAACTGATATCAATTACAGTATAATTACCATTACTTCCAACAGAGTTAACATGTAGTTACCACAAAATAACATACAATTAACTGGTGTCACACTGCACACCAGACTAAATAAGATACAAATTAAAAATTCCCAAATGTAGCCATAATACTCTTCTATCCCTTAAAGAAATAAAACAATATCTTTTCTCTGATAATGTCACAGCCTTTTTCAAGAATTGGTATAAATATTTCAAAGAGGAAGAAACCAAGACATATAAGTTAGAATCATTTTTAGCAATCAATGAAAAACTGCATAGGGAGAGAGGTAGCAACAAAAATTTCATTACCTAAAGCTGTTGTCAATGAAATTAGAATTTTCCTCATGTTATTTCAGTTCCTGAAAATTAGGGAGCTCTATTTTAAAACCAAATTCAAGAATGTTCTTAGTTTTTACTGATACCTAACATTTTTTAAGTTACTTATCAAACACTGAAAAACAGCCTGCTTTAGCCGTGCTAGAGAGGGATGCAGAAATGAGTGAGGCTCAGTCTAAGAAGGGAGCTTACACAGAATTTTCAGCTATTTGCTACGTGAAGTGGTAAATCACATCTCACATCATGTCTCTTATCAGGAGGTGAACCGAAGGGACAAAGAATGCTGCAGTTTAGTTTGAAGAAGTAAAATTCCTCCTTGGAATGTCTCAAGTCAGCAACAATAACACAGGATGCCTCCACATGCTGCATTTGAGAGGGGCACGTGTGGGAACACGTACATGCCAAATGCTTGTCTAGGTTTAATTAGAAGAGAACTGAAAAAGGCAGGGTGTAAGGCTGTGAAGTTGATGAGAGGACAAAGGGAAAGTAGCTGTATTGAAAATACAGCTACAGTGTATCTGCTATATCCGTTTCAAACATCTGGGCTTCCAATTATTTATTGAACTCATGTGTAAGAGTTATTTGGGAATACTGCAAGCGGTTATAGAACAGGATCATGCAAACTGCTTTGTAAAATACTTGCAGGATCAAACTCTTGCTAACGTGTTGAACAAAGAGGCAAAAACTGCTATGAGATTATTATCTTTTATTAAATGTGTGAAAACCATGAAGAGGTTAATATGCTAAGAATAAATTGTGTATGCAGCGTGCAATTAATATAGCAGGCAATATTTTATTAGAAATCCATGTTTTGCATATTTTTGAAAATTTATGTAATTTCCTGTATCTGACTTTTTTGTATCTAAATGCTTACTTGAGATTAAATGAAACCAGACACATTTGTAAAAAACTGCACATCTTGTCTGAAGATGACATACACATATGCGTAGACCGACAAAGCTTTCAGGGCAGTTTGTCCCCTGTGTAGTCAATATTTTGCTCAGAAATAGACATATTATTCTTGCACCCAGTTCCATGTTTTACTCTACTGAATTCATGACCCTTTTGTTAGGCTCCGAGGGAAACCACACTGGTTAGGAAGGATGACAACAGAACAATGATGGGTACACTCATTATGCCATGTTATTTCTTCCTGTTCCCACATCACTGCTGCATTCCTCTGATTATTGCAGCCTCAAAAAATGTGCTGATCACTGTGTGTGTTAGGCGACACCGCCAACCCCGAGAAGCTAATATCCCAGACAGAGCACATTATGCATGTGATGTAAATGAGGTATGTGCTTGCTACGTACAGGCCGTTTGTCATCAGAGAGCCGGCAAGCAGGGAGGGCGGGAGAGGGGCTTATTATTCCTTTCCACTGTGTCCACAGACAGAAGAAAAACCACCTCCTCTTCGCAAACTGACCTTAGTTGGCACGAACGTAAGAGATATTCCATTTAAGATATATTTGGGGTAGCACTTTTTATTTGTTGTTATTATACTAGGGAAAAAAAGGTTATCTCCACATTCAGAAATTAGACACTGCAATACAGTGCATTATAGTTCCTAATAGTGACAGTAAAGGCTGAACTAACTTTATTTCTCAAAAACTCAGAGATCTATCTTTAGCTTTTTGTTTAAAGAACAAGATAATAACAGTATTGGAGCTGAATTTACAATTTAGTTAATAAATGAGAACTCAGTCTTATAATTCAAATTTTGGAATTAAATAGAAAGATATTTTAAAATTTGGAATCTGATTTCCTGGTCTAAAAGCAAGAGCTTCAGTGTAATTTAAATAGTCTTTCCTGCAGAATGATAGATGGTGCTTTGACCACTGTTAAATTTTTCTAAATGAAATGAAAACGATACCTCCGAGGGCTCTCTTACTGGACCGTCAATAAACAAGCACACACTTATTCCTAATGCTGAGGGGCTGCTCTCCCCGTTCCTTTTCATCAGCTGCCTAGACAAGGACAAACCTGAAGAATTAACCAGGACAAGATACAAGGCAGAGGGATTGTTCACTCAATCCCAAAGGTTGTCTAAAGACAGTTAACTACAATGGATTTGCACAGCCTCAAGGAAGAAAACAGTTCCTCATAGAAAAAATAACTTCCCATGTGAACATCATAGTTAGCAGAGTTCTTAGATCTCTGTAGAATTTTTAGTGGTACTTTCAGACTACTTAGCAACAAGGAAAGATCATGAGCATGACAATTACACAAGGTACAAAGTTTTAAGATTTTCTCTTTTATTGAACTCTACTGCATATTTTTTTGGCACAAAGGAGAGCTCAATCTAAAAACAAAACTAAATCTTTTTACTGATTACGTAAAATATATTCGTATTTATGATTAACATTTTAGTTTTCCATAGCTGAAGTGACCAAAAAAATAGCAAGCAAAAAAAAACAAAACAAAACTGCTGATAGGCTGGCCAGCCTTCTTGGCTGCATCAGGACTAGTATATTAAAATGTGTAATTTATATAAGGCTTCAAGTTATGTGTTGTGTTTTCTTTTTGGTAATATGATACGAAGTTCTAGATTATTAGATTGCTCAGACCAAATAAACAAGTCTTAACATAAATAAAATCTATTTAGATATTGTTTGGTTTGAAATATTAGTTTTCCCTTGAAGACCAGTTAATGTATTTATAGCACTCATCCTTATACTTCAAGTTGCTTTAAAATTCATTGTCCATCATTCTAAACAATCATATTTTTCCTTCCGATAAACTGATTCGACTGCAAACTTCATTCTTTAGAATAGTCTCTACTTGAAGATAAATAAGTATTAAATATTCCTTCAAATATCACATCTAGACAATTTTTATCTCATTAAGTTGCCTTTTAAAATTCTACATTTACAGAAATGATTCTGAAAAACTGATCTGTACAAACCAGGTGAAATTCGTTAACTCACGCAGTCTGTCATGATCTTGCTGTACCACGCTGGTGAATAAATCCATCTACATTTAGCTAATTCTTAGTCCTCAGCTAATTCTTTCAGAAAAAAATAAATGCTTCCTATAAACTCCAGAGAAGTTTGGTACAACAGACCTGATTTACTTCAAATAGACTTCGTTTCCTTTCTACATCCTCTCCTTCCCACCACCACCCACAAAGAAGATAAACAAAAAATTGTTTTATTTATGGAATAAAAGTGATGACACGCTACTTATTTATGCTATCAGCCTAAGGCAGCTATGAGTCTAACCTATTCCAGTAAAACAGGAGACAGAAGGCCTCACAGCTTCAAACTCCCCTTCGAAGTGGAAATCACTGAGTTAGTTAACCTGCTCCTCACACAATAAACATGGCCCACACTCAGCCTTGGTGACCACCAGCATCTTATAAACTGTAAAGTCCTTTTACACACTTATCTCATTTGTGAGGTATGATCATCCTAATTTTAAAGAATATACTGAGGGTCAGTACGAGAGACTTCCCAGGGACCGCACAGATGATGAGTCAGAGCTAGGCCTAAAAGGAAGATCTTCAGATTTAAAACCCAAGCTGAACATTGATTACTCTTTTACACAGCTTAACTTACAAGACTTGACTCATTTTTAGGTACAGATCATGAAATTAGGAAGATCAGGATTTAAGTTGGCTTCCAAAGCCTTGTAAAACTATTTTATACATTTAGCTTTCTGGAGCTATTCAGTTCTAAGACTTTATTGCATTGTCACTTTAATAAATAAAATCAGCATTCGATTCTGAATAAATTTGTATTGGTTGTCTGTCAGCCTCCTGAGGCTATGCCACCTCCTTCATGTATGGTCAGTTCTTAGGCAGAGTTGTAGAGACCCTATCCTTGGAGAGGCACGCTCAGGATCTCTTGTTACCCGGGAGAAGGCTAGGGAGATGCAGGTGTTACACACCAGAGCCCTGCCATGGAAGAATGCAGCGACAGCAGGTGCCCCTGGAACTACAGGAACTTGGAGAAAAATCTTCATCGGTGGTCAGAGACTGCGCCCTAACTGCAGCAGGCTGCAAGACTGCAGTAAAAGTGAAAGATGAGAAGTGAAAAAAGGAGGGAAGAAAGAAGGCAAAGAGGGGAGGGCAAGGAGGAAGAAGAGGGAGGGAATCAGGCAGTGGAGAGAGATGGGGAAACAGAGTAGGAAGGAGGTTAGGGGGACAGAAAGGAAAGGACAGAAATATACTCTCATACATACAAGGAGCCAGAGGCAGAGACTGTGGGAAACTGATCAACAGCCTTCAAAACAGAAGAAGGGAAGGCAGCAGTGAGGCAGAGTAACTGGGACAGATAAAAAAAGACTTCAAAATTCTTCTAACTACAGTCTGGTGAGAAGCAACTCTCCTATAATGTGAGTTTCCTCTGTCTGAGGAAGGCCAGACACACACAAAAGCACAGACTCAGATGAAAATAAATTTTTATCCCCATAAGAGTAACTATTTCTTCCAAAGACTGGTCTCTAGCCACAAGCGAGCAATCAATGAATGACTGAGCATTTTTGGCTCAGTGTTAGAGAAACAGCAAAGAGTAAGGCACAGACTCTTCCTTCAAGTTACCAGTAATAGTAACCTAGCAGCGTGGTGCGGCAGAAAGGAGAGAATCCATATAGAGAAGAGCTGGTGTTTGAACACAGAGTTCCTTTCATGATTCTCTGTATTTTTTGTTTTTTAATCTGTAATGGAGGATGACAATAATCTCTATCTCATAAATGAGTTTTTATTTAGAAGTATTTATTATCTATAAATGCCTATAAATTAATGTTAATTATTTCAGTTTTTAAATTTGGATTTACAATCCCATACCACCCTAAGATTTCTCCTCCCGAGAAAAGGATCACTTAGCATTTGCTTCTACAGTTTTTATGTAACAAACAGGTTGAATTTCTCCATGCTTATTTATACAGAGAAATGCACTCAATACCTCAGCCAGCACCAGCACCAGCACCATTAGCATTCATCTCCCCCACAAAACACCCCCCAACACACACATATACACACACAAGCTCTGGGCTACATTCCTTAGCCAGACATTCAAGGCTTCTTTCATCTGAACCCTGTCCCATCTTGAACCGAGAGCCCAGTCCTCTCCTGAGGGAACTGTCCATCAGCCATTATTCCCCACATGGGGAGCGCCATGCCCCATCCAGACTGATGCGAGGGCCCCGCCTGCTGCTCACGTCCCTCGCCATACTCTACCCTTCCCGTCCTTTCTTTGAGGCATTTCAGTTCTTTCCTGCACGCAGACCCTCTCCTCCCACCCCAGTCATGGATTGACAGGGTCTCTTTGATCTTCATGAGCTCAACTGCCCTTGCAGCTCCTTTCACTCCTTTGGCACTTGGACCCCACATTGTCAGGTTCCTGTTTATGCATTTGTCCTATTTCCCAAATCAGATTATATTTTCCTTTCAAGGCAGAAAGTGACTTGTCAGTATTTCTCTGGATCCCAAGTCTCTACCATAAGCCCCACACGTCTGATGGTGAGCACTTCCAACCTAATGTCCTGTTATGTCATGCGGTTGCAAATGACAATAAGGGAGCCAGAATAATATTTGTCTGCACTGGCCTTACATCATGTACAATCTCTTATTTAATTTTTTCCACAATTTTGTATGGTATACTTATCATTTCTACCTTCCAAGGGAGTTCACAAAGACACAGAAAAGTAACAGGCCCCAGGAGACATAGCTAGTTATACTGGTGACATTGAAGTAAGAAGATCACCAATTAGTCTGTGAAGCTGAGTTTTGGTCCTGGATATGACTGATTTCAAAGAGCCCTGTTCCTCATTCCATCACCAGTGTTCTGCATAGACCTGGGGAAATCATTTTATGACAATCAAATGAATGGTCTAGAATAAGAAAGACTAAACCTGTTACCAACCCTCTTGTAGAAGTGTTATTTAAATTGGTGAATTCATCTGCTTACAAGAATATAAAGGTCTTGATAAACTGATGTGGTTTATTAATGAGTTCACTAAAATTTTTCTTTAGAGAAGACGCTTGCCTTCTTCTCCCCCTTTTACAGAGGAACAAATTAATGTCAATTATTAATTAATTTTAATATTAATTAAACATTAATATTTTAATATTAATATTATATTTTAATAACAACATAGACAAAAAGACCCAAAATTTATGGTTTCTCTTTTCATAAAATTTACATAGATCCTCCATATGGGAAGAAGACAGTATTAGAGTGATCTTCTTCATTGAAAACTACAGGGGACTCCCGCAGCCTAGAGGGTACAGGGAACTAAAACTACTGGGCAATGCACTGAACAAGACACCCTTTGTGTTATTTCAGAACCACTGCTGTTGACATCATTTATAAAAAGATATAAAGGGCAAATCAGGGTTGCACCAAAAATAAAAGCAAGCATTTCCATCCATAGTGGGAAGACGGCACTTTGGGAAATTCTAATCTTAGTTGCAAATGTCAAAGACTGCAAACTGGATCTGAGCTAAAAGTGAACCTCAGCCACAGTGCTCCCAATGGCACATTTTGACAACCAGATTTAAAACAATGCTGAGAGGGAAACAGTAATGGAAAGAATGCATAAAATACATCTATGTGCAGAGTTTTCATATATATTCTTCATACCCAGCCTATAGCTACAAGCTGGCAGTGAGAATAATCAAGTATATCAATACCTAAGTCCATAAAGAAAAGAGCAGTATTCATATGCAGAGACTTACACAGGCAGACATGCGTACACTGGTATACAGACACATACACACCTAGGACAATGGACACAGACACACCAACACACAGACTGAGAGAAAGACACAGACACAGACACACAGGCATACCTGCAGACACACAAACCCAGACAGACTTGCATTCAGATAGACACACAGACACAAAGAGATACTGACAAATACACAGGCACACTCAGGGATGCACACAGTCACACACAGACAGCTATTCCCTCAGATTCAGACTCCAGAACACACACACATGCACGCACATACAGAAAGCCAGACGTGACAGAAAGTCACACACCGGGAGCAGAGATTCACCCAGAGAGACAGATTCACACACAGATTTGTACCCACAATAAGAAAGACACATTAGTGCTCACAGAGATGCACATACATAGAGCACACGCACACACACTCGTGTAAACCAGAGCTAACGTGTGGTTTCTCAGCTTGTATTCAGAACCCACCAGAACACGTGGGCAGGGGTTGGTATGAGGGCGGAAGGTCAAGACCATCGGCTACTGTGGAAACAACGCGAAATTTGGAAACAGGGACTTTGAGGAGTCTCAACTTTGATACTACCTGTATAAACATAAGCAGGTGATTTGCGCTCTGAACCTCATCCTCATCTGTAAAAGGGGAACGATCAAAATTTCACCTCCAAGGATGGTTGTTGGGATTCAGTGTGAAAATAAGTGTGGAAAAAATGCTTCTCATACAAGGTTTTAAAACGTAGACATTTAAGTGGTGGCTATTATTATCAAGTTCCTAAAACTGCGACCAGCAAGAAAGCTCTTAGGAACAGAAAGAGTGAGAGTGTGATCTGCTTCATCCATCGCTGCAAAGGCTTAAGCAAGTCTTAAAAAGAGTCTCGAGCTATGGGGAACTAAACTTGCATATAAAATATAAACACAGAAACTTCTGTTACTGGCATCCACTGAAATCAGCTAACGTGATGAATGCCTACTGTGTGCCAGGCGTGTCTGGAAAGTGACATGTTTCATTTAACCAAATGTTCTGGCTAGTCGGGTCATCCTCCGTGATTTAACGCCACACTTGGCACCACTACTGGCAAGGATTATAATGCAACCGCATAAGCAGCACGAAGACTGAATTTAGCACTCTGATACATTATGATGCTTCAGGGTCACCACCATAAACACCTTAGGAGCGTGTAAACCTTACCCTAGGATTTGGAAAGCACACAAGCCGAAGTGCCAGGGACACGGGGTCGGGTCCCAGTCTCACCCTTGCCTGGTTGTCAGATTTGGGCAAATCACTTCACTTCTCTCCACTGCGGTTTCCCCGTCGGTAAAATGCGGGGCTATCCTGAATGATCTCTAAGGGCTCTTTTGGCTCTGATCCAAATATCTAATATCTTCTGATAGCCTGAAGAAATGCTGGCTAGTGCTGTTTCTGTTGAGAGGGTGTTGAATATGCCAGTTTTTACTATACTTCTATAAAAATGAAAAAATTTCATAACTTCGTACCTCTGAGGGGAAAAGATTTTTCGTTGGGCCAGAGAAAATACGGTCAACTTATTGTGATGATGAGTATTATGTAAAAGTGGAAATAGATTAAGGGGTCTTGGTAGGGTCCCCGGAAATTCAGAGACAGAGCAAACATTAGATCCCTAATTCTCAGGGCAAAGGTCGCTGAGGAAAACTTTCAGGATGTAAGAAGCCAACATCTATGGAATAGGAAGCTGAAGTCTGGTGAAAGTTCACATGGCTTTAAGCAAAGCACCCACCTTCCCGCCCAGGGAAATCTAGGTGGATCCAATTCCTCAAAGTGTGTTTTGAAGTGGTAGCTTACATCTCTCTGAGAAGTCTAAAAATGAGAATCCATACAGATTCTTTGTTAGACGTAGGAGGCAGGTTGTATTGTCTCAAGAAGCTTTGTGAAAACAGGAAAACAGTTTAGAATCTCCTTGACCTTCCTAAGGCTGTATTTTAAACTGAACCCAACTTTAAAGGTTCAAGTTTTATAGGTTTTTAAAATTTGATTTGTCATTTAAATGGTCTAAATCTTACCTTTAAAAACTTGTCTGCAATCAACTGACTTGAAACCCAATATTTTTATTCCATTGAGAATCATAGCTATATACATTTTCTTTAATGTGCATTTTAAAAAATAACTGAAAATTTTCTGACATGTGTTTTGAATTTTCTGCAACTCAGATATTTTAAAATTGTTTAGTACATTGAATGGATCCTGCAGGCTATCTAGGTATGACTGATCTACTTTGGAGACTGAGAATTCTTCAGGAATATTTTACGAATTTTCTTACGTGGGGTGATACACTTGACACTAAATTTGTAACATATCCTTCTTCTGCATGTTGGCTGTCTTTCCACAGGGGAAGTCCTGCTTCCATGACATTAGTACTGGCTCTAAGCTGAGGAAGGGTAAGAACGCAGAAGAATCTAAGGTAGATCTAGATAAATTTCAAGTGGAGCTCTACCTACAGAAATGCTCTCAGAAATTCTACAAAAGAGAAGGGAAGGATTTTTTTTTAAAGGCATCCTAGGCATTTGGCTTATAAGTTTTTGGTTAATTCCCCAACAATCAATGGAACTATTATTAACCACATTTGAGGGCACTGAGGCACAGAGAGGCCAAAGAGCTAGTGAGCAATAGAATCAGAATCTGAAGTCCAACTCAATTGGACTCCAAAACACATGTTCTTTACACTTTTCCACATTTTTCTAAAGGTCTCTCCTGTCCTTTCTTTAAACTTCCATGCTATTCTTAAAATGTAGTTCAGAATGTGTCCCATCCACAAACACTTTTAATGGCTCACAATTATCTATAAAGCTAAACCTAAACCAGCCATGGCAATGATCTATTTCAGCCTACCTTTCTATCAGTTACATGTCAGGCATTGGATGAGGCCTGGCACATGGATTATTTTATTGACTCTTGACAACAATCCCTTGTACTAAGAAACTATGAATATTCCCATTTCTTAAGATGGAGAAACTGGGGCAGTCTAAACTTCAGATCTTTTGCTTTTATCCACAACCTTAATCAAGTGGATGGAGAAGCTAGGAAGGGAGGAAGGATAGTCAGAGGAGAGGAAGGGGAAGGGAGAGAGAGAGAGAGGAGGGAGATAAGGAAAGAGGGAGGAAATATTTATTAAATATCTAATATGTATATAATATATTTGCTAGGAGGTTGAATATTGTATCATTTAATTCTCAAATCCTGACATTTTTATAGCTGAGAAAAGTAAGGCACTGAGATATTAACTTGGAAGGCCAAGATGAATGCTGGTTACCTTCTACTCCACAAGTCCAATACTATCCTTTGTATATAATAAGCACATAATTAAAATGAAATAAAATTGAAAAAAAGTAAAAGTATGTTCATAGGCTAAAGAAGAATACAGTTCAGTCACAATACCCAAACCAAGGGGAAAAAGCTAGGTAAAATGGATGGGTCCAAAAGCTAAATGACAAAGTCTGTTAATAAATGACTTGCAAAATTATTGTAGTTCTCAAACTGGATATTGTAGGAACATTCTTGAGTATGGAACAAGCTTTTCTGAGGACCTACAGGAGAAAATTCCTGTTTCTCCTGACAGACTGTTTTACTTACATAGTAGAAATACTGTGGATCTTGTGACACATTTTCTTTTTGCTTGGTTACCAAGAAGCTCATGATCAAGTCTGTGGCCCATCTCTAACAATTATGTAAATATCAGTATGACACGAACTTTGTGCATTTACCTTACCCCAGCTTTATCTTATTTATCCCACTTTCCTAGTCTTAATTTTTCTTTCCTACTGTCTCCTCTCTATTTAGTTTTTATGTTGTTTTATTATATGTATCATTGCAAATCACCCCAAATTTTTTGTATCGAGGTATAAACATAAGTAATATAATTTTACTAACTTTTTGCTCTTTAATTCAAATAGAATAAAGCCAATAATCATTTCTGTTTAACATGTTTAATCAGTGAAGGCTGTTCCTAAAGTTAAGCTGAATACAGTTAAAACACACACTGTATGTACATGTATTACATGATCTAGACTAGCATGTATTCAAAGTATCCCCTCTAGCAATCTTAAAGACCCTTTTAGTGGGTCCACTAGACCAAAACTAGTTGCATAATACTGCTGAGATATTATTTGCCTTTTTCATCCCTATTCTTTCATAAGTATACAATAGAATTTCCCAGAAGTTACATGGCATTGTGATAAAGCAACAGACTAAATGCAGAAGCAGAAACAGGAATCAAGTTGTCTACTATTAAGCCAGACTTAGAAAGATTTGCAAAAACCTAAAACAAAGCCATTATTCTTACTATTTTTTATTTTGAAAAATATGCTTAATACTCAAAAACGTTATTTGCATTAACATCTAGTGGGTTTATTATGATTTTTAAATGAATAAATATTTTAGTTTTTCAGTTTTAATATCTCATATGATAAACATTTATATAGAGAGGAGTGTAAAAGGGCTCTGAGACCAAAAACGTTGAGAATAGCTTATCTAGAAGGATTATGAGATTAGATCCAGAAGAGATCAGATCTAGAAGGACTACAGGTTAGAAAGACCTGCCATAGTGGGAGGTTAGATGTATAAAATCCTCATTATTAGTAAATTTGCTCCATATATGCCCAAACCAACAACTCTTTCTGCAAAGTTATTAACTCTAACGTATCAAATTTTAACCCTTTCACTGGAAGATCCTTTAACTGGACATGGTCTTTTGATTTAAAACATTTGTTGTAAACAAAATTAAATGTCTTATATTTGTTCACTCTCCCACCCCTATCCCTAGGAAGTATCTTGAACCTTGTAAACCCAGATAAATTCTCACCATTCTTTTCATTTAACCTGAAGAGAAGAAAGAAGGCAAACAAGTTTGTTGTTGTTTTTATGAATTGGGTCTTAAACGAGTAGCTAGGCAACCAATCAAGTAGCCCTGACAACAGAAATAAAAGGAACTTAATGATTACATTCAGCCAGGAGCCTATATACAGCACTGCTTAGTTGCCCAATGTTACTGGTTCAAATATAAAATCTAACGGTAATAAAACTTACATTTTTTCCTAATTTAATGGCATTTTTTATCTGTGTATGTTGCTTTAGAAAAACACTATCACAAGTATAAATAGTTATTCCTTTCAAAGAAATATGCATAAAGCATATATATCTAGGTAGACTTCTTTATCTCATGATTTTAGAATTCACTTCATTAAAATTGATGTTTGAAATTCACATGTATGTCTTGGTTTTAGATTTTAACTAAAACTGCCCTGTCAATCTCACAGAGATGTAGGGGGAAAAAAAGAGACGACAGAGAGAGGGAATGATGGAGCAAAGTGACCTAGAGCTGGTCTTAGTTTCCTAATATGCAAAACAAGGACACTATTCCCTACATCCCTGACTTTGGAAAGGTTCAAGAGAGATAACATATGTGATGATATTTTTGAAGCACAGAAGCACTGTGAAATATTTCTCGTCATGATGTAAAAAGTACAACATAAATGTTTTTTTAAAAAACACACTACTGCTCTGCTTTGCAAATGAAGACGTTACAATTAGAATTTGTCCCATTACTGTAAAATCTTTAATATGCCCACATCCCTCATAGTACAAGTTGTCGATATCTTAGGATATCTTAGAAACAAGTTGACACAGGAAAAAGCACAACTGAACATGTTAGTTACAAGTTCACAAAAATGACCACCTGATTAATCAATACTGTGTACTCCTTTGGAAACAATAAAGCCTCACTAGTCTGTGTGCTGTATAAGAAACTCATTCATTCCAAACACACTTTGCTAAATAATTTGCTCACAATCCCCTTTCACTTATTGTTGTGCAGCTGTATTGATCTTCTGTCTGAACTTATCCTGTCATGCAACAATGAATATCTGAATCAATTGTATAAATAACAAGGAGCTGTGGCAACTGACAATGTGAAGCAGAAGACGTCCAGTATGTTTTTCATTTCCAATAAAAGGGGGCAGTATTACATCAGTGTAATACTGATGTACTATTCTGATATTTTTGCAAGTATGGTGAGAAGCAAGAATTTATGCTTACAAAAAATGAACAACTGCTTTTCTGAATATATAGGAACAAGTTTACAATGTGCCTTACTGACTGGATTATTATTATTTTATTTACTTGATTGGAAAAAATATCATTTTGGCATGATAAATGCATAGTTATCGAGAATCAGGTTACTCAAAAATCAAAGATTGAAATCCTGATTTTTTGGAAATATATTAAAGTATATATTAAATTAGTAGGGACAAAGGCTCCCTAGCATATTGATAATATAATATTGAACATTATCATGTTGGCTATGGTCAGATCCTAGCAAATAACTTGGGTACACAAGTTACTTTAAAAATGAAAAAGAAAAATGGATTATCTTGATTTTATAAGATGTCTGTTAGCTTCTAACCTGCAACTCTGTCTTAAGACATTTTGGCTCCAAAGAGCAGTAGGTTAACCCATTCACCATTGGAGAATATCAAAGAGTGAACATTTAACAAAATTAACAATAGGTTTGACAACCTATCTGAGGTCTCCAAGTGGAAAAGGACCTAATATTAACCAAGCATTTCCTATGCCAAATATGTGTTCTACATTTATTTTCCCTCCAAACAATCCTTCATGGAAAAGATTATCTCCATTTTATCTTCATTTTATAGGTATGTTTATTGAGATTCACAGAGGTTAAGTAACTTATTTAAATAACACAGAAAACAGCACAGGCTGCTTCCAAGATTAATCCTAGAAATTGAGACACAGGATTAATCAACTCCAAAATCCATGCTCTTTCCAATATACTATGTGGCCTCTAATTCCATTACTGCTCCTGGTCTAGCCACCTCTTCTGTCTCTTTGCTATTACCATCACTCAATCTTCTGTTTCCTGACTGAAATCTTTCCAGAGCCAGAACCAATCAATGGACATCACGGCCGGGAAAAGTGCCCTGCCCAGAAAGAAGGTGACAAGTATACAGGAAGCAGGGGGCTCAAGGCTTTTCTGTTTCATTGTTTGTTTGTTTGTCTTTTAATCTTGTCTTATTCTGTCAAAGGTTTTAGATTGCAAATGTAAAAAGTACTTTTGTATGTAATAAGCTTAAAGATCTAATAGAAAAAATTGTAAATTAGTTTGGTACTGTTTCATAAATAGAAATATCACCAACTAAGAATCAAGAAAGCTGAGATTTAATTCCTGCTCTGCCATGAATCTGCTCTGTGACCATGGGCAAGTCACTTTCTTTCTTTAAGTCTCCGTTTTCCTGTCTGTGAATTGAAGCAATTGGACCAGATCACATGTAACGTCTCCTTAAGTTTTTTCAGTCTGCAGTTTTAATCCCACCAATATACTTCACAGACAGAGTGTACTTACAGTTTTCATGGTAGCTCACTTTGACATCTGATAAGGTCAAGCATTTTTCTTAAGATATTCTCAGAAGATGAAGGGAACAGCAGTTTGGGCCACATGTATACAGATGTGTAATTGGCCTATTTATGAGCAACTCTGATCAACAGGTAATCAACCTACTGGTTCCTCAAAATTATTAACATGAGCAAAATAACCAGATACCTAATTACATAATACCTTTACAGGAAAGTGCTTTAACCAATCACCAAGTCAGCATTCAAACATCAAGGAAGTCAGAAAAGTTAAAACACACTTTAACACTAAGAAAGCCCACCCTGCCTTGCCTCTCTTCTAGCCAGATGCCCTTAGCTTAGCTCTAAGGACATTTAGAAGCAGCCTATTTAAAATTCTGCAGTATATTGTCATGACTAAGATACTTCCTATTTTAGAGATGTCAAAACAACAAAATTTGGTAAGCAATTAGACTATAATATGATCTAATTGACCTGGTACTAAGGGAGATGGCTGGTGTTCTTGATACGGAAAGCTAAAACCCAGGGCAGCAACTTACGCTTCTGCTGGCAAGACACTCACGATCTGTGCACAGCAGCTATGTTGAAATGATGGAGCATAACAGCTCCTAAGGCGCCGTTACAGTCTATTGTCCCGACAATCTATATATTTCACAGACCCTAAATATCCCGTGACACAGCCAACCAGAACAGCTCCATTGGTGCCGTTCTGGCCGATCAAGTCAACAATGTTTCATTTTAAAGTGCCAAAAGAGAAGTTTACCCAATAAAGTGAAATACGCCATGAGTAAACGTATTCATAGGGACATATATGCGATACTGTATGTGTTATGAAGACACAAGCACCCCATGCCTGTGTAGTAAATCTCTCCCTTCAGTTACAATACGTACAAAGCATGTTTTACATATACCTAAGGTTAGTAAATGTCACAAAAAACAACTCTACAATGGACATTTCAGAGTCTCAGACTTCTTCCTCCCAAGTGAATTAAGAAAAGTCAATAAGAAATACTTAAAATTACCCTGTAGTATTTGAAGTTAATAGTATCTTAAGTTTGAACTTCAATTGATTATATAAATTCAACAATATAGGGTCACAGTGGCAGACAGACGGATTCACTGCTGGAAGCAAAGGATGTCCAGTGCCAATTTACTACTAGGTTTAGTGCAAACATATTGGGATGTTGCTCTTCTAAGCCTGCTTACTATGACAAAGGGGCTTCAGTGAAAGGCAGAGTTGCTGCAATAATGCTGACTTTATTTCTCATTTTCCCCCTCAAACTAAATGGCATATACACACATTCTGCTTTACATGTTCTGTGTGTTAATATTCCAAACAAAAATTTCTACATGCATTTTCAAAGAAACATTTCATTCATAACAGTAATCAGAGGCAAGGATTTTTCATAATTTAACAATAAGTATGGTTATTTAAATAAAATAACAGTGTTTCATGGACTAACGTTTCTGAAATGAATTCATTCTAAATCTATTTATGTAGCCCAGTGATTTTCAGGTAGGGGTAATTTTGTCCTCCATCCTTCAATAAAGGACATTTGACAATGTCTGGAGACATTTTTGGTTGACACAAAAGGAGGGGTTCTATAGGCATCTCATGAATAGAGGCCAGATTTCATGCCCCGACCATGACTAAGAATTATCTAGCCAAACACATCAATAATGCTGAGGTTGAGAAACCCTGATCTAAAACCTGAAGTTTCCATAGCTTTGTGTATCAACTCAGTTAGAAAGGAATTTAACTATGTGAGTTGGCCAATATGCCAACATCTGAAAAATCTGTGTTTCCTTCTACTGACCATTGCATAATTGTGTGAGGATCTTGTATCCATGACAAAATAGTATGCTTGTTCTATATATTCAAATGTCACCCATAGTTTAGTTGAAAAGGTATGGGAAACATAAGAAAGTGTCTACTCTGTACTAGGAGCTGTGCTAGGTATTTCACATATATCTTACTTCATTGTAACCCAGATTACTATTCTCACATTATAGATAAAGAAACTGAGATTCAGAGAAGTTATTCAGTTTACCAAATATCACAAAGCTGGTGACAACTCAGTGTCTACTATTCCAAGAATAGTATAGTATGAGAATATATATTTTTAAACTCATTACTTTCTCATATCTGCAAAGAAAATTTCTGAATCATTAATGGCAGTTAATGGGGTGAGAAGGGTAACTAGCTTTTGACTATGTATCTTTCTGTATTATTAGAATTTACTTTCATTTGAAAACTAACACATTAAAAATGGCACAAACAAATCACTGACATCTTTCTAATGTTAACTTTTAGATTAACCCTTGATAAAATTGTAAAGTAGGAGATGGTCTCTGATTTATGTACCCATTCTCTCTCTCTTTTTTTTTAACCCAATTTCCCACCCAGCATTCTTATGCCGAAACTTGTTTACCTACCCAGGTCTCAAAAAAGGATTTTATAAAGTTATTCACATTAAGATTAAATATGTTATGATTTCATGGTTCTCTCCCTGAGCAGAAGACTTAGGTCTTAAGTCAAAAGAATGACTCTGTGTTTATTTCTATTATCACTGTGCTAGAAGATATTTAGGGACAAGGCTTTTCCTTTTCTGTGGTCCTAAAACCTCACTCTATATATAACCATCTACTCAGGCGCTTTTTAAAGAGGAGCTCTGTCTTGTGAGCCCACCACCCAGGATGGAGCACTTAGCGGGGAATAGGGGAATAGGAGCTGATTGAGCAGATCCAATGACTGGCATGTGCACAGCGATCCCAAGCATATAAAAGTTAATGGCTTAACTGACACCGAAAGGCCCAGCATTCCCAACATTCCCCCAGAGAGTTCCTCTCCTACCTGATATGAACCTCCCATCAAGAGGATCCATCAAGGTGAGGGGTTGGGAGGAGTCCAAAATGATTAATTTAATATATTATGTATCTATATAATTTATCTACCTATCTATAGGAAATAAGATCTTTGCAGATATAATCAAGTTAAAATAAGGTCACACTAGATTAGGGTGGACTCTTAAGTCCAGTGACTGATGTCCTTGTAAGAAGAGGGAGGTTTGGAGACATAAGGACACACACAGAGGGTAGACAGCCATGTGAAGAGGGAAGGAGGAACTGGAATGATGCAGATATAAGCCAAGGAATAGCAAGGATCATTCATTCACCAAGCAATCAGAGATTTTCACCCAGTGTATGACAACAGCCACTCAACTGGTCTGCCTGTTTCCACGCTCAACCACCTATACAGTCTGTTCGTGCACATCAGGCAGAATGATCCTTTTACATGTAAATTTGATCATGCCAATGCCCTGGACAAAACAAGTCTGGGAATTCCCATCACACTCTGAGTCAAACGCAAAGAATTTCAGGGCCTACGGGTCTAACAAGCTCTGCCCCCCGGCTACCACTCTGCTCCTTGTTCCGCGGCTCCCCCTTCCCTCCTGCCGCTCTTGCCACACTGGTCCTACTCTCTAATGACCTCTCAGCTTATTGCTCCCGCTGCCTGGATGCTCTTCCGCCTGGTTTTTACATGGCCTGCACTCAGCTTCACTCAGATCTCTACCCAGTGACGCTTCCTCAGAGTCCCTACCAGCCTGCTTAAAAGAACAACCCTGTGTAACTCCCTCTTCCCTTCACTTGCTTCTGCTTTCCTCATGGCATTCACTCACCTCCTGATGTTACTAGCATTACATTATGCATTTAACTGCTTACTTTTCCCTCATCTGTGTTCCCCTTTTGGAATGTAAACTCTATGAAAACAGAGATTTTTGTCTGATTTGTTCACTGTTATCTCTCTAGTGCCTAGAACAGTGTCTATTAGAGAATAAGCACTTGATAAATAATTTGTTGAATCAAAAACAAATGAATGCATTTTGTGAGTCGCTTTGTTTTATATTTTGCTCAGGTTGATGGGAAGGTTAGTAATAAATTCAACAAGTCACAGTAATATATCAGCCTTCATCGTAAGCATATATGGATTTTCCTTTTTAAATATTCTGATAGTCTATGTTTATTCTAGTAATCTCATATATCCCCTTTATTATAAGATAGTTCTAAATCTTTTGGAATGGGGCAGAAACATACCAACAGGCAGGTAGGCTGGGTGTCTGGTTGTGTGCTGGGAGGCAACTCCCACCCGGTGAGAAAGGGTATATTTATTAATTGGTAGTTATGCTTGAATGTGATACAAGACAGCCCTTAAGCTAGAAGCCCCAATCTTTGGCTGCAGGTTGATGCTTGGGAGCCTGGAAAGAGCCAGATTAAGAATGCGTCAACAGGCCTAGCAGAGCCAGGGAAGGAGGGAAGCAAGCTTTACCTTTTCATTCCTGCAGTTGTTCAGCCCCATGTTATTCATGGTGGACAGCTTCCCATCAACACCATGTGGCTGTTGCTGCTGTTGCTCCCGCTGGATCTGTTCTCGCATCTTCCGAGCCTCCTGAATAGCTTTCATCACTGTATCCTGATCCCCGAACAGGGCGGGGGAGTTGAGACTGGACAGGATATCTGCATACACAGGATGCATTATTAGAGGCTTGTAAGGATAGACTCTTAACAAATACTGCTACTATCCCCTCCCCTGTAGGATGCGGTGTGCTCCGAACAAGGAAGAGGCACGTTTGCTATTAAGAAAACTCCAAGAGTGCAGAAAGCCAGGGCGACAGAGCTATGCTGGGTTTTCTAAGCCTTGGAGGATACCCCAGCTTTCCAGTATATCTGGGCTCTGTCAACCCACCTCCTCACAGATGATGGTTCCTAGATTCCTATACATGTCTCTTTTCTGGCTGTATTTAACAATTAGTGGGAGAGTAGTGGGGAAAAGGGGGGTGGGCAGGGGTACGGAGCCATCGGTGCAGGCGGCCCATAATATCGGGTGCACTAATGCAGGAAAGCTGCTCCTGGCCTAGCAGAAAAAGATCTGTGTACTTCAGTGATAGCTGTATCTGTGTGTTTGTATGTCCACTGCAGGAGAGAGGGGGTGGGGAGGAATACACCACACTCTCTGTTCCCCAATTGCTGGCTGGTTAATGAAGCATTCTCCTCATCATGCCGCCTCAGTTATTTACCAGGAGAATGACAACCCATTTCCTACCCCCAGCCTGAGCGCGCACTGCTCTCAGCTCCCCGTCATGACAGTGAGACTGTATGTGTGGGAATGGTTTTCACGTAAGTCCAGGGCTTCAAATAAAGTGGAAAGATTCACTTTCATTATATTCCATGCAACACAGAAGGACAAAATTCAAAATTAAACTAATTTTCCTCCATATCATGCATTTTACTGTAGGTTAAAACTGAACACTTTAGATTAGCCTTTCCAATTTTAGACACAAAGAAGGCAATGTTTTGCTGTTAGATAGATTTCAGCTGCTGTGGTAAAGTTTAATGTGATCCATTTGCTTATATCTAGGTATGGGCATTTCATAGCACGTGTGTGTGTGTGTATGCACACGTGCACACCTCACAGAGACAGACAGGACAGAGGAAACTGGACTACAATCAAGTTCACACCACATGTCTATGTGTGTGCCATGCATGTGCATACACATTTGAGTTCAGAAAATTTCCTATGACATCCATGGAAAATTTGTAAAAAGTCAAACTGTCACTTTTTAGGATATAGAAAACCCACGTCTTCTGCTCTGTGAGGCTTTTCTGATTAAAAAAAAAATTCTATCCAATATTGCCTGGACAAGAGTGGTATTACTTCAGCTCTCATGATCTAAGGAATATACTCTGCTGAAGTATAAACTCTCCAAGAGCAGGGCCTGTGATACAGTCATCTTTGTTCCTCACAACGCTCAGTATAGCAAACATATACTTTCCAAACGAAATTCAGAAGTGGATTATAGAAGAGTCATTTCAAGATCAAATCTATAATTTATCCTCATGTTGGCTTGGCTTTTTTTTCTCATCTCACAACTTTCAACAATCCAGCGATCATATTCACATGCTGGAAACGATTCATTTCTCTCTCCCACACCAATACCACTGACTTGGAGTGAAAACCTCCGGGCCCCTGAAAGAGGCCTCCTAACTCAAAATGAGAATAAGCTGCTGTATGGATCCTAATGTCCCCGATTTCAGTGAGGAAGATTTATATCTCACCGTCAGAAGATTCGCTTAGACTCAGCAGAGTTCAGCAAATATTCCAACTGTAAGTTTACAAAAAGAGCACTGACTTCCACGTGAGAGGACCTGGAGCCTAGTTTTGGCTCTGCTAATGAATAGCCACGTGGCTGTGGGCAAGTCATTTACCTGAAAGAACCACAATTTACTTTATAATACAATGAGGGTAATAATAATACACTACCTAACTCACAAGATTACTGTGAAAAATCAAACGAGATAAGATAGGTAAAACTATTTTTTGATCTGTAAATGGCTACCCTTATACATTATTTTATTTGTTACAGTAAGCATTTCAGGCTCCAGGATTCAATAACACAAGGAAATATGGTGAAGAAATGCTAGTTCCAGTCCCTAAACTCTTTGAAACTCTGTGTCTTTATTTGAAAATTAAGGCATTTACAGAGTGGAGGAACAATAATGTTTCTGCTCATCTGGCTCTCTGCTACTGACAAGTGCTTTCGCTTGTACTGTTTCTTTCCACTTGTACATGTAAATGTGCTCATAATCGTTTGCCTAGTCTCTTCAAATTGCATGACTTCTAGGTGCCAGACAACATGTTAGGCACTTTATACATATTTTTCTCTTTTGATTCTCATGACAACCAATGAGCTAGGTAATATTTCCTTTCCAGAGATTAGGAAACTGAGTTCAAAAATATTAAATAATTTTCACAGCACCACATAGCTAGTATGTAAAGGTTCTCAGTTCAAGGCTGCTGATGCCAGACCCTGTGTTTCTCCTCTATATTTCTCACACCATGGTGTGACTATCCTTAGAGATACTTGGCCATATATCAGAGACTGTAAGAAGCCAGGGGATCATTGTGATATATCTTGCTAGATAATGGTTTTATTTCATAAGATGTCATGGAAGTATGTCATTCATTTTTGCTTCATTGCAAAACTAATATGGGATAAGATGGAAAATTCACATATGTTTTACTAAGAAAATATAAAGTTTCAAAGAAATTTTGGATTTTTGGCAAGCAGCTTTTGGGTCTGGTCCCTTTAGACCCTCAGAGGGTTCACGTCACTCTTGTCTGCCTAGAGTTGCTTCAGCAGCAAAGCACTGGCCAATTAAAGAATTTTCTAAGTCTCTGGTTGCTGGATCTAACTTACCATCATCTGAAGAACCCATCCCAGCAGAATTTGTAATTATGACCTTTTCTAAAAGTTCTAGTCACCCAAGACATTAAATTGGGTTATATTTCAACAGAAAATACTTTTTTTTACTTTCACTTTTTTCCCCCTCGACAAAGGAACACTTTGGAAACAAGGATCAGTCATCCATAAGCAAGTTTTGCTTTCTTTTACCTAATTCATAAGTCTCTTCCTGGTGTTGACCTTTCCATTTACCTAAAGAGGATCCCCTTCCCAAGCTCCCTCCAATGGGACTGGGGATGCTGCTTTTGTTAGGCAGATTGACAGGGCTGGCTTTGCTGGCTGGGAAGAGGCTCTGGGTGGGAGACGTCGGGGACTTTGCAGGCTCAGCTGCCTTGGGTCGGGATGAGAGGTTCAGCGGCTGTGCTGCTGCTTCATCCTACAAGAGTTTACCATAAATAATTATATTTAAAAAAAGACAAATGAAGCACATTATCACTTAGTAAGCCACAGTTATTTTACACCTCAGAGACAATGCCACATTCTCCTACAATAATAACAAAAGAAGCTAATTATCTACCTCCTTGAAGATTCATCGGAAGGAAACCTCATTAATTTCCCTGTGTTATGCTTCTATTTACATTAACTGTGTAGTTGGATCAT
Organism: Vicugna pacos; assembly: GCF_048564905.1. Taxonomy (NCBI): domain Eukaryota; kingdom Metazoa; phylum Chordata; class Mammalia; order Artiodactyla; family Camelidae; genus Vicugna; species Vicugna pacos. The sequence goes on from NC_132996.1 coordinate 38,278,545, forward strand.
TCTTTTTGCCAAATTAAAATCTGAATTAGCTCACATTACAGCTTAATTTCCTAATGTGTTTTCAGGGATCTAAATTAACCTAGGGCATTTACAAAGAATTATTTAAAATTTCAACAGCTCTGTAGTGCTTTTGTGTTCTTCTCTCTGAAAAGTTCCTGGAACTATAAATAGGCTCTGCCGCTAATTTTTTAATATATATTTTAAATCAAACAATTGCAAGTACTTTAAAAATGGAAACACAGAAAGCCTTCTTCTGCTCTCCTGGGCCTTTGCCCAGGGAGCCGCATGCCACAGCATGGCTTCTATGTGGCTTTCTGGGTGTGGGCACTCTTCATGGTCTATATTCTGGTCTCTAGTCATGTTTAAAATTAATTTTTGCAAAGAGCAAGCAGACATTATAATTATGTTTTACATACCATGCTATATGCAATTTATTTTTCATGTCTAAAGTGATGTCTCTTTATATTCTTTGCTACATATATTTACAGAATGTCTATTTTAAGATGCCTGTTCTATACTGAACAGTATTCAAATGTCTGGCTTGTAACTCTGGTTTTACTAGGAGCTTGAAAGCAAAGCTCCTCACCTTTATTTGTTTCATTTATCCTGCCATAAAACACCCTTAACAACATTCCCATCATTCTAGAAATTGAGTTGTAATATGAGCATATTCATTTAGATGTTCAATTTTAAGATCTGCATTATTATGTTTAAAATAAAATTGTCAGCAAATGTTAACTCCTGTTTTGCTTCTGAGAAGGCACAGAGAACTTGCTTTTAATGCCATTGTTTAAAACACACAGTAGCTTAGAAACAGAACTTTCTTCCCATTGGCAAACATGCTTCCTCTCGGCTCAACTTCTTCATCTGTAGAAAAGAGGGCCTGATACTAGCTGATCTTTAAGGTCTTTTCCAGTGAAAATGGTCATTGTGCCAGAAAACACTGCTTAGGAAGGAAGATTAGAAAGAAAAAATGAAAATAATATGCACAGAGGAGCCATTCGGTACCAACACCATCCTAGACATTTTCACATATACTATTTCATCTATCAATAACTCTTCGAGGCTGGATGGTATTATTCTAAATTTACAAAGGAAGGAGTAGTCAGAGTGAAAAAAATGACTGTCCAAATCCATATGTGGAGAGACAAAATTTGATTTATAGCTCATTGGACTCTAAATCCCAGGCCCCTTCTCTACTAAAGAGAAAATAAGTCATTTTACAATGTAGTAATGCCCTAGGTTTTTGGGTTTGGGTTTTTTTTGTTTGTTTGTTTGTCTTGAAAGGAAATAAATAATCTGGCACATCTGTGTTCCAATATACTTTTTGTTTGTTTGTTTGTGTTTTGGTGGGGGGAGATAATTAAGTTCAGTTATTTAATTATTTTTTGATGGTGGTACTGGGGATTGAACCCAGGACCTTGTGCAAGCTGAGCATGCACTCTACCACTGAGCTGCATCCTCCTCCTTGTGATGTACTTTCATCTCTATCCACAGAGGATAGGTTCTCAGGAAAATTACTTGTATCCATTATAAATGTCAAAATTATCTGATGTGTTTAATTACCACTTACTTCCCTTTGCTCTGAACTCAAAGGATATTTAGCTAGTTCTTTAAGTTATATCTAAATAATAGTGATTTATATGCTAGACATTTAGTTAGTTTTCTCCATGTTTCTTTTATTTGGGGTTCACTGAACTTCTCAGATACCTGAGTTCAGAATTTTCTTCAAATTCATAAAATTTTCAGCTATTACTTCTTCAAATATATTTTTCTGTCTCTTCTTTCTCCTTCTGGGGCTCTCATTGCATGTATTAGGCCATTTGATATCCCATAGCACTGACAGTCTTTTTTCTATATACTTCATTTTAGATAGTTTCATTATTATGTCATCAAGTTCACTAATCTTTTCTTCTTTAATATCTGTTACTGATTTAAATAAGTACTAATCCAGTGTACTTTTTTCTCAAACACTGTATTTTTCATCTTTAGATATTCAATTTAGGTTTTCCATGTCTTGCCCCACAATGTTCATGTTTTCCTCTATATTCTTGAATATATGGAGTTCATAACACCTGGTTTTATTCAGTTTTGAATATAGGCATATTTCAGAGATATTATGGGTTTGGTTCCAGACCACTGCAATAAATCAAATATCGCAATAAAGCAAGTCACATGAAATTTTGGTTTCCCAGCACATATAAAAGTTATGTTTATACTATACTGTAGTCTATTAAGCGTGTAATAGTATTATGTCTAAAAAATAATGTGTATACCTTAATTAAAAAATACTTTATTGCTAAAAAGTGCTAACCATCATCTGACTAAGCAGGGTTGCTACAAACCTTCAATTTGTGAAAAATGCAAGATCTGTGAAGCACAATAAAGTGAAGCTCAATAAAAAAGGTATGACTATTTACTCTAATTTATTATTTATTCTTATAATTCAGTAATTCCCACTTCCACCAACAATGCCACTGAGCACGGGAAGCACGTCCCAACTCCCAGTCAAGTAGATCCCTTTCCTCTACGGCAGACCTGCTATTGTTCTTCACAGCCTGCCAGAAACTTTGTGGGTGTTTTTCAAGGATCAGATGTACTTATCTCTTCACTTGGCTATAGCTGAAAGTCTCTTATAAGAACTGTTTTTACTGTCTTGTCTACTAATTTTATCATCCGCGTCATTTTGGGATCTATTTCTAATGATTGACTATTCTCCTCATTATTGTTCACATTTTCTTGTTCTATGAAAGCCTGGTAATTATTGAATAGATGCTATACCTTGTGAATTTTACATTGTTGGGTGTCAGAGTTTGTATATTCCTTTAAATATGTGTGGACTTTATTCTGAGATGCGGACAAATTTGATCCCTTGTTGGCTTATGTTCAGGCTTTGTTAGGCAGGTCCAGAACAGCCATTAATCTAGGGATAATCTGGCCCCACTACTGAGGTAATACCTTGCTGGGGACTCTACTTGATGACCACGTGTCAGGAGAGCTTTCCACTCTGGCCAGTGGTCATACAAATCATTCTCAGTCCTTCAAGAACCTTGTCTGCTACATCTGGTAGCATGACCTCAGATGTTTCCTCACATGCATATGCTGATTAAGGCTCAGCTAAATACAGGCGAACCTTCTGCAGATTTCCAGCACTCTCTCTGTACAGCTCTCTCCTCTGGTTCTCTGCCTCACAAATTCCATCTCCCTTGGCATCCCTCAACTCTGAACTCTGCCTCTCTACTCAGGAAGCCTGCCAAGCTGCATGTGGGCATCCCTTCCTGCACTTTTGCCTGGAAACGCCCTCGAGACAGTAAGCTGGACCAAGTGTAGTGCTTGCCTCACTTGTTTCTCTTCTGTCAGGGATTAATGTCCTATAACCCTATGGGGAATGTTTGAAACTATTGTTTTTTGTATTTTCTCTTGAGTTTTAGCTGTTCAAGCAGGGAGAGTAAATTGGATCCCTGTTCCTTCATAATGGTTTAAAGTGGAGATCTTCTAGGTTTCTTTTAGGATCTCAGTATAGAACTAGATACTTCAATCTGAACCAGTACTCCCACCACCTCCATCTTCTTTATTACCGTCAGATTGTCATCATCGTCGTCATCATCATTGCTATTCTAAAATTTATGGAATACTCACTACATGCTAGAGGATGCGTTATCTCATTTAACATCCAAAATAAAACTAACTTCCATTTTACAGAGGCAAAAACTAAGGCTGAAAGAAGTTAAGTAACTTGCCCAAGATGATACATCTGGTAAAAGTGATAGAATTGACATTTGAACAGAAACAGCCTGACTTCTGATGTTAACAATTATAGCAAACAAAAATTCTAGGGGAAAGAAAGTACAGAAGATTATCTATTTTTATTTTTGTTACCTTCCGCTAACAGTGCCCTGTGTCACATAGTCATGTTATACGCAGAGGGAGAGCAATGACTACAGACAGAAAAAATGAGGTATCTTAGTGACCGTAGTTCTTTCAATTAGCAAAATATAAGATTATATTCAAAACTTCTACAATAAGAGGTAGGAGCTATTTTAAAAATTTAAAACATTTGCTTTATGTCTTGGTCTATATAGTTTTATTCACACGTACAATAAACAATCTAATAAGTATAATAAATGTTTCCTTTGTTATTAACATAAAATATAGTCAAGTCAAATTACATAGAGAACTCCCTAAGAATTTGCATGTGGTCAACTGAGTAATAAAATTCAGTTGGCCCACAAAGCTGGAATGGTAAAAGCAGATATAAACTTAAATTTAACCAGGGAACATTTTACTCATCCAGTAGAGGCTTGGTTTGGTGCAGTTCCATTTGGCCAACCCACTTATTAAATGGCTTTTTCATGTTAAAATAGCTAATACTCAATAACTCAAGTCACTGATGTTTGATATGCTTATACTCAAACAAAGTGCCTTGGTTTGAGTCGTAGTGTTCTGACTCCTATTCACAAACAGAAACTCTGGGAACACAAAATAGACAGTCTGTTTCCTTAATAAGTCTGCTATCTTATTAAATGTAAGCTACCTATTGTCATATCTCACTATTTCTAACAAATCATTAATGTTCATCTTTGGATGAATAAATCTGTGAAGAATCTAAAGGCAAAGGTAGCATCAAGTTAATTCCTTTGGGTGGGTAAAAGCAGAACTATTCCTCTTAATGTGTTTACTTTTTTTATCTTTAGTATTTGGGATCCATACTTTTTAAGGACTTTTCCAAAATCTCAACATTCCTATCTGCAAATTTTAGAAAATAAAATCATTTCAGTAATTTTGAAGCCTTCAGTGCCTTTTTGTTGGCCTGAGGTATTTCCCATGTAACAATTCAATAACTGCAAAATCTCTCTGAATGCAGTCCTTGGGGCATATTACAATAATACATCTGGGCTTAACATAACCCTCAAAGTAGGTACGTCAATGATAGAAAACAACTGTTCCTTTGAAGTGTTTGAATTTGTTAATTCAATATAGGAGACAAAGTTAATCATAAAAACCTATAAGTATCAGCTACAGCACAAAGTTGGAGTAGACTGTCAATTCCCCTCTATCACCGAGTACCTCCTGGCTGACCCATTTTAAGAAACTGAAAATCAGAAAGGAAAAGCTGTAACTTGGGAGAGTCTGTCTATCCTATCACTATTATACATGATATCAAACCATGATTAGATACTGGCATCATTCATTCTTCAGAGCCCACATTTACAACTATTTTTGAAGGAGAGAACTTTTTCAACAAACCATATAAAGTCCAGCATTAGGTTCTTTTTGGTCCCTTTTTGTCAATCTAAAGTTTTGAGATTCTCCTTCTCTAGCACTATAAGTTGGCTCCCCACCTGCTTGAGGAACTTAGAGAGACGTGTCACAAGTCTATGACAAAGACCGGTAATAAAACCATGGCCATTCATGCCAATGAACATTAAGAAATAAAAGCCAGAACTGAAAGGGAAAAAACTCTTGAGAAGTTTGCAGATTTAGGTAAAGATCTCACAATACGGCACTATTGTTATCAAAAGGGAAACACCTGTTTCTCAGTGCTCAATCATGAAATTTACCATAAAGAAGAGCATTTTGGGGTTCCTTTATGTTGCTTTGCATCCCGCTGTTTATTCCCAACACAGCCTGGTTCACTACCTTTCTCGCAAAGCTATTTTCCAAACTGTTTGTTTCCATAATCCTATAAAGCAAATACCTTAACTTGAGTTACAGGGCTGGTCCCTCTCTTTTCATTTTTTATCCCAGTAGGTGAGACTGCCCCTGCTGTGTTTGGTGGCTGTGGAGTTGATGGCATCTTTGCTCCAGGTGACACCTGCATGCTGGCCAGCTGAGCGGCATAGAGCTGCTGCAAAACAGGGAAGACAAACATCATCTCTTTAAATGCAGCTGAAATAGAGTTTCCAAAAAAACTTACCGTATTGTTAGACAATTATTTCTCTGACAGCTTTGCAATTTTTCTTTCACTATTTTTAAAGAGGAAAATAAAAGAGAATAAATAGTATAACAGAAGGAAAGAATACTGGGTGGGAGCCATTGTTCTGTTCTTGGTCCTTCTAGCAATACGTTTATGACCCTAAACAAAGGATTGAATTGCTCTAGAACTCAGTTTCTTCAATTGCACAAAAAGGAATTTGCCTAAATGGTCTCAAAGGTTCTTTCTAGTGTCAAAAATCTTTACAAAAAGTTCTTTGCATGCCAATATGTCCATCTGTGTAATTTTAATATTCATGAACTGATCTAAACTTTCCTAGGGACATCTGAAGGAACATGGTTCTAATTCAACATTGACCAAGCTTCTCTAGGGATGTTGATCCTTCTGGATGATAAGAATGCTACCCCAAGAGGCCCAATGGCAGTCCCTTCTTCCTCAAGATCTTATTTCTAGGCAGCATATAACATAATCCTAAAGAGAATATAGTCAGATTTGTAGGGGGAAAATCAAGCTTCTTTTTCCTAGCACAGGAAGTTAAACCTTTAACTGTTGATTTATTAGCTTTGGGGTGAAGTTGGCAATAAATGAATGTGTTAATCTGCTATGGTTAACCAGAATTCAGATACCTCAATCTTAACACTATTTCATGCTTGAAAATGCCGTTCCAATATTTTCTTTTCTTCTTATCATCAAGATTAAGCCACTACCTTGATAGTCATATTTCTAGTGTAATAAATAGAAAGCTTCCTAGTTCATCAACCACCAAGAAAATAGCTCAAACTTTGCCATATTAGTAGGGAGAAAAAACAGGTGGTTTGTATGTAATTTCCAGCATTACTATCATTCAGATGGACAAATAAAAAAAAATTACAGTAATCAAAAACAGACCTTTCAGCACATGTAATTAAATGAAAGCTTAATAAAGAATAATTTGCAAGAGCCAGATGTGCTTATGTCATGATTGTTGCTTTCTTTGGAACAATTTTTCTAATATAACAAGCCTCTAAAGAAATTAAAGTTTCATAATTCTGTATGTGCAATGACTCAGTGGCAAGAAAAATTCACAAGTAAGAGGCAGTCAAACTGCTAGAACTTCAGGGAAAGAAAGGGCTGTCTTGTTTCCTTTTCACTCTGTGGTATCCTCTTTCTTTAAAATTCAGCCAGGTGTCTTCAAAAATGTGGGCAAGTGAAACCTCTGAAAACTTTCTGCTTGAACTAAGCCAGTGAGGAAAAGTTCTATACTGAGTGGAGTGGAGATGGTTGAGAGGTGAAAAAGTATTGGCTATGTAGTGGCTGGTATCATGACCAATACACTCTACTACTGAGTATTAACGAGTCATGAAAACTTAGAGAGGTCCACAGATGTCATTTATGCCTTCATCTCTCACTTCATGATTCACAAGATCAGAAGCAAGTCAATTGTACTCAATCTTGAGTCTTCAGGGAACTCCAACTAGTGAAGAAAAGTAGAAAAACAAATCTTTGGAAACAAATCTACTTCATAAATGCTGACTAACTTCAGAGATCCTTCACAATAATTGAACAATATAGTTGCCTTTTAGAAATAAAGTAGTGTTAATTATTTCCTCTAAAGCTTCGACAATCATTTATTTTATACCCCTTTCTAGAAAGTTGTACCTCAGAAAAGCAAGACCCCATAAACTCTGAGATTCCTCTGAGTTGTGATTCCTCAGAGTTCCTTGTGAGTTGTGATTACTGATACAGTATAGCTACACTCTATAAAACTTACAGAGCTGGGTAAACTGGACAGTAGGATATCAGATAAGATACAGTAGAATGAGCCTTGAAATGGAAGTCAGAAATTAGAGTCCAGTGTAAAGATAGAAGATGCCCATGAAAATAAAAATTTTCACATTCTAACCAAACATATTATTTTAGATATAAGTATAGAGCTTTTCAGATAGAAGACTTTAGATCTGATTTGGATAAAAGAATGTCATTCATTGAATACGCATGGGTTTACAGAAAAATTTCACAAATAGCTCATCTTCTAAGCAAACATTAATTGAAATATTTTCTATATGCCAGGCTCTATGTTAAGAGCTAAGGAGGATTCCAAGTCTTAGAACAAACGCATAGCTCTAGAGATGTAAGATACATATCCTTAACACTTGATGCTTATCACTTTTTCTTAACCTTGTATTTAGTTATGCACATAAGTCTCATCATGATTGATAGACTGTAAGCTTATTGAAGTCATGATCAACCTAATTATGTTTGAATGCCTGGCATCAAGAATAATGCCTTGCAATAAGAGACAACCAATCAATATTTTCTGAATTAATATGCTATATAAAATCACTGGATGTTAGGGAGGACAGATATTCTCTCTATAAATGAGGCAACAGCAGTGGTGTATGATTATATTCATTGTAAACATAATGAATAATTTTACAGTGTTGATTTTTAACAAAATAAAAGGAAAACAAATTCAGTCCAAATTAAATTACACTGTTTCACAAGAAATTACCCTCTTGAAGTCATTTTTAGAATGTTGACTACATAGCTCCTCAATGACTGCTAGCTACAAACTTGTCTTAAACTTCTCTAACACAGATTGTAGTACTACTTTTTCTTCTCAGCCTAGTTACTTATAAATTTAAAGTTTTTCTAAATGGTACTGCATCTTTTTCTGAAAGAACACAAAGTATTAGTTATTCATATAAATAGCTTTAGGTTAGAAAACTCCTTTGCAAACTAATGGCTTGGGAAGGAAAAAGGTTAAACTCTGATTAACTACTACAAAAGAGCTTACAAAAGTATCATTCCATGTAAGATTCTCAGATCATAGTCCAGTCAAAATGATGATAATAATGAATATCCATTTGTAGACAGTGTTGAGGGTTAAAGAAATCAACAATGTAATAAAGCTTCTAACAGGCTTAGCCAGAATCCTATAAACACTTAAACTTTGGTGAAGACTGTTTTTGTAAACACAGGTTTTTTTACTTCAATTTTGAAAAATGTTCAGTGAGTATTTGGGATACTGAATTATCTTTTTAACCAAAATACATAGAAGACATGTAGTGCATACATATAAAAATGAGCCTAGCTAAATATTTTTCAAAATTATGAAATCACTCATATTTCATAGGAGCTCTTTATGAAATGCTTTTACTATTTTATGATTTAAAGCATTCTACCTTTATTATTAGTTCAGTTTTAATAAAGTATCCAGCATTAAATTTTTGGGAAGCTGAACAATAACATACTTGGTACCTAGAACTGAAAGGGCCTTAACAGATCATTTAATCTAGTCTGACCTCTTCATTCCACTGATGAGCTGAGGTCTAGAGAATAGAAATAGCCTGCCCAAGACCGTATAGTTAGTTACTACTGGTGCTAGAATAAGACCTCTCTAGCCCTCATTCTAACGTTATCATTTAAACTAGAAATGGATATTTGGACCAACCTTTGCACCTTTCAAGCACATTTCCAATACTGATGAATTTGTTAAATAGCAGATTTTATTAAACATGTACTATTAACTAAACACTGTGCTAAATAATGAAGGTGTAACAACATGCAAATCAGAAATAATCCCTGCCTTAATGGAGCTATTAAATAAATGCTTAGACAGTAACTATGAATTACGGTTAGCATAAGTGCTGAGAAAGAAAAATATAGAATGCCAAAAAGACCATCCAACAAAGGTATTTAACATAGTCTGGAGGATCAGAATAGCTTCTCTGAGGACGTAACACTTTAAGAATTATCCAGGTAGAAAGGTTGACAAAGAACATTCCAAAAAGAAGAAACATCTGTTATTACGGCTCTGAGGTAGAAAAGAAGGCGATGTTTTCAAGGAACTTAGACGAGGCCAACATGGAGGAGGCAAGAGGGGGGAAGGGCCTTATTAGGACACAGTAATAACTTCAAACTTTATCCCAAGAGAGAAGTATCTAGAAAGAGCAATGAACTAAAACTAAGACACAGAGCATCTTTTCTGTGCTTTACCACTAACTCATTGACCAATCTTTTAAGTAAATTGGGTTAAGAAAGCCCTGTGAAGTTCTCACAAACTCAGAAATATATGCCTCTAATAGTTTGCTGGAGTTCTTGTGTCCTGAAACTAGCCTTTATTTGGATCTTAGTGACACTTTAAAAACTAAGTCTGTTTAGATTCAACACAGAACAGTAGGTCCTACCAACCAAATTCAGCCTTTCGGTGAAATTCTTGAATCTTGGAGTATACAGGCTGGCCTATGGCCAGGACCTACGAAATGGATTGTGTCAGAGTCATTTTACAACACTATTGTGTTTGGGATGAAGGGCATGCTTTTCCCCCAGTTTGGCCAAATTTATGTCAAATTATAATGGATGGTGTCATAGTGTATCTAATATTTACCATAACATGAAATATGTATTTTTTATTCTTGCTTTCTGTGATAAAGTCACATAAGATCTCCAAAGGAGAGCACCATAGGGAAAAAAGGTGAAAGGCCTTTTATTCTCATAATCACCTGATTTTCACATAATCACATAACCACTCATCCAGTCATCACCTCCATTCATAAATGTGTTAACAAACATTTACTGAGGACCAGCTTAGTTATGTATAGTGCTAGGTATTTTACATTTATTATTTTATTTCACCTTCAAAATAATTTATATAAGATAGGAATTACCTATTTTAGTCAATCTCACTTTAAAGCCCATGTGCCTTCTACTTTTATATGTTAAAATTATTTCAAATAAGCTATACAGTGAATCATAGTGAAATCCATTTCCTGTTCCTAACCACCAGACAAGAATCATTGTCCAAGAGAGATTCTGATATTGCTGCTCTTCCGAACTCTTAAACAGCAAACTGTATTTCCAGATGTCCTACTTTTTTCTAAAATGGCATTTGACAATCCTTAAATGAAGAAAGAAGAGTTAAGGGTGCTACCAGTAACTTGAAGGAGCAAGGGGCAAAATTTTTAGCTAAACTCCCTTCTCCAACCAATCTTTGAGCCATAATAGAAGACACCTGAAATATCCTAGTGACACACATTTAACAGACTGATAAAATAAAAAGAACTATGCCGAGCATGGGTAGAAATAGGAGAACTTGATAAAAAAGGGAAATTGACAGGGGCTTTAAATTGGCACCAATATGCTCTAGTATATGGAAACAAACGGTACAAAAGCAGGCACAACTTCACATGCTGAATTCTCTTTGGAGTAAATTCTCCTGTGTTTTGTCATTTCAATTAGAAAGGGCATTTTAAAGTGGCCTGTTGTAATCTGATCCAGAGAGAAAGGAAAAAAAAAAATTCTCCCTCAAATACAACTTGCCTGTTGCTGGATAATGAAGAAAGGAAGAGAAGAGAAAATGCTATTCTATGAAAAGATTCAATAAGCACTACTGAAAGATTTCAACTCTTAACCTTTATAGTTACCTGATTTGCTGTGGTTCCATGTAATGTCTAAGAACCCAGGACTCTAGCTCAGGTTAACTCAGATTCTGTTCCCTGTGTACCAGACACTCACTACTCTGGACAATAAGGAGATGTTGTACAAACAAGCAGGGTGGGTAGGGAGGCATCCTTCAGGAAACGTCATTATTTACTTGATGGATGACTGCCTACCAGGAGGCCCCAAGCCCAGCTCAGTTCTCCAGGGATATCCTGGGGTTTGTTACCTTCTGAAAACAATGCTGACGACCATGTCTCTGCCTACCAAGCAGGCATGCTATAAAGCTGGGTAAGTTCGGCTGTGAGGCTATGAGAAGGTGGAACGGAGACAGGGGTAATTAAGCAGCCTGATTTAGTGCTTGTTCAGCACAGGGAAGAAAGTGTGTCAGTAACAAGTCATTACCGACTGAAGGAGGGGTGGGGGAGAGAGCTTAAAAATAATTTGAAAGAGATCACAAATACTTTTACTTCTCATAAACCTCCAATGTCAACAAAATGATCCAGGAAATATAGCTGTGGTTTTATGGAAGGAAAGAACTGAAGTCCTTGTTTTCAGCATAGAAGGTACTTGTTTAGTTATACCCTTAATATTTGACACCAAAGAAAATTGACTGTGGGGATAGGAGGTGAGAGAAGGAATCAAGGAAGAACTCTCACTTCTACTCGCCACATATTGGGTTAATTTCCAAGTCAATCTCCTTGCTCCTCCTGCATATTTTTCTATTGCTATATTTTTTTCCTTTCCTACTAACCCCTTTGTCATAATTCTACTCATCTTTTGAGTCTCAACTGAAAATCACTTTCTCTTTAAAGACTTACCTGACCACTGCCTCCTTTGTGCTCCCACTACATCTCCTTCTATCTCTCTATCCATCTCCCACTTGATGGAATTTATTATTTTCCTGTCTTTCTCTCCCACCAAATTCTGAGCTTCTTAAAGGAAGAATTGAGTCTTACTTGTTTTTATGCCCCTACCACCTAACTTAATGCCTGACAATAGGCACTCTGTTAGGACTGACCACTAAAACCCCTTTGTTTACCTTCTTGTCTCTATCTTCCAAAAATTGCTATAATTTCTGCCCACACCCTTTTCTTAGTGTACTTTTCCTCATTCCTCTCCAAAAGGAACCCCAGAGATGGAGATCACTTCTCTTCATTTCTGTCTTCTTGAATCTATAAGCATGTGAATTCACTGATTTTTTTGCAAAGAAACACCAGATAACACAATGTTATGTAGCAGAATTGTAAACAGTATCTAATCCAATCCCTTTGCTTTCCAGATGCAGAAAATGCAATCCTGGAAAAGGAGGTGATTTGCATAAGCACCCCAACTAGTGAGCAGTGGGCAGAATGGAATCTAGAACCTGAGTTCCCTATTTTCCCCATTTGGTGTTCATAAAGACTCATTTTTCCCTGTGTTCTATTTTCTCAGGGAAACTGACTGCAGATAGAATTTGCACATTCTATCGAAGCTTTTAGTTTGGATTACGTAAGAGGGATGTTTTCCACCATTCCCCTAAGAGTTAAAGAGATATTCATCCTATATGTATTTAAAAAGTAATCGCTGGGCACCCAAAAATGATTTATGTTGTAGAATTTTATTTTAATATTTGTCTTAAAGTGTACACATTTTAAAATGCAACCACAGTAATTAGGTTAGGGTAATTATAATCATATTAAGGTATCTACATATTTTTTTAAATTAAAGTTTATGCAAACACACATAAACGACCAAAAATTTGTCTTAGGTGAGAGCAGACCTATTTCAACCCCTTTGAGACTTCTGCCATTTGTCTTACCACAAAAAACCAAAGGAAAAATGGGACAAGCATTGACTGTAAGCCACTGGAGAGCCAGGACCTGTTTAATTCATTTCATTATCCCCTGTAGCCGGCTCAGGAATGTCAAGTAAAGAAAAATGAATTGAAAAAGGAGTTTTCCTGGCTAGAGATCCTCTTGCTTATTTTCCCAAGCACTGAGTAGCTTGTTCCTTTGACATAACTCATTGTGCTAATGGGATGGGGGAGTAGGGGGAATATGTCGGGTGTGGAAGAGAGGAGAAGCTATAAAAAAAAAAAAAGAAAGAAAGAAAGAAAAGAAAGAAAGAAAAAAGGATAGGGAAAGAGGCTCAGGTCAAAGGTCCTACCCTTAACAGAGCACCCAGTTATCTGCTATTAAAAAAACAAAACAAAACAGAATTCATTCTGATTGCACCAATTATATTGGAATGCATTCAGACGAGCATTTCCTTATGGAACATAGTTGCACAGTGCAAATAACTAAAATAAACAAAGCCACCCCCAATAATTTTAACAAGAAAACTCAATCTCTCTCTGCTTCTACCAAATATCTTCAGTTTTGGGGTGCTAAATAAAATATGGAAATACATAATGCTTTATTTACAGAAATAGAAGTTCAGTCATTGAAACAATTAGTAATTTGGTTCTTGAAGCAAGATATTCGAAGAGGTGATAATGAGGGCACTTGGAAATAGGCATGATGGGAACGAATTTGACTGTTTTCCTCTGTTTCTAAGAGCTGGGCAGGCAATGCTGAAGAGATCCAGCTCTCTGAATGTGCTCCAAGTGGTACAGCTTGCATTTGTAACGCTCCTTTAACTCTCTAGTCACAAAGCCATAGCTTATCAGAGAAGACTTAAACAAGTGCTCTTAACTACCAATAGGATATAAAAACTCATCAAGAAGTCCAGAAGTTAGATTTGAAATCCAGGCATTATTTCCCATAAACTAAGTCATAGGGAATTTTTCAACATGTGTATATATTTCAGTGCATGTGCCGAGTTCAATAAAACACCATTAGTAAATGAATATACAATAGGTTCCCAATATTTAAAGGTATTGTTTGTTTGTAACCAAAAGGTGACTTGCAGTTCAAGTTCATTCGAAAATTATTTATTGAGTAGCTACTACTGGCCAGGCACTATTTGGGAAAACAGAAGTGATCAGTGACTCTGGGGAAGGGAGTCAGGAGAAGACAAACACAGATATGTAACTCTGGTGGTGATGTGCCATGAAACATAAAGTGACTGGGTATATTAATACTACAAGGGAGGAGAAGTTTTAAATATAGAAAAGGTCAAAAAAATAAAAGAAGGGGACATTTGAGTAGAGACCCAAAAGAAGTGAGGGAGTAAACCAGGTTATTATGGGGACAGCATTCCAGGCAGAGGCAAAGGATAGGTGCAAGTCCTAGGGCCAAAGGTGTGCTTGTACTTAGAATGTTTGAGAAACAGCAAGAAGGCCAGTGTGGCTGCAGCTGAGTCAGCTGGGCAAAGGGTACGAGGTCAGGTGCCAAAAAGAGAGCAAGGGGGTCAGACCATGCAGACCTTGTGCACTGTCAGACTGACTTTGTATTCCATGCTAAGTTTCTGGGTTTCTAGGAAACACCATTACAACAACATGGCAGACCTGGAAATCCCTCAGCAATACCCACAGGGAAGTCTGGAGATGTGCCAGGGCTGCCTTGCCATGGCCCAGGATGACTGCCAAGAAACCAGATGCTATTGCTTGAAAAATATCCTACAACTGCCTAGCTTCTGTGTCTTTCGATTTCCATCCATAATGAACCCTCCAAAACAACACAGGATGATGACAAATATGGGTAAGTATGCAATGAAAAAAAGTTTTTAAATTGTTAAAAATACATTTGGGAAAAATGCATGAGTATAATATTCTCTAGATGCTATTTTTTCCCTTTAATCAATGGATAGAACAAATATCGCTGGCTGGAAATGTGTTTATTATATAAAAATGTTTTTACTGTTTTAAATTGAACTTGGTTTTTAATCTCTCAGGAGCCTTCAGAAGATGGAGCACAAGAATTATGCTAATGAACAAAATTTCATACCTATGATGAAGTGTACAGATTTATTGAACAAAAATCTCATATTAATATTGACATGAAATGTGCATTTGTAATAAATATCGAGAGAGATAAGGATGTATTTTGAACTCACTTTTAAGTGATCAAGCAAACTAGGCAAGAAATAAGGCAAAGTATCCTATTCTTCCCTTCCTCTGATATTTTCTTCTGCATTTTTTTAATTCAAATAAAGGTTTTACCCTGTTTCAGAGCCCCCTCCACTAACTGTCATTTTCAAACTGCAAACTATTAGTATTGCCAATTGGACAACTTCAGCATATTTTGCAGTATGTAAATATGCCATCTGTATCCTACAGCAATACCCATGGCTTACTCCCTAATTAGCAGAAAGGAATGATACCTTATACATAGCAACCATAGTAAAATTATTCAAATCATGTGTAATAAACATACAATGTGCTTTATTGTCACTAGATATGATCTGATTCATATACCAACAATCCACCTTAAAAAATCATTATAGCAGATGAAGCAGGCAATGGTTAATATAAAGGACTGAAGAAGAAACTTAGAAAAATACGCTTTGTATGTTGCTATCAGAGGCAGGATAGCACAATGATTAAGAATGCACACTCTTCAGTCAGGACCTACTACTTATGTGATCTCAGGCACGTTATTTAATCTCTCAGGGCCTTAAATTTCCACATCTTTAAAATAGAGAAATAATAGTGCCTACTCCAAAAGATTCGTTGTATGGAGTAAATGAGTTAATGCACATAACATACTTAGAATAGGGGTACACCATAAAGACATTGTAGGCTCTTAAATTCTTATTGGTATAGTCTCTTTGATATCACTCCAGAGATCTTATTGAGAAAAACATTTGGCATTTTTATTCAATTTAGCAAAAATGTATTAGGAATACAAAGATGAATAAGATAGGCTGTCTTTCAGGAGCTCACAGCAAGAAAAGATGAGAGGGAGAATGACACAATATGATAAATGGTATAATGGAACCATTTACAAATTACTACTGAAACACCATTATTGAGAACAATTAGGTTTTTTTTCTCCTAGATTTATTGAGATATAATTGGTAAATAATGTTGTGTAAGTTTAATGTGTACATACAATAATTTAATATGTGTATCTCTTTTGAAATAATTACCACAATAAGCTTATTTAACACATCCAACACAATTAGTTTTGACTGAGGACAATTAGGTACATTTTGCTTATAGCAAAGCCCAAAAAAGAGATCTTATGTTAGCTAAAGGTTTAAAAATAATCCTATAAAATTAATTAACAACAACTACAAAAATCCTGAGAAGAATGGGGAGGGTTTAGATTAACAGAATTTCTTTTCTGCTTGTGGTAATGTCTCCCCGTCACAGCCCATTCCTTTAGGCTAGTACGCAAAGACTGTGCTCCACAGAATTAAGATGTTCACACTAAGGGCCAATGAAGCTTTGAGAAAGCCTTAAGATTTATAGAATGTACCACTTCACTGGAAAAAGGGAAACCTCCCTTGGCTATTCATTTAGGGAACAGGAACTTTACTTTGTTCTTGTTTTCATTGTCCATTGTTGGACAGAGAAAACCCTTTAAGCATTCAAAGTCCTAATTTGCAGGAGGGTGTCAGAATCTCAGTATCTCCTCCAAGCCTACTGTAACACCTCTAGAAAACCCTCGTTACATGATGTAAAATCACAGCTTTAGTTTGTTAAGAGGGCGTAATTCTGAGTGGACCATGGAATATTTATGTCTCTATGCAGCTCTTTGAAGGAATAATCTTATGTTTTTGTGCCTGTCGTGGGTCAGAGGTTCAAATCAGCACTTCTTTCTGTCACTTCTTATATGTTTTACTATAATTTACAGCTCAGCAAGAGGACTCATAAAACAAAAGTGTCTATTTTATTTCAGCAACTAATTCGAGTTAATCAAAGATTTCCAGCCAAACAACCCAGCATGAAACTCTGCATGGAAAATATGAGGAGAACAAAGCATTTTGTCAAATAACACATCTCATGATGTAAACACATATGTCTCTTAAAGGAAATTTTATCGTTTCCACATTATCGGCATACAAAAGGAGCATTCTTGTCGCAGACCTGGTGCGACTGTGGAGTCATCGTCATTGGAAACAAGAGCCTGATTAGGTTCCCACACAGATATGAATAGACTTTCCTCTTTTAGAGAAATAGCTGCTTTTATTCCTTTTTAAAACAGACTGGTAATTGTCACCCTAAAAACACTGAATTGTACTAGGGCAACATTTGTTTCTGCTCTTTTTTCCCATCTTTTTAGAATCGGCCAATAACATTACTATCCCTTCTGGTTGGTCCTCTTCTGGAAACTCTGAGTTAATCCACAGCTGTGTGAATGTGAAAAAGGGACACAGCAGGCTAAGTCTGTTGGGTCTCTTGTCTGCTAATAAAGTGCACAGTCTGCAGGACAGATGTTAAGAGGATCTGTTAAATAAGTCAGTGGCAGAGATCCTGACCTCTGCCAAGGAACATTTTATTATTCCAGAAAGGGGCGTAATTTCAAGGCATTAACAATTAGAAGAACCATAGCTTTTCTTTATAGATTTTTACTCCTTGCTTCATCGTTTGGTTGAAATATTAGTATCAAGGCCCCTTCACTGAGAAGCAATGTGCTAACTATGATTGGGTTTAGTACAAACTGCAGATTACAAGATTTCCCCAAATCCCAGGGAAATGGTTGGACCTTGGCTTTGCTTCAATCTTAAACAGTTTTGTTTATTTTGCATGTATCATTACACTATTTGTACAGTTTCACTTGCCACAGGGTACCATTGTACTAAAGGGACCATGAATCTTAACAAACATAGTTCCCTAACTATTAAATCTGGTGTAAGGGGAAATGTAAACTAGAGATCAAATTAATAGAGGAATATCACATCATAAAGTTGTTCACTATACCTTATACCACTTTACCATTTATGGTGTGAATAAAATCATGTCTACCTCATGCATTGCAAATCCCCAAGTGTGGTGTAAAAGGCACTTTGTGATCTGACCCCTCGCTTACCTTTCCAATCTCACCTCCTATTGCTCTCATATGCTCAGCCTGTGCCAGACTGTTCGTTGTTTTCCGAATGTGCCATGCTGTCTATCGCTTCTACACCTACGGGCAGACTGCTCTTCGTCTGTAGTGCTTTTACTCGCCTCTGTATCTCTGCCGCTCTAAATCCCTCCCCCATAAACCTAGTGTATTTCCTCTCTCTTTTCAAGATTCAACTTTAACATCAGCTCATCCGTGAAGATTGCCAATACTTCTGCAGGCAGACCTTAACGCTTCCTCCTCCCATAGCATTTTTATTCTGGAAACACATATATTTTAACAATCTATCACACTGTTACTGGATTGTGGGCCTTCTGAGGACAGGGATCAAGTTCTACCCATCTTAGTATCCCCCAGAGCACAGTGCTTACTACACAGCAGGCACTTAATAAACATTTCGGAAATTAATGTCTAAGTGAACTGAATAATTAATCCTTTTTCATGTCACTATAAATTTGTATTTTGGCCTTGTCACTACTACCAGTACTGTTACAGAGTCTTACACTTTAATATGCCCTGTTTTTTTTAAAAGGATAACCTTCATTAGGTTGGTACATTTCACTGCAAAAAAAAAAAATCTCTACAAAAACTCATCACCACCCACCCCCACCTAGAATAAGTGGAAGCATAATATATACTAACATCTTGGCCATATGTTTAAATTCAGTTCAATTCATCCAAACTTTATTTACAAGAAGTCATAAAATTTTGTTCTCCACACTGTTGCCTCACAATTCTACACATCCTAACCCAGGCCACTTACAGGCTATGTGGCTCTGGTCAAATTAATCCATGTCTCTAGGCCTCAGCCTCTTCAACTGTAAAACCAAAAGATTCACAAAAAAACAAAGTGCATAAAGCACTTTTCACAAGCATTCTTGCAACTGCCCTATGGGGATAGGTATCATTCCTAATCCATTTAATAGAATCTGGGTATAGAAAGATTAATTTGCCCAAGCTCAAGGAACCACTGGTAGAGTTAGGATTTGACTCTCAAAGCTTTTAAGGGCTTTTCTAGCTCCGAAAACCTATACAATTTTACAATCTCATTGTCTATTTGTGAAGGTTTTTCTTTCAAAATGGTGGTACTTTTTCTTGATTGGTGGGAAGTCCAGTTTAAAGTACCTTAACTGATGCCTGACCATCACTTCTTGCTAAAGAGCACTGCACTGGGTCTCATGCTTTGTGAGCTCAGAAGCAAGTGG
This sequence comes from Vicugna pacos, assembly GCF_048564905.1. Taxonomy (NCBI): domain Eukaryota; kingdom Metazoa; phylum Chordata; class Mammalia; order Artiodactyla; family Camelidae; genus Vicugna; species Vicugna pacos. Next base: position 38,298,035 of record NC_132996.1, read on the forward strand.
TCATCAGGCAATGGCTTTAGAACAAAAGGATTTCAAAGAGCCTATACACAGTCATCTTGGTCAATCAATAAATTTGTATACTTATACAGAGATTCCAAATGATCAGCCATGTCACCTGTCTTATCACTGAAGAAATGCTCATCTAATTGATTTTCTCCCTAGGCTATTATAAAAGGGCAAAAATTTGTTTGGCTTGCTTGTTCAATAGAGTATCTAAAGTACCTAGTACATGCACTTAAATATGTTGAATTAATGAATTAATAAGAGATACAAGCATAAGGATGTAGAGACTAGCTGACTGGCTTAGGTTACCTCATTTGATCCTCACAATATGGAAAGTGTCATTATCCTCATTTCATAGCTGAGGAGGCTGCGGTTCAGAGGACATTAGCTCATGCTCACTTAGTTCTTTTAACTTAAGAAGACTTGTGGAATCAAGAAGCACTGATTTCTTGAAATCTCCAAGTCATTCACTATTGTTTAGACAGAAAACATATCAGAGAACAAGCTAGTTGTTCTAATAAAGAGTGAGCATGGTGTCTAAATACATGGTGGCAAATCATCACCCGACGATATATAGTCATTTTCCTGCTTCACAGGGAGGTCTATCTGTACCTGGTCATAGTGTTTCATAATCAGGAAACGTGGCAGAGGTGGATCTAAAATCAAGAATGATATGGTTGAACATAGCTGAATTATGTATGACCATTTTGTTCTGCAACTAAGAAATGCCTCTTTATTAAAATTATTGATAAATAGATGGAGAAGTAGGGGACTTCCACCCAAATCAGTCACATCTAGGCCTCAACTATCTCAATAAAGTTTCCCACTCTTGCTCTCACTCTCTCTGTTGTGCTATGTCTAAGCCAACGACATAACTTTGCATTCATTATTCAGGGACTGCAGCAAACACTTGGGCCCTGCAGCAAACACTTCCTTGATATGAAGAAGATGTTCTGAGCAGGTAACAGCAACACTGCAGAGAACAGTATCTTTTTCTATGTGGTCTAAGGAGCTCCTAAACTCTGGGGGGCAATCCTGGTGCACTGAGGACTGGTTGGGGCACACAGTCCATTCCATTTAGTGACAGTGAGTGTTTCTCCTTTCTTTTTAAAAAAAATGTATTTGCTTTTTTATTTGTAAGCAGACCAAGCGATAATCTATTGAGAATGTGATGCTAAACCACTTTTCCTATAGAGTTTTTAAACTGGGCCTCTGAGAAGGAGTTTGATACAATTCAATGACTGAAGTAATACCTTTGTCCATTTGAGCATTAAATGGCCCGTTGAAATACAGCTTAGTTAGAGGAAATTTCAGAAAATAGTATTTTCCAATTTTTTTTTTATTTCTCTCCCAGGTGACTAGAGCAGAGCTTGGAAAACGCAGCTCAATCACTTTCTACAGCCTCTCAGGTCAGCCTCTCACCAGTCTTAATTAAATATAACCCCCTCAGAAGACGAGAGGTTAAGTGAGAGCAACACAGCGTTCTTCTCCAATATATTACTGTGAACACAAATGGCCATAATCTGTTTATAAGAAGGCTCCTTTGAGCACAGAGGTCTCACTAATGAAAAATTATAAGAGGAAAAGCAACATAATGTGACAACTGTTCATTGCAAAATACATTTTAAACTACCCATTTCCACATCCATTGTGCTTAAGTAACACCTATCATAAAGGAAATTGGTGTAACAGATGGTTTCAGCTCTGGGTAGCAAATGCAGACCAGTTTTCAGTGTGACAAAGTGAAACTGTAGGTCAGTGCAGAATCCAGTCAATCTCTTACCCAAAAGTCATCCTTCTCCTCAAGTTAGAGACTTTTTCCCCAGCAGCTACAAGTACTGGTAAATTTTCTCTTTTTAGCAGATGCAGCATCTTCAGTGGCAAAACTTGACCAGACTCTAAAACTAGAAAATTGCTGAAATAATAGTTCTGTACTAGCCATTTTTAATTAGAAAAGTCTCTTTAAGCTACTGGGTTTATGGTTCTAAAAAGTTTCATACACTGTCCAGAGCTATTTGTAAATTAAATCACTTAAAATAAAGCTCTTTAATACTCTATAATTAGTCTTGTCTCTCCGAACATGACTTTACTGTAAATGCTCCTTCCTGACTCTCCTATTGTCCCAAGATTCCTGAGAAGAAAGCAGCCAAGCGATAATTCAACATTATTGCTGCTTCAGTGCACTAATCGCTTAAAGAGCAGCAAAGACTCCGTGCTCTCCGCCCCACAGCCCCCGCGGCCGCCTGGCCAGAGGCGGGCATCCCGACCCAGCAACGTCCAGATGTCAGGAGGAATCCCCAGCTCCTGATGCAGCAGGCGCTCCATTCCAGGATGGTCGAACATCTGCTTCATCTGCTGGCATGCAACCTGCTGAACGTGCTCAGAGGGCAGCGCAGGCTGGGGATGGGCAAGGACACACTCCCCAGCTACTCCAGGAGACTCATCAAAACTTTGAAATGATAAGACAGGCCCAGAAACTCTCCAAAGAATAGGACTCTGGCATTCAGCAAAAACATTCTAAGCGTTTTTCTCAAAAGAAAGCTACAGAATAAGACGTATTTCATGATAGTTCTTCTTATCTTTGTCAATTCTATTAGGCTTGAAGTTTCCTCTGGACAGTTAACCAGAAATTTGGCAGATACATGAACTCTTTGAGATCCCAAGAATGTCATGTTAACTTTGAAATTTTTTCCTTTTATAATTTAATTCACTTGAATATTATAATAAGAGGAGAACAAGTTATGCAAGAAAGCTTCTAAATGACTGCTTCCTATATACCTACAGACAGCAGAGTTTAAAGCAAAGAATCCAGGTCAAGAAGTAAATTTTAAAATGCACTTAAATATATTATAGTCTTATTTTGTTTAATAGATGAGTAATCTAGTCCAAGTCACTTAACTCATCTGAGCCTCATTTTCTTATAAAATATGGGAATAACATTAAAGCATATTTATTATAAAGCCTGAATAGAAATTGTTTATTAATAAGACTATGTAATATGTATACATACATATAATATTCATACTACTCTTAAATCTGTTTTGTTTTGTTTTTAGAAAGTCAGGCTTCCTTTGTAATATCCAATTCACACATCAAATACAGGTTCCTTGCCAAGAATGATTCCACTCGTCCTATGAGATCTCAGTAAATAGTATCCTATAAAAACTAATGAATAGCTCCCAGGTCCTTACCAAATTTCATATTTACTTTACTCTGAAAGATAGACTTATATATTATTATAGTCAGAAACAACATCCCTTTACTGAAAGCCAGAGTATATGTTGTACTTAATACAATTGAATAAATGATCCTGAGGAGAATTGTGACTGTTCTAGCCAGAAGTGACTGGCTAGAATAAAAGTCTTAGTTTTGAAGATCCAAGTGAAACAAAGAACTAAGAATAAACAATCACATAGGTCTCAATTTTTAAAAAATCTGCCCATACTGGTTCAGGTAGATAGGTAGGTGGGATATTGCTGTTACGATGAGTAAGATTTGCAATCCCAACCCTTTATTAAATATTCCTTTCCCTATTTTCTCTTTCCCCAACTGGCATGTAAACTCCATGAGGGCAAGGACTTTGTTTTACTCACTGATATTTCTCCGGTACCTAAAACAGTTTTTCTCAGCCTCAGTACTGCTGATAGTCTGGACTGGATAATTCTTTGCTGGAGGAGGGGACTGACCTGTTCATAGCAGGGTATTTGGCAGCATCCCTGTCCCTTACTCACTAGGTTTCAATAGTATCTCCACCCCTGCCCCAAGTCGTAACAATCAAAACTGTCTCCAGTCATTGTCGACTGAACTCTAGGGGGCAACACTACCTCCAGTTGAGGAGCACTGGTCTAGAATAATACCTGGCACATTACAGACACTAAATAAATATTTGTTAAATAATTGAGTAAGTAAATTTGTTATCTCAATTTTCATACAAATTTTTCAGATTTCCTGAGCATGATCATTTACAAGCTTCTGTTTTAAAAAAGATTTTGATGTAACTCTAAGATACAGTAAGTTTTATGCCATTGTAATAGTAATTCAAAGCTAATTAGGTGTAATTTCAACTAATAAGAATTTTAAGAGAAAGGATATAATACTTCATTGCTTCTTTAATTTAAATGAAAAAGTAAGCTAGAGTGAAAACTTGCTATATAGTCCCAAAATGGATTTTTCTAGATTAAAAGCAACTCTATTTCAAACTGGCTTCAAATGAGCACTACACGTTTGCACTTGGGAGGGCTTGAGATAGTCAACACGTGTATACATTTTAAGCAATAAAATCTCTATACATATGCATCATTTATTTTTGTTTTGGTTCATTCTGCTCAAGACTTATAGTATTAGGAAAATTATGATAAAGTACCAAGGGTCATGGTCTAGGTTAAATTATAGTATGACATCAAAGGTGAGTTACAGGTATTAAATATAGCTGGTGCTATAAGAGAAACACACAATAAGAAATTAACTCAGTGCAGTTTACTGGAAATTAAGAATTCTTATTTGAGTCTTTGCTTCACCAAATTATCAAGAGGGTGGAGGCCTTAAGAAATAAAATAAATCTTGCTTTATTTTGTCTCCATTTTTGTTTATTAAAAGTAAATGCAAATACCTAGCTAAACCAGCACTAAATGACTATAAATATTAAAAAATCAGTGTTTATAAAGCTGGTAAAAAAGAATGTTAATTCCTCTCAAAGTGAGTCCAGATGGATGTACTGATGTCACCAACTATGAGAGAGGTATGGAAGAAGGAAATGTATGAATTTTTTAAATCCATAAACAACTGGTACAGTAGATGCTTAGTACGGTAGATGTTCACTGCTTGTTTGTTTACGTTTAATTGAGAAAAGAATCTATCACTAGTGCCATTTAAGTTTGGAAGATATGTAAAAGGATCTAATTATCCTAATCCTATTAATCTAGAACAGTCAAAACAAAGCAAGACAGTTTCAAATCAGTACAGAGAGTTTAAATCATTACAAATTTTCCCTGAATTTCCATTTTGGATGGATTTGCACAAACATACATACATGTAGCATACGAAATTTTCTGCAAATAAAACAGAAAGGAAGGACTGGCAGAATGGTAATTATGTGCTAGCTCTACTGTTCGAAAGTTTTACCCTTCCACTGGGGCACATCTATGATGGGAGTCTACCCAGCTGTAGCTTCCAAACCCCTTTTAATTAATATATCACTTAAACATATTTTGGATTGGAATAATTAAAATTGTTAAAATGTCTATACTACTCAAAGTGATCTACAGATTCAGTGCAATCCCTATCAAAATCCCAATGGCATTTTTTTAAAGAAATTGTTTAAAAAATTCTAAAATTCACATGCAATAACAAAAGACCCCAAATATCCAAACCAAACTTGAACAAGAACAAAGCTGGGGGAATCACATCTCCTGATTTCAAAATATATCATAAAGCTACAGTAATCAAAACAGGGTGCTACTGCCATAAAATGAATATATAGACCAATGGAACAAAATAGAGAGCCTAGAAGTAAACCTACACAAATATAGCCAAATGATTTGACAATGGTAACAAGAATACCCAATGAGGGAAGGATAGTTTCTTCAATAAATGGCATTGGGAAAACTGAGTACCCACAAGCAAAATAATGGAATTGGACCTTTATCTTAAACCATACACAACATTTACCTTGAAATGTATTAAAATCTTAAATATAAGGCCTGAAACTTTTGGATATATCTCCAAAGAAATTAAAATCAATATCTTAAAGAGGTACCTTCACTCCCATGTTCTTTGTAGCATTATTCACAATAGCCAAGGCATGGAAGCAACCTAAATGTCCATTGATGGATAAATGGATAAATAAAATATAAATACATTAAATGGAATATTATTCAGCCTTTAAAAAGGAGGAAATCCTGCCATTTGCAACAACATGGATGAACTTGGAAGACATTATGCTCAGTTAAATCAACCAGATACATAAGGAAAAATACTATGTGATACCACTTATATGAGGAATCCAAAATAGCCAAACTCATAGAATCAGAGAGGATGGTTGTTGCAGAGGGCGCAAGAGGGAAAACAGGAAGTATTAGTCAAAGAGCACAAAGTTTCAATTACCCAAAATAAATAAGTCCTAGAGATCTACTGTAGAGCACAAAGCCCACAGTTAATAATACTGTATTGTATACTTAAAAACTTGCTAGGAGGGTAAATGTTGTTAAATGTTCTTATCACACAAAATAATAATAATAATAATGTTGGAAGGAAACTTTTGGATGGATGGATGGATATGTTTATGGCATGGACTGTGGTATTGTTTCATGGATATATACTTATCTCCAAACTCATCCAGCTGTATATATTAAACATGTGCAGCTTTTTGTATGTCAATCATACCTTAATACAGTGGTTTAAAAAATGTTTTTGTCCTGCTCAGTCTGTTCTGTTACCTAACATGTCAAAATATTTCATAGTAACTTCTTCTGATTTAAATTTCCTAAGTGCTCTATTTCCTGACTTACTCTATGGTTGGAAACTGGAGTGAAGCTTTTTCTAAGGCACTAGAATGTTTTGCTTTTAAACTTTCCACTATATCCTTAATTGCATCATCTCTCTGAATTCCAAGGTAGCTCATTATAACAGATAAACATACAGATACATGATACATGATACCAACCAAACACTACCTCAAAACTCTAGTTTGATAATAACAGGAATAGAAGTACCTGTTACTATTTTAGAAACCATTATATCTTACAATCAGTCTATTTAAATACAAGCATTCACACACTGGGAGTTCCCTGTTGAGTAGATTAATTAGTGAGGCTGGAGCTAAATGAATGTTGCTGGAAATGTTACATTAGGAAAGATAGAGAATTGCACTAATTTTGTAATTCCAAGGTCTTGGGCTCCTACTAAACCACCTCTGTGAGTACAGCTAAACATCCCATCAATCAAATAATTTAAACACAGTGATTAACAGAGCTTAGTGAGAAGAGCTGTACTCTCTCAGCTTTTAGATATTACCTAAAAATCAACTGAAAATCAAATTTCTAAGAGAAAATCCAACATCCATCAGGATACACTTGATACCTGCCATTTTTGTTTAAAAGCCTACCTAGAAATGTAGTCATTTAATAATGCCTCCTAGTAACAGAGCACTTGACCGAACATAAAAAAAAAAAAAAGATTTCATAGGAACTTGAGTCCCAGATGATCACCAAAGAGGAAATTCATTAATTCGCTCATTTTACCAAATACTGTCCCAGGCATCACTGGTACACAAAACAGACAAAAATCCCTGAATTCAGTGACACATTATGGTAGATTAGAACTGTCCCTCAGAAACACTTTAGGCAGCAAACCTAAAGTAGAATTGATTGCTTATTGGAATGTTGGGAAGTTCTTTCCTACTCTGATAACGTTTTTATGGAAATCTAATACATGCCTCGTTAGCCCATTTACTATTCACAACAACCCTGAGAATAAACATTATCCCCCTTTTTACAATGAACAAGCTGGAAAAAAGAAGGTAATTTGAGAACAGTACAGTGTAACATAGCAAATAAGTAATAGCTAAAACTCTAATCCAAGATTCTGATTCCAAAATGGAGATCATTCCATTAGTCCATAGTTCATCTAATCCCAGCTGAAAGGTCCTTCCAAATTCCATCACACTCTTAAAGTCAAAGTGGGTGAGGGAAGGCCGATTAAGAGAAAAGCAAGCATTTCCCCTCAAAGCACAACCCCCTGGCTGGCATCCTCAGAACAAGCTTTGAATCAGTGCATTACTTTTTTCTCCATCAGGTAGCTAGTAATAGGTCACTCTAATCAACTCTTTATTCATCTCACTATTAGAAATCACAACCTTTGTAGCCCACCCAGCACATCTAACTCACCCTTCTCATTCCTCCACAGAATTGAGGCATGTTTACAATTGCAAACAAGAAGACAGGCTATGAGCCAGAGAAGAGCATCTAAATACAAACATTTAGGTTGGAACTAAATAGAAATAGAGTGTTCTCAGTGTTGATGGGCACTCCTTCATTTTCCATCTATAGCATAAAAATTGACAATATCATTTAAGTAAAATATGTGTCTGTACTCACTTTTACAAAAATTCAATTGTTCTCCTCCATCTCTGCAAACTTCGCAAGACTTGAATGGTTTCATTTCAGAATAACTTATGGTTGATAGGTTTTCCTAGTGTTTTAAGGCTCTAATTATACTCCTTTCCTCATATGTTTCCTAACTACACAGAATGCCCATCACATAAAAATGAAAATGTATTTTATATTTGGTTAATTTTCATATTTAAATCCTTTCATGTAGGCTACCACCTATACTATAATTATAAGAACTTGTCTGTTAAAATATGTTCCAACTAAAGCTTGGTAGGCTTTGAATGCTCGATAAAAATCATTCTCTGAGGCTAATGAAGACAGAAACTCTGCCTGTAACAATATTAAGTTTGTTTTCTCTGGTGATTCAGAGAAGTGAGCAATCTGTCAGTAATACATTGAGTGAAATTACTTGTCTTGTAGGAATAACTGCTGACAGTCACTTTATTTCAGGGCTGACCCAAACATCTCCCTGCTGACAAACAAATTACTATGTCTAACTTTGAAAAGGTAACTAGCTTGTTTTTAATTTGGATTGGTCTTTCAGAATCCCTTATACATGCACTCAGTCCCATCCTTCATTGTATTAAAAAAAAAAAGGCAACAAAAAGTGCTTTGGGGGGACAGGTTTGAATTAATGAGTAAATAAAAAAGAAAAGAAAGAAAACCTTACCATTTGGAGCTAAGAAAAAGAACTGTTATTGCTTCTTTCCAGGACTGTAATGCAGATAAAACTGGTAAGTGTGTCTATCCAACATTAAGACTGGCAGTGCTGCCAGTGACTGACTGGGTGAGTGAACACATTACCGAGACAGTATTGTAGAAATTAATTTTCTTCAATAAAGTGATTTTTTAAGGCTCATATATTTCACAATCTAAACATATGTCACTGTTTCATAAACAAAATAAATGGATTAAAATAATACATTACCAATACGCTGACATGTGGAGATATTTTAATTAGAAATTTTTAAACTGTGTGATATTTAACTGCTGTATTTGCTAAAGAGAAGCATGCATCATTTAATAAGAAGGGATGAGACAGGTGTACCACTTTGCATGATACAGAACCAGATTGTATTTAATATAAACTACAACTATGAGGCAACAATACTTTCAATTAAAAAACAAAACAAAACAAAATTACTCTAAGGATCTATCATATTGAAAGTAATCACATAATGAATCAATACACTAAAACCACTTTTTCATTAAAATAAAAAGTCATTCTGAGCTTACTTTCTCAGACAATATTTCTTGAGAAACAATCTAACATCTTAGCTATTTAAAGGCCATATTTGCATGACTGTCTCATTATACTGGTCCCCTTTTTTGACTTACTTGAAGGGCCAATGCTAACATAGCTGAGGAAAGCAAATGGCAACTGGTCCTGAAATTTATACCGGTAGAGAATTGGAATAAGTAGCAATATAATATATTGTTTACTGTAGCAAGTGTCCTCTGTTTCTAAAGGTCAAAAGCACTGTAACCTTAGAGTTGCAGTTTCTGATTGTTCCCAGGGTTAAATACATTATCAAAATTAATGGTTCAAGCCCCTCAACCTTCAGATATATGGGTATTCATGCCTCCATCTGCTGAACTGTTCAACTAAAAATAGCATTCTTTGGCCTTCTCTCTTCTAATATTGTGCCCCTGAGGCAGAGAAAATCAGGCCTTAGATCAGCACAGAGTACAAAAAAAAAAAAAAAGAAAAGAAAAGAAAGAAAAAAGAAAACAAAACCTTTCTTGTGTCTTTCTTATTTTTTTTTCTTATTTTAAAGAAAGAAAGAAAAGAAAATAGATAATCAACAAGGATTTACTGCATAGCACAGGAAATTATATTCAATATCTTGTAATAATCTATAATGGAAAATAACCTGAAAATATATATATATATAAGTGAATCACTTTGCTGTACCTCTGAAACTAACACAATATTGTAAATCAACAATACTTCGATAAAAAAAAATTAGTTCTAGGAGATTATAGTTTTAAATCTGAGAAGCAAAACAATAAAGTTCCTGGGTAATAATATAGGAGACATTAAAAAAAAAGAAAAGAAATAAAAAGAACTGGACTAATGGAAGGAAGATCTTTCCACTTTAAATATCTTTTTTCTAATTGATAGCAAAATTCCAGGCTTCCAGAGTATAACTGTGACTGCAATGTTGTAATGCTTGCTTAGTATCCACTATTTATCATGATCATAATTGTTTACAGAGCTGTGACATTTTAGCCTGTCAAAGGTGTAGAGAAAATCCTAGCTAGAAAAGAAAGTAGACTTTAAAATCAATAAAGCAAGGTATTATTAAATTTTCTCCCTACTTTTGCTCAAGATTTAAAATGTTAGGGTCTGCAGCAGCTTAGATATGGGTGTCTACTGTGTTGTTCATAGAAATTCCAATAAACATATACCAGGAACGTTTGAGAAACTTGCCTTTCAAACAAGGTCAATCTTTTCTAAGTAGTGTACCATACAAGCAAACAGAGCAAAGTTTTTCTGACATGCAGGGAAAAGGTCCAAAAAGTGAAAGCCAGAGAACAGTGCAAGAATAAACAAAAACCTAGGAAACTCTCAAACCAGCTCAAACTTAAACTGCAAAGCTGTGAGGGCCCCCGCCTTCACAGGTTCTGTATTTAGCCTAATTAAAGTGACAGACATGTGGCATATGTTGCGCTCCTGGATCGGCGCTGCTACAGCACTACACAGATCTGGCACTCACATATATGACTTCACGTTCCAGAAACCCAACAGAAGCCAGATTTGATAGCATCAGGGGTCTGTGACGGTGGCACGGGGAGAAGTCAACCTAAGTGGAAAATCAGTAAAAGAAGAGATTGGGTAGAAAATTGGCTAAGGGAAGGTTGATGGGATGGAACTTAATACCTCTAGAGAAAATAAAAGTCAAAGAGGAGAGGAAGTTTTGAATTTGAGCCAAGGCCACCTGCTTTCACATTCTTCCAACAAACTATCCTAAGTAAGCTAGCTAACTGTCATCACATGGAAAGGCTTTTTCCTAATGTCCAGTTATGTCTCTGTTGAGCAATCCTAAGCATAGTAGATTTTCAGAATGTCCAGAAATACGCCACCTTCTCTACGGCCAAAAGAAAGCATTAGAGAAGAACTCCCTTCTGGCGGTAGAGAAGACAACAGATACTCTAACAGTATATGCCTTGTCATGTCTGGGGGGATCCCCCCGATATCAAAGGGAAAGGGAAAGAGGAAGGCAGACAAAAATTCTGAACTCTTCCTTAGGCTACTTCTAAGGTGGCCTTTGATCTTGTCATCTTCCTTCTCCTTAGAAGTGAGCTTTCTGTATCATTTTCCAAAAATGCAGATTCAAAAGCAAGCAGAGAAGATAATGTCAAAGAGACACCTTAGTGATTACATAGTGTTTAATACATAGGAACTGGCAGAGCCAACAGGAGCTGAATATACAACTTTGCTAGACGGAATTGCTTTCTTGTTTTAAGTTGAGTTTCCCATCTAAGGTTAGAACATAACATTTAGTATTACATCTAACTCAGAAAGTTAAAGTTTGTTTCAGTGTGAGGTAACCTGTCTCCATTTTTTTTTTTTTTTTTTTTTTTTTTTTTTTTGTGATTCCAGATAGCTGGCAACTTGCCAGGATCTGACAGTCCCAGAGAGCTACTCTAATGATTCAGGAGAGGAATTAAGCTTGATACTGGTGAGAGTAAGATTGGGGCCCTATAACAGAAAAGGGCTTGGTTTTCAAAAGAGCTATGTGAGCCATCTTCTCCCATGTAGTAAGAATATCCCACAAAAATAACCAAGAGCTTTATTGGAAGGTAAATATGTAAAGGATACTATAGAAGTTTATGGGGCAAAAAGCAAGCAGTCAGGCCCAGGCACTCATCCCCACTTCAGCCAGAGAAAACTAAATTAGGAAGCCTGAATTAGGTAGATTTAGACATCCTGAGTGACAATTCTGACTCATTAAGAATATTTTATAGCCTTGGTTAAATAATTGACCTCTCTGAACCTTTGCTGTTTTGTCTATAAAAGTAGAATTATATTTTATCAACTCTACAGGGTTTTTATATGATCAAATGAGATTTTTCTTTAATGTTTAAGTGTTTTTTAAATACTATGCAGCACTATACATAAAAAAGAGTAAGGGAAATAAAGATGGTTTTGACAACACTTACAATGTAGAGAATTTGCCTAAATATATAGCAATAAACAACCTAATTCAGCGGCGTTGGTTTGCCTTTTTCTCTGAAAGAAAAGGAGCAGCAAAAATGAGCCTCCTTAGGAATGAGAAAAAGGGAAAGATTGCACGTTAGTGTTTAGGTTGAGTGTTCGCCACTTTTTAAAAAAGCCAAGAATATGACTGAACAATCCAGTCCCCCACCCAGTGAAGCACCAATGGAAGCATTCATACCTCAATCTGTTTGTGGTTGTAAGAGTGGCCACCACCATGTTCAAAGGTGTCCAAACTCCTGCCAAAACGGTCACTTAGGCCCTTTAGCCTTGGGTTAATTTGTGGGTGGGAGACATGACCCTTCTGTTTAGTAGCATATTCAGAAAAAAAAAAAAAAGACAAAACATACTGTCAGAACTCATGAAACAGAACACACATTTCTAAATCCAGGATATTGACTACACCAAGGAATTGAAGGTAGGTTTAGGACCCAGACCCTCTCTTTCATAGAAACTTGGTTATAGGATAAAATAATGGTACTAGTGTCTTATTTCTGCCTTTGACTCAAGAATCTCGACACTCAATACCATAGCTATGGAAAAAGGAGAAATAGTTTAGGTTGACTATGAGTGAGGTTTCTTTTTAGATTTTTACCTACTGCAGTAAATTCCAGTGTTAGTAGTGGAGAAGGTGAAGGTTTGGAAGAGAGGTAGGGCACTGCTTCTATTAGGCAAAATATCCAGCTCTACTAGTCAGTCCATGATGGATAACATCTTCAAGACTTTCTAGATGAGGCTTATGACAAAAATTTCTCTAAATATTGCAAAAATTATTTATTTGTAGACTCAATTGAGAATGCTCAAAATGATGCTTTTTCATGGTAAAATATTTGTACATGTTTTATGTTCAAATCACACAGGGAATAGCAAAGAAGAAGTAAAAATGCCTAGTTATGTGCTATTCCCTAGATCATTTAAGAAACATTCAAAATAATCACAGTAAATTATAAGAATAAAAACCCATCTTTAAACTTTCCACTGTATTGAAATTTATTATCATATATTTTCTAAATGCTCAAATACTGAAGGTTTAACCATTACTTTAATGATATTACCTTTTTGTTTTTGTTAAAATATGCACTCATATTTCAAGTCAATTTTCCATTAAGGTGGCAGTGTTAGAAGGGTGGAAAGATCGCCCAGTCTTATTATTAGCCCCCCGTTTTACTGTGAAGAAGATAAGGTGCAAATGACTTTTTTATATTAGCTTCCAAAACACCTTCTCTTCAAGCTTAGCTTTATAGGTAAAGAACACGAATCCACAACTTGGTCAGACACCATATCCAGACTTTTGACCTGGCATGAGGATGAGGATGGAGATGAGGATACACATAATCAGGAGCAGCGTGTTTACATTTTTCCAAATAGTTAATCTGGTAATAACAACCCCCTATTCTATAAGCTACAAGAAGGAAAATATCCAACATTGTTTTCTGTTTTGATGCTTATGTGTAAGAGCTAATCTGGACATAAATGGAGACATGGATGAAGAATTGATAAGGAAAAAGCTAAGATACCCAATAACAACTAGCCATAAAAAAATTGTAAAGCCATTAACTCACCTAGTAGAGAGTATATAGTACTAAGTCATAATGTTTCATTTTTCCTTTAAAAATATTGAAACTGACAGTTTTCTCTTCTATTTGCAGTATGGTAAGTATATAAGGTGTTAATCCTTCTAGGCTATGCTTAAAAAATTATTTAACATTCAGGCCATTATTTAGCATACAGCTGGTTAGCAGTTTTCCACTAAAGTACTGGCTCATATCCCACATTTTTTTCTTCTGGCACTTACCTGGAGCTGTAAAGGGCTGAGTCCAGAAGCAGCAGCAGCTGCCATTGTTGACGGAATGAACTGTACGGGGTAGTTATCACCTGTCGGAAAGAACAATGCATACAGGTTTAGACAATGCACAGGGAATCGCAGCAGACAAGTACAAACATGGTCCTTGGATTGCCTGAGCTTTACAACATTGCTCTAAGCCCAAACATCTGCAGAAACAAAAGGCTTAGTTGGGCACGGACTTGCAGTGCTGCCTTGGAACTTTTTGTTAACAGATAGCTGGTAGGCAAACTGGCAAAACATGAATGTGATGTTAAAAAAATTAAATGTGCAATTCAAGCATGTTCACTCCATTACAAACCTTGTAATACATCATTTTTTTAAGAGTAAAAAAATATCTTAAAGCCAGGCTGACATTCAGTTCACTGAGAAAGCATTAAGGCTTTTATATTAAAACAACAAAAAGTTTTGGCTTGGTAGGCAAGGCAGAGTATTACAGTCCAAAAAAAGATTAAGAGCTATTGACTGTCCATAAACCTAACCTTTATTTTATAAAAAACAGAGGAAAAAAAATTTAAATGCCACCTCTTTAATTTGATAGGGGTAAGAGAGAAGCTAATCTTATCTGCCAACATTCTGTGAAACGCCTGGTATCCCAAAAAGAGTGGAAACCGTGTTTTTTTGCACTAACTTCTCGTGGAACCTAGTACAGAATCATGCACACTCACTAGGCACTTATCTTTTTTTTTTAATGATGATTTGATTAAACAGCCACACATTTTATATGTGATATATGCATTAAAAGTCTGGTCGAAACTGAGCATGGCTCAGCAGTGATCAATGTCTTAATATGTTTCTGACTCCAGATCACCCCCAAACAAGGACGCTGAAGTACCATCTGTGACCTAAAAACACAGGCTGTGTGCCATAAGCAATCTGAAGAACCAAGAGAAAGTTATGAGGAATGTATTGTGATAGTGGTAACCGAAATCGAAATTAATACTTGTGGATAAATTACACAATATCAGTGATTTAACGGAGTATCACTTTGGTTTCAGCTACTTTATTTAAAGTCAGTGTTACAGACTATCTCTAGGCTATATTTTAATAGGCTGTTCCTCCACACATTTTTGACATTTATAATAATCATGCTGTTTTGCATGAACTTTTCCACACTAAAAGCTGAATATAATAATGAAAAATGTAGAAATAATCACAGTAATAAAGGCAGTCAACTAGAAATCAATAAAACTTCTTTTTCTGCATGGACACTAATACCTGGAACCTTCCTGGTGACCCTGGTTCCTTGGCATTCATCCTGTTTGCCACATAAAGTGCTACTCAGCTAGCCCAATGTAAATGTTAAGTTGCTTTCACTTTTAACAAATTGTTAGCTTCTAATCTACACAGTCCCTTTGCATCATATCCATAATACCTCATCAGACCATTGAGCACAGTGTGTGCTTGTACACAGTCCAGTAACAATTGGCTTCTGATTGCATACGGAGTGCGGCTACAATGCATTCACTCACACTATATTGTGCTGGTCTCCTATGGAGTAATGTTCAAAATATCTGATCTTGTTTTTCCCCTTCTATGAGGTTGATTTTGGTTTGCAGTGCTACATGAGCTTTTTAGAAAAGATAACTAGCCCAAATTATTTTTTATAGTAAATGACTGTCGCTTTATGCTTAAATAATTCTAGTGATCTTCTTGATATTTAAACTAAATTATCTGAAGAAAAAATACCCTAATCTAAGTCAAACAGTATTTCTTTGGTTGATATCTTCTCAGGTTAAAAAAACTCACAAAGCGATGCTGAATTAATGATGCTTCAAAAATAGAGGAAAAAATCACCATTCCAACCAGCAACACGGACTGCCTCCCAAAACATTTTAGAGTTGTTCTTTCTTTAAATATCATGCATTATTCATACTAACTCCAAACCATAACCCCCTCCCTGTAGGTTTAATACCAGTTGCTTTATTTGTACTAAAACATTTTTCATGTCAAACATATTTTAAAAAAATCAAACTCTAAAAGAATTCCCTGGGGCACTCCTTTTTTCATAGCTGTCATGCTTCTATGCTATGAAATAGCTGATTTTTTTATAGTTTTTGGCTTGCCAGCTAATTTATTACTATCTCTACCACACCCTGTAGTACTCTCCAGCTCACCTGCTGGCTACAAACAGCTTTCTTTCCACTGCTGACAAGCATATTTTTAAAATGTTTTTAACCTTTCTACTGGTTTGAATCTGTATATCTGAATATAATCTTTGGAAAGCTATTTATCTAGAACATATCATTGTATCAATACCAAAAGTAAAAATGAATACATTAGAGCAACAGAGTATATCACAGAGAATGATCAGAAGAGAGAAAGAAAAAGGAAAAGGCCAGAGAAGGAGAAGATATGGGTGAAAAATAAAAGCAGAAGAGAAGATGTAAGAGGGAGAGGGATTTAGAGTATTGCGGAGTTTTGTTTTGTTTTTTAAGTTACGTCCTCCCTCTTCCCCTGTAATTGTCTCCTCCGTAAGAGTCGATCAAGCAAAAGTTCTCAGTGGCTGACTTGGCAATGAATCAGTCAACATGTTGTAGCAATTTTTTTCAAATTTGTCTCTGGATTTGAAATGCTTGCGTGAGGACCCATTCTTTTTAAATTTGTACAAAGGAAGATGAAGCCTGTTAGAACAGGTTGGCTTTAGGCACCACTGTAATCTGGCCCTTGCTACCTCTAATATAAGAAGACAATCTCCAAAAGCCAATTTGGGAAATAATGCCCAGTCCATAAATCCATCTTTCCAGGCTTCTAGGTTTTTGAAATGAAAATTTTTACCTGAAGATTACAAAACAAGTAAAAACCAGGATTTAAAATCTATGGAAATTTTGCCTGACCATTAGTTTCACTTGCCACAATAAGCAACAGTCTTTTGGAATCAAAGCAGCTCCACAGAAAGTGTTCCTGAATGAGAGAAAAGTACGCTTTTTAATTTTCAGAGTAACTGAAATGAAGCCGAAACTTCTTAAGAACACAGGAGAAGGAGGAGCTTGTATCACGAACTCAGTACCCATTTAAACTCAGGCTACCTCCTACAAGAATACTTCTAGTTTGTGTAATTCAGATATAAATATCACTTTTATTACAAAGTCAAAAATTCCATGGGTAAAATTCTGTCCATTTAATTTGATTTTTCAGAAAAACAAGGGACTGGGATGGTTGTAGTCTTCTGAGATACTAACTTCAGATATTAACCTATGAGGAAATCTAGAGAAGTTGGGAGGAATAGAGAAGAAAAATATATTAAACTAGGAGACAGGACTCAAAGATTCTTCAATGACTGGCTCAAAGTCTCATACTTCATTTTCCACCCTCAAAAAAAAAGAAGAAAAAATATACTACACATCCCTAATCTCACAGATTATTGTGTGGTGGGATCACAGGATGATGGTAAATTATATGAGTTGCCAAACTTATAGAGAGACCCCACTTTTATGAGCTACCATTATTCTTGCCACAATATGGAAATATTTCAATCACAACCACCAATACAGACTTGGACATGTCACAATGCATCTTGCCTGAATGCATGTATTCAGAATAGCAAAATATTATAACTCTTCTTAATTCTGAGGGACTGCCACAATCAATCTGATTTTATCTTTGTGAGATACCACATTGCAGCAGAAGTTAGCAGGCAATGGGTGACAGATTTAGAATCCTAAAAATAAGACAAAACCTTTAATTTGTTTTGAGAACAAGTGGACAAAAAAAATTGGCTTGGATCATAATATATATTGTTGTGATCACCTTGCTTTTCTCTCTCCTGCTAAATTTCTCCTGTATTCATCAATGAATAGGTCAATGATAAGAAGAGTATTGATCTCAGGACTTTTTCTAAGAGCATCTGCATTGTTTTTCAGACCTTTAAAGAAGCTCAGAATCAAGGATAAATCTTAATTTCTTCACTTATTTCATAGATGCATCCAGACTCTTGGCCAATCATATGAAAATTGTGGAATTTATTACAGTAGCAGCTAAATAAGTGAGTATGATGAAATCATATAAAGCTACTACCCCCATTGTAGAAATTAACTTAAAATAACAACTCAAAGTTCAAGTATTAATGATAGCTAGCCAATGAAATAGCCTTCATATATGAAGAAGGGCACAGTTAAAATAATCTAAATCTTCATAAAACTAGGTTAGTTTATATAGGTGACCTTATATATTTTCTACTTGGACCTCAACACTTATTTAAAAAATGAGAATACTAATCTCAAGAACCTCAGAAATGCTTTAATTTCAAGTAGATAGACTTTATTAACCAAGCCTTTCAGCAGTGGTGGTTAAATGCCTCTGCTTTAAATATTCTAGAGGAGCTGGAAATGGCTAGTGCTAGCTTCACAAGATGTCATTTGGATAACCCCATACATATAAATCATATTTTTTACATACACACACAAATAAATTAGACTTTTCTTTATATATTCAAACTTAGATCATGTCTGCAAGAGTATAAAATATCAAATATTCAAACCTTCAGTCTGAATTCTATCTCTGCTAATTTTTAGATGGGAAAGCTTGGAAAGTTAATTAACTTCTTTGAATTTTAGTTTCTTTTTTCTTTTAACAAATATATAATGCCACTTACATCTTAGAGTTGTTATAAAAATTAAATGAGAATATATATATTTATATATGTATACATATATTTATACACAAACATACATATCAGCAAATAAATGGTGCTCAATAAACACTAACAGAAACAAAAAAGAAGTATTAAGTAGTAATTGTACACCAACAAATTAAACAATCTAGAAGAAATGGATATATTCCTTGAAACACACAAATTGCCTAAACTGACTCAAGGAGAAACAGATAATGTCAACAAACCTATAATAAATAAATAGATTGGATCAGTAATCAAAAACCTCCCAATAAAGAAAAGTCCTGGACCAGATGGCTAAACCAGTAAATACTACTAAACATTTAAGAAAAATTAACATTAATCCTTCCAAAATCTTCAAAAAAAATTAAAGAGGAAATACTTCCTAATTATAAGGTAATGAGTCCCACATTACCTTGACACCAAAGCCTGATAAAGACATCACAGGAAAAGAAAATTAATGACTAATATCCTTTGTGAATGTTAAAATCTTCAATAAAATATTAGCATATTGAATCCAACAGCATATCAAAAGGATTATTCATCATGACAAAGTAGGATTTATTTCAGGAATGCAAGGGTGGTTCAACCTTAAAAAAAAAATCAATGTAATACATAGCATTAAGAAAACAATGGGGAAAAATCCACATGATCATCTCAAGTGATGCAGAAATGTCATTTGACAAAATCCAACACCTTTACATAATAAAAATTCTCAGAAAAGTAGGAATAGAGGGAAAGTTCATCAAAATGATAAAGGATAATTGTTAAAAATTCACAGCTAACATCACACTCAATGGTAGAAGATTGAAAGCTTTTCCCCTAAGATCAGGGACAACTGCGCCCACTTTCACTACTGCTATACAACATTGTACTGGAAGTTCTAGCTAGCACTTTTAGACAAGAAAGGAAGGAAGGAAGGAAGGAAGGGAGGAAGGAAGGAAGGAAGGAAGGAAGGAAGGAAGGAAGGAAGGAAGGGGGGAAGGAAAAAGAAACCAACAAACAAAAGACATCCAAGTTCGTAAAAAATAGGTAAAACTATATGTATTTGCATGTGACATGGTCCTATGTGTAGAAAATCCCAAAGAATCCATAGGAAAGCTACTAGAGCTAATAAACAAATTTAGTAATGTTTTAGAGTATAAGAGTAACACACAAAAATCACTTGTGTTTCTATACCCCAGCAGTGAACAATTCAAAAGGAAAGTAAGAAAGCAATGCTATTTACAATAGTATCTAAAAGAATCAAATACTTAGGAATAAACCTAACCAAAGTGGCAAAAGATGTGTACACTGAAAACTATAATACATTTCTGAAAGAAATTTTAAAAGATCTAAATAAATAGAAAGGCATCCATGTTCATGGACAGGAAGACTTAACATTGTTAAGATCAACAAAGCAATCTACTGAGTTAGGGAAATCTCTACCAAACTTCCAACAATTTTTCTCACAGAAATGGAAGAGTCAGTCCTCAAATTTATATGGAATTATATGGCCCCAGTAGCCAAAGCAATCTTGAAAAAGAAAAATAAAGTTGGAAGACTCACTCTTCCTGACTTCCAGATTTACTACAAAGCCAGCGTAAATAAAACAGTATGATACTGGCACAAGAACAGATATACAGACTAATAAAACAGAATAGAGAGCCCAGAAATAAACTGTTACATAGATGGTTAATTGATTTTTGACAATGGTGCTAAGACTATTCAATGGGGAAAAGACATCTTTTCAACAAATGCTACTTGAAAAACTGGTTATCCTCATGCAAAAAAATAAAGTTGGACTCTTACTTTATACCATATATAAAAATGAGCTTGAACGGATCAAAGACCTAAACTTAAATACTAAAACTATAAAACTCTTAGAAGAAAACATAGGAGTAAATCTTTGGATTTGGCAATGATTTCATGGATATGACAGCAAAACCATAGGCAACAAAAGAAAAAATAGATAAATCAGACTTCATCAAAATTAAAAACTTCTGTGCATCAAAGGATGCTATCAAGTAAGTGAAAAGACAGCTTGCAAAATGAGAGAAAATACTTGCAAACCATAAATCTGATAAAGGATTAATATCTAGAATACACAGGAACTCTTGGAACTCATTAAGGTTAAAAAAAACTCAGTTCAAAAATAGTACTTAAACATATTTCTAAGGAAGATATACAAATTTCCAATAACCACATGAAAAGATGTTCAAAAATCATTAATCATTAGGGAAATCAAAACCTAAGCCACAATGAGATACTACTTCACATCTACCACATCTACCAAAATGGTTATAACTTTTTTTTAAATATAGAGAATAACAATTATCAATGAGGATATGAAGAAATTGGAATGCTCTTGCATTGCTGGCAGGAATGTAAAAGGTGCAGCCCCTGTGGAAAACAGTTTGGTAGTTTCTCAAAAGGTTAAACGTAGAACTACCATATGATCCAACAATTCTACTCTTACATATGTATCTAGAAGAACTGGAAGCAGGGACACAGATTATTTGTATATCAATGTTCACAGCAACATCATTCACAATAGCCAAAAAGCGGAAACAACTCAAGCGTCTAACAACAGATGAATGGGTAAGCAAACAAATATATAGGCACAGACATAGATATATATGTATACACAATGGGATACTATTCAGCCATAAAAAAGTATGGACTTTTGATATATGCTACAGTACTGATGGACCTTGAAAACATTATGCTTAGTGAAATAAGCCAGACACAGAGGGATAAATATTGTATGATTCCATTTATATGAAGTAACTAGAACAGGCAAATTCATAAAGAAAGATAGTGGAATAGAGGTTAATAGGGTTTAGGGGTAGGGAAATGGGGAGAGTTATTTTTTAATGGCCACAGAATTTTTGTTAGAGGTGATTAAAAGTTTGGGATACATGTAATGGTGATGGTTACACAAAATTGCAAATATATTAATCCCACTGGGTTATACATTTACAAATGGTTTAAATAATAAATATTATGTTATGTGTATTTTACCTCACTTTTTTCTTAAAGAAGCATTAGGTATACTTATAAAATAAAAATGCTTTTAGTCATCAGGCAGAGGCAGTATATCAGTCAACTCAGTTTTCGGACCATATTTCTAATGGATAAGGATAAATATTAAAGTCATTAAATTTACTCAGTTTCATGGTCAGACTTTATCCCCAAATGTAGTGCTTTAGAATTTTCAAAGAATTTTCATATATTTTAACAAATTTAATCTTTACACTCACACTGAGCAGGAGACATACTTTTTTTAGATAACAAAAACATAAGGTTCAGTCAAGGTTAAGTGACATGTTCCTGTAAGAATTAAATAAAATAATCCATATAAAATATTGAACAAAGTGTTTGGCACAATGTAACTGCTTAATAAACTTTAGCTCTTACCATATAATAACTAATAAGTGAGTGGAAGAGTCAGGGACAGGCAGAGATCCTACTCTGAGGATCTCCTGGGAAACTTCAAGGGTGCCGCTTCAGCAGCAATCATTAAAAAAATCCCAACTATACAAAGTCCAGGGGTCAGCTGCATCATCCCTGGCACATGAAGGAGGCTATCCAGGGTTTTTATTTTATAATCAGTTCAGTCTTGACCTGATATACACATTGGCAGCTACAAAAGGGGCTTAATCTTTTAATTTTCTCAAACATAGATGCTCAGTTGTATTTATTCTACTCTGGACAGCTCTATCTCTCAGCATCATGACGTGAAAGAGCAAAGCAATCAGAATTCCATGGTTTACATTCTGGGCCCTGATGAGTTCCTTTCTAAAAGGATGTCTCTAATTAGAAAGCCAGTAAGAAAAAAAAGTTTTAAATTGGGGATTTAAAACTCAATAAAAGAATTTCTACAGAGATCATTTTGATAGATGTTACCCCGAAACTGCACAATCCCTGTAGGCAACGTGCCTCCCCAGCAACCCACCAGGGTGGGAGAGCTCACTTAGTGTTCACTACACACGGGGACCCTGAAATGCCCAGAAAAATGCGTCGAATTATCTGAAGCGGAGAAGGTCAATAGCCCTAAATATATTTGTTTAGAATGT
Source organism: Vicugna pacos (assembly GCF_048564905.1). NCBI lineage: Eukaryota > Metazoa > Chordata > Mammalia > Artiodactyla > Camelidae > Vicugna > Vicugna pacos. Next base: position 38,320,881 of record NC_132996.1, read on the forward strand.
ACTAATATGGAATCAGAAACAGTCAACTTTAACAGCGAACCTCAAAGTGCTTTCTGGAAGGGAAGACAACTATACAATCAGCTGGAGGCACAAACACTATGGAATCATTTCAGGTTATGGGAAGGTGAAAAAAGAGCAAAAAGAGAACCATTTATTTTGTGATTTATAAAGACCAAGGTAGCACTTGCTCTTCTTCTTGCTTAGAGAACCAAACTACAACTCTATACACCATTATTTCAAGGCTTTCATATGTGACAAAGCTGCTCCTTTATACATTTAGTCATTGTCTTACATGTACTTCAAGTGAAATTTTCATAGCTCAGTCTGGGGCAAAAAGTTTTCCTTATCCAGACTCCAGTCAATTCCTTATCCAGTCCTCCCCCAATTCATGCGAATAACAAGAACACTGCATAGATTAAATCCCCTAAGGATGTAATGTCTCTACTAGTAGTGTATAAATATATAATTTTAATCCATTTTAATTTTTATATACAAGGAAACCTAGATTAGCTAAGGCATTTAAGAACTTTAGAGTTCTAGTTAAAGTTATCTGGCGTACCTTAGGGGTCACCAGATAATACCTTTTTTAACCAGCCTTGCTTATGATTAAAAATCATCCTACATGTCTTAAATCCACTCCCAGTCCTAACCAACAGGTTTTAGCCAACACAATCAAATACAGCTTTGCTACCCCAAGACACTACTCCATGCTGCACATATGCTGTTCAGTGGAGTAATTTACTGCTGCACAATATCTATATTCTATATTTCTATATTCTTTTTAGTTACACACTTCAATCTCATTGATACTGTGTGAAAAGACTTTTTAAAAACTGGTCCAGCTTCACTGACTATATAATGAAAAACATTATCTTTCCCCATGGAAAACAACATTATTGTCTTAACAAAATTAGGTAAGTAACATGTTAACTATGTTGATGCCTGTCTCTAGTAGAAAATAAGGCCCATAACCTAATTTTGAAATGTGGAGAATTTTATATTTAAAAACAGAAGTTAATAGAGAGTTTCCACATATAATTCATTTAAAAGTTTTCCAAGACTGGCGTAGGGATGATAACTCAGATTTAGGATAAGCAAGTAAATTTAGTTTACACCAACAAAAATAGTCAAGGTGAAGAAAGTTAGAAACTACTTACAGAGATCTGAGAAGGACTGAATCACTTTACTGACAGATACTCTCTGACAAAATATAATCCTGTCCTCAACATGGATGCTAATTTCACAGAATATAGCTTACTCTAAAAATTTTACTCTAGAAAAATCAATTTTTAACAATCTGAATAACACAATTTTATTCCACTCAGGTCTCCAAAAACCTTTGGTAATACTAGATTTGACTGATTTGTATCTGAGGAATTCTTAGTCAGTCCTTAAATTAGCCAATCCCTCAACATTTCTATCCTTGAATCATTTGGGTTTTGACATAGACATCCTACCTTTCCTCCCAAGGAAGGGTGTTCTATCAAATGCTTAAGAGTAATTAATGGCAAAAAACAATTAAAATAGATGTTAAAACCCCCAGGTTTGTTTTTATGCTATTTAGTAAGCTTCCTTGCAGAGAATTTAAGTAAAATGCTTTAGACTTTATTACTGTTTAAGCATATTAGAATGCCTTTGTTCACTTTATAAACCCCTTACGCAAAGAACTGCTGCTCGCAGATTTGTTGCACTCAGATTGGGTGGTTAGTATAATCAGGTTAATATGTTAAAAAGAACTTGACATAGAAATTATTAATGAGTAGAACAAGGTCACTACTTCTGAGCTGAGGTCACTTACAAAGAATGCACAAATGAAATTATGGTTGACTTTTATTTACTTGACTATCTTCTTGCACTGGATTCCTTTGGCAACATATCTTTAAACATTTAAAGCCCTGTTTACAAGGATGCTCTGAAAGAAGCTTCAAACCATTATGCCCCTAATTGAATTCCCCAGGAGTCCAGTAAACTCAGAGGAATAAAGAAAAATCATAACATTTGCTAAACCATCTCAAAACATATTTCACTGCAATGTTACGTGACCTGTTTTTTGAGGTTAAAGATGAATGAGAAAATATTACTGAATGCTTCATTATTTAGACTAAAATCAAAAAGAATTTTACCTATTAGTGGTAAGCTAATTAAATCAGTCCAGTTTTAACTTTTCTTCCAAGAGAAATCAGACGATAAACAGTAACAGCATTTTATACTGCATGTGACCGCTCTCCCAGAGTGTAAAAGCTCTCGGGAGGAGAAAAGCATCTTTAACCAAAGACAATTATTCACAATAAAGGTATGAGAGAGACCTGACAAAAATTTATAGTCCCGAGGGAAAGTATCATTTTATCTGTGAATTCAGAACAAACTCCAGTGGAGGAAGAGAAAGTAAAAGTTTTTAGCAACCAATTAGTTTATTAACATGCCCTCTTCACAATTCTAAGTTTACTTTAAAATAGGCTTGTACGATCTTTTTATTCATAGTTCTTCATACGCGCCTGTGTTTGTTGTGACTACTAAGCAAAAACATGTGGATCTCAGCATTCCCCAAAGAATGTTCAATCCCTTTCTACTTACCTGGTTTGTATGTTATTCCAGGGGGGAAGAGGAATCCCTGTTGGGCAGCAGCAGCTGCTGCCAGGGTCCGCTGGTCATGTGGAAAAATTGGGATCATGAGCGGAGGCATGTGACCCTGAACCTGCTAAACAGAAGAGAGCCTATGATCAGACAGAGCACACGGATGCCAAGAAGTATTTGGTTTTCACTCTGGGTGTTGTGCTGGTACCCAAACAGCCACCCACTTTTAACCTCATTCCAAATCTGCTCCCTGAGAAAATTCAGGCAAAAACTCCCCAAATCCCGTTCAGATTCCATTAGCACACCAAGGACATAACTTCATTGTGAATTTGCTTCATCCTTGGTTCTACTAAATTATATACATGGTTTTCTTTTATCTTGACTTTTTTTCTTCTTTTTAAACAAAGAACAAGAAGAAATAAGTTTGCTTCTGTCACTGTACAATGTTGAAAGGTTTTTGCCCTTTCACCTGCTTTGCATTCTGTGCTTTATTTTGAAAATAGTATTTAGTATCCTTGGTCAGAAAGTAATGTCTAATTGTTATATATTCCAGAAGCTGCGTCTCCCCAGTTTAGGTATCTTATTTCAAAGCCTCAGTGCATTATGTTAAACATATAGCTCTTCAGATTTAAGGCTAGTACATCTTGGCTTCCAATTAAACTAATATTCTTTGCCATACACACCTCGATGTAACATATAAATTGCTTGTCTGGCTAAGCAGTTTTACAGCTTTATGCACTACCATGTAGCTCGGTAATTACGGAGTTGTATTCAGAGAGCATTTCATAATAAATCCTACTATATCAAATTTCATTTGACCTCAATAAATGTATCAAAGAGCACAAAAATGCAAAATAGAAAATCTTCACTCTATATCAGTATTTGTATTCCATATAAAGAAAATAAGAACTATGGCAGAATCACGCCTGTGAAAATCACATTTTAATTTCCTAGCTCCTTCCTTTACTCTACGCATGCTGTTCTGATTCCAGAACAGCATCACAAGAAGGTTTTGTACTGGCTTTTAGGGCATAGTTTTATAAATTAAACTATACGACTTTTGTTATTTAAAGATCAAAATTAGGATGTACTAAGAGAAATAGTCGTTAAGTTCAAACTGGATCTTTGGCCTAAAAGAGCTGCATTATATCTCAATTAAGATACAAACCTTTACCAATAATTCTATCAACTCTAAACCCTTCCCCCGTTTAAATTCCTAAATCTTTTCTTTAGGCAAAATTCCATATACTGGCTGTTGACCCTGTTTAAATAGCACCAACTTGCCTTGTCCTGTCCCTGTTCCCTTCACAGCCAGGGACATAGTGCAAAAATGCTTCTGTGTAGGTCTAAGAGGTTTCATTTACCAACAGTTTCTCTCTAGGGAAGCCCTAAGATGTGGGTTAATAAAGGGCAAGCAAAAAATAAACACTTTACAGTATTTTTCTGAATTCATTTCTCAGGAAAATCAACTTATAATAAAAAGGTCTTTGTGCAATTACTACCTTGCCAGTGGGGCGTGAAAGAAACTAGCTTTGGGCAGCTATTTCTTCCACTTTAGCTGAGGTAAGCCCAAGTTTTGTACATTAGAGTACAAACTTAGCTTGCTTAAATTGGAGCTGATCCCCTAGTGCCCAGGTCTTGCCTTTAACCCTGAAGCAAAGCACTAGGTTTGCTGTTCAACTCCAGCTTGTTGTGACCTGATCCAAACCTGAGATGTCGAAAATGAGGGCATGGTTCTATGTCAAAAAATAAAACATAATATTTTTTGAGTGACTATTGTTCAGTACAAGAGTATATCAAAGGAAATCACTTCATTTACTTCTAGAAATATGGTCCCAGTGTATACCTAGAGCACAGCACAGACACCTCACTCTCCAAAGAAAGGAAACAAGAAAGTGAGATGTCTGGGTATCAAATTTATGTATTCTTTCCTTCTTTCATTTAACAAACATTTATTAAGTTATTATTACATGTTATGGATTTGAGAAGTAGCTGAAAAAATGGGAGCTATTTTGCTTGGAAGAGAGAAGATATATGATTATCTTCAAATATTTCAAAGAATGATGTATAAAAGAAGAACTAGATTAAGTCTGAGCAGTTACAAAGACCAGAACTAGGCTAAAAAATTAAGAGCTTTCAGGGAAGTTTAATGCAAAGAATTTTCTAATAATGAGTTATTTAACAAGCATTCTGATTAAAGAGGTTGGTTGTGTGCACCATTTCCCTAGAGTTGGTCAAGTAAAGGCTATATACTCATGTGTTGTTAGAGACACTTGAAAGGATATGAGTAACTAAAACCCTGATTAGATAATGACCTATAGAGCCTCCTCAACTTCATAATTCTCTGATTGTTTAAAAGTCAACATTAGGACAATAATGTCATATATAGTTATTCCTTTACTCATTCATTCAGCACATACTTATTCAGAAATTACTACGCCTACAAAGGCTTTGCTCAAACAAATCTGAGCTTAAATCTATACACTGCCATTGCCTTAGCTGTGTGATCTTGAGCAGTTACTTAACCTTTCTGAGTCTATTTTCTCATGTGAAAAACAAAGCTAAAGATATGACTTTAACACAATTGTTGTGAGGATTAAACAGGCAAGAAAAGTAACACTTGTGGCGCAGTGACTGACATATAATAGGCATTCAGTAAATGTTAGATCCTTGTTTTTTTCCTATATAGTTTGCATATTCAGTACTAGAAAATTATTAATTACTGATTAAACAAGAAACAGCGGATCTTAACCCAAAACTCTACTTCAAAAGAGAAAATATGAGCCAACCAAATAATTCAGTTTGGCAGGCAGAGGCTTCTCATATTCTTAGCAGATACCATGCATCACTGAGCACTATCCCATCTCAAATATCTAGAAAACCAAGAAAAAGAAGTGGAATTGCAAGCCTCTTTTGAAGATATAATTTAGGATCTTTAGTGTTATTCATTAAATTGCATCTTAGAATGAAAACACAGTTTTATTTTTATATGAGTCCCCAACTTCTTCAGATCTTGAGACAACATAAGGGGATCAATGGCAATTAGGCATCTGACCTTAATTATTGAATCTTATTGTCTGAAGATATTTCCTTTGTAAGTAGCTATATACATGAGATAAATAAACCATCTATAGTCATTTTTAATGCCAAAGAGCTGTAGGTGTTTCATATTAACATAAGTTGTAAGAATTTAGGGAAGTTCCTTTCTGTCCATCTCCTTCTACAAGGTAGGATATTTTAGAAAGTTTCAAAGCTATTAGCTGAGGCAGTTTCAATACATTGAGGAACAAAGTGTAAATAATGAGGGGGATAGAAGACATTGTGAAAACAACGGTAATGATGGAATCATAGAGTTGAAATGGAGCTTAGAGTTTATCTAACCTAGTAGTTCTCAAGATGTGGTACCTGACCAGCAGCATCAGTAACTGAGGACTTTATAAAAGCAAATTATCAGACTCCACACTCCAGATCTATGAATCAGAAACTCTGGGGGTTGAGTCCAACAATCTAAAATTTAGATTAAAATTTAATCCAGAGCAGTGCCTCTCAAGCTTTAGTGTACTTCAAAATTAACTGGCGTGCTTGTTATAACAAAATTGCTCAACCCCACTTTCAGAGCCTCCAAATGAATAGATCCGAGGTGGAAACCTGAGAGTGTACCTGTTCTAACAAGTTCCCAGGTGAAGCTAGTTAGTGCTGCTGGTCCGGGGACCATTCTCTGAGAACCACTAATTCAGTTCAAACCTCACAATTTACTCATGGGGAAACAAGCTGCTAGACAAGGTAAAAGATACACGCTTGAGGTCACACTTCATATAACAGAGCTGGATCTAGGGTTCAGGACTGCCAATCACCCTCCAGTGTCTTTTCCATTATATAACATAGACTTCAGTGATAGAAAAGAGAGAAATCATGTGTGCACATTCTTTGGCTAGAGAAAATCTGGAGGTATACAACTGAAAATAATTTTACATTTCAAAGGTTTGTCACTGAAGGTGACTGGAGTATGGATATTATATTGTTCAGTTTCAGCCTGTTCCTTCACTCTTATTTTGTACCCAGAACAGTTTGATCTCAAATGTATTGCCATTAATTCCAATTAGCTCATTAGCTATGATCATTTAGTTTCAAATGATAAAAATGCCCTTAACTTATTTCAAATAATATAATGATGTGAAAATTGAAAATGCCCTTTATTAAAGACAAGCCAAAATATCCTGTAGCCAATTAGAATCTAGGCTGAGAGATGATGAAAAGCTCCAATTACAGAAGTAATAACAGAGGTAATGATGATGATCATCATCATCACAGCAGCTAATATTTTCTAGTATTTCCTGTATGTTGAGCACTGGGAAAGTACTTTACATGCTCTATCTCATTTAATCCTCAAAACTCCATGAGGTACCTACTGTTACTGTCCTCATTTATTTAATGAAAGAGACAAAACCATGAGAAGTTAGGTAACTTGGTCAATTAAAAAGTGGCAGAGCCAAGATTCAAGGCCAAGTATGTTAGGCTCAAAGTCTATACTTTGAAGTACTGCATCATATTAAGCATAAAGTCATCTTTTGCTAAACAGACCTAAATGAGATAAGGAATATAATTCTTTGTGATAACAATTATGTGATTGAAAGTTTTATAAATATAATTGTAAATCTAAATGCACTTGTAATAAATAATACAGAGAGATCCCATGTACCCTTTATTCAGTTTCCCCCAATGGTAACATCTTGAAAAACTATAGTACAATGTCACAACCAGGACGTTGATACTGATACAATCCAACAATCTTATTCGTATTTCACCAGTCAGATACCATTTTAAAGGAATTACGTGTGTTAAAAACTAGCAAGAGTAAATAAGGTCTATGAAAACTTTCAACTACCATCTTTCATACAAAGCTACCAGTATGACCCAGTGCAAATAATGTGAATGGAAATCACGAATTAAAGCAACAATTTCCTCCTTTCATAGCTTCCCATTTAACTTTACTTACTAGAAGAGTATTGGTTGAAGATGAGACAAAAATGGAAAGCAAAGACAAGGTAGGGGAGAGAGATAAAGAAAGAGGGCCTGGTGGCCACACAAGTATCTCATAAGCATCCAAAATGTTTTCCTTCTATGGAAGTTGTGAATTAACTTTACTGCACTGTGTGTCAGTGCTCAGGGCAGATAAAGAATTTTGAAGATACAGAAAAGCCCCACCCTGCTCTGAAGAATGTAAGCCTGCCTTTCCTCTTCCTTCCCATCATCTTATTTTCCCATTTGGTGACGTGCCAGGAAAGGCAGTCACATTGTAAACAGCAACCTCCAAAAGTATTTTACTAAAGAATAAGAAATAATAGAATCCCCTCACACCATCAAAGAGTGACCAGCCTCCACATGTCTTTTCTATGAACTTATCAAGATTTCAAATAGCATCTTTTTTCTTGGAAGTGTAGCTTCCCCTCAGTCCAAATTCAGAGATACTTTAATTATCCCATAGGTAGAAGTAAAACTGATTTTGTTAATACAAAGAGTAAAACTTAACTGTGGCCAAAAATAATCTCTGAGCATGCAACTGCATTGTTTCTAATTGCGTTGGAAGTCTGGAAGTCAGCACTACCTGGCTGGGTGTGTAACCTGAACGGCTAACAAGAAACCAGGAACTCCCTCATAGGTGAAGCCTAGTCAGTGCATCAGGAAAGAGGCAAACTGTATGCCCCAGAGCACAACCTTCCATTAACTCTAAACTGCCACAATCCTGGACCAAAGCATTTCTCCTTTGCAGAGGGTGGGGAACACATTCTTGATCAAATAGGCTACGTGCCCAGAAATTTTAATTGCTAGGGTGTTCCTCATGTTTTTCAGATAATCAAGACAGCAGCAGATGCATGTGAAACACTTAGGTTCTGTCTCTCCCTATTCGTAAAATAGCATTGTTGTTGCACCAACACTTATGCCCTTTGTTTTCTCTGTGCTAAGTTGTTGATGATGCCATTTTTTGCCATCTGCCCCAGAGCTTCATTAAAGATACATGAATGGGCTAACTGGCCTGATGTCTTGTGAGGAACAGGTGCTATTGTTTGTCCCTGAAGACTTGCACTAAAGATATGACTCAGAGTACTTGAGAAAGAGCATCTGCAGCAGTCAGTCAGAGAGCAACTTGGCAGAGACCTGGCTACGTGCTAATATGCAAACAGAGTGACACTCAGGGGGGCTCATTCTCTCATTCACGAAGATTATTTAACTTTTCTTAGTGATAGGAAATAAGTATTTGTATTGAAAATCATGAACATATTAGTGTCTATAACTGAGTTAAAGACAGTGAGCAAATGAAGATCTTTTTAATGCTTTATTTCTAAAGAATCATTCCTCATGTGATTTAATTGGAGAAAGCTTCTTTAATCTGTTGGAAGGAATGTTTCCAACGTTTGTAAATCACGACAGAGGGAGGGAAAGACAGAAATAGAAAATACAGAGAGAGAGGAAGAGCCATCAAAGAGGGTGAGGCAGGGAATAGAGACAGACAGAAAGGGGGGTGGGGGATAGATTTCCTTAAAGGCCATATTCTTTATTGCAAAGAATAGCTAAGTCATTTGCATAGTGTTACTATAAAAGCTGCGATGTCTAGAGTGAAAGAAATAAAAGCCCGAGAACCTTACATAAAAAGCCTTCAAAGTCACGGAGGAGTGTCTTCTCGCTGCCCCCAAAATGCATGCCAGATCTCAGTTAGTTCTGGAGAGTCAGGAGGGAAAGGGTCTCATTTGATATGATAAATTGGTGCCTTAACACAAACCCTTTAGTTTCAAAACTTTTTTTGTTAAAATCTGTGTGAAGTGTTAAGATTCTGCTTTGCCCTGCCTTAAAAAGCATAATGCAGTGGTAACATACTGAACGTCTCTTGATTGACCATAGTGTGAAGTACACAAAGGAGTCTCATAGTATACACGCCTACCTGACTATTCGCTAATTGTTTTAATTAATTAACTTTCACCAGGTAAACTAAGTGTCCTGAATGGCCTGGGACACTTATATTTCTTTATGTCCCACTGCTCTTATGACAGGGCTAAGAATACAGTAGGCATTTTGTGTCAGCTAATCAATGTGAGAACCGAGGCCCTAAGAACTGGTTTTCTGAGCACCAATTTCCACAGGGTAGTATTGTTAATGTAACTGCAAAAGGTGTTGAACTGTAGTCATTCTCATATAGAAGAGAACTCTTATTAAGAATGACTTTTAAATAAATCTTGATATCACTTTGTTTGCTTTTGACTTGTCTTATTTAGCAAATCTCTGGCTGCTACAACTAATAGAGGATAGTAAATCCTCACTTGTAGGAATCCAACTAGCTTTAGCAGGAGAATAATAAAATTGAAATTTTATCAGGAGCAATTCCGGGACACGAATTTTCTAGAGTATTTGGGAACACAGAGTCCCATCTTCCCAGATGTTTCCCACCAATATCCAATGGATAAACAACACAAATAATGTAAGAAGATCCTGCTTTGTTTGTTTTTGTTTGTTTGTTGAAGGCAAGATGTTTTCTTCCTTTCTTTCTGTATCTCTCTCTTTCTCTCTCTCAAAATCCCACAAGGATAATATACAAAACACTTTGTTACCATTGTTAACATTCATCTTTAATATAATGCAATTTCTTCCTAGAATTTTGCATACAACTGCCACCACTCTTTTCAAACTCTTCACAAAAGGGCCAAGAAAACCCCTGAAAAGTAGCACAAACTCAAGATACTACAGTTTAAAGGCATCCTTTTAAAATCTCAGGCTTTAGTCTTCCAAAGTCATATGTTTTAGTCTGAACATTAAGAGCTAACATTACACTTGTAATATATATTTTTCTTACGTGTATTACAGTTAAACAAAAAGTGAATTTAAAGAAAAAATAAAAAACAGCTTCAGTAGTTTACTCACCTTTACTAATTAACACTATTAAATATATCTAATAAAATACCTGAGATATTCATAGGAAAAATGGAAGAGATACATCTTGCACCTAGCTTCACTAGGTCCCCACCCTCACTATCAAGAGTAAGACATGCAAACAAAGCAACTCTTCTATAGGTTGGTCTTGAAGATAGATATTCTAAATTCATTTCACAGTTTAGCATTTTCCAGCTCCCCTCCTTGGTTACACAGGAGAGAATGATCATTGAGAGTTAGAGCAGTGATTCCATTTATCAAGTCAATGGCACACATTTTAAAAATCTTCATTAGGTATATACTCAGAGAGAAGTATTAAAAACCCTGAAAGAGCCAATCCTGTCCTTTGTGTTAGCACCTTTCTATATTCTCAGCATACTGTATATACTCTGCTCTATTTGTATTTTCTAAAATGGGCAAATATCTCATTAATCTACCAGGATCATCAGTAGTCAAACATCATTACACTCTCATTCACTTGTACGTTTTCTGTTTAAATATTGAATTTTCAAAGAAAAAAATACAGATTTAGCATTAATGGAATGAAAATTCCTAGCATCTCTTACTTATTCGTCCCCCCTGAAATAAAGAGTTTCACACATAGAAAATGACCTCTTAGGTTCCCAAGAAACATGTTACTGGGTAAAGGGAAGTCAGTAGTGCCTGTCTTCATTCAACTATTCAATAGCCCTTTACTGAGCGCCAAGTACTATCTGCATGATACTGTGCTAAAGCACTGGGAATATAAAGATACCTTGGAGAAGTCTATAGCTTTATTTTATCAGGTAGTAATACTGTTTGTTTTCACTTATATAGTAGTATAAATCATCCAGTTTGTCAGCATACTTTGGAATAGGGTCAATAGAGAAAGGAAAGATTTGCTTAAAAAGGAAAATAAATTACAACAAAATTCCATTAGATATCTTTCCGTAGTCTTCCTATGGTCTAAAACCAAGAAAAATTTTGAAAGTATTTATGAGGACAAAAGTCAGATTACTTTATAAAATGGATGATAGATGTTAATTAAATGTGTTTAAATTATCTTACTATGTTTTAAGAAACTCTCACCAGGAGGGAAGCAGAATATCCTGGCCATAAAGAAATTAATAAAACATGTTATGCAAAAGTAAAATTTATGATTCATTTGGAATTAGATATCTACCACCTTTCAATCCATACAAATGCATAATCTTGTCAATTAAATATTATTGTTAAGGTCTAGTAGTATGTTAAAATCACTTTAAAGTGCAACTAAGGAAAATTCATGTGTGTTTATTACTCCTTAAGGATCTATTAGTGGGTATTTTATTCAGATTCGTGCTGTAAAATCTGCATAAACTCAGCATATTGTTATCCCCATGTGTGCATTTGTTTGGTTAAAGCAGAACAGCAAATCTCAATTTCTGCAACTTCTGGAAAAGTCAAGAGAACTAAAAGAGTCTTAATTTTAATCAGATACAAACAGTTATCACTACAGAAGTGAAGAGTTGACTATTATGCAAATAGTCACAGTTAGTGGTCACCAGGCCATCACAGAAGACTGAGCTAGTCAATTACTTTAGATATTTCCAAAGACTAGTGAAGATGAATGTTTCTTATTCCACCCTGTCTTATTTCCACAGAAGTATGAAACGTATTAGAGACTAATGATTGTTGTTCTCAAATGAAAACCCCATTAAATACACAATGATCAAAGTCTTTTGCCAATATGGGAATTGATTTTTTTCAAATTCTGTATAAATGTCAAATAAATATGGTAACATTCATGAAGAATGTGGCATTCCTCTCTTTGTAACAATCACATTCAGATATAAACCTTTCATAAACTTTTGACCCGTAATGAAGGCAATCTGGCTTTTACCCCTGAAGTATTTTACACAACCTTATTCTGTTAGCAATGACCAGAGTTCAATTATTAAATTCCTCCTCCAGAAATGCAGGTTTACATCTTAAACTACAGGTTTTGTTAAAATTATGCACAAGCAACTTAAAGGCGAGGATTTTGCATTTCCCCAGGGTTTAGTAAAAGTCCCTCTCTTGCACAGAGTAGGGATTCAACACATATTTCTAACAAAATGCATTAAAGAACTTTCATTCTCCATTATTTAAAAACTAAGCTACAATAATTTTTGTGATTTTTAAATCTCCTGAATCAATTCAGAGTCCTTTTATCATTTGCAATCCTCAAATCGAGGTAACAGAAATACACTTCTGCTCCAAACATACTTCATTAAAAGCGATCTTTTCTTTTGGCATGCCACGGTCTGACTTTGAGGTCCACTGGTTGGTAAGAAAATATAAAATTTGATTTTATTCATTTATTTGAAGGTTATTTTTAATGACTAAACTCTCCTGTGCATCTGCTGAAATTCTTCTATAGTATAATTTAGAGGTGCCTCTAAGCTTCTTTAATAATGTCATCATCATCAATTATAATCCTTACTGACAGAAATGATAAGCTGTTCTCATCATAAGAGCCAGGAGTACAGTTTTCCAAAATAATTTTTTTAATGTTTGTTTTATCACAATGGGCTGGTTATGCAATGTAGAATGAATGACAGGAAAACATTTAAGCATCACCTATCATGGAGAACAGAAACAGTTTCATCTAAGCTAGAAGGGCTAAGAAACATAATTGTGAGAACTCTGAACAGAACATAAATAAGATGTCAAAGCTATTGACAGCTGGGGCTCAGCCACGACAAGATGCCCCTCCCTGGAAATATCAATGAGAGACAACGCCTGTAATATGTACAGAGGGGCAGGGTGTAGAGAGGTAAAGTGAGGTGATCTTTATAAGACATAAACTCTGAGTAAAGGCATAAATAGTGGCTATAGCCACAAATCAAATAGCCTTCTGGTTTTGAGTCTTTATCATACTCTAATCTTTTTAGAACAAAAAGTTAATGACTTGCAACTTCAATGTCATTTTGCAATGTAACTGACAACTCCCACCCCACCCTTAGCGTGCTCACTTAAACACACACACACACTCACACACACTACATGCTATCCCAACTAAATGCACAAGTCTGTCAACACTGAAGCTGATATAAGGACAAGCTAACATTCTGATTCAAAAGAGCAAAGAGCAGTTTTATTTTTTGTGTGTTTTATTTAGTACTGTGTCCATATTAAATAACTTAGATGCAACAAAGAAATATTCTTATTAAAGAAGGTGAAGTCCAAACTCCCTAGCCTGAACTGGAATTGAAATCATTCCACATGGTATTCTTAATGCACCTCTCAAATCTCTTTCCTACTACCCTTTACCATTTTTTCCCTCTTGCTTTCAATAGCTTCTAAGTCTCGTACATGACACTTTTCTCACTTACAGTAGAGAATGATCTTTCCTCTCCTCTTTGCTGTCCCAAATCTGATCTACCTTTAAGGTTCAGCTCAAACTCCTCCATGAAAATTCCCTGAGTATAACTTTCTTTCTCTCTGTCAAAATTTACACTGCATATACTGTGTCGAATTATTTAATGGTTTTCAGTTCAATATTTGGCACTATTCTAGGCACTGGGGACTTGGAAGTAGACAAAATTCCCTACCATTACCTCCTAGGGAAGACAGATGACATACGAATGCATATATATATATATATGTCACACACTCATGAGCAAATACATATACAAATATGATAAATGCCAGTTGATAATAGATACTATAAAGGAAAATAAAGTAAGACTGAGGTAGAGTATGAAGGGTAGAGGGTGGGAAGTAAGAGGTAGTGGGGAGAGAGTGAGAGGACTATACTGGATTGGGATGGTCAAAAAAGGCTTCTCTGAGGAGATAACACAGCACAGGGTTAAATGACATAAAGTTGCATGAGGTCTGATTTAGGTTTATAAAGAACACTCCGGTTGCTGTGAGAAAAACTGACTATATTAGGAAAAGAATGAAAGCAGAGAGACCAGTTCAGAAACGACTTCAGTAGTCCGAAGTGGGGATAACGGTGGACTTTTTCCATCTTATATATCCTCTCTGCTCAAGCAGAAGGAAAACATCTTGCAGATAGATTCTTAATATGCTACTAGGACAGTGCCTCCAAATATGAAAGGCAAAAGGCAATTATCTGACTGATTAATTAACTGATTGACTGACTGACTAAAACAGACCTGTCCAGTGATTTCATAGGAGACAAGAGACATATCACTTTAAAATACTTGTATTTTTACATGCCTATGGGAGAGAGGCATATAAGAAATTAAAATCTACGTGACTACTCCTGCATCACTGTAATTCTTTCCCCAAACATTACGTCTGAATAAAATTTTAAGCAGTCGAGAAACTTACTGACAAAAACTAAAAATGTAAATCCTTAATTCAGACTCTGTGTGGGAAGAATAGGAACATTTAAAATAATTCAAGCTACCTATCAACTTTCCTAAGAGAAAAAAATCAACTATAAGTAAAGACCACAAGAGTAGAAAATTTAATATATACAAATTGGCTCAAAACACTAGTTAAATTAAACTTCTCGTGTGTGTGTGTGTGTGTGTGTGTGTGTGTGTGTGTGTCTTTGGTAGCTAAGACTAATGTGGCATTTGCCAAATGAAATGGAATTTACAACACAGAGTCAGATGTTACAGCAATTCACCTCAAATAATATTCTTTGCTGTTACAAAGAACAATGGGCCAATGCATTATTTAAGAGTGATTAGGAATAACTCAGGCAATTATAGCTGAAAAAGAATAGAAACTCAAGCCCAAAATGAAATGAAATGATCCAGTCAGATTAATAGAAAAAAAAAACAGGTATAAAATGGAAAATGAATACACTGACTTTTCTACACATTCTTAAAAGAAAGAAATCTAAAGAAATTCTAATACTCCTTATCCTCTATTTTAATACAGTAATGTTTTACCCTACTCCATCTAAAACACAGTATTACATAGCCTTGATGACAATTCTTAATGTTGGACAAAAAAAGAGGATGCAGGAGCATTGTATGTCCTAGATTTAAAAGTAGGTACAATATAAAATCTTAGCCAATCTTCTGTACCACCAAAAAAAAAGTGGTATTAAGACAGATTTGTCCTAATCACAAGGTGTTAAGGAAGGAAAAGATAAGAAAAGTGAAGAGAAAAGGAAAGGGAAGGAAAGGAAAGAGATATGAGAGGAAAGGGAAAAAAAGGTATGAAAGGAAAGATAAAGAAAGTAAAGAAGCAAAAGAAGAAGGGAAAAGCAAGCCAGCAAGCAAGGATATTGTGGGCTTTTAAAAAAATTAGTGCTGTCTTTTATACCAATAATTTCAACTTGATTACTGCCCACTCTGTCCCCTACATTTCAGCAAATGTAAACTTCGAAATCTAGTGTTGTATTTAATCTCACAAAGATTTCATGAAGATCAAATTTTATAAGTAAAAAGCTCCTTGCAAGATAAAAATTGCTATAGACTTTACTTAAAAATTTAACTATAAAACTTCAATTAAAATGCATATATTCATTTTGAAATTTGAGAACCCAAGAACTACTTTAAATTTAAATTTAAACAAACTTGAAAAGCTGTGGAGTCAGGTTGCTGACCAAGTTAGTACACATGCAAGGCCTAGCCTATGAGAGTGCCCTACTATTAGCCATTCATGACTTGGGAGACATGGGACTCAGAATAATACTGTAATAATTTAACCACATGTAAAGATAGACATTTTCTCCAAACCAACTTGACCAATTTCAAGACAGTTCAACTTAACTTTATAAATTTCTACGGGTAAGAAAGAGAGAAATGGACCTCCCCACTCCCATCCCCACAAAGAAAAACAAAAAAAGGAAAAGACAGGTCCCATAATATGTGAGTCACATGGAAAAGTATCTATCCATAGATTTAATTTTGACTTTAGTTTGCATTACAACTTGAATTCCTTAAAATGTAGTTACAAATCTGTGAACAGGCATTTTCCATAACCCTATTATCTCATCCACAGTGACCTAGAATCATGATGATCAAAGCTAAAGACATTTATTTTTATTTCCACGTGGCAATTTCCAAATACGAAGGACACAAAGTCCAGCTTTCATTCTCTTTAACTCTTCTTAATTTAACAATGTAAAAGGTCAGGTTAACTACTTTAAAACCATACTATGATTGTAGTTTCCATTGTAGAATAAGGAGTTGAATCTACATAGAAATTATCAGCCAATAACAATAGGTCTTTGTCCAGCTGTGACTACTTCCATCCTCTACAACCAGGCCTTATCTGGCTCAGGAAATGCCTGTTTTAACTGACAGGTAGGAGATTAAATCTACAGCTGCTGAAACACAATCTCAGCTCTGTTAGATAGGCTTTCATTGAAAAGCACTACAAACACATAATTTGTTTATGTTGTACCAGCAATCTCTGACAAAGCAGACTGTCTAGCTGAGACAAATGTGGTTAAACCCATTTATTGTATTATTTCTGCTACACAGAACAAGCTCTTAAAACGCAGAAACTAGACAAGGCACAAAGCTCTAGCTGTCTAAAGAAATCAAGAATAGATGACTTCTTGTTACACTAGCCTTTTTTACACAGAAAGCATGTTCTCCCCTGGAAAACATCTATTCCAATCTCTCTTTCAAGTGGGTGGTTCAATTATGTTTATGCTTTCAGTTTTTAAAGTTTCTTTTGTTCCTTCCAGCATAACCAGGCATAAAATCACCTAATCACTGAATATCTCTAGATTCAAGAACATAATGAATATTTATAGCAAGCGCTATATCACCCCCTCAAAAAATACCTTAATGATGAATTCTAATGACAATCGACCCTCTTTCAATATTTATTGAAAATTCTTATAATGTTATTTGATTTCTTAATTTCATTTGATGTAAAAATAGCTTTTGCAACTTATAAAGCATATGAGTAGTAGTTTTTTTTAATTAAGGAATCATGCACAGAGACACCTAATTTTATAAAGCAAATGCCAAGAGGGGAGGTTTTAACAACAACACAACAATAAATCTGCTAGTCAAGTGACCATGAATTATTTGCTCCAAATTAATACTAGGAACTAGAAATAAATTTCTAAAATTTTGTATCTAAAATCTATTCTTTAGGTATACTTATTCAACTCTAACTAGCATTCCAAGTATACCATATATGCCTAAACTGTAAAATTAGTAATAACTAAAGATTCAAGTCTTAATCTCCCTTCACTAAATCCTAAAAATCATAATCAATGATAGTGAAACAACAGATGGTACAAAATATGGTTTAAAAATAAGAAAACAGATGCTATAACTCAAACTTGTCAAAAAATTTTAGGAAGAGTAGCATAATAAACATAAAGATTATAAAACTATATTTGAAGCATGGCCAAAAGGATTATGGTTAGCCAGTCTCAAATATGTCATCATTCCCTAAAATCTTATTTTATTTTTCCTTAATCATCATCATAAAACAGGAAAGTGAGAAAATAATCTTCCAAGTTGGAACATATGGGCCACTTGGAACTCTGAGTTAGTCTTAAAATAAAGAAAGTATGCAATAAGCTAGCTGAATCCATTGGGTCTCCCTCAAACAGCATGGATAATGAGGGGAATCCGTAACAGACATAAACAAACCCAGAAAGATGTCTAGACCCCACATCATTATGTATGATATATGCCCAAGATATATGGGCATATATTTGAGTGTTCAAGTTCAAACTTGGCTTCTATTAGACTGATTCAGTCACAGCATGGGATTTCTTTAATAAACAAACCTTACTGTTAGAAAATATTGGGGACTCAAATCATGTATTATGCCTCAGCTAGTTAAAGATGTGGTGCTCTAAAGCCCTGTATCCCTTGAAGCTTTCTTAGAACAGACTGTAAACGATAAAGGAAAACTACATCCTAGAAAAACACAGGAGTCTTAGATTTTTGGATTACAAGCTGGGAGAAAATACTACACAAAGCTAACATTTCAACTAACTAATTTTTAATTTAACATTAAAAATTAGAAGTGAGTTTGACAATGTGAGCCTTAGTTTTTTATTCTCCATGATCCTTAGGATGCTGAATTCATTCACGTAAAAGATGTAAGTTTGTATGCCTGTGACAAATATTAAAATCAATCATGTATTATTCTTTTGTTTTAATGTAGTGAGGCCATAAAGTCCTTTGAGAACAGAACCTCTCATATTCCTCACAATATACAGAACACAAAGACAGCATTTAGCAAAATATAAATTGAGTTTTACTTTTCCAAAAGTTGGAGTACTAGTTTTAAAAAGTATGAAAGTATACTGACTAAAATGGAGTGCAACAGTATAAATCACAACCAAGTAAAATTTATGTTGGGAATGCAAAGTTGGTTTAGCACTTGAAAATCAATCATTATAATTCATCACAATAAGAAAACAAAGTAGCAAAAACATGATCATTTCAATAGATGCAGAAAAAGCATTTGAAA
Organism: Vicugna pacos; assembly: GCF_048564905.1. Taxonomy (NCBI): domain Eukaryota; kingdom Metazoa; phylum Chordata; class Mammalia; order Artiodactyla; family Camelidae; genus Vicugna; species Vicugna pacos. The sequence goes on from NC_132996.1 coordinate 38,339,757, forward strand.
ATAATTATTATGTACTCATGGTAAAAACTTTCAGCAAACCTGAATTGAAGGGAATGTCTTCAATATGATTAAAGGTATATTTCAAAAACCTACAGCTAACATCATTAACAATGGTGAAACTCTCCATGCTTTCTACCTAAGGCAAAAATGTCTACTCTCACCACTTCTATTCAATATTGTAGTAGATTTCTTAGCCAGTGCAATAAGCAAAGAAACCAAATGAACACAGTTTGGAAATAAACAAGTGAAATTGTTTTTAGCTGCAGAAAACATGGTCACGACCATAGAAAATCTTACAGAATCTAAAAAATAACCTATCAGAACTAATAAGTAAATTAAGCAAAGTCACAACATACAAGGTCAATAAGAAAAATCAGTTGTCTTTCTCAGTTTTAGCAATATCTTTCTAGATATATTTCCTCAGGCAAGAGAAACAAAGGCAAAAATAAACAAATGAGACTACATCAAACTAAAAATCTTATGCACAGCAAAGGAAATCATTAACAAAATGAAAAGAGAATTTACCAAATGGGTGACGATATTTGCAAATCATACACCTGATAAGGGGTTAATATCTAAAATCTATAAAGATCTCATACAACTCAACGAGAAAAAACAATCTGATTAAAAAATGGGTAAAGGATATAAACAGACATTTTTCCAAAGAAGATATACAGATGGTTAACAGGTACATGAAAAGATGTTCAACAACATCATCAGCGAGATATCACCTCATACCTATCAGAATGGCAGTTACCAAAAAGACCACAAATAACAAGTATTGTCAAGAATGTGGAGAAAAGGGAACCCTCATACACTGTTGGTAGGAATGTAAATAGGTGCAGTCACTATGGAAAACAATACAGAGATTTCACAAAAAAACTAAGAGTAGAACTACCATACGATCCAACTATTCCACCTCTGTTTATCAGAAGAATATAAAAAAAGTAATTTAAAAATATACATGCGCTCCTATGTTTATTGCAGCATTATTTACAATAGCCAAGAAACAACCTAAGTGCCTACTGATGAATGAATGGATAAAGAAGATGTGGTATAAATATACAATGGGATACTACTCAACCATAAAAAAGAGAAAATATTTTTAAATTAATTTTTCCCTTTTTTATTGAAGTATAGTTGACTTATAGCATTGTATTAGTTTCTAGTGTACAGCAGAGTAATTCAGTTATATATATATATTTATATATATATTATTATATATATTCTTTTTCGTATTCTTTTTCATTACAGGTTACTATAAGCCATTGAACATAGTTCCCTATGCTATATAATAGGACCTTATTGTTCATCTATTCTGTACATAGTATTTTATTTTGTATCTGCCAATCCCAAACTCCCAATTTATCCCTCTTAACCCACTTAACCCCCAGTAACCATAAGTTTGTTTCCTATGTCTTTGAGTCTCTGTTTTGTAAATAAGTTCATTTGTGTCATTTTTTTAGATTCCACATATAAGTGATATTATATGATAGTTGTCTTTCTCTGACTGACTGACTTTATTCAGTATGATAATCTCTAGGTCCATCCAAAAGATGAAATCTTGCCATTTGCAACAACATGGATGGACCACGAGGTATTATGCCACGTGAAAGAAGTCAGACAGAGAAAGACAAATACTGTATGATTTCATTCATATACGGGATTCTAAAAAAAAAATGAACAAACAAAACAAACGCATAGATACTGAGAACAGAGTAGTGGTTACCAGAGAGGAAAAGGGGGTGAGGAAAGGGAAAAATAGGTAAAGAGGATCAACGGTATGGTGATGGATAGAAACTAAACTTTTGGGGAAGAGCAAGTAGTAGTGTATATAGAAGTGAAATTATAATGTTGTACACATGAAACTTATATGTTGTTATAAGCCAATGTCAAAGAGAGAAAAAGAAAGAAGGAAGGATGGAATGAAGGATGGAAGGATGGAAAGAAAGAAAGAAAGAAAGAAAGAGAGAGAGAGAGAGAGAGAGAGAGAAAGAAAGAGAGAAAGAAAGAAAGAAAGAAAGAAAGAAAGAAAGAAAGAAAGAAAGAAAGAAAGAAAGAAAGAAAGAAAGAAAGAAAGAAAGAAAGAAAGAGAAAGAAAGAAAGAGAGAAAGAAAGGGAGAAAGAATGGAAGAAAGAACGGAAGAAAGGGAGGGAGGGAGGAGGGAGGAAGGAAAAGAAAAGAAAAGGAAAGAAAAGGAAAGGAAAGGAAGGAAAAAAGAAAAAAGATGTGTGGTTGTCAGAGGTAGGGGGTTGGAGGTGGACAAAGGGTGAAGAGAGTCAAAAGGCACAAACTTCCAGTTACAAAATAAGTAAGTCCAGTTATAAAATAAGTAATGTACAGCATGGTGATCATAGTATTGCTTATTGGAAAGTTGCTGAGCTAGTAGATCTTTAAAGTTCCCATCACAAGAAAAAAAATACTTGTAACTATGTTTTGTGATGGATGTTAACCAAATTTATTGTGGTGATCTTTTCACAGTATTTACAAATACCAAATCATTACATTGTATGTCTGAAACTAATACCTCAGTTAAAAAAGATGTAAAAAAATCACTTGTCTTTCTATATACTAGATACACTAGAATAAATAGAATAGACATTTTTTAAAACTCTATTTACATTAACACAAAAAATAAAATATTTAGAAAAATGTAAACAAAGTCTCTACCCTGAAAGCTATAAAACATTGCAAAGGGAAATTTTTAAATGCTAGGAAAAATGGAGAAATATACCACATTCATGGAAGACTCAATACTGTTAAGGTAGCAGTTCACCCCAAATCAGTCTATAGATTCAACACAATCTCAATTAAAATTCCAGAAAGACATCTTAAGATATTGTCAAACCGATTATAACTTTTTATGGAAAAAATAGCCAAAATAATATTGAAAAGGGAAAACAAAATTGAAGAACTATAGTAAGATTTGAAGACTTACTATAATGCTACAGTAAAATATTTGGGTAAGACTGTTGTAAGGATAGATGTGTAAATCAATAAAATAGAATAAGGAGTTCGGAAAGAAATCCACACTTGATTTCCACAATGATACCAAGTAATTCAATAGAGAAAGGAAAATCTTTTAAACAGATTTTGCTAATAATGGATTATTTGTGTGGGGAAAAATAAATCTAAATCTTTATCTGACACCAAACACAAAATTTAACTAAAAATGGATTAAGACCTAAATGTATTCAGTTAAAACTAGAAAACGTCTAGGAGAAAACATAAGAACAAAATCTTTGTAATACTGTATTAGGTAAATATTTTAAAAACAGAACACAAAAACATGAACCAGAAAAGAAAAAAAAAAGGAAAAATGTCATCTAAATGACAAACCTTACTCTTTCAAAGACACAGTTAAAAAGACAAAAAGGCAAGCCACACACAAAAATATATGAATGGCCATTAAATATATGAGAGGACTCTTAATATCACCAATCATCAGAGAAATGAATATCAAAGCCACAAGGTGATACCCCTAATACCCACTAGAATTGTTAAAATTTAAAAGATTAACAATACCAAATGTTGAAGAGGACACAGAACAACTGGGACTCTCATATCGCTGGTGCGAATTAAAAATGATACAGCCACTGTCTATAAAGTTAAACATGCAACTTCCATATAGGCCAGCAACCAATCAACTCTTAGATATACATACAAGAAAAATGAAAACATATGTCGACATAAATACTCGTAATATTACTTACAATATCCAATAACTGGAGTCAATCCAATGTCCATTAACTGGCAAAAAGAAAATCATGATATGTCCATTCTATGGAATATTACTTAGCAATATAAAGAAACAAAATATTGATAGACCCAGCAATGTGAAAGAATGTAAAAATTATGCTAAATAAAAAAATAAAACATAAAAGAGTATGTATTGTATGATTCCATTTGTATGAAATTCTAGAAAAGGAGGAGTTATAGTGACAGAAAGCAAATCAATAAATGAATCCAGGGTGTGACAGAGGGGATCTGACTGCAAAGGGACACAAAGAAACTTCAAGGCTAAAAAGTTATATTTGGCTGTACACAATTTCCAGAATTCACCAAGCACTTAAATTTTACTGCACGTAATGTATACATAAATAAAGTAGGACAAAAACAATTTTCGAAAGTGAAAAATTTTAAACCATACTATGAAGCATGCATTAATTTTCTATTTTACAGATAACTATGATTAAGAAAGATTAATTTACCCAACACTACAGCTAGTGAGTGAGTGGCAGAACCAGAATTCAAACCGGTATCTTCTGCAACCCAAATTCTTCCCAAAATGATAAGGGGCTTTCCTTTGTGAGTAAGGGGTATTAAGAACATCCTTGGGAAAAGTAAAATTCTAATTTAGTATTGAATAGAAAAAGGGGTTCACTGGGAAGTCTGGGCTCACACTGCAGCCCTCCTGAGCTACCAGGTTACCTGGAGGTCTTTTGTTGTTTCATTTATACTAATTGTCAAAATGACAGCCTTGTCCCACCTGCTTTTAGCTTGGACAGAAAAGCAATTCATACCACAAGGACACCAAATTCACTGAGCACTGTAAACTCGAGCAGCCTATTCCTTAGTCCCAGAAGCTGATCTCCCAAAATGGCCTATGTATAGACGAAGCAAGAGTAGATATAAAAATAGATTTCAATCATCTTTAAAAGTTTTATTGTAACCAAAAAAGTTATGAAAAGTGCATCACTTCATTTAGAATCAGTTGTATTATGGTAGAACGAGCTTTGGAATAAGTGAATTGACGTTAAAAGATCTAGTTCAGAGACAGTAATGTAACAAATTGCTTAACTTCATTTTTCTCCTTATTAAAAAAATAATAATAATACCTACCTCACAAAATTGTGAAGAGAAAATGATGTAAAATCCTTAGCACATAGTAGACACCACCCACTGAATTTAAATGTGATCATTTCAAACCACTACAGTGATCTCTCAAAGAGGTACATTTTTGGAGAACATTTCAGAAGTGTGTGTGTGTGTGTGTGTGCGTGTTCTTCATTACTCATGCTCTCTCATCCTGGAGATTCATTATGCAGTGAGGGAAAGGATGATCCTGCCCCAGGATAAGCTTTGGGGTGATGGTGTACACATGACTTGAGAATCCCCAAAGCATATCTGTGAAGAGTAGATAGGAGAAAAAGCTCGTAGGTACACAGCTGTGTCTATCTTATTCTATAAAGGTTTATAAGAAGAATCATTAAAGAAGGATCTTGCAGAACATAAAGAAAAATATTTCACTGATATATCTAAGGAAGGTTAATAAGAGATTGTGAATTATTTTATCAGGCATAAAAATTAAAGTACATAGTAAAGAAGACCTAATGACAGATGTTAATCTAATTTGATTCTCATGACATTACAATAATATTACCATGTTATTATATTGCTTTAAGCCACTATGGTAATTGCTTGGATGATAATAATAATGGTAACAGTACCACCGGTAACAACAGCAACACTGATATAGCACTTGCAACGTGCCAGGCACTTTTCTAAGTACTTTACACGGGAACTCATTTAATTCTCAGGACATCCTCATGGGTAGGTACTGTTACGTTCTCCATTTCATACACGAGGCACAGAGAAGCCTAATAGCTTGCCTCAAGTTCAGGCAGCTGATAAGTCCAAGCAGTCTTGTTCCAGAGTCCTACTCTTAACCAATGTGCCTAATGATACGGGAATTTTCAAGGTACCTTGGGCCACGTTGTAAGGAAATGAGAATAAAGTGAGAAAGTAATTTATTAGAAAGGGTGGGTAAAGTTTGAAATAGTATATACAAGTGCACAGACTCTCATGCCATAAACCAAATTTCATCCACATATATTTGCGACTCTGGTTTTACTGTATCTACAATAAGGAAGACAAAGCTGGGCAATGTGGCTCATGTTAGAAGTGACTGACCTTGTTTTCTCACTGCCACATTGTCTAGGAAAAACTCGCAAATATTTAACATTAAAATGGGCATCTTGGAAGATAAAACTACTTCTCTTGTGTCATAACATTAACCTAACTGAAAATTTATGTAACATTAAAGAATTGTATAAAGTTATTTTTTGCTTATCTAGGTGGCACACGGGTTTTAAAAGGTTAAGAAATCCTGGAAAATAAAAAATTCATCACTTAGGTGTTAAAAGACTAGGCTGAAATACTGGTTCTTCCACTATTTTACTTTTAAGCCAGTAAGTCTTGATTTTCTTGTACATAAATAAGGGAATAACATTTCTAATGCTTACCTTAAGGAATCAAGGTGAAAACTACTTCAGTAGATGTGAAAATTATCTGAAAAATATGAATTACTATACAAATGTACATTGTTTCCTCTACAGTTACCACAGATACCTATCTGTAAGCGAGGAAATGTTTTATCTGGGCCTTCATCATCGCTCTACATAGAGCATTGTTTCCAGAAATAAAGATACGTAAGAAATAAGGCTTATGACTTCTTGAAGACCTACTACTTTCCAGAAAATATATGATAGGTACTTTCACAGTTTATCTCAAGTAATGTGTACAACAACATGGTTCAGTAAGATATAATTATGCGATTTTATTGATTCAGAAAGACTAAGACCACAGAGTTATCAAATTGACAAAGCTAGGATTCAAAACCAAGTGATTCTGCTGCCTTTTACCATAGTGCCTTTCAATGTAAAGGGAGATTAAGATTTAGTCAGCCAAGCAACTACCACTAAACAGAATTTTTCTGTGGTTATTAATGTTTTTCTTTCTAAAATTTAAGAAGATCCAGTTATCGATCCAAGTTTAAATCTGGCTCCATCATTGTTGGACATGATATGATCCCTTTTTTTTTTTTGGCTACAATGGAAATAATGAATCAGTTATTTCTTCCAACCTCAATACTCTAAAGTGCAAGAGCAAGCTATGTTCATCTCTTGATGATGAATCTCTTGACAGGATACTATTAGAAATTTATTCCGTCAACACTGAAATCAAATCAACAGTGACATTTCTGGATTTCAGAAGCTAAAAAGAACATATTGATTAAAATATTTGTTAGGAGCAGCAGTAACCACGGCCTAGACCCCAATATTTCATCATTTACAGTGTTCTTCCAAACATGAAGGCTAATGCATTCAAATACAATTGAAAAGGGCATAAAAATGGATCAATAATGTGTTCTTTTTAAGAATTCCTTGTAAGAATTTTCTAAGTATACTGAGATCACAGTTTTTACCTGACTATCATAGTGACCACCACTTTCTGTTCTTGAACTCTGAATCAAAGTTAATTCATTTTTTTTGTATTTTAAGTAGTTTATTTTTTTTTTAATTTTCAAGTAATTTCAAATTAACAGGAAGAATTCTGGAACGTTGAGAAGAACTGCAATATATCCTTCAACGACCCTATGGAAGTTTTACTATCTCAATATACCCTTTACAGCAACAAGATCCAGTTCAGGATCACATGTTGTCATGTCTAGTCAGTCTCCTTCAGTCAGGAAGAGTTATTCAGTTCCTCATTGACCTTTATGACCTAAACAGTATTAAAGATTTCAAGCGAGTTATTTTGTAGAATGTCCCCAAATTGGTTTTTTTTTTTTTGGATGTTTCCTTATAATTAAATTCAAGTTATACATTTTTGGCAGAAATATCACAGAAATTATGCTACGCTCCTCTCACTGCATCCCATCAGGTAGCTTATGATATCAATTTGTCCCATCACTGTTAATGTCTCCTGAGTAAAGTGGTATCTGTCTGGTATCCCACTATATTATTACACTTTCCCTCTGTATTTTCCTGAGTATTGTGTGGGGAGACACTTTAAGACTATACAAATATCCTATTCCTCATCTGATTGTCATTCAATAGTTTTAGCATCTCTTCATATTTCTTCTGAGTTCATTATTACTATGATGGTGGCCAAGTGGTGATTTTATTTCCATAATGTCTTGTACATTCGTTAGTTGGCACTCTACTATAACAGAGAACTTTCTCTTCTCTCTTTCATTTTTCATTTATTCGTATGTATCGGTGTGGATTCTAATTGTGCTAAATGAAATAAATGCATTTTTAAAATTTTGATTCTTACCATGTGTCAGATATAGACACAGGTTGCCCCTTCAGGCTGGATTCTATTATGCCTCTATAATTCTTTAAGCCCGTTTTTACTTTCTGAAATAATAAGACATTCCATTCTTATACTGTATTTTCCCTGCTCCAAACCTAGACTCAGGAGAATATTTAGAAGCCCAGATCTGAGTGCAAAGTGCATTCATTACTACCAGGGTATACTTTGCACTTTGCTCCTAGACCTTAGAAATATATTTAGGTATATGTTACACACAGAGAGACACACAAACACACACACACATTTTACACCTATATCCACTTCTATCCATGTATCTAGGTATAGATAAGTCTATATCTATACATATATATATAAAATGAAATCACACTGATAACTTCCAATTCTAATCCAGCACCACATAGTCTATTTTTGCCTTCCTCTTTATTGTATTTGTAACTCTCTTTTCTAAAAAAATTAAAAACTCTGCTAAAATTCTACTGCTTTTTTTCACAAAAATAGAACAAACAATCCTAAAATTTGTATGGAACCACAAAAGACCATGAATAGCCAAAACAATCTTGAGAAAGAAGAACAAAGCTAAAGGCATCATACTTTGTGATTTCAAACTATATTGCAAAGCTACAGCAATCAAAACAGTACATTACTGGCATAAAAACAGACACATAGATCAATGGAACAGAATAGAGAGCCCAGAAATAAATCCACACACACACAGCCAATTAATGTCTGATAAGGGAGCCAAAATTATACAATGGAGAAAGGACAGTCTCTTCAATAAATGGTGCTGAGAAAACTGGACATCTACCTGCAAAACAATAAAATTGGACCACTATCTTACAGTATACACAAAAATTAACTCAAAATAGATTAAGGACTTGAATGTAAGACCTAAAACCATAAAAATCCTAGAAGAAAACATAAGTTGTAAGCTCCTTGACATCAGTGCTGGAGATAACTCTTTGTATGTGAGAACAAAAGCAAAGGCAACAAAAGCAAAAATTAACAAGTGGGACTACATCAAACTAAAAAGCTTCTGCCCAGCAAAAGAAACCATCAGCAAAATGAAAAGGCAACCTACCTAACTGGAGAAAATATTTGCAAGCCATATATCTGATAAGGAGCTAATACCAAATACATACTTTTAAAAACTCATACAACTCAATAGCAAAAAAGCCATAATTTAAAAAAGAACAGAGGATCTGAACTGATACCTTTCAAAGACACACAGATGGCCAACAGGGACATAAAAATATGCTCACCATCACTAATCATCAGGGAAATGTAAATCAAAACCACGAGATATCACCTCACACCTGTCAAAATAGTTATTATCAAAAAGACAAGAAATAAATGTTGGTAAGAATGTCTCACCCTTGTGGCCCATTGGTGGGACTGTAAACTGGTGCGGTTACTATGGAAAACAGTACAGAGGTTTCTCAAAAAAATAAAAAGAGAACTACCATATGATCTAGCAATTCAACTTCTGGGTATTTATCTGAAGAAAACAAAAACTCTAACTGTAAAAGATATATGCATCTCCATGTTCACTGCAGCATTATGTACAATATCCAAGATACGGAAACAACAATGCATTGTATACATAGATGACTGAATGGATATAAAAGATGTGTATATATAGAGTGGAATATTATTCAACCATGAAACTTCTGCCATTTATGACAACATAGATGACCTTGAAGGCATAATGCCAAATGAAATGTCAGGCAGAGAAAAAAATGCCATATGATCTCACTTATATGTGGAGTCATGGAGGGAAAACAAGCTCAAGCTCACAGACACAGAGAACAGATTGGTGGTTGTCAGAGGCAGAGGGTAGAAAGTGGGAGAGATGGGTGAAAAAGGTCAAAAGTTACAAACTTCCAGTTAAGAAATAAATAAGTCATTGGGATGTAATGTACAGCATGGTGACTATAATTAATCATACTGTCCTGCATATTTGAAAGGTGTCAAGAGAGTAAATCTTAAAAATTCTCATCACAAGAAAAAAATTTCATAACTATGTATGGTGATGAACGTTAACAAGACTTATTGGATGATGATCATTTTGCAGTATATACAAATATTAAATCATGCTGTACACCTGAAACTAACATAAAATTATACCTTAATAAAAATTTAATTAAATAAGAAACGTAGCTCTTGTAATATATATATATACACATACATATATGTATGTTTTATATATGAATATACACATTTGTATATATGTTTGTATTTGTGTGTGTATGTGTATGTGTGTACAAATACATATGCTTATTTTTTTCTATCTCCTATAAGTTATATATTACCAACCAGTCTCCTGACCCTGCCAAGCTACTTACCCATTTGGCAGCCTTCATCTAGTTGGTCCCAACTCTTATTGAGCCATACCCTGATAAACTACTTTTCTCACAGGGGTTTCAATCCCCACCCGGCTGCCACTCAACTCAACTCGCTTCCTCAACTGGCCTGCCTAATAGCTCTTTGAATTAGAAAGGGAGGGAGGAAAAGAAGGAAGAAGAGCATTATTATCTTGTGATTTACGTCAGTACTTTCTATTAATTAGGTACTGCTATTTCCTTACTTTCATGTAACTGGGGGGCAACTTCGCATAGTAGAAAGATCACAGGTTTTGACACTGAAGAAACCTAAGTTTGATACCTGGCTCTAACTAAGTAGATGTGTAACCTTAGTTTCCGCAACTGTCAAATGATGATGATAAAATCTTCATTGTTGCATATTTATGAAGATTAATGAAAATATACATAAAAACTGATTCAGTGCAGATAAGACCATAAATGAAAACATTATAAAATTTTTAAGCTTAGATGGTAAGCACTAAAATAAACATATGTTCATAGTTAATTATTCTTTGATATGAAGGCTTGCAGGATGAATATCAGCAAAGACAACAAAAGGATTAACTTTTGCACTATATCTTGATACCCAAGAATCTGGCTATTGGGCCTTCAGTGCTATGTTCTGTCGAGAACAGGGAAGAGATATGGGAAATAAAGTAAAAATAATATTTAAAAAAATTTTTTAAAAAGAAAGTTAAGGAAGATAGAATAGGTCTCAATAAGTAACAGAAAGAAAAGGCCTCTTCATGGTCAGTATATAAGAGAGATAAGAGAGTGATAGTCATCCTATGGTCCCAAACAGCATTCGGGTTTCTTAGTTATATTTCCATTTTAAAACACTTTCGAGAGGAAATAGTATTTCCACATTAAGAATGGAAGTGAAATGAGATTATAGATATTCAGGTATTATGAGTGCCTAAAAAAGTGATGAGATGAGTTACTTAGTAATGTTTCCAGCCCTAATTGCTTCATCTTTCCCAATAAAATATGAATAAAACCATAATGTCTTAGAGACCAAATACTTTCATGCTACCTAGATATCTTTTGAGAGTCCACAAGAAGTTCTTTCACAAAATGTTTCCTTGAAGGGAAAACGGTAGTGGAGTTTGAAATACTTAAGCATAGCACTGCCAATCCTGCTTTTTAAACCACTTCCTTCCTGAAGTCTTGTTTAATCCCTCCCCCAACCCCCAACTGAAAACTCAAATGAACACGGGAAAGTTTCCTTCTTTTTGTGGTACTTCTCACATTTCTTATCTCCTCCCCTCCACATGAAATATAAATAACCTGATTCACTTCAGCACCCTAAAGAACACAGCCAGTTTACCACTAGGATGTTCCAGGCCAGATTTAAATCTTTCAAAGTAACTCTCCTCTTCCCTAAATTCTGTTATTCAGTGTGAAATTTAAAACTTGCTAATGACTGCAAACCAGAAATTCAGCACAGCATGAAGATGCGAATTACCGTGAACCTCTTAGTCTTTCACACACCTTTCAAAGGAGGTTAACCACTGCTTCATAACTACTTGGTTATAGTGTACTTTCAGACAAACACCAATTGCTACTTAACAAATTAGAAAGAACAAATGTCCTGTAACACCTTCCACAGCCATTGAAATGTGCCTCTGTACTGCTGCCTGAGACTGTCTTTTAGCTGATTAACAAATATGATGAATGTAACCTTGTAGATCCAACATTCTAAAGAAATTTAAAGTACATTCTGCCAATCAGTTATTGAGTAAGACCACCCATAGTCACTTTAAAAAAATTCTTCATTGTTTAAATAATATGGGAGGAAATTTAGTGTATACTCTTCTCTTCCTGTATTTTCCAGCTAGATTAAGCTGTTGTCTTCACAATTGCCTCCCAGCTGCTGTGACTTGTGAAAACAACAGACCCTGCTCTGTTGTCTGGAGAAAGCCGGGATTGTTATGAGTAACTTTATTGCAGGCACATGAGTGTGTTAAGACTTTAAAACACGCTCAAATGTCATGTGTACACCCAATGACGGGCAAGAATAATTATGAAAAAACAAGAAATCTATGTCTATGAAACCGTGTTGGACAAAATGGGCCATTCATTGTGTTCCCCTGGGAATGCCTGGACTCTGCAGTCAGAAAACAAAAAAGGCACTTTTTTCCTGCCGTAGGCTGAATGCTTAGCTTTGCCATCTGAGCCCTAAGAAAACACGGGCCCCTCTAGTGCTGGCGCACCCACGCACACTAAAAAATATTAATGCCTCTCTCTCCTTACTTTTTTCCAGGCATCCCTTCTGTGTAGGCTGTAGCCAATATAATGTCAACACAAAGACAAAATAGTTTATCTAACATCAGTCCCCCACAATTTCCCTCTTGTCCTCCATTAATTGCCCTTCCCCCAACAATAAGAAAGAAAGTGAAAAAAAGATAACCTTTACTCCAAAGGAAAACTTGTCTCTGGCACAGATTTTCTTCTCAGCAATATTCCCTTCTGTTCTTACATGTTTGCTACTACTGTTAATGCTTTTACCAAATACTCTGTCAGCATGTTCATTTGCCTCCAAATTGTTTCTTCTTCCCTAGGAGGCTTCTGAAAGTCATTCTGTTGGATAAAGTTTGTCCATCAGCTCCTTCTCCAAACTGCACCTTCTCAAAGTTAACTACTATGTGTCCTTCCCGTCAGTGTGCGAACAAAAAATGAAACTCTAAATCATCCCGCTCCAACACTTTTAAGGATACATATTTCACTAGAAGGTCAAGGTTTTTATGGTTTATTATAATTTCAACCACAGTTATTTTCTATTAACAGACAAGGTAAGTTATTCACTGATTTTCCTAGATGGATACACTGCACTTTGATGATCTACTGTAAACCCTTCAGTAATTTCCTTGGCAGCTGAACCAGCAGGAAAAAATATCCAATAAACAGATTTCCAAAATGGTGAGTTTTTGCCTAGGATCTTCAACCTTGAAACTTCTCAGTACATTCCAGGAAGAAGAGGTGCAGAGGGTATGTGCTTCACTAGAAAGTGGTGAAATAGGCTGGTAGAGTGTAAAGACCATAAATCCCCACTTCACCTTCCTTTCCAGAGCTCAGCTCATTGCTCTTGTATTCCCACCCAGCAACCACTGACTTCAGAGACTAAAGAAACGAGGGACAAAACTGGAAAAGAAAAAAAATACTTCCTTGGTCGCTTTACAAAATTTAGCCATAGAACAAATCAATTCCTTTAACCAGAAAAAAAAAATATTTTAAAACTCATCAAGTTTAAACATGTGCCTCATCTTTAGTTTAAGAGCAAATGACTTGGAAAGGCAACAGCAGGAGAAGTGAGATACAAATTTCGCCTGACAATAAAATGTGGTTATCTTTTATTTCGCTAACTGGTGTTAATGACCCAGCGGTAGACAACACCAAAGGAGAGGCGCATGTGGTATGTGTACACACACCAGCAGAGATCAGGGGATATTTAGTCAACCAACTGGTTATTTTGACCATACTCCTCCAAAAGCAATTGATTTGACTGAAGTAACTAGTTGATTTTGAATTTACGATTGAATCATGGAGTTATAAAGCAAAAAAAGCATTTTAGAAATCATCTAGTTACTAAATTCTAGGCCAACTCATCACTTTTTAACATTAAGTAGATTGATGCTAGAGAAACTGAAACAAAAATTGCCCAAGTTCATGGTGAAGCCAGTGTATGGATGAAGTTAGAGGCATAAAATAACAATAATCTGTTATAGAAATGACTTAAAAGCATTGGCATTAACCACATAGGTGAAGAAGGTTACATTTCTCTAAATTGCGAACAATTACTTTTACAGTAACCACTGTCCAGAAGGAGGGAAATATGAAAGTTGCCAGGCAGACTCAGAGTTCATCTCAAATATTTTCATACAAATAGGAATGGCCGTGCACTAGCAACGCTCCTATAGTGGTATTTTTCAGAAATGCTAGGGGCTAATGAGCACTCATGTGGGACTACTTCATGGAAGCCACTACAGGATGGACATGAGTAATACTTCATCCTTCCCGCAAACATGAAGTTGGCTATAGGAAGTTTTCTGCTCCAAACAGTCTAAACAAGATTTCTTCCCTCCCCTGGATCCTAAAACCTATAAATACGTGAAACTCACACTGAAGCAGTACTGAGCAAGAAGGCTAGAACTAGTTCTGTCTCCCAGGCTTAAGGATAATGTACTTAACAACCTAGCCAGCCATCAAACCAGCCATGAATTTGTTTTAACAATTCAACAACATCACCATTCCTCATTCATCCACTTAGCTTAATTTTCCTAGCATCACTTTCACTGCTGAGGTTGTCTCTATTAAGCCATTTTTTTTGCATCATTAACTTTTAACCAGGCATCGATAGCTTTATTGTTTAAATTGCGTATGACTTTATTTAACGTCAGCATTTCTTCTAGCTCCTGACAAGAAGTCACATTTTATAACTAATTAAATTGATCCCTGGGAAGCAAAAGCCACTAAACGGAATTATTCCTACCCAAGTGTCAATATATTAAATCAAAGGGCTAATGAGTTGGGTCACTGCTTCTTTTATTGGGAGGCTACAGCAGAACAGGACCCGTATTATCCTCTATTTTCTGCCTTAACAATCAATTTTGCTTAAACCAAAGGCAGCTAATTAATACTTTTGGATCTTACAGTAAATAATATCTTCTTTATAATACATAAGTGGGGAATGGAAAATTTCCTTTGATGACATATGAATATATTTTTTGCATATTTTTATGACATTGGGTCACAGAAACATCTAAGATGATCGAAAAGGTGTTTTGCAAGCAAGTGATTTTGAGAATTTCTAGGTTTCAACTATTAGCATTACGGGTTTAAATCAAGATGAAAATTTGCCTCTTGGAGCTGACAATAGTGCCTAACGAAAGTGATTAAGAAATGACTAAATTTGTCATGTCAGCCTTTCCTATCGCTCTTGCAGCTGCTGAGTAATACTTTGAATGATTTCAGTATTTACATTTGGACACTACTTTAAAAATTCATCACCTAATAAATCATACCACTCACTATTTTTGACATAACTTAGCTTCTTTTGATAAAATCCCTGCAGACAGTAGAAAACCCTGTTTTACTGTTGCCTTCAGTTAATCTCACCAAACCAATTTATTCAGAGATAAATTTCCATGCCTAATTATTTATATCTGTGGATTTTACATTTTATTTTGGGGACTTCACCCCCTAATTCGTCATTTCAGTCTTTGGGAAAGAAAATACATCCATAAAATTGGTTATGGAAACTCTTAAGGTCTTCACTGATCTATAAATCATGCCTATTGTACAAGTATGTAAAAAATCTGGTGAGTTGAAAAATTCAGTCCTATAAAATTAGGCCTGGTGGCAATTACCTTATGATAGTAAGGAGACTACCTCTAGGAAACACAGCGGTAAGGTAGAAATAAAAACGAGAGTTCAAAAACACATACATAACCAACTGCAACTGCTGGATAAAAATTCAGGCAATGTCTTCAATTTGAGGGTGAGGATTTCATTTTGTATATCTGGCAATTAGCCAAAATAACACCATTAAAGGTAGCCCTGAAATCTTTTGGATTGAATTAACCTTATTTATCACATAATAAGTTGCCAAAAGTCAGTTTTGTCTCTAATATTTAACTGTGTTGATTTACCACCAGGATCAAATACATCACAGGGAACACCACAGATGTTTTTGACAAAAACATGTTCTTTCACCCACACATAGTTTGCTTTTTCAAACATTGAATTAGGGTTTCTTTCTTTGTAGACACAGTGGTTCTTTTTTGAAGCAACCTTAAATAGTCACTTTTATCCATTTATAGATGTGTGTGCTTTGGAGGTCAAGCATGTGCTGTTGTTTCTTACCACAAATGTTTTCCTTCATTTTCAATGGTCAAAAGTCACAGGCGGGTTTGACCCCACCCACAGACAGCTCTGTTCAGTATCTGGAGAACCTCGGGCTGGCTAGAGATCACTGAAGTACAGATGCTTACTTCACAAACAAATAAAAAGGTATCCCAACACAGACCAATGGAATTTGACACTGGACCTTCAAAAAGTTACAAAAATAAAACCCCTCAAAATACTAATTATTGTTTTCTTTGGAATGCATGTGTATTTAAATGTAAAGAACATTCTTCCTCATTAATACAGACAACTAATATAAATAGATATACTAAGATATGCTTGATAAACACTTGATTTTATTATGTAATAGCAACTGAATTAACAGCATTACATTTCCCTCTATCTCCTAGCTTCATGTTTTAACACACACACACACACACACACACAGATTCATCCTGAAACAAAGCTATCAGGGTTGTTATATTAGTTACTTTTCAAGGAAAAGAAAGTCTTAGTCTCAGGAAAGGGAAAGATATTATGAACTGATAGTTGTCCAAATTTGTTTGGCAATATGTTACCCTATAAAGAGGAAAAAGGGAAACAGAGTAAGTTTTTGTAACCCTGTGCACAAAAGAGTCAACTATCTCTGATAGGACTGATTAGACAAATAAAATATTTTACCCAGTCACCCCAAAGATGAGAGAACACAAAGCCATCCCACTGGCCACTAAACACAATACGAGCAACTGAACACTTGTGAGACTGCGACCTACGAGGCCCGTAAGGACTCTGCCTATTTCATCGTCTCTGAGGGTAGTCAGCAGTGTTGACCACAGCTCTCTGGTCTCCTGCCCAAACATGCTCAAATCTGCCAGTTGCCACTTCTGCCAAAATGCCCACAGAACTGAAGAAGCTAATAAGGCAGATATGGGACCTCAAACTCAGTGTTAACAAGATGTAAATAAGTTTTCTGACTTGCACACTGCTGACAAGATGCCAAGTAAAATCTATATATTTTTGGAAGACAAAATGCAAAATCCCAAAGTGAAATATAGTAGAGTTCAGCTTATTTCTCTGCAGAGCGTCACACGATCTCTCTAATTAATCCTAAACCAAGCATCAGTCTAAGTTTTACTTTTCTGATAACAAAGTATGGTACTGTACCCAAAGCTTTGCGTAACGTTACTCAACACTGAAAAGAAATGTCAAAGTGAAGTAAGACTGTAATTCATTCCTCTTGGCTCAGATCACTTTCCCATCTTCATTATTGTGGCTGAACACTACCAAAAGCTTTGTTATCTGTTTTCTATATTTTGATGTTGGACAAATGCAATTCATAGCAAAGATAGCCTGAGTCCAATGGTGAACCTACATCACAAATCTTAATATTATCAAAGAACTATGCTGTAGTCAAGATCCTAGGTGGAATTTATAGATATTACATGAAAAAAATTAAAATAAGAAGCACAATTGAAACATATAAATGGGAAAAAAAGGAAAAAGCATTTGCTAACAAACATCACAACTGAATAAGAACATTCCTCTCAATTAACATGCTGCAATAAATTACAAAGAACTGTCCGATCTTTTGTGTAATTCCTCCTTTATGCTGCATATCCTTCTGCAGTATACTTTCACCATCCTAGAGAGCTTTGCTTTAAATTGTATGGAACTTACAGAAATGAACTATTGATGCTTCTCCCTGCTGTCCCCATTCTGCCTTTTAAGTGACTTCTCTTCCCTTAATCAGACCTTTTCTAATCACCTAACTCTGATGAAATTAAATACAGTGGTCTTCTGAATCACTCAACCATAGTTTAATTGATTTTTTTAAAGCCACTTAATATTTGCCCATGAAAAATATGCAAAGTAGCTTTACATGAAGACAAAACAAGAGAATTCTAGTTTATACACATCAGATTTTCTTGTCTCCATTTTCCCACGTATAATTTTGCACCTATAGCTGCAGACTAGCACACAAGTTATCTATCTACCTTGATAAACCTGCACTTCGAATAACCAGGTATTTCCTGGGCAACCAGTCTTTCAGGGAGTGCTCAAATATTTGTAGTGGGCCAGTTTGGGCCTCACATATTTTAGTTCTTATTCATGCACTCCTCATTTACAGGTGAACCTGGTAAATTTCCCATTTTGAGACTACTGCTCCTTCTTTTCTATAGGTGGTCCTTGAATTACCCTCTGTAACCATGGGGTATGAGTTGGATTGTCCAAAAAATTTTTTTTTAATTTTTTCCCTTTGAAATTATTTCCTAGGCTAAATCATTTCTGTGTCCAATTCCCAATTTGACAAATGAGTGTACAGGTCTCAATCAAAAATTCTGCTCTAAGAGATGTAGAGCTAGGGCTCTTGATTCACACAGAGAGGTAGTAGCACATGGTGGTTAAGCACACAGATTCTAGAGCCAGACTAAGTTTAAATCCCAACTCTTATTAAATGTATGACCACGGGCAGATTACTTAACCTCTCTCTGCCTCACTTTTCTCTTATAAATGGGGATAATATTATCTACCTCATAGGATTATTTTGAAGGTACAAGAGGTTAATGTATCTAGAGCCTTAGAATAGCAACATATAGTAAACACTATATAAGTATTTGCTGTTACTGTTAATTAGGTTAGAATCCTGGCCTGGCCACTTATACCTTGGCTGAGTTGCTTGACCTCTCTTAAACCTTCATTTTCCATGGTAAACAGGGAATTATTGTATTAATCAAGGAACATAATGCATATAAGGCATTTACCACAGTGCCTAATACTCAGTGACCATTTATTAAACATTAGCTTCTATGTGCACATACATTTATTGGCAGTCTATAATACCTACCTTCCTCTTCCACAGCATGCTTTTATTAAAGATGAACTACCTCTGCCTTATTGCTTTCCTGTTCCATCAAGTGCACAGTTTTTATTCTGGCCAAAATTTCCAAACTTATCTCCCTCATTCCTTAATAAAAATTCCTCCACCACAGAAGAGAGTGACATCTTTTTGTATACTAAAGACACCAAGTTCATTCTCATTTCTTCGCTTTAATATTCACTCTCATGTCACACTTCCCTTCTCCACAAATATCCAATTCCTACCCAGCTTTTAAGACCAAAGCTCCAAAAAGTTCTTTATAATTCTTTCAATAATTGTGTGTTTTTTACTTCTCTAAGCTCAAATGTATTAGAGCACGATACAGACTGAATGTTTTGTCCCCCTGCCTCCCCTAAATTCATGTGTCAAATCCTAATGCCCAATGTGACAGTACCTGGAGGTGGGGTCTTTAGGAGGTGATCAGACCATGAGAGTGGAGCTGTCATGAATGGGGTTACTCTCCTTTTAAAGGCACCCCAGAGAGCTTCCTCACCTCTTATGACATGTAAGGACACGGCATGCACCAGGAAGCAGGCCCTCACCAGACACTGACTCTGCCGGTGCCCTGATCTTAGACTTCCCAGCCTCCAAAACTGTGAGAAAGAAATGTCTACTGTTTAAGCCATCCAGTCTATAGTATTTTTGTTATAGCAGCCCAGATGGACTAGGATAGGGCAGAAAGAGGAAAGATACAAAAACTCAGATTGCAGTCCTATTGAACTGTGTGAACTACAGTATGTCACCTTGCCCTCTGGTCACAGTTACCTCAAACACAAAATGAGTAGGCTTAAATAGATGATTTCTTGGAGTCCTACCACCCTATCATTCTGAGTCTTACTGCATTTACATTCACAGTGGTATGCTTATAGTAGATGTCCAATAAACATTTCATGATTGAATCTTCCAGAGCTGAACTGATGTGGGTCAGTCAGTTGGTCCCTTTACCACCTTTACACCTTCTCAGTCCCCATCATGTGTTCCCATTGCTCTATCACTCCACCCTTTAAATGTTAGTTACCAAAGCTCCCAGTTCCTACCCTCCTCACAATCTCTATATTTCCATCCAAACTCATTATTACCTATTGGTAATGATTCCTAAAAATAGATTTCTAACTCGGACTCTTTTCCCAAATTTTAAACCTACATGTCCAACATCTAGTGGGCATACTGACCTGGATAATTCAGAATGTTGAAAGTGGAAGCCTTCATCTCACCCATCCTTTCAAAACTGATCATTACCCTGTATTTATATGACTATCCTCAAGATACCCCTCTGACCATACAACACTTTTCCCCTTGTTTTGTTCACTCCATCTCTACTGGCATCTTTGGTATCCCCTAAAACATGCCAAACCCACGCCTGCTTCACATCATTTGTGATTCTGTTCCTGCTTTCTGGAATACTTTTTACCCAAATATCCATGACTTATTCCTTCAATTTATTCTAAACATATCCTCAAGGAGGCTTTTCTGACTAACTTCTATAAATTAGCAATACCCATCATGCTATACTCTTACTTAACCTATTTTTCTCCATAGAATTTACCACTTATTTATTTGTTTACAGTCTCTATCACCCCAAACTTTGTCAGTTTTGTTCATTGCTGTATTATCAATGCTTGAAACAGTGCCTATTATATAGTATGCACCCAATAAATATTTGTGGAATTAAATAAGTACCCATCCTATTGAATAGAGCTGTCAACTCTATCAGTCACTACAGAAAAATTGATTCATTTAAATTTCTTCCTCCTACATCCAATCACTATAGGTTTTATTTCCAAAACCCTATAGGTTTTATTTCCTCAGCACCACTCAAGTCCATCTCCTCATCTCTATTCTCCCTGCTACAGCCATAGCTCAGATCCTGTCCTTCCTTCTTTGGATTACTTCATTAGTATCTTAAATGTTTTCTTTGACTCTACTTTCAGCCTCCACAAAAATGTTCTCCACACTGCTGCTGTCAGAGTGATCTTTGTGAAATGTAAACATCACTTCATTTCTTTTCTTAAATTCTTTAAATGATTTCTCTTAATTTGTTATACAGAGTCCTTCAAGATCTGGTGCATACTTACAATCCAAGTTCATCCTGCCACTCCTGCACTTGCGCACTACCAGCCTTATAAACTGAGAAACTAACTTATTTGCAGTTTCCCAACACGCAATGTTCTTCATCCCTGTGAACCTTTGTACAGACTCCTCTCCCTCTGGAAACCTCCCATCCTGGTTCATTCCTACTTCTACTTAAAAATTCAGAACCAATTCACACATCACTTCTTTGAGCAAACCTCTCTTGAGGTTTTCAAATTATATCCCTCTTCTCTGCACCCCTGTAGCAGTTAGTAAATACGTCCATTATAATATTTAGTATACTATATTATTGTCATTTACTAGATTGTGAACTCCCAAAGGTAAGTAATATGTCATCCTTCTTTGCATTCTTGGTCCTAAGATCATGTCCAAAGAGTAGTAGAAATTTAATAAATAAAATGTATTAAATTCATGCAACTCAAAAATTATTGAATTAATAAATCTCTTTCCTGAATTTATATATATATATCTTCTTATTTGGATGCTTTCAATGCATCTAGACACTGTACCACCAGGTCTACTCAAATCCCCATGTAGTTATTTCTAATCTCTCCCCTTTCTTAAAGCCAGCATCACCAAAACCCACCATACCCCTTGGTATGTGTATCATGTTCTTATGACTTTCATAGAGTATAAACCTCAGGTGTTGACTTGCTCTGTGTGGTCCTAAATTAAACTTGTTAGACACTGTGCCTTTCTTTGACATCAAATGTATCAAAGAAAGAACAAACAAATAAGCAAATCTCATGGGCAGTTATTTCATTTCCCCCATCTCCTGTGTCGTAATTTATATTTATTTCAACAATAATTTATGTATAAACAACAATATGAGGAATTTGCTATTTCTTTATAATTTTGGCAAGAAAAGTGATGACATATGTGTGCATCTATGTGCGTGGAAAGAGGATACCCAAGCAAAATGGAGAAATTGTGGACAGGACTTCTAGGAGTGATAAAAGAATGTTTCTTGCCTGCTTATTGCTTTCCTGGGGGTTCTTTCAGAAATCTCAGAAAAAGATCTTGGTGAATAGGATGTGAGTATTGATATAAAATTATTTTGCTCCATATAAACTTATTCATCATTATTTTTAACACTATGCCCTTTAGCAATTTATATTTGTCAGAGTACTTCACTATACATTAACTCGGCCAATTCTCACAATAGTCTCATGAGGCTGAAGATACAACTGTGTGTGTACATGTGTGTGTGTGTGAGTGACCATCTGCTTAGAAAAAAGGTTCAAAAGGTTAAATGATTTGTCTAAGATCACATGCCAAATAGATAGCAGAGACAGACTTTGAAACTATGTTTTTGAATACTTGCCACTTCTTTTCTTTAAAGTCCTTTTCCCTTGAGCTTCAAATTAATATATTTTTACTACAAACAACTTGAACAAGGTTAGGTAAGCATATTCCAATTTGCAACTTTTTCTTTCTTTTTTTTTTTTTTTACATTTACAACTATTCCTGTGATGGGAACCTATACTTTCAAGCCCACTCAATTCATTCAATTGTCTTCCCAAACTTCTCTCCCACTGTCCTCCTTATGCTCTTATCATAAGATAATAAGAAAATAAAAATAAAGGTGAGAGGGACGGGTGGGAAGGATAACAAAGAAACAGGAGGAATTAAATATTCTGGGATCAGTTTCTATGGATTCACTTAAATCAGAGAAAACTACTGGTGTGAGAGAATGCATGGTAGTGCATGATCCTCAG
The DNA here is from genome assembly GCF_048564905.1 of Vicugna pacos. Classification (NCBI taxonomy): domain Eukaryota; kingdom Metazoa; phylum Chordata; class Mammalia; order Artiodactyla; family Camelidae; genus Vicugna; species Vicugna pacos. The sequence goes on from NC_132996.1 coordinate 38,362,710, forward strand.
TAGGGAAAATGCCTAGCATCATTTGGCATCAGGCCATTTTATATTTTGCACTTAAAAAAAAAAAAGCACAAAGCATGAAGTAAAAAAAACAGCACAAAGCACAAAGCACTCGCGGGAGAAAGATAACGCATATAGTCCCCAGAAGCTCACTTTATGCCAGAGTCAATCTACCAAGGATGCTATAGAAGTCTATACCTCTAAAAGAAGGCTTTCATCAGATCAATTTATTAGTGCTACTTATGTTAGCCCAAACTATATAATACAAATTTCTTATCCAAAATTCCTGATGGTCCTGAGCTGTGACTAAATCCTAGTTTCCTATCATTTCTCTAATTCTGACAAAATCATTTCTAGTATGAATGCTAAAGTTATGCTCATTAAAGATTCAAGACTTTAGGATAAATGTTATTGTTTCTCACATTTGTTATATTTTCCACTTGTCTTTCTTTCTCAACATTTTTATACAACTATCCGAAACAGTTATGTGAAGGAATTGGTGTTCACTGAAAAAAAATTTGCTTTCTTCCTTTTGATTTTTTTTTTGGTCTTACAGTATTAGAAGGGAATTTGATAGAGAAATATTAGGTGATGTGACCTTATGAACTGATAGAACAAATAAGGGAAAAAGAACTTTATGCAGTAATCTGAGTAATATAAAATATATACCTATGGATTTCAGTAACTTGATAACTATGCATACAAATTTGGACTCTTAAATTTTTGACTAAATGGAACTTTGGATTAAACCTAAAATGTAACAAAGTTTGTAACATACATATTTACTAATAAAATAATCTCCCTTTTATCAACTTTTATTGGCTTAGAGAGCAACAGACTTTTTATAGGTCTGTTTCTACCTATGAAAATCTACTTAATGCAATAGAACCTTGGGATTGGTGAAACTTCATTACCAAATGTTTGTAAGTGGCAGAATTTGTGGATCAGGTACTGAAATATGGAGCAAAACCAATGAAGCAGCTTTAGGCCATAGACAAAGTCATGAAGGAAAATGATGAAAGGGAGCTAACATACCAAAAGTGCAGGATTCCATGGTTTTAGCAAGATCTCATAAAACTGCCTTAGCATGATACTAATAAATACATACGGGTGCTGCAGGTTGGGCTCTCTAAAAGCAGACACTGTGACAAGGTTTAGAGTACAGGATATTTACTAGGAAATCTTACCACCTGTAAATGGGAGGAGGAAGAGACAAGATTGTGCAGAGGAGGCAGCTGAACTATGATACTGGCTGAACAAAATTCCATCCAACTCAGCAGGAAGCTTTGGAGTGAGCGCCTAGCTTCAGGCCTAAAAGCCCCAACCTTCACATCCCCTATCCTTCACTCAAATAGGAGAGCCCTGGGAAGGAAATGACCTGGGGCTAAGCAGCTCTCTGCAGCTGAGGCAAAGCTGAAGGAGCTGACAGATGGAGGCTGTTTCCTGGACTCATGTGGCTGGGCTCAAGCACTCCCCAGAAGATGGTCTGAATAGTGAGTACATGTCTACCATAATGACTTCTCTTACGTACCTGCTTGTGGCATTATACTAAGTGTGCAAAATTACTCAAAAGAGAAGGTATGTGGTTATTTTAACCTAAAGGTAAATAATAAGAAGAATCTTTTATATTAAAATAGAGTAGTTTGCAAATCTATCAAAAAACATGGGAACACTGTCAGAATGAGATTATAAACTGAGGAGAAAAATAAATTGTAGAATATTTCATTTTCTCAAGCTAGATTCTGTTCAGACTTCTAAATTTTTCTTCTTTCCTGAAGTCTACAAAAGCAGCACAGTGAGCCCCGGAGGCTAATTATTTCTAGCTGTAAAATACTTTAAAATATTTCTAAATTAGTAAAGAATCTTGGGAGCTGAGCTCCCTTTTTAGTTCTCCAAATTCTCAGCAAAACTACAAAAAAGATTTTAAATTCTTGATACAAAAACCAATGATATAGATTAATTAAATAATATCCAGTACCTTTAACTCAAGAATTAATAATTCAAAGATTTTATTGCTTTCCTGTTTAATATTTTTGCCTTTTTCACACCCAGTTGTATGCCGGTAAACCAAAGGGGAAACAGAAAGTGATTTAGAGTGTTTGCCAACTTCCACAGTGTACTCACACCATGGTTGATTTCAAGCTACCAACATAATGTCACTAAAGAAGGATCTGGGGAAAGATGGACACAACTGGCTCTTGGGCACCAATGTGAGTTTGCTCCAGCACACCACTGATACACCAACTCCTTTCTTTTCGCCTTGGTTTCAGATTTTGTGAGAATTACACTACTTGTCATTTGATAAGTACTTTTTTATGAATCTTTATATTTTAATATATATATATATTATTAAAAATCTTAAATATAAAACAATTATTTCAGTAGCTGCTAGCTGGTAGTATAACCCAAATATTATATCAAATTTATTTGCATTATTTGCCATAAAAATTCTATGGTTGAAAATTTGGTGTACCTTACTAGAAATGAAAAAGGAAAACAATAGAAACTAAATTATAAAAACAAACAACAACAACAAAAACACATATCCAAAGTAGATTCGGAAAAAGGCACAAATAGAGTGAGATTCTGAAGAGACAAAGCAAGACGAAGGCAAAAGAAAATGTTAGGCAAATTTATTGGCACCACAAAACTCACCCCAAGGTAAAAGTTGTTCTGTCATCAATAAATACTGCTCATTCTGATAGCCAAATAAAATCTCTACCATATAACACTCATGTTAATGTTTGTCAGTCTGCTTTCTTTCTGTCCTTTGATATGCCATAAGACCTGGCTGGCACTTGGTGGTACTTGAAAAATGAATTTTAGACTTTTGTTGTTCTCACTTGGCTACGTCCTTAGCACAACCTCTGATACTCACTTTCAAACATACTAATCCTTGGCAGGAGGCTAAATGTACACTAGTCTTATCAGACTCTGATTGCTCATGGTCTTTACTCTCATACCCCTTTCTGGAATGATGAAAGTAAATTAATAGAGTCTTCTGTTTCTTTCATGTCCTAAATTTAATGAAAGGATTCTATGCAATTATATAAGTGGAACCTTAAAGTCCTTCAAACTACACATAACTATAATGATTGATCCTTGCTTGGAAAAATCATAACTTTAAGTTCATAACGGCAGCAACGTTGTCAGACTAGAAAGCTGTATGAGTTTCTAAAATTTTACCTAGCTATCCCTGCTTGTAATTTCAACGAGCTGTACCTTGTACCCCTCAAAACAGGGAGAATTAGATTTAAAAGTTTAATAAGATGTCTAGCCCAGAGTGTTCTGGTTTCTTTGGAGACCTTTAAAGTCCTACATTCTAAACCTAACTCTGTTAATAACCAGGATGTAACACATGATCTTGGAAAATTCCATCTCTATCAGCCTGGGCTTCTTTGAGTGTAAAATAAATGGTTTGATCTGGGTTAGTGTTTTCCAAACTTTGTGGCTATGACCAATTAGTAGGGCAGAGCTAGCATTTTAAAAACAGAATAGAATAGGGAAGGAAAGAAAAAGAAAGATATAAAAATAAAGAGGAGGAGAAAGAGAGGAAAGAGTATTGTAGAGGTAGAGAAAGATGATGAAAGAAATGAGAGAAAGGGAGAAAAGAGTGAGTAAAGAGAGTTGAGAGAGAAAAGATAGAAAATGAAGACAAGAGAAAAAATAAAAAGAATAGAAAAATAGAGTATAAAGAGTAGAAGAGAAGAGGATCAGAAAAAAAGGATGAAAAAAAGAGGAAGCAAAGATAAATAAATAAATAGAAAAAAGAAAAGATTGCGTACAAAGAGCTCATGAAGTAAGACAGAAATTTCTCTTTCTGTTATATATGCATATGTGTATTGAGCTACGTGTGCATATTGGGTAGTGATTTGAAATATATTTCTTACTGTTTTAGTCTGAAAAAAATTTCCAAGTCAGTCATCTAGGTTATTCTCAAGGTCCCTTCCAGCCAAAACAGTCCAATTTCCTATAGTTTTTTTTTTAACATTTTTTATTGATTTATAATCATTTTACAATGTTGTGTCAAATTCGTATTCAGCACAATTTTTCAGTCATTCATGGACATATACACACTCATTGTCACATTTTTTTCTCTGTGATTTATCATAACATTTTGTGTATATTTCCCTATGCTATACAGTGTAATCTTGTTTATCTATTCTACAATTTTGAAATCCCAGTCTATCCCTTCCCACCCTCTACCCCCCTGGTAACCACAAGTCTGTATTCTCTGTCCATGAGTCTATTTCTGTCCTGTATTTATGCTTTGTTTTTGTTTGTTTGTTTGTTTTTGTTTTTTAGATTCCACATATGAGCGATCTCATATGGTATTTTTCTTTCTCTTTCTGGCTTACTTCACTTAGAATGACATTCTCTAGGAGCATCCATGTTGCTGCAAATGGCATTATGCAGATCAAAACTACAATGAGGTATCACCTCACACCAGTCAGAATGGCCGTCATTCAAAAATCCACAAATGACAAATGCTGGAGAGGCTGTGGAGAAAGAGGAACCCTCCTACACTGCTGGTGGGAATGCAGTTTGGTGCAGCCACTGTGGAAAACAGTGTGGAGATTCCTCAAAAGAATAGGAATAGACTTACCATATGACCCAGGAATCCCACTCCTGGGCTTGTATCCAGAAGGAAATCTACTTCAGGATAACACCTGCACCCCAATGTTCATAGCAGCACGATTTACAATAGCCAAAACATGGAAACAGCCTAAATGCCCATCAACAGGTGACTGGATAAAGAAGATGTGGTATATCTATAGCTTTTTATATTACATCTTTTAAAATGAAAGGTTTAATCAAAAGGAGGATCAGATGATAGAAAACAAACATAGTACAAACATTACAACTAGTGATAGAACATATAATTCTAATCTTTCAGAATGTTAGGTATCATCCACCAAAGAAAGGTCTAAAACCAGGCTTTCTTAGCCAACATCTCAGGGAAAATAAAATCTTGAGAGAGGAAAAAAAAATCCTCTTTCTACATAGAATTTCCAGATCAAGCCTTGGTATGAAATGTGTCTCTCCCTCAAAGTGAAAAACAAATCTTGCCAATAAATCTTGAGTAAAGTTCTCCTACGTTATAGATTAAACCATTCTCCCAGAGCTATGACACCATATGGATTTGGCTTCTAAGACTAACCCAAAGACAATGTTAGTCTCGGCAAGATAACCTGCAGACTCATCCTCTGGGACTCCTGTGAACCACAGTTCATCATGTGGTATGTATTGTGTTCTCTGTGAAAAGTTTAGGCATTGATAGGTATGCTTGTGACTCAAACACAGAACCAGCTAATACTGTTTAAGGCCTTCCATTTCTGAAACAATTGATTGCAAGACAAAAAAGAGTTGAACCTTTAGAAATTCTCAAATAACATATTAACTATACCTTGCTGAAAAGTTCAGTATATTACTATGTTCAATTGAAGGCAAGTAAAAAGTTTGTAAAGTAGTCTCTTACTTCGTTTATAACTTTACTTCCCAAAATGATAGGCGGTGAACCTGCAGCATTTAGTCGTTCAGGTTATAATCAGTGTTTCTGTACTTGCTGGCAAGATGCTCTGCAATTGCTCTCACATTTTAAAATATACAGACATTTTGTTTCCTTGGCTCCTTCAAGAGTTCTTTGAGAGAAAACAGTATGTCTCATATTTCCTATATTGCCTTCACACACCTAGCTTTCAGACGCGTTACACAGAGAAGATATTCAGTGAAGGCTGAGAAATTGATGGCTCCTTTTTTTTCCCTTTATTGCTAAATGTGGTTTTTCCTATAGTTGATTACTAAAATAACAAATAGTAAAAGCGTTCTTTAAAAATCGCCTTTTGGAGGAACAATTTTCAATGTATTTTCTCAGGAGTTCCAGTAAGTGCCTCTGTTCTACTTGGTGTGATAACTTGCAAACAGCAAATACCACCATCAATTTAAGAAATATACCCTGGATGTTGATAAGCTAAAATACTTAGGCTATGATCAGTTAACAAAGGTAATTAAAGGATATTATCAAGTGAAAAAAAATCCAACAATTTATTTAACATGATTATTGTTCGGATAGATGTGTCTCATTCTAATCCACGAGCTTCTTAAAGGGAGAGACATTATCTTTTCCATCTTGGTATTTCCAACTCAGTACGAAGGCACTTAATCAATGTTTAAAGAATTGAATTAAATATACCACTCTCAAAATTTCTGATTTTAACAGAATATAAACAAGAATTATAGAAGTTATAAAGCTTAAAAAGGAGACTAGACAGTAAATTAAGGCTGTAAAAACCATAGCTCTCACTATTTCTTTCTTAAGTTTCCCCAAGGAACCATAGCATTACTGACTTCCAAAAACTATAATAAAGTTGAATAATGCTAAATAAAGAATTCTAAATGACTAAACACCTAGAATATAAGGAGGTAATACTTGTCAAGGATTTATGAAAGTCCTTAGCATATAATAAGTAGTCAATATTATTATTTTAAATAAATACAAATTAGTCACTAATCTAAGGATAAAGTGAGGGCCAATAAAACTTTGTATTACTAATGCATTCATAGTCCTATTTGCACTTCCAAGCATTTTAATTAATATCAGAGTCAATCCAAACTGGTCACAAAGATGATTTTTTAAACAGGTCACTAAGAAAAATTTGTTTTCATTTGTAAAAGGTATACTGCTTATTTTATCAAGATTACCAACTTTAATCAAGCAAAAATTGAAAAGACAATTCATCAACTACTATATCTCTAAACTGGATAGCTTTAACCTCAGTCAGAAGATCAATGCCTGGAGAATTCAACAAACCAACTCCTAAATTTCCATCATTCTATTTAATTCATGGAATCAAGGGCTAAATATTTTAGTACAATTTGTATCAGATATGTTTTTGAAATATTTGCTTCATTAAGTGATGAGCATACAAAAGAAGAAAAAAAAGAATCCTTTTGATTGTTTTCTTTTTCCATTAAGATGATTTCAGATTTCAGCTGTTCAACTCAATAATATTCACTGAACATCCACCATGGACAAGGCACCAAGCTGTGCCTGTTGGGAATATAAAAATGAATCTGATCTCTGTCTTCAAAGATATTATGATCTTGTAGGAGGGAGAAGACATGCACAAATAGCTAAAATACAGAGCAAGTAGTAAATACTATAAAGAAAACCACAAGGGGCTGTGCAAGCTCAGAAGAGAAAAAGATGACTTTGGCTGGGGTAGGAGACAGGATGGTGATAATCAGTGAAGGTTTCATGGAATAAGACCTTAATGGAATTTTAGGCTTTTAAGGGCAAAGATGATAGTGAGGAATCTAGAATCTACCGCTTCTCACAACTTCCACCACCCTGGTCCAGTGGAATATTGTTCAGTTATAAAAAATGAGGAAAGCCTGCCATTTGCAGCAACATGGATGGACCTTAAAGGCATCATGCTAAGTGAAATAAATCAGACAGAAAAAGACAAATACTGTATGATCTCATTTGTATGTGGATTATCTAAAAAAAGATCAAAAACAAAAACTCAAAGAAAAAAAGATCAGATTTGTGGTTATAAGATGGAAACTGGGGGAGGGGAAATTGGAAGAAGGTGGTCAAAAGGTACAAATTTCCAGTTATAAGTTCCAGGGATGTATTGTATAACCTGATGACTATCGTAAACATTGCTATATAATACATATGAAAGTTGTTAAGAGAGTTAATTCTAAGAGTTCTTATCACAAGGAAAATTTTTTCTTCTTTTTTTTTACTTTTTATTGTTATCTCTATGAGATGATGAATACCAACTAAACTTATTGTGGGTCATTATTTTACAATATATGTAAATCAACCCATTATGCTATATACTTTGAACTTATATAGTGATGTTGTCAATTATATCTCAACAAAACAGGGAAAAAATAGAGGCAGATTTATAAAGAAATGATACTGGTTGTTCACTAAGGATAACACTGTAAACCAAAAAGGGAAAGTAAGTTTAACCTAATTAATTCATGTGAGAAATAAGGATCCTAGAATTTTCTTTAGACTCTCATTTCTGAAGATCCTGCTGTTTTTCATATTCAAATGCACTCCAAATCTGGGACAAAGATGGTAAGTCATCAGTTTAAGTGGTTTGGCATGTGTTACTTCTACTAAAACATGGCTTCTTATGGAAACCACAGTACATACTTCTGGGTAGCAAGCAAGGATGCTAAAGAAAAGCACGTGGGAGGAAATGATTTTTACTTTTTTCTTCTCCAAGTCACATAGTCGTCATTTCACATTCTAAGTGAAGATACCACCCCATTCTCCTTCAGAGTTAGATCATGATGGCTGTACACAGGGCTCAGACACTTTCAGGAGTTATCTATACACAAGTGGAAATAGCCATGCAGGTGGAAATAATGCTTTCTCTAGTATAACTGCTAGTGATATATGAGAATTCTGATGCACTCATGAAGGCCACTTTGATAAGATCCACTCTGTCAGTTGTCCGTCATTACAAATAAAATCAACAGTTTTCCCACCTTTTCTGCCGAAATCAACAGTTTTCCCACCTTTTCTGCTGTGCCACACAGGGCCTATCACGTATGGCAAAAAGCTGTTCTCATGAAAGGATAATGTTGTATGTCTGGCTTTGTCCTAATCAAGGTACCATATTTGAGAATTTCTTGATTTTTCTATATTAAAATTTCAAAATGCAGATTTCTAACAACTTTTTGAGGGGATTTTTTAAACAAATTTACTGTAAGTACTCTGCAATCATGTCATTTATTTTATTTCAGAGATTCATTTTTACATTATTATTAAAACATAGAAGTTTAGAGTTGCAAAAACCTTCATTTACAGATAAGGCATTTGAGACCCTAGAGATAAAGTGATTTGCCAAAGGTCATTCAGCAAATTATTGGTGATACTTGAGAGAACCTAGGTTGCTTTTTTAGTTCTAAAATAAATCAAGAGATATATTTGGCCAAAAGGTCTCAATATTCAACTTAGTGTCTTCCTTAGATGTAAGTTCACCTTTGATTTCTAAAATTCGTCTTTGTAAACGACTTAAATAATTGGTGTGTGTGTTTTGGAAAACATACAAAATAGATAAATGAGAAGGTAATTATTGTTCATGTTTAAGTACTTTTACCTTTAATATAATATGATATAATAGTTGCCATATAAATATATTTAAATGTTTATTTATAGATCATTACCTGCAGAAAAAGATACCAAGCTTGAATGGAAAAGTACAGAAATCTAAAGATCAGTGATCAAAAATTAAGATAAAGGGCTAATGAAGATTATAATACAAGTCAAAAGCAGAAATAATCCAGTTTACAGAGCCTTTTTAAGAAAATATGAAGGATGTAAGTGGAGATATGTCTGTAACCTCCTACATATGCCTTTTTAACAACATGGATTTATTTCCCCAATATCAGAGTCCAGAAATTGAGACAAACTAAACAAATTATAGTCTGAAGCACCCACAGAAAATGTCGAAATAAAGACCCCCCACCACATTTTAAGCAATTACTGTATAAAGAAAAGGTTCACAGAGTTGCCAAGGATGCTGCTTAGTAAATAGTTTAAATTCCTTCCACTTGAGAGAAAAAGGATCCAAAGTATATTAGCCTCTCCCCTCCCCCTCTAGTGAATTAATATTCCATGATATACACCACTGCTGATGGGGGCACCTCTTTTCAATGAGAAGAGATCAGTAAATGGCTATTTCACAAAGAATAAAAATATAACCTTGTAATTTTAATGTGTGTTTATGTTTTTAAAAAAAGTGGCAGATACATGTTAATAAACCTTGCTTAGGGAAAAAATAAAATAGTTGCTAAGCCATGGTGAGTAATTAGCCTTTTAGCATCCCTTTTCTTCAAGAATGCTTCCTCCTGTGCTGGTTCTTTTAAATAGCTCCAGTCCTGGCTGCCTTTGTTGGGCTTGGAAATTGTTCACATATGAGAGAAATTAAGCTCTCATTTAACAGAGACACATGCCTGTCAAGACCAGAGGAACAAAGACTAGTCCCTGGGGCCTGTTCAGCTCCCAGAGGCTGCCACTCATTCTGTTAGCAATGCTTACCCTTTACAGAATGTGTATAAAACCCAATAAATCATTTCATCTGCTGTGCTTAATACACGAGAGCGCTGACCATTTTTCAGAGTGTTTTCTCTTTCTTATACAACTTCACAGCTAGTTAGTTAAATTAGAAAAAAATCTCCTATTGTTTATTTTTTATGAATGTAATAAGACTTTTTCAGTCAAAAAGGTAATGAGAATGTTCCCAAATACTGTCAGCATAAATGAAGAGGCATTATTTCCTTAGATTTCCTCCCAGGTATCTTTCCCACATTTTATAGTTAATAATTAGAACACCTATTTTGTGAATTACCAATGCATCTCCCAGCTCCTTTTAAACCTAGATTCAGGAGCTAGCTCTGGCAAAAATGAAATGGTTAAGGACCAGAATGGGACAGATTTGCTGTCCTATTTAAATTCAATACATTTTGTCCCTTTACAACACACAGCCAACATATTCCTTCAGGGTGGAGATTAAAACTACTACTTAACAGCCAGCTCTTTTCACTAGGAAAGTGAAACGAACTTCTTATAAACCAAACCAAAATACCCCTCCACACATTCTCATTTCCAAAGAAAACATGATAATCTTTGAACCTGTTTAAGAAGAAAAGACAATGTTCACTTTTTTTAATAGAAATCTTCTCTGTATCGGCCCCCACCTCATTCTCTCACCTACTCCTCCCACTGGGGGAAAATACAGAGGCCACGGCAAAAGGCTAAAGATTAGACTTTTAAAGCCTTCCAGTTTAGATCTACTCTTACCCAAACAGACAGGGGGAAGGGCTGCGGGAAAATAAGTATCAATCCGTATTAGCAAAATAAATACTTCATTAAAAAGTAAAATGCTTGTTTAACCTGACTGTGTTGCATGCAGAGCAAACTTATAGCAATGTTAATCTTTCCACAGAAACACTGGGAGTTCCAGGGCTGACAGCTTCAATCCCCAGGTTGCTGTGAACCCCCAAATAAGAAGAAGCTGGTAGCATAAGGAACTTCACCCCGCTCAGCAGGGGGAGAAAAAGCAGATCTGGATTTGATAAGTAAAACCAGGTCTACATGATGGTTATATGGTAAAGCCCTGCAATTAATGGAGACCATAAACAGTTCAAGGAGCCAGCACGGCAGAAGCTTCATCAGAACAGGTTTCACTCATATCAAGTTGGATATTATCAAATGTACAACTGGCACAAATGCCTTGTGCAAACACAGATAACTGTACATGTGCCTTAGAATAAAAGGAAAAAGAAATGAAATAGAAGTGCATTGGACTCTTTTACATTCATATTTATGTATCATTCCCGAATGATTTATCATTTTTCAAATAATAAATTATTTTCACTTTTAAACCACAAATCACATCCTGCAGGCCTTAGCAGACGCAGATGTCAGAATATGGTAGTACAACAAAATTAATTAAATAACCCTTGAAAAAGTAAAACAAAGTTTATTTATAAAAAATGACATTAAGGTGAACTGCCTAATAAGAACATGGATTTGCTTAAATAAAACATTATATGGTTCTGTTTTAGATTCATCCCTAAAGCCCTGAAAGATATTAGAATTTTAGTGAGTAATTACCCTATTTACTTCAAACAAAATAGGAGGAAATCGGAAAACCATATTCAACTCTACCACACATCAGAAATGAAATTCTCTCATTCTTTATCTTGCAACCCAATACATAAATTTGTAGTTGGAAAATTTATTGGAGCTAGGAGATGAAACCTAACAAGCTAGAAATGAGGAAATGGCCAAAAGAATATCCACATCAACATTATGCTCTAAGCAGTAAATCCGCTTTTAGGAAGCATAACCAAGACATCTCCCCTTCACAGCTTAGTTGTTTTCAGTCTGAACCACACTCAGCACCACCCCCACAGCTAGACAAAGTTCTAACTACTTAACACATCTCTTTTCAAATGAAAATGCAACACTTAGGGTGAAAACAAGAGAGACGAGGAAAAGGTGTTATATGCTATACATGCCACTGACATAATACTTCACTAGGATATGCTGTCATTTCCTGCAATTAATACTTTAGCAAAGCTATAAGAATTTTTTCCAAAAATTATAATATTTCACTTGCAACACTAAAATTAAGTTTGTGTCACCCTTTCCATTATATAGTCCTAATGCCAGGAGTTTGTCATTGGCTGCAGAAATGTGTTTGGTGTGGCTTGAAAGTAGGCATTTACAGGCCCTCTTTCTAAATGTGTTTTTCTAAAAACCCTCCTTAGCCATTATTTCATGTGGCAGGAATTACAAGCCATCACAATACCCCACAAAAGAAACATGAATTTGACCTCATAATTCAAAACCTTCAATGGTTTAAAATGCAAACATTCCTAAGTGGACATGGCTTATGTTGTGGCCAAACTTGACATTTGCTTGAAGGTTTTGTAGGCAAGACTATCTACTGCTCTCCATTTCCTAAGGACCAGAGTTAATTTCTGTCATCTAGAATCAAAGGAGGTCAGAGTCGCAAACAATTTCAGCCATAATTGTGCACAAATGATCCTTGTTCCTAAATATATGGAAAATGAAAATCAGTGTGGAAGAATAATCTGCCAGGAGCCATGCCATTATTAGCAGGCCAAAGACTAGGCACAGACATCCTGAGTCCAAGTCTATGTTTCTTCCTGCCCTTCTACACTTCCCTAATCCTGGTCCATCTCTCAGTTGGGACCGCGTATCTTCCATAGAAGGGAGAAGGAAAAGTTCTGCTGAGTGTAGATCAGTAATTATGTCTTCTCTTTCCCTGGGCTTGAAATGGTGGCCTTTCTGAGCCAAAGGGAACATACAAATCTATGGAATTAATTCAGTGACCTAGGCAAAGGCGATTAAATGAGTAAGAGATGGAACAGGCATAGATAGTAAAATAGGCTGAAAGCACTGGAAAGATCTATACCTGATTATTTTTTCCAGCTATCTGGAGATCTGATTGTTTTTAATTAACTGAAAGCTCTATTTAAGAAACCAGAAGTCAGTTATGACAGTCGAATCGTAAGATTTTTGATGATGTTTGGTGACAACAGTCTATTGAGATGATCACAAGATAAATGGATAGAGGCCTGCTCCTTTTCTGTTACCTGCATTTTTTAAAAGTAAAATAACAATTATAAAGCTAATTACAAAAGCAATGCATTCTCTTCCAGTCTTTTTTAAAATGCCTATTTTTATGTAGCTGAGATTATACTGTGTTTACATTATTACGTTCTAGGGGTTTTTTTTCCACTTAATGTTATATTGAAAGATTATCCTAAATCATTAAAAATTATTTGTAAGTATCATATGTAACAGCTTATAACAGCTGATCACATGAATATACCATAATAAATTTAATAACTTTCCTAATATTGAAAAGCAAGGTTCTTCCAATGTACACTTAAAATTTTTAACTAATTTTTTCTTATACAAAAGCAGTAAGTATTAGAAAAAATTTTAAAAGCTAAACTAAAACAATTAAAAAATAGTTTAACTATAATTCTACTACACAAAGTCATTTGTCTTTGTACTCTTAATCACTTGAGTACCCAGTATATCACAAATCTGTGTCTCCATAGTCAGGGCCCAATCTTATTGAGAAGGAAAGATACTATATTGACATGGAGGCCAAGGTCCTAAACATAGAGTTCAGATTACATCTTCTACTGGACTGCCAATAACCTGAGCTTCCCTCCCACAAGGGATTCCTAGGAATTCCAAGGGTACTCTTCTACCCTAAAATAGAGTCCATAAAAGGGCTCTGCCAGAGACCACTGTGTCTGACGATGCACAATAGATGAAACCAGACAATCGTAACAGAAAAATAGCTGTTTTGTGAAGGCCAACTTCAAAAGCTCAACTTCATTTTTCTTTGCCCTGTTCCCTTGCATTATAGATATTCCAGCCACAAACTGGGAGTCCTCCAATGGTAGACTACATGTTTGCTCTCTCACTGTGGATCTGCCCTGGTCTATCTCATCTTCTAAGATTAACCTCTGACTAGAACCCAACAATGAATACTACTATCGCACTTATGCGTGCTCCTCTGGGCTTTTCCATAGACAAATTCCGGGTCATGTAACAGTGTTTCCACTCTGTATAACCTTCACACATAAAAATCTAGAAATCTGAGTCTGCACAAAGCATTACAAAGAATTACACAGAGTAGGGCAGAGAGAGAACTTGGAACTAGTTTTTCTTTTTCTCAAACCTCTGTTATTCATCACTATGGAAGGTAATAGCTTCCTACCAATACGCACTGTCTTCCTCTCTCTCACCTTCTGCTTCCAAACTCATTCTTTTACCACTATATCCATGTAGATTCTTTCAAACCTCAGCCTCCAGCTACTAAACTGATTCTCTGGGCGCTATCAGGATTCTCAGCGAAATGCAAGTCAGGAGGAAAGCGAGACTAACAGCCACAGAATGAAAAAAAAAAAGAAAAAGAAAAAAAAATCCTTTATGACAAACAAAAACCTGAACCAGCAGCTAGAAATCCTTTCTCTCCTTGACATTTCAGGTCCCTAATTGCCATCTCAGGCAACATTCAGTTATACTAATCCTAAAGTGCCCTGTATTTAACTAATCCTATATTTATTAGCAAATGATTTCTGCCACATCCAGCACTTTAAAAACACCAAACTAGGACTTACATCTTTTATTGAATAACAGAATATAAAGAATGTTTTTCCATTTGGGTAACTGGTTCCTGACATCACAACTTTTGAAAGGGAACAAAAGTTGTTAGACAATCAATTGAAACTAAAATCAGCTTTCTTGGTTTTTACCCCACACCCCCTTTTTCTGTGAATAATACAACTAAAGAATGTATAAGGAAGAGCCAACATTTGTGCAGCTGGAAAATGAGTGATGCTATTACAGTACAAAATAAGCATGACTTGTTAGAGTTCTTTAGAATAGTATGACCACCTTGTCAACATGTTCAAGCAGCAGCCAAGTCAGCCCAGCTGAGAGCCCTTCCCAGCTGCACTACGCTCAGCCACTGTAGAAAATTTATCTGCAGACGTTTTAAGATAAAAATCTCCCACTGAAGTGTAAGTTCAACAAAAGTCATGACTATGACCTGACTGAAGATGGACTTTACGCTTTATTCCGATCTATGAATTCCTTAACTTTCATTGTTTAATGTTACGACTTTAACGTTTTCTTAATGGATTGGGTGGTGGATAAAATGAATTCAGTGTCTCATAGTGAGACATTACACCTTTTGCATCATTTATTTTCTTTTATTTTGAACAAGTAAAAATACCTGACTCTAACATTAATAACCTTTAGTGGGAGTTACCTTATGTGAATTAAAAATGGTTATGTCAGTACATCCCTTCAGAATTTAAAAGATATTTCCCTGTGCTATATCAAGTGTCACACAGTATATCAATTTTTATTTCCCATCTCTCAAGTCTGGTATGCATACTGTTTAACTTCTTAAATTCTAAGTATAGACATAATTCACAAAAGCTGGGCAAATGCTTGACTCACAGGAGATGGCATACATAAGATTTATATGAACAACTTTATTTTAAACAAGAAGGACTTCTGCATTTTGTGCTGCTACATCACATAACTTCATCTGTGTTTTTTTTAAAAAAAGCTATAAAATAAATTGGAAAGGTTCATTTACTATCCCTCTAACTTCACAAGCACTATAGATCTAATAGAAAAGCCCATTTTAGTATGAAAGTTAAGAATTTGACCCTGTTTTCTAGAATAAAATCCTCCCTTTTAGACAGTCTCCAGGCAGCTCTAATTCCTGGGCAACCATTTCGGAGTATCTGATAAGCCTTCCTCTCCTCTTACTGACAACTGAAATAGCCCTCATTGGGCGGCCAGAGAAAATTTTTGCTCTTTCTTTTCCTCTCGATTATCCTGGTGATAATAATTGATTATAATGCATCCACACTGATTATCCTATAATCACATCACTAATTTGTGGGTTCTAAATATGCATATTTATATAGATACAAACATGCAGATACAAAATGTGCCCTGAGGAGGTCATGCGTTCTCCCACTTTCACTAACCCCAGAAAGAAGCAGAGACTTTGGATTCCCCGAATCTGTAGTATCATTGATTTGAAAGGGATCTGGGGAGTCAAGTCTGAGAGATAATCACAAGTAGATAAGATAGAGGAGGGAGGGTGGGGATACTGAAGGATAGTGCTTAAAAAGCACTGAGATTCACCATCAGGTTCTCTGGTCTGCCAAATGAGATCTTTGCCATATGGCACATTTAGAAAACAGGTAGCAAGCTAATTAATAATTCCATATAGCAGCTCAGGATCTGGTCAGGTATCAACTCTTCTTATTTCTAGATCCAGTCCAACTTTAACAGTCTAGCCTCATTAACTAACACGAGTTAGTTAACAGAGTTTCTAATCCACAATAAGAATTTATATTTTTAGCTGTTAAAGCCCTTGCTATTCATGAATTATAGCAGCTTTACCTATTCTTTATAATTCAGAAACTTCATTATTAAAATGTTAGAAGCAGGCTATAGAGCATCTATCATTTCTTTAAACGTTAATTAGATTACATAAAAGAAATAATTAGATTTGCATTTTTATCTTGGTTTTAAACTTCCAAAGAAGATCACAACAGCCTGCCCATGGGCAATTAAAAACAGCACAGCAGAGAAATAGAGAGAGGAGAGAGGGTCTGTTTTTTCTGGCTAATTCATGATTGAAGATAGAATTACAAAATATTTTAAGGGTTTGCTGAAGCTGCGGGCTAATCCTAGACTTCTAAGCTTTGTTTATAACCCTCATTTCATTGCAAGAGAGAATCAGATACAAGTACAGTGACAATAAAGGTATCAAATTACTTTCAATGGGTTTATTTGGTTCTGTTCAGAGGTTGTTGGAAGGAGATCAGTTACCTGATCAATAACACACACAAAAAAGTACTATTTGCTAGAGCCAAAACAGGAGCAGTATAATTGCTTTTTGTTTATCAATGCTAAATACAATTAACAAAGAGATACAACATATACAACATAAGACAGAGGAACTCCGTGAGACTAGAAGGCTCCTTACTTTCCTCAGTCTTTCTGTTGGCTACTCCAGCCAATTCCAAAAGACAATAAATGTAAGGTCTAGCTCTTAAAATTAGAGGTCAATTAGATACTTAATGATGAAGCATATCTTCAAATATATATCCATTATTATTATCCTGGCAAAAATTAATTAACCAGGTCATGCGGGCCATGAAGGCTAATGTACAAAGTAATTATTTCTGATCTTTAGACAACTACTTCACATAAAAAGGTAGTCCTTCTTCTGCTCAGCAGATACCTGAAATGCCTATAGTTATTCACATTGAAGGAAACAAAAGGCAAGGTTTATCTCCTTAAAAGGTGAGAGTACATCTCAAATTATTCTTTTTAATGGTTTAAAAGCAATCACCTCCTTGCTTATAATATTAATACCTCTGCTGGTTACCAGGCAGGAAGAAAGGAGAACACACATTTAATGGCACTCTATCACATGACAAACACACAGAGATGCATAAAATATATGAACAGCACAGAAGAATATATTATAATCAAAACAGAAAACATTATGTATGAAAGATATACTCACACTCTTAAGAACAGAGTGAAGCTTCAGCAAAGAGACAAACACTTGGTTTTGTAAATAAGCAGCATGGATTAGCATTTAAAAGAGAAAGTTTTCAGATAAGAGGAAGAGTATCTGCAAAACAGCAGTGATGGTATTTAGTTTGGGCCTTCCACAGATTGAGTTTGCTGTCTACTTCATGTATTAGGGAAGGACAATGACTATTTATATTAATTATAAAGATTAATAATCATAAAGATTAATAAAGAGCTAAGAATTTCAAGTGTCACAATTTCCCCCAAAAGGTGTATGTATAATGGACTAAATCATTAGCTCTGGCCCAGTAAGACAGATGCCCAAATAAAATCCCAACCAACCAGTCCCTTCTGAAGAGACTACTGCTGTTTGGTCAGCGATCCGAGGAGGGGACATTGCCTGCATAGCACACAGTACAGGCATTTGAGTAACTCTAAAGTGGGGCCTAAAGAGACATGAATATTTGGATCATACCATTCATGTCTGAAAAAGCAAGTTTCTCACAGAGATATTTTAATAGGCTGAATTCTCTTGCAAAGATTAAGTTCTTACCTAATAAATGCCATCATTAAATATGTTTCTATTGACATGCTATCAAAACCAAAGAATGTAATTTGTACCCATAAAGAATATCTTCTTTAGTTTCAAAAACCATGATACAGTCAAATGAGGTTACATGAATAAATATATGGACGGATCAAGAAATCAAGGTTTGTAAAATATTTTCTGATTTGCTTAGATTAGACATATTTAATAGTTTGTTAAGATACTATAAATATGCATTGATATGTCCAATGGATTCAAAGTGAATTCTGTTTACTAGTCAACATAACTCCCAAATAAAACGCTTCACAAGATTGGCTAAGATACTGTAGTGCAATGTATAAGAGAAGGAAGATGAAATTACTGAAGCAGTTATCTGTCCTTTAGAATTGCAGCATGAGAACCAACTCCAAGGATTCATATTCCATGATCTATTAGTTTTGTTTTCCACAGATTTTATAAAAACTGTTCTATTTCTGTCCTGGAAAATCAAAAATGTCTAACTTTTTCTGGTCTCCATATTAGGGGAAATCCATACATGTAACAAATTAGTGGAATCACCATTTTCCCCAAAACACAAACAGAGGGATTTGAATTCACTAAGCAAACAGACTCTTAAAAGACCTGTTAATGTTAAAGAATTTGAATAATCATTTAAAGTTATTAACCTGATTTTTTTAATGGTAAAAATTGAATCATCAAAACTATAAAAACATTAGTTCCCCAAATCCTCTTACTTTTCAACCTGGCTTAAAGACCATGCATGGTCTTAAAAGTCTCTTTAAAAATTTAATTAGAATTTACCAAGGCAAAATTACATTAAAATTATATTCAAGAAAGGAAAAATATATAAACCTTGAAATGATTTTTAACTACATATACAGTTTTGAATGACTGCGGATAAACTAAGCATGGGGACTTCTACAACACTATCTTAATCATGCCTTTTCCTATCTCTAATGAAAAATCCTGCTTTTCAATGTGTGCAAATCATTTCAGGTTTTCACTTGTTTCCATTATAATAGACCCAAATGTGTTTGTGTGTGGTTGTTTTAAGAGCTTAGACACTCCTCCCTTTCTTTCTACGACAGTGTACAAATTCCAAAATAACAGTACTAATTCAGAAGTCAGCGTTCTGAACTAGAAGTAAAGAATAATCTTGAATGAACCCACCTGATACCTGGGATCTATGGTCAATTGCCATGGCTTAATCTTGCTGACCAAGTTAGCAAATAGGTTCTAGGACACAAGAATTCTAAAGAAGGAAAAAGGCCACGTATGGAACCTCAAATTGTCGTTGCAGTCATTTGCTTTCAGAAGAGAAGTTAGGTTTTAAATTTATCACCTTATTTTACTCATTGTTTTGTTTTCAAAAGGGAGAATGTTTCTTTCATCATAGAAAAATGTTTGAAGCATCTCTTAAATCTCATATTTTGCTCAAATTAAAATCAGCTCAACAATAGTCTCTCCCCTAAATTTGATCATCTCTATAGCTGGTCAAAAACTGTATTTGAAAATACAGTTAACCCATTTCCCTTCCAAAAAACAACCAAAAGTCTGAAAATCAGATACGTGCTTTCTAAGTGTCAGAGATGAATCTGTTTTGTGTAAGAAGTAAGTGTTTTTCAGTATTTGGAAAATTCTTTGAATGGTCTCATACTGATAAGATAAATACTGACAAGATATGCAGTGAAGCAGTAGCTGAAGACAGAATGAACTGCAAATACAGGTTATTGCTTCCTCTTATTTTTTAAAATATGAATTGTTGTTACAAAGAATCCCATATTTCTAAGATTAATGTAACTGATATTTTGAATCTGTATCATTTTATAATTTATACTGCTAAGATCAAGTTCTGACTAGCTTAAATTTTTAAAAATTTAAACAATGAGGACTATCTACAAAATTTAAAAGCAATTAAACTTCTATTAGAAAACTTGAAAAATCAATTTTCCCATCTTCTCAAATTGAACATTCTGATGAATAATATTTTAAGATCATGTTCTATAGTTTTCAGAAAAAAATCGATTTTAAATAGCTGAGTTATAGCTATAAAATCATACATAATCAATAAATACCTATAATATTTCATTAAAATACTTTGAATTAATTTGGCTACTATTCATCTGAGATCCTCAGTACCACAGGCAAACATCAATTAAGGCAGCCACTTAATACAAACAACTTTGGACTAAGAAGTGAAATATAACCAAAATAAAGAAGCAAGAAATAAAGAGGTAGTAAAAAGCATTAACAATAAGGAACTGATATGGGAACATCTCAGGGAATTTCTTCTATTTCTGCTTAACAAATAGGAGAAACAGAGAACTAAATGATCAGGTTATTTAACACCTACTGAGTTCTTAGAGAGGGATCTAGAGAAAAATGCAGGAGGCCACAGGCTAAAAATCTTGACCTTAGCAGTAGGAGACACACTGAAAATTCTAATAAGGGCAGAACAAGGAAAGACCTGGACAGTTATTTAATTAAGGATCTCAGCATGAGTCATAAGAAAGATATCAGGATGAGAAATTATTCCAGGACTTAATTGTAAAGGCTGACTGTCAAAGATGCCAGAGACATTCCATCTCCTCTATGTTTGGGCTCTGTTTTGAAGCATATAGACTTGAGTATGGAATATAGTATCAGAACTGATGGAAAAACAAACACAACAACAAACACTGGCTAAAACCTCCTAATAAAGCTAGCTGGACAAAATGCCAAATTAGGTACAGGTACTTTTTCAGGGACCAAATCAGAATTTCAAATGCAGTGACTACTACCTGGAACACTAAGTGTGATTACAAAAATGAAGCAAAGATCTAAGTTAAAATCACTGGCTTTCATCGGTGAGATGAAGATTAGAGTAAGCTATGACTTTATGCAAATGATTTTTTAAAAATACGGGAAGGTATAATACCAATCTCAAGGAAAAACTAATATAATTCAGAATATACTGCCCTAAGTAGGCTGAATTATAGATCCCTGTGGTTAGAAAATATCCACAGCAACCAAGAGAAATCAATGAGGCTATGATGGGCATATATAACTCTGGGGTCAGTGTTCCTGAGGATTAATCAGCAGACAACCAGCTGCTTATTCTAAGGCTTTCTAGAAGTTACACACCTATGTTCTTATTAAAAAAATGGAGACCACTTCCCTTACCTATCTCAAATAGCTGAATTAACCATCAATTTCTAAAGGAATGACAGAAAACAGAATTCCTTCCCAGGCCATTGTCATTATGACCTACCTATTGTGTTATCCTTCCACAAAAAAAAGGAATTTCTAAGTTGTGTTACAATTAGTCAGGAACAAGTTTTTCTTCCTTTTTAGACTATACACTCCTTGAAGACAGACAATTATTTATTAATTTTTATATTAATAAAATAAGTGCAGTTAATATTTGTTAAAGAACAAATTACTACCAACCTTTTCCTAGGTCATAAGATTCTTCTCATAATTAGCCCAATTAGGCAGTCCTAACAAGCAAATAAACATAAGCTTCTACCCATGACATTATTAGATGGTAAAAAAAACAAAGCAGAAAGTAGTTTGTGGCAATAAAACTAGCATTTGTATGCTACCTTGGAAACCGTTAGATTTCTACTAGATTGTGGTTAGGCAAACGGCAGAAGGAAAAAAAAGATAAAGTTTATTCTGCTACACATCGCATCAGAAAAGAATGCTTTGACCACCACCTAGTCAGTATTTCCTACATCCACTTATACAATTGAATACAACATCCTTGAAGAACAGCCCTATTGGTGCTGTTTATAAGAGAAGGGTGCACTTGCAACATTTTAAATTCCATTTTCAAGGAGGAAAGTATCTAAGCATAATCAGTCGAGAGTAATAAAATACACTGACCTGGATCTGTTGCTGCAGGAGATTAATTTTGTGCTGCTGTTGCAGAAGTTGCTGCTGTTGTCTTGCAATCTATCAGAAATAAAGTTTCATTAAGTTAAAATGAAATGCTTACACCTTTGCCATTACCTCAAGTATCTCTCCTGGTATTACAAAAATATTTTACTGCACTTCTATATGAAAGAGTTTCTATAAAATGAGAGAGGCAGAATCAGAAAGTTGGAGAAAAGGAAATATTTCAAACAGGCACCATCTCTCTGCTTACCCCTAAATCTTTACCTGTACATGAAAACTACCCCTCGTATTACATTTGTGAGCAGTTCATCTGTAGTTACACCAGTCATCTGGAAAGAATGGGAGTTTCAAAATCTGATCCTTGGAGAATAAAGACAGGAAAACTCTGGCTGCATTTTTCTAAGGAGCTTAATTTGGGTTTAAAAAGTAAAATCTGTAAGCAAAGATAGAAAAGAACTTTCTATTACTTATGGTATGGTCTACTTTGGTGAAATGTTTTCTGATGTAAAGATTTTCAGAACTGATAACACAAATATTGTCAAGGGAGTGCCAAAAAAAAAACAACAAACAAACACATCAAAAGTAAAAAATCTTTCTTTTTTTTGTTGTTATCATATGTGATGTACAAAGTATTTTTTAAAAATGAACAAAATTTAATATTTAACCACATATCTTTTTGAGGGTAATGTGAGAATTTTACAGTACAGGATCCATGTAAGTTTTGTATTCCCCTGCTTCATCCAGTAATCAAATTCAACATCTTAATATGTCATCTGGTCTATAAAAAGAAACATTAACCACTTCATTCAAGCCCTGCTGAGGACTGAATCTGCCCCTCAGGAGAGCAAGCAACTTCTCTAGGTGCTTACTATAAAACACGAGCTGGGCATCAGGCTACCTGTTACCTCAAAAGCTGAGCTGCTGTAGCTTGAAGCCCTGGGGGATGCCCCTTAGTGAGAACACACTCACTGCCAACCTGGGAGGCCAGAGAAAAATACAGCCAGAGAACACTTACAAGGACTTGGTTTAGTGGTGCCCTATAGGCAAGAGCTATGCTTTTTTCTTCTTATTTCTTCTATTCCCAAAAACCAATATTCTAGAATGGGCAATGTTGAAAGTGGAAATAAATGTGAATCATCCCTCAGCTGTATACTTCCTGAGTCCTTTGCTATTTTAGCCTAGAGTAGAGAGAAATATCCAAATCACATTTCCTTAGCAGAAGATGACAAAACAGCAGTCTGCTCCCAAATGTTGCTTTATGGGTTCTGGTGGTGACGGCTTCATACTGGAAGTCATGATAAAGCTGCCCCTAATATAGGCTACAGTTCGAGAAATGGGACCACTCCTCCCCAAAGTTTTATAAGCAAAATGGAAACAATATTTAATCAGGTTGGAAAGGCCCACTCTGCTTGTCACCATTCAAATCAGAAATGGACAACTCACTCTGCAAATCTAGGTGTACATGCTGGATCTGTGAATATTTATTTCCTCTTTGCAAACCAGTGAAACACCACTAGGCATCTAATATTGATGGTCCCTCCTAAATGATAAAGTGCTGCATAGAAATGCATCCAAAACACCACAGTGCAATTACTATCATCCACTCTAGACGTATGGCTTTGACACAGTGAAGTATGGTACATAAGCACCATGTGGCTCAAATTCTGAATTTTATTTGCCAATCGGTTGAGCTACATGCTCGCTTCATTGAGCATGACAACCTAGTTTTAAGTGTCATTTAATTTTCATTTTGAAATATAATTACAAAGTGTTCACTGTAAGATATCACTCGTCTGCAAATGTGTCAAGATTAATTTGTGCTAGCTTATTCACAAGTGTCAATAGTTAATTACTGTGTCATCTCTGGATGGCTAAATGACATTCTAACTTCTGATTTTTTACAGTGTTCCTTTATGTTATTTTCCATTAGGGGCTGAGTCCATATTCCTACATGTGGGCAAATATTCAAGCATATAAAATACCAGACGTCACAACTCATTAAAATCAACAGAGCATATATTGCTCTATATACCCCTATAAAATACATTTAACTGAAAAGATAATTCCAGTAATAATGTCAGATTCCTAAAAACTGCACATTAATTTGGGCCTGTCTGATCTAAAGCATCAGGGACTACTCTATAGGACCATTGTTGTTAGACTAATATACGCTTATGAGACAGGAAAACCACTTGGGAAAGTGACTTATTTTTAAAAAGGTATACTTTAAACTTGGCTATTTTTTTCTTCTTTCTCACTTCTATAACAATGAAGTCAAATCTGTATAGGAGTCATGTGTGCTAATTTGTTTTCAGTGATCTGCCTATGCTATAAATAGAATGATAATATCATTTATTATCCAAAACCAGGACAACTTTTGCAAGTGGAAGAGGGAGTATTAATAATTACTCTGGAAAACAGGCATTGACCAGAGCTATTCTGGAAAAGCTGAGACATATGGTCACCCTATCTTGGACCAGTGAGCTGAAAGATCCTCAACATCTTTCCAGACCAGATCCTCTTTCTGGATGAGAAGAGTAAGGCCCAGAGAGAAGCAACTTAAGCTACATTGGGAATATATGTGATGCCTACGTGAATAAGTATCCCTGAGTAATTAATCAAATCCAAATGTTCTGGAACAATGTTATCATTTCAGTTATGCCCAGTTGCTATGATGCCTTTCTTTGTCCTCCACATATCCTCTCAGTATTCTCGAAGACCCTGAATTTCCAGAAGGCTTTCCTTTCTTTCCTTCTTCTTCTTCTTTTTTTTTTTGTGTGTGTGTTTTTTGTTTTTTGTTAGGAAAGCTTATGATAAATAAACCAATCAATGTGATTACTCGCTGAACTTGGCACATTCCACATCTCCAGTTCATCAGCTCCTTTTGCAGGGCTCACCTGTTCTTGCTGTTGGCGAGCAAGGTCCATTTGCTGCCGTTGTTTCTCAATTTGTGAGGCTGCCAGTTTTTTCTGTTCGTCATGCGCTGCCAGGAGCTGCTCCCGTAAACTGATCAGCTGGGTAATCATGGTCGAGAGCTGCCGCTCTTTCTCTGCCAGGCTCTCAGGTGTACCTAAAATGGAAGCGAAAAGATACTTCACAAGTCTGAGAAAAGTCTGAATGAATTAGGGAAGGGGGTGGGGTGGGGTGGGCAGATTTAAAAAGGGGCTTTCCTAAGACACTACAATATCTGGGGCAATAAATGGAGGTCATTGCGAGTGTAGGGACACTACAGAGCAGCAGTGGAACCAACACTGGGTTAGTCATTACCCCTGCGAAGAAACGGGATTGTTGCCGATAAAATTCTCACTCACTCTTCCCCCTCACTCTTTAAAAGAAAAGAAAACAAAGCAGAACTACCTACTCCATCCTCTCCCTTTCATCACATTCCCCTTCCCTCCTAACCCGAATCTATCTGATCAAGCTAGGAATCTTACACTATTTAGTACCAAAGAGTAGAAATTCTGGGTTATATTAATATTCTATAATCATCTTTACCCTCAGTGACTGACAGAGGATCTAAGACATAGTAGGTGTTTAATAAAAGTTACTTAAGGAATTTTTTGATCACTGCCCCCATAAAATTTTTCTGTTATGCAAGAATTTGTTTCTGAAGCTCAGAAGTCAGGGGTCACTCTCTCGGCCATGGGACAAGTTCTACAGAGTTCTACAGTTCTTGCCTCAGGTAAGAAAGGATTGAAACTGATTTTTTTTTTCTTGTGAGGGGCTCAAGCTAAAGTTCCCAAGTTTATCCTTAAAGGCAACAGTGTTGCTTGGAGGACTCCCTCACCCCTTTGTCATTTGTCATTCTTCAAAGGGAAAAAACATTTGAGGTTGAAAAGGTTACGATGTCGCTGCACACTTACGGTATGCACTAATGGTGCTGAGCAGTCTATTTATGGGCAAATTGCACAGCTCTCCTAAGTAAAGGGTACAGAATCCTTTTGTGAATCTAAATTAGAGCATTTCACTGCAACATAAGATAAGAATTTCAACCCACTGTGTTTGAGCCACATAGGTTTCATTATGAAGAAATGATCTATGATTTGAAAGCTTTTCAGAAAGATGCCACCAGCTGTCAAAAGAGATAAAGATTGCCGATTTTTTTGTATGTATGTTGAAGAGGAGATTTCCAATCTCCTTATGAAACCCTCCTCATTCTTGCTAAGAAAGCACACGGACAAGTTGAGAAACTGAAAATTTTTAATTAGGAGTGGGCCTATGTTTTGAGTGGGCCCATGGAGAAAGAGAGCCTTCAGAGGATGTTGGCTAGTCCTCACTAGTTACGATTCTCACAAGGGAAGACTGATATCAGCAGAGATGCTGTAATATTTAGAACCATCTTGGTACAATGAATGCCAGTTTAAGCCCTTAAGAAATAAGTAAAAATAAGTAAATAAACAAACTGTCAATATCCCATATCCTTTGAAGATTCACTGAGCTGAAAGGTGGCTTAAAATCAAAATTAAAAGAAAAATAAGATAGTAAGATGATGTTAGAAAATGTACTCCACTGATAAGGAAACAAATACTGTGTCAAGGATAGTGACCAGCTGTGCTTTCTAGCTACTGAAAGTGGTTTTTTTTTTTAAATGAGTTTATATTTCAGCAATAGGAATTTCAGCTTCATAAAAGAAAGAACTTCTCGATCCAGAAACATTAAAATACAAAAGTAGGTCCCTGGAGGCGATCATAAAATCTCTTCAAAACCACAAGCACAACTAATATAAATGTTAATGATCTATAGGAATGAGATGATACCAAACAAGTATGAAATTTGCTTATTTACTCATTTCATTAATTTTATATATATTTTTTTATTGACGTATAATCAGTTTACAAGTGTCAATTTCTGGTGTACAGCATAATGCTTCAGTTATACATGAACATACATATATTTGTTTTCATATTCTTTTTCACCATAACTGATTAATTTTTAATTAAAAAATATCTTCTGAATCTCAGGTACTATATCAAGAACTAAGGATACCAATACCTTGGCAAGAAAAAGCAGACAGAGTTCCCTACACTCACCTTAATCAAGTAATCACACCTATAAATGTAAACTACCAATGACAATTACAAACAAGACTGATATTTAGGGTGAGGCTTAACCAAGTTTGGGAGACTCAACTGTAGGGAAGTTATGCTTGAAAGAGTAACAAGTTAACAGGAAGATGAAGAGTTAACTAGGCAGAGTAGGAGGGTGGTCAAGGAGCTTTCCAGGAGAAAACAACAGAGGCAGAGGCCCTATGAGGGGGCAGGTGGTGGTGGAGAGCATCAGTGTGTTCCAGGAATTGAAAGATGGTAGCAAAATTTAAGAAAAATAAAGAGGAGTAGAGGACTAGCTGAGGCTAGAGATGTTGGAAGAGGTCATATCATTCAGCACCTAACAGACCATGCTTGATGAGCTTCATATTTATTCTAAGAATACTTCAAAATTATTGAAGCACTTTAAACAGGGGATGATATAGTTATTCTGGCTACAGTGTGGAGAATAGTTTGGAAGTTATGAGAACAGTTAAATGGGCTCTACACACATTTTATTATATGCATAGTTTTGCAACATTCTGATCTACATGCAATTTTCTTGTTATACCTATGTACGGGAAGTAAGTTAAGACTTATTGGACACCAGGAAAGTTACTGTACCATAATTCTTTGCTAATAAAGAAGAGCATTTGTAGGAAATTTTGGGCAAGGACCAACACAAGAGCTGGATCTGGTATTTAGATTCCCCAGTAAAGACTGGAAATTGTTCTCTCTCTCAGGTTAAACAGTGTCTTTTTAATATATTCCCCTTTCTCCTCTGCACAGGCAACACATAAATGTCTTCAAAGTCTCTTCTGTTCAAGGTGAAGCCAACAGGTCTATAAACGCATTGGTGCTTCCAATGCTAATCAACATGTATATCTGAATTTACAGAACAACACCATTTAACTGGATCTTTTTAAATAATCAGCATGACATTCAAGTTAATTGTAAAAATTCAATGACATCTAAATAAGGTTTTCATCAAACTTGAGAAGAAAACAAGCCAGAGATCAGTATTTTTAAATGAAAGAGTTAGGTAGGTACTCATATAAGGCTGTTGCTATCTTTTCTTTAAGTTTGAGGAGCACATACATATCTGGAATAGATAAAAGTGGCATGATAACTGCAGTTGGAATGAAATGTAGTAGTACAACAATCTAAAATTGCCCCCAAATGGGAAATGTATATAGCCATTAGCCCCTGGGGTGTCAAGTTAACGAGAAATCAATTTATACCACACAACAGCTTACATTCTCTAAATGTGTAGGTTAATTTGTGTGTGTAGTCATTTTTCTGTTCTGTACTCACTGTATTTGTTCATATACAGTGGTTTAAACCCAGGTATTTAAAATTTGTGGTGCTGGATTTTTGTTTTAATTAACAGTAAATGTATATGCTTGTTATAATAAAAATAACATCAAGTCCAAATCACACTGACCAACCAACCTTCAAACACATGTCACTTCATCTCAGAAAATACTCATTTAATTGAACATGAAGCTTTGCCACGGCAAAGGAACGAAAATTGCCAGAGTTGTTGAAAAAGTAGACAATTTATGAGGCTTAGTGGGGCAACCTAAATACATGTTAAGGAAGGCAAACGACCATATAGAATGCTCTTATGAGGTAGTCTAACTCTATCTAGAAAATCTTGTCTTAAATTATGTTCCAAGGTTTGGTGAAAACCAACTTTAAAAAAAAAATTGATCAGATCCTGAGGGTCTGCCCAGGCCAGCAGAGGTCATCAGTAGCTGCCGAACATCATCTGTTTCACATCTTTTGAGACTATCTTAAAATGCTTCTCTAAGAAGCATTGCCAGAAAATAGTCTCTTCCCCACAAAAAGACAGGGGTAGTTTCATAAACTGAAAAAAGGGAACCAGAAAAAAGCGTCCATACACAACTTCTCTACAAGTCAAGGTGCTTGCTTTTATCCAGTATCACACACAGTCTGCGCCTGACACTCTCTGCTATAAACTGTATCTAGTCTCCAACTCCAAAGACAGTGCAGCAGGTTTTTTGTTTTTAGTTGCTTTTTTTTCCATGGGGTCGTCTTTATCCCCAAACCACATCTGTCTTAAGTTTCTCTCAGATTAGTCAGGTGGATCAGTGCTCCCCAGGGCCTGCTCCAGCTGAAGTATTTTAATTTGACTAAACACCTGATTTATTTTATCTCTCCGATGAGAAAGGCAGTTTGTCTTAATAGAGCCTGTCAGCCCACAGCCCCATTCACAGCAATTTACAGGCAGCCAGGGACGCTGGAAGAGAAGAGTGCCGTGATTCTGTATTTTATCCTCCTCCAGAAAGCACCTAAAAGCAGCTATTCACTGCTACTGCATGTGGCATTTTAGAACTGAATTAGCTTTTTATTCAAGTAACTACACTTGTTGTGAATAGCTTATCTGTAAAATTGCTACATTCACTACTGATTTTATTAACCTTTGGCTCTATCACAAAATGGTCTTCAGTTAGGAAAGACCTTTAAAATTGACACATTTTTTTTCTTAGGAGCCTTTATTCCAGTGACTTCAGATTTACTGAGTTTGATCCATTGAATTCTTTACCAGTTGTACTTAAAATTTTGAGTCTCAATAGGAAGTCAATAGTGCGTAAATAAGGAAACACTTTTCAAAATGTAAATATGGCAGCAATTTCCCTCATCAAAAGTTTTCAAATACCATCTTTCACCATAACAGTTTCAAAATCAGTCCTCTAGCCTTTTTTGGTCAAAATCTGAAGAACTTGACAAAAATTAACTAAAATAGACTATTTATTTTAAACTTTACAAACTGCAACTACCTGTCCCTAGGTCCAAAGCCAACAGAGAAAATTCAAAATAGATAAGAATTTAGGTAAAATAATAAGACAATTAGGATAAATCCCCTCTTGATATAGAATGAAAAATTAAAATTAAAAATCAAGTTTAAAATTTAATCTTTTTTTTACATCAGCTCATAGAAGTTAGCACTACAATCTGCTAGTTAATTTTGCCCATATGAAATATACATAATTACAATCAGTGGTGCTAGAAATAAGACTGGGCATTGGGAAGTCCCTAAAGACTCCACATCTGGACAAGGGAGGCACCTTGCAGAGCACTTTACTAAATAGATTTGCCTCACCTCTTTCACAATATTTCCATACCTAGGACTTTCACAACATAAAAATCTTAAACAGGTCACTCTCTTAATAGCTGTCCTCTGAAAGTGGATCACTGATATGTGGTGATAACTGTCTTTCTAATGAGAAAACCCACAGCAGTGGAAAGAGAGACAGAAAATTAGAAAGGTGGGGGTGGAAGGAGCCAGAAAAAGAAAAAGAGAAGGTGGAAGAGAAGAAGGAAAGAGGGAAGGAGAGAGAGGGGGAAAGAGAGAACGAACACATAGGGACAGCTAAATTAAGTCTTGTAAATTTCTCAACATGTTTTTTATCTCTTCATTTTTATGAAATGAAGGGCAATGGTGTTAAAATACAGTGTTTACCAAGCCAAATAAAACTAATATTAACAAATGGCATTATCTAGAAATGTGTCCTAGGGAATTTAAAATAAGACTTCTACCTAACCATTCTCCTTTACTGGATCACATGCTACTTTAATAAACTTAATAGGACTTCATAATTAAATTATAAGAAGCCTGGTTAACGAAAAGTGTCTGTGCTTGGAACCATAGGGAGGGGTGGCAGTGACACTGGAATGGAATTCTGATGGAGATATACTTTTTCACTCAATTCTAGAAGGGATTAAGGAATTTAACAATAATTCCAAGGCAGCATCAATCAAGGAACTCAGCCAACAACTCAGAAAGATTTTAAATTAAGTCGAAAAGAAAATCTCTTAAGAGTCAATCCCCTAGTCAGTTCTAATTTTTTTTTAATGGACATTGTTTGAGAAGAAAGCCAAAATACAATGCTAGTCATGAAAGAAAGCTGCATTTGATCTTTTCTGCCCACAGGTAACCTGGTTAAACTGCTGTGTCTCATCCTGCAGCCTCCTCACACATCAGATGGGCTGTGATGTCTCCACTTCACAAGCTCAGTCCATCATTTAGCATTGGCCTTTTTTTGATATACCCTTCTTTTAAATGTCACAAAATAGGACAGCAAAAAGTCAACAAAAATAAATAGGGTAAGCTGAAGAAACTAACAATCTATCAGAAGGTCCCCTGATAAAAGTTACTTTGTGGTGACTGCCTGAGAAAGGAAGCCCTGTCCCACTGTACCAGCAGCTAATTTGAGTTCTGAATCTAACAGCAGTTTTAAAAGCTTTCCACTCTAAAGGGCTCCAGTGCATCATAAAGATAAAGGATTTCAGTACAAAACCACCACAAAGACCTCTATTATCTTATCAGTCTTTGGTTACAGCAGCTGAACCAATATGACTAAATTCTGAATGACTTTTTTCAAAAGAGCAAAATACTGGAATTTCTTTGTTTTCTCATCAGTCAGCTATTGTCATTGCTCCCATATGCTACTATCCACTCCTTAGTAAATAAAAAGTTTAATAAATGCAGCAATTGTGCTCTTAGGAATCACTTAGGGACCACTACACAGGAAGTGTGGCTCATGGACTGAGGTACAGGCTAGGTTTTTATTTTTTTTTCCCCACCCAATGTATGAGAATTTCTTTCTTAAAATGTAAACAACTCTCATTTAAAATGTCATTAAAATCTTACTGTGTATGAATAAGACAAGGAGACCCAGGGACTCCCTAAATTAAGTTTGAACCCTCCTATCTATCCCAGGCACACTCACCTCTCCTTCAGCTTCCCCTCTTTCTAGCTGCAAAAGGAAGTCTATTCCTGGATCAACTGAGGTCTATTCATGTTGCAGATCCCAAAAGAGCACAAACAATCCATGGAATTCTGCCATCTAGGCTCCTAAACTCACAGCTGGGCCTTCAGCCCAGTGTGCTTTATTAGCCCATCCTTTTGGGGTCCGGAAATGAAGGTATCCTGAAACATCTCCCCTTCAGTATAAGACAGGCTATCTTTACATTACTGTTTTCTATGGATAATAAATGGTCAGTGGCACAACTCCATAATTCACACATTAAAAGAGTAGCTTCTGGTCTTTCAGAAACATGAAATCCATTGGTCCTTGGGGAAAAAACAATAAAGTTATTTTCTCAATATTTCCACTGAGTATTACAAGATTGGCTCTTTCTTTAGAAGCTCCACCAGAGTTAGAAGATAGGAAAGTAAAGATTAAGAAAAATAGACCTTGTTTAACACAACACTGTCTTAAAAGAGTTTATGTGCTATCTCGTCTGATCATTATCCTAAATGTGGCATTATTTTCATTTCACAGATGCAAAGCTAAGCAACTAGATATAAAGAAACTTGACCAAGTCAGAACATTTGATTGGATTTGAATTCAGGTCTTCTGGTTCTTAATCCAAGAAAGTCTAGAGCCTAAGGGAGAGCTATCTTCCCATGCCTCAGATTTAAAATACATTGCAGGGAATTTGTAAAAGTTAGGAGCAATGCTCTAAGGGACTTAGAATTTTAATGCCAAGTTTAGAAATAAGACTTCTTATTAAGACTTTATTTACAAATTAAAAAGTCTAGAAAATAGACTAGGCAATCGGACAACCAATGATGTGTTAAAATTGAATGTTGATATTTTACAGAAGTAAAAACAGATCCTAATATTAAGTGATATGCCTGCAGTTATTCAGAAAATTAGCACCTAGACTGGGAGTCAAACTTTGTTACGTTTAATCCCCTTCTCCCCAGTCTCTCCAATGAGCATATGGCCTCCTGGTTCCAAGCAACTAAAAAGATTATGCAGACCATGGCATTCCCAAATATTTCAGATTCAACGCAAATGTTCTGCTGCTGTGGAGTACAGTGTGCCTGCAGGCTGACATAGTAAGGTGCTGACCAAAAGGAAGTTACCCACAGAAATCAAAGTGTGCCTAGCAAGGTTTGAGGAACCTCCCAGATACAACTAAGGCAACTGCCTGTGCAAACACACCATATACTTTGCCCATTTCTAGATTGTATTTATAACTTGTCTAGTGTAAATCAGGGCAATCCTTGCCTTATCCCAATATGCCTTGTTGCACAATAATAAGTTGCTTAAACTTACATAGCACTTGTTTCATGATAAGAAGAGCCTGATATTTATTAACTCAGTTATTCCTCATAACAATCATATGCAGTAGTTCATATTGTTTTCTGCATTTTAAAGATGAGGAGATTGAGGCATGCAAAGGTCAAGGAATTTGCCCAAGTCCTAAGCTATTAAATCATATACCTAACATTCAAAATCATGCAGTTTGGTCACAGATTCTGTCCTCTTAACCACTATGATAAATGGAAAATTGGATTCCTAAATAACCTTCTCAAAACTACTTCACCCAGTAAGGTAGCTGAAATTCTCCTTATAAAGTTTTTGAGGGTTTTTTGTTTTTTTGTTTTTTTAAATACAATGTTTCTCGAGGTCCTCATTAAAATGAAGTACTTACTTAGGGGAGTATCTATGATTCTCTTTGTTCTTTAAGATAGCTCAATCCACTAACACAAAGCCCTATTCACACTTCAGTCTAAGTCACAAATGATTACCATTGTTTGTAGTTAATCTTTCATTACTAATACAATCAGTCACTCTCCTACCCGCTCTCTTTCTCTCCCTCTGATTTTATTTCTTCCAAATTCTAAACTCCTGGTGCTGAGACCCCACCCCCCACCCCCGCAACCCTGCAACCTAGATTTCTATGTGTATCTCCACCAGACCTTGTATGTGGACCTGGACTCTGAAATCATGGAATTTTGGCTTTTCTCAACAGGCTGATTTGGATGATCCTCTGGCTTTTAGTGCCCTTTTTGGCTGATCTGCTAATCCCCCGTTCCAGGTCTGGCATCATGAAATGTATCCCTGACCCCAACTACTTGGTCAGCAATTTACATAGCCCAGTTAAGGCCGCCTGTTTTTTCTGTATTGTTTGTAGGTATTAGGACATCTCAGTGGGCCTCAATGTTCCCAGTGCTAATAAGACTTAGGTGGGCAGGTGTGCTAAAATTTTTAACTTAAAACGGAGCTAAGAGAGATTATTTTTGTTCTTACATAATAACAGGTAGTTCACAGTTTCCCAAATTACAGCACTGAGTATCTGATCAGATAACAGATCAGTAATACAGAGTCCACCCATCACAAACTCGCATTATGGGTCTGTAGAGGGAAAATGGAAATTTTATATTGATTCTAAAATTGCTGTTTCTTTGTTCTTTCATAGTTGAATACAGCTGGATAAATAGCATATTCTTTTCATTCTCAATTTTTAATTTAACAATGATTTCTGGGTACAATAGGTACTATCATCAATGTATTATGAAAATATTATGTTCAGAAAGCTTCTTTGAAGGTTATCTTATGTTTCCCATGGAGAATTGACAATATTCAAGGCACAAATATTAAGGAATGACAAAGAAACAAAGACAATTAAAGCCTGGGTCCAGAAGTGAGCAAGGGTCTCCCATCACAGGATAATTTTGAACATGCTGAAGCAGAACATGAACAAAATAATTAAAAAACATTTCTAAGCCTTTTAAAAATTAAATCAAAAGTCAACATATGTTTGGCCTATAAACAAAAGTAGTTTAGTTACAAATAAGATGTCCTATTCTCATTCTGGAACATTCTCTTACAAATATATAGAAAAGCATGATTCAAGATTTTAAGAGTTATAATCACTTTATCAATAACTGCAGGTTATAAATAGAATTTACAAAGAAGTTTACAAAAATCACTTTCTAATGTAACTTTAAAATGTTCATGATTTTACAATTGTCAAATGAATAAAAATAAAGATTTTTAATTATTTTTTTAACTTGAAGGCAAAAGCTGGATATGTGATCCAGAGGCAGGAAGGAAAAAACATATTAATTAACATTTGAGTCACATAGGAAACAGAATGAGACAATCTATGTGGTAGTACTGAAAAATGCCACCTTTTGAAGATGCAAACATTTGAGAAGGCAACCAAAAGATAATTGCAATAGTTGCATTTAAGGGTGATACTTAAAAAGATCTTTGCTTTTAAAAGATGATTATAACATCAGTGGCCCAGAGTACCTGCAGAGGCAGCAGGCTCTGTAAACACATACATGTCAAGGACATCCTCCCTCCAGGACTGTCTTGGCTCCCCACTCAGGTTTAAAGACTGCTGTGAATTAGATAAGAATCATGGTGCTACTCAGAATTCTATAGAGGAAACTGGTAGGAAATAAGAGCAAATAATGGACCACAATGGGTACTTCCTACCTGACTATTAGCTCCTTAAGGGCAGGGTCTATGTCACATGCTTCTGTGTGACAAAACACAGACATAATTACAACAGCTACCACTTATTCTGTGCTCAGAAAACTTAAAATGAACCTAATAACCAATTCTAAATCAGTAGTTCCCAGAATAGTTGGAGATAGGCAGACAGAGCAATTAACAAACCAGTTGGAATTGCTCTGAACTTCAGCAGTATTTTATCCATGTCTGAGTTGCTTTCAGTTTGGTAACCATTGTAACTAACTAAATTTAATGGCTATCCCCACTACTGTGTAAGTAATAGAAAATCAAATCCAATAAAAAAGATAGAGACAAATAATAAAATTTAAACAACTAAAGAAATGTACTTCAGATTTAATCAAAATTTTGAGCACATATGATGGTCCAAATACTTTCTATGTGCTACAGTTAGTACTTAGCATTTTATCTTTTTCAACATATTTTGGAAAATGAGGCTGAAGAAGGTTAAAAATATGTCCAGGATCATACTGAGCCATGATTCTAAGTCAGACGGTCTGATCTCCAAACCCAAACTCTTTCCAGTAAACCAGAAATGTTTATTGGGAGAAAAAAGAAAAAACAACTAGTTTAAGACAATAGCTTCATACAGAGTCTTCATGAAATTCTTTTGCATTTTGTAAAATTTAAATACTTTATTGCTAGATGTAGTGGTATTAAAAGTTAAACTAATTTATATTTAGAATAATCATAATTTAATATTATTTATGATAGTGTGAACAGTAAATGAAGTCTAGTGGCTTAGGGGACTGAGTCTATATAAATAGGTTTGAAAATTTTCTACTCAGAAAATGTTACACCTAGAAATTCAATTTTGAATTATATGAAGAAAAATTCAAAAAGTTCTATGAATACAAACCACAATTTAGAAGGCAGAATCAACTAAAAACTATATAAATTATATGGACTAAGCAATTATACAGGAACCATTCAAAGGAATTTATATCATTGTATTAACTCTTTCTAACATCACCTTCTTCCAATAAAATTGAATTAATTACATGCCAAGACAATGTAATCAGAGAACAGGTTATAACTCTTAATTGCCCAAAGAACTGCTGAAAGATTTATAGTTGATTGGCCAACTTACTCACCTATCCTTATGCTACCAGAGCTTTTTCAGGAGGATGTTTTTAATAAGTATACTTTGGACAACAAAATCCATTCTTTGGTTGAATTTCAAAAGTTGGAAGAATGACTCTGACTGTGTCACTATAGACTGATCTGGAGCAGTGTCTCTCAACATTTTAAAACCTATGCCCCTACCCAGCTTTCTCACTGTGCATTTTGTAGCCAAGAAGATTTTGTTCAGTGGATTCACTTTCTACAGTTTAAGAAAATAATAGGTGTACTGAATGAGCTTTTACAAACTACGAGCAACCTCACTTGAGATACCTGCTCTACTTGTCAAAACAATTTTAATTAAGTTAAGAGGGTATTTGTAGCTTGTTTCTTTTACACCTACAAGTTTAAAACAAAGTTGAAAAAATTTTAAGTGCTCATTAACTTTATAAAAACAATGCATTCTTACCATCTTATTGACAAATCTGTAGCATATCTCTTAACCTCTTTAAAAAATGTTGATCAGTTTCTTTCTATTTAATGTGCCATGATTCTAGCAGTACTCAATTATCATTCACCAATGTTATTTTATTTTGTTATATTCCATGACAATTTACCTGGTTACTTTTTTGACAACAATAACAGATAAACTCTTCTAAGTTACTCAGTTGTCATTTGTCTTTTAATTTGTGTTCTATTAGTTATCCCCCAGCACCTAGAAAAGTTTCAGACACATAGGAGGTCTTCAATAAATACTTGTTGAAAGGAATTCTAATATGTGAGTACATTCATATAATTCATCATCCAAATTAGGACATTTCTTAAATGAAAGGAGATGCTGTTAATTAGTACATCACAAACATAGGTGTAAACCAGAACAATCCCAGGTAAGTCATAACATATGCATATTCCAGTCCTAATTTATTCTCACTTAAAGTCAGTTTCTGACTAGGTAATATTACATAAACAGAATCTTATAGTGGATTTTATAACAATTTCATAATATGAATTTTATGTTGTTGGTAAGCCTGAAATACGGATGACACAATTCTATAAAATAATTAGGCTCAATTCATCATTATTGAAAACATGTGGAAATTCATAATAAACAAATAAATATAATAGACACATTATCTACAGTAAAACCAACAACGTAATCTTGGTTTCATGAAGCTTGTACAAATGCTCCTTATTTGTCAAATATTTTGAAGAGAATTTTTTTAGACAGAAATTTTTAATTTAACATTCACAGAAACAATCAATCCATTTTCCATGAAATGTAATTCCCAATTAAGGGGCTATTAAGGTCATGTTAATTTTTCCCATTTTAGAAGAGAAAAACATAATTTTACTTATTAATTAACTAAATAACACACCAGTGTCCATGTAAAAAAAATGAAAATATCAAAATATCTATATCTTACAGCAATATATCATTACAAATTTTAATATTAAGTACAGGTTTGTCTTTCATATAATGAAAATACAAACACATGAATCAATGAAAACTTACCTTTGTTTTGGAAGATTCTAAGACTTTGGGTTATATGTGAGGAAGTAATGAAAATTATTATTAAGGAAGACTCACCGAAAGTCCTGTCTAGCATAAAAATAATAAAACACAAACTTTCCTACTTTAAGTATAAAATTCAAGTTTTTGGAAATCTAGGCAAGACTTAAAATTCAACAAAGGCCACAAAAATCAATGATCTTTGAATAAATTCAATGGCCAGAGTATTTTCCCTCAGTTCTACAAGACAATATTAGAAAATCTACACATCTACAATTATTTCAGAGAGTTTATAGTTAAGTTTCTAGAAAATTAACAGTAACATCATTTACCCAATTTCTTACTAATACAGAAAAATAATTTCAAAATTATATTAATTCTCAAATTAAAAGGAAACAACTTATACCTCCAGACTGAGCTCCATTTGAGTCCTAAGTTATATTTTCAAGCTTACCCATAGGTAGTTCAAACCAGAAATTATTGAGTATGGCTTAAGAAAGGGGGTGGCAGGGAAGGGAATTAAA
Organism: Vicugna pacos; assembly: GCF_048564905.1. Lineage (NCBI taxonomy): Eukaryota > Metazoa > Chordata > Mammalia > Artiodactyla > Camelidae > Vicugna > Vicugna pacos. The sequence goes on from NC_132996.1 coordinate 38,401,218, forward strand.
GGTTCTAAATGAAATACAATTCCTACCCTAATCCCATAAATAACTGTATTAGTAAAGCATAGTCAATTACCAAAGACTAGACTGTAATTTAAAAATTGAAGAATCTAAACCAAGTGAAGATTAAAAGGCATTGTGAAAGCAAGCAAACACCAAAATACAAGAAAGTCTACTAAATGTGATTTGGGGGAAAAAGTTCTGTCATTCCTGGAGCTTTTCAGGCACTGTTTTATAGGAATACCCATGTTATGTTGTAAGAATGTTAGTTCATAGAAGCAAAAACTACATTAGAGGCAGTAGAAATTTAAAAAAAAAAAAGCAGAAAAAGTCTAAAATACTGAAGTGTGCATTAATTTAAAATCTTCCGGACAGCATAGATCTACAAGTGATTAAATCATCACTGCAATCCAATACAACTAAGTAAAGATTTGGTGTGAATTCGGAACCAAATTCATTTAAGCAATAACTGTTAACATTTGCATAAAAATTTAGTTTTCCAACATCTTTATTTAATCAAGAGTGGATTAGTCAACTCAGAGCAGAAAAAAGAGGAGAAGGAGCAAAAGTGACTCAAGCATATATCAGTCCTCTGTGTGGCAAAGAGATGAAAGAAACAAGACTCTCCCAAGAAGATTCACAAATTAGAATTTTGGGCCAATGTATTCTAGGTAATGAAATATACTTTGGATTCAGACAAAACATTTCCAAGTTTTAATATCATTACAACAAACCAAAGACAAGTGAGTTCCCAGATTATCAGCCATGTTTATAGTCAAATGTAAACACTTAAATTCATTCATGAGCTAAATATAAATGTCTGAAGTAGCTGCTGTTTGGAATTATCTGTGTAACTAAGATCACAGGTAATCAAGAGTTGACTACATATACTCTTTTGTTCCTTCCATTTGTTCAAATGAACTGAATAATCAACAGCAGATTAGACCGCTTAGAGAGTCTAGAAGAGTTTTCTCTGGCAACCCAAGAAACATAAGGCAGGGATCATCACAAGGTGAGGTGACTTTATTATCACTATCATTCATTTCATTATCATTACAAAATAAAAATCACGGTAAAAATTCCACCAGGTTAGTGACTCTACCAAGATAAAAATATATAGTAAGTAATTATTCAGTAGTAGGCTACTCATTTAAACCTTCTTTTTACTTGAGTTAGTAAAGTGATAAAAATCTACCATAAAAATGGTCTTAGCCTAAAAGTTTATGTCAAAATGTGTTTATAAGGTTAAATATTTAGTTAATATAAGGTGAGTAGACTTGAGTGGTAACACTGTTTCAGCTAATCTGTGCGTGAAAATAAGCCAGATAAAATAATAATCAAAATAACCTAAAAAGTACTAGAAAGGGTTTTCACACACATTAGGACTTTTGAAACTTAAAACCACCTTGTAATGTAGCTGTTACGGTCATTATCATCAATATACAAATGAAGGAAAAGACGGAGAGAGGATACAAAGTTTACCTAAAATCACACAGCCAGAATTTAAACCCTAACTCAAATTTACTTCCCTTTCCACTTCAAAACATCTGATTTTTCTAGACTGATACTCTGAGTATAAATTTTCTTATCTTGATGTTTCACAGCTCTCATTAGCATCAAAGTAACAATGTGCTTGTTCTTCCCAGTCTGAAGTCCCAGACTGACTCCGTACACTGGAGAACTGGAAGAAGGGAGACGGGTTGTTTATGTGTGAGTGTATGTGTGTGGATCTGGTACGTGTATGTGGATATAGCTCCAAATGTATCTTCCAACATGAACATAAAACAAACAGTTATGACAAAGTTCACTGCATATCTGAGTATTTTAAAGGAAAAAAGGGGAGCATTATGAAAGAAAGAAAAAAACATCTTGCATTTCTCCCAGTCAACCCAGCTTATTTGTTCCCTGTTATTTTCCCTTACTGGTTCTACCACCATTAATCAACATCTGGAGGTGGGGTTTTTTTGTTTGTTTGTTTGTTTTAATTTTAATTTATCCTTTCTATTAAAAAATAACATGAAATGACTTTTTTAAAGTATATTCATGTAAACAATTGTAGACTCCAAAAGTCATTGTAAAGAAAGAAATAATTCAACACCCAAGTTTTAAAAATCAGGAAGCTGAAAGACAGAAGGGGAAAGTGAACTGACTGTTTACTTAGTTACATAGTTAACTAGCTAGTGACAGTGTCAGGACTAGAACCTAGAAGTCCTGATCCTCATTTCAGAACTCCTTCCACTGTAATATGCCACCTCTTAAAAAAAAAGTGAAATATAGTATCTGAGGGTTCCAAATCTTTGGATTCAACCAACCACAGATTAAAAAGTCAGAAAAAAATTCCAGAAAGTTCCAAAAAAGCAAAACTTAAATTTGTCCCACTAGCAGTTACATTGTATTTACAACTATTTACATATTTACATTGTATTAGGTATTGGAAGTAATCTAGAGATGATTTAAAGTACATGGAGGGGAGAGTGTAGCTCAGTGGTAGAATCTGTGCTTAGCATGCATAAGGTCCTAGGTTCAATTCCCAGTACCTTCATTTAAAAAAAAAAAAGGTTACATGCATATACTACATCATTTTATACAAGGGACTTGAGCATCCATGGTTTGGAAGGAGGACTGGTCCTGGAATCAATACCCTATGGACACAGTGGAATAACTGTAATCCAATTTAAATCTCTTTCAGAAGATCGTAGATTTGGATAATTATTTTCCTCAATCCACTTATGAAGCAACAGTGATTCTTATTTTAGCATATTTTCAATTCCTAAAGTATATCATGTAATCTAACAATGAAATGTTAGTCAAATGACAGAAGCAATCAAAAGGAAAATATTTTAAGAAATACAGCTTATCCAATGATACTAAGACTTTCACTCTGGAATCTCAGCATGTGAGTTTTCACATGTGCTGGTTTAAGGAGGTTAATCATAGTTTAAATGATATTTTTTCAGAAATAGCAAATCAGGATGTTTTATAGGGAAAACAGTTACATATGGACTTTGAAAGATTTCAGTGCCCACCATCAATCAAATGTAGCAAGTGGAACTTTATGGGCCACAAGAACCTTTGCATTTCATTGGGCCATGTATGTGAACACCTGAGCGCCTGAGGCTTTCTGCAGATCCTAATTTGCCTGAACTAAGAGTGAGAGCTGTATGAAAAACACTAACCTAAGTTTCTTAGGAAACAAGTGTCATAACAACAACAGAAGAGTGACCCAAATAATCAGTGGCATTTTGAGAGTGTAGGACAACAGAAATGCAGAAAGTTATAAAAATTTAACAGACAAAATACTCAAGCTGAGGCCAGATAAATCACGTAAGTGTACAGTATGTAGTAAGGGTTCCCTGTTGGTTAGTATACAGAGAATGACAGAAATAGGAAAAAATGATTCAAAAATGGTATGATGCTTATCTTATCATTTGTAAGGTGTTTAGTAAGAGCTATATAAAATATAGTATAGCTATATAAAATATTTTATTATCTATGAAGTTGTATAGTGAAAAGTGACTGGAATATAGATCAGGAGATCTGTATTCTAGTTTCAGTTGTGCCGCTTGTGCAAGTAGCTCTCTGGGCCTCCACTTACACCTACCTGTAAAATCAGGGTGTTGGACTAGATCATCTGCAAGGACACTTCCAGTAATGGGTTGTAATGCTAGAAATGTTCCTTGAGTATAGACTCTGTAATTTTAATATTTTATAAAAACCATTCAGTCTGGCCTATATCTGTAAAGATCATTAATATCTTGGCAGCATGAGAAAAAAATCATTTATGTTACCAAGAACTATAAATGTAAACATATTGTATGTATAAACATACAAGTACTCATTAGGTTAACATTATATATTAATATAGAACCCAGTATTAACTTTTCAGATGTAATTTTTATTTTAATTAATTTTTGAAAGTAAACTTCACTGTATTTAAAAAATTGTTTTCTTTTACAATATGTGACATTACAATTAATATCAGTTTGGCCAGCAAACTCACTAATTTACCAAATATATTTTCATGACGTTATGTTTACAAAAGAAAAAACTCTACTGGAATAAAAGCAGAATATATAAGTTGAACTTACATCATTCTGTAAATAAGGAAATATAACTTTTAATTATTTTTTACTTATCACAGTTTTCTTTGCAAGTTCACTGAGTTCCATGTGTATATTTTAATAATCATCAGACTGACAAAGCAGTATGCTGAAGTGTGGAAGAGCGTGGGCTCTGGAGCCAGATTTCCATCTTCAGCTCTACCGCTTCCCAGGGCTGTACCTCTGATCTTACTGATCTCTTATAAAACTGGAATAGCAACCGAGTGCTGTGCAGATCAAGTGAGGTAATACAAGTTAGTACATGTGAAGCACTTAGAACAGTACTTTCACACAGAGAACATTCAATAAGTCTTCGCCATTATGGTCATATAATATGGTCTATATCAAAATCCATTTTAGAATCTATCCTAACAATGAAGAACAAAAGTTTTATGATCTAGAAACATTATGATTTATTTTATTCTAAATGTTTAGTGAAATTCTAAAATGACAGACACTTTCATTGACTATAAAATGTCACTTTATTCCAACTTGCTGAAAGTTGCAAATTCACGTATGGTAGAAAGGATCATGGCATTTCCCCAGTTAAACTCTTCAGTGACACTCCACTCATAAAGTCCAGATTTTAAAAATGGTTTACATACCTCTTCATGATCTTGCTTGCCCATCTAGCCTCATCTCTCACATTTGCTTTCCAACTTTAACGCCTACTCACCTCAACAACAAATGCACACATACATATGCACATGCTATTTTCACTAAAAACATGAAATTCCCCAGAAAAGTAATTTCTCATACTTTTGGGCATCTCCCATGCTATTTACATTGCCTAAAACATTCTTCCACCCATCTTTTCTACTCTAGCATTACTTTAAAAGTGAGAAACTAGGAATAAGCCAGTGCTTATCAAGGAGGAATGGATAAACAAATTATTCTTCATTAGTAGCTAGGAATATTATGCAGATAGCTCTTAAGATAATGTAAAGAGTTTATTCATTCATTTAACAAATATTTATTGAGCGCCTTCTGTGTGCTTTTCTAATTTGCGGAGATTAGTAAATGAAACAGATGGAAATATCATCCCCAAAAATGAGATAAATATGTCTCAGATTTTTAAAATATGCCAGCAGGGGCAGAATAAGGAGAGAATTTTATGATATTCTTTATATACTTCTATCTGATATCATATAATACTGTACATTGAAAAGTGATATTGAACAATTCTTGGAATTATTAAGAATAAAATGTCTCTTGCTCAAGGTTAAATAGTTCTATACAAGTTATTTATAGGTTATTTATAAATTATCTCTTCCCAACATACAAAAAATTTCTGCTAAAGGTCACAAAGAAAGTTAAGGGAATAGAATTTGAGGTAAGAAGATATGTAAAGAAATTGGTTTCATTCTAAATTATCACTTGACTTACTTGACTTTCAACTCTTACATTGAACTCATATCTGCTAAAAAGCATTCTGAACATAGAATTATATGCATAAGACCATGTTTATAAATTTAGGATTAATTATTTTGCCTTTTCACTGTACTGACATTTACCCTATTGGTGCAAAAGCAATGATGGGTAAAATTGCTGTTTCCTTAGAATGAATCAAGCCAGTAACTCTGAACTGTACTAATTAGTGGTCACTGAAGTCTTTGTTTTATTAGATCTAAACTTACAGTTTATAACATAATAGTATGGCTTAAAAACTAGTACATGTAACCAAATAGGAAGTACATATAAGATATTTCTGCTGCATACTAAAATGGTTTTCTTGAGGAAAAGCATTTGTGTGATTCTTTGAGATCCTAACTGCTTTTTACCGTAGTACACCATTTTTACTTGAAAGAATTGACTGACAGGCAAGGAACGGTTATTCAAACTTGGATTTTTAAAGGACATTTTCTCAAAAATGATGTGAAGTAAGCTTTTCACTTCAGACAAGACGATTGTGTTTGTTTTCAATAACAATATCTATGCTTTCAAATTCACAAAAGTGATATTAATAGATGTGATTTTTTGATATTGTACCATATAATATGTCAACATTTTAGAACTGTATAACTCAATGATCCAACATTTTCCAAATAATCAATATACAATGTCATAAAATCATACTTTGGTGAAAGATCCATTCAAACTGTAGGTTAGACCAATGGATTTTGATGTAATGTAATAAAAAATAAAAACTTTGCTATGTTTCAGATTCCAAATTGCAATTAACCTTTATACTACTTGTAAACTTTGATTAAACTTTACACTATGTATAAACTTTGATGTAGTACAAAAAAATCCACAATTATCTGAAAAATGTATTAAAAATACTCCATTTTTAAACACAAATATGTGTGATACTTCATTTACTTCAACCAAAACAATGTGTTAACAACAGACTGAATGCAGAAGCAGACAAGAGAATTCAACCACCTTCTATTAAACCTAACATTAAAGAAATCTACAAGAAAGTAAAACAATTCCACTCTTCTTACTAAATTATTTTTCAGATATTATAGTTCTTTTTTGTAAAACTATGCTACTTAGTTTAATGAGTAATGTTTGTTATTTTCAATAAATTAATAAATAATATTTTTAAATTTTCTTGGTTTTAATTTCTAATACTAAATATGTCAATAGACAAAAGCCACTTAAACAAAAGCCCTCTGAAGTCCTAATTAATTTTTAAGACTATTAAAAAAGAGACCTAAAATTGATGAGCTATATGCAAGCTATTCTGATCTATTAGTCTCACTATTCTGTAAGTAAACTGAGCTGATTTCTCAATTTCTACAACATAGTAGACACTCAAATATGTACTAAACATAAATGATTCTCTAAAATATTTCTGGAAAAAAATAGATAAAATTTTAGAATGAATGAAAGGTATAGGTTTTTAATTAGAACTGAGTTTGAAAATTAGCTCTAACAATTATTCACTTTGTGGTTTTGGATAAATTATGTCTTTTCTGAACCTTTGTTTCTCCATATATAAAATAAGATTTATAATATCTCTTCAGCAGAATTGACATTAAATGTTGTTATATAAAAGAGTGAAGGTGTAGAGAAATTAGAACCCACATACATTTCTGGTAGGAATGCAAAATAGTGTAGCTGATTTGGAAACATCTGTCAGTTCCTCAAAAGGTTAAACACAGAGTTACTGTATAACCCAGAAAATCCACTCTTGGGTATATATACCCAAGAGGAATGAAAACATATATTCACAACAAAATTGTACAATGTTCATAGCAGCATTATTCATAACAGCAGAAAAATGGAAACAACCCACGTCCACAGAACAAAATGTGGTGTATGTCCATATAATGGAATATTATTTGGCAATAAAAAGGCATGAAGTACTGATACATGCTGCAGCACTGATGAACCTTGAAAACATTGTGTTAAATGTAAGAAGCCAGTCACAAAAAAAAAAAAAAACACGTATAATATAATTCCATTTATATGAAATGTCCAGAATAGTTGATAGCAAAGATAGAAAGTATATTAGCAGTTGTTTAGGGCCAGGGAATTTGGGCGAAAATGGAGAGTGATTGCTAAAAGATAAGGAATTTCTTTGGGGGTGATGAAAAATTCTAAAATTAATTGTGGAGACAGTTGCATAACTCTGAATATATTAAAAAACCACAGAATGGTACTCTTTAAATGGGTAAACTTTATGGTATCTAAATTATACTTCAATAAAGCCACTGCAAAAAATAAATACATGAATGAGCAAGGGTAAAAATGCCCAGCAAAATGCTTGACACATACTAGAAGCTCAATAAATGCCTTCTTTGTCTTGAAAATAACTGACATTTCTTTCAAAATCCACTGACAAACCTATGGTAAATCACAAAGGTCTGAACAGATTCAATTAGACTGTAAGAAAAATTTATATATCAATGGTCAAAAACAGTAAAATATATTCACAGAACAGTTTCTATCTTCTTGTCTAGCTATTCTTATTATTACAGAATCTATCCCTTTTTAAAAAGTTCTGTGAAATATAAATTTAAAAAACAAATGGACCTTCTAAGATTCCTTGCCGTTAACGTTAACTGAAATTTAGTATCTGATTTAAATTTTGTGTCTTAAATGAGGCTTCCTAGTGTGAAGCATATTTGAAGAAAAAGCAGAAAAATCTTGTATATGAAGCTTGATAAAACTGCTTAGCAGATGATTTACTGACAACTTTCCTCAATTAAACTGCTATGTACAAAAGAAAATTTTAAGTAATCTCTATCATTTAGTTCCTCTTTCTATTAAAGAATAAAATTATTACATTGTACAATAAAGTTTTTGGTTTTGCAAATCCATTTATTATTAAGCTTACTTTGAAAAAAATATCCAGTCTAGGTTATAATAGCAATATATATTTCAAAGATAATCATATTAGAGAACAAAATACATCCTAGAACTATTGTCCTTTTCAATGGAAAGAAAACTACCTATATGCTTTTGTCTACTTCAGTCTTATATTTGTGATATTTAGTTAAAAGAGGAAATTTTTGTATCTGAGTTTCAAAATTTAGATCTGCCCATTGTGAGCAGACAGATTTTGTGGTATGGAGGCATAAATTAACTGGAACTCCCATCCAGATGCAGTAACATACTGGTGGAGTGAAGCCACGGTGAGGAGTCAGGAGAACAAGAGCAACTTCTCCAAATAGCTTTCTGTGACACTCACAGGCTTCTTGTGCATCTTTTTAACTCACTGCATTTATTAAACCACTCATTTAATAAATATTTATTATTTACCTTGGGTCAAGCAGTGAACCCCCACACACTGTTTTCATGCAACTTATCTTCTAGTGGTAGAACTCACACAATAAATAAAAGAAATAACAAAATGAAAAAGTATATTAAGATGTAATAAATGCAACAGAAAAAAATAAAGCTAAGTAGGTGGAAGAGGTTCCAATTGTAAATAGGATGGTCAAAGTAGTCTCCCTGAGAACAATTAAGCAAGAGCTTGAAAGAGTTAAAAAAAAGGATTTTAGGAGCAGAGCATTCCAAAAAGAATAAACAACAAATGCAAAAGTCCTGAGGTGGGTGCTTATTTGAGGAACATCATCAGGTAAACAAACATACCAAGAGCAAAAAGTGCAAAGGGGAGAGGTGACGTTTTGATATAATAAATACATATTTGGTCTTCACTCTTGGCATAGAGCTTTGAAAACGCTTGTAATTTCCTGAGTGATGAGTGAGAGGAGCATCTTTTATTATTCATAATAAGTCCCTTCAAACATACCTGACTTTATGTTAATGAAGCGACTCTAGATGCACCTTAGAAAATTTCAAGATGGGGACTGGTTGCCAGGGGAACAAAACACATGATTAGAGTTTGAACTTTCAGCCCTACGCAGACCTCTGGGGACTGGAGAGAAGCCTGAGATTGAGCTAATCACCAACGGTCAATGATTTAATCAATCATGCCTATGTAATGAAACCTCCATAAAAACCCTAAATGAAGGGATTCAAAGAGCTTTACGGTTGTTGAATGTATCCTTGTGCCAGGAAGCTAGAGCATCCCAAGCTCCACAAAGACAGAAGCTCCTGGGCTTGGGACCTTCTAGACCTTGCCCCATGTACATTTTCACATGGGTATTCATTTGCATTCTTCATAATACACCGGTCATTATAAGTAAAGTGTTTCCCTGAGTTTAGGAGAATAATAGGAGATGAAGTTAGAGAAGGAAGAGGGGACCATATCTATCTTGTAGGGCCTTTTGGGCCATCATAGGACCTTTTGCCTTTACTCAATACGGAGATCTAGTAGAGTTTTCAAGCAAAGGAGTGATGTGATCTAACTTACATTTTTAAAGAGTCAGTCTAGTTTCTGTGTGGAAAACAGATTTTATGGACACAAGGGTAAAAACAGGGATATCAGATAAGAGGCCATTACAATATTTCAGGCAAGAGAGATTGGCTGCTTGGACCAACAGCCAATGTAATGGCAAAGGCACATTTAAACTAGATAATTTGAGGAGAGTTAAACTATTTACAATGATATGGAGCAAGATTTAAGAAAAACAAGAGATAGTGATGTACCCAGGAGCGACTTATAGCTATAGCTGTTATCATACTTAGGCCTGAAGGGTAAAGGGAGAGAATGGTTCCTAGAACTTGGAGAATGTAGTTGTAAGGAGAGGATTATGAAAAGGTCTCATCAACTGCCTGCAAGCTGGGGAAAGGGAGAGGGCATCAACCTTACTCTCCTCCAGCTTTCCTCAGTGACTCTTATTAGTCAAACCCAAATAGAAGTCAAAGAGCAAGAGAATTCATTCATGCAGTCCATAAGAGTTGGGCTTTTAGAGCACAGAACAAGTCTAGAAGTCATAAAGAGGGACACAATTCCTCACAATGGAAACGATGTCCCATAGTGAAGAATCAAGGTTGCTTTCACAGTTTTTGACCTGAGCAGCTAGAAGGATAGAGTTGTCCTTCACTGAGACGGAAGGAAATTTAGGTGCAGTAGATCTAGGAGATAAAATTATGAGTTCCACTTTAGATATGCTTTAAAGTGTTCAGGTAGAAATGTATAGTAGAAAATGGAATATATAAACTTGGAGCTCAAAAAAGAGGTCTAGGCTAGAAATATAAATATTAACCCTAGTTGTCATGAATTTGAGATACCAGAAAAAACATGACACTGATCTATAAATGCAAATGATTCCTTTCTTCAAGAGGTAATCCTTTTATTTACTTTGAAGGGAAAAAAACTTAATATTTAAATCAATTCCTCTTTAGCATACTCTAAAGCTTGAGCTAAAAATATTTATGTTATAATTATCTATGCATGCTATTATACTCTGTGAGCTCCTTACGGTTAGGGGCCATTTCTTAGTCATCTTTATATTCCCAATAGCTACCATCTAAAAGCTTCTCAAAAAATGTTTGACAGATAAGTGAAATTAATAAAAATATAAATGAATCAAAACAAGGTTGAGATTCGTAGGCTGTCCCCAAGGTGCTATCTAAGGTGGCACATTAATGAGAGAAGTTTTGTTTTTGAAAAAAGAACCTCTTCCAACCAACTGTCTTACTCACCCTGTGAATAGAAATCAAGAAGAGGCCAAGAGTCACACATTAAACAAAGGAGGCTTAAGCAACTTGAAAGTTTCTATTGGTAAAGCAAAGAGCAAGTACCATGGATAGTCTGAGAAAAGCTGGTACCTCTAATACTGGAGAATAACAAATCACATTTATCTGTTTATTTCCTGTGCCCCTGAGACAGAGCCTGCTTTTTTTTTAAAAAGTATTTGTTATACTAAATTTAGTGTTTATCATTTCAGTACCTATTTTTACACTACTACTACATATGAGCTTATGAGACAATATCTATGGTATTGTTTTACATGTTTTCAGTTCTATAAATTGCACCATATACTAGATATATAATTTTGTCTTTTTTTCATTTAATATTTTTTAATTTCTTTTTTTTAGGAGGGAGGTAATTAGGTTTATTTATTTATTGGGGAGGTACTGGGGATTAAAGCCAGGACCTCATACATGCTAAGCATGTGTTCTACCACTTGAGTTATACCCTCTCACTTCATTTAATATGTTTTTAAATTCATGCATGTTGATATATATAGCTCTTATTTATTTTGACTGCTTCTTTATTTTGATTGCTATTGTAAACAATGCAACAGTGAACATTCTTGTACACGTGCAAGGGTTCCTTTGGTATATAAAGATATAAAAGTTGGATTGCTAGTTTATAGAGTATGTACATCTTCACCTTTGCTAGATATAGCTAAACCATTCTCAGAGTAGCTGCATAAACTTAAACTCCAACAAGTAGTTTATGAGAATTCCAGCTCCTCACACCTAATTTTTGCCAGTCTGATGGATGTGAAATGGTATCTTGTTATTGCTTTATTTTGCATTTCCCTGTTATTCAGGCAACCTCTTCTGTGAATTGCCTATTTAATTTTAAGCCAGTGTGGATTCAACAAGCTATGTCTACCACATGTATTTTGGTTTCATTATCAGTGGCTAGGTCTGTTCAAGAAACTTCACGCCAAAATAGAAAAGCAGTACCTCTGAAAAAAGGGATTTGAATTTTCCTCTAGAAGCCACAAAATTTAGTGGTGGTGACTCTCATGGATTTGGGTTTAGGATATTAGAGGAAAATGTTAGATACTGACATAAATGCAAATTATTCTCTCTCTTTCTCTGAGAGTTTAATCTACTTTAAAAAGGAAAAAAAGCTAATATTTTACTCATTTCATTTTCCTTAGTATGTCTAATCTCTCTCTCTCTCTCCATCTTTTCCTGCATGTATCTCTAACACATAGTTAAACACACAAAATCTGTACTAAATACAATTTTAAAATGCATACATAAAAACATGTGTATTAAATACAATGAAAAATAGCACTCAAAACAGGAAGCTGCCTTGTTGACAGTTTGATGAAAGAAAGATAGAAGGATCTACTTTCCCATCAGCCATTAGTGGAGATGAGAAAATTTCAAGTAACTCACAAAAGCTGATATGCTTCAATAAACACAGAGTATGCATGTGAGAAAAACAGATTTTAATATAATTTCAGCAGTTTTGTATATAAGTTATGATCCACTTCAACAGGATTTTAATAGGTCTTCCTTTGTGAAAAAAAAATCTGTGTATTTATTGCAACAGTATACAAATCACTAAAACAAATTATGAATACCAATTTCAAAACTAACTTTATATAACGGAATTATTCTATCAAAATCCTGTTTTCAGAACCCTCACTAAATTTAACATAGTATTATTTCTTGGCTTCCTTAACGTACATAGAAAGGTCATGTTATAGAAACTTACAGATTTTACATGACCACAATATTAGAACTCTCCAAAACACTTAGCTTTTCATGCCTATTATAATATAGAACAATACTGTCCAATAGAGCTTTCTATGATAATGGAAATGTCATATATCCTTGCTCTCCTATATGGCAGCCACTAGCCACATGTGGTAGGTAGTAAACATTTATAATGTGGCTTGTGTGGACTGAGGAACTGAATTTTAATTTTAGCTAATTTTCACTGATTTTAATTTATTAAATAGTCACATGTGGAAAGTGACTTTTGTATTGAGCGGCACAGATTTAGTGTGATCTGGGAAAACTTTCCTTTTATCTAGCCATAAACACTGGTCTTTAACTATACTAAGCAGAGAGCCAGGCCTAGACAATCTCTGCCCTAGGATCAGAGGTCATAACACTGTCCTCTCAGCACCATTTGTGGTGACTTATTCTCTCCTCCTACCAGTGCTGAATCACTGGGCATCCACTACCCAGGCCTGTGTCTTATGTTCCAACTCTCATTTTTGGCAGAGCTTACACTTGACTCTTGTTATCTAACCTATAGGTGCTTGGATACTGTCTTTACATGCTTTATGCTCCTAACTTGTGTTCTTGGGCATCTCTGCTTGATCACTTAGGGTAACTCAGCTACTTCAGTAACTATTATCCTCCTGCTCCTATGCTTCCAGTGTTGACTGACTACACACTATTTACCCCCAAGGAGATTTAGTATTCAAATCCCCATTCGTAACTTTAGCGGGACCTAAGTTATCTGTCTAACCTAACCTAAGTACACTCTTGGGTCTAATTTCTCTTGGCTTTCCCCTTAAGAAATGGAAATTTTTTAACTGGAAACTGTTTAAGATAATTTGGTGACTTAATCCTCATAGTGTTCTCTGTATACTACCAAACTCAAGGCACTTGTCATTCCATGAGTACCAGCTGTTTCATTTTCCTACTGAAAGCTGCTTTCTAAAATACCTTCAGAGAAATCAGAAAAATGCAGTTATGAATTGAAAGACCCTGAGACAATCAATTAATTAATAGATTCCAGTGAGATATGGATTATAGGCATAGTAGTAAGGGGTCATTGTAAGAGAGAGATGATAATCTTCTCTTAATTATTTCTCATAACTTTAATAATTAACCACAATATAATTTATTATTAAAATTTTACCCATGGTTCATAAGTTTTTGCAGTACAGAAATATATATGCCACTATGCTAAAAATGTAAGGATCCTAGTAATCTAGCCAGTGATCAGAATTTCCAATGTTTATGTTCTATAATTGCTCTCATGACATATCCAGGCACTCTGTCAACTGTCTAATGCTCAGCAATGATTTACTATTGAACTGCAGATCAGATTATCGTAGAGACCCAGAATAACATAAAATAATCCTGGATAGCAAATTAGAAAACCCCCAAGTATACTAAAGGATAAGTGAGATACTCAAACCTGAAGAATTTAAATTCACAAAGGAAATTTTACAGTGGCAAAATTTGAAAGGAAAAAACTATAGGTATTAAAAACTGAAAAAGATCCCATAAATCTCAAAAAAGATCAAACTTCACAATTAAGAATATGACATTTTCATAAAGAGAATGATAATCACTGTTTTGTGTTTGATCTTGTTTGTCTGTTTGTTTAGCTCAAAGAGTTAGTATGGGAGACTTGGGAAACGCATGAGGAAAAGTGTTTCAATAGTGATCACAACAGATGTTAGCATGTTTTGGTGGAAAGAGTATGAACTTTAGCATCATAGAATCCTCAGTTCAAATCCTGTATCAGCCACTATTATCTTGGTGTCTTGAGAAAATTACTTTATTTTCCTGAGCCTCTGTTCCCTCCTTTGCAAAAGGAAGACAGTAACGCCGACCTCCTGGCTTGGTTTGAGGATTAAATGAGATAAGATTAAAAAAAACACTGTGACACTGAGTATTTTCCCAATAAATGTTAGTTATTGCTTTTGACAGTACCCTCCTCTCCTGCTTCCCTGTAGATCTTTAAAAACAGGAATTTCTCATGTCTGAGTGGTGAAAATATGAAACATTGTAAACCCTACATAGTCTAACACAATAATGGGAAAATAATAAGCCTATCACTGTGTTATTTCCTTCTTGAAGGCAAAGGGGTGGATGAGATGAATTCTAAAGTCCTGAGATTAATGTTCAAGTAAGAAAACTTCTTAGTGTCAACCACAGTAAGAATCAGTTCATCATGAGGGGGAAAGAAGGAATTTTTCTTCTGGTCCTACTTCTGGTCTTCTTTATGAAATACAATACAGAGAATCCTCTCAGAGCTCTTTCTGCAATCTGAAGCACACTCTTCTTTCTAGAAGAAACACAGCTATTCCCCCAGTATTTCATTTCATCTCATTCATCACTTCTTACTCATTTGATTCTGATTCCATCTCAGATGAGCCTTTGCAAATATTTAAAATATGGCCAGGTACAGAGGGCATCATATCAGGTAGTAGCTATCCCCTCCTCCCCTCCCTAACCCCAAAACTAAATGGTATGCAGAGAGAAACCTCGGGTGAGTAAGAATTACTCCAGTAAGATGCTTTTCAGCATCCATCTGGGAGGGCAACCCTAACTGATAACCATGGATAAGAAATACACAGTCAGCTATGAAGGTTAGAGAAGAGCCATCATGCTTAGAGGCAAATGCCTATTGGCACTAAACTATGGCTGAAAAAATAAAAGAGCTCCTTTCATTAAGTAGCTAACAAGAAAACCAGGACTCTCAATGGATGTGAAAGCCTGTGTTTAAGGAAAACCACGGAATGTTCGTGCCCATTTCATTTCTTTAGCTTTCTTAATAAATTTCTATTTATGCTCCCTTGATGTTACCAACTTAACTTCAGAGTCTCAGTTGGTTTACCCACATTTCAGCATGGAGAAACTTCTAGCCATACAGATTTATGTATAGCACTCTTTGTATACTTGACTCTTTCTTGAAATCTTACAAACAGAGCACAACAGCAGCATATTTAAACAGTAGAGATGGTTTTGCTAACTTGAGTAAAAATGTTTTCTTGGATCCAGATAAAACTGAAGTTTCTTCATAAATAGCTATATAAGCTGGAAACTGCCATAGATGAATTTCAAAGTGGTAAAAACCCATTTTTTATAGTATGTTCAGGTATACATATAAATGGACTTTGAAATTTAAAAAAAGTTTAAATCTTCATTTAAAAAGGATGAGTATGAGCCAATTTTAGAAATGTGTTACATTTGTAAAGATCTGTAGATGTCTTTTACAATCACTCTTCTATAAATAACCACACGTTTTTAAGAAATCATAAAATCAGACTGTTCTCAATAGAAAACTGACATTTTTCTCCAATAGTCTCTACTTCTGAGTCTATTTGAAAAGTTAGTCAAATACAGCAGCCATGTGTACATGTGTGGTTTTGATTCCATCTATACTCCTGCCCTAATTCTTGTGGTTTGGACCCATTCCAGATGCTCTGACTTACTGTGGTTTGTATGAGATCCCCTTTCCTGATTCACTGCATTCTCCTGATTGACAAACAGATTTAGATATGAAAACAAACAGTTACCTGCCTATAATTGGTTTCTAACAGCTGCACTGTTGTAGCACATCTAAACCATGGTTTAGAAAGTACCTCCTAGAGAAGCTTCCTGTTGTGTTCAGGAGAGAGAGAGAGAGAGAGGGAAAGAGAGAGGGGGAGAGAGAGAGAGTATGTGTGGGTGTGCGTGTGCGTTTGGTATTGTTTGCTTTTTGGGTTTGTTTGTTTAATTGACTTTAACCATTTGTGAGTGTTTATTGTTCACCAAGATATTCAGTAAGTTTGGTGTACATATGATTTATACAGTTTATGAACTGAAATTTATATTATTTTTTACCCTCCACAAATTAAATTTAAATAAGAATACACTGGATTTTAACTTGCTAAACTGATGTGCCTTTTAATTGAATTTAGAATAGTCTACAAAGCAAAAGGGTCACTTTTTTTTTTTTTTACCAATTTGATGTGAAGCATAATACTGCTTCACTGATGGATTAAAATGTTAGACTAGAAGTAATAAACTATTACTATATTTTTAGTAGATTGTCTTATAATGTCAATTAAATTATGTGAAATATATCAAACTAGTTAGAGTACAAGCTACTACTTACAAAATACAAACAATTGCAATGCCTTCAACACATCAGAAAAAGAAACTGGGACTTTGCATTTTAAAATTCCGGTGGAAATCAAATGTATTTTAAGTATCAGCTCTGATTATTTAATCAGACAACTTGCATTTTGCCCAGGCTAATTTTGAAGGCTGATAATATTTTACTCATAAAAATAATTGTGCACCTGTTGTGATGGAAGCTTAGTTAAACAAATGTTAATAGGAATGTAACTCTTTGCGTTAAGCATAATAAGAACGCAGGTCTCTCATTACTATTATATGAAGAAATGTGTTTTTAAAGCCATAAAATAGATTTCACTTTAAATCTCATCTATTCCATAGCCCTAGAGAGATATTTAAGAATATTTTGGGAGTTTGAGATTTACAAATGTTAGCCACTATATAAAAAAATAGATTTTTTTAAAGAAGTTTCTTTTGTATAGCACAGGGAGCTATGTTCAATATCTTGTAATAACCTTTAATGGAACAAAATATGAAAATGAATATATGTATGTATATCCATGACTGGAATATTGTGCTATACACCAGAGATAGACACACTGCAATTAACTATACTTCAATTAAAAAAAAAAGAATACTATTAAAACATGTATAACAAATAGTTGTATATTAACTTGAAAGGAAACACCAGATGATGTCTACTGAACAAAATGGATATGGAGCTGTTCCTTCCCATTTAATACCTGTGTTGTTCTGCCCTGTTCTATTGCCGACCAAACCATTTTAATGATATCGGATCATTTCTGTGAAAAATGTGTACTTTTCTTACTAGCTTATGATCAAAGGAAAAGTATAAAGTGGGCCTACAAAAGTTGTGCCCCTCTTGCACTCTTCTTATTTTCTGACCCTTTCAGCATTAGAGACAGTTTTCAGTACCCAAATTCTCTGAGCTTTAAAAAATGCTAGGCACTCACAGAAGAGACAGACTAAGGTTTTTCCTCTGTGGTTTCTACCATTTTGTGCAGACTTTCTAACAGATACCTACTTCTGTCTATTCAATCCGTTTCCAGCTTTAATTAACTCCTAAGTACTGAAAAGAGGCTTGAGGAAAAATAATTTGTCTAAAGTTAAACTAGCTATCTTTTGAGCTCAGTTTTACACATCTTGTTGACTTCTGTAAAACTGTAGCCTTGCAACTGGCCCAGCCTCTTTAAGGTTATTTAAAGGTAATCTTATTCAAAATTACCTAAACTTTTGAACCCTATCCTTTACAATGTCGGATTCACTCTAATCTTATTTCAGTTGGTGCAATACAAGTTTATAAGCAGAGTTCAGAAAATGTGTACTTTTTTAAATGACCTAAATTTTCTGTAGTTTTCTTTTTCATAGTTTAATCCAGATATTTGGATTGAAAGGAAATCACAAATAAATGGAATAATTGCTTCAAATTTCCTCAGTGCATTAAATATGCACTCAATGGTAATTACCAACAGTAGCAACATATTTTAAAATGTAGAAAATAATGTACAATTTATGCTTGCTTCAAAGGTCTCATTCATAAAAACACCATTTGGATGGAAATACACACATTTTATTAAGTGGTTAGCCTTACAATTTTTCCTTTAATTCAGACAAATGACCTAAATAGTAAGTGTGTGGGAAGTTTAGTACTATGGGCCAGTTCTTAATGTGACATATATACCCCATGAGAATTTTGCAGAGCTGGCTCTAGAGTAAAGACACACCCAGGTACACCCTGTAACCTAGGGTGTGAGGCATAGAGCATTCGTGTTTTAGAACAGCATTGAGATTAATTACTATCTCATGAATTTTTCTTTCAAGAATACACTGATTAATGCAATTGAAATAGTGAGTTAAAATTGCTGGCCCCCAACATGAATATAATGCACCTAACTCTACCAGTAGTCATTGTATTCTTCACCACTATGCACTTTATGCAGTAAAACAAACACAAAAAATTCAGTTTCAATTAATAATTTCCTTGATGCAACAACAAAAACAATTAATTTTATTAAATAATGATTTTTAAGTACTCATACTTAAAATATTCTATGTGATGAAATGGGAAGCATTCTGCTGTTTATTGTACCTAAGTATAACAGATCATGAAAATGACTTATGCTATTATTCAAGTCATGAGCTGAAATTTTTCATATCTTTTTTCATAGAACACCAATTTTATTTGAAAGAACAACTAAGAGAAAAAATATTAGTGTCTATACTTTACTATTTGGCAAGTGAGCCTGTCACTTCAAGAAAAACAACTGAAGGTACTGGTTGAAATAATATAATTTGAACTTTAAAGGGAAAATTAGAATTTTGGAAAACTTCTATCTGCCATCATGAGCATAACAGTTTACAAATACTTAAGAGATTTTCTGATAAGATTAGTTGTGATATTAATGAATGTGATTTTTTGATACGGTATGATGGAATGTGCCAAAATAAGGAAGATCTGCATAACTCAGTGAAACAATATAATATAAAAGCTGGTACAAAGTAATGCATGGACTAAAAGATTCATTCAAAGGTCAAACTGGACCAATGGATTTTAATGTAAAAGTATTGAAAATTCATTGATATGGTTTCAGATCCTACATTGAACCTACTACCCTTTGAGAATCTCACATTTCTGAAATTTGGTGTAGTAAGAAGAAAATTCACAATTATATGAAAAGGCTATAAGAAACTTTTCCATTTTTCAACTACATGTCAATTTTAGGCCAGCTTTTCTTCATTTACTTCAATAAATACATATGACAACAGATTGAATGCAAAAGCAGATATAAGAGGGTCCAGCTGTCTTCTATTAAACCACACATTAAAGGGATTTGCAAAAATGTAAAACAGTGCCACTCGTCTCACTAAATTATTTTTATTTTAGGAAATAAAGTTATTTTTATAAAAATATAATCTTTATGTTAATATGTACCAGGTATAATATTATGGTTTTTAAATGAATTAATAAATATTTCTTAAATTTATCAAGTTTAATTTCTACAATAGTAAGTACAAACAGATATGCTGCATGAACAAAAGATTTTTAGAGTCCTCAATACACTTTAAAGGTCCTGAACTAGTTTGTCATTCTACTGATAAATATTTACTGTTTCAAGGACTAAACTAAGTCAACAGTTGTTGACAAGCATTATTGTGTGTGTACAGTATTTATTGATTCCCTATCCTGTGCTACCCTAACTCTACATATTTTCTCTCTAATCCTCTGAAAAAATTAGAAGTTAAATGAGTAGTATCATTCACTTTCCTTTGAACAAATAATTAAACTAATCCATTTCATTTTTTATTCAAGACTTACTTTCAGCCTTCTTTTTTAAAAAAGCAATGCATACACTTGGCTTTAAAAAAAATTCAGTGCAAACTATACAGTACAAATTTGAAAATCAGCCCCCATCCCAAACTCTTCATTTCCCATTACAGTCAACCTCTGTGAACAGTTTTTAAATATCTTTCCAGCAATTTTCTGTTTATATAAATTTTTTACACAAATTGGAGCATATATATGCTCTCCTCAGCTTAACTCTGTCACTCAATAGTTCCAGAGATGTTACCCTTATTAAGGCAACTAATAATTCAGGTAATACGGAGAAACTATGCTAAAAGCCTCTAAATCAGTGACCCCATTTCTCCCACTAGAATGCATCAGTCAGACTTCAGTTCACGTCCTACAAGGTATTTTCACTTAACACTTAGCTTTGTTTATCTCATTACTGAGATAAGAATATGCTACTAAAAATGAGACTAAGTTCACCACCCAAAATGTTGTGAAATCAGCATTCCAAGTTATAAGAAAAATTTCTTTCAGTTTGCCCAAACACATTTCCTTCCCAGATTTCTATAGTTCTGCTGTTACCCTGTCATCTCGTATGCCAGTAAGAGTCACAGTCCAACCTTAAAGGTGTATATATATGGATGGAAGTTAAAGGCTATTTTTAATTCTGGGTTTATATACTAATACTGAAATGAAAAAAAAATTTATATTCAAAGAATATGAGCTATTTTGATAAAGAAAGGTTCCACCATAAGCCTAAGTCTAACACACATCATTAAAGCTCCAGTATGTTTTCACTAATTCCACACAGGAGGATTACAGATGTCCTGCTAGCTACCATTTCCTGGTAAGCAATCTGAATGGCTTCCAGGAAATTGCTAATGACCTTCATTTTACTTAAAATCTAGGCTGCAATTAGTAATAGTTTTTCTTCTCCATGCTGGTTATAATGTTTATTTTCATCACAGCAATCAGGAAGAAAAAAGTGAAATGTCTTGTTTTTGAATTATATCAGAATGTGTTCTCTTTTATTTTGCTATGTCACCAAATAGACTAATACATATTTAATGTAATCATAATTGTGAAAGAATACTTTGGATCTTTTTTCCTTCTAACCAATTTTGTCTCCTTTCCCACTCTAGGCTGTAGCTATCACTAAAATTAGCCTTTTAAAATGGAATCAATAGGAATATTTTATAATTGGTGACTAGTTTTACATTTTATAACTGAAATTTTTGAAATAAGGTATCATTTTAAAGTTTTATGTTTTTAATTATAATAATTAACTACTAAAAAAGAAGTTTCAGATTCTTATTCAATGAATTTAAAATATGATTATGTGGTCAATACAATAATAACAAAGAACAATTTTAGCTGGTGCTATATTTATAACCAGAACCTGTTATTAAACTTCAGTATTTTCTTTTAAGTAAACATTGATTCCACTAATTGGATCCAACTGATCTTTCCCCAGCATATCGATTTCTTTAATCCCAACAGTTAACAATGATTCTAATGTATCATAATACTTTAGACCTTAATCACACAGTAGTAATTTTTGCCAGTAGCTTCTGTTTGAATTTTAATTAAGAATACCTTGTGTCTCCAACCCCAAGTAGGGGGAGGTTTTAATTGCTTGTATATATATCACACAGACTTCAAAAGAAGTAAAAGATATTTATAACAGAGAGGACAAAGGAGAGCTTTGAAATGTCTACATTCATGCAAAGTGGTATAATTTTAAAAACTATGAGTGTTGCTGTGTTATAATGCATATATTTTTGTAAAACTAGCTGTGGTGTGTATTTATTGTTAGTAAAAGAAGTTCAAGAATTCTGCAATAATAACTCACTATTGATTACAAGATGACCAAAAGACTGTGAAATGGGCTAAACATGCTATTTGGGGGTAACTAAGATTCCACATGAGTAATTTACTATGTGATTTTAGGGCAGTGACTTTCCTTTGCTGGATGTTGGGGTCCCTATATGGGAAATAAGAAGTTGGATTACATAATATGCAAAGTTCCTTCAACTCTATTTTTGGAGATTCTATGTTTCTAGATATTACTCTGAAGTTCTATAATTACATAGATTTATACAAAAACGGTGATACTCTACTATATTATTTCATAAGATAAATGAGAAAATTATATATGCTCTAAATCTCTTTCACAAGCTGGTCTCTAGAGCAATAGAGCATTTGTGTTCAAAATAACAATTCTAAGCTTTCAAAATAGATGAAATCAAAACATTGATATATTACTGTTTCAATCCTTTTTCCTAACGAGACAGCAAAAATCACTAGGTATGTGAACTTTGCTGATTTTATTGGAGTTGAAAAGTGGCAGATGATTCACCTTAAACACTTCCAGATTTGTTTGAAGTTCCCTTAGATGAAGAAATTGCTGTTAATTTGTAAATAGAAATTCATGAAAAGCTCATTTATAAATAAATACATAAAGTGTACAGTCATAGCTTTTGGAAGACCACTATAGTTCTTCTGTGATTGCCTACAACAGAAAATACCAGTAACTATGAGTTACTGTTCTTAAAAAACAGTGTATTCTCTAAAAAGGGCAATGTACGGAAAAGACAGTCAGAGCACTTAGATGTAGTTTAGGCTCTTATTATAAAGTGAATAAACTAGGAGAGAGAATTGGCATTTAAGATAGTAACCTGTGACACAAAACACTAATTTTATGGGAATGCTGTTACATCCATTCTGACCCTTTGGTGATAACAGCACTGATTAAGTTACTTCAGGAATAACCTGCATTATTTGATCTTCAAAGATCTATCATGCACTGAAAAAAACCATGACTTTTGTGTTCCTGTGCTCTTCTCAAAAGATTTATGTTTGCAGTCTGACTAAAAATGGCTACCAGGCTCTTAGTGGCACATAGTAGCAATATTATAATAAATTCACATTTTTAATTCAGTACACATACCAAGCACAACTGTAATATGCCTGTACTGTTTGATGTAACACAGTTTCTAATTTTACTTCTCTTAGTAAAAACCCTAAAGAAATAACAGGGAGTAAAGCTTAAAGTTTTTAATTGTAAAGTATGGTAGTAACATTTAGGCACTAGAACAAACCTATCAGACATTTTAGTTGAATAACCATAATAAGTAATTGTGTTTCAACCATAACCTTAAAAACAGTAGGGATCGTTTGTAGAACTTTCCATTTAAAGGCATTTGTTTAATCAGTTTTTTCCCCTAGCAGAAAGTGACTATCATTTTTCTAAGCTGCAGGAGAGTATACCTACAAGCATATCTACCTTAATCTCTATATGTAAATATTGAAATAATTAATCATGAATGACCAAGGAAGGAAAACACTATTTTCCTTATTTGGTTCATATCACATAATTATTTTTTTTTCTCTCTTATCATCTGTGTGTTTGACAAACATGAGCACAAACAGTTTGTGCTAACTCAAACAACCAACATTACTATTTCTCTGGCACACTGCCCAGGGAGGCGCCTTCACACCAAGGAGGAGATGCCAGCCACAGCACAGAGGGGCATGTGTGCAAAAAAGGGAGGCTGGTTAAGATTCTCCTATATAAACCACAGAAGGCTAGACCCATCCATGAAAACAGAGGATGAATCCTAATGCTCTAGACAACATTTAGTATGTCATCATTGCATTTAGAAATGTTTCCTTGCCATAACTATCCTAGCATCTTCATTTCTTTGGTACAACTCAAACAAACAAGCATACACACAAACAGAGTGTGGACTTTACCAGTACTTCTGTCTCACATTGTCTCCATCTACCATGTTATTCAGCCCTCTCTCTCATTCGATTAAGATAAATACTATTTAGGGTTCCCCTGTCAAAGATGGCTGAGTAGAAAGACCTTGAGCTCGCCTCCCCCTACAGACACCCCAAAATTACAACTACTTACAGAACAGTTATTGATGAAAAAGCCTGGAAGCTACCAGAAAAGTTCTTCTACAATTAGAGATTTAAAGAAGAAGCCACAATGAGACGGGTAGGCAGGATGGAGTTGTGGTACAGTCAAGACACATAACCCTAGGGGAGTGACCCACAAATGGGAGGATAATCACAATTGCAGAGATTCTCCCCAAGAAGAGAGGGGTCTGAGCCCTAGAGTGGGCTCCCCAGCCCAGGAGTACTACATTGAAAAGAAAAGCCCCTAGAACATTTGACTTTGAAAGCTAGTGGGGCTCATTTTCAGCAGACCCAGAGGGCTGTGGGAAATAGAAATTTCACTCTTAAATGGCACACACAAAATTTCACATGCTCTGAGACCCAGGGCAAAAGCAATTATTTGAAAGGAGCCTAGGTCAGACTTACATGCTGACCTTGAAGAGTCTCCCAGAGAAGCCAGAGACAACTGGAGCTCACACTGGGGACAGAGACACTGGTGGCAGCCATTTTGGGGAGCTCATTCCACAACATGGACATTGATGCCGGCAAGCACCATTTTGGAATCATCTCTCTAGCTTATTAGCCTCAGTACCTATCCCAGCCCCCATCTACCAGCCTCTAAGCACTAGTACTGAGACTCAAGCCAAGCAGGTAACTGGGCAAGGGCACAGCACTAACCAGCAGACAAGGTTCCTTAAGACCTCCTGAGTCCACAGTTGCCCCCAGACACAGCCTTGCACACCAGAGGGCCCAGGACCCAGCTGCACCCACTAGTGGGCAGGCATCAGCCCCAGAATCCTCTGGGCCCAGGCCCCACTCACAACTCACTCTACACCTAGGAGCAACTTCACTCACTAGAGGTGCACACCAGCCCCAGGAAAACTACAGCCCCACAGCCTGACTTATCAAGATCCAGCCTACCCACCAGCAGGCAAGCACCAGCCCTGGGACCCTGGACCCTGGCCCCACCCTCCAGCAGCCAAATACAAGCTTTGGGACACCCTGGACCCCTCAGCCAGCTGTGTCAGGAACCAGCTCCACCTACCAATGGTCCTATACCAGCTCTGGGACCCCTAGGCCTCGTAGCCATTTGCCAGGACCCAGTTCTTCCAAATGGTAGGCCAACATCAGCACCAGGACCTGGCTTCACCCACCATGGGTAGGCACCAACCACAGGATCTCCAGGATCCTGACTCCAGCTATCAGTAAACCAGCACTAGCTTCAGGGCCACCTGGGGTTCTGCAGTCAGCCACCTCATGACCCAGCCTCGCCAACCAGTGGCTGGCAGCCTCCACACAAGGCAAGGCCTGGCAATTACCAGACTGGGGGCCAGCCATGCCTAAAAGACCATCCAAAGTAGTTAGCCCACCACAACAGAAGGACCCACACAGCCTACAGAGGGATTGAACATAAACCTTTGGTGATCAGAGGGGAGTGCGCTGCTGGAATGCATAAGATGTTTCCTGTAAAAGGCCACTTCTCCAAGGTTAGAAAACACACCCAACCTACCAGATGCATAGAAATAAAAACAGCAAGTAAGGCAAAATGAGGCAACAGAAGAATATGTTTCAAATGAAAGAACATGATAAAACCCCAAAGAAGAACTAAGTGAAGTGGAGATAGACAATATATCCTAGAAAGAGCTCAAGGAATGATCGTAAGGATGATTAAAGAACTCAGGAGAAGAATGGATGAACAGAGCAAGAAGTTAGAAATTTTGAACAGAGTTAGAAAATATAAACAACCAAACAGAGATGAAGAATACAATAACTGAAATGAAAAATACACTAGAAGGAATCAACAGGAGACTAAATGATACAGAGGATGAATCAGCAAGCTGAAAGACACACACACACACATACATACCCAATGGAATACTGCTCAGCCATAAAAAAGAATGAAATTTAGCACCAACATGGATGGACCTGGAGGTTATTATGCTTAGTGATTTAAGTTAGACAGAGAAAAACAAGTACTGTATCTTACCACTTATATGCATAATCTAAAAAATAAAACCAACTAATGAATAACAAAAAGAGACAGACTCAAAGATACAGAGAGCAAACCAGTGGTTACCAGTGGAAAGAGGAAGCGAGAGGGGCAAAATATGCATAGGGGATTAAGAGATACAAACTTCTAGTATAAAATAAATAAGCGTCAAGGATATATTATACACTGGGAATATAGCCAATATTTTATAAATCTATAAATATTCTGAATCACTATGTTGTATATCTGAAACTAAAATAGTATACTAAATCAACTACACCTCAATTTTTTTAATGATAAATACTCCTATAGGGAGAAACTATATTACATACATCCACTCCTGCTTTGCTATACTGCCTTATTTATGTAGAAAAGAGCAAAAATGAAACTATTTTGGTTGTTTGTATGTTGTGGGAGGGAGAAACAGCCCAGAGTCTATTTCCCTCTTGTCCCCAGTGCAGAATTCTAATACTCTGAAGAATCTGAAAAATACTCTGTATTGTATTAAACAGAGGCTTCAGAGACCAGGATTAAAATTCTAGTACCACAACTTTCTGAGTGACCCAAACAAGCCACTTAATTTCTCAATCTAATTTTACTCGCATGTAAAGTCAACATAAAAATATTTTCTCACTGGGTTGTTAAAAGGATCAAATAAAATAATGTAGGTGTTTCAGTACATGGTTTTCTTTTATAAACAATAAAGCATCTTACAAAAGTATTCACAATATTACAGGAAATAGATAATATTTTGAAGATTAGTATCATAATTAGGAAATATAATAAACCCTAGTACATGTTTGAAGGATTTTAGGAGGTCATGAAGATAACATTCCACAAGAGTAGGAATGTCCCTCTCTACATCTCTGTTTAAAATTTTCCACTGATTTTATTCATTCATCCATTCATTTATTTATTTAATAAATATTTATTGAACACTTACTATATTTGAGGTAATCACTCTTAATGCAGTCCAACTGCATCAACATCAGGTAGCTATTAATCGTTCTTTTGTATATTGAGAACAATTTTCCTATTACCTTAACCCCCTAAAATAACACAAAAATCTTACCCACTTCTATTCAACAAAACTCCAACCAGCTAACATGTATTAAGACAAATTTCCCTAGATCTTTAATTACTATTCATAATGAATGTTCAAGACTCTTCACCATTCTCGTCACTTTTGATAAATTTTAATTTCTCAACAGATTCCTTAATATATGGTAACCTAATTAGAACACAATACTTCAGATGTAACCAGACCAAGGCAAAGGTCTAATCGTTTTATGCCATATTTCATCTAAGTTCTTAATAGTAAATTTATTTAGTAATACTTGTAATAATGTTAACCTGGTTTGTACACTGCTTTGAGATTATTGCTGTTAAATGTATACCATTTATAGTATTCTATTCTCAAATTATGCTGCTACTGTAAAAGAGGCTACCTATGGAAACATGATGGGGATTTAGGGACAGGATTTTCTCTTAAAGAATCTCAGACAAAACTCACATACAGACCCACTGGAAATCTATGATTCATTGTTTCTCAAACTTTAGCAATATTGCAACTCCTACTGAAGGGTTTGAGAAATACTGCTTTACTTCATTTAGATAATAAGACTTTTACTTGAAAGCACTGGTATTTTTTAAAGTAAAATCTAAAAAGTAGATTACTAATGTATTACTTCTTAATATGTAGTAAAATTAAAGTCACTAGGTTGAAGATTAATTTTTCAATATGGTTCTTATCCACTCTACTGCCCACATTTTCATTCTCCATCTAGCACCTAACTGACCACATAAAATTTCCCAAAGGTAGTCATAGAGGCTGTTTCTTCCCCTTCCCAGCTTCATTACACTCTTGAATCCACAAAACAATGTAAAGTTAAGAATGATGTAGAAACATAAGACTGGTTAGAAAATAATATAAATATCAATTATTTAAAAAATAATGGCTATGAGAATTCTAAAAGTTCAAGTTTATGGGATGCTTAAAACTAATTCTACAAGCATATTTATGGCTAAAAGTGCCTTTATAATTAATAAAATGTTGAAAATAAAGTATTCAACTTAGAAAATTAGAAGGTATCAGAAAACAAGCAAAAGAAAAAGTATAAGAAAAATAAAGAAGGGAGAGATAATGAAGGTGAAAACAAGTTTAGGTAGTTGGCATACTGAAAAGCAGCAGAACTGACAAATAAACCTGAAAGCTGGACCCTTACCAGGGAGTCAGGGAGGAGAGAATAATAGAAAAGCCACTAGCAAGTAAAACTGAAGAATAAAAGGAAGAGAACACAAATATGCAAAATTTAAATAGATATATAACAGCAAATAAATTGAAAAAGTAAAATAAGTGATATTATATTTTAAAACAATACTAACATATTTGAAAATCTCAGTGAAATATACAATTTTCAAGAAAAATTTTTTTCCTGGCAAAATTGACTTAAAGAGAAGTAGAAAATTAAAAAAAAAAAATCTCCAAAGAAAACCCTAGGCCTAGATGTTTTTGGGTATATTCTTTCAGAATTTCAAGAAATAAGTAATTTCCATGTTATCTATTCAGTATTTTTACATAGCCTTCCTTCATAGAAAATGAGAAAAAGCTTTTCAATTCTACAAACTGTTACTAAAAATTAACAAAGATAGTACAAATAGAGAAAAACACAAACTAATCTCATTTATGATTACAGATGCAAGAATAACAACTGTAATGTAAGCAAATAAAATTATGCAGTACATTTAAAACAAGACTACACCATGACTAATCAGGGTTTATTTCACCAGTAAATTTGAAAAACAAAAATCAATAAGATATGCTATAAACTAAACTGCAATTTCTCATAGAAACTCCTAATAAACTATAACTAGAATGGTTTTTGTTAATAAAGAATATCTTAAATCACTAGTCAATGTAATTCTTACTGATGAAATACTAAAAACAATTCCATGAATTGAAAACTACACAAAATACCAGCTAGCACCTGTATTACTTAATATTATTCTTGACATTCTAGGCAGTATGTTAAAACAAGGGGTTAAAAAAAAAAGAAACAAATAACTGCCAAAAAAAAAGACAAGAAAACATTAGCTGAAATATGAGTAGAGCTAATATGTTTGATAAAAAGAGAAGTTATAAAATGAACCAGCAAAATTCACTAACATCCCTAAATATGTAAAAAAAAGAAAGTAGAATGAAGAATATTTTTCATAAGAGCAAGTAAAAATATTAAATATCACAGAGAAAACAGCAAAGGAAATGTACAGAATCTGTATTTTAAAACAAAACATTGTTGAAGGACACAAAAGAACCGAACAAATTATTTTGAATGATTCAATACTATAAAGATGTCAGTTTACCCCATAGTTTTATAATCTCCTAAAAAATCACTCTGGAATTTTAACTAACAACTCACATAAGTCTAAGATAAACTTCGGATACGTATGCAAACACCTTGAAGAAAATTATGAATGAGGTCTTGCAATACTTTTCAAAGATACTATAAAACTACAATGATTAATATAGCATAGCATTAATAAAGTTTAGATAGAAAGAGAACTGGAATAGAGCCAAAAACTGAGAAATGGCTCCAAATATCCAATCAGTTTGTAATAAAAGATGTTAATGCCAGTCAGAAAGGATAAGAGGGTTACTTAATAAATGATACAGAGATATTTGGTTAACTGCTTGAGAAAAAAATTAAGTTATATCTCTGGTTTAAACAATACATCAAAATACATTCAAAAAGAATGAAAGAGTTAAATGTATAAAATATAGTCAAAGAATTGGAAAAAATATAATAGAATATTATATAATCTCAGAGTTGGGGAAGCCTTTCTAAACAAACCCCAAACAGGAAAAAAAAAAAAGCATTAAAAAAGGGAAGGAAAGATTTGACAACAAAGACATAAGAAAATGACAAAATGTAACAGATTTGACAGATAGAGGTTAATACCATTAAAATATACATTAAGACTCAAAACCATAAGAACCAGATAAATCCTTTAAAGGAAAAAACAGACAAATAATATAGACAATTCACAAAGGAAGAGACATTTAATAAAAACACATTTATGTAAAAATCTTCATTCTCAATAACAATCAAAGAAATTCAAATTAAGCCAGCAAGAATATGTTATATTCCCTTAACGAACTTGCAAGAAATGTTTAAAGAAAAATGTTTAAACAAATACTTGCTACTGAGGGCAAGAGAATACTTGCAGATGTTGCTGGTGAGAGCACAAAACTCTATACCGTTTCTGAAGGGCAATGTGGCAATATGAATAGAAAGACTTTTAAAAAGAACATACTCTTTGATCCAGTAATTTCACTTTTTAGTAATATATTCTAATAAAATAACCAAAAATTGATAATGAAAAGTATTTAAAAGTTACCTTGTTCAAAGTTTTCTTTATAAAGACAAACAATAAAACAACTTAAGTGTTGAATAAAAGAGTCAATTATGAGAACCTCACTTTATGCAATATTTTCTGCAAATAAAAATATTTTAGATGATGACCTAACCAGAGAAATTCACAATACATCATTAAATGGGAAAATAGATTACAAAAGAATAATAAAAGGGTGATTTTAATTTTAAAGAGAAAATTTTTTAATGTACATGCATAAATTAAAATGGAAAAGATATACACTATAATATAGGTAGAATTAAAGGATAATTATATTTTCCTTTTTGTGTGTTTATATGCCTTTTAAAATAAATATGTATACATTTTATAATGAGGGAAAAATAATGAGAGGTATATAAATACACAATGCTTGAAATATACTAAAAACTGATAACCCACAATAGTATATTTTCTTGAAGGTAGTATTTAGATCACCCTAAAGTTATAGAATAATTATAATTAATTTTAGAGAATAATTACTGACCTGATCTCACCTATACTACAAATGTATGTTGAGTTTCAGCAGTGGTTGAATCAAACTTTAAATACTACTTTAAATTTTTTTCATTTTTATTATATTATTGGTGTATTTTCTGTATAATGTTTATGGTGACCAAATGTTAGGATGTAAGAGAGACAATTATGTAGAGTAAATCAAAATAAAATTTAGTAAGAATCTTACCTTCTATGCTCATAAAACTTAGGGTAGCACACAAATGAAAGTTCACATATCACACACAGAATTCAGAAAAACATGTTAAAGAATTTGAAAAGCCTAATTTTGCATGTGTTTCACTTTCAAGATTTATGCAATTTGATTGTCTAAAACTAGTACAATTTTTGCATTTAAAATTCATAATTAGAATAAAAAATAAAGAGAGTGAGAGGAGGAAAGATAACCCAAAGCGTAAAAACTCAGTGCTGAATCATAACATAACACAATGTTAGCTTCCACATTACTAAGAGAAAGCAAGACCCCCATCATTCATGCTGGCAAAAGCTTGCCTTTGCGTAAACCATTTCTGTTCTCACTGTTATAAAACCAATAACTTTGGAAAGGGAAGAAATACAGAATGACGTGCAAAGTAGTACACACCATGTTATTGCAGCTGGATAAAGAATATGTCACTAATGACTTTCTTTCTACACGTCAGTTATAAATTGAGGTTTTTTTTTTCCAAAATAGCAAATGGCCTTTATGAGTACAAAACAGAAGCAGTGAAATTCAAAATAATATCCAAATTTTCACTTGATTTTGATACTATATTAGTTAATAGAATGACTTATTAATTATTCCTTGGAAAAGAGATGACTTCCTTTTCCCTTCATTTGAGTTAATATAAGATGCCTGAACACTAGGTAATTTTCTGTAATAAATTCAAAATAAAATTGTCATCAGATAGTTATTGTCGAATTTTCATCTTAAATGACTATTGGGAATATTCACCTGAAGTCATTTGATAAATCCAAAAAAAACGTAATTAAGTTCCCAAATTATTAGTTCAAGTGAGAGTGATGACTGTCTATAAAGAACAACTGATAAAATTAATTAATGACAATGGATTCAATCCACAATACCAAAAGCTAGTCATACAGAAGGAATCAAGAAGAGAGAGTTAGACAAAAGTATAACCACTTAACTGATAGGGTAACTTACTTCTGTAATATATTGGGATTGCCCACTTCTTAATATGTTTCAAAATAATAACATCAATCATTTATCTTTAAAAATAAAAACGCTCATCCTCATCTGGGTCAGAGATCATGAAATGTTAAATCCTGTAGAATCTGAGATTAATCAAGCTATGATTTTATGGGCATGTTAATAACAATGACCACAAGTTAACCTCATGAGCGCTTTCTTAAGTGCCAGGCAGTTTTAAAAGCTTTACATATACTAATTCTCTAAAGGAGCCTATAGGGTACGTACTTTTTATTATTCCTATTTTAGATACAAGGAATTTGAAACATAGAAAACTTCAGTGACTTGCCCAAAATCACTCATCTAAGTGGCAGAGCCAGGAGAACAAGATAAACTGGATGCAGAATCCACTCATAAACCATAAACAGCACATTCTATAAACTCCTTTCTTATAGGTGTTACACTTTACCCTTTTTGATCAGAAGAAATTCAAATCAATAATTTCGATTCATAAATTAAGCGATTACTATTTCAAAAGGAAGGACTAAATTTATATTTAACTTAATTTGTTCATCTTTGACATAACTTTTTTTCTTTTTCATACTTTTTCTTCAGTAAATTAATGAAATGGTTTATCCTATAAGTTATATGTTCATAGACCAATAAAAAGAGAGGGCAAAACTTTCATTCTATAAACCTTATGAAAGAATAAAAATTCAGGGTCACACTATACATTTACCCTCTCAAAAATAAATATTAGAGATAAGAATTTAATGTTAGGGTACAGAAGATAAGCAAAGGTGTTGTGGTGCAAAATAACATCTCTACATTGATGTTTGATATCTTGTATATTGTACCTTTAATTTCTCCAAGAAGTTCACTGGTATTTAATCTTTCCATTTTTTCCTTCCAATCTTTTGAAAGTAGTTTTTCCATGCAGGAGGAATCTATGAAAATAGAAAAGTAAGTATTAAAAATGTTACATATGTATTTTATAAACATTAAAATATTACAAATCCAGAAGACCAGTTTATGGAGAAATTCTCTCATTCAAAAATGATTGAAGTTATATGTTGTTGTTTTAATCCTAGGATACAGACAATTATATTACTCTATTATAAAATGCCACAACTAAAATTTTTGCCAGAAGATTATTTAAGCTATTCCCAGGGGAAAAAAGATAATGCTCAATAACCTTATCTTGGCATTATAATTATATGAATATCCAGCCAGGATTTATCATTTCCTAGGCTGATAGCATAAAACAAGGGACTCTTTCCTACAGGTTTAAGTTTAGATATTATTCCTTTTAATCCAGCTGATTTTTTTTAAGTCAAAGCAAAATTCATGTGCTATTCAAGTAAGAATGATAAATATTCAAGGGAGAAAAGACCAATCAACCTGCAACTCTTTGGTCCTTAAAAAAGAAATAGACATATGACAGCTTTTGTTAAGTACCTATTTAGAGGAAAATGCAAAGAAAATAAAAGTCAAGATGTTCTCTGTCCCCCAGTAACGAAAACAGCTAAAACTTTTATATAAAAAGAGATGCATGATCTTTTCAAGAAATGCCTTATTTAAACACCATTTGACCTGCTGCATTTCTAAACAGCATACTAGATTATAGGGAGTGATTACACTTGTTTCTATAAAGATCCATGAAGTTTACATAAGTTTACATTTTAGAATGTTCTAATAATTAGCAAATTTTTATCAATGAGTTATTTGTTTCTCTCTGTTTGGATGGATTTACAACTGGAGCTACTGCTTACAACTATTTACGTGTATCTTTTAAGCCTCAAATCTTAACAAACAGGCCATGTTTCCAAAAGGGAATGCAGATTTAAATACTAAATCCTCAGTGCAAAACATACTCCCATTAAACTTTAACATTCCAAGTGTCAAAATTCTGATAACTTCTTTTTTAAATTATATTTAAAATAGTTACTTCAATTCCAAATGTCTTTTCTCTCCCATATCAGTACCTATCTCTTGAGCATTTTCCCTTTCATTTTCTTCTCTAACTTCTAAATCCCCCTTGAATTTTTCAGGATGACAGTAAGGTCAGGATGGATATAAAGGGTTTTAGAAACTAGATAAGCTTTAGAAAAAGACAGTGAGCCCTGGGTAAGAGATGAGAAGACCACTGCATGGTTAGAAAGTATTGGTGAAGACAATTAACATTTGTCCGTGACATGATCAATCAATTAAGGCATGGATGGAATCCAGATCAGCGTGTCGGGAAACGGTTGATGAAGAACACCCATACCAGCTCGCTATCACAGAAGCTGAAGTTCTTTCTAAATAGAAGTCAGCTTGATTCTATTAAGTGAAAGCTCTCTGCTCCTTCCCTTACTTCTTCCCTTCTTCCCTTTCCTCGTCCTTTCCTTCCATTCTTTACTCTTATTTTCTTAGATGTCAACAAGTGATCTACCACTGTGATTAAAAATTGGATTCTGAGTGACCTTCCAGTAGATTCTACATGCACATGCACATGTTCAGTTTGTATTTAATTTCCAAAATGGTACTTTTATCTTACATTCAGAAATGAGGCATATACTTCATTCTGTATTATTTTGCTTTTATGCTAAAGTCATAGAAAAAATAATACTAGGTTTGAGAGTTAAGAATCTTCAAAGCCATGCCTATCAGAGATTACTTTTTTTTTCAAATCTGGTTTAAAGTTCTGAGAAAGATGCATATAACATTAGATCATGTTTAAGAATAATCAACAAAATGTCTTCAACTTCCTATCCTACTCAGTTGTTGTTTTATTTACCCTTTAATATAAGTGATGACATTGTAGTAAACTGATAATTACTGACATAAATGCTAAAGAATAATTGTTTGGTTAAAATTTGAGTTGGGAGCATATATTATAATGGTCAATACAAAAGCCCAATTTACTAGTAATGATCACAAATTCAGAGCAAGTTCATAAACTAGGATTAAATATACACTAAATGTAAACAAGCTAAAATATGTCTCTCATTTCTATTAATAGACTTGAAATCTTTCAGAGTTCCAAGAAAAGAATACTGAAACTTCATGGGAGAAAAATAGAACTATATGGATAACAGGAACACACACTTCAAACATAAATCAAACCATGTAGACACAGCTCTACATAAAGGCTACTCATTAATAAGTTAATAAATTCAAACATTTTCACATTCTTATTAGAAAATTAATCCTCACCATAATGCTGTATTAATCTAGCTATATGAGTCTGCATTTCAGTAGAAGAAACTGAGGGGACAAAATAAAGCAGTCTTTGCATGTGTATTTATAGCCCACAAAAATATTTAATAATAATCACTGATTGCCTTTATCTACAGGCCAATAAAAGTTACTACATACAACTCTATCAACATTTCATCTCAAGTCTAGGAGATTCCAGGAAGATTCAAAACTCTGAGTAGATCTCCTGAAAAACTTAGGTTTCTCACCTAATTATCTGACGGCCAGATCTCTAAGGGCATGCATTCCACAATTAGTACTAAGCATACTTCATTCTGTGATGTAAAACAAGGAAGGTGGGGGGAAAAAGGACCAGAAGACATAGATTGTTACTAAATACTGCATAGGCAGAGGACACTACTGCCGCCACCGAGATGTTTCTAATTTGAAATGAGGAAATATGTAATGGATAAAGTTAAAAATAAAATTAGTATTTTCAAATTTCCCACTCAAAACAATATCTAGGTAAGGGCAAAAATTAAAATCCTCCTCGTACCACATACTTCAACTACATTAATAGGACACTAGCTTTACAAAGGCAAGTCATCAGATCAGACTTTGCCCCTCTCTGATCGCACACAAATGCTAAAATCAAAGAGGTCAAACTAAAGAAGTCCAGTTTGCATTACATACACAGAAAGAGCAAGATCACGTAGAGTAGCTTTAACTCAGCGGTCATGAAGGATTCCAAATGCAAAAAAGGACTGAACATCACCCAGATATTCTTGGATTATTCTACACAAGTAAATATGTTTTACACAATTGACTTGAAAACAACTAATATAGTTATGGTAGTGCCATAGTCCTCAAAACAATGAAAAATGTCCAGTTTATTTTACTAGCTGAGTTTGACTACTCAAATTTTAGTATTTTGACTGACTTGTCTTAGCTAAACAGGAGAGAAGCTACACACCTTTTGGAAATTGACATAAAGAACCACAACATTAAAGTATTAAGTGTTATCATAATATGTACATATTAAAAATAAAAGTAAGCCATAACACTTCAGTATAAAAGTGGAAAAGGCCAAAATTAATTCCTCTTACTTTTAAAGAATTAGTGTCCATATACCAATACATATTCACTGAAATGCAGGACTTTTTTATATTTATCTTGTCTAATTTTTGTAAATAATGTAATAAAAGCAAATCTGTCAAAAATCAAGAGTTGAAATTCAGTTCTTGTTTATATTTCAATCAAGGATGAAAAAGGTTTTGATATGTTATAAACTAATTCTCAGTTGTATAGTTTTTGTTTCTTCTTTTCCTTTGCAAATTAAGGTTTTTTATTTCAATAAACTTTTGCTAAGGAAAAAAGATATAAATCAAAACTAATTTTTTATAAATATTCTGCATAAAGGATTACAAATGTTTCTGCTTCATAAATACCTAGGTTTCAGGCTGGGTAAGCAGGAATGCTTTATCATTCTAATAATTTTACAGTACAAAGGAAATTTGAAGTGATAGAATGTGGGATATCTATTTCCAAATCTATATGATGATATGTTAGGAACAATTTAAAATTATTCCTAGTTAAACAAAGCTGCAGCAGAATTAATTCCTATTCTGTGCAAAATAAAGGGTCAAAGAGAGTAAACAAAGAAATTATCACTAAAATTAAATCATGAGGGAATAGAAAAGGATAATGGAAAAAAATCTTTTTTATCGTACTTTAAAACAACCTGTGAATAAACACATCATTATTCCTTTTCTGTCAAAGTGATATTTCAAATTAGAAATGATAAAACATTAGAATCATGTCATAGAAAATATCTTTAAAATACTTTAGTGAGGAAAAAAACAATGACTGCTCTCCTATATACAGACTTCCTACTACTTTATGAACTCTTAAGAGAATATTAAAGCAATCCCTTTTTATTTTTATCATAAGAAACACAAATTTCAAAAGCAGTAAATTTTCTGTGTATCCAATAAACAATTACAACTTATCAAAAGTATCCTTGACCTTGGCCTACAACTAATTTTGACAATATATATTTAGATCCTTGCTGATCATCAATCCCCCATTTTTCATTAGGAAGCAGAGTCCCACATGACAGTTACTGTACATTTTTCCACAGTGACAAGTGCTCCACAATACAGTGGGATAAAATTGGAGCCTGGAGAGCTTGAAGAGCACTCTTAAATTTTAATTAAAACCCTCCAAGCTCACTAAAAATAATTAGACACTAAAATGTGCCAGTTTTATTTTGAAGTCACTATAACGCACAAAGCACACTCCCTAACGACTGCTCGTGCTCTCCTTCTCTCTCTCCCTCTCTCCAATGAAACAACTGATTTTCCAAATACGAGCAAGGGGGTATAAATAGAGGCTGTTTTCAGTCCTGCTCTTCACGCTGGGAAGCTGAACAGAAAAGACAGTAGAGTGGGTTTTTCAGACTGCACCAAGTGAACCTAGAATAACTTGCCTAACCAAGAGTTCAAATCACTGACAAACTCTAGATAAAATTCAGTCTGTAAGGAACACTATGGGTTATATCATTGATCTTTTTTGATCCAAAAGCCAAGCCTTTAACCTCTTAAATGTTTTTGCTATCTTAAAATATCTCATACAATGCTATATTCCATGCTATTTTTAGCCAAGCAGCAAGAGAAAGCATGCCTTTCCCATACAGCAGGGCAATGATATAAACATCAACACAGATGCTCTGCCAGGAAGAGCTGGACTTCTCAAGCACTTGATCATTAAGGAATGCACCAACTGTTTTGGATAATCTCGTGCCAGCTCCCCTTTTGCTCCACACTCCCCTCTGGGAGTGGCCAATCTTGTCCTGGTCCTAATTTTTCATTTTACTCCTCCATAGCCTCCCCCCATCCCTGAAAAGATGAGAAATGGCATTTATGCCTAGCAATGAAAAAACAGGCTCACTTCCCCAAACAGACCAAAACTTTAAAACAATTAACCCTCCCCTCTTCTTTCAGATAAATTACTAAGTATAAAATGCAATCTGTTTCCTTTGTTTATTCAATATGAACAATTTGTAAATGACTCAAGGATAAAATTCAGAAAATGTTGTGCTAAATTAGAACCATTATAAACATGCTAATGACTCAATGCTTGAGTAAAACATGCATGATCGGTGTGAAGAAACAGATTTAGTTCCTGTGAAATTCTGTTGTGCTGCTTTAAAACGATTTGATCATTAAATCAGATATATTCCTTCCAGGAAAAATGTTAATTCCACAACCACTTTACTAGATAATATACTGTGAGTTCTCTGTGTGTGTGTGTGTGTGTGTCTGTGTGAATGGGAGCCATTGAAAATGTCATTAGAACTGTTAGATGCAAAATTTTGGCATGTTCCTAAGAGAGAAAAAGCCCCACATTTGAAAGCTGCCAGAAATACACATACAGACATCACCATATTAGGTGCAATAATCTCTCTTTGCACTGTTTTGATCTACAAAGTCTGATAATT
The DNA here is from genome assembly GCF_048564905.1 of Vicugna pacos. NCBI lineage: Eukaryota > Metazoa > Chordata > Mammalia > Artiodactyla > Camelidae > Vicugna > Vicugna pacos. Next base: position 38,440,116 of record NC_132996.1, read on the forward strand.
TTTATAGGAACCCCTTAAAACTGGCACTTAACATATACTCACAGAAGTCATATTGTTCTATATGTGCAGGTAAGAGGTGTCTTTCATCTGCTTTCCAAAGCTGCTTCGCACCTAGAACACTATCAGAAGGATCATTCAAAACCAAATTCCTAGGGGAGAAGGTATAGCTCAGTTGTAGAGCGCATGCTTAGCATGATGACGTCCTGGGTTCAATCCCCAGTACCTCCATTTAAAAATAAATAAATAAATTTAACTTCCCCCCCAAAACCCCCAAATTCCTTTCCCATATCTATCAACGTACAACTGCTGCCAACGCTAACATAGAAAAAGAGGGAAATATCCAGCAGGTGATTCAGAGGCTCATAGCTTCCTGCTGTAGCTGAGACTTCAGTGATCACCAAGAACAAATCCCATTTCAGAAATGAAGAAACAGAGTCAAGATAAGAAGTAAATTGCCTTTCCCAAGGTCAAACAGTGGGTGACAGAGCCCTGACTCCAGTTCATTGCTGGTTTTACTGAAATGACTATTTAAATCACTATTCGAACATCAGTTTTATAGTCTCTACGATTCAGCATTCAATAGAAGAAAATGAGTAATTTCATCTGTTATTAATTGCTTCATATATGGAATGAAGCACTCTAATTCTTTGGAGAAGGGCACTAAATTTTAAGGTATTGCAGTAAAAGTCAATAGTGTCCAACAGCCAATTCTCCCATACACACTCCAGTATGAGGGTTTTCCTATCCCTCCATATTGCATTTTCCATAATGCCTTACCATGTTTGAACTAAGAGCCTTCCTTTCCTGAATATCATCCACAAAGGAGTAGCTAAGATGCTGCTTAAAAATACTGTTGAACTCGAAGTCTAATCCTTCCCAAATTAGGTTTTATCTTCATGTACAAGAAGTAATTATGCAGCCTGACACTATTTTCTGATGCTCCATTGCCAAAGACTAACATATTCAAACCATTCAACATGGGACACTGCTCTTTGGGTTCTACAAATGTTCGATTTCATTTTACTCTTTCAAATACATATTTAACTGCCTTTTAAAAACTGCATTAAACTGTGGAAACAATAATTTTTGTGTGTCCACTGTGTCCTATATGCCTTCTTTTGGTATCTTTGGGGAAATATTTCTGAGTGTCACTATTGTCCTGATGTAGTTGTCAACCACAGTGCTTTGCTTCCTGCCTCTTACTGCTCCTCCCAGCCACACAGGGAGGAATTTGACCCAGTCAGAACTCTCTGCTGGAACTAAGTAGAAAGACTCACTTATGCTCAGGTTGAAAGTTACAAGCATGTGGGCCTGGGATCATCATGGCCATCCACCCTGGCACGTGGAGAGAGCCTATCTGCAATAAGAGTGAATTAAGCCAAAAATACCAAGAAAAGTAGAGGGGAGTGGAGATAGGAAAAGATAGAGAAAAAAATCTTTACATCATGTTAGCATACTTACATCCCAAAATAGCTAAAGCCAAATTCTGCTCCTGGGATTCTTGATAATGTAAGCCAATATATTCCTATTTTTGTTTAGACAAGTTTGAGTTGGGTTTCTGCCAGTTGCAACTTAAAAAAAAAGACTAAGCAATATAAATACCATAACAAAAACTGTCATACACACTCAAAGGTGTTATGTTCCAAATTTGAACACACTGGAAACTGCCAATGCATTAACTTGTACTACCAGAATAACACATTTATTATGTAAACCTTGAAATAAACCTCTTGCTTCACTGAAAGATATGCAACAATGTTAAGGTAAAATGCTGTAGGACTGCTATTTACAATTATTTAGTTATCTGAATTAGGATTTTTTGAACATGCTGCAACCAAAAGAAAATACAGCAGAAATAAAGTGGAAGCTGAGGTTTATTAAAAACAACTCCTATCTAAGATAAACCATGATTTCAGTTCCATGTTCATCAAAACAGCTTTGCTGTTCTGATTAACTGAGTTTATATTTAATGTTTAAAATGAAGTTACAAAATAAGTTTTTACTGATAAAACATCCTTATCTGTTTTATTTATGTATTGATAAGGGATCAATTTAAAATAAGGTTACATTCAAGTTGGCTTTAAGGATTCTCCATAATTTGGCCCTAGTGATTCATATCCTATTATTACTACATGAAACTTCTTATTCTGTTCAAATGAGTACACAAAACATATTTCATTCTTCTGTACATGTCTTGTGCTTTTTCACTTCCACACTTTTGAATATGAAATCGTCCTGATCTGAGTATCTCCTCACTTCTTGATACTTATGGAAAATCCTATTCTGCAGTGCCTACATTAAATACCACCTACTCAATTATCCCTTGGTTTATTACCTCAAGTATAAATTCTCATTCTCTGAAAAGCAAAAATAACACTTGCTGAGTACATATTACCTGTCAGACATTGTGCTTTTAATATTTTTTTCATTTATCAACTCATTAACTTCAAACTTCGTAACTCTTTTCTTCTACATCTACCAGTGCTATTACTTATCAATTTTAGCACCATATGACTAAATATGTGGTAAAATTCATACTTCATTACCTAACTAAATCGTAAGTTCCTTGATGGCAAGGGAATGTTTCCAATACCACTTTGTGTTCTTCCTTATTACTTAACCCAAAGCTCTGCACATGGTAGGTAGTAAAACAAATTCTTTAATGTACTGAAGATCACTTTGTGTGTGTCAAGCAGCAAGTAAAATACTTTATTCTTTTTAATTAACTATATTGATGTATAATTTAATATATATCATATAATAAATGTATACATTATAAATGTAAGTTTGGTGAATTTTGTCAAATTATACACTCATGCAGCTGCCACCACAAAGAAGATATAGAACATTTCCAAAAATGTATCCTATACTCTTTCAGTCAATTACCCATAATCCTAGCCCAGGCAACCACTGATCTGACTTCTATTGCTACAGCATAATTTCACCTACTCTTGAACTTTATGAAAATGAAAGTACACAGTATGTACTTTTTGGATATGGATTTTTTCAATTAGCATACAGTTTTTTAATTCAATCATGTTGCAGGATGTATTAAAATTTGGTCCTTTTTGTTAATGGGTAGATTTCCATTGTATAAATACACCACAATTTGTTTACCAATTCATCATGTTTTGGACATGAGGGTTTCTCCCATTTTGAGGCTACAACAAAAATTTATTCATAAGTCTTTTTATGAATATATGTCTCTTTTTCCCCCTCAAAAAATTGATTTTTTTCTAAAAGTGGGGTCATTATATGTCTGACTTTATAAGAATCTGCCAAAAAGTTCTCTAAAGTGGCTGCATCATTTTACACATCCAACAATATATGAAAGTTCTAGTTATTTTATATCCTCATTAACACCTCAGTGTTAGTTTTAGTTTTTCTAGTGAGTATATAATGGTATTTCAGTGTGGTTTTAACTTACATTTACATTTCCCTAATGGCTAAAGAATAAAATATACTTTCATATACTTATTGACCATTTTTATATATTCTTTTGTGAAGTGTTATTCAAATATTTTGCCCATTTTTTTTCAAATTTAGAACAGCAATTTTCTTTTTTTTAACATTTTTTATTGAGTTATAGTCATTTTATAATGTTGTGTCAAACTCCAGTGTAGAGCACAGTTTTTCAGTCATACACGAACATTCATTGTCACATTTTTTTTTGCTGTGAGCTACCACAAGATCTTGTATATATTTCCTTGTGCTATACAGTATAATCTTGTTTATCTATTCTGCATATGTCTGTCAGTATCCACAAATTTTGAAATCCCAGTCTGTCTCTTCCCACTCCCCACCCGCTTGGCAACCACAAGTTTGTATTCTATGTCTATGAGTCTATTTCTGTTTTGTATTTCTGTTCTTTTTTTTTTTTTTTAGATTCCACATATGAGCAATCTCATATGGTATTTCTACTTCTGGCTTACTTCACTTAGAATGACATTCTCCAGGAACATCCACGTTGCTGCAAATGGCATTATGTTGTCATTTTTATGGCTGAATAGTATTCCATTGTATAAATATACCACTTCTTTATCCAGTCATCTGTTGATGGACATTTAGGCTGTCTCCATGTCTTGGCTATTGTAAATAGTGCTGCTATGAGCATTGGGGTGCAGGTATCTTTTTGAAGTAGGGTTCCTTCTGGATATATGCCCAGGAGCAAGATTCCTGGGTCATATGGTAAGTCTATTCCTAGTCTTTTGAGGAATCTCCATACTGTTTTCCACAGTGGCTGCACCAAACTGCATTCCCACCAGCAGTGTATGAGGGTTCCCTTTTCTCCACAGCCTCTCCAGCATTTGTCATTTGTGGACTTTTGAATGATGGCCATTCTGACTGGTGTGAGGTGATACCTCATTGTAGTTTTGGTTTGCATTTCTCTGATAATTAGTGATATTGAGCATTTTTTTTCATGTGCTTATTGGCCATTTGTATGTCATCATTGGAGAATTGCTTGCTTAGATCTTCTGCCCATTTTTGGATTGGATTGTTTGTTTTTTTCTTATTAAGTCATGTGAGTTACTTATATGTTCTGGAGATCAAGCCTTTGTCAGTTTCATCTTTTGCAAAAATTTTCTCCCATCCCATACATTGTCGTTTTGTTTTGCTTATGGTCTCCTTTGCTGTGCAAGAGCTTGTAAGTTTAATTAGGTCCCATTTGTTTATTCCTGCTTTTATTTCTATTGCTTGGGTAGACTGCCCTAGGAGAACATTTTTGAGATGTGAGATAATGTTTTGCCTATGTTTTCTTCTAGGTGGTTTATTGTACCTTGTCTTATGTTTAAGTCTTTGATCATTTTGAGTTTATTTTTGTGTATGGTGTAAGGGAGTGTTCTAGCTTCATTGATTTACATGCTGCTGTCCAGTTTTCCCAACACCATTTGTTGAAGAGACTGTCTTTATTCCATTGTATGTTCTTGCCTCCTTTGCCAAAGATTAGTTGACCAAAAGTTTGTAGGTTCATTTCTGGGCTCTCTATTCTGTTCCATTGGTGCATATGTCTGTTTTTGTACCAATACCATGCTGTTTTGATTACTGTAGCTCTGCAGTATTCTCTGAAGTCTGGGAGAGGTATTCCACCAGCCTCTTTCTTTTTCTCTAGTAATGCTTTGACAATTCTAGATCTTTTGTGATTCCATATAAATTTTACTATGATTTATTCTAGTTCTGTGAAATATGTCCTGGGTAATTTGATAGGGATTGCATTACATCTGTACATTGCCTTGGGCAATATGACCATTTTAACAATATTAATTCTTCCAATCCAGGAGCATGGGATATCTTTCCATTTTTTTAAGTCTATTCATTTCTTTTTAAAAACCTAAGTTTTCATCAAGAATTATTTTCTGTTAGCTGACAAGATTTTTAAATTTTTTCTGTGGTGAAAACTTGCTGGCAGTAAATTCTCTGAACTTTTGTTTGTCTGAAATGTCTTTATTTCACTTCAGATTTGAAGAATAGTTTTGCTAAATATAGGTTACTCTTTTCTTCTTTAGGATACCAAAAGATGCCATTGCAATGTTTCTAACTTTTCTTTTTTCTGATGTGAAGTCAGGGATAATTTCTATTTTTGCCTCACTACAAACAATGTATCTTTGGCCACGTTTAAGATTCTCTTTCATTATTTTTCAGCAATTTTACTTTGATGTGCTTTGATATATTTTTTTTCTTTGTGTTTATCCTCCTTGTTCTTGGAGATTTATATTTTTTGACAAATTTGGAATTTTTTCAGCCATTTTTTTCTTCAAAAAATATATATTTGGTCTATCCTCTTTAGTTTCTCTAATTTTACATATGGTACACCATTATTTCTTAAAAGCTATGAGGCTTTGTTTATTTTTTCTTCTGTCTTTTTCTCTCTATGCTCCTGTTTGGATGGTTTCTATTATCCTGTCTTTAGTTTAACTAATTTTTTAATCTACAGCTAATTAGCGGCATTTAAGTCCTTCAAGTTTTTTTTTGTTGTTGTTGCATGTCAGATATATTTTTCACTTCTTATATTTCTAAGTGTTCCTTTTTATTATTTCCATTTTCCTTTCATTATATTCATGTTTTTCTTTAAATTCTTTAACATATTTATAACAGCAATTTTAATTCTATTATCGTTGTAGTTTCTGAGTTTCTACTGATTTTTTTTCTCATGCTTACAGGTTATATTTTCTTGTGCTTCATATGTCTGGTGTTTTTAATGGATATTGGACAATATATATATTATATTGCTGAGTGTCTGGAATTTGTTCCTTTCCTGTAAATAGTATGAATTTTCTTCTGATGCGTATTCATTTACTCACAGATCATCTTGATCCTTTTGAGGCTTCTTGTTAAGGTTTGTTATGGTAGGTATAGAGTATCAATTACTCTAGGGCTAATTTACCCTTACTCGAAATGTATGGCTTTTCTGGGTCTTCGCTGAATGTCCTGGGTGTTTAATGAAGACATTGCACTATAGAAAGTTGGAATTTAAATGTATCCCTATAGCATATGAACCCTGATAGTTTTGCAGTTTACTGGTTTTTCTCTTCCAAGTAATTGTTCTTTGCCACCTCTTGTAGTCACAATCTATTCATGTAGTATTAGCATTAGTATTCAGCCAAAAACTCAAGAAGGCCCCTGAGAAGACTTGAGGAGTTCTATCTCTGTACAGCTTCTTTCATTCTTAGAGACCCCTGCAAATTATAGCCACTATAATTTCCCCAGTCACTGAGCCCTGACTGCTCAGTTCAGTGAGGTTGCCCTTTAGTACTCAGGTTGGTTCTCCTAATGCCACCAGGTAGAAAGCCAGGGTACTCTTAGGGCTGTTTGTTTTCCTTCTAGCATGGATTATAGTCTTGTGCTTCCTGTTTTCTAATTTCTTAAAATAATTGTTACACAGAGCTGATCAAAATTTCTTGTTTATATTAGTAGATTAAGTCCACTACCAATTACTCCTTTATGGCAGAATCAGAACTAGAATATTACTTTTTAAAACAATGTTATCAAAAAAATTATTCTTTACCAGTGTTTTATTAAAAAGATAGTTTAGGGGGTTTTCCATTAATTTCCTATTAATATTTTGGGTATTTTTTAGGAGCAGAGGGGCCACTAATCTTTATAAATGATTTTGAATGTCATAGATTTTTATAAGATACAGTGGCAAGCCATGTCATCTCTTTCAGGATAAGAGAATATCAAAGATAAAAGAGCTTCTGCAGAATTTACTGGTCAATACCCCATACTATAAACAGAGAAACTGAAGCCTAGATAAGAAAAGTGACTTATTCAAGATCACATTTTGTGACATAGACTTAAAATACAGGTGTCTCAGAGCTCACTCTGCTGATAGTGAACAAAAGAGAATTCATCTAAATCCTATCTCAATGTGGCATTCTTATCACAGTTTCAAAGATACAAAAGTACCTGATGAATGCTTTGAGCCCTTAATTACTCCTTGCAAAGCAGTATAACCAAACAGTTCAACATGGAAAGCTGGATAACCACCAGAAGAGTCATGAAAGATGATGTATCAATAAGGTCATAGAGAAAGAAAAGTAAAACAACAAAATACTTGATTAATAAGAAAAGCAAAAACTGAGAAATTAGAAACATAATAGATGAGCAGGGTAAGCAGAAAACAATAAAAATGGTAGCCTTAAAACCAAATATCAGAAATTATATTAATACAAATGGACTAAATATGACAAATTTAAAAAAGATAATCAAAGTGGGATGAAAAACAGAACCCAACTTTAGGTTTTTTACAACAGAGAAGCTTTATATATAGAAGACAAAAAGATTAAAAGTAAATAGATTAAAAAGGTTTTCTCATACAAACAGCCAAAAAAGAAAAAGCTGGTATAGATATGTTAATATCAATACATTTTAAGGCAAGAAATATCAATAGAAGTTAAAAAGACATTTAATAATGATATAGGATCATTCCAGCAATCCTAAAACTGGTATAATCATTAAGAGAAACCAAAGCTGACAGAAAAAATTAGGCATATCCTCAATCGTAGTTGAGATTTTAACAAAGGTTCTTCCGTAGAATAAGAGTAAAATGAACAAAAATATAGAATAACACAGAATATAGAAAAATATAGAATAATTATCTTAGATTAACTAATTGACATATATCAAATACTACTCCCAATAATTGCATAAGATACATTCTGTTCAAGTGCACATGGAAATTACTCAAATAGACTACATGTTGAGGGATTAAGCAAGTCTAAGCAAATTTCAAAAATTGAAATCATGGAGAGTATAGTTTCTGACCACAATGGAATCAAAACAGAAATAGGTAATAAGAAGATAAGTAAAAAAATCCCCAAATAAGGATTTAGGCAACACACTAAAACAATCTATGGCACAAAAAATAAGTCACAATGAACATTAGATAATATTTTGAACTGAGTTAAAATGAAAATCTGACATCTCAAAATATGAATGTCAGATAATGCATTATAAAAATTTAACTTGCAAATATTACAAAAGCAGAAAGATTGAAAATCAATTACCTAAGTTCCATCTTAATTAGAGAAAATATACAAAGTAAACCCCCAATAATGGATGATGAAAAAAATATCTGAGAGCATAAGTCAATGAAATACAATGAAACAGATAACTGTAGTTCAATAGAGAAAAAAACAAAACTAAAAGATAATTCTTTGGAAAAAAAAATCAATGAAATTAATAAACTTTCAGCAAGACTGATCAAGCAATAAAGAAAACAAATTATTGATATTAGTAATGAAAAAGGAGGCATTACTATATATTTCTACAGATAAGATAGATTCAACAAATTTATTCTAATGAAATTGAAAATCTGCGTGAAAAAGAGACAGTTCCTAAAAAATCACTTACTAAAATAGAAAATAAAAATAGTTCTTTATCTACTGAAGACATTGAATTTATAATCAAAAACCTTCCCATGGAGGTGACTCTAGGCCCTGATTGCTACACTGGTGAAGTTTTCCAAACATTCAAAGAAGAAATAGTACCAACATATATTAATTCCTCAGGTAACAGAAAAAGAAGAAATACTGCCCAGTTCATTTTATGAGGCCAGCAATACCTTGACAAGTACATTGTCAAAAATGGGAATTGTCAAGAAGAGAAAGCTACAGACCAATCACCATCATAAACATAAATGCAAAAAACCTCAACAAAATTTTAGCAAATATAATCCAACAATATTTCAAAAGGATCAAGTGGGAAATATTCCAGGAATATAAACTTACTTAAAGTTTCATATACCAATCAGTATAATATACTTTACATAATAAAGGTAAAAAATCATATGGTCATTACAATAGATGCAGATAAAGCACTTTATAATGTTCAATATCCATTCATGCTTTAAAAAAAAAAAGAACTCTCAGCAATCTAGGAATAGGAGAGTACTTTCTTATTTTGATTGTATATCTACAGCAAACGTCATTGTTCATGGTGAAACACAGAATGTTTTCTTCTGAGTTCAGGAACAAGACAAAAATGTCTACTACCCATCTAATCAACATCATCCTGGTGATACTAGGTAGACAAAAAAGATAAGGGGAAAAAAACGTATATATAGCAGACTTCTGGTTGCCAGTCAGACATGTGAGGAGCTTAGAAATTGCCACTGTGTTTTAACAACAATTTTAAAGCTGAACAAACTGAAAAATCAACAATTCTTCTTAGATTCATCAGAGAAGTTAGACCACATGGAAAATCAATGCTCCAAGTATTGGAGAGAAAGACAGATGGATACAGAGAATCATAAATTACCCATGGCAGGAACTTCTATGGGAACCAGTGCCAAGGTAGGAAAATTTAAACTGTAACTGATAAATTACTGAAGGCTCACAGTAAACAACTCAAAGTTAAAACTTCCAGGGAGACCCAATTATATTCTACACTTTCGTGAGTTTTACCTCCAGGTACCCTGCTAGTTCTTCACAGTGAATATTGGAGAGCAACCCTCTTGTGCTTCCAGCGGGGAAAAAGGAAAAGTAACTGTTTTGAAATATACCAGAGCATTCTGATCTTCATGAGGCCTACATGCAGGAGAAACTATTTTTACCGGAGCTTAACATGGTAGGGTTTTATTAGACCCTAACCTACCTGAGAAAGTGAAATACTCAACTCCAGCTTCCTCTAGCCTTCCATGTGGGAGAAGAAAAATACTCAACTCCAGCCCCCTCCAGCCAAAGTGTCCCACCTAAGGGGGAAGGGAAGGAAGGAGAAGCACTAGTGAAGTTCATGGTCCAGGCCACAGAGTCACCAAAAGACTGAGGCCTAATCACAGGGCTAGGGAATGCTTTCCCTCTCTCCCCCTATACCTCAGTGTTCAATTACTAAAGGCCTATTTACCACAGTTCCTTTTATCCAGTGTATCAGGTCTGCCTTTCAACAGCAACAAAAAAAAAAAAAAAAGAAAGAAAGAAAGAAAAGCATACTAAAGCAAAAAATACAGTTTAAAAAGACTAAACAAGCATCAGAATCAGAGTCAGATATGTCACAAATGTTAGAATTGTCAGACCAGGAATTTTTTAAAACTTAGATTAATATGCTAAGGGAAATAATGGAAAAAGTAGACAACATGCAAAAACAGATAGATAATGCATGCAGAGAGATGGAAATTCTAAGAAAGAATCTAAAAAAGATGCTAGAGATTAAAAACACTGTTACAGACATGAAGAATGCCTTTGATGTACTCATTGGTAGAATGGAACATCTGAAGAAAGAATCTCTGAGTGTGAGAATATGATAATAGAAACTTCTAAAATTGAAACGAAAATAATAAAAATACTGGGACAAAACTAGAACAAAATATCCAAGAACTATGGACAACTACAAAGGTGTAACATATGTGTAATAGGAATACCAGAAGAAAAATAAAGGGAGAAAGGAACAAAAGCACTATTTAAGGCAATAATGACTGAGAACTCCCCCAAAATAATGCCAGACACTAAACTACAGATCAAGGAAGCTCAAAGAATATCAAACAGGATAAATGCAAAAAAGCAAAATGAAACAAAACATAAAAACAAAGCCTAGGCACATTATATTCAAACTCCCGAAAGTCAAATAAAGAAAAAAAAAATCTTGAACGAAGCCAGAGGGAAAAAACAACTTTACTATACAGAGGAGCAAAGATAAGAATTGCATTAACTTCTCAGAAACACGTAAACAAGATGAGAGTGGAATGAAATATTTAAAGTGTTGAAATTAAAAAACCACCAATCTAAAATTCTACATACCCTGAAAAACTATCCTTCAAAAGTAAAGGAAAAAGATAGATTTTCACAGACAAAAAACAAGAAAAGAAAAAAATATTGAGGGAACATGTTGCCAGTAGACCTGCCTTGCAAGAAATATTAAAAGTTCTTCAGAGAGCAAGAAATTATATAAGTGAGTATCTAAGATCTACATAAAGAAAGGAAGAGCATTGAAGGATAAGTGAAAGTAAATTAGAAACTTTTATTTTTCTTACATCAATTGATCTAACACATAAGTTTATTCAAAATAATATAGAAACAATGTACTTGATTACAGGTGTATGTGTATATATATATGTACATATACATAAGTATATATGTATGCCTATGTATAAATGAAATGTAATTGTTTGCATTAATTGATTTTTTAATGTTGAGCCAGCCGCATACCTGGGATAAATCCATACAAAAGAGTGTATGTATGCTTAGGTATAAGGAAAATGATAGCAATGATACAAGTGGGTGAGAGGGAAGAACTAGGAATATTTTGTTATTAAAAGGTATTTGCACTACCCATGAAGCCATATAGTGTTATTGTAAATGTAAGTTACCAATTCTAGGACAAATACTAAAAAATGTGGGAAAAAAAGAGTATAAACAGATATTCTAAAAAAGGAAAGAAATGGGATCAAACCCATTTAAACCATATAAAAGCAGAACAATTCAATTCAATTCAAACTACAAAATTGAACTCACATAAAAAACAGAAAAAATGTAAAAGACAAAAATAAGAACAAAGAACAGGGATAACAAATAGGAAAATAACACTAAACATGGTAAATATTAATCCAACTATTAAAAAATCATCTTACATGTCGACGGTCTACTAAAGACACAAATTATAAGAAAGAGATTGTCCAAGTTGATGAAAAAACAATACCCAACAATATGTTGTCTAAAAGAAACACACTTTACATATAAAAATACATATAAATTAAAAGTAAAGGGATGAGAAAAATGTATCATGCTAATACTAAGGGAAAGAAAATCAGGAGTAGCTGTATTATTTGCAGACAGACCAGATTTCAGATGAAAAAAAGTTATCGGGGATAAAGAGGGGCATTACATAATGATAAAGGAGACAATACTCCAAGAAGATATAATAATCCTTAATATGCATGTGTCTAAGAACAGAGTGTCAAAATACATGAGGCAAAAACTGACACTGCAAGGAGAAACAGATAAATTCACTTTTATAGTTGGAGACTTCAACACCCCTCTATCAGAAATGGACTGTTTCAACAGCAGAAAATCAGTAAGGATACAGCTGAACTCAACAGCTCTATCATTCAACTGGATATAATAGACATCTATAGACTAATTCATCCAACAGTAGCAGATTAAACATTCTGCTCTTCTGGGCTTTTTTGATCGAGATTGCATTGGACCTAGATATCAGCAATGAAGAAACTGAATTTGAAATTAAAAACACAGTGCATTACATTAGCACCACACAAAAAAATTAAATACTTACTTTAAATAAATCTAACAAAATATGTACAAAATCTATATGAGGAAAATGACAAAACTATGATGGGAAATATCAAAGAAGAACTAAATGGGGAGATGTTCCATGTTCTTTTGGTAGAGTTTATTAATTATGTTGAGGAAGTTCTCTATTCTAAATTTGTTAAGAGTCTTTTATCATGAATAAATGTTGGCTTTTGTTAAATACTTTTCTGCGTCTATTGATATAGTTATTTCATTTTTCTTCTTTAGTCTGTTAATGTGATGAATTACATTAATTGGTTTTAGAATGTTAAAACAGCTTTGAATACCTGAAATAAACCTCACTTGGTTATGGTGTATAGTTCTTTTTATACACTTTTGGATTTGACTTGATAATATTTTGTTGAGGATTTTTGTATCTATATTCCTAACAGATGTTGGTCTGTAGTCTTCCTACATCTTTCTCTAATTTTGATGTTAAGGCAATGCTGGAGCCATAGAATGAGTTACAAAGTATTTCCTCTGCTTCTATCTTTGAGAAGAGATTGTCCAGTATAATAACCTTAAATGTTTGGTAGAATTCACCAGTGAACCTATCTAGGCATTGTGCTTTTCTTTTCTTTTCTTTTTTTCTTGGAAGGTTATTAATTTTATTCAATTTTCTTAATAGATATAGGCCTATTCAGTGGTCTTTTTCTTCTTGTGTGGATTTTGACATCATTATATTCAAGGGCTTTTCAACAAATCATGCTAGAGCAAACTGGATATCAACCTGTAAGAAAATGAATCTAGACATATACATAGAATTTACACTCTGAAGGTTTAACTCAAAATGGATTACTGACCTAAATGTAAAATGAGAAACTTCTAAAATCCTAGAAGATAATGTAGGAGAAAACCTAGATGACTTTGAATAGATCAATGACTTTTTGATACAACCTGAAAGGCATGATCCATAAAAGAAATAATTGATAAACTTGACTTCATTAAAGCTTAAAACTTCTGCTCTGCAAAAGACAATGTCAAGAAAATGAGAAGACAAGCCACAGACTGGGAGAAAACATTTGCAAAAGAAGTATCTGATAAAGAATTTTTATTCAAAATATGCAAAAAACTCTTAAAACTCAACAATAAGAAAATGAAAAACCTGATTTTAAAAAATGGGCAAAATGCTTGAATAGACACATTGACAGAAAAGACATATAGATGGCAAATAAGCATATGAAAAGATATTCAACATCATATGTTATTAGGGAATTGCAAATTAATACACAGTGAGATATCATTACATGCTTACTAGAATGGCCAAAATCCAAAGCACCCCCACAGTCACTGTAGCATTATTTTCAATAGCCAAGACATGAAAGCAACTTCATAGATGGATGAATAAAGAAAATGTGAGATAGGTTTTATACAAACACACACACACACACGTATATATACATTTTTTACACACATACACATATGTGAATATATATATAGTGAAATATTATTCCACCATAAAAAAGAAGGAAATCTTGCCATTGGCAATGACATGAGTGAATTTGGAAGGATTAGGCTAAGTGAAACAAGTTGGCTATTTCCTCAGGAATGCTTTCAAAAGACTACTGGAATCTTACAATGCCTAAGTCATGATTATCATAGTTTATTACTTCACCATCAATCCTCTCTAAGAGACTATCAGTTCTAAGAGGCCAAAAACACACCTTTCCTATTCACTAGTATATCCTTCATGTCCATCATAGTCACTGGGACATAGCAGACACTAAATAAAAATATACAGAATCAATGAAAATGAATGAAGGATGAGAGGATTAGGGGTGCAGTAAATCTTATTGGGATTCTTAGGGCAAGCAAATAGTATTTCATACACTTAATTTTAATACTATGGGCTTTTTCTGTAATTATTTACATTTTGTTCTGCCATTGATTTTGGTTTTTTAAAGTATATCAGCATGTCTTGGCTATGCTTTGAGCCAAGAAAACATTTTAAAGGGAATCATAGATAACTTAATGTCCAGTGTACTGGTAGTAGTAGTTGAGTTCCAAGTAGGAAAACCCTAGGGGAGGATGCAATTTAAGGTGGCAGATGTAGGACACTCAGTAAACTCATCCACTCCAACAGGAAATTCTCCTTGTGGGCTTCTACTCACATCCCTGGAGTTTTGTGTTGTTTTCTTAATAATGGAATGTTGCCCTTCATATGAAAAAGTGGCCTACAGACGAACGGTAGTCAGCTTGTAAATTCAAAGCAGGCTGGTTAAAGCCATCAATCTTTATTAGAATTATTTCTCTCATGGCAAGGGCAGTAAATTAGGTAATCATCAGCATTTTGAAAACTTCTACCTAAACACAAATTCCTTTTTTTTTTTAAATCACTTTTAACCTGGCCTTATTTCCAACATTTACATTTTGAGTGAAAGAAGAATAAAAGCTAAAATTATGCTTTTGTAGGGAAAAAGTTGTAGCCCAAAAAGTAAAATTAAAAACTAAATATGCTGCCCTTTCTTAGTATTTTGAAAGGAAACAGGAAAAATAATAGCAAATTCTAAACTAACTGTTGTTCTGTAAAAAGTCCAAACACTGACCGGTTCTCTTGATTGCACAGAGCACAAAGGCTCTTTGAACCGGCCCTGCACAGTTTAAAGATGAACTTCATGTGCCTCTCTATCTTCTATTCAAATTAGGCAACAATTAGTGGCGTCAGAGGGAATCCAGCTATGAACTAAACTGAAAGCTAATAATGGTATATATTTAGAAGTCTGGACCCTACTGTGAGCATCAAAAGTGGGTATTTAACAATTTTTTACAATAAAATACCAAGTCATACTCATAAACAATATAGTTATGGAAATCAGTCAGTTCTCAGTATTCAAAGATTATGTATACCTTTGGTCTGAATGAAACTTACAACTAGGAGATAAATTCTGGAGATCTAATGCACAACATAATGATTACAGTCAACAGTACAATATTGTAAGTTTCAAAGTTTCTAAGAAACTAATCTTAATTGTTCTTATCATACACACAAAAAAATGACCATTATGTGACATAATAGAGCTGTTAGTTAATGCTATGGTGGTAATCATACTGCAATATATAAATGTTTCAAATCAATAAGCTTTACACCTTAAATTTATACAATGTTATATGTCAATTATATCCCAATTTTAAAAAGGAAAAGATAGGAAAATATATAAACATAGGCCAGATACTAAGCTGAAGTAAGGGAGACAAGTACCACCAAGATTGGCAGAAAATATTCTTAGAATGTCTGAAGCCTAAGCTTAAATGCAGCATGGCTAAACAAAGAAAAAATAATTAATCCAGTCTAAAAGTGTACTCTTCAAAAGCAAAGAGACAATGTCTCAGAGTGCAAGTTCTGTAATCATTAGCTATCGCCACAAACAGAAGTGTAATGTTTAAAGAAGAGAACTGTACACCATATCAATAAACTGTCACAAGTATCTACAGCTGTTCATTCTTTAGAGTAGCTACATTTACCAGGCAACATAGAGCTTTTTACACAAGAAATTCTATTTTACATACAGGTGCTTGAAATATACAGGTACTGCCTTTATTTTAATAAACTGCTCTTGTGACTCACCACAGGAAGAAAAACTGTGGTAACATCCTATTGTCAGATCAATGATGCATTAAGGCCAAAGTGCAGAGAAGAATTCTTAGGTCTTTCCTGAGTTTGATGTAAGAGTCTTTTTTTTTTACTGAAGTATAGTCAGTTTACAATGTTGTGTCAATTTCTGGTGTAAAGCACAATGCTTCAGTCATACATGGATATACATATATTTGTTTTCATATTCTTTTTCACCATAAGCTACTATAAGATATCGAATATAGTTCCCGATGCTATGTGGTATAAACTTGTTTATCTATTTTATATATACCAGTCAGCATCTGCAGATCTTGAACTCCCAATTTATCCCTTCCCACTCTCTTACCCTCTGGTAACCATAAGTTTGTTTTCTATGTCTGTGAGTCTGTTTCTGTTTTATATATAAGTTCATTTGTCTTTTTGATGTAAGACTCTTGAATGGCAAAATGATCAGTCACTGAGAAAGAAAATGTCATGGGGTAGAGGGAAGTTCCATACCTAGAAAATCTACCACTTTAATATGTTGCTAACTCTTTAACAACTACTGTATTCTCAAAATTCACACAGGTCTTGTCAAGTTATCTATTAACAGGTGATTTTCCTCCCTCATACTCTTCTACCTTAGTCCTTGTAAGATGTCTCCAAAACTAAAACTTAAACATTTGCAAGAAAACTAAGCACTTTGATGATCAGGAGGTTTGTTTCAAGTGAATTTCATAAAGGGTAACAACAGTAGTAAAATAATAATAACGATGATGGTGAGCTCTAAATTTTAAAAGTCTCCAATAAGAGTTAAAATGACTAAAAACAGCCTTGATTTTATCCTAATTTGTAGTTTTCCAAAGACTAACAGAGTTCTCCAAGATGTAACTTCTTCTGGATCACAATACTAACTGAACCATGCAATCACTCTCACTGTCTTCCTGACTAAAGTGAAATTTCCAAGAATAATTACTTGCAGCTTACTTACAGTTTCAATTGTACTATAGAAAGGAAAAGCATTCTTTGCCTCCTATGCTAAACTTTTATGAGAAACATTAGAATGTTTCAAATGTAAGCAATTGAATAGGGTCCTTGATATACCTTCACGTAAGCTGCTTGTCAAATATGGAGGAAGGGATGATTCATGAGCACCTGGGAGTTAGTATATTTGCTTCCTAAAAGTCTTCAAGTAACAGCTGCTGGTCACTTGGCATTTCTAGGAATTGCAGACGATCAGAATAGAATTGCAGGCATTCAGGTGACATTAGTCTTCTTAAAACTGGAACTGTACCTTAATCTTCTTTGTATTTCATAACCTTAAGTAGTTGTTTTGTAGGATTTTTTTTAGAGTCAGGTTATATACTGTTGACAGGAATACTACAGAAATCATATTGTGAGTTCAATGCATTATATCAGGAGCTACATGACGTTGACTTATTCTATTACAGATTCAGTTACTTGGTTAAGATGGTGTCTGCCATGTTCTTCCACTGTAAAGTTACTATTTTACCTTTTAAAAATGGTAAGTATCTTGTGGAGAGATACTTCAATACTTCGTAAATATCCTATTTCTTACCAAAAATTTCGGCTGCTAATTTTAGCATCCACTGGTGATTTTTACTTGAAACTATTACTGTGATGGTTGCCAAATGATGTTTTACTAATTCTGTCATTTCTTCTACATTTACTAGTTGAAATTACACTGTAATGAATAACTTTCCTTCGTGCCAATATATTTATTTATTCATTTATATATCTCAGGATGAACTTGTAGATTATGTATTACAATTCATTATTTATCATTAAATATTATATAGTTATTTATCATATAATAATATGATATATATATATATATATATATATATTTACCATTATATTTGTTATTTATTTCATAACTTGTATTATCCCAGATTTGGCCAGTATGAGCTTCTCCAACATTGCTCTTGGGTCCTTTATATATGCCACCATCATTTTTTTAAACACATTATTCCTTTACAACATCACAAGATAGTTCCAGGTTCATCTAGCATGTTCTTTGTCCAGTCTTGAAATCAGTAATTTTTCCAAGATGCATTATTTCCTTTTATTGGATAATGGTATCTAAGAAGCAAGATTTGGTGCTACATGTGCTTACTGGTACTGAGCCTCTGAATGTTTGGCTTGCTCATTGACTCTCAGAAGACCATGAGCTAGGCAATAGTATACATTTTAAATAGCATATATTTGTGTATACAAAAATAGTATACATCTATGTACACATACATGTATATATACACACATCTATAATAGTATTTATATCTTCAGAGAGATAGAGATGGATGTGAATGTAGGTATGTGTGTATCTTAAAGATCACGAGTTCATAATGATACCTCCAATTCTAGTCTAACACTGCAGGAACTAGTCTAGCCTTTGCCCTAACTGTATTTATAACTTTCTTCTCACAAAGCAAAAAATCTAACACTCATTATCCACAGTGTATTTCCTTGTTCAATTCTGCAACACATAAGTTAGTTTCAGAATTGCTAACCCACATGACTTTGAAAGACAAGCCTACTAAGTAAAGTACATTTGTTTTCAGTTCTTTTATCTGTTAACTTTAGAACATATAGTCAAAACATTGTTCCAAAGTTATTTAAATTAGCTCTACTCACCCACCACCCCTTACACATTAGTGTGATTATGTTATTTACATGAAATACAGTTAAATTCCCTTATTTCCATTTGTATTCATTTTGGTTATCCCATTCTTCATTTGTTTAAAAGTAATATAGTTAACATGGTTCTAAAAGTCACAAATACACAAAAGTGTACTCAGAGAAGTGTTGCTTCTCATCCCCATCCTCTCTACCTTTTACTCACCATCCCTAATCTTTTCTATTCCATTTGTACCAATCATCTCTAGGTAACCAGTCTCAATAGTTTCTGGTTTATCTTCCTCTGTTTTTTTTTCTGCATAATCCAGCAGATAAGTGTATATTTTCTCATTTCATCTCCTTTCTACATAAATATTATATTTAGCAATATATTTTGGAAATTAATCCATATCAGGTTATAAATATCTTCCTTAATCTTTTTTATAGCTACATTGTACTCTACTGTATACTATGTAGCATAGCTTATTCAAACACTCTCCTATATATGCACATTTAGGTTATTTTTAACTACAAATAATGCTGGAGCAAATAGCTTTGTGCATATGTGTTTTCATATTGTTGGGGGTGTTACCTTCAGTGTAAATAGAAGTGATACTGCTGGGTCAAAAGAAAGTGCACAATGCAGTTTTGATAGATGTGGTGAAATTCCCTCCCAAAAGCGTTTGCATTCCCTATAAGATGAAAGGGCCTGTTTCTTCACAGCTTTCCCAAAAGAATGTGTCTCATATTTCAAATTTTCAAGAATTTGATAGGTTACAATTGTCATCTCAATATACCTTTTTTCTATTTCTCCTCCTTTTAAAAAACAGCTTTATTAATGTATGATTGAAACACAAAAACCCATATATTTTCAATGTATACAATTTGATACGTTTGGACATATGCATATACTTATAAAACCATTACCACAATCAAGGTAATAGATATATCCAGCATGTCTGAAAGTTTCTTTGTGTCCCTTTGTGTTTTTCTTATAGTAAAAACAATGAATATGAGATCTATCCTTTTAAATTGTCTAGTGTACAATACAGTACTGGTGACTATAGACACCAGGCTCCACAGCACATCTCTAGAACTAACTCATCTTACATAACTGAAACTTTATACCAATTGAGCAACAACTCCCCATTGCTCAATATAGTTTTAGATTATATTATTTGCTTTACCCACTTCACTTTTGCCCAAGATGGAGTAACAGGAACTGAATTTTAACTTTAACTTTAAAAAACTTTAATTATAGAGTAACAGTTTTCAAGATATTGGACATCAGGTAATAAAGGATAGTATTTCTTCAGATACAGCAAACAAATGAGTCCTACTATGGTCCCAGCTCACAGCACAGGGAGAAAGAACCTAGATGAAATTTAGCTATTTTCCAGGATTGAGGAGCTAAAACTAAAACTGAAAGTTTAGGGAGACTAAGGAGGCTAGAATTCATAATGCAGATTACTAGAGAAAGAGGAAGCTACACAACAGGAGAAATCTAGATATCGGCAGACTGCCCCCTGCCAAGTCTTTTTTTGAGTACTGATTGGTGAATCCATGTGAGAAAACTACATGAAACCAGGGAAAGAACCACCTGAAAGGATTAGACAGGAAAATCTCAGGAGCTCATAAAGGCCTAAGAACAGTTTTTATCTTCACTAGCCAGAGTGGAAAGTGTCATAATTCCTGGGGCATCACGTAGAGTACTCAAAAGGGTTCTGCCTTAGCCATGGGGTAAAATAAGCACTAGACTAGATGCTGCCTTATCCTGCTTGATAAGGCTTAAAACAAGACATTAAAGGATCAAATTTAACTTAAAAGCTTTTGCACAGCAAAGGAAACCATAAGCAAAACAAAAAGATAACCTATGGAATAAGAGAAAATATTTGCAAAGGATGAGACTGATAAGGGCATAATCTCCAGAATATATAAACAGCTCATACAACTTAATAAGAAAAAAACAATCCAATCCAAAAATGAGCAGAAGACCTAAATAAGCAGTTCTCCAGTGAAGATATACAAATGGTCAATAGGCACATGAAAAAATGCTAAATATCACTAATTATCAGAGAAATGCAAATCAAAACTACAATAAGGTATCACCTCACACCAGTCAGAATGGCCATCATTCAAAAGTCCATGAATGATAAATGCTGGAGAGGGCATAGAGAAAAGGGAACCCTCCTACACTGTTCGTGGGAATGTAGTTTGGTGCAGCCGTTACAGAAAACAGCATGGAGATTACTCAAAAAACTAAAAATAGACCCACTACATGATCCAGTAATCCCACTCCTGGGCATATATCCAGATGGAACCTTAATTCAAAAAGGTACATGCACCCCAATGTTCATACCAGCGCTATTTACAATAGTCAAGAGATGGGAACAACCTAATATCTGTCAACAGATGACTGAAAAGAGAAGCTGTAGTATATTTATACAATGAAATACTACTCAGCCATAAAAAATAATAAAAATAATGCCATTTGCAGCAACATGGATGGACCTGAAGAATGTCATTCTAAGTGAAGTAAGTCAGAAAGAGAAAGAAAAATACCATATGACATGACTTATATGTGAATATAAAAAAAAAGACAAATAAATTTACAAAACAGAAATCGACTCACAGAAAAAAACTTATTGTTACCAGGGAGGGAAGGGGTGGAAAGGATAAATAGGGAGTCAGAGATTTGCAGATATTTTCTACTATATATAAAATTGATAAACAACAAGTTTATACTGTACAGCACAGGGAACTACATTCAATATCTTGTAGTAACTTATGGTTAAAAGGAATATGAAAATGAGTATATATATATAATATATATATATATATATATATGTTATATATATATATATATTATATATATATGTTCCTATATGACTGAAGTATTGTGCTGTACACCAGAAGTTGACACAACACTGTAAACTGACTATACTTCAATAAAAAAATATATATTTTAAAAAGGATCAAGTTGTTTCCAAGTAACTTATCAGCAGCCCAGAATAAAGCTCAAGAATCTTTGCAGAAATACCCAACAAAGTAAAATTTACGAAACCTAGTATTCAATTTAAAAATACAGGCATGCAAAGAAGCAAGAAAACACAACCTTAGCAAGAAGAAAAATCAGTCAACTGAAACTGAAATAAAAATCATATAGATATTAAAATTAGTAGACAAAGACATTAAAACTATGTCTATATATTCAATAAGCTAGTGGGGAAATTTGAAAGGTTTAATCAATGTATGGAGAATATATAAACAAATTAAAAAGTCATCTTCTAAAGATGAAAAAAATGTCTGAAATAAAAAAATACTGGATGGGATTAAAGGCCAATCAAATATTGTAGAAGAAAAGATTAGTAACTTTGGTGACAGAGCAATAGAAACCACCTATAATAAAACAAGAAGACAAAAAAGGCAGAAAAAATAATCACAGAATAAGTGAGCAGTGATTCAACTTCAAATGGTCTAATATATCTCTAATTAGAGTCCCTAAAGCTCAGGAGAGAGGAACAGAAGAAATATTGAAAAACTAATGGCTGAAATTTTTTCCTAAGTTGGTGAAAACTAAACCTACAGAGTCAAGAAGCCAATGAACCCCAAACACAAGAAATATGAAGAAAACTATACCAAGGTACATCATAATTAAAATGCTTTAGACCTGTAAATTATAGAGAAAAAATGACGTATTATAGATGGAGGGAAAAAAATACAGCGACAGTTGATTTCTCATTGAAAACAACATAGGCCAAAAGACAGTTGTGCAACATTTTTAAAGTGCTAACAGGAATAAAAAAGAAAGAAAAACTATCTACCTAAAATTCTATATCCAGCAAAAATATCTTTCAAAACAAAAATGAAATAATAAGTTTTTCAGACATACAAAGGCTGACACAATTCACCACCAGCAGATCTGCATATAAGAAATCTTAAAAGAAATCAAATGGAAGAAAATGATATTGGAGGGGACACAGATCAACACAAAGGATATGAGAGCACCTGAAGTGGCAATTACATGGGTAAATATTTAACTTTTTGTCTTATTATTTAAATATTATTCAAAGATAATTTATTATTTAAAGCAAAAAATGTCAATGCATTATAGGAGTTATAAAACAAGTAAAATTAAAATGTATGACAACATTAGGACAAAATCTGGAAGGGGAAAGATGGACGTTATATTCTTGTACTACATTGTGAAGTAGCATGATATCTCTTGAAGGTATACTAAGATAAGTTTAAAATGTACTATTAAACTGTAAAGCAATCAGTAAAATAATGAACAGAAGGCCATAACTAATAAGAAGATAAATGGAACTACAAAAAATAACCAATCAAAAGAAGGCAATAAAAAAGAGAAAAGTGCATATAGAAAAGAAATAGCAATGAAAAGGTGAACATTATCAGATTAGATGAAAAAGCAAAACGCAATTATATGCTGCCTATAAGAAACACACTTAAAAATGTAAAAGATATAAATAGATTAGGAGGAAAAGAATGGAAAAATATACACCATGTTAAGACTAAGTTGCTATATTAATAAAGATAAAATAAAGTTTAGAGCAAAGACCATTATACAAGGATAAGGAGGGTCATTTCATAATGACAAACGATATGATATGAGATGAGATGATATAGGAGATGAAAATCAAACATTTTTGCACCTAATATAGCTTCAAAACACATGGAGCATATACTCATAGAACTGCAAGAAAAATAGACAAATTCTCAATTATCAGCAGAAATTTTAACACCCTTATCTAAATAACTGACAGTTGTATCTCTTCAGTAATTGATAATTGCAGTCTCTTCAAAGATTAAGGGCTATATTTACATTTGATTCTTTAATTTTCTCTCCGTGTCTTTTGTTCTCTGTTCTATCAGATTTTTGGCTCATTTTTCCCTCAAATTTTCAGAGTTCCTTATATATGAAGGTTACTAGCTCTTTATCTTTGATGGTAGTGCAAATATTTTCTTTCAGTTTGTCAGTTGTCTTTTGGATTCATTTATGGTCCTTTCTGAGAAGCAAATATTTTATGTATTCAAATCTAGAACTCTTTTTTTATGA
Source organism: Vicugna pacos (assembly GCF_048564905.1). Lineage (NCBI taxonomy): Eukaryota > Metazoa > Chordata > Mammalia > Artiodactyla > Camelidae > Vicugna > Vicugna pacos. The sequence continues at coordinate 38,464,120 of NC_132996.1, forward strand.
TCTCCACATTTTAAGTCATAGTTATAAAGCCTTTCCTTACACTAGGATTCAAGAGGAATCCATTAATGTTTTCTTATAGTACATATTTTCATTTTTTAACCCTTAGATCCCTAATCAATTGGGAGTTTATCCCTTTGTATGGTATTAAGTATATATTTATTAACTTTTTTTGAGTAGCTACCCGGTTATCCCAGCACCATATGTTAAAATCCATCTGTGCTTTAGAGATTTGAAATGCTAAATTGATCACGTATTAAACTTCCATATATATTTGGGTTTATTTATGGACTTTCAATTCTATTTCACTGGTCTGTTAATTCACTTGCCATTACTATATTATTTTAATTATTGAGGCTTTATAGTTTATTTTAATGTCCAGTAAGGCTACGCGCACACACATACCCTTGTAGTTTTTATGTATATTACTGGCTATTTTTGCATATTTGTTTATCCATATGAACTTTAGTATCAATTCGTATATCCCCATTATAAAAGCTTGATAAGAGTGGGAATGTGTTAAATTCATAAATTAACTTATGACGAACTGACCTCTTTATTGTTTAGTTATTCTACCCACCAGCAAAGGATGTCTCTGCATTTGTTCAGGTGTACTTTTATGTCTTTTAGGAGTATTTTAAAGCTTTCTTCATATAATATTCATACATTTCTTTTTAAGTTTATTCCTAAAATATTTGATTTTTTCATTTCTATTGTGAGTGGGGTCTTCTTGTATTTTACTAGAAAATTATTCAGATTATCTAAGTTTTCAAGTTTATATTTGCTTATAAGCCTAAAAAGTGGTGTCTTTTGATATTTGTAATTTCTTTTATTTTGGTTGTTACTTGCCCAGGTTACTTGATATTTTGTGTATTTATACTTTTACCTTCCTTTTCTTGATGGATTTAGCTAATGGTTTGTATTTTTCATTAATTTTTAGATGATATTTTGATTTATTAATTAGGTCAATTATTTTTAAGTTATCTACCTCAATAACTTCTGCTTTTATCCTTATCATTCCTTTCTTTGTATTTTCCTTTGGTTTATTGGTTGATTTTTCTTAAGGGTTTTTTTTTTTTCAGCTTAGAATTTAATTCATATTCTCATTCTTTTATTTTTATTGATAAAATACATTGATAAAACTGAAATTTCCTCTGATCACCATTTTAAATGTATTCCACAGATTCCAAAATATAGTTTTTTCTTTATAATTACTTTTTAAAATTCTGTAACACTTATATTGTATTTCCCCCTTTGATCAAGAGTTATTTAATAGAGGTTTTCCTCTTTTTTTTAATTTCCAGGTATAAGGGCCACTGATTTTAAATTTTATTAATGATCTATGTTTCTTTAATTCATTTGTTTAAGATTACAAATCTCTCTCACTATAAAGATGGCATAAACTACATAAAGACCCTTCTAGGGTGGAATGAACTTTAAGAACATTAAAAAACCAAAGAAAGGGGGGAAAGGTGGTCCTACATTTCACAAATAATAAATCCATCAATAATTACTACTTCTGAACACTTTCAGCTTCTCTACTACAAAATCCCTATACTACACTAAATTTGACCACTTAACCAAAATATGAACTGCATACGTAAATTGTCTCAAAACAGAACACAAAGTGTATATGTTACTACTGTGTTGTTAGAATTTAACAGCTTATTCTTTCTTTATAGACTAAAGCAATTTCACAATCCTTAGCAAAATATGTACTTTGATCATTACTTTAAGCCAACCAATATTTTACACAGTATTGTTTTAGATATGGACAAATAGGTAATCTGATTTTAAATCTTGATGGTAAATAGTTCTAGAGAACATTGCCACAAAATATAAATCAAAATGCCTTTTAATAAGTGAAATATACAGACCAAACTAAGTTCTTATACACAGAAGAATTTCTAAGAACTATGTATTACTTCCTGTCCTCTGAGGACATTTTCAACCTCTCCATGGTGTAACTCCATGCAATACAGTGTTATTTAGAGCAGCAAAGTCCCTTAAAAATATGGGGCCTTGAGATACATGAAAATGACACTCAAAACTTAGTGATCAATGCCTTTTGACGGTTAAGTCAAAGTGTTACTTGCAAACGTTATGCAGATGTACTGGATAATACTTTCCTTTCAAAATTAAAGGGGCAAGATTTCTGATTATGAAGGCATATCAAAACTAGTTAACAAATTTTCTTCCCCGAATTACTAATTAAATGAGCAAGATTTAGTAAAAATCAGGAGAAAAAAAAACACCAATAGCAACCAAATAAGAAAAGCAAAATACCTAAATGTAATAAACCTTAAAATCTGGCAACCAAGGAAAGTAACAGAGATGATGTGGACCAAGAAAAGAAACAAAGATGAGATGGGTGAGTCAATAAAATTCTAAGAATTGTCAATAATATTCCCAAATCTGAAGAGAAGCAAACTGAATGAGTTTTGTTACCTTTTTTATCTTCAGCCTTAAGTGTAGTAGAAAAGGAAACTAAAAAACAACAGATCAAATAGGAAAAGTGAACAAGAAGGCTATTTCTGTCTGACAGATGTTAAGACAGAACAAATTTCTAGGTCGACAGAACAAATTTCTAGATCGACACAACAAATCTGGGGAATGACCCAAAAAGTATCCTCCTGAATGAATGGTAAACTTTGACCTCATTCCCAATTAGGTGGACTGAACTATGAAAAAAGTAAGTTATGAAATCTCAGAAAAGAAAGCTCAGCCCCAAAATAAAAGCTACATACTGCCTTAGCCAAGTTCTCTCCACTTTCAGTCTGCTATTTTCTCACCCCTGAGAAATAATTTTCTTAAACTTCCAAACAAAAATAGCAAAGGACCAACAAAGAGGAATATATGCAGAATACTGGAGAGAAGACTGCATGACCAGCAATATTATGCTAAGGGAAGATGTCATTGACACATGAAGATGAAAGGTAGGTAGACACGAAAGGTCTTAGAACTTTGGGAACAGAGACCGTCAAGCCCTTCTTGGGGCTGGGAGGGAAGTGTCTCAAAAATGAAATTCAACTAATTAAGAAAGAAAGTGAAATAAAGTAAGAAAAAGAGAAGCTGTAGTAAAAGAACCAGTAGTGATGACTGCATTTATATACATATGGAATAAACACTAAACAACAGTGGGAATTATGATTATAAAACAGAGTATAAATATTATAAACCTAGGTAACACAAAAGTAGTAAAACAACAAATAATCAGAAGTGGGTGGTAGAGACTTGGGAGCAATTGTAAGAGTATACAATGCCCTTATCTTTCTAAGCAGGAAGCCAACCGTTTCATTCAAAAATAAGTAACTAGCTTTTAAAAAGAAAACATAATGAGAAAGCCTCTTCATTTTTCGTAATGCCCCCCTCTGTTTTTAAATCTTGAGGGGAATCTTTTAGCAAATATTATCTCTAATACTGAAAATAAACATTTATTTGGGATTCAGCAACTCCTTTAATTCTACTTAAGTTTCTTTTCTGTCTTTTAAAATGAAGCAAAATAAAATGTATCCTTTTCTATTCACAACATGATCTCGTTTTTACAAAAGTCTTTCTATCTGACCATTCATCCATCTGCCACCCGCTCACTTGCCTATTTATACAATATGTAAGAATGATACCTATCTAATACTCATGATGGTAATTTCTAGGTGGTGGTATTAATTTCCTTTTTATTTTCATATTTTCTGCATTTCCTCCAAATGATATGTTTTTAATAAAAACAATAGAATCATTTTTCTTTAAAAACAAACTGGAGCAAATATACCAAGAGATTAACCATATTTAATTCTGGATGATACGAACATAAACAATTATTCCCTTCTTTGCACTTTTCTGAACTCATTTAATTTTAAAACAACAATAACAAGAGTAAAAGGGCTGTATTCATTATGCTTCCTGAAACTGAAGTTAATCCTCAGCACAAAAAATGGTACTACAAAGTTCACAACTAGACTTTTTTATTCTGAACTATTTTTAGACAGCTAACCCATTGATAATAGGTAAATCTCAACCCTAGATCAATTATTAGACCTTTCAGCTCTCAGTGACAAATTACCAGCCCCAATTCTTCTGGTGTGGAAGTGTAATGGTGTAATGGTAGATTAGGCAAGGGGCACTGAAAAACTATACCTCTTATATTTAAAATCTTCCTATTATTTCAGAAAAAAATAAAAGGAAAAGAAAAGAAAGACTAATGAACATAGAGTAGAAAAGTCTTGAAAATACTGGAATCTAGGTAATAGGTTCATGAAGGTTCATCATACCATTTTCTCTATATTTTTGTATGCTTGAATTTTTTTCATAATACATTTTCTCAAATCCCTCTTATATATTACACAAAGTAAGAATTCTTTGCAATTTCTAAGCTCATCTTTAGAACAAAACAGCTCTTCCTTCTGGAGAGTTAAGCCAATTGGTCATTATATTGTGACATATTTTAATCAAATAACTAGATTTTTTTCTAGTATCACCTAAGACTACTTGTGCAAAGGGCCTATTTGATGAGGGGAAAGGAAGCAAGGCTAATTTTAAAGAAGGAGATAATTCAGCAAGAGCAACCAGAGACAGTTGCACATTTGGCAGAGGGGCGGCAACTTATACAAGGCCACCAAAAATGTATTTTGCTTTCTTTGAAAATTTGTCCAGTTTTTTGTTATCACATGAAATCATTTCACACACTATGTTGGCTTTCCTCACATCAGACAGTAAATACCCTCTTAGACACTGTCTTACAAATGGTGAAAAATATAAAGCCACTCATAATCACATATCCTTCACCTGCTTTCCATTAGAGAAGCTGGTAAAGCAAAATGTTTGCTTTACTAGTCTCCTTTATAACTAGGCCCACAGACCATACAATCCAGTTCTAGACAATGAGACATAGGAGAATGCCTTCTCTGGGGCTTCTGGGAAAGATTTTCTTATCTTGATTTAAAAAAAAAGAGGTACTCTACCATGCACCATCCTCTGCTCCCTCTCTTAGAATGTAAGCTATTATGCCCAACTTATAATAAAGATGGCCAGAATTGCAGGTATGCAGGTCAAGTTCTAACATTGTTAATTAACCTCCTGTACCAGTACTAGACACTATTTATATCGGACTTCTTGTTATGTTAATATATATTATTTATATATTAAATATGTTATATATTATAACATATAGAAATATGAATATATTAAAAACCTATTTCTTTAAGCTAAGATGGATTGGATATTTTGTTTTGTTTGTTTTGTTATGCTGTTGATACCTGCAGCCTAACGCATCCCTAACTAAGTTTTACCATTTACTACTTATGCCACCTGAAGCATAACTGAGACTCAATTTCCTGCAAAAACCCAGAGATAATATTTGAGAAACTCAGTTTTTACACAGAGTGTGTCACTTAGTAAAAGATAACTTAATCTGAGCCATAATGTCTATCACGTCTAGCATCAAAGAACACTTTAGTGGAAGAAGCTAAATGTTAATCACTGTCACCACAGAACCCTAGTTCTAAGGCAAAGAACTTTTTTTTAAATTTTGTTTTATTGAGTTAAAGTCAGTTTACAATGTTGTGTCAATTTCCAGTGTAGGACACAATTTTTCAGTTATACATGAACATACATATATTCATTGTCACATACTGTTTCACCATGAGCTATCACAAGATCTTGTATATATTTCCCTGTGCTATACAGTATAATCTTGTTTATCTATTCTATATATATCTGTCAGTGTCTACAAATTTCAAACTCCTAGACTGTCCCTTCCCACCCACCTCCCCCCTGGCAATCACAAGTTTGTATTCTATATCTATGAGTCTGTTTCTGTTTTGTATTTATGTTCATCTATCTTTTTTTTCTTTCTTTTTTTTTTTTTTAGATTCCACATATGAGCAATCTCATATGGTATTTTTCTTTCTCTTTCTGGCTTCACTTAGAATGACATTGTCCAGGGACATCCATGTTCCTGCAAATGGCATTATGTTGTCTTTTTATTGCTGAATAGTATTCCATTGTATAAATACACCACATCTTCTTTATCCAGTCATCTGTTGATGGACATTTAGGCTGTTACCATTCTTGGCTATTGTAAATAGTGCTGCTACTAACACTGGGGTGCAGGTGTCGTTTTGAAGTAGGGTTCCTTCTGGATATGTGCCGAGGAGTGGGATTACTGGGTCATATGGTAAGTCTATTCCTAGTCTTTTGAGGATTCTCCATACTGTTTTCCACAGTGGCTACACCAAACTGCATTCCCACCAGCTGTGTATGAGGGTTCCCTTTTCTCCACAGCCTCTCCAATATTTGTCATTTGTGGACTTTTGAAAAGAACTTAAAGGGTGTGGGAAGATTATATGTCATGAACTGAACTGTTTCCCCTGAAAATTCATACATTGAAGTCCTTATACCCAATGTAATGGTATTCGGAGATGGGGTCATGGGAGCTAATTAGGTTTAGATGAGGTCATGAGATTGGAGCCCTCATGATTGGACTAGTGTCCTTATATGAAGAGATATCAGAGAGTATCCCCCCTTGCTGACCCTCTTTCAGCCCTGTAAGGACACAGTGAGAAGGTGAAGGTCTGCAAGCCAAAAAGAGAGCTCTCCCCAGGAACTGAATCAGCTGGCATCTCAATCTTGGACTTCCCATCCTCCAGAACTATGAGAAATAAACTCTGTTGTTTAATCCATCAGTCTGTGGTATTTTGTTTTGGTAGCCTGAGCTGACTAAGACACTATGTGAACAGCATATCCCAGAAAGAGGCCAATAGGACAGAAAGGAAAAACTGCAGTGCTTAAGAAAGCCTGGCATCTTCCATAAATATTTAACAAAGAGTAGATCCTATTCATCCTACCTTCCATTCATCCATCAGCCTAAAGCAGTAACTGCCTCAAAGACTACAAACCGTTTTTGTATCAGGGGTGAAGAAAGAAAATCCCACATTCATTTTATCTTCCTTTCCCGCTCTGCTGGAGGAGGGGAATGTGGAGCCTCACTTTATAACCAAGTTTCCTTATAGTAAGCATGACAGTTAATCACTTTGGGTTGGGAGTTATTCAACATGGTTTCAAATATAGGTTCTGTCAATTATTAACTTTGTGGCCTTGATTAAGTCAATTTCATCACTTGCAAAGTAAGGATAATAATAGTATTTATATCTACTAAATAAGATCGTGTATAAAAAGCACTTAGCCAGTGACTGGTGTGACAGAAAGTACTTGATTAATGTCACAGCAAAAAAAAAAAAAAAATCAATGATGGGATCAATGAAGAACAGTCAAGGCAAATTTTACTGAAATCTTATGAAATTTTGATTCACCTCACTGCAGCCACTTCAGAGGAAAAATGGATTTACCTCTTTTTCTACCACTGTTTAGCCTAGCTTATTTTCAAAACAGCGAATAATGAAAAAACATAAAAAAACAAAGAAAACATGCACTTCATACCTTCCATTTAAATAAAATATCCCAAATGAAATTAATTATTACCTACCTGAGAGTTTTCAAGTTAAAAACAAAGGTATCAAATAACCTCAACAAGACATAGTGTCCTAATGAGTTTTTTATCTTATAAACATTATAATAATTATGACCTATGGCACACATATAAAACAATACAATCTACTTTCTTCCCATAAACAAACACTCCAAGTGATCAAAACTATATAGTAGAAGATATTACTCAGCGATCACAGCTTAGATGCCAAGCTTTCTAACAGGCCTTAACTTGCACCTGCAAATGGCTGGTGAATGCTCCTCTTCCAGGTAATAACTGCACATCAAGCACATCAATTGGGGCCCCATAGCAACAACATTTCAACTTTAGAGTTTGGAAGTAAAAAAAAGGAACAGAGTGAGATAACCTAGATGGTAAAAGAAACCTCAAGGTAAAAATGACATGTTTTAACCGACAACTAAGACATTTATGAAGATAAAAACTACAAACCACTTTATCAATAAGGGCTCAAATGACAGAAAATTCTTAAATCTATTATCAAATGAGGCTAGAATTCAGCCTAAATCTGATCATGTAAGGGAAAGTCAGAGGGCTCCAAAAACGGACACACAAACAGAAAACACTAGTTGACTGAGACCTCATGTCCTTGTTCTTCAATGTACAGGTTGGAAGGGTAAATGATAATCCCTCGGGAAGACTAATGTGAACTGAGCCAAAACAGTAAAAGCCTATGTGAATGTCTTTTTTTTTTCAGTTCTATATACAGTGAAACTGCAGGACTCCTGATTCTTGCACTAGAATTCTGTAGTTTCTACATTGCTACTCTTTCACTATGAAAGATTTTATTTATTTCAATAACAATGAAAATGTCTCACTACTAAAATACCGCAGTTGACGCACCCTAAATGTCACAAAGGGAATTTGAGAAAAACAAGTCCCAAGACAAAAACTGGATACAAAAACCAAGACTTAAGGACACTGAAAAGTTGTTTTTGTACTGTTTCAAATCTTTATATGATCTTATATGAATTTAATTTATACAAAACAAAATAATCTAATAAATTATGACTAATTTAGGGTAAATCAGTAATCCCTCTTTCTCCAGGCTTGAGATTATCTTTTAAAAATAATATTATTTAAAGTCTTATTTTTATGTGATTACCTCTGAAGAGTTTGGCTATTATGGCTGTATATTTTCCTTTCTGTGCTAAATATTACATCATATGTTTGAAATTCATCTTCATAACTACAATGGTGCTTACTAAATATCTTTAGTAAGGATTCTCTGTCTCCTACATTGTTGGTGAGAATGTAAATTGGTACAGCCCATGCAGAAAACAGTATAGAGGTTCCTTTAAAACTAAAAATAGAATTACCAAAGATCCAGCAATCCCACTCCTGTGCATATATTTGGAAAAGGGGAAAACTCTACTTCAAAAAGATACATGCACACAAATGTTTGTAACAGCATTACTCACAATAGTCAAGACATGTAAGCAACATAAGTGTCAGTCAACAGAAAATGAATAAAGAAGATATTGTATATATATAATGAAATATTATTCAGCCATAAAAAGAATGAAATATTGCCATTTTCTGCAACATGGATTGACCTAGAGATGATCATACTAAGTGAAATCAGACAAAGACAAATACTATATAATATCACTCATACGTGGAATCTAAAAAATAATACAAATCAAATTATTTAAAAAACAGAAACAGACTCACAGATATAGGAAACAAACTTATGGTTACCACAGGGGAAAGGGGAAGGGGAGGGATAATTTGGGGGAACGGAATTAACAGATACACTTCACTATATATAAAAAGATAAATAACAAGGATTTACTGTATAGCACAAGAACTATATTCAATATCTTGTAATAACCTATAATGGAAAAGAATCTAAAATAACATGTATATATATGGAAATGAATCACTTCTCTGTATACGTGAAACTAACACAATATTGTAAATCAATGATAGTTCAATTAAAAAATAAAGAGTGGTCACTGCTCAACAAATACTGAATGAATTTACAAATAAAGTGTTCCCTGACTAACGGCAAAAATATCATGACTTGGGCTCCTCAGAGATCAGATAAAAATTTACACTTTTAAAATAACAGTATTTTAAATAAGATGTGCTATGTTTATATGCTGAAAGTTGCTTCCAAAATTGCACAATTTAAGTATTGTGCAATAAAAGACATTCAAAACCTAACTTTACATTTTTATTTGATTTTGTTTTTGAAAACCAATTTTTTCTTAATTTATGAAGATAAAAATACCAGTTTCATTAATACATACTCTATGTTTAGCTTCATCACTGAATAATGAAATTGTGTATGATGAGGCATACTAACTCTTGAAAAATCTACACTTTGATGCTATATTCAGATTTTTCTTAAAGTAAATTAAATCTGAAAATGGTAAGACAATTTCAAAACGATCCAAAGCTTTGGTCCACTTGTGTTGTTTGGATAAATTGTTTTTCAATGTTAAAGCAAAAAATAAAACCTATCAAGAAGAAGAAAAGTGACTTAATCAAAAAAGAGCAGTTTCTATTTGAATACTTGACTCTAGTAATCATATTGGCCACACTATGGACATGTGTCTACATTTTCAGTGTTTGTGTAACTGTTAGAGAGATCTTTGAGATGTCAGTTTTTTTGAAAATGCAGATAAAGTACTTTTGATGCCAAATCTGGTATCAAATTAGTTTTCCCCACAAAAATTTTGGATTTGGTCCTTAATTTATCAAAAACAGAGACCTTTGTGAAAGGAGAAACACTTAAATTGGCTAGCCCACCAAATGCTAAGATAAAATGAAAGTTATGATACTTTATTTGAGCTGATTTTTTTTATAGGAACCGTATGTATGACTTTCACTTTCTAGAAAGTGGTTTTCTCTTGAACACACATCAGAACCATTCATCATAATATAATTGCAAGTTGTCAGTCAGGGCCGCACCCTTCGCTTTGTGGCAAACCGCCAACACATCTGTCAGAAGCACTCATAAGCTTCCGTGTGTTATTGTAATCCTCTACAAAGAGAACAAGCCCATTCACCGATTTCACATTTTCCAAATGAAACAATGACTTGCTTAAAACCCAATCCAAGTGAAATTGTTGTGTTTTCCTGCAGACCATAAGCTACTTTCTCACCAAGTGACTACTCGTACCAGTAGTTAAAGAGAATCATTTATCTTGTAGACAGCTGATTTCTTTATGTGCTTGGATATGCATTTTTAAAAACAAATAGGAAAAGAGGAATCTCTACGTTGTATGATTATGTGTTTAACTATACAACATGCATATATTCATAATTGCTTATAAGTGTGATAACATACTATTCAATAAATTCCTTTTCTTTAACTGTCCTTGTGTCATACAAACACTATGTATTGATAGAAATCAAATTCACTTTTAGTAAGAACAAAATGTGCTCTGGTATTATAGCAGGTCAATTTAATTATATTTGATTTAAATCATCCCCACAATCTGAAAGAATCAACTCTCAACAGAGTAGCATAGTGGAAACAGGATAAAATTCCTTGTAGCTACCATCAAGCAAGAGTTAAATAGAGTTCTTTTATTCATTCTCTATCTGGCCTTCCAAAGAAGTTTCCAAGTATTAGGAGAAGTAAAGTCCAAAATCTTTAACACCAATAAAATAAACCTCTTGTGAAAAAAAAAAGAGCAAAGATGTCAAATGTTCATAAGTCACAGCCTTTCAAATTGCCTTTAGTTGTATACATGTGTTCCATTGCTAACTTGCCTGCTTGCTCGCTCTCTCCATGTAACAGAGACCAAAACTACAGCGTCAAAGAAGCCTTTTTATGTTAACTTATTTGCGATCTGAATGACAAACACATGACTTACTAGTATCAAAATTATGAGTATCTTTTTCTAAAAGATAGAGTAATTTCCTCACATACACACAAATATATTTATATAAAAAATATATTGATATTGATATATGCGATTTCTCCTACTGTTTCTCAGAAACAAAAGTAAAACTTTCAGAAACGATGGAAATGATGGAAACAAAAACTCTAAGCCCAGTAAAACTTCACTGGCTATCAGGCATAAGTAAAATATATATTTACTAGATAAAATACATATAAAAAACATACTTTATAATAAGTACCTATAGGTGGTAACTATACCAAACATACAGATTCCGTATTAATATCTGTTAATATCATACTTCATTCAGACAAGTGAATTTCAACACTTTATCTTATTCAACTTTCATTTAACAAATTATTTAACAGTATCAAGTAGGTGATAATAATATCCCAATTTTACAAGATATTCAGAGGGTGACTTTCCCCAGACCATACAACAACAAAAATTCCTATCTCTAGATTTTTTTAAAATGCACGATGTTATCATGTGTATTTCCACTGAATTATATGCACATACAAATACACATACATAAAGTTATGTGATATAGACATAAATTTATCATGCACCCTTATACTAAAAAAGGCAATAAAGATTTGAGAAATATAGGGAAAACAATAAGGCCCATTTGTTGCAGTAAAAAATTAATTTAGCGTGGCTTATCTCATGAATCTCAACTAATAATTTTAGCAGCAATGCTTTCATATATTCATTTCATAATAAAACATATAGTTATGAAACCCAAATAAAATGCCTCCCTATCTATTCCTCCTATTGAGGTGAAGAGATACAATCAAGTAACTCTTTTACTGAGTTTGATAAAAGGATAATAAATATTTGCATTTGATAAAATGCAATAAAACTATGCCGCCAGTCTTTATTGGCAAGATGTACAGATGTTCATTTGATTTGCTTCACATCAAACTGAAAGATTTTCTAGATTCAAGATAAAGTTTATTTTTAAAATATATTTACAAGTTTAATTACTAGACCATTACATATGAAATGATTGTGCAGTGGAGATTAATACAAAATTTTCTTGAATATTGAAATAACAAACTGATCAGTTATAACTATTTCTTGATACCTTTATTTTAAAAATGGCTGCTCTCTTAGATGTTAGTTTTCCAGGACAAAAAGCTTTTGATATTCCAATTTTAATGCAAAAATATGTTTTCTTTGTCAAAATTCATCATCAATATGTTCATTTACTTAGACTATTTCTAATTAATTGCTTCAGTGTAGTAATATTTTAAGAAAGGAGAAATTTTGTGGGAAATTAGAGCAACAAATCCAGCTCACCAAAAACTGTCATCTCTAAGCATCATAAAACTTAAACAATGCTAGATTCAAAGTTCAAATCTATAATATTAATCTGTTACAAAATAATTATAATCTGTTAAAATTATAGTTATTTGTTTCATGATAAAATTCAATTCTAAAAAACAGTGTATATGATTAATCCCTGAACCCCTATGATATTTATAAGATATGGAAACTATTCCAGCTAAAGACTATAAGAGTATCACTAACTCTCTTCAAAAAACAAAAATTCAGCAGTTATAAAAACATTAATGTAATAAGAACTTGATCCTTATCAGTTTTTCAAGTCTATTTGTAACTTTTAAAAATACAAATAATTCATTATTGTTGAATTCCATTTTATTATTATTTAGATGATAGCAAAGAAGTATGAATTTGTGGGTTATTTAAAGAAAAGTCAGACTAAGTATCAATTTTTGTACATTTAAAAAACTATACATCTTGATAATTCATTACTACTTTATCTGCTATGAAAATTAAGGATATTTTAGGAATTTCTTGTTCCTAAAGTAATACTCTCACTACTTGAAGTCTGATCATACACAAACACACATATATTTGCCCACTATTTTGGCAAGATAACAATACAACTCTTTAAATTGCCCATATTAAAAATGATAGAATCAAAATTTTGGGGTACCATATGGTACCCAATAAATAAAACATATACAGAGGGGGAGAGAGAAATTTATTGGGTACATATGTATATGTACATATGTATATGTACCCAATAAATATACAGAGAGAGAGAGAAAGAGAGAGAGAAACCTTTAATAGATAAATTTATCTTTATATATGACTTTGCTAAGGCTGAAAGTCAAATATAAAAATGAAAACTTCTATTTCAATACCACTCAGTTCATATCAATTGAATGGGAATATCCAAACCAAATAACTCAAATGGTATTCATGCAAGATACAGGCAATTTTTATTAGTTACAAATAATCCATAAAGAAGAAAATGTGGCAATTTACTTTTTAAAAGTTAGATTTGGTTAAAGATATTAAAAAGAAATATAACATTAAAAACATTGACTAGAATTCTTGAATGGTTTTATAAGAAAAAGTAGATGATTTTGTGTTGCAAAATAGAAGTGTCCAACATAATTATGCTTAAAAACTGAAACAATTAATTATTCCAAGTCAAGTATCTCTGTACAGTTTATCAAAAGATGATTTTCTTTACATCATAATTGACAAAAGGGATCGTGAACACAAACATACATAAACATTACAACACCACCATAAGAGAATCCTTTGTAAAAATACTAAGAAATAATTTATGTGGCTTTAATTTTTATTTTAATTAAAGTTGCTAAAACTTATTTTAAGCCTTTTTTACTTTTATTTTATGCTATTTAGAACCACTTATCACAATAAATTTTCTCAAGTAAATGATATAATTGAACCTGTATTTATAACAAGAATAATATTTGCCATATTTTCTAGCATGATTTGTTAAGCCAAATAAGAAACTCCATTCAATAGTAATAATGTTCTATAATTTCATTAACTTAAAAAAAAAGTTCTTCAGATCCATGTAATTCTCCTCTAAACAGCTATAGGTTGAAAATAACTAAAAATATGTCTGACTTCTTGAAAGATAAGATTTGCTGAAAAATATAAAAGATAACCAAGTTCAGATTGTAATTATGCAGTTTCTAATGCTGATATTTAAATAATGTGCTTACACTTAATAATGAGATGGAAGGCTTTTTCCTTCTTAGGCTAATATTTAACAGAAAAGAACTGTTGTTTTCAACAGTGAAATGTTAACTCCAATTACCTAAGACTACAGACACCCTCTCTCTCAAGTCTACCAAACTGCCTCTGGTACGTATTGTAGTAGAGAACTGGGTGTTCATGCTAATCAAATAATCTAATTAACAGAGCTACTATATTTATAGTGCATGGGTTATTAATTTTCATAGAATTTAGGTTATTTGCTACTGAACATAATTTAGTTTTTACTGCTTCAGGAATTATTTCATAATTTGCAAATGTCATCATCAAATTACTAGGCACAAATATCTGCTACATATGTTCTGACAAAATACAAAAAAAAACTAGTTTTAAGTAGATCTAGATATAGAAATATTTTCAAACTTTCACACTTCAAAGAAAATGTTTTAGTTCTCCTCGACTCCTTATCCTATGCTTCCCTGTTTATTCATGCTTCTATTATAGAACTATTTTATATTAATACAACTCTTTATATTCACTCACCCAACAGATACTTATTGCTCACCTCTTATGTCCCAGGCAATGTGCTAGGTTCTAGAGAGAAAAAGATGAACTAAAAATAAGGTGCTCACCCTAGATGAGCTTCAGCTTAGTAGGAAATACAAGCATGTAATGTGGCAAATATGAAAGAGTGTTGGCAGTGCTTTTGTAGGGGAAGCACAGTTACTATAGAAGTTCAGGTGCACCAGTCTGCCCCCACATCCATAATCAAACCTACCCTCTGCTACTTCCCTTTTGAACCTCTTCTGGTCAAGCTGTATTTTATTCCAATTTTTGTCTCATGTGCCTGTTATTTACTGTGCCCATTTAATTTGTTGAATATATTGAATTAATTTTCAGTGATGAAAAAACATCCTAAACTCTAAACACCTACTTCTTTGTATGTATGACCATTAGCACATACCTCATGTACATAAAAAGCACATAGCACATACTTCAGCTCTACCTTATGAAGTATAATTTGTTATGTGGAACAGATGATTTGGAAGGGCAGGTGCAATCAAGTGAAGCTAACTGGACCATAGATAAATCATACATTCCAGTTTTTATCATTATGAGAAACAAAATAAGTGATGTTAAAATCTCAATTAACTGGATTACAACAAACATAACACTAACTAACTGGATTTATTTTACATTAAACTGATAGAAAAGAGTAATCATAAAAATAATAATTCAAGAAGAAATTTAAAAATTAAAAATGTCCAAGGTATTCTCTAACTTTCCAGTGCCTGGCACTGTATATTGCACACAAGAGGAGCTCAATAAATGTTTGTGAATGAATGAATGAACAAACAATTTACTCAGTTTTCTATACAGTCCATCAAGCCATTCCATATGGTGATCACAGATTCAGTGATACCTCTGAGATTTACCCGATCCTGAATCAATAAAAGCGTATTCAATTATATTACCTATAGTGATCTGCTATAGTAGGAAAATTATCTAAAATTTGTGTAAACATTTTCAATAGGTATGAAAACAAATGAGCTTCCTGAAGAATCCTCAATAAATAATATTCATTTGCTTGTATTTTCTATTCTTTGATTTCTCCAAGTAACCAAAATTTTGATATAGAAAAATAACATTATAAATAATTTCCTGCTATATTCCCTATGAAATAGCAAGATGTATTACTCCAAGGTAAAAGTACTCATACACTTAAGAAACTGAACTTCTTGAAATATAGCTTAATATCATAGTTTTTTCCTAAGTTAATGAACTTCCAGTTATCGTCTTATTTAGCGCTTCTGAAGAGAATTTCCTTCTCTAACAAAAAGATGTCTTTTACAGACTTCCAGAGTCCACTGTTATTTTCAGAACAAGGTGTCAGATAAAAGTATCTCAGTGTATACTGGGATCAGTGCAGCTTAGCTTTGTGGCTAACCAATGACAACAACAAAATCTGTGGCATTTCATGGACTGTCTGTCAGTGGCTTCCCAACAGGCACACCTGACAGCAAGAACTTGTTAGTATATATCAAGGACAGGAATACTCCAAGACAACCATATGAACCAAAATGAAGGTCAAACTGTCTTAACTGAGATATTCCTGTGTCTGATATGATGATCAATATGTCAATGAGGCATTTATGAGCTACACGAATTGTTATGTAGAATTCTGTCTCATAAAAAAAGAAATGCTAACAGGTATATTCTGAGAAATTATCAAATGCTTTTTACCATACTCATCCTCTATTTCCTCAGCCTTGTCCCTATTTTCCACCTTTCAGTTATTGCAACCTCATCCTCACGTTTGATATAAAAAACACAAATGACAAATATTAATATCAATTAAATAGTGGCAACAGAAAATTTGGATGTCTATTAGTTTCAATGTGTTTGACATATTCCATAATTTACATTTTTAAATTAAACTTTAATCAAGTCAAAAAAAGTGGCTGGATAGATGAAATAACAATAGGAAATATTGAAGATTTTTGAAACTAGATGATGGATTTTCATAAGGGCTCATTATGCTCCCTACTTTTATGTGGTTTTGGAAGCTTTCCATAATAGAAGGTTTTTTTTTTTTAACAAGCATTATTATGAAAAATGCAAGAAAAGAAAAGTCAAAATCTGACAGTTTTTCAAGCAGCATGAAAATAGAAATATACTTTCTGTCACTATTGTTGATATGGTCATGTAGATGAATCTGTGAAATATAAACTTGTTATTCTGATTAAACAAATCACTCAAGAGAAGATTAATATATCTGATTAAGTTTGAGAGCAAAGGGACATGCTATACTGTGCTATACCATCTCCTTCTATCTCTCCTCCTGTCAGTCTCTCTCTGTCTCTGTCTCTGTCTCTGTCTCTCTCACACACACACACACAAATGCATGCTCCTCCCAAACTGACTATTACTATCCTAAAAGAACCACCTCACATCTCGAAAACAACCTAGAAGTGGTCAAATAAAGCAGAGGCCAAAAAGTTTACCCAGTCCTAATCAGATAAGTTTGCCATGCAAGTTAGCTCAGAGGCCCCATTACACCCAACTACTCCACCCAGACACCATGCTTATCATATTGAATGGCAACATGGAAGAATAGAAAGAACACTGAAGTAGTTACCAAGTGACCTAAATTTTTACTTCAGCTTCCTATTTACTAGCTATTCAACATATCAATCATTAATTTCCTCACTTCTAGAATAGGGAGAGAGAGTCATATCTGCCCTCCTTCCCACTCAAAATTTTTATGAGATTCAAATAATGTATGTATAAAAGACCTTTACAAACTGTAAACTACTATGTATAATTAGAGTGTTATCAACCTAACAAACTAAAACGTAAGAGAATTACTGGGGCATCCATTTATATAAAATAAAGCCATTACAAATTTGATCCCATACATAGAAGATTTTTAGGGCCATGGATACTGTCAGAGGGTTCCTGAGTTTCCCATTGATTTTGAAACAGTGAGCAGGAAAGAAGAAAGATACATTGCAAATGAAATTTTAAATGTCTGGAAGCTCATGTATATTGAATCTGCTTAAAAAAAGAGAAGGGGAGAAATTGAGCCAAGTTTCCTGGCAACAGTATCTCCCACCTTCACAAATACCCTTCAGGCTTCATGCTGCCTTTCATACTTTAAGGTTACACTGGTTATTTATTAACTCAATTTTACCTGAAAAATGTTAAGGAGAGGACATAGAAAAAAGGCAGAAGTACAGTAAAATTTCCCAAGGGTCCACTATTCCCTGGAAATGGCCTAGACTGAGGAGATTGTCTTCCCAACATACTCAATTTCTTCAAACTCTTGCTCAACTCAAGTTTATGCCAAAGCCTATTCTATCAACATATCTGAATTTATAAAGTTACCCTACTACGGACCAGCCACTTAAATACTTCATTCAATTTCTGTCCACAAAGCCTCGTGCACCTGTACTTTTGATCGGCTTTTTTAGTCCCATGTGTATCATTCCCAACCTCCTAACAGGATAGTTTGTTGGCTTTGTTTGTTTATTTGGGAATTAGACATACTAAGTATAAGAAAAAGTAGTTATCAGAAATGGATATCAAAGTGGAGAGAGAAAATACTATCTAAAGCTTGAATTTTCTTCAAACCTTTCTAGGCAATGCTATATTCCTATACACCTTCCAGTAAGATAATTTAGGGCTCATTCATCCATTTATTCATATCCTAAGAAACATGTATAAGCATATACTATATGTAAGACTATGAGGGCTTTTCAATAGTATATCAAACAGTGAAGTTTCAAAGGTAGTTCAGTTGTCAAAAGCACACCCTTGATTCTTCACTGCTACATGATATCTCTACATAGAAGTTATCTTTTGACAAAGGGAAAGTATTTTACACAATATTTTTTCCAAAACACACCGAGATCCATGACTCTGATTTGCCTCACATTTATTTCTCAGTTTCTATTAAACAAATCATATTTAACATGAACATATCCAAAGTATAATTCTCTGCAAGTTGAAATGAAAACTAATTTTTTTACCTTTGCTTTATAAATTTCCAACCCACAAACTGATGTTTATTTAAAGGTCAGATAAAATATTATAATAAACTCTTGGCATTAAATATCTTTACATCAATGGATTTATTGAGAAAAAGTTAAATAATGGCATCAAAACAAATTACAAGAATTAAAAATTTTAATGAACCAAGAAAAAAGTTTCTATTAATTATTCATATAGTTAAAAACAATTATTACTCTCTACTAAAATCGGTTACATAAAGTAAGATAAGACTGTCCTCAGCACTTTTAAACAAGATTACCTAAGTGGTTTGAATAAAAATAATTTTATTTCATAGAACTACTGTGTTGTGTGAATGGAAACTGAGGTTCAGAGTGTGCAACTAGACCTGTACATATGAAGTAACAAGTTTGGCATACTTTAGAGGCTTCTAAAATCTCTCTGAGCATGGCTACATCAAAATTTTCATCTTTTAAATAGCTAAGGTTTTCAGCAGGCAATAAATAATGTGAGTACGAAAAGAACTGGGGTATCTCACTTTTATCTTTTTAATCAAGAGTCAGATTGCTATGCCTAAAGACATTTTCCCTCTTCAACTTAAAGAAATGAACATGTCAGATTAGATAAATCACTAGACAGCTGCTAACAAAAACCCTAGGTGTGCCTCTTAATTTACTAAAGCCCAGATGCATCCAAATCAAAGACTAAAAGAGCATATAAATGACAAACCCCCTAGAAAACTTTCTGGTACATTTGGGCTTCATTCAGATTCTATCAGTTCTGTCTCTGACAAATCAGTCCTGGATCTAAATCTATGCAAGAAGTAAAAGCAGAAGCTGACTGGCCCAACAACAAAAAAGGGGTACATCATAGGTCTAAAAGTCCAGCTGAATATTCTATTCTGGCTGTATCCCAAAAAACACCAGTACTCATCCGCAAGGAAAGAATATAATGATGGAAATGGACTTTGAGCGTTGCCACAATGGCTCTGCTGGGAGCTGAAGCCTAATTAGGGTGATTAGATATAAAATCTTTTAACAAGCATAATTTTAATAAAAGCACAAAACCTGAAATTTCCTACACCTGCAATGATTTGCAATGAATGTTTCCGTTTCAGTTGCCATATTCACTGTACTTGTTTGAGTTACTACCTACAGAATGAAGCAAGTCACCCAGATTCACTGTCTTACAGTATCAAGAAAGTGCCTTCCTCTAGGGCCATGAGTCTTCACGTCTTCTGACAAACACAACCAAAGTACAGCAAGATCTCTCAAAAATCTGAGTGAAAATAAACAGATCATAATCAAAGAGGAAAGAAAATAGCTTTCAAGGTTTTTCTTGGTGAATTATTTCCATCTGAAACTTATGAAATCATCCATTTTTATGACACTTTTAATAGTAATATTTGGGATTATTAGCATGATAAACTTCTCACCTATTCATCTTTTACTTAAAAAAATCTGCTCATCTTATGACTAACACCTTGGCATTCAAACAAATACTGTGCTGAGACAGAAAAAATAAAACCTGTATAAATGACAGAGTGTTCAACCATGAACACATTGTCTTTTATGAATATTATAATCACAGAATCAATAAGCCTACAAAGAAAAAACAGGACACAAAACGTGTTTTGTCATTTCTGACGAAGTTATAAAAACAACAGACATTCAATATGCCAAGTGTTCTTCAATCCTTCATAATCATAGCCTTATTGAAGTGAGGACAAAAAGGGTCTAATTGCATAGGAGCAATCTCAATGTAATAGGTTATACACCCAGGCACTGCTGCACAATACAACAAAAACAACGTTCCCTGTGTATAGCAGAATGTCATCTCTCATTTTCAGGCAATTACCTTCTTTCTTGTCAACAGTTTTAATAACCTCCATCATCTCTAAAAGACTTTTGCTTCAGTTAAATAATTTTCAGCTTTTTAATATGCAAATGTGCTTGTTCATATGCATGGGTGAAGTGGCACTGCTACTTGAAATGTGTCAGTACATTGTGGAGCACCTGCACCTCGGGGAAGCTTGATTTAATTGACACCTAATACTATTCATTATTCCACTTAGTGAGCAACTCCTATTAGTCACCTGTAGGTATTCCTATAAGCAGTGCTTTGGCCACCAATAAAAATATGAATATATCTATAAATAGAATGTCCATATTTAGTAAACGGGGTTCACTACTGTCAGAGCTTTAGGGGAAGAAATGAGGGGTAGTATGGAATCAATAGTTTTTTCAGCAAGCCATTTATAAACTTGCTTTCATTTTTCTATAGATTGCTACATACATGAAGAGAGGCATTGTCTGGTAAATACAGGATGCTGTGTTTTCCTTTATAAGGCTCAATAAGTAATATCCTGCTTAGTGGAATGAATACATAAAGTGGATGGATAGATGGATGGACAGATGGACAGACGAGTGGATAAGTGAAATAATGAATAAACAAGCAAACCAAACCAACTTTCTAAAATATACCACTAGTTTTTATTTTTGTTTTTTTAAGTCAGTAGGGTATTCTTAATTCTACTGACTCCAGCTCAAAGGTGTTATTTCAACTGAATTCCTTACCATTATATATGACCTACATATGCCACAAAGTTAAAAAGATAAAGGCAGAGTCTTGCCAACAAACATTTACTGATGTTACCTTCTGAGGTAAATTAACGGCTAAGAGAGAATGCTATTGTGAGACATGTGGGATAAACCACTTTAAAATATCAGCTGGGAGAATTATAACACATATGGGATTTTGTGTATTTATTGGTATTAAGGTAATAAACATGTACTGTAAATGATTACAACTTAAATCTATTAGTCTTTTTTGCCTTTATGAAAATGGAAGGATTAACAACGAAGAGTATATGCAGACTTGATAATATTGGGGATGCCTCTTTACCACATGGTCCATGACCTTATTGTCCAGGCCACATTTCTTTCTGGCATTAATGCATTTGTTAGTCCCAGAAGGCTTAAACTACAGATGTTTAACATCCTGCTTATGGACAGATCATCTGGAATACGAAGTGAGAAATCTATACTACTTATTAGTATATATTATGAGTGTAACAGAGATTTAATAGCCCATTCAAACAAGATTAGGGAAACCATAGCTCAGGAAAAAAAGTATCATCTTAACAGAGATATGCTCTCAAACCTGCAGGGAGGGAGAAAAAAAAAGAACTGAAAGCATATTTTCAGCTGGAATATGTTTTAGGACATCAAAAGAATTTGTCACTAATTAATGTTGTTTATATAGTAGCATAAGAAACATTAATTATAGCCTTCAACATAAACTTAAAACCTTTTTATGGAAAGGGGATTTATAAGTAAGGTGGTAATCTGGCTCTTTGGAAGGCTTATCTACAATATACTGAAAGTGATTATAAATCATGTTAATGTCAATGATCCAAAGAAAAGTGAGGTGATAGAGGAAAAAGATTGAGTTCTCCTAACCCCCAGATCCTATCATTTCTAAAGAATAAGGAGAAAAAAGGAAAAAGAAAGCAGTGGTCAACCAGACCTTTGTTGGTATCCCCCAAAATGTAATCTCTAAGCTGAAGAATGGCAGCTGGCAGAACAGCTGGTGAATAGGATTAATGTCAGAAGAAAGAAATAAAACTCAACATATGTCCAAGCCTGCGGTGCTGGGACTGAGCATGATTATACCCCGACGGATAGGCTGAATACAGCTGGAAAGTGCCACTGTGCCATGCCTCTCTACCCCACAAGGTCATTGCTAAGAAGTGCAGCTAATGTCTGAACAGCAAATTTAACTTTGCCTGAAGAATCTAGTCACCGAGAAGGAGAGAGGGAGCCCAGATTTTTAAATCTACCCATGTGCTGAATAGTTTAACCCTCTGTGCTGGGTTTGCTATACCACAAAGCAAACCAAAAGACAGATCAGCAATTGAACCTAACAGATTGCACTAAAGTAAATATAATTTTTAAATCATTTAAACCGCTTAATCTCATCTCAATCACATCAAATATGTTAGAGCAAACATATTTCCATCTTTCATTTAGAGTTTAAATAGGCACAAAAGTGGGAAAAAATCTAATTAAATGTAACAGTATATAGTTTTGTAAATTGCCAGTGATTTTCAAACTAAATGTTTTAAAGTTACTTCATCACAATTAACAAAAAATATTTTAAAGAAGCAGTTTTTCATAGCACAGCCATCGTGTTCTCAAACTGAACATGAGGAAGTTATATCTTCCTCACCTATCCCCAGGTTGTAGTTGGGCAGCTTTCAGGTTTTTGTAATAGTGGATGAGAGACACCAGAATTTAACTATTGAAGCTAGTTACAGTGATAAACAGTAACCAGCTGGACATTACTGATAAATGAGAAAAGGCTTTATTTATAGAAACTTAGGCAGAGTAAACTCTATCCAATTATTTCCTTGTTTAACAACTACTGTAAACATTTTTAAAAAAAAGAGAGAGATCAGTAATCATTACTAAGAAAGTATTGCTCTACTTGTTTCTGTCCTTTATTTCTTTCAGATGGCTGAGCTAACTTGAATTCAATGATCAGATTATCAGAGGCAACAAATCACCTTCCCATCTAGAAACAGCTAGCACTCTCACTACATTCTTTTGGCAATACATCCTTAAGTTGGAGTGGGAGCGAGGGGAGGAAGGTGGAGAATTTTATGACAAAGAAGAATGGAGTTATGATTCTTATAGGCCTAAGGGCATAGCTCCATAGCCTCAAAGGAAATCCTGTGAAAATCCTTCGACAAACAAAAATCTACCCAAATAGTCATTTCCTAGAGAAGTTACATTTTATTTCTTATATCTAGAATTGGCAAGGTTGGGGGTGAGGGGTGGGCACCACAGTGAGAGATGTCATGCCCTGTATCTCCTATGCTAGCATTGTTTTGAGGCTGTCAGAAACCTAGAGCAGGGTTATTCTCTGCAATCAAATGTAAACTTATCACCAACTTGCTTAATTTCTTTTCTCTCTCTACATATCAACTAATTCCTAGCTTATACATACAATATAGCAGCCTCAATACAAAAGAAAAATTCTAGAAATTAGGAAACAAAACTTTAGGGATTTTAGGTAAGCATAATAATACTTTGAAATTCAAAGGGGGAATCTATCCGATTTTCTTTTTTAAACAATTGTCAAAAAAGCACAGTCAAATTTATGAGAGGGGCTTCTTCCCTCTCAGGTAAGATACTCAATGGGCCTTTCAAAAGGCACTTCAGATAATCTATCAGGACAGAAAAATTATTGCATGTTCATTGCTTTTGTCCAAAAATTATTTTTCAATGACCTGACTTTCATTTTGTGTACATGACAGGTTTTACTTACATCTAGGAATAAGTGACAACTTCCAATGCCTGTGGGAATTTGGACATCTTTATTTTATTTATAAATTTTTACTCACACATTAACAGACTTTCTGGTATTTGAAAATTTTTAAATGTTGATCTGGTATAGTTTACAGCTCTATGAAATCTCAAATTGTCCTACATTAAATGTTTAACACGAAGAAAACCTAGTCATTTCTGGAAAACTCAGATGCTGGAAAAGTCTGTTTATAATCCAAATAAATATTTAAATGAAATTGCCAATTTTAATGCTGTTATAATGGCTACTACCATTTTATAAAATTCCAAGATTGCATGCTTTGAGACTTAATGGCATTCAACATTTTTTAGAATTTTTAAATGCTGAAAAAATGTTTTTATTTGCCATTACAGAATATGGAAAGAAACCCACATAGCTTATTAATGTCTTCTGAATTGTTTAAGAGGATTTTAAGATATGAGTTAAAAGAATTTCATAATCTTAATTTCAATTTCTCCTTTTCATTTAATAGTAGACATTCATTAGGACCCACACACTGTAATAAATTATAATAATTTCAAACAAGAATTAAATTACTAGGTACCTAGTGAAAGAGCCATTTTTTCTTAGGTACCCTGTAATCTAACTGTCAGATTTAAAATTTATTCCCAATCAACTCTTCACAACATTCACATTTATTCATCTATGTTAAATTAATAAAAGGTGTGAATAATACTGACAAAATTGATCATTATTGTTCATGTAGATTTAGAAAATTATAAGGTAATCTAAAATGTAAAAGGAATTGAGAGAAACTATTAAGGTTCTTATAAATAAATTCATCCTATGCTATTTTTTCAAATCAAGACTGAAACTTCTACGAGACTTATTTAAATTGACTATACAAGCTATTTGATAAATCGTACATTTTTAGAACATAAACCATTTTCATTATTTTTGACAAATATCAGTACAAAGATTCCACTGTAGCATTAGGGTTCAACAAATACTTTAGGAAGCTATGCCAAAATGACGCTAGAAAGTAAAACCTAATAGTAGCCTGAGACAGTTTATAGCCAATGCAGTTCGATGAAGAAAAGACAACCACAAGGAAACATAAGAAGAGGCAGCCCTCCCATAAAAAGAAAAAAAAATCCTCATATTTCCTCTAGATAAAGTAATGTATGTATAATTCTTACCTGGACTACCAAAGATAAATACAATTATATGAACTAACATCCCAAACAGAACTCCCTTTACGTAACAGGTTTGCACACTTACTATATTTCCTACATTTAACCTTGCTGACCCTCTCCTCTTAACTGGCATCCTTGAAGATAAAGCGTATCAACATCTGTTCCCATTCACACCGATTTTAATTTACCAAAAGAGCTTTGCTATTTTCAGAGCAGACTCCAGAGCACAATGACAGATTTAGGGCCTTTACAGGGGTTGCATTTCTAGTATGTCAGCATTTCCTGCTCACCCAGAGTAGATTCCAGGGGGTCACAACAAAGGAATAGCTGAAATTCAAACTTCATTATAGAGATTTTTCCCACGCTTACTTATTTCATCATACCTTAAACTACCAACATGCTGTCCTATACAGTGAGACATCGTTGGTGCTGCACAGCAATTGGACTAAAACTATCTAGCACTGGGGCAAAGATAAAGGCCCTTTAGGCCCTTCCGGTAAAGTTCTACATACGTAATTACTATTCCAGAATTTTATATCTGACTGAAATTTAATAACCATCATATAACAATTTTACAACACTTTACGTTTGTAAAGTACTATAATGTTTTGAAAAATACTTCCACATAATCTGTTTCTTAATTTGATCATAAGGACTGAGTTTTAAGTCACTAATATTCTTTCCAATATGTGTTCCATAGTTGCATATTTTGTACCATGCTTTATTCAAATGTTTTTAATGTGCATAAAGAAAGTCCCTCTCATACCATCGCAGTTTCCCTTGATAAGTCAGAGTTTTTAAGACACAATATGAAGAGCAACTTGGAGAAACAATGCACAAGTTGTGTTGTAATCAAATAACAACTAAGACATGAGCAGCTGAGCAGAAGGAAGATGGGCAACGGAATGCCATGCAGCAATCAGCACTGTTGACTAATCAGAATTTGAGACACTAGAAGGTAATAAGGGTATTATAAAGAATGGCTTATTGAAGGAGCAGCTGTTTATGTGTAGCTCTCTGTTTAAATGAGTTCCACTAGATTGCCATGGTATGTTTTGGTGAAAATGTTTAACTCCTTTTAAAATGATCATTAGAGAAGAAACAGCAAGTACCAAGTGGCAGGTTTGGAGGTATCAAAGCACCAACTAAGATTTAACAGCATTAGAACAGTTATCTGGGTGTTTGGAAATTGAAGGCAATGCCTTTTAAGTCAAAAGTACTTAGGTACTCATTCGTCTCTTAAAAAGCCTAGAAGTTAGGTCATGCCAACATCAACACAGGTTGCTATGTGTAGGTACAAAGAGATGAGGTTATGATATAATGGGGTACTCTTCAGAGGCTGGCAAAAATAAAAAACAAAATTAAAATACCCATCAGGGCAGTTGCAAATCAGAGAATGTCTTTACATTTAGAAATCTGTCCATCTTCTCAATAAACAGACAGAATAAGATCCTTAATTAAATTTCAAAATGAAATTTTAATGTTTTGGGCTAAAATAATAATAATAAAAGCACTTTCCTTTTCTGACTTAGAAGTAAATATTTTTTAAAGCAGAGGAGAGAGAATGCAAAATAACATTTAATTCATTCATGTTATTTTCACAAAGCAATTATCATCTTATTCAAAACTATTGGTCATACAGTTGTGTTGGCTTTGCCAGTGGATCAATTCACAGGGTTTTGTTTCCCTTACTCTCGCCCAGAAAGCAACTGCTTATTGTTTCTTCTGCCCTACAGAAGCAGAAAAAACAACAACAAAAATCCACAAATTAAGATAAAGGCACCAAATAATACCTCAAAGAATTTATCGTAATATAGTATCACAAATATTTCATTTTAACAACAAGTGTTCAGTAATATTTTAAAGCAGTCAGCAAGCGGTCGAAACTCTGCTATCTTTTGTAACAGTTCACATGTCAAACTGGCAAAGTGCCCACAGTGTAAAGCAGAAAAAAATCTATCTAATGTCTGCCCCACAAGGCGACATGAGGTTTGATTGGCAGAAAGCAGAGAGTGGCTTTTGATCATGTGTCCTAACAAGCAGTTCCAGCTCCTGTCTTTTCAGCTGATGGGCTCCACATTACCCATTCAAACAGAAGTGACAGACCACTGCACTACTCCCGGCTCCAGTCACACGCAGTGGGAGCTATGCTGGAGACAGAGTCACTGATTAAATATATCACTTTTTCAAGACAAGCAGGTTGTCTGAATCAAAGTTGGACAGAATAGACTCAACATTATTAAAAGGGGATATAAAACTGGGATTGAGTGATGTTCAGCCAGTTTGCACAGCCTCAGGGATTCCCAGGCTGACAGGGGGAATAAGGAACAGCAGAACTCATAAAACAGGGTCAGAAATTAGCTGTGACACCTTGGCTATTTTCCCATAACTTCAGGACCACTGGGTTTCAAAATTCTGGAGTCTCTTTTTACCTTTTTTACTTTCATTTTTAAAAATGAATTCAGTAGAGGGAGAAAAGCACATAAAAGCATGATTACTGCAGTTTGTCAATTACAGTCTTAAAGGGAATAAAGTACTGGATGCAAACCCTTTGCATCTCATTTTAAAATATACTAATACAGGTTTTTCAAACTGGGACCCTTATTTTAGAATTTTGTTTCATTTTTTGATTTGGTATTATAGAGTAACTTTAAAATCCAGGATTATTAATCATAGAAATTATACAGTTTAATATCTTCTAAACGTCGTGACTGCCAGAGGGCTACCCAAGTGCCAGTTATCATATTTAACCATCCTATATCACTTTTGCTATAGCATGCATATCATTTAAAGCTTTTGCTTTAAATATACTCAGGAACAAACATCTAAAATGTATATATATATGTTCAAAAGAAATTCTTCATTGTCTAAATTTTATGTAATTTAAAAATTATTAAAACAGTATTTTATAGTCTTTGATACATTATCAGCTTCCTATGTATACAAATAAATAAAATCAAAGGTTGCTTTCTATTTGGAAAGGTAAAAATAAGCGTCCAAATAAGTCAAAAAGAAAATAACTCTCTGGCTATAGAAACGAAAGAAACAGACCAAAATATAAGCAACCATCTGAGACAAATCAGTTGAAACCAAAATATAAAATCGAATAAATGGTACGTTCAAATATTATCTTAAAACAGTCCTTCCACAAGATTTTAATTTCTTCTCAACTACATTATAAAAATTTTTTCTTTATTATTTTATTCTTTTAGTAGCATGCTCCAACTATTCCTTGGAATACTTATGTTCATTATTAATTCTGGCATCACTGTAAATATTTAGTAGCAATCTGCTCGTTAGACATTTAAGTTATAATAAAAAGTTTAAATACTCCAACCAAAATGAAGATAGAGTTTTAGTAGAGAAAAATAAGGAATTGAGAGTGGCCATGAAATAGGATACTAAACTAATTGAGAGTTGAGAAGGATGGAAATTGACATTTACTGGAAGATGGTAAAATCACAAAGAAATGGTTTATGTTAAATCTGCAAAAAGAACATTTTGTTTTATTATGCTACTCGTTTTTGTTAAATTACTTTAAATTTCAAAGTTAATTTAGCACTTGCTAGTATACATTAGTTAAACGATGTATCATATCTCAGAATAATCTCAATACACATCTTATTTGTGTTCCATACAGCACAGAATACACTATCTCTAACTGGTAAATAATTTCATATTAATCAAATGTGCATTTTACTGCCCCCAAAAATAAAGTTACATGTCATCTGGCTTCTGCACTTCATGTCTTTAAAGGTATTTGAGGAGGATGAAGATGATAGTAATTACAAATTTTATTTAAAGTTATCGCTGGCACAACAAAGCAGTTATTTAGAAACTAGTTATTTTATTTTTTAAAAACCTAAGAAAATTATCTTGAAGAGGATAATTTGACTTTCTATGTAAGCCCAGATTTAAAAAAAGGAAAAATCTTTATTGGCAATTGCTTCCCAAAATCTGGAATACAATAAAATGGCATTTCATTTCCCCCTTAAAAGTGGACTGTAGTTAACGATTCTTTTTTATCATTCCCACCACCAACCACCACCATCATCACTGGTGATGATGGGAAAAAGGATAGGAAATTGCCACAATGAGTAGTGAACTATAATAGGTAGAAGGAGACAAAATCTGCACATGTATTGCCAATGAAAGCATATTAGACTAACTAAACCTGAACCTCTCACTCCAAAATACATTTTTCCTTCCCGTAAAAAACAACTGCATATTACCCACGCTTTACCAGATGGTCTTTTCTATTCTACACCAGGAAAAGCCGAAGAAAGGGGCAATAATCTGCAAAATATTTTGCAACACCATAAAAAAAGAACACTTTCCTTTTTAAAAAAATCTAAAATAATTAATTATTTTAGCCACTATATTATTGCTTACAGTAATACACAGCAATAACATTTACATTGATTGAATTCTGTTTCCTTAATGTGAAATTTGTTTGGGGTTAATTAGCACGGCTGAGGAATAAGCTTAATAATTTTATGTTGTTTACACTGGAGGCAGTTTTCCACGAGCACTGCTCAGGGAGGAAGTGACATCTAATTTCAGACAAAACACGGAGGTGAGGGCAGCTGCTTGCCGTGGGACTGCAAGCCAGGCCCTTCCTCCTTTAGCAAGCCTCCTCATGACTTGGGGTGTCTAACGGCAACAATACAAAGTTGTTCAAGTTATTTCTCAGGCATGGTAAGTTTCTAAACCAAATACTGAGCTGAGCTGGGGGAAAAGGACTTATACAAATGGAGAAAATCCACAATCTTAGACATTACTTCCCCCTCCTTAAGAAAAAGCAGGTCTAATTAGTTGTCTCCCTAAAATGCGTACCTAGCATTTTTATTATGTATTATAACATTTTGCTCAGAGCTGACATTTTTATTCTGACAAGCACTGTCTGGAGAGCTCTCAATAAATAATACATTGACAATTTTCAGTAAATAAGCAGTGGACACAAATCGTTATCCTTACTTACAGCTGCCCCACTCTAATAGTGCTTTTACAAGTGAGGTGACTATTCAGTCTAATGCAATCCTCTCAGTGCTGGAAAGACATTTTCATTCATTACCACGGTCACAAGCACTTAAAGCACTTTTAAGCCCTGTTGCAAAACAGCAGGAATGGCAGAGCAAGTGGGGCTAACGAAAACTAAAGTTCATCACCAGAGAAACCTGAGGCTGTTCACCTAAGCAACTAGGAAATTCATTTATGCCCCGGTCACCTCAACACTTCGAGATCTACATGTCTAACAAGAATGCAAGATTTTCTCTGGCAATTAAATGTTAACCTTCTTAAAGCCCAAACACTGTGAGCTTTGTTTTCTGTATTAAATTTGGTTCATCATCCAATCGTATCTATTAAGCACCCTCAGATTAGGGATCATATGCTATGACCTGAGCACTATACCTTTGATCAAGGTAAGAAACTGAAATAAAATCTGAATCCAGATGAATACGTTTGAAACCACACATACAATTTTCTTCTTTCCCTCATCAGCTTTTCTTCTCTAACCAGAGCCCCTGACACCATGACCCTAACTAGTCACTAAACCACTAGAACAGTCACAAATTTCATTTTTCTTCATGATATCACATCAATTTTATTTTCTAGCTACTTGTAGATACAAACTTATATAAAATTAGATTTAAAGAAACAGTAATAAAATGAGAAAGTATCATCTATACTTCTGGACTTACATAGCCTGCAGCTTGCACTTTCATCCTCCTTTTTAAGCAGATTAATTTATCCATTATTTTACCACTTATTAGATATTTATTGATTATAAGGATGGCTGATATATGTTGCCCAGTCACAAGATGATTTCACAGTATCACATTATATGGCTTGGGATATAGTCCAGTATGGTATAGTACAGCACAGTACAGTATATGTGTTATTCCATAGTTTCCATCTTACATCAGAAACACCCAGCAAACTTGTTAAAACACAGGTTGCTCGGCCCCAGCCTAGGCTTTCGGATTCAGCAGGTAAGAGGTGAGGCCCAAGAATTTGCATTTCTAACAAGTTCTCAAGTGATGGCTGTGCTACTAATAATCTGAACCACTGGGCTACAAGATTAATTTAGTTTACCTGAACATGTAAGACACACATGACCCATACTGGCATATAATTCCTCCTCTTCCTTTATATGAACAGAATGACAGATTACAGAGCTTCCACTTGTGTAGCAAATATGATGCCACCTGAAAGCAACAGTGACTGATCACAATGAGTTCTCTATGAAAACGGAGCTTAAATCCATAACAATGATTAAAATGGGAGCCAAGGGCTACTCCTCTCTCCTAATCACCAGGACAGTCTTTCATCTGCCTGCTAGGTGTATCTACCTCCACAGAATGCTCAAACTCAGTATGTCTAAACCAAATCTTCTCCCTAAACCTTCTCACCTATCGATATTCACCATCGTAATAGTCTCACTATTGATCCTCTCTGCCAGGATACTTCAATGGTCTTTGACTCTCTCCCCAACCTCACACCCCACACCTAATTAGCAACTTAAATATCTATCTTAAAACTGATTCCTCCTCCCTAACCCCTGCCACTGCCTTAGTTGTTTAACAGACTTTTATCAGCACATGTGTAGCCCATTAAAATAGCCTACTAACAGATTTTCCTGCATTTGGCCGTGCCTCTTTCCAATGGATAGTCAAAACGCTACCAAAGTTACTTTTCTAAGAAATGTGTCCAATTATGTCACTCATCCTCCTACAGAAGTGTTCAACTGCTCCCTACTATCCAAAAGATAAAATTTAAACTCTTTACAAAGGCTTCAGTCCATTTTTAAGTCGCGTCTCCTATCCTAACCACACCAGACCTCTTGGATCCACCAAACTCACAGATTTATTCATACCACTGAAACTTTATACTTGCTCTCCTCTATACCTGGGATTCTGTTATATCTCTTCTTCACTATGAATAGCTCATAGTTAATCAAAATCTAGCTCAAATGCCTATAATGCCTAACTCCTCTCCTAGGTCTTCTAGACAAAATGATACTACACTCCAGCATTTTATAGTTCCTTCTACTACAGCACTTACTATAATTACTCTACATGCATGTGCTTCTCCCACTAAACTAAGAGCTACTAAAAATCATTATTTATTCATCTCTGTACTCACTTTCTTCTTCTCCACTTTCCACTTTTACCTCTCCCCAACCCAGGCCCACTACACTGCCAGATGAAAGGGCTTACTAAATGTTTATGGAAATAATGAGCATATAAATGTGTGCATTTAAATATGTATATTATGCTTTGCTTAACGAAAGAGACATTCCCTAAAAATTGAATCTATTCCTCTCCTTTGAGCCATGATATTATTCATTTCTCTGAAATCTTTTATAAATCAACAGATTTTTAGGTTAATTCATATTACTTACTAAGATCTATACTAAGTGTGTGAAGAAAGACTAAAGATATGACCTGTGTCCTCAAGGAAACTAAAATCTTCTTGGGAGGCAAGATCAATAAATGTAAAATAGCAAATAATACTTTTCATCTGTCAAAAGTCAGTTGAGCATATTTTGGTGGTTCTATTTGTGGGTTCTCTATTCTGTTCCATTGATCATATGTCTATTTCTCTGCCAAAACCACATTGTTTTGATTATTATAGCTACATAGTAAGCTTTAATATTGGATAGAGTGACTCCTAACATTTTATTATTCTTTGTCAAGATTATCTTAGCTATTCTAGGGCCTATCCCTTTCTATATAAATTTTAGAATAAGCTTGTCTATGTGCATGAAAATCTTGCTGAGATTTTGATAGGAATTGCATTAAACATAGAGATCATTTGGGGGAACACTGACATCTTTACCAGACTTTATGAGTCTTCCAATTCATGATGCAGAGCGTCTTGCCATTTATTTAAGTCTTTCTTTTACCAGCATTTTGTGATTTCAGCATCAGATCTCGTACATGTTTTGTTAAGTGTGTGTTTAGACTTTTCATTTTATTTGGAGAAATTGTAAATAGCACTGTGTTTTAAATTTTGGTTTTCATATGTCCATTGCTAATATATAGAAATGCTATTGATTTTTATGAGTTGATCTTGTATCCTATGACCTTGCTAACTCAAAAAAATAAAACCTCAATGTCACACTTCATATAAAAATGTGACCCAAACCTCACACCTTATACAAAAAATGACCCTAAATGGATTATAGAGTTAAATGTAAAATGTAAAACTATAAATCTTTCAGCAAAGAAAACACAGGAGAAAATGTTTAAAATATAGAGCTAGGCAAAGTATTCACAGACTTGACACAAAAAGCATGATCCATAAAATTAAAAATTGTTTAATTGGTCCTCTTCAAAATTATAAACATTTGCTCTGTGAAAGTCTATGGTAAAAAGGATGAAAAGTCAAACCACAGACTGTGAGAAAATATTTGCAAAGCACATATTCACCATAGGACTAGTAACTAGAATAACAAAAAACACTCTCGCAACTCAAAGTTTAAAAAAATCCAATTAAAAAATAGACAAAAGACATGGATAGACATTTCACTAAAGAGGAAAGATATACAGATGGCAAACAAGCACATAAAGTAATGTTCAACATCATTAGGCATGAAAGAAATACAATTTAAAACTACATATATACTGGGGGAAGGGAGTAGCTCAAGTGGTAGAGTGTGTGCTTAGCATGCAAGAGGTCCTGGGTTCAATCCCCAGGACCTCCTCCAAGAATAAATAAATAAACCTAATTACCACTCCCCCCCCCCAAATACTACATATATACCTATCAGAATGGCTAATAAGCATGACAAAACCAAATGCTAACAAAGATGCAGAGAAACTGGATCACCTGTATGTTGCTGGTGGGAATGTAAAATGGTACAGATATTCTGAAATACAGTTTGGAAGTTTCTTATAAAACTAAGCATCAATTACCATGCAACCTAGCAATTGTACCTGTGGCCATGAATCCCAGAGAAATGAAAACTTACATTTACACAAAAACCTGTACACAAATGTTCACAGTAACTTTAGTTGTAATAGCCAAAAACTGGATGTTTAAATTGACATCCTTCAGCTGGTGAATGATTAAACAGACACATACAAGTCATACATACCATTGAATACTGCTTAGCAATAAAAAAATAGTATGAATTATTGATACATGCAACAACTTGGATGAATCTCCATGGAATTATGCTGTTTTTTTAAGACAATTCCAAAAAATTAGGTACTGTATAAATCCATTTATATAACATCTTTGAAATAACAAAATGTTAGAAATGAAGAACACATTAGTGGTTGACAGAGGTATGGTACAGAGGGTGAGGGGTGTTAGAGTAGAGAAGGTGAGTAATAATTATAGAAGAGCAACACAAGAGATCCTTGTGGTGTTGAAACTATTTAATATCTTGATTGTGGTAGTGATTACATGAACCTATATAAGTGACTTACAGGTGACAAAACTGTAGAGAACCCAATATGCACAGTCACACACAAGTGAGTACAATTAAAACTGAAAAATATGAATAAGGTCAGTGGATTGCACCAACGTCAATAAACTGGATATAATAGTGTGTGACAGTTTTGCAAAATGTTGTCACTGGGGGAAAATGGACAAAGTGTACACTGGATCTCTCTAAATTATTTCTTACAACTGCATGTGAATCTATAATTATCTTAATAAAAATGTCAATTTAAAAAAATAGCAAATATAAAGCTATAATCTACTGATAAATGGAGTGGTATACGGTTTCATTTTTAGCTTTACTGAGGTATAACTGACAAACAAAATTGTAAGATATTTAGAGTACGCAAGTGATGATTTGATATATAGACACACTGTGAAAGGATTCCCCCCACTGAGTTCATTAATATATCTATCACCTCATCTATTGAAGTTCTACTCTGCTAAAATCTGCTAAACTTAGACATTTTCATTTATATAATACAGTGTTATCAACTATAGTCACCATGTTATACATTATATCCTCAGACCTTCCTCATTTACAACAGAAAGTTTTACCCTTTTACCAACCTCTCCCTGTTTTCCCCACCTACCCACAGACCTTGACGACCACTTTCCTACTCTCTACTTCTATGAGATCGACTTTTTTTTAAGACTCCACAAATTTTAGAGAAGGAGGAAGTCATGAGGCCTAAAGTAGTCAGCAGCAGACCAGATACTATCTGGATTTTATGTATTGTAAAATGGACAGATGGAAAACTTAGATAAGCAGAAGGGAGATAGACGGTTATTCTGGGTAGGGGGAAGCATGAAGTATGCTGGACTAAATAACTAATTCAACTTAACACCGTGCTGGCTCTTTAGATAAGAAAGCTTGTCATGAGATGGTTACATCTCTAAGTTTCTTAATCAAAATGCTCACAAGAGAAAGATCACAAAAGAACTCTAGGAACCAAATTCTAATGATATGTAATGTGGCTCTAATGTGACTAAGAATGTGTCCAAGTTATATTCATATCAAAGCAAAAAGAAAAAGCACACTAGATGTGGGAGATAATGAATTAAGTATTAGAAAAAAAAATTAAGCTAGAAAAAAAAATTCAAAGAAGTTAGTCTCCATCAGTTACCAAAATACACCTTACCTCTGAAGCTGATACTGACTGCACAGCAAGTAACCAGTGGAATAGCTACACAGTAAATGAGAGACAGCAACAGTAAGTTTTTACCATTGTTTGAAATAAATAGGGCATATCTAAGAAATGTATTCTTAAAAAATGAATAAATAAATAATAAACTAAAGAGGAACCAATATGCATAGACCTAAAGGAAAATAATTCTAGATACAGGGAAAAGCAAATGCAAAGGAACTAAGGCATGCGTGAAGAAAAAAAAAATTTTAATGGTGCATACAGCTGGAGTGGTCTGAGAAAAAAAGTAATACAAGAGGAGTCTTGAAAACCAAAGTACAATGTTTGGATTTTAAGCAATGGATTTTATTCCAAGCATAATAGAGACTGATGTTCCCTACTAGATACCAATGCCCCAATGACAGTAAAATGCCTAAGCCCTTTGGATATCAGATAACACAATGAAGAAGTGAAAGGGACATAATTCTAACTGACTAAAGTTAAATCCTGAGGTAACTGAGTCTACCTGGACATGAGGCCAGGCTTTCTTCTATTAGTCAGAATGGGGGCTTGAGAGTTAAATTAAAATTACTAATGGAGAAATAAAATTAATATGTGAATTTCTGTACACATAAGTTTAGTGGCAGTAATATTTATAAGCAAACAACATTTATTTGCTGCTGTCCTCTGTATTCCAAAACAACACTGCCACTGTATAAATACTATTAATAGTATCAAAAAAGACCAAAGAATAGTATTTCGAACTTTGTACATTACATACATAAGGTAGTTTCCCCTAGTCTCCCTTTTCTAACTGAAAACAAGGGAGATTGCTCCAAAACAGCATATTGCTTATGCATTAATTCTTAAATTTCCCATTTCTTCCATATCTGTGGCAGGAGCAAGAAGTATAAGATAAAAGGTATTTCTGAAGGATCTTCTACAAAGTTCCAGTTAAGCTAAGTCCCACTGCATCTGGAGTGGAATGGAATCCTATTATACAGTTTGTTAGCTGCTCTAAAAACTGCCTGTGGACTAAAGTTGCCTTCATTCAAAAATCATACGTTAGCAAAGTAATTTCAAAAAAATCCTTTTTATTGCTGGTGCCATAGTTCTTACAAATAATTCAATACTCTGTCACATTTTTCATAGTTATTCTTCATTATACTACCATTTTTAAACCATCTATTTGTATTTTCTTATTTCAATTCTTTATATGAGAGGGAAGTCCACAGGCCTCTAACTTCTTCCCTTGTAAGGCTAGTAGATGGCCTGTATTCTGTGACTTCATTGTGAATGTACTTGTCTGGTCCCTCAGTGATGACTCCTCAGTTATACTTAAACCCTCAAGACATAAATCATGAAAGCTATGATAGACCTAAGTAACATAGTTATTCAGCATTAAACCCATTGCCTTATATGGCAAATATTTATGGCCAGGAATACCATCTAAGCTCCAAATCCCCTTTACAACAGCCCAGCCAAAAGGTAGAATTATCAGTCTTTACCTTCTTCTGGATCATGCCACCCTACTAACCCCACCCTCCATTTGCCAATCTCTTAAACCATGTATAGCACTTTCTAAGCCGATTATCCATGACTTTGTCTATAAGTGCTTCATTGGACAATGGCTTTTTCAGACATCAAAATTGGATGGCAGCTTTTATCTCTATCTTCATAAAGATTCTAACATCAGAAAAGAGAGATTGGGAAGAGCAAAGGACAATTGCAACCATATTAAGAGAAAATGAATCATGAGATTGGTTCAGATGACATTTACTGTGAAAACAGTTTGAAACAGAAGATTACTGATAGTGGATACTGAAATTTAGGTACAAATTCTAAAAGAAAATCAAAGCAGCATAGAATTTTAGAATTTGGCCTTAAATGCTAGACCAATGTCCTCATTTTCTAAATTAAGAAACTAGTGCTAAGATCAGTCAATTAAGTAACTAATTAATTAATTATTAGGTACTACTCAGTAAGTAGCCTGAGTCAAACAAGAATGCATATCAAACCCAAGCCAACATCTGAAAAGACTCCTAGATTAAACATGCTAAAAAAGAGGTGAAGATTTCCAACTAATAAGCCAACTGTTTGGCTAGAAAAAACTGTCCATTTCAATATAAATGGTTAGATAGAACAGTGCCATTAATCAACAGGGTTTGATAGTTAATTCCAAATCTGAAGTAGGTATGTAAGGAAAATATGATCATGAACATGATGATAAAGTTAGAGATGGGGAATTACCTTAATTCAAAAACCACACACTGTAAACGTCAATAAAAAGAATCAAAAGGGAAAAAAAGTGCATTTCCTAACAAACCTAGTAATCATAGTCCAGAGGGAGAATGACAAAACACTGGTGCTAATAATTAAAAGAAGTGCTGGAGACATTCTACTAAAATACAACAAAAAGAAAAAATACAGCGAAGGGTCCATCAGAGCCTCTTGTGAGCTTCTGAAAAGCTCAGCAATAAAAGGAAACCTGTACTAGACATTCTGAAGAAAGTGGAACCAAAAGGTAAGGCTTTCGGGAATTATAATGTACAGACACTGCAGCCCCAACTTCTTTGTGTAATGTTTTCCAACAGAGTGGGAAAATAATACAAAATTTGTCAACAGCAATTCTACTCCTGGGAATACACCCTAAAGAAGAAGCTCAGGCACATGTGTATCGGAAGACAGGTGCAAGAATGTCCATACCACCATTGTCTGTACTAGCAGAAAACTGGAAGCCATCCAAATGTCCGGAGACAGTAAAAAGAGGAATACACTCTTATCTAGCATTCTGTAGGATAGTGTATGGAACATTTTACAAAAGTGAAAATGAACTGGAGCTGCACACAGCAAAATTTATCTTAGAGTCTAACTGTATAATTATGAGTATAATAAGCAAGCCATAGAAGGTTAGTGTGATACCATTTTTATAAAGTTCTGAAAGAAAGCTAAACAATATATTATTTAGGGACATATACAAAACTAGCTTAAAAAAAAAGAGGAAGATTCTAAACACAAAGTTCTGGCAGTAGTTATATCTATGCAGAAAACAAAGGGATTGAATAGGTGAAGAAAACAGAGGTAGATTCAATAGTACTAGTAATTTTTATTAAGTTGGATGATGAATTCACAGGTGTTTGTTTTATTTTTATGCCTTAAAAATATATGTATCAAACATAACACAGTAAACATATATTTAAGTTTACTACTTCCTCTTCTATTCATTTTTCTTTGGATTTTACATATATATTGTATAATAAAAATGTATAGATTTTAAAATTGCCTTCTATCACTTTTGAGAATCCCAGAAGAAATCCTGAAGAAGTCAACCTAATGAATTTTCAATGGGAAAAATGCAAAATGCTAATGATCCACTTCAACGTCACAGTTTCAAAAATTGTATGAGAATGTGACTTAACTTCATCAAACCATGCAGAGGAAGCTGCAACCTCTTTTTAAGCAACGAAACACCAAAAACAACTTCTTGCTTTCCAGGTCAGTAACAGGGAAAATCAGAAGCAACAGCCTGCATCTGTTCTTAACATTCATAGAGAAAAACCTTAGAGAACTTTTAAGTCTGAGGAGATAGAAATGGGCCAAGAAATCTGAAGTATCTTTTCAAGGCAGAGACAAACAAAATGAAGCTGAGAAAAGGATTCAATCAACTAGTACACTGCCAGCATTGTAAATGGGAGTTGCAAAACAACAACAAATTAAAATAACCAAGATTTGTTCAGAATGTCTAGCATTCACAGGATTCAGGCTCATTGCATCCTTTATAAAGTTATATGAGAGGATGATCAGTTTCCAGAGAATCAGAAAGCAAATATACTTAACACAAAAACATAAAAACATTATTCTTTATCACAATTCAAAAACCGGTAGTTCTAGCTCCTCATTTTAACCCCTA
This sequence comes from Vicugna pacos, assembly GCF_048564905.1. Lineage (NCBI taxonomy): Eukaryota > Metazoa > Chordata > Mammalia > Artiodactyla > Camelidae > Vicugna > Vicugna pacos. The sequence continues at coordinate 38,503,989 of NC_132996.1, forward strand.
ACTGTACAACACTTTCAGAAATATGTTTATATAAACTATATGGTACTAGATAAATATTTGCTATGAATATGATAAAATTCTTTAAAATAGGAGCAAGGACACAATATCATAGAAGGGTAAAGATGTATTTTAAAGAGAAGAAAAAAATCAATTAAAATGAAGTTGCATCATCATTGCTCTGTGTACCTGATTGCTTCACCTACAGTATGAGTTGTCATGGGAAACTCCAGTATTTAAATGCCTCGAAATTTTCAACTTATTTGAAATAATAATTCTGGGGGGTTTTATAATGAATACTTAATGTATTTCTTATGAAAAAAATCCAAAACCTTTCAAGTTTCCCCCATGAATGAGAAATATAAAGAAAGGTTTGGATCTCAGATATTCTAAATGCTTCACCAATATAACCTTCAATCAGAGCAGTGGTAAAGTACAGTATCCATAAATTTTGCCTTAAAAGATTCTGCTGTTGTTCCAGCATGGTATGAATGCTCAAACTTTTTTTTTAAGCACGGACTTTTAATAGAGTTTTTCTTTAACAGGAACACAGTGCTCTTAACTGTGTAGTATCTAAAAACCTCATCCAAGGCTTTACCAGTCTCTCTCGCTGACAACATCATATTCCACATATTTCTCAGCAGGGAAGATTGGCTTCCAGTGGGGGAAACTTTAGTATCAGCTTTTCCAAAAAGCCTGAAAGGAGAGTTCAACTGAATTGCTCTTCCAGAAAACAACTATGTCATTGCTGCCAAATGCTAAATCCCCTAACACCATGGGACATTTTCTATGATTCTCTCTATGGTGCAGGATGAGATTCTTGTAATATTTCTCTTTAAAAAATGTTTCTTCAAATAATAACACTGGTAGTAGTTATAATAGCAATAGTAATAATGATTATAGAAGCTATGTATTTTATATTATAATATGTAAAATTCTCACACAACCCTGCAAAGTAGGTATTTCATCTTGTTTTATAGATGAGGAAACTGAAAGACAAAAGGAGGAAATAATGTGTCCAAGGCTAGGAAGTAATGCTGGCTACATTTATTGAGCACTTAATATGCTCTGGTAATGCTCTAAATGCTTTTGTTGCATTAACTAAATCTTGATCTCATCATGATAGCACTATAATTATGTCTAATACTTGGCTGAGAAAACACAGAAAGGTGCCTGATGTTACCCACCTGGCAAATGCTGAACTGAGATTCAAACGCAGGCAACCTTGCTCCAGAGCCCAAACTATTAATCAGTAGGCTGTACTGCCTCACTAAATATTAGGGCTTATATTCAAACCCAGATCTAGCTCACTCAAAAAAAATATGACTTTCCCATTGTTTAAACTATACCACACTCCTTTAGTACAGCAAAAGCCATCAGATGAGTGATACATATCAACATATATGCTAACTAAATATAATTTGGTGAAAATATATGTAGAAATCCAAATTATTATTTAGAGATGTGTATAACGATAATAATCCATCAGATACATAAACACGTGTTCTTTCTTGTGCTGGGTAACAGCTGCATAATCCATTGGAAAGCCTATCCCATCAGGAATCCACAGCTCAAATGCTCCTGCCCTTTCTCTATATACACAGTCAAATGAATCTACATACTTTCATTACCACAATATCTTGAAGCACACAATTTCACTGGACAAATACTCTAATTTCTGACCAACATAAATCCTACAGAACTGTACCTAAACCCTGCATACTTTCCATTAAGTCTAGAGGATTCATTTATTCTAATATTTATTCTAATAAATAGAGAATTCATTTATTCTAATATTTCTATCTAACTACAAGCTTTATCGCTCTCTTTTGATCAAAATAATTATTACCTAAAAAATAAGTCTTTTAAAAGAGCAAAAAGTCAGAAAGAAAATCTTCTTTTGTTAGATTTGAGGTTTATATCATTGTATCCCTTTCTCTGCAGTCTCACAGGATTCCAGAACCTGACCCAAACCGGTTCACCCGGCCTAGGATCATATACTTAGTAGTATGATATACAAGACATGATAGTGGCTGAAGCACTATTATTAAAGAGAGATTAAAACAGCTGTACATTATGCTGAAGCACTCACTCTTCCCTTTACAAACAGACGGTCCTGGATTACAAGCAGCACTTGACCATTTAAATCACGACAACAACCAGATTTAACCAGCTGGGCCATATTCTCCTAGGCAATGCCTGTTGACCTCCTCAGTCGCAGCTGCTCAAATGAAATTCTCATTAGACAACTTATTTTCAGAAGCCAAAGAACTCTCTGATTAAATATATGTATTTAGATATAGAAGTCCTTTTTAAAGTATTCATTTTCTGACAACTGTCGCTTATGCTAGAGCCCAGCTACACTGGCAACAAGATGGGTGACACAAGGATAACTAAGATTCATCATTTAATCCTAGCTGAAAGATTTTTGTCTTAGAAGCACTTTAACCTGAATCTATTAATCAAAGTCTTTCTGCATATTATACCCACCAATGCCAACAGTGTTTTAAAAGGTAGATTCTGATATTCTTTCATTCTATCCATCCATCCATTTTTCCATGCATCTGTCTACCTACCTACCAACATATCTATCTGTCTATGGCAGAAAAATCAGGGTTTAATTTACAGCAAAACAGAAGCCTCCCCTATTTTCCCACAAATCTCACTTTCAGAAGAGGCACTTCAGACAGAACACCTTTGTTCATCAGTGTTTCAGCAATCCAGTCAAATCACTGCTTTGGAAACGACACCTCTTGAGAGAATGGCAGATAAAATACTGGACAGTTACTTGGTTAATGAAAGAATCAGCCTGTAAGGGAAAAACTTCACTATTCGATGTGGAGTTTTTGTTTTATCATGTATATATTGTTTTAAAATAGACCATAATAGATAAACTTTTTATAGATTAATTCCTGAATATGAGGGGAAGTGAGGAGGAGGGTATACTCAGTCTGATAGAGTCAAAACATTCTCCAGGACAAGAATGACTCAGAAAAGGTCATTTATTATGTCAATCACACAGGCTTGTCACTCATGAAGTATAGCCTTCAAACCAGAAAGCAGAAGTGAGGGAGACGTGATTAATGCATTTGAAAGTTCCTATAAGTCCCATGGGATAAGGAATTTCCCAAATGAGGAGACGAGGCTTTAAAAGGTCAAAGCCAGTCAAATTTTGGTGAGCTATTATACCTCTTAAGACCTAGAATATAATTATTATAGAATCAGAAATCTATCAGAAGTTTATTAATGATCTTTTCTCTAATTATTTCTGTTCTCCCACTATACTGTTCTGTTCTATTGCTCTAAGCGGATAATTAAAATTAAGAATCAAATTCAAAATAAAAAATAGAGATCCTCATTGCTTCCATTCTCCAAAACATGTTGCTCTACTTCTTTTATTTCCATTAACTGTAGTACCATCATCCTATTCACTGAGTTATCTTTAAACCATTCCTCTCTCTTGATCTCCTCACTTTAAATGTCAAGTCCCAACAATTCTATATCCTAATGTCTTTTCCATATGCACCCCTTCTTCCTTTCTTGTTTCTGCTTCCTTAGTTCAGGCCCTCATTATCTCTATCCTGAAACAATTTCCTTAATGTCTCTCCGCACTGCCATAGATCTGACACAGTGCTGCCAGCTTAACATTCCTGGAGGAAAGCTCTAATCCATCATGTTACTGTGCTAAAAAGTAATCAATGGTTCCTCCATAACTTTCAATGTAGAGTTCAAACTCCTTAGCAAAGAATTTAAGGGCCTCCGTGATCTGAACAGAACCTACCTTTTCAGTCTTATATCCCATATCCATCTTCACATACTTTAAATTAGAACCTGAACTCCTGGCTGTTTTAAAGCTCTCTGCCCATTTCTTTTGACTGTAATGTCCCTCCCTTCCATTTCTACCTATATAAATCCTTTCATCCTCTAAGACCAGTTAAGATCCATTTTCCTACTGAAAATTTCCATGGCTTCCTAGGCAGGTATAATCTGTCTTGTAAACTCCTATAACATTTTACCTATATAGCTCTCATGGAGTTTATCATATATTGGACATTGAATTAGAGTTTATTCTGTATATGTTTCATATATCTTTCTAGAATATGAACTCTTTAAAGTTAAAGACTATTGTTTTATTCACTATAGGTGTGCCATATCCTATAGTATATAAGTTCTTAACCTAGGGTCCACAAATCCCAAGAGTCTATCTACAGAATTCAGGAGGTGTGTGAACTCAGATGGAAAAAAAATCCTTTTTCACCAACTTTTAACTGAAATTTTGTGTTTCTTTAAATTATAGATGCAGACAACAAACCATGAGTTCATACTATGTATGACATTGTAATCCACAGAATCACAATATATTTTTATTTCACATTGTACTTGTTGAAGATACCCCAAAATATCTTTTATGTTTATCACTACTTCAAAATTATATTTTTAGTTCCTCCACTAGATATTATGTTTAATGCAGTAGTAAACATACCATGTCACAAAACTTTAAAATTATTTAATATTTTAATATAATTCATTTTCTCTATAATTCCATGGATTTTACTTTATGCATCTAAAATAAGAAAGGACCCATAGGCTTCACCAAGCCACCAAAGGAATCAATGACCAAAAAAAAAAAAAAAGTAAGCTAGTAAGAATATCTCAGTTCTAATATAACAAAATAAAAAGAAAAACTTCTTTTTAGAAAAATAATCATTATACTATGTAGTCTTGAATAGGGTTTAAAAAATAAACCGTGAACTATAGAATATTATGTAAGCATATTGTTTATAAAAAGTCATAGTCTTGGCATTGGAAAAAGAGCAATCTTCTGTCCTCTACAATAGCTTTAAAATGTCAATTAAGATTGCTTTGTACTTCCAAAGACAATTTATTATCTTCCAAAGATTATTCTGTACATAGCTACACTGTTAGACCATTAGTCTTGTTATAAATGATAATCTGGTTCCTTGTACCTTCTTGTCACTGATCCGTATTTTATCTTCATGGAGCTAGACAGAAAAACCCAATCCCTCCTCTATATGACTAATTTTTAAAGACAACCATCATGTCATCCTTGATCTTCTTTTCTCTAGGGTTAATATTACTAGTTCCTTCAGTCACTCCTCTTATTATACATTTCTGTTTCCGTTATCATGTCGATTGTCTTCCTCTGAGAATATCCCAATGCTTTTGAATCCATCTTAAAGTATAGTAATTCTCAACTCAACACAATATTTCAGATGCATTCTGTTGAGCAGGGAGTTCAATGATACTACCACTTCTTGAATGCTACATACTGTAATTCCAGTAATGCTGACTGAGATATCACAGACAATTTTGGCAATATTCACCATGCTAACCCCACTGCACTTTCTGTCACCTAAAACTCATATTTTTTAATTCATGTGTCTGCTATTTAAATTTCCTTCAGTAATTAGTTGTGCAGATAGGAATTTTGGTCACAGCCTCTGGACTTGACAGTAAAATCTATTAAATTTTATCTTGATAGACTAGTTTTAAATTTATATTTTCAGTTTTTCAAAACTTTAGCTTTGTTTCTTTTGTACATTATATTCAGTGTTCCTCCCAGATTTTTGAATTCTGTAAAGTTGGTGAGCATGCTTTTTATCATTTCATACTTATCCTTAAAATATTATATATATTAATATACACTAAAAATGCCTGAGTTTCTGATGCCTAAAATATATTTACTGTAGAAAACAAAGTTCTGTGAAGTACATAAAAATATTCTTCCACAGTAAAAATACGATAAAAGACTCTTGAATGAGAGGTCTCATCCTGCAAGTGTCTCTCTTGTATCAAATCTATAACACTCAGTAATGAAGAGGAAGACTAAAAAACTAATTATTATTACTTGTAAGAGAAGAATGATTTCAAATTCCCTAGCAGTCCAGACCCTCACCCCCAAAAGAATAATCACAAATCAATTTTTTAATTTTTACACAATAGAGCCTTCTAAAGTACTTTGAAAACCACTTTCTTAAAGAACTAAAATCATCTTTTTGGTGAATCACAAAAGTAATCTACCAATCTCATTTATTCAGTTTATTAATCTGGCAGCCTCAGTTATTCCAGAACATAGCCAAGAATGAGAAATATAAAATCTCTGAGCAGCTAGAAGAGTCAACATGAAGTCCATACACTAAAGATCATTTATATTACCCAGAATCTCTCAGCAGCTCACCCAGATATATTTGTGCATATTCTAAATATAGTCCAGAATGTTATGACCATCTAATTTCATAATTGGTAGATGAATAGAAGAAGCAAATTAGAAATTATTCACAACTAAGCAAGAAGTAACAAGAAGTAACCTGATAATAATGGAAAAGAAACCAATGCATGCGCACACACACACACACACACACACCAAAAAAGATATCTATTTCAAGCTGATACAAGAACTCCAAAATTTCATAATTGCAGAGAAATGACTATAAAACCAAACTGTCCTAATTAATTCAATGATCTCTTGGGAATCATTATATTATACCATGGGAAAGTAATTACATTTAAAATATAATAATCATCATAATACCTCAAATTTATATAATTTACAGTTCATAGTGTACTTTATATTAATTATTATAGTTAATTCTCAAAATGTTTGAGGTAAGAAGTCAGGTATTGGTACCATACCAAATTTCAATATGTGGCTCAGGGAGATTGAAGAACTTACCCAGGGTCACATGACTGTTAGCTAGGTATTGGAGTTCATAGGCTACTGCATTATTACCCTGAGTCATCAAAACAAATTTACATTTTGTGCCATATAATCTGGTTAGTAAGACAGGGAAGCATGTAATACATTTTAGAAACTTCCACAAAAGTTGCTGATGTAGTGGACACATCACAAAAATTAATTTGAAATTTTTTAACTTTTGAGTCCTCAAAGGAATAAAATTAAGTTACATAAAAAATTCCCTTATATCATATCCCCAGTTCCCTACAATGCCACGGAGGTCTAAATTTAACTTACAATATTAGTAATAATCCTGAGCCATTAAGTACCCTACATTTTAAAGCCTAAAACCTGTATATAAAAAAATGAAAGAAAATACATAGTATAGCAATCACTTAGACTTGATTTATTTAGTTTAAACATAAATTAGAGAGTCTTCTTTCATCTGCTTTTTAGGACGTAGGTGCACTTAAGTGGACTCTTGTAGAGAGAGCAGAAAAGGTAGATGTGGAATGTTTCAGTAGGTGTCATATGTCAAAGAACGTCCCCCTTGAACATTTAGGTTTAACAATATTAGAAACTCTAAACTCTCAATTCCACAACATTTGAAGGTAAAATAATAATATTTATAAATTTATAATATTTATAAAAATAAGGAGAAATAATAGGGTTTTTTCCTCTTTAAACAGTTGATATTTTCATAATAAAACACTATTCATCAAAAAGAAATAGAGGAGAAAAAATGAAAACTAAAGTTGTAGCTGGGAAAACTCCCATACTACCTTTCTGCAAAGCAAGGCTTATAGTCAGTTTAAAACCTTGGTTTGTTATTACTAAGAACAAAGTAAAATGCACAAAGTTTTAGAAAAATGGAGCTATCTGCTTAACACTTCTAATGGATCACAATCTGCCATCACCATGGTAACCTCTGAATAACTTTTTCCTTACTAGTGCCAATTATGCACTTCTCTGGCCCTTGAAATCCCACTCATTTTTTAAGGCCTGGAATCTTTAAAAGAATAAAGCCAACAGTTAAGTCCACACATACCCTCTTGTTCAGTCCGAGTCATTTCCTCAAGCTTCTTCTGTTTCAGTGTGTCCACCACATCGGCAAGGCTCCCTTTGCGGCGTTCTGGGGTTCCAAAAGTAACACTGGTCATTATCTCGCGGTCCCGACTCCCTTCGTCAGGCTTATGTGGTGAGGTAGAGGTATTTCGGAAGGAATATAGGGAACATAACTTATTATTCTCTGACTCCTGGAAAAACAAAATAAAATAAAAACCATTAGAACATGTCTCTTTGCATATCATTGGTGAAAAATCCCAAACTCAGAATGACAGAGGCTGAGGCTGAGACAGACAAATAAAATATATTAACTATCTCTGCTTTAAAAAAAATACTAAACACTATAGAGGTAATAAAGGAATTAATCTGGAATTGCAGATTCCAACTGTTTTTTTTTTAATTAGAAAGCAGCCTAAGCGGAGCAACAACTAAATTTTTAAAAGAATACTTTAACTTCTTACTCATTTATATCCTTCATTTAAAATAGTCCAGATTTAATTATTAGTTATTAGGATTGGAAAAGTTTTTCTTTTTTTAACATTTTTTATTGATTTATAATCATTTTACAATGTTGTGTCAAATTCCAGTGTTCAGCACAATTTTTCAGTCATTCATGGACATATACACAGAAAAGTTTTTCTTTTAATTAGCACTTGTATTAGCAATGTTCTTCCCACATCCACAAAAATATGTACATCACCAAAAAAAAATCTCTAAATTTAGAACTAGTAGAGAAATTAGCTTCAAAATCCAATGTTAACTGTTCACCAGAGAGGATATAAAATACCTCAATCAGCATGAGAAAGTTAGCCGACTTGAATTTTTTGGGGTACTGGGTTTGAGACATATCATTTTTTTCTAGATATATGTCTATCAAAGTTACAGAAATCTCTTTCTATTCCTTACCCTTACCACTGATACTTCAGCACTTAGTCACACACATTTTTTCACATGGCATTATAAAAATGGTTTGTTTTTAATTTGTTTTTAACAAGAGGACAAGTTTGTTACAGAAACACTTGTCCAAGAATTATTTCATAGTACAGAGAAGTTAGCTAATTGGTTAGAGGGTTAGATCCACTTGCAATGAGAAAATAATAGATTGCAAATAATAAACACCTAAGAGTTTATAAAAAGAAAAGGCTTTTATATCTCTCTCAAGCAGAGCTGAGAGTTTAAAGCAACCATTATGTGACCATAGACCATCAGCAGTCTTGCATTCACCTTATCAATCTGTGCATGCGTATTCTCTTTCCCAATAAAGAAAATTTTTTATTGTGTGAAATAAATAAAGCATCTAGCCTTTGTAATTCCAATCAGAAGCTTGAAAATGTTAATTGTGCCTATATATCTCTCTTTCTTAAAAAAAAAAAAAAATGCCCAGCAAGCATCAAGAACTAAAGAGAGAAGCATGAGGCAAAAGTTACAGAGTTAATCACTGGTAGGAGAGTGGGAAGAAAGGAAAATGATGTCTAGAGAATTACATTTCCATATACATTAAATGAGATAATAATTGTGTCAAATAAATGCTAGGTATTAAGGAATTATTGTTATTGTATATAGGGTGGGAATAAAACTTATTTTCATGGTTATTAGGTAGCATATAATGACATAACGTATGTGAACAACTAGGCGCAGTGCCGAGCTCATTGCCATTGGTGCCTTGGTAAATGGTAGGGACCATTATTCTGACAGAAGGAACAGATCTAGTAATGGAGCCAAAGAGGTTTTTTTCCCTTCTGGACTTAAGGAATTGTTTAGGAAAAAATATACTAGTCTTGAACTAAATTGCGTATTGTGAAGTCTGTGAATATACTGTAAACAATTGAATTATACACATTAAATAAGCAAATTGTGTGGTCTGGGTATTTTATATCTCAATAAAGCTGTTTTAAAATACTGTGAGCCAAATATTAACTTCTTCCACTTTCCCATTGTTTGTATGGTGCCAAGCACTGGGCAGATGCATATTACATTTGTGTTGAAATAAACTGAACAGGATAAGATAAATGGGCCAGGGCAGGAAAGAGAGCTCCTCTTAACCTTGTTCCTAGATCTTTTCTTTCCCCAGGAAATATGTTGTATTTCATTTAATGTAAAGTGATGTATAGGAACCTCTTCTTTTAGATGCCAGTCATAGTTAGTACATGGCTCCTTAGAATAGCCAGTTCATTTTCCACTTTGTGCAAACAAAAACTGAGTTATATTTGCCAAAACCATTTTGAACTCCTAATAGTGTTCCTATCAGAAATGTGACCCAGACTTTTTTGAATCAAAATCACCATTTGATCAATTATGCTACGATCATTTTCATTTCAGATGCAAATTAGTCTCATATCATTGCCTATAATTCAAAAACAAACTCTGACTCAACCTAAGAGATTGAAGACCAATTCAAGATAACAGTTACGTAAAAGTGGTTACCTACAAGTAACTTACCATTGATCATAATAAAGAGAATGTTCCCATCATTCCCAAATTGAAGTGGAAAGATGCTAGAAGTATCTCTCTAGCCTGAGTAACAGTTGTCCTTAGAGCATTTAGGCTGCACACAATACAATTTTCTTCTCTCAGGACTAATTTCAAACAATCTTATTTACCAATGTCACTTACTGGTTAGATAGACTACATTCCTTATTTTACTCATGGAATGTGGTCACTGCTATCCCCCACTCAGACAATAACAATGGGTTCCCACATCAATGACCCACACTGTCCTCAGCTCTATAATCTGTGCAAGGTGGCCCAACACCACCAAGAAGTTAAAAAGTCATGATTTCTCCAAGAAAGCAACAAGAAGTACTTTCAACATGTCACCAAGGCAGCAACATAGGCAAGTAGATGAAACCATAAATGACTTAAGTCATATAAGTCATCTTATACTATTTTTAGGAGCAATGGAAAGGGGCAAAATTTACCATTTCTGGTCCTCATTTTTTAACTTTCTAAAACTTAAGACATATTGGCTTTTCATGAATGGAAGGAGGCCTATCTATAGTCGATTCATCTGAATAAAGAAGCACATAAATCCAAACACTTACAATGAAGAGATAACTGTTAAATAAAAGACAATAATGTCAAATTAGAAAAAGAAACATGACAAAGCATCTCTAGTTTTTGTTCTGAGGAATAAGTAATTTTTAAGTAAGCGTTCTTAAGGTGAAGAAAAGCTCAACTTACTCCGTAATTTCCTAAAAACAAACTATGAACTACCAGTTGAAGCAAGATGCCCAGTGACAGTATCCACTGAGTATTGATACTTGTCATTGCCGCACAGCTGTGGAGAGATTTGAGATGGTATTTTCCTAAAGCAGTGCTTCTCAAACTTTAATGTGCAGAACTCCCTGGCAACTATGTTAAAATACACATTGCTTCACCTCCTCCCATACCCCAAAAAGCAGGACCCAAGAATATGAAGTTTGATAAACAATCCAAGTGATTCTGATGCACAGGTCCTTTAATTCTGATGCACCCTAATTTAAGAAACACTAATCCCTAAGAAAGTAATGAAATAAACAGGCTTTGCCTTAATATTATCATATAGATATAATTATGAAATTTTTTGAAAGTTGGTTATTTGTGATTTTTTTAAATAACATAAAGGAAATTATTTCTATTCTTTTGATCTTTCTTGTGAAAACAACCACTGTATAACATGACTAAACACATTAACATCACAAAAAGCAGAGCATATGGGACCCTAAATAAGCATTAAGTCATTCAAAGAAATCTATGATAAGTTTGTTTTCTCTCAACCCCTAACCTCAGTGGCCCCACCAAACCTAACAGTGAAGAGAATTTCATAATATTATTTAAAAGGATCCCAGAACCAATGCACACACTAAAGCAATATTGATTCAGATTACCTACAGAGCATTTCTCTGGAAATTGATTAAACACAGTATAAAAATTATATGTAGATGACTATAAATACTAAAAACAAAACATACATGAGGTGATGGATGTTAACTAAACTTACAGTGGTAATCCTTTCATAATATATACATATGTCAAATCATTATGTTGTATACCATAAACAAATACAATATTGCATGTCAATTATTTCTTAATAAAATTGAAAAAAACAGATTAAATAAATATTGCTTAGCTATTTCAGAAGTTATTAAAAACTGATTGCATAGCAATGGCATTAAAATAACATTAAACTTAAAAAGCCTTCTCATAGTACTATGAATACAGCAAGCATACTCAAATTTTTGAGCCTCTGTGAGTTTGCTCCTTTCCCCTAAAATGTACTACATTCTCTTTGACTATGAACTCAACCCACTCTTCAAAGCTCAGATCAAACTGCTTTCCATCCTTGAAGTCCTCCCTGACTTCTGGGCCTCACTATCCTCCTACCCACTGAACTACACATCGAAACACTTAATCAGAACCATGCAACTTAGCATTTAATAATATACTAAAATAAATTATTCATTACTATTTTGCATGTTTTAGTCATATTTGCAACTAAATTTTAGCTCTTAAAGGATTTGGGGTCATGTCTTATGCTTCTTCTATTTGCCTCCAAAATATCAAGCAAAATGTTAAGAACACTGTTGGCTGATGAAACAACTATTCACCAAAGATTTCAAAAATAATCAAAAAATTAAGGATAAGGGTAAATATTTGCTCTGGCAATGACAGGATTGCTTATTTAAACAAAACGTTAAGAACTGAGATATTAAAAAATAAGTCATTCATTCAGTAAAAGATGGTATAGCTACACAATGGAATACCGCATAGTCATTCAAAACAATATTATATATGTTAAATTTGGTGATGTTTATAGTGATGAATAATGAGCGGCAACTTGCATGTCAAATTGTAGTGATTATTTGAGGGCATTATGGTTTTATCCAAATGGTGGAATAATTTTAAATTATTGGAAATCACATTTTTGCATAAAACTTAATGATGTGGGACTATTCAGAACATATTACCAGTAAAAAGTATGTTAGTGAGAAACATTAATATACTTTTTTAAGAAAAAATTACGTACAGAAGAAAAGACAACAGACTACCCAACAAAACGTTATTGTTCTTCTAAGTATTGAAATAATAGGTCATTTTTTTTTCTTTTTGAGGTTACCTATATTTTACAAGTGTTCTATCATAAATAACACTTTTAATCAGAAAATAAATACTAATTTCAAGGTTTCATATGAATACCTAAAAAGTTGTAGAAATAATTTATCTACAAGAAAAGATGTATTAAATGAACAAACAGATGTATTGTAGTATTTAGTATGTAACTTCAATTTTGTTATATGTGTGCAGGGTAAATGTGGTCATTAAAAAAAAAAACTTGGAAGATATACACCAAATTATTTATAGTGATTTCTAAATGGTGATGAGATTGTCGGTAATTTTTCTTTCCTTTGTTGCTTATTTGTGTTTTCCAATTTATCATTAATAAACATTGATGTACATATTGCTCAAGTAATAAAGAAGAACAAAAATCATTTTATAAAGAGACACTTGGAGGAAATGTTAAAAAGAATTTAAGAGAACAGAGTTTTGCCTTCTTGAAAATGTCTAGAGAATTAGAATATTATAGTTTCCTTATATTGAACCCAGAAAAAATAATGAAGATTTCTTTCCTTGGCATTTCTTCAGTTTTAGTCTGTCAAATAATATTTTCTGATAAATCTAATTATTTAAAAAGGAATCCTTGATCAGCTAAAATCTAGATTCTAATCATTATCACCCATTATTTCCTGTTTGCCCTCAAAAGATACATAAAATCAATTTATTTTCTCTTCCAAGTTACAATTGTTCAAAGCATCTTAAGGGAGGGATTAACTTAATAGTCCTTTTCTAGGTGAAATCCCTCTGGTTTCTACACCTATTTCTCATTTGACATGGTTTCCAGACCCTTCATCATTCTCCTCTGATACATTCCAGACTCTAAATATTGCTCTAAAAACATGTTGCCAAGAACTGAATACCAAAGTTCTACATTTTCATTCTCAGCAAGAAGAAAATTAACACTCGGAAAGTTATGTACTTTTTCCCACATCACACAGGTAGAACTGGAAGAGCTAAAATCTAAATGTAGATTTTCTGACACCCAATCCAGTGATTTTTCCTTTCCACAGGACTATAAAATCACTCTCAACAGTAAAACATGCCATAATTTCAATAACACTTACCTTCTAAAACTTTCCCTTGTATTTCCAGAGAGGAGCTTTACCTACTTTTGAGACAGGAATTCCACTACATCATTAATCCTAATCCAGGAATTACCAAAATACCTTGTATTAGTTATCTATTTATTTTAAAAAAAAACCTAAAACTTAGTGCTTAAAACAACAATAGTAATTTATTATTTTTAATGGTTTCCATGGGTCACAAATTCAGGAGCATCTGGGCTGGGTGATTCTATCTCAAGGTCTCTCATGAGGTTCCCATTAAGTCAGTGGCTAAGGCTGGAGTCATCTCAAAGGCTTCTCTACTCAAGGATGTGAACATTTAAAGAGCTCAGGGTTGGAAGCTGGGGTTCCTTAGATATCTTCCTCTATGTCTACGTGATCTCTCCACAGGATCTTTTTTCTCCAGTATGTTGGCTTCAAACTGGCTGTACTTCTTATATCATGGTTCAGGAGGTAGTTAGGGGGGTAGTTCAGAAATAGTTCCTCGAAAAATGCATGAGTTAGATGAAAGCTGTATCGCTGTTTCTAATCTAGTCTGGGAAATCATGCCCTATAACTGTCAATGCAATCTATTCAATAGTAAGTCACCAAAGCTTACCCATAGTCAAAGGTTTGGGAGTTAGACTCTGCCTTTTTATAGGATGGAGTTATAATTATATCCTCAAATTGTTGCTGTGAGAAAGGAAAAAAGGACTCAGGGCAGTGCCTATCACCTAAGTACTCAATAAATGATACCTACTCTTATTATTAAATTAAAATGTCCTTTGTCCAATTATATTTGGTTTCAATTTTCATTTCTGAAAATACAATCATGATAATCACTGGCACCATTTTTAGGTTTTCATTATTCTGTTCATCTAAGTGGAATAATGATCTCTGAACTACATTACTCTCATCAATATCAATGATCAAAATTACCTTCTTTATAAAGTCACCCCTAACTAATTCCACTAGGATCTAGCCCCTCACAAAGCTTCAATAATATCAACATTTGTAACTAGCTTTTCTAAGGATACTATCAATTTCCACTTAACCTAACTGCATATGGATTATCTCTACTCTGTCCAGGAGCAGCTACAGCTCTAATTTAGCTGGGTTTTCAGCTGCACCTTGACCAGGAATGTGAATGGACAGCCATACTGCAAGTAGAAAATACAAATGGACTGAGGTTGCAAAAGTCAGATGATAAGACGTCAGGAATAGAGACAGACAGAGACCATAGATCAGAAAAGTAATCTTGCCCTACATAAAAAGAGTTGAAACCCACATATAGGTGGAAGTCACTGAAATTGGAAGAAATGAATGGGAAATGGCTTTTCTAAGCAGTGGCATGAATCCACTTCCCTACATGTCACCAATGTAATTTTAGAGACAGAATATTATTCTCTCTTACCCTTTCCTCCACTTATTAGCAAGGCTGAAATAAGTGTGTTCATTCTTATTGCGTTATATGTTGTCATTTTTGTTTAGCTTTGTTTTCCATTTTAGTTATACTGCCTCTCCAATTACAGCTTTATACTCACTCTAATCTGTCCTTCCTATATGACTTATTGACATACCCAATTATAGATTTGTCCCTGATTTCTGACAGCCCCCAATCTATAGCAAGCATCTGCTTCTTTAGACACTACTCCAAATCACTCAAACAAAGCCTAAATCCTAAAAAAGTTCTTTCAAACACTCTCTTACTGAGACACTCCATGGTTCTCTGTGGTGTGAGTTCTCCCTACTGCAATGAGTGATAAACCCAATTTGCTTAACTGTGGGTGTGTTCCCGGTAGTCTTTGACTATCAGGAGGGAATTAAAGGGATGCAATGTCTATAAAGAAATTAAAAACAATTAAAAACCAACTAAAAGCTGTTTCTGTTTTCTTTAAATCACCATATACAGACAATTCAACCATGTCAGTGATTGATCTTCTCTTCTAGGACAGATGACTCCATCTACCTTGGTAAGCACCGCATTTATATATTTTAAATTTCAAATAAGTGTTTAAGTTATATTACATAAATTACATATGTATATGTATATTTAATATATTATCTTGAGTTATACTCTACTATATATGTACTGCTTTTTTTCTGATTCCCCACTTTAAATAATTTTTTTTTTGACAAACCAAAAATACCAGCCAACTGTGCTGTATAAGAGGCATTCTGCCATAGTGTTATTGGGTAACTGATGAAAAATGCTTTACCTAATCTAGATGTCAATCACTTCTTGCTAACAAAGGATATCCAACTTTCTTAATGTGTTGAAAACTAAACTGCAAACATTTATAAGTTCTTTCTCAGAGGAAAACTTATGTTTTTTCTCATGTGACATATTTTAAGGAAAAACAGATTAAAGAAGTTACATAAATGAAAATACTGAATTTGGTTCCAATTACCAACAGATTATTCTTGACAAAAGTATCATTAGATCTAATAGTAAAATGAAATGTCTTCTTTTTCTCTTTTATTAAAACTGATACTTGGTATAATATATTTACATAGCATCCTCAAAGTTGGAATAGTATCATGCCACTTTACACTATTATTATAATATTCATAATAATAAATTTATTCATGATGTGTCAGAATATAGGTTTGTTACCAATATTTGCTAAAATGTTACACAAGTCCTGAAGTCTAAGAAGAAAAAGCTATTGTTTTTAAAATGTTATTTTGATTCAAAGAAACATACAACACCAAAAGTTTTTAAATGGCCTCATTATCATAATATTTAATAAATGGAAGTAAATACAGTGTACAGAGTAAATATAGAAAATATATTAAAGTCTCTAAACATCTCAAGACAAGCACATAGAAAAGCCTTGCATCATTTGTATGCTTTCAGAATACAGAATCAAAATCTCAAGATTCAAAGGTCCTTAAAAATCCAACTGCTCAACCCCATCTAGTACTTGAATTCCCTGTGCAAGACAAAGTAGTATGATAGTAAACAAAGTACAGACTCTCTGAGCCAGATTTCCTAGGTTTTCCGTCCACCTCTCATATAGCCCAGAGTTAGTTAACCTCTCTCTGCCTTAACTTCCTGATCTATAAAATGGGAGTGATAATAACAGCAGTACAGAACCTATCTCATAAGGCTGTCATGAAAAATAAACTAATAAAAATAAAACATTTAGACGGGGCTCATTAAATGATGGCGTGGTGGTGGTGGTAGTGATGGTGACTGTTAGAATACCCTTGACAAGTGAATTTTTGGTCTCTCCTTGAACACCTCTATTAATAGAAGATTAAGCACCTCCCAAAGTAGTCCCTTCCATCTTCGAAAGGTTGTCAAACATTCTTATTTACAGGAATACGAATTCTACTCTTTCAGCCTATAGTTTATTCCATTCCATGGGAATATTCAGAACAGCAGCATTTTCAATACATACACACAGCTATTATAGTACCCTTATATCTTCTCTTTTTCTTGGCAAAACATCCCTGTTTCCCTAATTTCTTCCTCATAAATTATGGTTCAGCCATCCTGCTCATTCTCCTCTGAGTATGTTACAATTTGTTTCTCTCTCTCTCTCTCAGGTCCCCAACACATGAAGCAACATTCTATCAATGTTCAGCTAATTAGCTTATTCATGTGCCTACCAACTCGAGGCCATTACTTTCATCTGGAAATTCATTATTATTCAAACTACCATATGATACTCAAACAACACTACCAGGCTAAGCTGAATTGGCTAAGACAATTTTAACCTTATATCAAGAAAGTTAGAAGTAGAAAGAGATCTAATGATTATAGTTCAAATCTTTCTCTTTTTTCAAATAGGCATTTGAAATTTTATTAGGAAAAAATTTTGAATATTCAGAAAACTAGAAAGAATAATACAATAAATACTTTTATAGCCATCAGCTAGGTTAAACAATTAGGTTAACACTTTGTCATATATATGCTATGTAAGTATGTATCTGTCTATGTATCTTAATTATATTGCTAAACCATTTTAGAGTATGTTATTGATATCACATGCCATCTTACCCCTAAATACCTTAGCATGCACCTGCAGAAAATAAGCTGTGGAGCCCAGTGGTGACTGCTTCTGTGTGCTTTGAATCTTTCATTTTTTGAGATGAAGAAACTGAAGTCAGGAGATATGAAGTGACTTCCTTAAGGTCACACAGCAAATTAGTGGCAGAAAAAAACACAGGCCTTCTATGGAATAACAACCTCTCCTCTAAATTATGTTTCCTCTAAATAACCCCAGGGAAAATATTTCCACTGAATCAAAAGGATGTTTTCTTTGACAATTTGAGGCACTGGGGAAAAGGGGTGTGATTATGCAGAGGTTTCAGAAGTATAATTGGACAAATTCTTATAGAGCAAGTTTCTATGCATGGAGACTCTCAAATGATTCCATAGAGCTTTTCTTAAGAGGTAACTACTTGCTCTGATGTCAAGTTTATTATCCTCTTGCTCTTCTGCTTTGCAGTTGTTTTCTTTTCTCCCTCATTTGAGAGATACCAGTGCACTTACAAAAATAACTGTATATTTTTACATGCAATCAACAAAACAGATAATATGCTTTAAACTAACTGAAGTCTACAAAGGAAGCTTAAGTTGTATGCATATCACAGGATCCAGGTATCAGTCAGATCACCAGGAACCCATTTTTGCTTAAGTGTCATCCAAATGAGGAATAATGAAGAGCACTTCGAGTTGGTGGACAAACCTCAGACATCAGAATTAAGTAACTAAAGCAAACAAGTCAAAATTAAAAAACTCCCTACTCTCTACCAAAACTAGGAAAATAGCCTTTAAATTAGGAAAGTCAAGGTACCAAAGACCTGTTGTTTGACACTAGCTCAGAGTTGGCAAGAAAGAGGAGTAATTACTATATGGCATGAGTAATCCTTTGAAACTCTATTTAATTCAGCTTCTGAGAAACCTGTCTCTTAATTCATGACAGAAACTGGGGCTGTTGTGGGAAAGGGGGGGTCCTACAAAATGCAAGGGTATCACAGTAGCTTCAGCGAAAATTGAAAAGGTACAAAAAGTTTTAGGAAAAAAGTAAGGTAGTCCAGATCCACTAGGAAAAGGAGTAGGATTTAAGCCCTCAGAAACAAATATCAATACGATAGTGACCTATGTCTTGGTCGTCTATTTTTAAATGATGAAGCTGAGGTCACATAAAAAAGAAATAGCTCAGAGTATACTCTTCATTCTTCATAAATCTTAACACTAAAAAGTACCAGAGCCCAATTAAGGTCTGTCAAATCTGTTTGTTCCTTAATAGAGATCATGCTCTATTAACAGTAAAGTCCTTCCATGGACTAGTTCGTCTGAAGAAGAGCAACTAGAGCACAGATTGCTCTATATGTCAAACACACTGAGAGTATATAGTTTGAGAATTTATATTTAAATATATTTTGAGAATTTCACCCACCACAAAATCCTTAAATTTCCTTCTAATATGTATATAATAGCTTACAAGAAACTCCTTCTAATCTAGAAATTTTAAAATAACATCTCTAGCTCTCTGATTAAAGATTTTACAGATAGAACAAGTTCAGAGACTAAAAATGATTCTGCAGAGGCTATGTTGCTCATAAAACATCTATCTATCTATCTATCTATCTATCTATCTATCTATCTATCTATCCATCTATGAGTATTTACATTTCCAGAAAAAGGAAAACTAGGCACAAGATTGTCACCGATTTACCACAAAGCAGCAAGTAGAAATCAAATCTGTCATCAGATATCCCCAGTGTCTGGAGGTTGTGCATTGTTCTACCTGAAGAGACCTTGGATAAATGGCTCATTACAACCATACAACCCATCCTTTTTTCTCTGTGGAAGGTAGTGGGATGTGAGCTTTAATTTTTCTCAATTTCCAGAAACTCCCAAACTCGCATTCAGATCCATTCCTTGCCCTACTGTGTCATTATTCCTCATGGATCCAAGAGAACAGTAGCCAAAAGGAAAGCTGAAATCTAATTTTACTATCAATTTCAAAAAGCAAAATAAATTAACTATAATCAACTTCACATACAAAATATATTCAGTGCAAGAACAAAAAAATAAATAAAGGCATTTCGGTAGAACCATACCATGTATAAAAAAGACTGATATAACTAAAGGCCAAATATTAACTCTAAATTCAACAGCAAATTTTTTTCTCAGTTTATTCATGAATTACATTAGTTTAATCCTGGATAACCCACAATTATGTAAAAAGCTACTAATTAACCACTAGAACTTATCAAAAAGTTCCTAAATAATAGTAATTCCCAAAAAATGATCTAATTCTTTGGGTTTCAAGGTAAATGAATCTCTTCTATTATATCACAATAATCTATCTACTGTTGAATAAGGGCACATTTCTTCCCAAAAGTTTGATAAACTTGAGAATATTATATTGTAGGTATTCTTAATACACTGTCAGTAGAAACAAATCAGAGTTAAATTATAATCAAAGTAAAAGTTTACAAAATAATTTCCAAATACTTTATTAAATAAGGTTTCCCATTTTCTAAGGTGTTAATGAAATATAAAGAAGATAAATGAAATGCATAAATATTCATTTCTAATCTTTACCTGATTGTAAAATTTTATTAGCAAAGGTTTGTAATTTATACCTGGATTTGAGAATGTGGTGTACACAGAGATATACTACTGAACTCAATTTGCATCACCTAGAAAAATAATGCCTAGAGGTCACAGGAATATAGTAATACCAAGATAATACATAAAAGGTTAATAGTATAAAAATAAATGTTTCATAACACTGAAAGCTATATTAACAAAAGAAGTAATAGCTTAAAGTTGTTTTTCTTTATAAATATTACATTTTTCTTAAAAAGCAAGGAGAACCTATTGCAGAGGACAATCAGTGGGATAATTTGCATATCAAGGTAATTAAGGTACATTTATTAGATGCATTCAAGAAAGATTAGATACGTTCACAGAGGGAACAGAGTAGGGTCTTTCCTGCTTAGTGCAGGCGGTTTGACTCAATAATCAAAGAGAACCCTTACAATCTCATCTCCGAATGAATTACGGAAGCAGGATTTGTTATGCTAAAGTTGACTTTATGAAAAGTAATGCTCTCCAAATTAAAATAAGAAGGTAGATCTGGAGTACAAAAACAATCCCAGGTTCCTGCTCCCAAGGCAACGTGCTGCCTATATAGGTATCACCATCTTATTCATGCTCATCTAGAAGGACCTTAAGAATCATATTTCACTCCAATCATGAAAAAGTTCAAATTAGTCTTGTAAATGACTGCATCCTATATAATATAAATGTTATTTTCTATACCATGTTGTTTAGAAGCATTACAGAAATGTACAGATTTCTTTATTCCAGCTATATTTCACTTTAGTAATGTATCCAGGTCATCAGTGGGCAAGAAGGAACTCTGTACAACAATGTGTATGTTAATCAGAACAACCTATACATTGAACTTTACTTGTGGAGTTCAGCTTTAATCAAAAAATTACTGGTGATCAGCTTCCAATGATTAATACTGACCAACTTTGACAAGTAGCTTACTTAAAAAAAAAAAACAAACTTCTGCTACTTTCAAATCCCATTTAAATTTATCAAGAAATTACAAGCTGAGTGGAACAGGCCTGCTCAATCAAGCTGTTCTGTTAGACTAGATCATATCAGATTTTCTATTAGTAACCAAGTCTTATGTTAAATAATTATCAAAAAATGACTTCTCCTACATGTCTGGAAATGCTATAGAACCCAAGTTACACTTTAGTCTTGAGGGAATACTTGTAAATGGATATTAGACAGGAAAAATCAAACCACAGGAGCAGTCCTGGCATGATGATGAGGTGTACCCTAACAGCATATTGGTGAAAGAAATGAAACAAAATATTTATGAGACATAAATGTATCACATAAAAATAAAGCAAATTGTAGGAATATTGGCTGAATCCCAGAAAAGATAATCCTTATGAACATGAAGGAATGCTGTCAGTTGTAAGTGAATGTCAGTGATGGAATTCGTTAAGAGCTTCGTGTTACAGTGAGAGCTCTGCAAACTCCAGTTGCTGGATCTTATACAGCCCGAAAGATTAAAATAAAAATTAACATGGCTTATCCTTCTCCTTGAAAATATTCTGTATTCACAATTTTATTACACTTAAAAAAAGAAAAGATACTGGGGTCTGATTCTCCTTGAACTGTGAAAATTTTTAAAAATGCAAAAAAGTCTTTGCACAGATGTACTGGATTTTTATATTTTGGCAGGTGCTCAGTATGCAGCCCACATAATCACATGTTAATGACTGGAGGGTGTTAATCAGCATGCATACCTGATTCCTTCTTGCCCAAAGGGGAAAAAGCCCACTATTCCATAGCATGTTAATGTTTCTACTTTTGATAAAGATTTTGGTAATATGCTGTAAGTAAGAAAACTTTTCTAAAAGGTATATTTAGAAAGATGTATTATATCAATAAGAATAATGATAAAATAATTCAAATTTCCATAAATACTGAGATATTTCCAAGCAGCATACCAGTAGTCATTTTGTTTAATTTAAACAAGCCAGGTTTGGGGAATTTTTTTAAATATACATTTTTTAATAGCAGGAATAAAACACTGCACATATGCAGGGTGTGAAAACATAAAGGTGATCGATGTGTTAACATTGTACAGCATTAGTTATCTATTTTACTACTCACACCATGCCATAAGATAGGGTTTTATTTTTTGGTTTGAATTGTAAGTTTCTGTCAGTTTCTGAGATAGGTTTAAAAACAGATAGTTCTGTGTGCTAACATAGTTCCAAAGTTATGGAAAACGGGAAATCTCCCTCAGAGTTTCCTGGAGAATGTCGTTTCATGACTCAGGGACAATGATGGACATTTTCACCTATTACCAGAAGTCTAAGTTTGAAATTTACTTAAATTGAATGAACTTCCAAAATCCTAAAAAGAGAGTGTAACTAAATTTCTCAAGAAGTCTGAACCTTGCTAGTTTATGGGATTTTTCCCTCAGTGCTTCACAGACTAATCAGGTACCAAGAAGATGCACATAAATCTTGCATACAGTTCAGACCAGATGAACTAGTGCATTTCACCACACTTTCTAAAGTTCAGTCTCAATAAAAATGAAGAAATAAGTTTTATTTAGATGCTGCCTACTACCTTAAATTACTAAATCTTACCAAAAACTGGCAACAATTCAAGTTTTTAAAATCTTTTAAAAGGTAACAAAATTAGAAATCTTCTTAAAGTCTGTCACAATATAAAGCATGGCTGAGAAGGATTAAATCCTCATTCAAATTCATGGACTATGCTATCATGTAATGACAACAGCTCCATTCCAAGAAATGCTACAAAATCTACACCAGAATCTTTATGACTCAAAATCAACTACATAGAACACTCCAGAGTTGATTAGCAACTTCACTGGACTGAAAGCAAGAAAGGCAGAGGAAAAATTGTTTGCAAGCAAGAAAGTATTGTTCCCAACAGTTATTTATTAAATATCTCAAGATGCCTATTTTTTTTCTTTCAGTTACAACAAAGGATATTATTGGCATCTTTTGTTTACAGTAGAAATCTTATATTTAAAACTTTCCTAGAAGATAAAACTTTGGGGGAATTTAAGTAAATCTTTTAAACAAGGAGTTCTGAAATTCTGGGGTCCAGTACGGTTATTTCGACTTAATTAGACTAGTAGTTAAAAGCCAGATGCATATAATCCCATTCTGGCTTAACATACCAATATGAGCATGCATGTAAGTACACAGGTTCACATGCAGGAGGTCCCAGTTAAAATCCTGTCACTTTGGGGATCTTAGAAGAGATATTGTTGGTGCCTAGTCCACATTCCCATAGCCTATCTCAGAAGTCACCTGCGAACAGTTCCCTGTTAAAAGGTTCTGTCTTACACAAGACCAGTCACCACTCAGGAGCAAGACTAACCCCTCCACCACTCCCCGGTACCAACAACTTCATTTTCTAGTCATTCTTGATTAAATTGCTGACCTCATGTATATTACATAAAATATTCTCCTCAACCTCTGTGTGAATCTCGTCTTCTTCAGAATCTATAGTAAATCCTCAAAGAATAACCTCCCTAACTGTCCACTCCTCCACTCATCATCAAACTCTCACCTGCACTACTGCAACAGTTTTCCTAGGAGGTGCCCTTGTTTCTGGTATCATCGTCCACAATCCACTCTCTATACAGCAGCTAATGTGATCTTTTAAAAACATAAACCATGGTAGACTCTTGCTTAAAATTTTCCAATACCTTCCTTTTGCACTTGAAGTAAAGTCCAAACACCTCACTGCAGCCTATGATACCCCATAGTATCTGTCACCTGCCTGCCTCCTAGATTTCATCTTACACCATTCTCGCCCTCATCCATTCCACTCCAGGCACTCCATTGTTTCCTATTGCTCAAACACATCAACCAAAAGGGTTTTGTACTTACTATATACTCTAGCTGAATGTCTTCGCTCAAACTTTTACATAGTTGTCTTCCTTCTTGTTATTCAAACCTCAACTCAAATGTCACCTCTTCAGAAAGACCTTCCCTGGGTTGCCTGAAGCAGCCATTCTCAATCACATTTTCTTATTTAATTTTCTTCATTGCACTTATCATTGTCTAAAATTGTCTCACTCTGTGAGGGAATGGTATCTGTCTTATTCACAAGAAAATCCCTGTGCCTGGAACTTAGTAGGTGCTACATACTCAAGAAATCTTTAACAGATAATCATTACACACAATATCATATGCCAGCCACCAAATATTCCTTCATGTGTGTTAACATTAAAAAAGATACATTATACATTTTTGATGAAAAATTATGTGAATTTATTCCTGTCTAACAATTCAGCTCTAATGGGAGCAAAAACACATATCAGGGAACAGTGTCAATATTCCTCTGCAAAAAAAGTGCTAGT
This sequence comes from Vicugna pacos, assembly GCF_048564905.1. Taxonomy (NCBI): domain Eukaryota; kingdom Metazoa; phylum Chordata; class Mammalia; order Artiodactyla; family Camelidae; genus Vicugna; species Vicugna pacos. Next base: position 38,528,792 of record NC_132996.1, read on the forward strand.
ACACTGGTACCATAAAGGAAATGGTGAAGGCTGTACATGGCAAACAAGGACAGTGAATTCTTATTTACTCTAATGTTTCAGCCTTCAAATGGATCTTGCCAATTAACAGAGCACACCAAATTTAAAATCAAACATTTTGGTGTCTAATATAAGGAATGGTAATTAAAATCAGACAAAAATTTTTTTTTATCTTAAACTGGTCTTGGAATGCTGACCTCTAAAATGTCTATTCTCCACTTCTTTGCTTATGCCACAACGAACTTTCTTACTTGTTTGAAACTCTGTAGTCTCATATTTTTGGGGTGCAACATCAAAGTAATTAATCTGAATTTTAACATCTAAAAATTTTTTTTCTAATCAGGAAGTAGGGATTAGCAGAACTTCTCTGCTTTGTCTTTACCCTGTCTTACAGAAAAGCTCCTCTGCGGTCTTGATACTTCAAAGTAAAACCTTCCCTGCACCCAGTAGATAAGAAACTTTTAATGCCTGTTTCTAACTGTTCATGAGTGAGGGCTATCACAGACAGTAAATAGCAATGGAAAACTGAATAACTGCTGATAGAATCTTTGTTGTTGTTTTTTAGACTTTCTTTTAAATTTTATTTCTTCATAATGATTTTATGGAGTTTAATTACAGTGAGTTACAAATAGGATCCACCGAAGAGAACAGTAAGTTTCACTTAACTTCGTAACAGTTCCTCTGGACTTAATATTTACTTGAAAGTAGAATGAAGTAAAATGTCTATTAAATTTTACTCTAGTCACAGTCACCCCACCCCAACACACATACACACACACACACACACACACACACACACACACACACACACACACACACACATACTATATGTAGGTTTGCAAGACTGTCCAGAAACCTAAAATCCTTCTATTGTTTTCCATTCCTGTAAAGAAAAATCAGTTGGTGATATGATACTTGCAGTATAAGTCATTACAGGTCTGATGTTACACTTGCTATACATTATTGAATCTATCAAATGAAAAGAGAGCACAAAGGGAATTTCCAAATGCAGCTGCTCTTTCCCATTTGTTAAATCCTTTTATTATACCATATAAGTACACAGCTGGGAAATACTATAGAGTGGGAGTTAAAACAAAATATTTTGGCTTTCAGACATTCAGAATACACAAAGGCTCCAGTGGAAAGCAATGTTTGATATCAAAAGAGAGCAAAAGTTTGAAAACATTTCCAGCAAGTATGATTTCTTTTATACTAACGTAACATAATTGTAAATTTAAACTATTTTACCACCATAAATCCCACTTAATATAAATTTGGTAAGCAAATTATTAATATTTAATTTCTGACAAAATTTTAGATCATAAAACTTTGAGAATAACTCACTGAAGCAATCTGGCACTTGTCAATATGCAAAGTAAATTTTACTAAGAAAAACAAATAAAGAATGCTCTTAAGAAGTAAAAATTGAACTGTATTCTTTCTGCCTCACCCTATATTTTCCAGGTTAGTTATTTTGATTTGTTCATGACTATATTGGCATAAAAGCCAAAATATATTTTGAACCCATCCCTTCCCTCTACCCCATCTACATCCACACTAATCCAACCCACCATAATCTCTTACCTGGACTTTTGAAATATCCTCCCAGCAGGTCTTCCTTTCACTTTGTCTTCCTCCCATTCATTCGTACTACAGCCAGAATTATCTTTTTGAAATGTTCTGAGATCTTTCAATGGCTTTCCATTGCACTTAGAATGAAATCTCACTTCCATAATATTATCTACAAGGTCTTGTTGTATGTATAGCCCCTACCAATCTCTCCAATGATATCTGATGCTACATTGCACTCTCACTCATTACACTTCAGCTACAAGGACCATCTTTCATTTCCTGAAGCTCAGCTATATTTTTCTCACCTCAAATGGTTCATACATGATGTCCCTCTGCTATTTTTTTCTCTATTCTTTGCCTGGCTAGTTCCTATCATCCTCAGGTCAGAGAGAGCGTTCTTATACATTCTAAAGTAGGTTTATCTCATTATGTTCTCACATAGCATTCTATGTTTTTTCTTCTTAACACATATCACAATCTTAGTTATATATTTATGTGTATATATTTATTTAATTTCTGTTCCCTCTCCTAGACATAGGCATGAAGACATAATCATGCGTATGTTGTTCACTATACAACCAGCACCTAGCAGAATGCTGGACCCAGAGGAAGTGCTTCGTAAGTATTTGTTGAAATAAAAATAAAACATAACCTTATTATCTTGCCAAAAAGTTAGTAGCAGTGACTGGGTATCTATTTCACCCATTCTTTGCTGGAGGTGTAAAACGAACCGCTTAAGTTCAGCCAGAAAAACAGACTTTTAGCCTTGCTTTATTATACCTTCTCTCTTCCCCCTATGCAAGGAAAACAAATCCTTCAGTGGCTTTCATTGCATAATGATGGTCCTCTTTGAACCTAAAGTTAGTCTAGAACAGTCTTATTTTTCTTCTAATCCCCTACTTCTGACCCACTGCTCCAGAGCACTAATTGTGCCTGCAAAATTATCTGAAAAAGAAAAACGTCTGCCTCCATAAATTATGGAATTAAGTATTTGAATTGGTTCTAAGACATTAAACATAAAGCAAGAATTTCAATATTTGTTATTAGTAGTAAAGGTATTTTTAAATATTACCTTATTTTTTATTAAGGAATAAAACTTTTCCTCACTTCCCACTTAAAATATTTTTCATCAATTTAACCAAAAGTTAAGAAATGTAAAGCAGGGTTTAAAATTCCTAATCTAATATGTTAAAATTTTGGTCCATTCTAAATGCTAAAAAATTGAATATTTTTGCTTTAAACTAGACATTTAATGTCACTTATTATGGTTTCTGTTTTGATGGTTACAGATGGAATTTAACATGAGAAAGCTGGCTAATACACTACATGAATTTGATGTTTTTGTTTCTATCTTTAGGGCAAACTCCTGCAGTTTGATTAAATGACACTCAGGAGCTTTGTATGTCCTTCTGAAATTAATATATAGGCACATAAGTGAGGAAAGCTTTATTATAAATCAAGAATGACTATTAAAAATGATAAACACCTGCATTTCCTCACTGAAGATGTATTCACCATATGACCTCACTTATATAGACATGTTTGTTTAATATAATTTTTCAATATTAATACACAGCCACAGTTTATTGAATCATAACAATTTTGGGGTATTATCAAGTTCATCATCTTAAATACAGAGAGTCAGAGAATAAGATAACCAAATCTCCCCCAAAGTTAAATTAAATATCTTTTGGCAACTTGACCTAATAATGGACAAAAACTAACCACAAACCATTTTCTAATTTTTCCCACTTACTAGTATGTTAAAAATATACATGGTAGCTGCTTCATGGACTGAACACAAATAACTCTAATGATACATATTTTGAGCTTTCTCTAAAACCTATTTGTAATGAGGTAATAAAGCAGACACACTTAGTGACAGATTTTAAATGCTTACCATTCTTTGCTGAGACGACAGAACGCTGTCCCAGTCAGCATCTTGTTGAATGGTATTGACAAGTGTTGGTAGCTCCTCAGAGTGAGGTTTGTTGTGCATTATGGGGTGCAGAGGCAGATGGGAGGACACATGTTGATCACTGCCCTCTTCCTTTTCTCTTGAGGTCAAATCTTGGGTCATCGCTTCCTCTCCATCAGCTGCACAGGCAAATGGAGAGGTGGCTTGCTTGGAAGACATTCTTCTGCAGAAAAAGGAAACAGCATGGATTTTTTTTAAAAGACTGTCTGGTTTTCTGTTATTGAGTTCTATGAGCTGTTTGTATATTCTGGATTTAAGCCCCTGTCAGTTGCATTGTTCGCAAATATTTTCTCCCAGTCCATAGGTTGTCTGTTTTGTTTTGTTTATGGTTTCCTCTGCTGCGCAAAAGCTTGTAAGTTTAATGAGGTCCCATTTGTTTATTTTTGCTTTTATTTCTATTGCCTTAGTAGGCTGACCTAAGAAAACACTGCTATGATTTATGTTAGAGAGTGTTTTGCCTGTGTTCTCTTCTAGGAGATTTATGGTATCCTGTCTTACGTTTAAATCTTCAAGCCATTTTGAGCTTATTTTTGTGTATGGTGTGAGGGAGTGTTCTAACTTTACTGATTTACATGCGGCTGTCCAGCTTTTCCAACACCACTTGCTGAAAAGACCGTCTTTTCTCCATTGCATACTCTTGACTCCTTTGTTGAAGATTAATTGACCGCAGGTGTGTGGGTTTATTTCTGGGCTCTCTATTCTGTTCCATTGATCTATATTGCTTATTACAAGAGAAATGCAAATCACAACTACAATGAGGTATCACCTCACACCAGTCAGAATGGCCATCATTCAAAAGTCCATGAATGATAAATGCTGGAGAGGGCATAGAGAAAAGGGAACCCTCCTACACTGTTCGTGGGAATGTAGTTTGGTGCAGCCACTATAGAAAACAGTATGGAGATTCCTTAACAAACCAAAAATAGAGTAATCATATGATCTAGCAATACCACTGCTGGGCACATATCTGGACAAAATTCTAATTCAAAAAGTTACATGTACCTCAATGTTCATGGCAGCATTATTTACAATAGCCAAGATGTGGAAGCAAACTAAATGTCCATCGACAGATGACTGGATAAAGAAGCTGTGGTATGTGTATGTATGTATGTATGTGTATATTTATAGATATATATCTCCTACTCAACTACTCAGCCATAAAAAGAATAAAATCATGCCATTTGCAGCAACATGGATGGACTTATCATACTAAGAGATTATACTAAGTGAAGTAAGTCAGACAAAGACAATTATCATATGATACCACTTATATGTGGAAACTTTAAAAATGAACTTATTTACAGAACAGAAACAGACTCATGGACATAGAAAACAATCTTATGGTTATTAGAGGGGAGGGATAATTTAGAAGTTTGGGGTTAGCAGATACAAACACTATATACAAAATAGACAAACAGCAAGGTCCTACTGTATAGTGCAGGGAACTATATTCAATAGCTTGTAATAACTTGTAATGAAAAAGAATATATATATATGTATAACTGAATCACTCTGCTGTACACAAGAAACTAACACAACGTTGTAAATCAACTATACTTCAATTAAAAATTTTTAACAAAAAGGGCCATCAGTGACAAAAGAATGAGCCATCCCTTATATTTCACTAATTCAGGAAAAAAGGAAAATTCTCTAACTTCAGATATGTTTACGATCCACTCTAAACCACTGAAAGAGAAATCTTAGCTTATCTGTTCCACTTTTCCTCTTTGCTTTTAAAAAATTCAGCAAACTTCTTCCCGGCATTGCTGCATATTTTCTTTCTTACCAATCCACAAATGAAATTTTTATGGAATAAGTTTTCTTAATGTATAGTATATGTATGTGTGTATTTTTTTCTCCCAGCTCTCTCAAGAAGCTTATAATCTTATTGAGAGTGATTCAGTTGATAGCTAGCAATGAAAAAAAAATGAATGAATGAATATATAGCTAATGAGCCAGTTTGGAGGATGATTTAAAATTACAAATAATGAAATTTCTCTTAGGCTCTATGTAGGAAGAAAGGAAGTCTAAGTAAGAAAATATAATCAGGAAAGTAAGTAATCTATGATGAAAGTCCTAAACAAATTTGGTCCTGACTTCTCAGTTTACACCTTGTATTACGAGTACTAGGCCTAACACTGTTTAGTGTCAATCTGATCCTTTTCTAAAGAACTTCAAGTTGTGTCAACTGCTGTAACTAAACTTTTAAGTGACATATTGATTAACTGATAACATTAGATTAGTCTTAAGGCAATTTTGTGACATTTTAACTAAGTATATGAAATAACTATGCCTTATTTCATATTAGAAAGTACATATGAGATTCAAAGCATTTACTATGAAAATAGTAAAATGTCTACTATGCATGATATTTTTAAAATTCCAAAAACAAATACCGAACTTTCATCTATGTACCCACAAGTAAATATCAACTACATTCAGCACAAAGTCTTCATTCTGTGCTTCCATATATAATCATAAAATCATGATTATTAAGCAGAATTTCAAAACTTTTAGAATATTACTTTATCAAGACAATTTTCTTAGCAAAATGTTTAGAAATAAAATCACTGAAAATTTATAACTTAAAAGAAGAGACACATATTTTTCTAAAACTTTACATTATTTTTGGTTTAAAGTATCTTTAGCTCTAAAATTGCTGTGTAACGAAAGGAATAAAATCTCCACCTTAATTGCTCTTTAACATTAATTGATTTCATACCATTTTTTTAAAAATGCACAAATCAGTTAACATAGGAAACCACATGAACATTTTTCAAATTAGCAAATCATTAACTTGCTAGTACTGTTTCTACAGACAAATAAATACTGATTAAAGGGTCTAGAAATCTGAGATTAACAGTTAAATTTACAAATCTGTCACATGCTTTCATGAATATTGCAGTGAAGGAAATATCAAGTGCAAAGAAAAATAATTAAGTTAATTCCAATTTAAACAGTAGTTTTTATGTAGCAGCCCATGTTTCACATAGGATTTAACAGCTAATGCTAAATTTCTCACAATTAATGAGGGGGCTCAGATTTAGTATCCTACAGTGAAAAAAATTAATATAAGATCAGCTAATCTAATTATGCACAGTTCTAAATAAAAGTATTAAAAGCTTTTGAAGTGCTTTGAAACATATTAAAATGCTGATACCTACTTATAATAATCATTCTACAAATAATAAAAATGTAATCTATTAGACTTGATACTAGTAAATAACATGGAGGAAAGAAAGCACAGAAGTATGTCTATACTTTCTCTGAGGAGAAAGAAATGAAATGTTCTTAAGAGTACTACAGGAAAGAGTCACATAAGTATATTCTTGACTAATTTTCATCAATACTGCCAAATGGAGAAATGTATACATACTTAGGGAAAACGATACCAAAGGATGTTTCTTAGTATACAGGAATCATTCTAGAGCTAACTTCATCAGCCCCATAAATACTATAGTAAAACCAGGCAAATTATAACTGTTCTGCAAGTTTATCAAGAGCATGCCATAAACAACAGGAGTGATTTCATAGTTCAGATAACAATACCAAAAATGTAATCATTGACATTTAAAACAAAAGAATGAACTTACTGCTGCTTTTTAAAATAGCTAAATACAATTGAAAGTCATAATGCAAAACTCAGAGTGACTCTAGTTCCCCAACAAACATCCTCTTATTATAAAATAACTTGGCTCCTTCCAATAGCAATATCTGTGATTGTTACTTTAGTATAAATTAATCATGACACAAAATCCAAAATGAAAAGTCTCTTAAGAATAATTTCAACTATAAACTGCACCATTGAACAATAGAGCACAATTCTAATTAAACACAACCATGCAGCTGTAAAAATAGACTAAATCTGTCCAAAGCTAGGAGTTGAGTTTAAAGGCTGGTTTGTTAGAGTGTTTTCTTAAGGAAGGCTGGGCCCTCAGTCTTAATCAGCCAATAAATTATTTCCTGCAATTACATTAAATAGAAAATTATCTTCAAATGGGGAGTGTTAATTGAAAATCAAAATTCAGAGGGAAGTTTAGAAATTACACGCTGAATACAATTAGTGAGGAAAGGCTTCACCTCTACTTCATCAACAGTCTTCTGGTGATTCCTCCAGTGACCATTTAGGAAAGCTACCAATTTATAGTATCACACAATTTGTCTTTTATTTTGCACCTACAAATGCAAATGTGTATCAAGGTTGCAAATAAAAGATAGGCTGCCAAAAAAAAGTAATATTAAATCTGACTGTTCACTCTCAGTTCACACCATTGTTTAGGGACAAGGAGGGGGAGAAAGTAGGACAACAATGGTTAAAAACCAAGGAAGGTATACTTTACTTCAAAATCCCTCCCTTTAGCAAAGGAATTAACGTGGTTTTTTTTTGTCCCAAGAATACTTTTCCATTTCATATTTTATTTAATTTCTTGTGTTTACTGTAGTTTCCAATAAGTTGTTTGCAGAGAAAAAGGTGATCTTTGTTCTTTCAGCTAGGTATTGCTCCACTGTGCGCACTTCCTTTTGATAAAGTTGTTGGGTCTGTTTCAGGTTTGTTTTTTGTTGTAGTTTTTTGTTTGGATGGTGGTTTTGCAGTATTTCTAAAAGGAAGATGTGCACAAATTCTTTTTAATGAATAGTTTATTAAATAAATCTTAAATTTACTGATTATTAGATTCAATTTACTGATTTTTTTTTGCACAATTATTTTATTATGGAACACTTTAACTTACTGACTATATCCTCATTCATTTCATTTCTTCACTTTAGCTTTCCCTTTTACTAGACCAACTAAACCATATTCTAGAAGCTACAAAGATACTTGATTTGGTAATGCCTTTACTATCATCACTGCACCATGGCCACTCTCCTTTAGAAACTCATAAATCAAATATATATTTGTTTTAATGTTTTAAAATATCACATGGGACACTTTTATTTTTAGTCCTCATATCAGTAATTTTCCATTACAAAAACTTTCACCCCCAGTGTATTAGAATAGCATCCTACTTTAGCTGCTTCCATGTACAACTAATAAGCAAAAGAATTAAAATCCTTGTGAAAATGGTCGATTTCTATGTGACTCAACTTTGTTTTATTTTTGCACTGTTATAACTTAAAAATCATTCAAATGAATTGTTTTTTTAATTTGTATTAAAAAAAATCTCCCGAGTTATACCCCCTGAAAACAGGGGTTTATAATGGAAATGCTGACACAACCCTAACTAAAGCAGCGCAAATGTTGCCGCTATAATACACAAAATCAAGTTCTATTATTCTAAACTATCCTCGCTCATGGGATTTTTCTTTACTGTGCTCCCAGCCAAACTGCTGAAGCATGAAAAATTTAAATGCAATCAAATGCGCCCAATTCTACTTTACTAGAACAAGTGTCTACAGTGGTACAATCTTAAAAGGAGATGCAACAGATTTGTTTGGTGTTTTTTTTAACTGTTTATTTATAATACAGTGCATTGGAGATAAAATAAAAGAGGAAATTACACTCACATGGTACCAGTGTATTGACTACACAGAGTACATTATAATCAGAGAGAAAAACTACATTGTCAACTTATCACATTGGTTAAACAAGATGGTTTTCTGGGGCATAGCTATTATCAAGTAAAACCTCCAAAGAGAATTACAAATCTTTGGGACACACAGGACTAAATTCCCATCATATGTTCCCTGAGTGTGAAATGTGTCTACCCAGCAGATCAAGTGAATTCCCAGGACGCCAGCCATTGGGAAGAACATCAGGGCTTAGGACTTTTGAAAATGAGATTGTAGGAAATAAAGTCTCCAGTAATTGATAATGTTTTCTAGGAAGCCAGTAGGAGTGTCTCTAGGAAGATGATACTTATTTTACTCCAAAACCCGACTATAAAATCTGAATGTTTAGGCCATTACCAACCTACTTAGACAATAAATTTACTTTATGTTCTTTAACAAGAAATCAAGATTAGCTGGTCCAACATTTGATAAGTTGGTGAGAACTAAATATTAAGTTAACACATTAAGTCTTCTATCTCAGAAAAATCATATTTTCTAGAATTTTAAATCTTTTTTATTTGATGATTTTTTAAATGGTCATTTTTATGTTTAAAAGTTAGGATTATTTTAAAACAACTTTCTAATAAGGCATAGCCATTTGAAACTACTTCTTTTTTCTCTACCATTGCTAGAAAGAATTCACCCCAAAACTATCATTTGGGACTTACACAATTATCCAAAGGAGCCACTGAATTTATTAGAACAATATTTTTAACCTGTTTTTTCCTTAATGTTTTCATTACTTCTAAGATTATTATCAAATGGCATTCACTTTTTAGGAGTGTTACATTTACTCAAAAGAAGCCCTGTTTTTAACATAAAGCAACATTTTAACAGTTGGTTTACTTTCAGAAAAAATTAAAAATTCAGGCCAACATTCACATTTATTTTTGCAACTCAGCCCCAGGCTACCAAGGTAGACTTACTTCAGTCAGATAATTCACTGTTAATTTAATGCTGCAATTGATCTGATACTGAGAAACAAACAACTAATTTTCAAAAAACATAACACAGTGCTTCTCATTTTAAGGAGCATGAGTAACAGATATGTTCAGCTGCCAAAATGCACAATACCCAGGAACCCCTACAAAGGATGCCAGTCCACCCAGCCTAGGGCAAAGAATGATTTAAAAACCTTCTTCCGGTACCTCCAATTCCCACGTTTAAGTATTGGGGAAAGGGTGGACAGGCCGGGGGAGGGACTCTGATTCCAGATATTAAAATGAAGATATCCCTTTAAAAACTTTTCCCAGCTTCATTCAGGTAACGCCTGAGGGCTGTTATTGATTCTTTGTGTTGTTTTATCCAGCACTACCTCCTATCCCTCATTCCACCTCCAAACTTCCCCAGGCTTCTGCCAGGTTTCTCTCTCTTCCATCTGTTTAATAAGTAAATGAGAAAATTCAGTGAAAAATAAGGTAACTGCTTCAGAGCTACCTTGGAGAGTTAGAAATCTATCTTTTAAAGTTCATAGTGGCTCTTTCTGAGCATACATGGTAACATATACAGACAATATCTGTTCGAAGAAAACTCACTGATTTGAGTTAGCTGTCAAATCAATAGAGATGAGGCAAATGAAATACGCTTGAAGCCCTTGAAGTATGTCTAAGAAAGGGGCTTAAATTAATTGATTTTGACTTATCTAAGGCTTCTAATTTTTTACACCAGAGCTCCAAAATTGTCTTCAAAGGCCTTCTGAGGTTCTTACAAAACAGGGACTACCTGGAACAGATTCTTCTCAAGTCATCAAAGTTTGTGTTTCTAGAGTTTATATTTAGCTGACAATATTGCTGTCACTTTATATAGCTTAAGACTGTTCTTTGGACTAGAGCTCATATGTCTTGGAATGCTTTGACTCATGAATTGCTTCTCCTGATAATGTTACATCACGTAACCACCTCTGTCTAATTGGTTAGTATCTGCTGGTAGAGGCAGGCAACCAGCCTAATGACTGGCCTGCCTGACTGACTGCCTATGGAAAACCTATAATTATTACATGTGTCTCTGAGTATCTAGTTTCTTCTCGGGATCAAAACAACTTGCCTTCATGCAACCTCTATCTATATTTTTTGCTTAATAGAAATAATATTGAATTTTTCTCACAACTTATCTACCAGTAACTTGTTGAGATTTTTGCTCTGGAAAGCCAGGCCTAGAATATATAAATAAAATCAGTCACCTAACAATAAGAGTGAAATCACACAATGGCTACTATAAATATACACTAACTAAGAGGATTTCAATCCAGCACAATGACTTTATAGCTCAAATGAAAGACCTCTATGTAGCCTGAGTAAAGAAAGCTGTCTAAAATAATAGCAGAATGAATTTATTTATTTATGTTCACTTTGAATCTCCTCTTCACATGAAATGAGAACCATAATTTTTAAAGTGAACACTAAACATATCTTTGTCAGCTTGAAACCAATCTACTAGTATGGAAGCCCAATTACAGGATATCTTACCCAATTATCAATAAAAATTATAAACCAGAACAATAACTTCTCAGAGAGAAAAGAGTAGATAAGAAACTGTCACTATACTTTTCCATTCTCACCTCTATTTTCACTTTTTAATATTGCTAGAAAAAAGGAAAAAATGAAAATCTATACTATACTGTTTCAAAAAATGAAGGCTCACACATGGTGACAGTAAGCAAAGTTACGTAAAGAAGCTAATCTCTCAGGTTCTCCTTTAGCTAAATAAAGCAAGCCAGCAATTCCTCTCTTTCAGGTAATGAAATAAAATATAAATTTGGGGTTTCTATCAAATAAGAGGAAGAGGGCCAGAAAGAAGAGGACGGGGGAGGGGGAGGTGAAAGGGTGGGCTGGAGAAGGGAAAGGGGAGGGACGAAGGGGAAAGAGGAGGAGAGAAACAACCGTGGCTTTGCAGTTCATTTTCAGTTTGTCTACTTAATGAAAACCTCATTGTACAACACTGAAAACCATTTCCAGCAGGCAAAGTATTTCTGATTCAGCAGAGGTTACACAAGCATCAAAGCAGTTAAATATAGGTGCCAAGCCACATTGCCAGGAGCTCTTAGTACTATGAGTTAGTGTTACCTGACAGCTTAGTGAATATAAAATTACTTGTTTCTCCAATTGAAGACAATCAAATTGTCACCTTCCATTGTAATAATGCACAACTAGTGATCAGCAAAGTGCAAACATAATTACCATGAAGAAAACAAAAAATCAAATCTAAATCTCTCCACAGAGTAAACACATCTATCTGGCTTCCCCCAAAAAGGAGTGCATTTGAATGCTGAATGCTATGATGCAATCTTTATTATTTAACAGCAAGATTTATTAGTCTTACATTAAATTAAAATGGAAAACAATAAGAAAGACCAATTAATAAAAAGTGAATACAAATACCAGTAAGAGCACTGCAACTTTCCAGACAGAGTATAGACCTAGAAATCGTGCCACTGCCATTTGAGACGATAATGTTAAATGTATGTTAGCAGCACAACCATTGTAAAGACTACACTTTCAGAGATTTCTTTCTAGCCTAGAAACCTATCAGAAGGTTGAAATAGACAAGTAGTATCCACACTCAAAAGCTTTTGTCTTAAATTTTCTTTAAAAATGTTATGCTTTATTATTGTATTCTAAAGTGGCCTGTATTTTTGAGGTTGAAATTCACCTCACAAGATTGATTTAGGATCTCTATCCAAGTTTAGAAAAAGAACCAAGCATAGGGTACATGTCCACAACTTTTTTTACTGAGATACTCAGCATCTGGAATTTTGTCCAAATTTGGTGCCCAGATTGGCCCACTATGAAAAGTGATTTCAGTAACCCAAAGCTGGGTTAGTATTAAAGTCCTGAAAATTTGACAGAGTTCTCCCATACCCTGAAGAGTCCTAAGATGTAAATACAGATGTTGTTCCAAACAAACTTCGTTTTTAAAAGCTCTCTTGGTAAAGTGATTTTCTATCTGTCTAACTCAAAATTTAAAATATTCAGATTTACATCATTCCTTCCAACATGAAAAACCTATCTTTCCTATTTCAAAACACTCCTAACACAGGAGTTTTCTGCTTTCATCAGTAATGTTCTCCTTTTTGTCAGAAAAGTGTATCTTACTGGTGGCTAATGCCTGATATTCCATTTTTACCTGATATTCTATTCTAAATAATTTCATTTGTAATCCTCTAACACAAAAATGGATCAGTTGAAGGAAAAGGGGAAGCACAGCACCGGAGAAAGTGGAATGAATTAGGAACAACATAAGATTCCCTGGGCTTGAATCTTAGCATTTAAATTCAGACATTTGCAATTGGATATATCATTCCTTAGAATAATGCTTTCATCCCTTATAAACCTGAAATGGCAAATTAATCTCACATTTGCATTCTTATTCTACCATTCCTCCATTTTATTAGGAAAGTGTGGAGAAAATGGTGAGATGAAGGCACTGGGTTGACTTCATGGCAAAATCAAAAGCAGAATAAGGATGACAGAAACAGGAGACAGGGAAAGACTGAAGTCTAGTTGTAAGTTTTACTGTTATTTGAAATAAATTTCTTACCAGTAAGAGAAGTCTGGATGCAAGAAATAAGACTGTTTAAAGAAAAGGTCTTTTTCCTTCACACTGCCAACTTTCAAGTAATATAATAAAGTTTTTTTCCCAAAGGACCCTACTTATAAGCTTAACACAATAAAAACTTCCTTTTTTGAAAGGGGGGTTCAATCAGTATTTTCTAACTTCAACAATGAGTAACTTTTATGTTCCTAAAATTATGTTCCTACAGAATATTCCTTATAATATAGTAATAATAAAAAGTATCTGCAAGAAGAAAAGGAAACTTGTTGTCAGAGAATGTCTTCCAGACCCAGGGAGATAATTGCTTGCATAAATATTATCAAAAGCTTATAGTAAGTGGAAGGAAAACAGAAAACATTAGACAATTTTGATTTTTTTAAAAAAAAGAAGTTTATGCTATATAATCCATGAATATAGGGATCATGTCTGTCTTATTCGTTACTGGATTTCATTACTGGATCCCCATGCCCAGCAAAATGCTCAACACATTGCAGATAATCAATAACATTGGAAAGAAAGAGTGAGGAAAAATCAGAGGGAGAGATAAGCAAATAGCTTATTTTTTTAAATTAACATGGATAGATAATTACAGAAAATGCCACTCACATGTTAACACTGCCCACTGAAACATTATTCTTCCTTTGTATTCTTTTTACCAAAAGTCTCATTCCTTAGCATCTAAATCATATGATTTTTATATCTATAGCTTCAACAATGAGCTTTCTCTCACCTCCCTGAAACACAACAGTCCTCAACTGACTGCTAGACATTAATACCAAGATGTATTGTTATGTCATACTCAACAAAACTTCAAATTCTTCAACACCTCATTCATTCACACACAGAAGAGCATCAATCTCAGAATCATCCAAGTTCAAAATATGAACACTATATCCATCTCTTTTTTATCCTTGTTCTTCATTTCCAGCCTGTCATTAAGCTCCACCAACTCATTCTTAATGTTTCTCACACTCATACCTTCTTACCATACTCATAATCACCTTAGTACAGGGCCTTATTACACTTCATGTCTAGACTCTTGCAACCAATTGTAAACTGATTCCCCTCATTTCAGTATCTCCACCTCCAAATCAATCTTACTGCCACTCCCACTATCAGGCACTCACTCTCTTGATCAAGAAAAATCAGTGGCTCTCCCGTGATGACAGAAAAAGTCCAAACTCTTGACTTTGGCATTCAAGGCCCTCCATCCAGATCCAATTAATCTTTCTAGACTTATCTTTTAGTGTCTACACTTTAACCTTCTACTCTAACGAGACTAATATACTCAGACTTCACTTATTGCTGCCTCCCAGCCTTTTCTCTGCCTGCCTCTCCTGACTTCCTTTGTCTTCCTTTTGTATCACTAGGAAACCAACTGAGCCTATTCCAAGTAACTGTGATCCACCTTCTTCTAATCAGTTCTAATCAGAGCTTTGAAATTTTATTTTTTATATAACCCATTCAACACTTAATGCATATTATCTTACACAATCTGTTTAAAATATATGCTATCATTATATTTTTATGTGTAATCCCAACCGAATTACAAACTTTTCAAGAACAAGAACAAAACACCAGGCCCCTGTATTCCCACAGCACCTAGTACAATGCATTGCACAAAGAAAACACTCAATAAATATTTGCCTAATTATATAATGTTATTAAATGAATAGACAGAAAGAAATATAGGGTATTATATTTAAGCAAAGGATTTAAAGTAAAGCGTCTAGAAGTCTGTGCATAACTTGGTTTTCCAGAGCTGTCTCCTCTTCCCCCACCCCATGGCCAATAAAATTCATTTAATACTTTAAAAGTTCTACATATTCAATGGCAAAAGACAAAAACCAAATCATCAATCTACGCTGTTAGAAACATTCAAAAGATGGATAGATGCACGGGCAGACAAAACGCTATGGATGGGTGGATGGGTGGATGGATGGATAGATGTTGAAAAGATACAGTAGTATTTAGAAAGTACCAGTCCCTGTGTTGAGCACTGCTACATGTATTATCTCACTTAGTTCTCAAAACAATTATAGGAATTAGATACTTTCACTATCCCTGTTTTACAGATAAGGAAACCAAGGCACAAAAATGTCTATTAAAATTTTTTTAACTTGGCTAAGGTCATGCCTAGCACATACAGAAGGCAAAATTTGAACTCAGGTGGTCTAACTCCAGGGCAGATGCTATTAGAATGAAAGGTAACTGACAACCAATCTAAATTAAATGAATTATTAACTACTTTCAATTTTCATTGAATTTTTCTTTACTAGTTCATACACTTCCTGTAGAATTTTATTTTTAACATTCTAGTTACATATTCTAGATACTCATTTAATCCAAACTTAGTCAAAGAATTTTCTATCCCTTTATTTTTTCCCTTTTCCTTCCTTTCTACTTCTAGGTTCCGAGGTATTTAACTTCTGCTTACTGACTATAAACAGAGAGAGAGGAAAAAGGAGAGCAGGTAACCCTCTAACCAAATCATTTGACTCTCATTCTAGCAGTGTAAAACGAAATTAGTTACAGAAGTAGTTAACGCTATTGACAGACAAGGCTTAAAGGCTCACTGTAGTTTTCATACAGTAAATTTTATAATAAATATTTGTTGGTTATTAACTATCCATGCTTGCCCTGGCATGCTTTTTCTGGTTAGCCTAGATGATCAGCATTTAACTATATTCTTATATAGACAACTGTGAGATAAAATAGGGATGTCACTTCCTGTTCATTTCAAGGTTCAGAGAAGTATGAAATACAATTTCTACCTTCCAGCTCTTACCAGAAAAGCCATATCAAAAGCATCAGATACAACTGGAGCTGTTTCACTACAAAAATAGGTGCAGAGGATAGCCTTAAGGAAAAATGAGATGAAGTCCTTGAACAGTAAATATTTAACACACCATCCATCTAGAGTTCATTTCAGAGAATGCAGAAGTTAATTTAGATAATTTAGTTAATTTAGATACTCTTAAATCTGACAACCATATAACATTACATACAGCCTAACTTCTGGGGAAAAGAAACAGAAAAAGTTCCTACACATAGGTATTCATTTTATAAATCGTAGTTGTCTATGAAAGTCAAAGGTTTTCACAACCAACCCAGATTTCCAAATTTCCACATCTTTCATATACACAAAAAAGTCTAGTTTCACAAATAAAGTGCTGCTGTCTTGTATTTTTCCCTCCCTACCTCCATCACCCTGCCCCATCCCTTACAGCTATTTGCTTTAAGTTTCTCACTTGCATTTGCTGGTAACATATTATCATAAACAGCTCCAGGAAAATATGAGAATCCAATTATTTCCATTAATCATTGCACAGAATTGTTTGAGTTACTGTTACAGAAGACAGGTTTGACTACTTACAGTCTTGCACACTAAGGGATTCTTTAACAAGTACCTATATGTATGCCTATCAAGTCACAGAAGTTCTATTTATCCAGCTGTTTTTTCTTCTCATATAAGCACCACCTCACAATTTCCCAAAACTGAAACACTTTTACATGCCTAATCTATTAATTTTTTTATTTCTTCAAAAGTAAATCTTTTACTTGCATCTATTGTGCCTAGAACTGGCAAACTGCTACCAGTCTTAATCTACTACCAGAAGGAAAAGCATGGATTTGTAAAAAGGTTTAGAGTAGGGATTTGAATCCCAGACCTCTCATTTACTAGACCTGTGAAACTGAGAAGTTACTTAACTCTCTGGGGCTCTGTGCCCCCATCTGTAAAATTAGAGACAACACATCTTCCGGAAGATTAAATTAATACATGTGCAAGTACTACTTAGTATTTGGTAGGTATTAAATGAATGGTAACTGTCTTTAAATAAAACTACACACACAAAAAAAGTTTGACCCAAGCAAAAATCCTTCAAGAGATTCTGAATTTTTACAAATCACAATTAATAAAAGTTCCATGGAATTGTCTTCCAGTGGCAATATACTCACAACTTAAAGCTAAATGGACCAGTGACTAAGACCATGTCAACAGGGTAAAATACATAGAATAGTACTTCCCAAAAGGGGTAGACAGGAGAGGGAATCATTCACATAGAAGAAACTAAAGTATACAACATCTGCTGCTGAGAACTGTATTCGTGAGGATAACAGAGTCCTGGGCTCTAGGTACCCATTCAGACCTCCTACTATTAATCTTTTTCCCTGATTTTCAACCAAAGCACCCCCAAAATTTCAAGATTGTGCCCACTTTCTGAGTTACTTTTTAAACAGAAGCAGCCTTTGATATACTAGAATAGCTATCAGTGCTTAATTTGACAGTAAATAAAAAGTCTAAAGGACTATGTCTTATGAAATGCACCAGTACCTTTCAAAGCTTGATTATTTGGGTTTCTATTTGAGGAACAATTGCCCTGTTAAGTCAGGAATCCCTGGCCCCAAATTTTAAATGTTTAAAAGTGTTTCTTGTTTCATATCATTTTTCATTTCTAAATCAGGTCTAAAATCAAGTTCCTACTAGTGTGCTACCCCAGCACATCCTCATGAGCTAAGAAAACAGCTTACCTCAAAATTCTCTTCTCACCACAATTTGCTTTAGAAAAATCAACTTAAGGAGTCAAAGATATGCTAGCCTGACTGTTTAGTAGTTCAGTGAATTTGTTACCACAAAATAGGTGTTCTGAATTGGACCATAGCTAAAAGAGATGACAGGTACTATTCTACTCCACGTGTAGCTTAAGATCACTATTTGCACTATTTGAAGCTGAAAGTTCCAACGTCAAGATAAACTTGCCTAAGGACCAAACTCACAAACAGTATGATTTCTAGGACACCCGAATAAAGAAAGAAACAAATGAATGTTTTGAACCTTGCCAGGCATGATGAGAAACAAACTGAGGAGTGCATGTTACTCAGAAAAATACAAAATAAATATATGACAGAATAAAAAGGAGTAAATTGAAAAGCATTAATAAAGCACTATTTTTAATGCACTCACCAAAGGTCAATTTAATTTACTAGAGTTTTATAAAAATAATACTTTTAATATGCACTTACGGCATTAAATATCAT